>NC_141148.1:77416556-78656556 GCF_053477565.2 Lygodium microphyllum | reverse complement strand
ACCAAATGGGCATGGGCTTTAGGGGGCCCATAGCCCTTAAATTTTTTTTTGTGGAGAAGGAGAGGGGGCCATTTTTCAAAATGGCACAATCAGAAACGACCGCCCCCATGGTGACAATTTGATGAGGAGTGTGGGTCTGAAGAAAAACCCACACAACAGATCATGACCATCATCTTTTTTATTTTTACACTCTCCATCGCCGTTTTCTAATTGCAAAATGGTTGCCCGGTGGAGAAGATGTAGAATCAGTCTTTCTCTCTCCTCCCTCCTCTCTCCTCTTGCTACCTGTTCACACCTATGATTCTATTATAGAAGGGGATGGAGTTGGATGAAAGATGTTGATGGAATGATGGTACTGGGAGATCGTAGATCGGGTTATGAGAGAGCATCAATGGCCTTCCAATCATGAAATACGCGTATCCAAAAGAGTGATTCTATGTGTAAGTAGTAGATTCATTTGTTTCATGATGGATGTTTGATGAATTGTTTCAAAATGGTTGCCTTTGATTAATAATGCTAAACTCTATTAGAAATCTTGAATAAAACCAAAAAATTTGATCATATAATAATTTATACCAAAACACACAAAACTCGCAATTATGCGATTTTCATAGAAATGATAAATTTTGGGGTTCATATGGATTAGAAATGGATATAAAATCATTTCTCAGTGATTGTAATAAATCCCAATCCATAAACCAGAAATATCACAATTTTTATCTAAATAAATAAAGAAAAATAGTGAAAAATGGAAAATTTTAGGTTTTTGCATTAGAAATTAAGGAAATGTATGTTTTATGTTCGTAGATGTATGATATGGTTGGAGCATGAAGGAGATAAGCCTCAGTTCAGCCTTGTTTTTGTGTTAAAGTATAGTTTTTACCGCTTTTACAAAAAAAAAACACATGAAAAAATGTCTTCTACACCTATCAACCCATGCATAACCTAAACACTAGGGAGAAGGAGGGGTTTCAATGGAGATTAGTTGTTGATAATATTCAAAATTCTGATCTATTTGCTTGTGCACACCATATAGGACGCTTGTAATTTTAGTTTAAGAGCGTCAAGCAGTACGAGAATGCTCGATGTTGACCCTTAGCAAAGCAGCATTACGTGTAGATTGGAATCATTGAAAGAAATATCTTTGCACTTCACAATGTTGATTTCTAACTCATAAAATGATTGAGCACCATGGTTCATACACATTTGCATTGTGCAACTCATGGTGTCATTCCTGGATGCATTGCAATTGTATTTATACATATGACCTATGTGAAGTGTGTGAGGTATCTCAAGCTATAGGTTTAGATGATCGGTTTCCCTGGGGAACTATTAAGTGAGAAAAATATCTTATCTCCTGGAATGTTTGAAAACAAGAGTGGAGTTTGTAACGTACGTGCTATTTGTGTTAGTGGCGCATTGAGGGGCCAATCCCCGAGGTGTACAAGAGCTGTAGTGGGGCCACAGCATTTAGCCGAGGGGTGCCTCCTTCTGTCTATGCTTACAAGGTGTTTTTACACCAATATATGTGTAGGGACTCCCTCTGAGGAGTGTGAGGAAGGCTTAACCATTGAACTACAATCGAAAACAAATGTGAAATTTATGATAGAAGCTAGGGCAGTGTGTCCCATTAGACGCTCCTAGCCACGAGGCCAAAGGAGTGCATTCTTTCAGTATAAAGAGGCTTAGAGCCACTGTCGGGCCCGTTTTAGGTCCCAACAGGTGGTGTGTTTGCCAAGAGCCATTGATAAGTGGCGGTTTTCAAATCTTGGCTATAAGGGACCCATTATTTTTCTTAGTTTCTAATCGAGAGCTGCCTTGAAGTGGTGGATATTTAATTCATGCTAATTAACACTTCGATTATCAGTATGACGATTGATCCAAGGAATCCCCTTAACCCAAAAGATAGTTTGTCCATCCAAAATGGTTTATTGCGATCTTTGGTTAGTCACGTGGCTAATTATTTTATCCTTTGCCCCGAAAGTGACACCATGCTTGTGTTTGGGCCACTTTGGGGAAGTACCCATGGAGGACTTTTGAGATTAATAGGCCATGGGAGGTAGAGAAAACGTTAGAAAGCAAAAGTGGGGCTAAGATGGCAAAGTCATCCACTAAGGATGATGACTTTTTATATGAAAAGACTGTGATAACAATGATCCGAGAATACATCCGATGCTAGTGCTTAGCATAGTTGGGTACCGTAGTGCAATTGCTAAGATCCATAAAGCATTGGATGATGTCGATGTGTGTGGGAAACCATTGTTGGCAAGGAAGATTATATTGGGACCTATCCCAAGGTCTAGCAAAGTGGTGGTAGATGAGGATAGCCTTGCTAAAGTACCACTAGTCAGTGGCGGGATAGATTCCCTATTACATCATGTTGGACTCCCTAAACCACTTTGTCAGTTGGTAGAAAGGGAAGTCCATGGAGCAAGTAATCTTCCTACACCAATAAATATGGAAACAAAAGAGATTAAGGGCCCTTCAATGCTAGAACTAGGTCAAGATGAATACAAATATTTTGAACCCAGTGTTGATCCTAAAGAAGAGGACTAAATGACATTCTCCTTATAGGGATCTCCCAGTGTTTCATGGGCTACTGGATGAGGATATTCCGATGCTACACTTGAAAGAATATGTCCTAACTTGCCTTGCAAGTGGGTGTGTGAAAAACTCTAGAGTGTGGCTTTCTTATTGATCTAGAGAGTGAATGCCATATTAGTCATTAATGCCAGTGTTCGTAGTGTGGATGGTTCAAAAATACTAGATTTTTGGACAAGTTTAGCCAAATTTTGATATTTTAGATATTATCTCTTGTAAAAATCCAAAAATTGTAGACAACTTCTAGAATAGGATGATCTGTAAAAGAAATCATGTAGCTTTTAGTCATTTTGGGAGGATTGTATATAAAAAGAAGGATTGGCAAAATCGCACAACGCGCGATCGTAGTTTTCAGGCAGTAAACAACACTCCAAACTGGGAGACGGAGAAGGAGTGATCTAATAGAATTCTAATTAGGTGTCCTTGTATTTTATCCCCCTTTCAGCGCCAATGGAAGCATCAGATTGGTGGTTTGAGCAGCATAGAGGAAGGTATTGTTCTATGCACATTTTTTGTCTACAAGAGATTTATCTTCTCATAATGTAGAAATAAATTGACAGGCTTCACCTCTGTGACTCTGTGAATATTCTTCTACATCTTATATTTCTTTGAACCCCTTCTGTTTCCTCTACTCCTCTCCTTGAATCTCCCTTCACCTTGCTATCTCTTACCCCCGTGATAGACTTTCGACCCCAAACGCTCCAACACTGTGGCATTCAACTAAGGGGTACCTTCTTTTGTTTGTGCTTACGATGTGTTTTTACACCAATATATGTGTAGAGACTCCCTCTAAGGAGTGTGGGGATGGATTAACCATTGGACTACAATCCAAAACAAATGCAAAATTTATGACAAAAGTTAGAACACCATATTAGAGAATTTGGGAATATCACACGTCCCACTTTCAAATAAGGGGTAAAGATTTGGCCATGTGGCTAAATTTGAACCCATGCTTCAAAGTGGGACTTGGAAAGAGAACCTATATAGTAATTAGAGTAGACTCCACTTTCAAGTAAGGGGACAAGATTTGATTATATGAGAAAATATTAACTATATTGGAAATTTCCAAACTATATGAGAATTCCTAAATTCCCTAATATAGTGTTTTAGGGCAGTGTGTCCCTTAGATGCTCCTCGCCGCAAGGCTGAGGGGGTGTGTTCTTTGAGTATAGAGAGGCTCGGATAGTGCTTAGAGCCAGTGTTGGGCCTGTTTTATGTCCTGACAAAACTGATTCACTTCTCGTATGTTTACAATGCCCTGCAAGTGGTTCTTCCTCCATTGATAGTGCAAATGGCTTCAAAATTGCGATAGGACTAGACGCCCAATTTTGTGCCATCAAAATCTATCAAGCTTTCCTCTATCACACAATGTCTGGCTCTTGGATCATATAGCTACTTTAGAACACCAAACCCTGCGGGAATTAAATGGGGGGTCAAACGACCTCCAATTGATGAATCGAGGCTTGCTTGCATTTCTAGTGAACTCTAGCTCATCAATCCACAATCCTTTTATTTTCCATGAAAATTTAGTCTTTTACATCTCCCGCGCTCTTTTGCACTTCAAGAATGGGTCCTAAAATCCAGCTCTTATTAGTGAGCACGAGATAGAGCGAATTAGCCCATCCAATCCCACGAACTGATCTACACAAACAACGACCATAAAAAGCATCAAGTTTTCACAAAATAGAATACACAACAAATAAGAAGAATAGCTCTTACCCTACCCCCTGCCAAAATCAAAACATGAAAATCCTCAAGGGATAGGCCTAGCACAATAATCTGACAGAAGTCCAAAGCAGGTCGCTAACCAATTGCTCCAACACAAACTCGCTAAAAAGAACCATTAAAAAAGTCATCCTAGTGGTGGCGTGAACTATGGTCCCTAGTAAGGACAACTAGACCAACAACTCCTACTAGTTGAGGACTCCTACAGCCTAGTCAATGTGTATTTTTGTTTAATACATGATTGGATACCCAAGAACCTACCAAGCTCTCGCAAGGTGACACTTCAATCCTTTTCTCTTCTGCTCACTTTTGTTTTTGCTCCAACCTTCCTTATTAGTATTTCTTTTCCAGCTAGATGCTATCCCTAAGAAGACAAGACTCGTCCGTAAGAACCTACCATGCCTTTGCAAGGTGATAATCAACTGCTCTTAGGATTTTTCTTTCTTGTTTTTTCTATTTTAGGGGTTAGATTCTCTTTTTACACACCTCTATATTTTTATATTGCAAGTATATCCATGCTTGTTTCTTCCTTTTATTTTGGCAAGCTTCTCTAACTACCTCACACTAGTAGGGATTTCTAGAACAATTGCCTAGCAGGCTAGTAGAACAAGGTCACTAGGACTGCCTTCTAAAATTGGTCTTTCAATGCCTAACAATGTCTTTACAAGAGGTAGACAACAACTTGAACCTCCCCCAAATATACCTAACCTACCTTGGGACTTTATGCCTTTATTTTTGGTCCCCAGCAAAAGAACAATTCTCCCCAAGTATATAAATGCATATAGCATAAAAGGAAAGTACTCATAAAAAGGAAGAACATCACCTCAACTGGGCCACAAGAAGCTTCTGTGCATCAAGAGGCTCCCTCTAGGTTTCGCTAAATTTGTCTAGCACAGCACTAAAACAAAATCCATAAACCGCACCTACACTAAATAGACACATGGCCCTCTTGGCCTAACAAAATGTGATATTTCACTACAAAATGACCGGCCCTCTTGGCGTGAGGAAATAATCCACAAAATGACCATTTAGTAGCATACTACTAAAACAAACCCTTGGTTCTTACATAACTCCACTGAAGCATAAGACCGACTAAGGATAAGGGCTCCTCAAGTCCTATACTAAATGCATCAAGTTATTGCAAAACCCCCTACATAAATAGTAAGGGTTATCCAACGAATATGAAGATAAACGATCTTATGCATCCATAAAAGAATAGTAAGGTGCTCAATTGCTATCTAACTCATAGCCCAAACCAGCCATAGATAGCCAAAATAAGATGTGTCAATAAGAAAACACCAAAGTAGTCATGGGCTAATGTTAAAAGGTAATTGTAAAAGCTCCCCAAACCACAATTGAAAAAGATATCTTCAACAAAATCATAATTAGCTAGGGAATCCGCAAAGTGATTCCACTGTCAAGGAACTACATGGCAAGTCACCATCTCAAAACTATGCAGCATAAGGCTACATGATGGCACATTTGTAGGATGGGATTTTGCACACTATAGATCCCATTCAATTGGTTGATCACTAACTGTGAGTCACCTTTCACCAATAATCAGGGCATATCACCAAATCGGGCTACATTCAGCCCCATAATTCAAGGCCTTGCATTCTTCCATATAATTAGTAAAATAATGTCCTAAATATACTCCCATTTTCATAATAACCCTACATTGGGGATCTTTTATGACCACGTCAACACTCGCATGCTTAGCGGGCTCTCTAAAAGCTCTGTCAAAATACAAAGTATAGACCCACTCTTCATTGATAGGCCATGCCATACTGATTACTCACTCGTATTTATGCTAATCAAAGTCAAGTCGAGAGAGAGGATGTATGATAGGTACAATCCCTCCTTCCTTGCTAAACTCAATAGGAACGTTAGTTAAAATTCTCTGATAGTGGTGGAAGTAGGCCTTAATGTCCCATGTGAAAGATCCACCTTGCCACTCTCAGTAACTTGATAACTTTTACTCCACCAGATCAATCAACCTTGGTGGTAATGATGCTCTAAATACGGATGCTCAAGATCAAGAATGATTCTTCCCATCATATCGTCTTGGTACCTATTACAAGTTAAAGCTCAATCATGAAGAACCTGCATAGGCACCAAGTCCCATGTCAGTCCTTACACATAGAAAGGCTTCAGCTTATTAAAGTTAACCATATTTTTAAACTCTACCCCTTGCAAGTCTACTAAAAGGGCTATAGATCCATTCTTGCCTATAGAGACAATTTTATATGGCCCATCCCATTTGGGTTCTAGTTTGCCAAATGCTTCTACCTCAGCCAACGAATGATTGAGAGAAAATTGCATAGTCGACACCTCTATTTCCAATGGTAATAAATACACTCTTTCCCATATACCAGCTTGAACAAGGTGTGGCCCCCTGTAGCTCTCTTGAATGATGTATTGTAAGCCCAAGCCATCATATACAATTTCTTATCCCAATCTCGCTTACTTTCAGACACTATGTTGGATAAGATCCCTACAAGCTATTTATTCATACTCTCAACTTGGCCATTTTCTTGTGGATTATACGAGGTAGTTTTAATGTGGTTAATCTTCAAAGCTTCTGTTAAGGCTACTATAACATTATTTTGAAGTATATCCCTCAATCAGGCACTATCTCCTTAAGTGGTCCAAAACAACAAACAATTTACTCCATAATAAAACTGGCCATCTTCTTAGCGTTATCCTTCATCGTTGCCCGAGCTTTAGACAACTTTGTAAAGTAGTTTGTTGCTACAATAATATAATGCTTTCACATAGTTGATGAAGGGTATATTGGTCCAACAAAATCGATACCCATTTTTTGAAGAGTAACATGACAAAAATAGGGTTTTAGCGGTCACTTACAATTCTCCTTAGCATCGTGTCTTTGGCAGACATCACAACGCTTAACATAACTAAAAGCATCCTGGAAAATTGATGGCCACCAATATCTAGCACAAAGAGCTTTCTAGGTGGTAACCCATCCAACAAAATGTCCCCCGCATGCTAAATCATGGTATTCCTCAAGAATGAATGGTACCTCATTAGGTACTATGTATCGACGATAAATCTTGTCCACACCTTTCCAATATAAGACACTTGCTATAATTAAACAACATAATGCTTGCTGCTTAATCTTTCTCTTCTTCGACTTTGATAGAACAGCCCCAAATCCTCCTGTAAATAGATAATGTGTTATAGCTGCATACCAAGAAGGGATGGAAGTTGTATCAATTTTGAATAAACTTTGATGTCACTGCCTTTAGCCAAAATTTTCTTTGGCTCCCTGAAATCCACAAGACGTTCCACAATACTATGCAACTTTGGTGGCTTTCTCCTAATCTCATAATCGAACTCCTACAAAGTGATTAACCACTTTGCTAAATGGTCAAGCAGCTGCAACTTGTTCATTAGCAGTCTAAGTCCCTCCGCCTTCGTAAAAAATATCACCTTCTCATAGAGAATATAGTGCCTAAATTTCTTTGTCATGAAAACCATTCCAAGGCACAATTTCTCCATATAAGTATAGTTGACTTCAAATATCCCCAATTTACGGCTAGCAAAGTCTATCGGATGATACCATTTCTCTTTCCAAAATTGGGCTAAACAATAGCTAATACTATGCATTGTTGTTGTTGAAAATATATAAAATACCTCGCCTCTTTTGGGTACTTTTAGGACTGGCACTTTCATTAGTTCCTACTTCACATCCTTAAAGGATACTTGATATGCTTTGCTCCAATTATACATACAACTGAAAGATAACAAGTTTGTCAATGGCAATGTTCTTGCTGCCAAAGCATTGATAAATCTTTGATAATATCCCATTGATTAATAAAAATTTGTTTACCTCTTTTGGAGTGCATGGTGGATTCATAGCGACTATAACCTTTATCTTTTCAGGGTCAGTCCTGTGATACTAACCGAGCTAACCACATGACCTAGTAACAACCCATAGAGCACCCCAAAGGCGCACTCTCCTGGATTAAGAGCAATGTGAAACTATCTACAATACTCAAAACATTTCATTTAAAAAATCAATTGTCTTTCTCTTCTGGTGGCTACCCCAAGATCATCGAGGAAGACTTTTAACTCCTCTGGGGAGATGTCACCAAAAGTCTTATCAGTTGTAGGTTGCCAAGATCCTAGCACATTGCGTAACCCAAAGGTCATTACATGATATGCAAAGGTACCAAAGACAGTGATAAACGTTGTTTTCAACTTATCTTCATCTGCAAAAGCCATTTGGTTGTTTCCAACAAAGCAATCCATAAATGAATAGGATTTTCTACTTGCTAATTGATCTAAAATATGATCAATAAATGGTAATGGATAGTAATCCTTAACTATCTGCTTATTAAGCTCTCTGAAATCTACACAAAGCCAAAGTTGATTATTATTCTTCTTTCTAATAACAACTAGTGAATACCACTTTGTGTGTTGTACCAAAAATATCAGACCAGCTTTCCGTTGTTTTATCAATTCTTCAAATAGCCCCTCCCTTTGTTCAAAAGTCATACACCTTAATTTTTGTCGCACAAGGAAGCTACCTTTCTCTAGGGGAATAGTATGAATAGCCAAGCTGGGAGGAATACCTCTTAGCTTCCAAGTAAAGATGTTGCAGAATTCTTGAATCAAGGATACATAGTCCTTTCTTTCTTTCAAACTAAGCATGGATCCTAATGTAATTGGTCATGAATCATTCATCGTTCCAAGGTCTAACTCAATTATATCCGCATCTTTTATCCTACCCTGAGCCTCTATTGGCTCATTCAAAGTTACTTGATAGATATCCTCTATAGTGGACCGCTCATTGGATTCATCACACTTGATGACGTCTCACTACTAGCTGCATCCTCCAATGTACCTATCTTTGTATAGGATAAAGGAGCTCTCTCACTTTGAGGAGATTCAGGATAGGCATCTACTACTACACGTTTAACACCTCACCCAAAGATCACTGACCAATGGGTATATCAACCTAACAATCTGCTTCTAAGATCCATGGCCTACCTAGCAATACTTGATAGCTAGGTTGCCCTGCAAACCTAATCACCCTAAATGCATTCCACATCAACGACAATCACGTGAACTTTAGTAATGCACCCTTTAGGTTGTCTTAAACTTTCATCAGCCATTTGGAGAATCATGGAGGCATCTTTTTTTACTTCTAGACCTAGCCTCTCCATCGTTTCCAAACTCATAATGTTGACAGCCATGTCTACAACAGCATGATCCACTAATATGTCATCAACATATATTGTTACCCTTGGACAATGCTTTTCAGCATGCTCAAACCAATCATCTCCTGCCCACGCTATGCCCAAGGGCTCCACAATATACCCTATGAAAAGAATCTTCTTAAAATTTTTACGCATCCTAGGAGACAACTTAATCAACTGTAGGAGATTTCTATGAAGCATGTCAGTTTGGTAAGCAGGCAAGACAACCCTTCTCGCATGACAGAGAAGTGAGTAGAAAAATACTTGATGTAGTGCATATAGATGTTTGGGGGCCTACACAGAATGTATCTCTTGGTGGTAGTAAATACTTTGTCACATTTATTGATGATTGTTCAAGGAAGCTATGGGTATACTTCATGAAGGAAAAGAGTGATGTGTTTGAGCACTTCAAATCTTTTAAGGCAGCTGTTGAAATAGAAACATGCTTTAAAGTGAAGTGCTTGAGATTAGATGGAGGGGGAGAGTACCTCTCTAATAAGTTCAGTGGCTTCTTTGAGGACTCATGGGATAAAGAGGCAATTTACTTGCAGGTATACCCCACAACAAAATGGTGTTGTAGAAAGAAAAAACAGGCATATTGTAGAAGTTGCACGGTAGCTTACCTTCACAAAGAGAACTCACTAGATCAAATTTATGATAGTTAGCAATAGCTCACTTTTCTTGCCATACCATTCTCTCCTTTGGCCTTTGAACAGGCTTTGGTACCTCTTTCTTGGCTTTTTCCTTCTTTGGAAATTCCTTATCCTTCGTGGTATCATCAAGAGCTTTTAGAGGTCCCCCTTCCACGTTAGGATTAAGGACTTACATCCCCTTGTCATCTTGCTTAGGATTTCCCTTGACATTTTTTACATTGTCTTTGTCACCTTCTCTATCCTTTTGACCTATTGTAATGGCTCGTAAGCTAGAAGTTGCAGTGCCATTGACACAAACAACTTCAATAAGGATGACTCCACTATCACTAGGGAGCTCCTCTACAATAGCCTTCGTGATCATCTACATGTTGTTCCATTAGCCTAACCACTTGATTGGGAGTTGGCTATTGATTCATTGGAACAACATTAGGATTTATTATTTGGCCTCCAACACTTGGTGGAGCTATTTGACTAGCCATAGGCATGGTCACACTAGGAGGAGGTTGCAAAATAGGGGCACATTCTAAATCATGCTTTCTCTCCCATTAGAAGTACTCATGGGTGTCCCTTGACCTCCATTTGTCAGTGCTTCCAAAGTATTTCCAACACCTAGACTCAGATTCTAGTTTTCCCTAGAGGTATAGGCTACTTATAATCACGACTCTACCTCCTCTGCTCATGTAATTGATGTATCAATGTCAACAAGAGCAATAGTGTTCAATTGCACCTGAATATTAAAGTCTAGCCCATGCAAAAAGTATTGCAATTGAGCAGCGATTGGAATAGAAATATAGGTTTGCAACTTATGAAATACTTCCTTCAATTACTTGGTGTAGCCTTGAATATTCTTGTGAGGTTTTTGACGTATTACATTGAGAACACATAGCCAATAGTGGCCTCCCCTCTTAGGGGCAAAATCTCTTCGAAAAACTATGAAAAATAAATCAATCATAGTTATGGTTCTAGCCTCTAGGCTATGATATTATACCGCAACTCATCCTTTCAAAGTCATATTAAAGAACATCATCAAGTGTCCTTCATCTTGGATTCGATAGTTGAACATTAGCTTTTGGAATTCATTAATATGAAGTTCCACATCTTCCTTTGCTAACCCATTAAAAATGGGTAGAGGAAATCCCAATATTGGCAAGTTTTTGGCATTCCTACTAGGATTGCAATGGGTTGCACCATGACAACAATCGGATTCACCAAAGGAGTCTAAATGATGGAAACTATTACTTTACTCAAAGTGGGCTAACTAACTAGAAGAGGGGAAGTACTAGAACTTCCTCCTCCTCCTAACAAACTACGCATGGAACTAGGATTACTAAGACCCCTCCCTTGTAGGGATATCATACTACTCCATTGAGGAGGACATCTCTTCATAATTTCCGCCCTCCATGCTACTAGATTGATTGATGCCGACCCGCAGCTCCTAAATATTTAGACATTCTTGCTATTGATCAAAAAATTGGCATCGACTCCTTAGTTACTATTAATCAAAGGGTTGTAATTGTGTAATGTTAAAATTGGAATATATTTTTCTTTACAAGATGCAAGTGCACGACATTCCAAGAGAAAGAGAGATTCACTTTCAATTGGAGGATGAATATGCACCAATGTTCGAAAGAAGTGTAGAAAGAGATGATGCAATAAGATAGAGGATGCAACAAGAAAGAAATGCAAGGAAAAAAAACGTGGACATTTGGGTTGATGGGTGCATTTATCCACCCAATCCCATCACTCAAAGGCCACCACAATTTAAAGGGCTTACATCATTTGTAAAGTTTGTTTGTGAAGGCAATGAAGGATTGTATGGATACACATGCAACCTTGTCACATAAGGATTAGTAGGGGCTCATCAAGCCTTGACAAACATGCAGAAAATATTACAAGGGAATATGCAATCTTTGATGGAAAATGATAGATTATTGGCTGAGAAGGATAGGAAGAACCAGAGCCTACAACAAGCAATGTCTGTCATTGAAGGTGCTATGCAGGCTAGACACATGCAAAATATGGAGTTACAGTCTAAAATTATGGACTTGGAGAAGAAGAATCGAAACATAAAGAGGAAGCTCACAAAAACTTTGGAGATTGGGCCCACTTTAAAAACCAAAGAAGCACGTCAGCGCATCCAATTAGTTAAAGCAATTCACCAATTAACCAAAGGAAGTGGACAATATCATAGACGGATATATGCTCAATCTGCTACAATGAGAAATGTGTTCCCTCATGTAGAGAATGATACTATTGCCAAAGTCCTAAGCAAGGATATGGCCAAAAATGCATTGGAAAATCGTAAATTCAGGGACATTGTAGATGGTGTCACAAGTGAACATCTTACGGATGTGAGAAACTTGTTTACTGCTACAGATGCTCAGGGATTATGTGACAAGATGGGAATGAGTTCCAACAATTGGATACACGATTTAAGCAAGTCTTAAAAACTAAGTGAGTAATGCCTTTGCCAAAACCATTTCACATGAATATTTCTCGAAAACAACTAAATGAGAAAGTTTTAGAACTAATTGGTGAGCCAACACATCTGGAAAATACACACATATTGAAGTATGGTTCCAAAGAAGTTGCATTTGTATTGAATGCATCCAACAACTTTGTATTGGATATATGTAGGGTTTAGATTGCTATGGTCAAGTTCTACAATATGTCTACGGAAGAATGTAAAGGCAAGCTTAAGTTTGTTCTCAAACTTGATGAGAGTGAGATTATTAAGGGGCAAAAACTTGAATGTGTGAGTATAACACTTATGACTTGAGCATTAGATCCCAAAATTGATGAAAACCATCCTTTATACTTCAATGTAAAGTCAGACAATGAAATATGGTGGCTTGTAGCATTTGAAGTACCAAAGGAGGCTACTTAAAGTTTTTTTAAACCTCACTAATATACCCAGTGTTATTCAACGGCAAAATAATGAGGCAATTTTACAGATCGAGGGGTTTGGGGACTATCAAGTTGAATGGCATCTTGAAGGTGATTTAAAAACATTGAAATGTATGTTTGGTTTATCAAATGCAACGAATGCAAAATTTCCAGGCACATACTACATGCAATTTAGGAAGAAAGGGAAAGATGGAAAGAAAGAATGGCTTGCCAAGGTAGGACAACAAGGTGCTCCAACACATGATCAAAAAGTCATGAGAAATAGAATGCTAGTTCCAGTGGATCCAAACTAGTGCCCTATTTTGGAAATACCACTAACAAGGGTTCACTTTTGCACATTGCATTGTTTGGTTAGAATAATTGAGAAGCTAGTATATGAATATGTATGTTTTGCATACAAGATGCAGCCTACACCAAAAGCTGATGCTACATGCAAGAGGGTAGAATGAGTCCTCTCTGAAGTTGGATTGCATGGGGGCCAAGTAGAAATAAAAAGGGATGAGAAAAAATCAGGAAAGAGTGGAAATATCCCTTGTAAACCATGCTTTGGTGGACCCAAGGCTAGGAAGTTTATATATCCACCTCGAGATGAGGAAGACAATATACTTGTAAAACAACCAGAGAAGTATGAATCATGGAAAAAGTTGCACCTTGTTGTTCTAGATTGGAGCCATGGGGGACAAACGAGGATTGCAAAGGCATAAGTGTGGATACACCTAGATAGATTAGCAGCTCTCTTATAAAAGTTGAGGTTTAGGGATGGTGATACCAATATATTTAAAGAGAGAGTTGCCAAATTTCATAAGTCCATGGTGGAGGCATGGACTACAAATAGTATAACACACTACATGGTCAGTATTGTCACCATTACAAAAAAATATCATCAATTTGAATTAGTTTGTGTTTCTAATCTCTCTTCTTGTGCAACACATACTTGAAGCACATGCTCCATACTTTGCAGATCAAGGAAGCTTGGCAGTATAGTCAACTCAAGGCATGGAACGATCTCATTGGCAAGCTCATTGTGCTTTTCAAAAGGCAATTGATCATGGAGGTGGCATCAATGATTCCAATTCTATGATGCAATTATTACAATGATGGTGTAGGAGATTAGAGATATGATACAAGGAAAAAGAAAAGAAATCCAAAACCTCTCAAGCAGAATTTATAAGTAGGGCAATATATGAAGTGAGAAAAGCAAGATATGAAAACAGCACAGCTAGACAACACCACATAGAATGGTTGGCAACCAAGAGAGAGATGACAAGAAATGGAGACCTAGATAAAGATAATACTTTTGAAGCATTTAGAGTCCACAAGAGAGCATAGGTACCTAGGATATGACACATCAATACTCCTATCTTTAACATGAGATGTCTTGAAAATTTTGTTTAAAATTTCGAAGGTTTGTCACTATGTTTTTCAAAGTTGATTTCGAACTATGTTTTTTAATTTTAAAGTTCATTTACACCACAGTAAGTTTAAAAGTTTTGTACTTAAGTCAAGTCTCCCCTTTCATTTTGTCACATTACTCTTCACTCTACCCTCCACCTTTCTATCCTTCATCATCACAACCATGGCACGTTCCAAGCTTCCTATCAAGAAGGCACCTGCAAAAGCAAGAGCTCAACACTCTTCTGAATCTATGAGCGTACTGTGAGTGACAAAGGTCCCTTGGTGGCCGACAACGGTGGCCCTACTGCAGCTAATAATGGTGGCGCTATTGTGTCCAAAAATGGTGGCCCTAGTGTGGTCAATAATGATGGTTTGCCATTTTCCAGAAATGGTGGTCCACATGCTCCAGTTGCTCCACCTCCCACTACTGCTCTAGTTGGTAACACACATCCTCCAATACATAAGAAGAAAAGATGGAGACCAGGCACATCTATGCTACGTGAGATAAGGAAATTCCAAAAGATTGCCAACTTGATTATTCCTAAGGCACCATTCTCTAGGTTGGTGTGAGAAATACTACAAGTTAGGGCATCATTACAAGTTCTTTTCAAGGAACCAGGCAAGGAATGTGGGGCGATGGTCAAGCCAAGCCTTGCTTGCTCTCCAAGAAGCAACTGAAAGTTACTTGATTGATCTAATGGGTGATTCTCAAGTTTTAGCCATTCATGCCCGACGTATCACTATTAAACCCATAGATATGGTTCTTGATAATAGGATCCATAACAACAAGGATGTATTTAATCTTAATGTCAACAATGTGCTTTGAGAAGCTACCTTGTAATTGGATCTATGTTTTTAGCTCAGGTTTGGTTGTAGATTGTAAGGAGCTTGTTTTGGTTTATCTTTCTAGTAGACCTTCAAGTATTTGATACCAGTGGTCTACAAAATGGAGTTAAATTTTACCTAGCTCTAGTTGTACTTGGTGCAATGCACTATCTATCGTGTATTTCATGGTTTCATAATGCCAAATCTGATATTTGATATTTTATTTTTCCATGATTTGCATTGCGCATATTTCCAAGTTTCTAATTTTGAAAGTTGTTTTGTTAAGAATAAATTCAATGCACAATCATGCACACATCAATGATCAGTTGTACATGGGCTGATGCACTATATCTTTACTATATTTAGCAATTTGGCAACATTATATCCGATATGTGATATTCCATTAGACCCATGACTTATTTTTTGTGAATTTCTAAGTTTCCAATAATTCACATAGTTTGGTTGACAACCCATTTAATATGCAGTTGCGCACACTCGGTGCGGTGGTGAGTTTTTCTATTATCGGTGAAGTATAATCCAGTTAATGCATTTTCAAAAAATTATTGAACCGTATTATAAATTGAAATCTGGTGAAACTTCACCCACATACCGAGCATCATAAAAACTTATGGATATTAAAAAATTGGCCCCACCAGAAGTCTCTAGGACACCTATCCGGAGGCTAGCATCTGGGGCCCTGAATCTGGGATGCCAGCCTCCGAACAAGTGTTCCAAAGACTTCTGATGAGGCAGCTAGCGTGGGGCCCTAAATCCCAGATTCAGGGCCCCAAACGCTAGCCTTCGGGCAGGTGTCCTAGAGAGTTCTAATGATGCCAAATTTGTTTTGGGTAGTTGATGTACCCTAGAGGAGTCCACAAGTAAAATTTCATGTCAATCGGATCATTGGTCATATTTTTCCAAAGCCTAGATACATTAATTCAAGTTTAAGGGTTTTTTGAAAATTTTTCTATAAGTTTAAAGTTTATTTTACACATTCCACTTTTGAGTTTTGAGTTTTATCTCTTAGAAGACAGGGCACGAACCAAGCAAGCGGCCCGGAGACACCCCCTTAGAAATCCTATGCAGAGGCCAACTCCCCCAACTCCACCACCACACCAGCATCACAAGCATCGATGGAAGCCAGGCATAGTGGCTCTTCGTGAGATCAGCCATTACCAAAAGACCATGCACCTCCTGATATGAAAGGCTCCATTCCAAAAGCTAGTGCATGAGATTATGGACAACAAACTCATTAAGAATAGCAGGAGGCACTTTCCAGATGGAACATGCTTGCAACAACCCGATCGTTGGATTGCCCAAGTCCTCCTTGCACTACAAGAAGGTGCCAAATCTTACGTCATCGACTTGTTTGGAGACTCGATCTATGCAGCAGTACATGCAAGGAGAGTCACCATCACTGCGATAGGAATTTGCAGATAGTGAGGTTCTTCGAGCAATGAAAGGATAGTCCTCACAGAGATCAACAATAATAGGGGTGTACTACCAAAACATATATAGAATGTAGCTTCCAAAGAGATTTTGTAAAACCCTAGTTGTAATGGTCCCATGTAAAATGTCATGAATATGAATACAATTTTTTTGGCACATCTTATTTTTGTTTATTCACTTATTATTTGTTTTATTTATGTCTTTGAGTTATCGTTACATGCGTTCAAACAAATACATGTTGTGAAAGAACTCGATAAAGCACTACATATTAAATTTAGGGTACGAATCGTATTGGATATAAATCCAATAAATAAACATAATATTCAAGTAAAAAACAATAATAAACGACGCATATGACAAACTACATTGCACACAAATCCAACAAATATTAGTTTTCATTACTTCAAGAGAAGATTACAAATTACATTACATTGGTGATGAGATATCATTTGGCACTAAGTACATCTACTCTCTCCTAGGCTTCTTTGAGCTAGACTCCCCATGGTCAGAGCTATTCTTGATCATAGGCAGCAACACATTTTGCCCTAGTAGTTCCCACCTAATGACATTGGGGTCTTCAACACCAGCAACTATGCCACGGACCACTATGGAAAAAAGTGGCCCAGACCTAGTACTAGAGAATAAGTGGAGGAGCTTCAAACATCGAAGAAACACTCCTATCTCCAAGCTAGAGTTTGTTGGAATGGACTTGAGGGCCCAGCCTTCATTAGTGTCCTCAACTTCAAGAAGTTCTCAGAAAAAGCCGGAGAGCATGTCTTATGGAATACAAAAATGCCGTTCATAAGCTAGCTAATATACTCCTTCAATGTTGAGTCCTGCACCCTTCCTTGGCTACCAAATCGGCCACCTTGTATCGATGAAAATTCATCTATATAGACAATGTCCTACATCACACAAGTTTAGTGTCAAACTCACTATACATGGAGTGTGGTAAAGATATATACATCGGATTTGCATCAAAATTTACCACTAGGGCCTCTAGGTCATGGGGAGTGTGCACATCAAATTTTTTCGGGATCAGGCCCCTAGAGTTGCCCTAGCTAGAGGCTAGCGTCTAGGGGCAAAGAGGTTGCTTGATATGATGGCATAAGTGTGATCTCTTCAAGCTTGATATGGCTATCAAGTGCGATCTCTTCAGGATCCCTCTCAAAATACTCTAAATGTGGCTTAGAGGGTGTGTTGATGTCTTCCTCACTGTCCTCTTGCACACCTCAGTGCACAAAACGTATATGACATATGCTGCATCACGCTCGATGAGATCCATCGTGGTGTGGTCATGGGATGGGTGGCCAACTGCTCTGGCATGGAGATGCTACCCCACATGCACGAGGGCTCAATTTATTATCTTTGCATGGCTTAATCCAGCACCACATAAACTATATAGGAAATCTATGGGGACCATCTGAGAGCAGAGTCTGGAATAGAGGAGGTGAGAGGATTTGCCGCATCACAAAACAATGCCTGTATACTAGAGCTAGCGTCTACGATGAAAAGCGAGCTCTCTAGACTCAATGTTGCACAAAACCTAGGGTATATCTGGTCTTCTATGTGTGTGTAGCATGTAGAGCTAATCCATGCGGCGAAGGCGAGAGTGGTAGCCATGGCACACAAAGAGAGAAGGGAGGAGAGCACAAGTGTAGGGAAGTAGAGAATGAAACTTAAAATGAGTTTGGAGTTATAGCTTTTATGTATCTAGGGTTTTAAATAAAGGTTCTCTTTTAACCCTAAAGATTAAAATTAAAACTCTTACCTTAATTTATTTATTTCAATACTTTAAAGTGACTGTTAAAATTACTCATACATGCAAATGCTTCGTTCTACATTATTATATCCTCGTAAGTACTTGGATTGCTGAGTATATTCAAGTCCAACTGCAGAAAATATAGAAAATTTTTAAGAAAAGAAATCTAAAAGACCTTCAAAATCCCTTGGATCCAATTTAATATTTAAATTTAATAAATAAGTAGAAGAGATGAACTAGAATATATCATTATGTAGACAATATTGCATAGATTATAGAACTCAAGCTTGCAATTTAATTATGAAATTACTTAGCACAATTGACTAATTACAATATGTATATATCGCACGCTTGGATCATAGTAAAATAAGATCATCTAAATTGAAACTACTCAGAAGTTTAAAAAAAGTTTATATTTGTTCTTTATTTAAAAAAATTACAAGGATTCCACTATCTCAAGGATATGTGGAGAAGCATAGTGTTTACATGTCATGGATTGCTCACTATGAATCATCTGCTCACTATGAATCATCCTGACTTTTCTATTATCTAACTTAAAATAGAAGTTGCAGAGGGGCTCATTGGATATTAATTGGATTTCTTGTCTTAGAAAAGAAATGGGCCAATGTCTCTCTGCGCTGACCACAAAAGGATTATGGCCATTCCACAAGATAACCACATCTATGAGAGCTGTATGTGTCTCATCTTGGGTATCTTGATCCAAGCTTATCCACTCCCCTCGCAAAAGTCGCCATCTTCTATATCAAAAGCGAATTCACAGAGTTTGTCTAGAGATGAAATACCCGTAATAAAAACAAAAATAATGGTAAGTAAATGCGAATAACACAACAATTCATCTAAGGAAAACCTATGTCAATTAAATAAAGGCATTTAAAGTAGTAATTTTTTTTTTCCTGAATGTGAGATTAGATTGGTTGACCCTGCATTCAATCATCTCATTAAAATGTGTTCTTTTGACTTGCCAAGACTCACCCAATAGCTGACTCATCATTCCTCGACGGACACTTGCATTGATAAGTAATCTTTGTATTCTTCAGAACATCACATGAACCAAACAAATGTGCAAACAATGAGAATGGAATAAAACAACTAAGAAGCAGATCTTTGGAGCCTGTGGTGGATTTCATAGCACTATTGATGCCAGATTTTATCTTGGACTTACATGCTCCTAACAACTCCAAGCTACCAATCAACCATTCACCACTAGATAGTAGCAGCAATGGGACATGCTGCAATCTCTGTCTTTCTACTACATACAATGATTTATAAAAAAAGATATTTTGAGTTGCAAGTTAACTTGCAGAGTTATTATCATAGATCAAAGAACCTATGCCTTCATGCCAAACATGTATCTTGCCGCTCAAACATTCCACATTCTGCCATTCATGCAAAGTTGATGGATATAGAGCTGTCAGTAAAACAAGATTGAATTAGAACACTGCAAAGATTTTTAAAACTAACTCTGATGCAAAAGAATAAAAAATGATAAAATTAAAAAACTTACTATTTTATTTATAATTTATCATGTATAGAGATTTGTTTGTGTGTATAAACATGTTGGATCAACACTTCTGTTACTGTACTTATTCTATTAAACACTTTTCTGAACTCTAAAATTCTACATTTCCAATGTTTGCTAGGGTTTGTAACATCCCTACGCCTGACCTTGAAACTCCCTCGAGTACTTGGGTGCATCAAAATTCAATCCAACTTATAGTACTTATTACAAATCCAATTACCGCCACTATCTTTCCTATTGAAGACATCCAGTGCAAGTATGTTACTGATGTTTTTCCTCCGTGAAGACATCTATGATAACCAAATAGAAAAGTTACCTATCAGCATGTGTATAATTTGCAAATATTCTCTCCAAATGAAATGAAATTTAAATGGAGCAATTTAAAAAAAACATTGTACCTGTAATTCTTTTCACAAAGAAGCCCAGAGATGTTGAACAAGAAGTTGACTTATAACAAGACCATTGTTCCTTCACTGACAAATTCCTAGAGTACAAAAACAAAAGAAATATCGAGTCAAAGCATACATATAACTTACATAGGCTTTGTCCAAATGAGTTGAAACTTAACCATGGAGCAATAGAAAAAAGTGGCAATGTATCTGTGGCTTTCTTTGCAAAGAAACCCAAAGATTTTGAAGAAGTTGAGTTTTTAAAAAATCATTTTTCTCCACTCTCAGAGACTCTGGGAGTAAAAAAACAAAGGAAAACTCAGTATGCATATAGCGTGCATACATTTTGTCCAAACGAGATAAAATTTAACCATGGAGCAGCAAAAAAACAAGACAATGTACCTGTAACTTTTTTTACAAAGAAACCATAAGATGTTGAAGAAGAAGTTGAGTGTTCAAAATATCATTGTTCTTGATTGTAAGAGACTCCTAGAGTACCAAAACAAAAGAAATTACATGTCAGAGAATGCACATAATTTGCATAGGTTTTGTCCAAACGAGATAAAACTTTACTATAGAACATCCATGGAAGAGAACAATATACATGTAAAGTTTTGTGACAAAAATCTTAGGGCTTTGGTAGAACAAGCTCTACTCTCATAAAACATGTGAAACTCACTCTGTGTTTGTGTAGAGGAAATGAAATTTCACAAGGTTACAGATAGGACAAGCAACAATGAGGTTGTAATATTTCGTCAAGAAAGAAGAAGTGGGGAAAGAGATATGATAAATTTGAGTTTCGCCTAAGAAAGAGGGGAAAAATGAAAAGGGGAGAAATGAAAAGTCAAATTTCAAAAAATAAGAAAATAAAAATTCGAGTCACAAACTTCCAGGAAGTGTCAACATTGTATTCCCCATATTTTCCCTTATTTTATTGCTGAGGGAAGATTTGGGCCAAGATATGGATATAAGATTCATGTTACATGAATCTAGAATCCCAACTCTCTCATTGGTTAGGCCTATATTTCTTTATTCACTCCTTAAGGGGAAAAAAAGAGAGTCCATATTTCTCCTAATGGTGCTGGATGATATGGATCTGCTAGAAGTCGATGGTTCAAAATCCTTTGCTTTATTGGTCATGTGTGTCCATTCGGATCTCCATGCCAATTGGAAATGATCCATGAAACTCTTGTATTATATCATCCATATAACACATAATGTGTTGAGTCATAGAATATCTCAAGTGTCAATCCAATGTGCCTATTAAGATTTTCATGCCATGTGCTACTATCCTTGTAACAACTACTCTATAATACCCATGTTTGATACAATGTATTGAGTAAAATTGGACTCCTATTCATTATAATGAGGCAAAATTCTCTAAGTATTCTTGTGCTATTCTTTCCATTATATTTCATGTAAATGGTATGATTAAAGTGATGCCTTGAAATTGAATCTATAATTTGTGTTTATGTACATATCCAGATGCATTTTGATATCAATGTTTGTGTCTGTTTACAAAAGTGTAAATATCTCTTAATGCCATGTTGATTTGTATGGCATATTGGTGATTAGTAAACATACTTAAAATGCTTATTATAGAGGGATTAATACATATTTCTTTACATCTAATGCCTAGGTTATAATGCCAGAGAGAAGAACAAGCATTCTCTCCATAGAAGTATATAATAGAAAATATGAAGAAGGGAATTCGATTGCTGATATGTATCATTACTCATCTTGGGTACATATGCTTCCAAGTATGAAGGGAGCTTGCAGGGTGAAAGCATATGCAATTGCAGATGTATCAAAGCATTGGAAGGGTAAAATTTTAGCTCTCAGACAAAGAAATGCTGATTCTCACCTTGAAACAGAGGCGTTGGTACAACGTGTATTCATGCAAAAACAAATACATATTGCACCCACTGTGCCCTTTCAACAAAACATTGCAAACATTAAGTATTTGCAACTCATTGAGAATGAGAAATTTCATGATATCTATGTAACTACTTGTCTCGTATTTACAAAAGTGTACCCTTTAGAGTACTATGAGTGGCAAAATGTCAAGAGTTTCATAGATTCTTTTAAGTGTTACTACCTCGAAATTGGTAGATTGCTCTTTGGGGGGCATACAGCTAAGCAGCTTGCAGAGAACCTTGTTTCTTTCTATGACTCTCAAGTACATTTTTCCCAAGGGGGGTTGAGAATATGGAACCCTTGAGTCTATGCACATACCGAATCTCAATATCATAGAATGACCAGTGTGTAGTAGCGACATTTTGCACACGTGTAACACACAAATTTCAGGAGACATATTGAACTCTATGAAGCCAAGCACTGGCTCAAAGAATGTACATCTAAGTTGGTTCATACCAAATGCAATTTTTGCACATATGTTCAAGAAATGTAAGGGTTTGAGACGTACCAAAATCACGTACGTCATAAAAAGTGCATTGGAGGATTATGTAACAAGGATTCTAGGTAAAACTTGGACATAAAAAATGACTCACAGTATTGACACAATGGAGTGCTGAGTCACAACAAGGGACATGGCTTTCAAGTAAAAATTTTCTCTCTTAGCTTACTATTATCTTACTTGGGATATATCAGCTAACTTTCCTTTCCAATTACAGGTACTTTGTCACACAACAGACTTTATGCCTAGTGTTCAAGTATTGTAGATGGAGGATGCTCAAGGGTGAATGGTTATGCCTTGATCAAGATACGCATGAAAGTGCAGCTGTGGATATTACTGTCATTTGTGAGGGCCGCGAGCCCCAAGTATTGCAAATGGAGGATGATTGGCCCTTGAGTATAATGTGTGAGGAAATTACAATGTTAATGCAGAATCCACCTGCTAGCTTCTATTTTAAACTAGATGGTAGGAAAATTTGAAGCTGAGCTGAGGGTACTGTTACCAGTGGAAAGTGTGTGGCTCCACATATTTTAGAAATTGTAGAGTCTCCCTAAAAATCCCAACACCACAAGTTGTAATATCCAACACTTGTAAAATTTTAACTTTTTTTTGCCAATGGAATATTGTCACTTGCAAACTTGCAATATTTAAAAATTAACACATTTACCTATGCATGTGAATTTTACAAAGACGTTAAGTAAAGCCATAACTAAATATCATATGCGAACAGCCCTTAATGGTTTAAAACTTAAGGTTTTTAAGGTGGAACTTTGATAAGTGGATCCACGAGATTGACTTTGCCAATCAGGGTGACTAGATATTTTAGGTTTTCTCTAAGAATTTTAACCTTCAAAGCATGCTCTCATTTGCTGGATGTCCCCCTTCAGGTTTTGGAAGAATTTATGAGCACCATTGCTATCTGCACATACTCCATCAAGGAACCGGACACGACTTTGGTGCCTCTAGAATAGATCATGGTATTTCAAGCAGGGAAGAATCACCAAAAAGTGGTGAATAGGTGTTTGGCCCACATGGATTCTTCACACATAATATGCATTGTTCCCATGGGTAGTGCACCAGCTAGAGCACCATTGGATCTTGTAGAGTGTGATTGCACATTGGCAAATTACCTCCTTGCATTGGATACACCCCTAGAGGAGGAGAATGATGAAGATACAACTCCACAAGTTGTTGCTATCACGTACATGGGAGAAGAGCCGATTGAAGACCTCATAAATGTTGAAGAGGAATATTGAGTGGTGGCAGAGCAAGGGTTGGCTCTCATGGTGTCATCTTCTTCAAGTCAACCACAAGTTGACAAATCCAACCTCGCCTCCTTGACGCCCATTGAAGTAGATGTCATGCAGTACTTACTTTTGTCAAATATGTTGCAATACTTAAAAATCAAGGAAGATGAGTTGTTTTCTATCCTAGTCGGGGATTCGATAGAATACCTAATTGATTATGATTACATGGACGTGCATCCAACGATGGTAGAGATTGAAAGATATGATGGCATAAGCTTAGATACAGTGAGTGCCATCATAGCAACACATGAGCAAATTACCTTAGTTGAAGAAGATTACATTGTGTTAGATGTTGAATTTGAAGCACTACAGCATGATTTGTTCAGACCAAGGCCCCAGCTTCCTACCAAGGAGTTTGTAGATCCCTCTGCCTAAAGAGGTGTCTCGTTGACACACAAGGAAATGAAGATACAAAATGATCTTGAGAAGGTGAGATTTCTAACTACCATATATTTTTATGCGACAAAACTTGACCCTAAGGTACATTGGGTCCCCCAAATCCCACTGGTGAAATCTTAGCAAAAAATGATGCATGCAGCTACCCCGCTGTCCGAAGTCTGGTGGCATAGACTTTGGACAAGGTAGCTGCAAGTATCATTTTTGGCCAAGATTTCACCAGTGGACTTTGAGGGACTTGATGCACCCTATGGTCAAGTTTCATTGCTTTTTGATAACTCTAAGTTATTTTCTAATTATATTTTTTGATTTGACTTTGTCATTCATGATATACTAGATATAGATGAGTTTGCATCAAGGCAAGGAGGAGCTCGACATGCAGATCAATGGAAGGATTTAGCTCTGAAGGAGTACATTAGCAACCTTGTTGCAGACTTGGTGGTCTTCCATAAGAACTGCTCACCCATGAGAGCATGAAAAAATCATGAAAATTTGGGCTTTGACCAAATTTGGACCTTTTCTAGTGATACTTACCTGTGACATCTAGCTTGGAGAAGGTGGTGCTAGTCAAGTGGTCAAAGCTTCTTTACTTGTTTTGACCAAATGTATGGTGGAGAAATTTATGTGCTTGCTACATTAGGTGACCTTGCTAAAGTGTCAGATCCGTTTCTCCTTTGGAGAAAGAGCTAAAGGGAGAGCGTGTCATTTTTGAAGCAAAGAAGGAACTTCTATTTTTATTGGAAGCTAGCCATTCCTCTCCGCCTTATGAAAAAGACAAGGAACGAATGGGAGTTCTTGTTGGCTATCGACTTTTTATATCTGCCATCACTATTAGCCATCGCATGTATTTTTCTGGATGAATATAAGATATTTTACTTTGTCCCTATAAATAAATATTTATTGAATAAATGTGTAGCTTATGTAAGTGTGACAATAATGTGTGGTGTGCGAATGATGCATTCATATACATTAACATAATCCAATTTAATTATGTCAACGCATAGCACTACGTACATATTACTACTTTTGGTGCGCAGATCGGACGCAGGTAGCTCACGTAGTGAATTCCCAAAGGTCCCCAAGAACAAAGCACTCTACTTTTTAGCACAAAAACCAATGTAAAAACAAGCACGACATGAGACAAGAGACAAATTGGGTTGAATCTCCCCCATGCCTTATGTGCCATTGTACCTAGTGCCTAAAAATGCAGCTTTTATGCGATAGTGCGTATGTACTGTATGCAATTTCAATTCCTTTACCAATTTTGCTGAAATAAAGTCATGCGTACTACCGTCATCATGCAATATAATTCTTTCTTTTCCATGCACCATACATTTCATAGTCAACAATGAATGTAAAGTAGGCATACCTGGTAAAGTGTCGGAAGTAGTAGTAGGATCATCTTCTTCTTCAGTGAAGTCCGGCATATCCTCATGCTCGTCTTCGTCCATAGCTCCAAGGTAGTTGATATGTGCTGATGGCTTCTTTGAATGACAATTTGCTGCGAGATGGCCTGGCTGGTGACACTTGTAGCATACGATGGGCTTGGCTTTGGTCACATTATTTGCAATGGCTGGGAGTCTGGGTATATTTGGATTTGCTTGTTGGATAGGCTTAGGATTTGGATTGACAGTGGGTGGTAATGCAGGTGGTTTAGGCCAATTCTTGCGGAAAGATGGTGATGAAAAACGACCTGGATTAAACCTTCTGAAATTTGAATTGAATTGTTTAGATCCATAATTACCGTTTGCTTGGAATGGCTGTGGTCGTCGATCTCTTCCACGTAACTTATCTTCAGTGTCGTGAGCTAAGGAGATGGCATCTTCAAGGGTAGCAGGCTTGAACATATTCACCTCAGCGTAGTAATGTCCAAGAAGTCCAGACATGTACTTCCGCTTATGTGTCATCTCTGGTACGTCTTCAAGCATGCGTAGCTGTAAGAGTGCATTCCAAAAACGCTATGTATACTGTGGTATAGGCTCACGATCGCGTTGTTGAAGTAAATCCCATTGCTTGATTGCCTTCTCATGAAATTGCGGTGGAAGAAAATTTTGCATGAACTTCTTCTTGAAATCTTCCCATGTAGCAGGACATTCTATACTCTTGCGGACGACAGTCCACCAAAGTGATGCTCTATCTATCAGATGATTAGTAACACACTTGATTTTATCTTTCTCGGGATAAGTTTCCTCATGGAAATAGTCATCAAACTGGCTAATGAATGATAAAACAGTCTTTCCTTCTCTTATGCCATTGAAAGTGCGAAACTTGAAACTTCGTTTACTTATCTTGGATTCCTTGCGAATGGTTTGTGCTTCAAGAGTGGCGTTGATGGTACGGCGAATCAGATCTTCAGCTTGAGGTTCTTCTTTATCAGTGGACGCTCCTTGTAGCTTTGTCAATTGCACTTGCAAGGCTTGCCTAGCTCTTCGCTCTTCGTCCAATTGCAACATGATAAGATCCAGCTTTTGCTCCATGGTAGGCTCGGGTAGGTCGTCTTCAGCCATAGGATCATCCATATGTGGGGTAGTCATCCTGTAAAACTCAACAAACCTTTCTCACTCAAAATCAGTTAGCGGGATGAGCGTAGCTCTTAGCAGTTGTTCAAGCATTAAAACAATGGAAGCATTATTTAATGGGTTCAGAATTCATGATAAGATCCAGCTTTTGCTCCATGGTAGGCTCGGGTAGGTCGTCTTCAGCCATAGGATCATCCATATGTGGGGTAGTCATCCTGTAAAACTCAACAAACCTTTCTCACTCAAAATCAGTTAGCGGGATGAGCGTAGCTCAAATTTGGGGTTACAAGGCTATGTATTTTTGGGTATTTTCTTCTTCAATTTTCAGAAATTCTAAAATATTTCTGTCTCCGTTTGCTGAAAGTACTTCAACGAACTTGTAGATAGGTAAAACAGCTTGCTGTGAACAACTTTCCAGTTCAGAGTTTTTGCAAACGAACAAGTCTTCTAGGAGTTTCGAGCGTTAGTCAGTTCTGATTTAGTCTGACTTGCAGAGTTGCAGACTTAACAGACTTGCAGGGTTGTTGACTTGCTGGACTTAGCCGACTTGCAGAACTTGCAGGACTTGATTAGTGTCGACTTGCGAAACTTGTCTTTTGGAGTGCGTGACCGAGAGTTTGCAGACTTATCTGCCTTCACTGACTTGCAAAGTTTGAAGTAACTTAAGCTTAATTAGTTAAGCTTAAGCTAATAAGCTTAAGTAAGGAAGCTACAGTCCGCCGTTTTTTCAATTGTGGGGGGGGGGGCCGTTTTGATTCCGCGCGATTTTCGGGGCTTCCCTTTCTGATCGATTTGTTGATTAGAAGCTTGTTAAGCTTCTCAAGCTTTGTATTAAGCTTTTACACTAAGCTTTTTTTTGAAGAAATAGATATGGCTCTTACTGGTTTATCACGACTTGTTCATGAAGATGAGGGAGTGGTCCTCTGCCGACAGAGAGTGGTCCTTCGCGATCTGACAGTGGAAATAGGGGTTCTTGATCGCCAGAAGTCTGCCTGTATCGACGGTTCGCGACGAGATTGACTGTAGAGGTCGTTTGTTCCTGGAGCTCCGCCTTCGCCCGAGATTGGTAGCGATTGGAAGCCCTTGATCTCTGCTCCGCTCTGATACCACTGGTGCGCAGATCGGACGCAGGTAGCTCACGTAGTGAATTCCCAAAGGTCCCCAAGAACAAAGCACTCTACTTTTTAGCACAAAAACCAATGTAAAAACAAGCACGACATGAGACAAGAGACAAATTGGGTTGAATCTCCCCCATGCCTTATGTGCCATTGTACCTAGTGCCTAAAAATGCAGCTTTTATGCGATAGTGCGTAGGTACTGTATGCAATTTCAATTCCTTTACCAATTTTGCTGAAATAAAGTCATGCGTACTACCGTCATCATGCAATATAATTCTTTCTTTTCCATGCACCATACATTTCATAGTCAACAATGAATGTAAAGTAGGCATACCTGGTAAAGTGTCGGAAGTAGTAGTAGGATCATCTTCTTCTTCAGTGAAGTCCGGCATATCCTCATGCTCGTCTTCGTCCATAGCTCCAAGGTAGTTGATATGTGCTGATGGCTTCTTTGAATGACAATTTGCTGCGAGATGGCCTCGCTGGTGACACTTGTAGCAACTTTCGATGAGTGTGTATGTTAAACAAAAATTAAGAGTCATGTGTTTCAAGAAACAAAACAAAACAACTTTAATTAATTAAATAGATTTAGTACACATCGCATGAGATATTATATATATATATATTTCAATGTGATAGAATATACAAAATGTTTTATCCTTCCAAGATACTATGGTGCTATAACACTTATTACAAAACCTTGCATCATTAATCTCATAACCTATGGAAGAGTCTCCTTGCTGTGTTGAAGCCAAACGATAAAGTTCATGTCTTTATCTATGATTGTGACGTGCTTTGCATGGATGGCCGCTAGTTGTACATCATCGAATAAGTCAATGAGAAACCCCTCTATATCCATTTATAGGGCCTCCATAGCTGCAACAATCCACTTTCCTGTTGGTGGGCCAAACAACCTTATGAAAAGATATTTTCAGAATAAGAAGCTCGTAGCCATGCTGGATTCTTCTTATCTCCCAAAGGGTGACAATGCCAAGTTTCCATCTCTTCTTCTTCTGTGGTGGTCATTGTGCTCTATGGGGAGCACCTGCTGCTGCACTAAAAAAGGCTCCACCTTGTGGTCTAGGTGGCGTGAGGCCTTTCCTTGGCCAAAACGGCGACATGCTTGCTTGGTGTGTACCATGCAAGCTCGAGGAGGGCAAGATAGAGGAGAGACAGAGGTTGGGGATGTGAGAATGAAAGAAGCAAAGAAAGCAAGGTGTGAAAATGATAAGAAGAATGAACTTTTAACCCATTTAAACCCTAAAACTGAGTTAATACATCTTCATGTGCACTGTCCATCGTGTGATCGTAAATCCATAACCTTTTATCAAAATGCGACAAAACTTCATAGAAAAGTTGCTTGAGACACCAAACTTCAGACTAGGGGTCTCCATGCATTTTCTTTTCTTAAAAAAAGAGAGCTCTTGGCCACCTAACGAGTGTGCATGTGAAGTTCCGTTGCATTCCGATACCGTTTGGTATTTTAAAAATTATCCCACACCAAAATTATGGATGGATCAATAATCGAGAAATCAACATCGCGACTACTGGCCCTTAGAAACTTCGCACCACATAGACTATACAAAGGCATCAAGAGTAAAGTCTACAAGAAGAAATGGCAATTTTTCACATATTTTTTCTATTGAAATTGATAGTGCTAGCAAAAACTGTAAGTAAAAGTTAAAATTCTGTGAAGATGCACAATCAAAGTTGAGAGTGAAGGACAAGAATAAAAATTTAATTCATATTTTAAGGGCATGTATAACAATTTTACATTGGGACATAGTCATATCTCCAATGCACGAGGAGAATACTGCCAAAAAATATAACATTACAAACTGTGTTCATTCCATTGGAACGAATGCATCCTTCACTACTTGAATATTTCTTACAAGTTGGAAGTCCTTGGGAGTTACAATGATGCACTTTGCATGTATTGCACAACATTGAGCATCAGTCAAATCAAGTAAACCAAAAAAGCCTCTACAGCACACTATAGAGCATGAAGACATTCTTTTGTGAAGTGATTAGGTATATCTTGACCTTGTGCCAAAAACCACCTCTTGCTTTTTGTGCAGTAGAGGTCTTGCACAATCTCGCGAACAAGTCTCAAGAAGCTCGCCTTTGGAATGATGAGATCAAAAGAGCGTTGATACCTCTTGATTTCTCTCCACAAGGCCACTGCACTTGGCTTCCACTTGCATTTCTTGTGGGGATACTAAGGAGGATCCTTGTGAGGTGGCTTGAGGAAGCTAGGTTAGGTTGAGAAGGGGGTGCATCTAAGCTAGTAGATACTCCAAGGGACTAAACATGATATGGAGCTCTGAGTAAAAGCTTATTTGCAACTACCTTACGCCTAGCCATCTTTCCTACACAAGAGATGTGAGAACTCAATGAATAAGATAGAAAGTGAAACTCTCTTTTATATAACCCTAAACTCTAAGACTCATTCACATAGATGCACACTCTCTCTTTCTCTCTTAAACAATGAATTGCATTCACACTGAACACATTGTTCATCTTACTATCTTAGCTCTTTTCAAACCCATTTGCTGCCTTATTGAAGTCTTGTTTCTAGCCACTTGGAATGGTTTTCTTTGGCAATTGAGGATTCACAATGCACTATTTTAGTGACACGACATGATTCCATCATGTCTATAACCGATTCATTAACACTTTCATTTGCTATCTTTTGCAAGAGTTTAGCTTCATCCGCTACTATAATCCTATACCACCAAAATAGCAATTGGATCATTGGATTACTACTATTCACCCCTCCATTATGATTGGTTTTTCTTTGGTATGCACCACGCGCTATCCAATGTGAATTTTCCATTCCTTGTGTGCACCAAACTCTAATGTTTTCCTTTTCTACAAAGTATGGCCCATGTGCTCTAAGGATATGCTATGCTCAATAGTTTATATAATTCATACAATTTTAAAATATTGACTTAGTACGTACCATGTAATGTGTGATAGAGCTTTTGCCCCACGCTTCCACCATGTTTTCGTAGAAGCTATGCATAGCATCAATAAATTTTTGCTTATCTTCATTTGTTACATACCATCTTGTGAAGTAAGGGAGCCAATTTGTAACGACTAATCCAAACCTTATCTTTGGCCAACCTTGTTTTTCCTCCATTACTTCGATTAGGAACTACAAAATGCAACTTTTTCCACCTTTCATAGTCTCGTGGTCTACAAACCATGACATTCCCTTCCTCATTGATGGGTGGTGAAAGAAACTTCCTAGCCTTTGCTCCTCCAAAGCAAGGCTTTTTTGGCAAGTTACCATATTTTCTTGATCTCTTCTCATCTTTTTCAATCGTCACTTGATGCTTGTGTAGCCCAATTTCTAATAGCACTCGCTCCACATTCCTACACATTGCAATGGCTTCTTTTTTTGGTTGCATCCTATAAGCAAAGCAAATGTATTCATATACAAGTTTCTCCATGATTCTGACAAAAGCATGCAATGAAAAAATGTGAATACGATCCAATGGAATGTTGAAGATGGGCTTCCAAGTGGGATCTTCTCTATTGTGCATTGGTGTAGCACTTGCCACCCTTTGCCAGTTCTTCTTTCCGTCCTTTCCTTCCACCCTCTCTCTCAAGCAATATAGGCATGGATTCTTTGTATTTGCACCATTGGAGATTTCACACATGCATTTTAAAGTTTTCAAGCCTCCTATAAGATGCCATTCAACCAAGTATTGACCATACCCTTCAACCGAGAGCATCTCACCATATTCCTATAACAATCGATGATGTTTGCAAAGCTTGTGTGTGTAAATAACAGCTGCAGCACCTTAAATGTTTCCTTAGGAACTTCAAATATAGCGAGCCACCACACATGGCACTCAGATTGAACATTAAAGTTCCCTAGGTTGTTATTGTCAAATTGTAAAGCTCTATTCATCACCGTTACACTAACTCTTTCAAGCTTTACTCCTTTGATGACCTCACTTTCATCCAATTTTAAAACAAACTGCAATTTACCATTACATTCCTTAACAAACATATTGTAGCACATTACTATTGCCGAATGCACATTGTACAAATCTAAATAGTAATTGTTGAGTTCAGTGAACTTCACCTCATATACATTTTTGGTCCCAACCTTTAGTGTTTCCACACATTGAGCATACATGGGTTGAAGGTTGAGGAAGAGGCACAATTCTATTTCTCTTCATTACATGACCAAATCCAGCCTTCACATCTTTGAATATCTTTGAGTAAGTCATTGTGCTAATATCGGCCCTATCACAAATGGACTGTGCATCCATAGCTGAGAACTCATTTGACACATCTTTCAATGTGCACTCAATCACCTTTTCTTTCACAGCCTTGAACTTAAGATTGCTCAAAGCATTTTCCAATGTACTTAGCTTTAGCAATCTACTAATATATTATCCAAGCTTACCCTCACATAGGTTCTCATTCTAAGCTACCTCGCATGCTTTGATACGTCTCTTCTTCCACTAGCCACTATTCACAATTAACTCATTGATTGGCTTCTTCTTTTGTTTGTGCTCCTGTATTAGCTTGCTGTTGATCTTTCTCAGGTCGTCCAATTGTGCCTTTGCCTCCTCATATGAGATACCAATGTCATGGATAGTATCTTACATTGTAATAATTTGATTATTTTGTTGAATTATAGTGTCATTCAGTTGTACCACTTGTCCTATGAGTTGCTCTATATGAAGTTGATGTGTAGCAATCACATCATGACATTTTTAAATGGTCGCTTGGCAAGTTGTAAATACTTTGAATGCATGATCATTAAGCCGCCTAGTATAACCAAGCAACCCATTTTTACCCTCGCATACATACTTCAGCAAATTTGTGATTCCCGAGAAAGTTGGAGGTCTATTATTTAAGGGATCAATTGGGTAGATTCCCCCATCAATCCACAAGTCCACATGTTTCAATCTCACTTGCTTGTAACTCTGTAGAACCTGAGGATTGACATTGGTACGTTGGGTTCTTTTGAATAATGGAGCGTATTCAATCTCTACATCAATATGCAGCTCCTTGTTTCCTGTATTCATTTTACTTATTAATAAAAATGGGAAGTCTACATGGTTGTCATAGGAGGTAGAGTGGAGATGCACAGAGAGACACACAAAGATGCCAAGGGAAAGGAGGGTGTAAGTAATTCACCTCTGTTAATAAAGGTTACACACAGAGAAGAGGTCACAATAGAGCCATGAGAGAGTATAGATATGGGGAAAAATAGCTTAGAGAGTAGGGATGCCCAAGACTTTTTGTATTTTAGAAATTTCTATTTTACCTTCAAAAACATTTCCAAACAACACAAAATTTGACCACTTGGTTTGTTTTTTGACCAAAAGCTAGAATATAAAAAATTCCCAAAATATCTTAAAAAGAACTTTCAAAATTTCATTTTCCTTGTTTTGAATTAAAAAATCAATTTTCTTGTATCTACTAATCATTTTGCATTGAAAACGAAGCACCACACTCCCATAACTAACTCCTTTTTTAATATAAAATTTGGTTGAAAAATACTTCTTGAATGAGGAGAGAGAAGAAATTTGAGTATATTCTTTGTGAATAATTAAAAAAGGCAAAATGAGATTGCAAAAGTGGAGAGAGAACAGGATTATTTTACTATTCTTCTCTCATATTTTTCTTGTTTTAAGCAGGAGAGAGAGGGGGGGCTAAAAGGCCCATTTGTGAATTCATTTTTTTCCTAATGAGAGAGAGAAATAAACTTAAAAGAGGAAGAGAGAGGAAAAGAAAAATAAGGAGAGAGATATATATATACAAAGAGCAAAAAAGAAAGAAGAGGACGAGGGAGAGAGGGGGGAACAGAGAGAAAGAGAATTATAGAGAGAGGAAATATAAAATGAGAGAGAGAGAGAGAGAGAGAGAGAGAGAGAGAGGAAAAGAGAGGAGGGGGGGAAAGAAAAAGAGGGAGAGAGATAGAGAGACGAAAATGAGGGAGAGAAGAAAAAGAGCGAGAGAAAATAAAAAGAGGAAGAGAGAGAATTTGAACACATAGAGAGAAAATTATAGAGAGAGGAATGATAAAATTTAAAAGAATGAGAAAAAAATTTAACGAGAGAATGAAGAGAGAGAAGAATAAAAAAAGAAAGAAAGAGGAGAAAAAAGGAAGAGAGAGAGAGAGAGAGAGAGAGTAATAATAATAAGAATAAGAATAAGTAGAAAGAGGAAGAGAGATGGGAAAAAAGAGAAAAGAGAAAAGTTTTTTTTTAAATTTGAATATTTTTTTAGAGAGGGGAAATGGAGAGAGAAAAAGAAGAAGAGGGGGAGAGGAGAGAGAGAGAGAGAGAGAGAAAGAGAATAAAAGCGGAGAGGAGAAGAAGAAAGAGAATATGAACATAAAGAGAGAGAATTATATATAGAGAAAAGATAAAATTTACATACTTTAAGAGAGACTTAGGGGGGAAAGATAGTGAAAGAAGAAGAAGAAAGAGAGAGAGAGTTGAACCTCCAGAGGGCTTCTCGAACCTACCCCCTTTTCCAAACCTCCTTTTTCAATCAAAACGCCCTTCCCTCCCCTCTTTCTCACGTGTAATCTCTCCTTTTCCCTTCCCCCTCCCTTTTCTAATTAAAAGCCCCTTTCCCTCCTCCGTCTCTCTCTCTCACCTCCCTTTTTAAAATTAAAATCCCCTCCCCTCTCTCTCACATATAATCTCTCTTTCTTTTCCCCCTCCCATTTTTAATTCAATTCATTCCCCCTTCCCCCTCTCTCTCTCATGTGTAGGGCCTAGGTTCTCTCTCTCTCTCTCTCTCTCTCCTTTAATTAAATCAAAATCATTTTTAAATCAAAAGTTTCTATCTATCTCTCTCTGTTAAATTAAAATTTTTCATTTAAATTTTTAATTAAATATTTTTAAACGTTTTTTTAAATTTAAAAATTTTCAAATATATTTTTTCACACACTTTGAGAGAGAGAGAGAGAGAGAGAAGAAGAAGAAGAAGAAGAAGAAGAAGAAGAAATAATACAAGGGTTATTTTCGCTCAAGGTACTCCCACAAGGTCAAACACGGCACTTATAAGTTGTGCATAGGGGTTGTGCACAGGGTGTAGGAAACTTCTGTTCAAATAACTAAAGATCCTATTACAGAAGAGATTAGTCTTTTTTAAATTCAAATTTTTTCTTCTCCCCCTCCCCCTCTCTCTCTCATGTGTAGGGCCTAGGTTCTCTCTCTCTCTCTCAATTAGATTAAACTTTTTAATTTAAACTTTCTATTTAATTAAACGTTTTTAAAAGCTTTTTTTCCTCTCTCACACTTATAATCTCTCTCTTTCTTTTCCCCTCCCCCCTCTCTCTCTCATGTGTAGGGCCTAGGTTCTCCCTCTCTCTCTCTCTCTCTCTCTCTCTCTCTCATTCCTTTAATTAAATCAAACTTTTTTTAAATCAATAGTTTCTCTCTCTCTCTTTCTCTGTTAGATTAAAATTTTTAATCTAATTTTTTTATTAATTAAATATTTTTAAAATCATTTTTAAATTTAAAGTTTTTCAAATATAGTTTTTCACACACTTTGAGAGAGAGAGAGAGAGAGAGAGAGAGAGAAGAAGAAGAAGAAGAAGAAAGAAAAGGATAAAAACAAGAAGAAGAAGAAGAAAGAGAAAAAGATGGAGAGGAGAGAGAAAGAGTAAAGATAATAGTCTTTCTTAAATTAAACATTTTTCCTCTCCCCCTCTCCCTCTCTCTCTCTCTCTCATGTGTAGGGCATTCTCTCTCTCTCTCTCTCTCTCTCTCTCTCTCTCTCTGTTAGATTAAACTTTTTAATTTAAAAAATTTTAGTTAAATATTTTTTTTAATTTTAAAAAAATTGAACATAGTTTTTCATATACTTTGAGAAGAAGAAGAAGAAGAAGAAGAAGAAGGATAAAAGAAGAAGAAGAAGAAAGAGAAAAAGACGGAGAGAGGGGGAAAAAGAGAAAAGAGAAAATTCTTTTTTCATTTAAACCTTTTTTTATATAGTGTTTGACTTAGAGAGAGAGAGACATAGACAAAGAGGAAATATATAATTTGAAAGAGAGAGAAAATAAGGGGAGAAATAAAAAGAGAGAAAAGAGAAAAATAGAGAGAAAATATATATATAGAGAAAAGAGAGTGAGAGGAAAAAACTTTATATATATAAAGATACAAAGAGCAAAAAAGAAAGAAGAGAATGAGGGAGAGAGAGGGGGACCATAGAGAAAGAGAATTATAGAGAGGAAATATAAAATTTGAGAGAGAGGAAAAGAAAAAAGAAAAAGAGAGGAGAGGGGGGAGAAGAAAAGGGGGAGAGAGACTGATAGAAGAAAAGCAGGGAGAGAAGAAAAGGAGAGAGAAAAAAGAATAAGAAGAGAGAGAATTTGAACACAGAGAGAATTCTAAAGAGAGGAAATATAATTTTTTTTAAAGAAAAAAATTTAAAGAGAGAGAAGAAGAAAAAAAGGAAAAAAGAGGAGAGAGAGAATAATAATAATAATAATAATAATAAAAAGAGGAAGAGAGATGGGAAAAACAGAAAAGTCTTTTTTAAATTTGAAAATTTTTTTATAGAGGGGAAAAGGGAGAGAGAGAGAGAGAGAGAATAAAAGGAGAGAGAGAGGAGAAATGAGAGAGAATTATATATAGGGAAAAGATCAAATTTACATACTTTAAGAGAGACTTAAGGGGGAAAAAAAGTGAAAGAAGAAGAAGAAGAAGAGAGAGAGAGAGAGAGAAAATATAAAATTTAAAAGAGAGAATGAAATAAGAAAAAAAAGAAAATTAGGAGAAAATGGAGGATAAGAAAAGGGAACGGAGAGAGAGAAAATAAAAGGAGAGAGAGAAGAGAAGAGAGAGAATATAAACATAAAGAGAGAGAATTATGTATAGAGAAAAGATAAAGTTTATATACTTTAAGAGAGACTGAGGTGGGGAAAGAAAGAAGAAGAAGAGAGAGAGAGAGGGAGGGGGAGACATGGGGAGAGAATTATAGAGAGAATAAATATAAAATTTAAAGAGAGAGAGAGAAAAAAAATAGAGGAGAGAGAGTGAGAAGGAAAAGAGAGGAGAGAGAGACAGAGAGAGAAAGAGAGAAGAAAAGGAGAGAGAGAGAGAGAGAGAGAGAGAGAGAAGAAGAAAAAAGAGAAGAGGGAGAGAAGGAAAAGAGAGGAGAGAGGAGGGAGAATAAAAAGGGGGAGAGAAAGGAGAGAGATAGAGAGAACCAAGAGAGGAGAAGAAATAAACTAAAATAGAAAGAGAGAGAGAATTAAACATAGGGAATTTGGAGGAGGGGGAGAGAGAAGAAAAAAGTTAAAAACAAAGAAGGGAAACATGAGAGAGAAAGATGAGAAATGAATTGTTGAGGCTGCTTCTTGGGGACAGCAAAGTTGTCGCGAAGCACACGCAGAACGCTAGTCTTATTTAACCAGCCCCTCCCCAATTAGTGGGGGGAAAGGCTATGTTAGAGGCCCAAGAGCTACGGTAGCATGCTGCTCAATGGAGACTTGCACAATGGAGACGTGCAGGTACATCTGTCTACTAGCCATTGCAAAGGCGATTATCCAAGAAATCTGATGCTATTTCCTGGAGCTTCTATTTGTGGCCAGCGTCTGCTTTAGACTATGCTGTGAGATGATCGGTCTTGTGTGCCTCCTTACCTTTTTTATGTCTGAAGTGAAGAAGGGTCCTCAAAGAGAATAGGGAGAGGGATTTTTTCGAGAAGGATCCTCTGCAAATAACCATGGAAAAGGAGCCCATGGAGGAGATGATCAAGAGGGTAGATGACTCTGCAAATAACCATGGAATAGAAGCCCATGGAGGAGATGATGAAGGGGGTAGAAATCTTTTAAATCGAGATGTGATGAGTGATTTCACAGGTGTAGAGACTTTGTGGAAGAGGAGGAGGAGAGTTGATGGATAACAAGGGAGGTGATTTAATACACACAAAACATCACATGGGTTCATGGAAGAGAGAAGGCGACCTCACATGGTGTAAAAGGTGAGGGACAGCTTTAGCCCGAACCTTCTAATGATGAGCTACTAAGGAGATATCAGTAGGATAGAAGGGCAGGATTGACGAGAGAAGAAGAAAATCAGACTATTAGACTATTGCAAAGAGAGGGGAGGAGTGGAACAGGGATCAATAAGGCTCTGTAACTAGATGAGCGACGCACCACTTCAACATGATCTACCAGATGATCAGGAAGGGGGTGCTTCTCTTTACCGAGGTTGTGGAGCAGGTGAAGAGGGAACATCTTCATCCAAGCAAGTAGGGAGAGGCTTTACCCTTACCTAAGAAGGCTTCATATTTTTCCCAGATAAGTGAATTAATGCTATACACACCCCTCCTATTCCGCTACACATAAATGTATGAGTGATTTCGAGATCGATGTGTCATTGGTCTCAGCAATGGAACCAAAATGTTGTGTTATATGAGCTCAACATATTGGGACCATTGGACATACTTTTTTTCTTTCAAAAGCTTCAACACAAAATCTATTGGCTAGCCTCTAACCTAGCCTCTCACGCATTGCGAGAAATGTGACAACATTGCAATGAACTCCCTTGGCTTTCCTTCAAGAATAAAGGTAGCACTAGGAAAACTCCACGACTCATGCATGCACTTGTTCTCCCTTCTCATCCTCTATGACCTCCATAGACAAAGAGGGAGCATGAGGATAGGCATAAGAGAGCACTCAAGAGAAGAGATGGGGGCTTCACCCTTAGTCCTTCACTCTCACGCTCTCCCTCTCTCAAGCTCACGCATACACGCACACACACTCTCTCTCACAATGGGGAATAAGAAAGTGAGAACAAGAAGTGAGCACACACATGAATAGTCTTTTCTATTCTCTTTCATCCTTTTTATATAACTTTTTAATGTTAGGCTCTTTCCCCATCCCTCTTGGGCATCCAACCCACTTTTTGGGTCAAAGACTAGTCTTCCCTCTAAGCATGCACTCAATTTCATATTCCTATGCCAAATGCACGCCTTGGATCTCTCATGGCTTGACAAACATGTTGCAATGGTATAATATTTTTCAAGCAAGTATGAAAATTTTGATATCAAATGGTAAGGAAATGAAAAACTATTTTAGAGTGGGATAAATGGAAGCAAACTCTCAATTTTCAATACATTGGTTGCTCTGTTTTTTATTTTTTATTTTTTTGTAATGAATAGATAAAATATAAAATAGTAAAAATCATATAAAAATATCAATAACTAGGAAAAAATCAAGAATGTGCTAAAGTTTTAGAAAATCATAAGACATTATGCATACAACTTCAATTATCATGAAAATGATGGTTTTAATACTCAAAAGTGACGTTTCAATAGCACAAGGTTGGTCCCAATACTATCTGTTGTCATAATCTATGTGACACCACAAGGTATGAACATGATTAAACATGTTGAAACTGCTTTTTTTAAATGCATTACATGTTGAGAATGTTTATGTACTCTATGTTTGTCCAAAGGTAACACAAGTCAAAAGTACTTGATGCCTTAAGTGTGTAATACATTGTCATATCATGTAGAAAAAATGCATGAAAAATGGAAAGATATGGTTGCTTCCTAGACTTTGCATTCTTATTAAAATATGATTGAGCATATATCACACGTAATGCATTTGAGCATCCCCTTGTATACACTGAGGCATAGAAATTACGTTCCTTTGATTAAGTGTATGAGAGAGTCTAGATTGATTAGGTGGGGGGATGAAAAGAGATTAAAGTTAGGTTGAGTGGATTAAGCAATACGATTTGTGAAATCAAAGGAGGGCCGGTGGGTCACTAGTATAGGATACTCGTTGATAGAGACTACAGCATTGTTATATGTGTGGTGTATTAGACACCAATATATTGAGACACTCTAGCTTGGAGTTCAGGACAGTCAATTAGGAAGAAGTGGACTACAAAACACAGTTCTTTATTGTGAGGCGAGGTTTACTAGTCTAAATACTAGTCTCTCATGGCTGTAAGGCCATAAGGGTTGGGTGTTTTGAGATGCGATAGCGGGTCCATTATAGGTCACAACAAGTGGTGTGTTTACTAGGAGTCCTTTAGGATTTCCAATAAGGGTCTTGAAAATCTCTCGTATCAAATGAGAGGAGCATGAAGAGTAGTTAAATAGACGTGTCAAATTTTTTTGTAAGTATTTCCTTGATCGTACTAGTCCCATACCTCTCAAGGGTCATGTATCCCTCAAAGTCGAGGATCTTATAGCCCCTCGTACTTAAAATAATCCCAATGTATCTAAAAGTGGAACTTTACCCCTAACACTAGTAGCTAGGCAGTTCACTCCTCCAAGGACTAGTTCTAGTGGTGGATCGACTTCACTAGCACTTTAGTCATTTCAAAGTCCATCTCTACAACTATAGTGATGGTGAAGCAACCACCTTTGATACTTGTTGAAGCGATGCAAATCCAAACAAGTACAATAGCTCTACTCAATCTAGGGTATCCATTACCTATATTCAGTGGAGGACCTAATGAGGATGCAAAATTACATACTAAGGACTTCTAGAAGCTAATGCTTAATTGCCAAGTAAATGGGCAAGTATATTGCATAATACTCTTTAGCATGACCTTAAAAGGAAATGCAGTCCTATGGTACCATTGCCTTGCAACAAATTTGATTATCAATATGCAATGATTCTACACTACTTTTGATAGGGATTTCTCCCATGAAAAAGGTGGGAAATATTAGTTGTGTGTCCTTAATGAGACTTAGCAAGATTCAATGAAAGTGTGAAAGCATATGTCCAAAAGCTATGGGAGGTTTTCTGATGCTTCGATAATATTATTCAATTACCCCCTATCGCTAAGCTATAATTCTTCTTGAGAGGGTTGGATTTTACAATCCAACTACACTTCAATAATACCATGCTAAACAATTTAGATGCAGCTATAACAACACTAGAGGGATTCAATTCTAGAATCCAGGTTGTTTATGTAACAAGAGGGCAAGCCCTCTTGGTTACAATTCATTACATGTATTATTGAGTTACTATAGGTCCATGTTTATTGTAAGAAATAGGTAGCATGCAATGTGCAAGCAAGCACAAGGAGCCTAAATTTTCAAAAATAATCTATGGGTTATTAAACACAATATAATGTGCATGAAGCACATGCATATTTGAATTGCCAAATGGTTGCAATAATCATATTAATTTATTATGTAAATCCACAAGCTAGGCATGATCCTGTGCAAGTTATAATGATAGCATAGGCTCTCATGGAAAAAGGACAAAGCTTCTAGTTCTTTCTCACCATAGGAAAAGCAAGCAATGAGAGATGACCGATTTTGAGGCCCTAAAGTGGGTTGGATACCCAATAGCAATGGGAAAACCCTAACCCTAAAAGTCATGTATAAAAAGGATGGGAATGAATAGAACAATATATTCATGTGCATGAAAAATTTGTGTACTTGCATTCCTACTTTCATTGTGAGAGAGTGAGTGAGGGTGAGAGTCTGAGATTGAGAGCAAGAGAATGAGAGAGTGAGGGTGACGGACAAAGAGGGTGAAGCTCTACTCATCTTCTCTCCAAGTATTCTCTCTTGCCATACCCATGTTTCTCCTTTGCATGTTGAGGTTATAGAGGGTTGAGAGTTAAAGGTACACTCACTTGGATCATGGCAATTGCAAAGCACATCTTTCATGGGATTGAAGGAAGGCCATGCTGTTGAGAAACACGGACCTAGAACTAGATCGGCTATGGTGGATGCAAGTCAAACACACGATACATTATCAGAATAAAGAATTGTAACTCAAGTGAATTAGGTTTCAAGATAGATTAGCTTGGACTCATAAACACAATCTTGAGTGACTCAAACTCAAAGTACCATTCTCATTCAAATGAGTGTCAACAAGTACATGCCTTTATAGCTTTTGGATAGTACCATTGTACCTCACTGTGCATATGGGATTTTGGACATCTCTTCTTAGAGCTTCTAGAGCATACATCTTTATCATATCTCTCATACAAAGCACTTATGGGCAAGCCTCTTTTGGGCACACATTCAGCCTCTATGGGCATACATAATTTGCTATTCTCAACACCCCCCCTCAAATGATGAGTCTCTACCCTTGCTGGCTTTTGCCCCCCCTACATGTAGACATGGACTAGGAGACTAGCTCTTTGGCAGCCTAGTCAAGTTAAGGCTTGAAACTTTACATTCTTGGTAAGGGTTTTAAATCCACTCTGGGAAACAGATCCACTCAGGGAATTCCAGATCCTCTATGGGAAATTTTTGCAAAAAAAACATTTTGTTAGTTTGCAGCAGCGAAAAAATATTTTCTTCATCCTTTTTGTTTTGTTGCTTCTTTGGCAACCTTTGATCTTCTTCGTCTTTTTGGACTTCTTTATCTTCATGCTCCTTGGCTTTTGTTGTGCTCCTTATCTCTTTTGTCAATGTGTGGTACGTGCTTTTTACTCTAGTCTTCTTGACACGTTCTTTCTGCTTCATGCTTTTACAAATAGATACACTGATGGGTACATGGGCTTGGTTTGACAAACTTTCATACATTGAAGATCGGGATACATGAATTTCTTGGATTTTAATGGATAGAAAATCACTGAAAGGGCTTGACATAGCAATGGATTTTGGAGAAGTGCAGGTGTGAATAAGTTAGTGTGGGAGAGAAAGGATGAGCTAGTGTGAATGGACTTTAAGGCTAGGGTTTTTTTTAAAAAAAAGTAAAGAGTGTGTGTTGATCTAATTAGAGATGTGTCAAAAGATTTTCAACAAACTTATAGTAGCTCCTGTGCAGGAAACAATATCACAATTTGAGCTTCATCACAGCTCGTTTTCAATTATGCTACGAATGATATCTGTAAGTAGCAAACCTTCTATACGAATTGCATTCTTTCCAGCATCTTTACTTACAAATATAAGGGTTGGTAATCCTTGAATCTTCATTTGACTCGCAAGCTCAAATTCTTCATCTGTGTCCACCTTAAGAAATGTCATTGTATCACCATACTCTGCAGCTAGCTATTCAAGCTCCTCCGAAAGCAGCTTGCAACACCACTGAGCATAAAAATCTACAACTACAGGACAGTTTTTGGTGCCGTCCAATATGTTGTCTAACTCCTTTGCTGTGACCTTTCTCACGAGAGTGCTTTGTGCTCGGGGGACGAAGGGGATGTTGCCATGACGACGCTGGTGAGGCTGAAGAGACGATGCCTTTACTGGCTGATGCAAGTGCTTCCACGGCGGGGCAAGCAAGGGCAAGGCGGCGTTCCTGGTGTGTGGCGGTGCTCGTCGTAGAAAAGAGGTTCCAATAGAGGCGCAAGGAATGGCGTCCCCCGCATTACCGACAATAGCTTGTGACAATGACGATAACGCTGCTGCCACCATTCCAATTACTGACAACAGCTCGTGACGATGACGATAATGCAGCTTGTGACGATGACGATAATGCTGCTGCCGCCATTCTAATTTCCAACGTCCGCGGCTCCTCCAATGTGAACCTCAAACCAAGTTTCTTGAGTAGCACCTCCTTCCTTGAGCTCCTTCACCTCGCACAAGACAATGGATGTGTGGAAAATAAATTGAGATGGAAATAGGATTTCGATGGCATGTACAAGGAGAAAAATCGAAATAGGAAGGATTTAAAGTATGCAAGGAAGAAGTGAGATGCGTCCACTAGCTATCTAGCTCAGCCATGTCTCTAATACCATGTGGAGAAACACGGGCCTAGAACTAGATCGGCTATGGTGGACGCAAGTCAAACACACGATACATTATCAGAATAAAGAATAGTAACTCAAGTGAATTAAGTTTCAAGATAGATTAGCTTGGACTCATAAACACAATCTTGAGTGACTCAAACTGAAAGTACCATTCTCATTCAAATGAGTGTCAACAAGTACATGCCTTTATAGCTTTTGGATAGTACGATTGTACCTCACTGTTCATATGGGATTTTGGACATCTCTTCTTAGAGCTTCTAGAGCATACATCTTTATCATATCTCTCATACAAAGCCACTTATGGGCAATCCTCTTTTGGGCACACATTCAGCCTATATGGGCATACATCATTTGCTATTCTCAACACCCCCCCTCAAATGATGAGTCTCTACCCTTGCTGGCTTTTGCCCCCCCTACATGTAGACATGGACTAGGAGACTAGCTCTTTGGCAGCCTAGTCAAGTTAAGGCTTGAAACTTTACATTCTTGGTAAGGGTTTTAAATCCACTATGGAAAACAGATCCACTTAGGGAATTCCACATCCTTTATGGGAATTTTTTGGAAAAAAAACATTTTGTTGGTTTGCAGCAGTAGCGGAAAAATATTTTCTTCATCCTTTTTGTTTTGTTGCTTCTTTGGCAACCTTTGATCTTCTTCGTCTTTTTGGACTTCTTTATCTTCATTCTCCTTGGCTTTTGTTGTGCTCCTTATCCCTTTTGTCGATGTGTGGTACATGCTTTTTACTCCAGTCTTCTTGACACGTTCTTTCTGCTTCATGCTTTTACAAATGGATACACTGATGGGTACATGGGCTTGGTTTGACAAACTTTCATACATTGAAGTTCGGGATACATGAATTTCTTGGATTTTAATGGATAGACAATCACTGAAAGGGCTTGACATGGCAATGGATTTTGGAGAAGTGCAGGTGTGAATAAGTAAGTGTGGGAGAGAAAGGATGAGCTAGTGTGAATGTACTTTAAGGCTATGGTTTTTTTTAAAAAAAAGTAAAAAGTGTGTGTTGATCTAATTAGAGATGTGTCAAAGGATTTTCAACAAACTTATAGTAGCTCCTATGCAAGAAACAATATCACAATTTGAGCTTCATCACAGCTCGTTTTCAATTATGCTGCGAATGATATCTGCAGGTAGCAAACCTTCTATACGAATTGCATTCTTTCCAGCATCTTTACTTACAAATATAAGGGTTGGTAATCCTTGAATCTGCATTTGACTCGCAAGCTCAAATTCTTCATCTGTATCCACCTTAAGAAATGTCACTATATCACCATACTCTGCAGCTAGCTGTTCAAGCTCCTCTGAAAGCAGCTTGCAACACCATTGAGCATAAAAATCTACAACTACAGGACAGTTTCTGGTTCCGTCCAATATGTTGTCTAACTCCTTTGCTGTGACCTTTCTCACAAGAGTGCTTTGTGCCCGGGGGACGAAGGGGATGCTGCCATGACGACGCTAAAGAGGCTGAAGAGATGGTACCTTTACTGGCTGATGCAAGCGCTTCCACGGCGGGGCAAGTGAGGGCAAGGCGGTGTTCCTGGTGTGCAGCAGTGCTCGTCGTATTAAAGAGGTTCCAATAGAGGCGCAGGGAATGGCATCCCCCGCATTACCGACAACAGCTTGTGACGATCATGATAATGTTGCTGCCACCATTCCAATTTCCAACGTCCTCGGCTTCTCCAATGTGAACCTCGAACCAAGTTTCTTGAGTAGCACCTCCTTCCTTGAGCTCCTTCACCTCGTACAAGACAATGGATGCGTGGAAAATAAATTGAGATGGAAATAGGATTTTGATGGCATGTACAAGGAGAAAAATCGAAATAGGAAGGATTTAAAGTATGCAAGGAAGAAGTGAGATGCGTCCACTAGCTATCTAGCTTAGCCATGGCTCTGATACCATGTTGAGAAACACAGACCTAGAACTAGATCGGCTATGGTGGACGCAAGTCAAACACACAATACATTATCAGAATAAAGAATTATAACTCAAGTGAATTAGGTTTCAAAATAGATTAGCTTGGACTCATAAACACAATCTTGAGTGACTCAAACTGAAAGTACCATTCTCATTCAAATGAGTGTCAACAAGTACATGCCTTTATAGCTTTTGGATAGTACCATTGTACCTCACTGTTCATATGGGATTTTGGACATCTCTTCTTAGAGCTTCTAGAGCATACATCTTTATCATATCTCTCATACAAAGCCACTTATGGGCAAGCCTCTTTTGGGCACACATTCAGCCTCTATGGACATACATCATTTGCTATTCTCAACACATGCTCCTTACTACAAATGAATACTTAAATTTGTGTGCAAGAGACTATGTGAGAGGTAGTCATTAATCCTCGTGCATCAAATCTCTTGAAGGAATAAGAGTGTACTATCTAATATCTTACTATTTTGAGTTCATGTAGCACAAAATTTATATTTTATTGTTGGGACAAAGGACATGTTGACCATGTAATCACTCATGCATGCATCACAATGCTGAATAGGGGAGCATCATGTTGCTAACCCCAAAAACTTTTCGTGAATAGTTAGGATTTGATGGTTTTTTTTGTTGGATTATTGAGACTATTGATTTATGATAATACTGGAAAAAATCATTACACAATTCTAGTTAGAATAGGATCATATTTTTTGTTTATTTCGATATACATACATATATATATATATAAGTTGTTACTTTTGCTAATTTGGTTGTGGTGGTCTTACCTTGACAGTTGGGGTTGCATGGTTTTTTTTGTCGGAAAATTGCTAGTCATTGCATCATAGAGTTGGTGCATGTAGTCTAGGTTAGAAAGAAGAAGAAGAAGAAAGAATAAGAATTTTTAAAAAAGGAATGAGAGGAAAAAGCAAGAGGAGGAGGAGAAGAAGAAGAAGAAGAAGAAGAAGAGAGAGAGAGAGAGAGAGAGAGAGAGAGAGAGAGAGAGAGAGAGGAGGAGGAGAGAAGAAAAAGAAAAAGAAAGAACGGAGAAAAGAGGGAAGAACAAGAAGAAAAAAGAGCGAAGAGGAAAAAGAGAAAGACGAAGGAGGAAAGAAGAAGAAGGAAAAAGAGAAAGAAGAAAAAGGAAAATAAGAAAGAAATAAGAAGAAAAAACAAAGGAAAGAAAAAGAAAGAGGAAGGAGGAAGACATAACAAAAAGAGGAAAAATAAGAGAAGAGCAAAAAAAGAAAAAGAAGGAGAAGGGGAGGAAAGAGGGAATGTGCCCCTCCCCCCCCTAAGGGTATGGGCTTTGTATCTATACCATGGCGTAGGAGCCAAAAACACCTATATAGGGAGTAGTTGTGACTCTGAGCTAAGCTTGGTTTCCACTCTACATGTGATTCCCTATACTCAGTGTGGTGAACCCTCATATGTGTGGGTGTCATGAGGGTGTAGTCCTAAGATGTGCCACAATGTTGTATATTTCGATATCATGAATACAAAGATTCCTTATTGATATATCTTGTGTGCCATTCCACTATGCCTTTTTGTGCCTCATGTCACGTTTTACCATGAAGTCTTGTGAAGGTCCGTAACACTTGGTATCAAAGCAACTCTAGTGCGGAGCATACTAGCTCGAAAGGGGATCAGGCTCACGCACATGGAGGAGATCCTACCATAACACATTGCGAAACATGACGCAACGACCCCAACACGACACGACGTGACACAACCTCAACACGACATGACACGACACGATGCCCCATATTGCGACGCCCTCCCAGGAAAGTTTTATGTTGCTGCTAAAAATTGGAAGAGAACCTAATGTGCCAACAAAGTTGAGAGGGAGTTGTGGCATGATAGGGATGTGCGGAATACCATTCAAGAATGTGGAAAGAGTTGAGGCTGTGGGAGGAAACTTTCTTTGAAGAGGAAGATGAGCTATGTCACTGGCTCAAAATCACATACAAGAAGAAAGAGCTATGGCTCAAAATGATCGAGCAGACAAGAAAGACCACCAAGATGCTAAGGAAGACCCAACAAGGAACATATGTGCTGGACGATCTCGAAGAGAAGGTTGAAGAGCTAGATGAAGACCTGGAAGAGGTTTACTACCAGTTGATAATGTTCCCAGTCTTGACTCATTCTGGGGTCTTAACACAGCTTATACTATCAAGCTGGTTAGTGTCTACCCAGTCTAGGATTGACTCCTTAGTAGCTAGGACTTAATGCATCCTTGTCTATCAAGCTGGTCAGTGTCTGCCGCACTGCAACTTGGGGATCTTAACATAGCTTATGCTATCAAGCTGGCCAGGGTTTCTACCCATCTAGACTTAGTTCTTTTATTGTTTTTGTATTCCAGTCTACCCTCGACTCAATTATATTTGAGGAATGGAGGCTTCATAGTCCGAACTTGAGGTGGCTTGGTACTTATGGCTTTGCATGCCATAAGTACCAAGCTTTGCCATAACTTGAGGTGGCTTGGTACTTGTGGCTTTGCATGCCAAGCTTTGTAGGCATGATCCCAAGTTATCGTGTTGTTGGGATCAGGATGTGGTGGCACGATTGTTGCCGTGTTGTGCCATGCCTTAAAGGAGGCAATCCATTGCATTGCTCCTTGCATTGGGCCTCCCTTTCTTCGTGATATCGCCTTGGGCCTTGGGGAAGTGGGTCTCTTAGTTCGTTTTCCAAGATGCTTCACCGCCCTCCTCATTGCCAAGTCAAGTACTTGGGCTATTTTCTTTGGTCTCTTTGCCACGAATCTTTCTGACTTGCTTTGTATTTAGACAAGCTGGTTGGTTCTGAGCTTGGCTTCTCACAAGAAGGTGCGGTCTTGGTGCATGGCACTTCTTTGGCTCTTCTTAGCCTAATTTAGAGTTGAGGTTCTTGGCGGGGAGGAATAGACTAAGTCGTCACACTTAGACCGCATTGTGGTTTGTGGAAGTAGAGGTATCCTTGAAGTTCTTGGGGTGACGCCCATATTGGTAGTGCTTGGTATGTCACGGATCCATAAGATCGAGATGACAATTCCATGCACTACTTGGGGCCTGAATGCCAAGATCTCAATCTTTGTTAGCATTAAGTATGGTCCCAACGGGTCCCATAGTCCAAAAACATTCACCTTAAGAGTGAGTTGGAGAGTTCTCCACGGCTGAACTAGTAAGGTTTCCTTCCATGGCACTAAGTTACCTTGGCTGGACCATATTGCGAGCACTCCCTCATGCTCTCCCTGCTTTGAGTCTTTGTCTGCTGACTCATTCTATCCAATCTCATAAGGGTTTGCCTCTTCAGGCTTAAAGGCATAGCCAATGACTCCATTGTTGAAGTGCACTTAATTCCTACTTTGATCTGATTTGGTTGGGATAGGATGTGGCCTTGGATCAAAAGTTGGGGTTGCTTTGTCCTTAGCCACAAGTTGAGTTTGGATGCATCTTCATTCTCATCTCTCATCTTGGCTCTGTTGTAACCTGCCTCTGTTTCTTGGCGTTTGGTTTCACCTTCTTCATCTCATTCTCATTCTTTTCTATCTTTTGCTCTTTGTCTTCCTTCTTGTTTTCTATCTTTTTTTCTTTGGCCTTCCTGGCTTGATCTATCTTTTCTTGCTCTTTGTGCTCTAGCCTATCTTCTTCCTTTGGCTTCCTAGCTCTTCATATTTGTTCTTTCAACTTGCTTTATTCATCTTTTTCTTCTTGTTCAATATTTTTCCTAACTTTCTTTTTCTTGTTTTCTCCTACATGTTTTCTCCTATCATGGTCTAGCTTCTCGTCTTCTTCTAGCTTCTTCCTAGCTAACTCTACTTGTTCTTCTATCTCTTTTCTTCTATTTTATTATATCATCTTTTCCTTATTCTTCTCTATGGCTCCATCTAACAAATATTTTTCTCCTTCTTTCCTATCATCTTCTTCTATGTTATCCCATATTTTCATGATTCTCTCCTTCAACTCTTTCCTAGCCTATCATCATTGAATTGTGAGGGTTTGGTTGGGTTCAAGGTGTTCCAAGCTCTAGGCTGAGCTCATCCTCCCCCTCTTCTTTTTTCTTCACTTCTAACTCCTCTCTCTTTTCTTTTTCTTCACCTATATCATCATCTAAAGCAGAAGTGTTGGTTCCATGTAGTGGATGCCCTGCCCCAGGTGATTTTGCCCTTCCATTCTCATCTTCTAACTCTATCTCTTCATCTTCTTCTTCATCAAAGGCATCCTGTGCCTCACAAGTAGGTGCCAACCTGGCCTCACCCTCAATCTCAATGGGTAGATGTGTTCCAAGATCAAGATCGAGCTCATCCTCCCTCTTCTCTTTTGCTAACACTGATTCTTCAACCAATTGGGCTGCAACTTGTTGGTGCAGTGGTTCATCTCTCTGACATGTCTGCCTTGCTTCCTCTTCTTTTCTATATCCTAACTCAATCATAATATTTTCTACCTTTGAACTCACATCCACCTTAATTACTGAGGACAACAATTCATTAAGTGGGGGTGAGTGTAAGGGTATGGGCTTTGTAGCTATACCATGGCATAGGAGCCAGAAACACCTATATAGGGAGTAGTTCTGACTCTGAGCTCAGATTTGTTTCCACTCTATGTGTGATTTCCTATACTTAGTGTGGTGAACCCTCATATGTGTAGTGCCACGATGGTGTAGTCCTGAGATGTGCCTCAATGTTGCATCTTTTGATATCATGAATACAAAGATTCCTTATTGATATATCTTGTGTGCCATTCCACTGTGCCTTTTTGTGCCTCATGACAGGTTTTACCATGAAGTCCCATGAAGGTCTGTAACACCCAGAAATAGGGTTTTCACGTACCTGCTACCTGCATGCTCTGTGGGCTACCTCTTGATCTCATGCCATCAATCAGTGCCGCCTTCCTCAATGTTGCCTTTTGCTCTTGTCTTTATTTGGCCACCCCCCTTCTGGACCCTGCTCCTCTCCCCTCCACCTTCTCTACCTCCTCCTCCACCTAGGTTGCCTATGCTTGCCGTCTCAACCTCCTCCTTTGCCTTGTGGGAAGCGCCCCCTACCTTCCCCATCGTGCCAATCTTGGGTCACCCGTAAGGCCCTTGGTCACCTTGTCCACTGCTCGACCCAAGCCTCTCCACGATCGCCTCTTGTGCTTCACACAGCCCGCACCTACTGCCCGTCATCTCCATCGCCCAACTCTCTCCTTGACTGCCCTATGCTCCATGCAGCTGTCATCTCCGTTATGCCTAGTCTACCTCCTCCTCACCTTGACCTCTCCAAGGGGTGCCATCCCTCTACAATCACAAGGAACTTTAAACCCTTTTCCATATAGTAAAAAAAAAGAGATTTTCTAGATACTTATCAAAGTATCTAGAAAAAGTCTCAACTAGTAAAAGCGGAACACTTTACAAGTTAGTGATCTAGTAAAATATTTCTATATAGAAAATTTTTGAAATTCCTAGTTGATGATCTAGTAAAATATTCCTAGATAAGAAAACTAGCTGAAACCATAGATATAGTAAAATTTTCCTATACAAGAAAACTAGTCGAAACCATTAATATAAGCCATTATCACACTAGTATATCATGTTAAGAAAACTAATCACGATTTGTTCACAATGTTGTATTGTTAGCAATAGAATTGTGATCGAATCCACTAATATATCATGTTAAGAAAACTAATTACGATTTGTTCACAATGTTGTATTGTTAGCAATAGAATTGTGATTGAATCCACTAAAAAAGTGCTGTCTTGAACACTACATTTTCTCTGCTTCACCATGTTCTACAGCACCTAAGGTAGGTCTAGAGTTGTCATCCTCTTTGAATCTGCTCCACCATTAAAAAAATTTAAGTCTTGTTAGCTTTTCCTAAGCCTCTCTTCCTTTTTTTTGAAATGCAAATCCTTATTGCTTCACCAAAAATGTTGTCCCTAGATGCATTGTGTGCTTACAGTTAGCAAGGATATCAAAAGGCTTAAACATGTACATAGCGAAAAAAGCTCAGAGCAACAAGAGAAGACCTACCATATTTAGCAAACTTCCTTCCCTTTGATCCTAAAAGCATTGCAATCTCCCATAGCTCCACAACATAGATCTACTCTTTTGGTTGTATGTTTCAAACCCTGTAGTCCTATCCACAACAAGACAAATAATGAAATGATATTTAAATTATTTTCTTATGGAACCATGTTGTATCATACTTACTAATGGGGATAAATGTAATGCCCATCCAAATCAATGCATACTCTTGTGGGAATATGCAATGCTATCTAGACTCTCAAACAATAAGATTTACCAAACACATATGCTAGTGTTGAGTTTGCCCACAAGATAGGAATCCGACAGATTGAAGTATCATACCAAGTCAAATTGATTTAGCTTACCAATACATGCAAATAGGATATCAAAACCCTCAACTTACATTCTTCATTTTCAATGTTTTAGCAATTTGTTTAGATAGGTGGATGAAACATACAGATCCATCAAGCTCAAACTTCAACCAATCTAACCTTTTATTGGGCTTTCTACAACCAAAGTAGCAAGAGGTGCATCTAATGTAAGAGGACCAAAGTAGCAATAGTTGTACCTTCTATGAATTTCCTTCATAAGGATACATACCTTGTGGTGGTAGTCCATAGTTTGATATGCTTCCCCTCCTCCAAGCACTTTGTTGGCATTGCTCGTGTCTAGAAGAGCTACTATGTAATATCTCTGCACAATAAAAGTTAGTTGGTTGGTTCGAAAGTTAGCTAGTCAATTAATAAGTTAGTAAGTTTACTAACTAAAGACTAATTAAGGTAAAAACTAACTAATATTAATTGTTAATAATTTTTATTTAATTTAAATTATTTTATTTAGAAAAATCAAGAGTCGTAAATTCGATATTTTTCTCGGATTGGCAAGGACCGTAGCCACCCTTCACGTAAATTGCAATGTGAACGAGACTTATGAGTTATATTAATCACTAGGTTAATGTGTATAGTTTGGATGGTCCAAAAATATTAGATTTTGGGCAAAACTAGTATATTTTAGATACTTTAGATATTATCCTAAAAAAAGGATATGGAGATTTTTAGAAATTGGATGTCATTTAAAAGAAAAGACAAGAGATATTTTAGTTAGTTTGGAGATTTTATAAAAAGAAAAAAATAAAGAGAGGATTTGCGAAATCACGCGCACCACGATTGCAGTACACAAGCAGTGGACAGCACTTTGAACAGAGAAAAGAAGGAGTGAACTAAAAGCTTTCTAATCAAGTGTCTTGGGGTTTTACCCCCCTTTCGGAGCCAATAGAACCATCAGATTTATGATCCAATCATCAGATCACTGATCTTTCCAAGATCCCCCTCCACAAAGAGCTCCACTTCTCAACCACAAGCCCTCTTCTCTAATTCACTATAAATACGAGGCATGGGAGAGGCATAAGGAAGCATAAGGAGACCTCGAGAGGCTGTGAGAGAAAGGTAGAGAGAAGGATACCCTCCAAGAGATTGCAAGGAAGAGCTTGAAAGAGAGCTTGAGAGAGAGAGAGAGAGAAGAGTCACCTCGAGAGGCTGCAAGGAAGAGAATTAGCTCAATTCCCTCTATCTCGATCCTCGACTTAACCATCTTCTCTTACGATCTCCCATCTTGAATCTATTCTACCTTCTTAATCTCTTGAGTCTACCTGCGGACGATGGCCTCCAAGCGAAGAATGTCGCATGCAGATGACAATCTTGCAACCAGCAACAAGGCTTCGGGAAAAGGCATCACTGTCAATCCAACTGCGGCTCTGGTCGTAAGTAACGTATTTTCAAATTGATAGATGTTTGTTTTGATTCTCGTATGAGATACGTTAGGCCCCATACTATGATGCATGAGTATAGGCCATCGGAAAGGATAAATTTCATCTCACCTACTCGAAAGATGGAGTTTGTGAAGTGCATATATCAAGGGAAGATAATTGCACCTAGTTACATATGACTTATTTGCTAGTAGAGTAATTACAAGGAAGAATTAGTCGGGCGTTATGAATGCCATAGTCCTCAAAAGAACGACATTAAAAGATTGTGCATACAAGTGCTAGATTAAAGTATAGTCAAGGGTTACAAATAGCATAATTACTAAAAGAATATGACATTGAGAATCATGAATAGAAAGTACTAGTTTAAAGTTTAGATACTTCAAAAGTACTTAGCTAAGAGCCCAAATATTAAGAAAAACTAGATTCTAGCTCAATGCACGGCCTGTTGGAGTCTAATTACTTGTGATCATCTCGCACTTATCTTATCAAGTATTTATATGTTATGCCTATAACATGTTTGATATATGAGGATAATTTTCTAGTTACCTCATGACTTGACTAAGAGCTAGTACAAGAAATTAATCATAAGGGTTAAAACTAAGATCTCTTGAGATCCGTCAGATAACGATGACTTTTGCTAATCCAAATTCAGGGTTGGGTTATCAATCAAGGTAAGTGACCTATAGAACTTACATCATGAATAGTGTTTGAACCCTTAACATATGCCCTAGCCGAAGGAAGGAAGTGTTGAGAACATTTTTGCATAATATTGCTCTTAGATCCCAAGGGGGAGAGCAATTATGCAATGGGAAATATTATTTCATCTACTCTTGCATTGTTTTGGAAAGAATGCAATTGGTTTTGTTGGTTGATCAAACAATATCCTAAATGCTTTTACATTCAACTTGTTGTTAGTTGTTGTTTGGATGATTATTCCAAGTGCTTGTGATTTATGGTAAATGCATGGCAAGGGTCTGTGATGACAAGTCGCCATGGGAATAAAGAAATATTTTCTTGGAAAATGATATTAGGCTGAATGCCTTGTTTGTGCTTGATTCTTAAAGGATTTAATTAAGGAATGATATATTGCACGGGTGGATCACCTCCATGGTCGCACCGCGTATTAACCCAAGAGGGCACTGCTTGATTCATGGGCCGAAGGTCAAGTGGTGAAAAGGCCAACCACGGGAATGATGTTTCGCTCCTAGACAGCTTGCGGGTCAGTTGGAGCTTTGGACACCCCTTGCTAGGTCTAGAATGGAGTTGAAGTCCTCCGTGGCCCCCAACATATGGGCATGTTGGGAGATCCTATTCTAGATAAAGGATTGAGTTTGTGGTACCATGTGAATTGGACTAGTTACTTCTATAGGGCAGAAGGGATACTTCTGTTGGATAGAAGCGATACATAATTTCTCCTGTATGGGCGGGAGACAAAGATTAACTTGAAGATAAGTTAAGGAATTTGTTTGATCTTGTTTGTCAATAGATTGCTTTGCTCTGTTTTCGTGTCTGTGCTATAAGTTATGCGAACGAACCCTATTCCCTAAAAGGCTTAATTAATGAGGCTAATTTTAAGTGACACATATAAATGTGGTAGGACCTAATTAGAAAACTAAAGCTATTAAGGGAAGCGGGTGGGCAGAACCCCCAACGGGTCCGTCCTACGGCAGGGTGGTCCCAGAGAATTGGGAGGCTTCTCACAAGGTTTACCGTCTTCGACCTTAGAAATTGTTAGGTTAGAACCCGATTCATGCCATTTTAGGGGACCGGAATGGGACTATGCCCTATGGGCAAAGAGGTTGAGCAGCACATTCCTCTCATTTCCCATTCTCTTTGAACCAAGTGCGGCATGGATCTGCTTCGGATTGGGTATCTCTGTGTAAAGTAGGATGTCCAAAACCTGACGCTAGAATGCTAACAGGAGACCTTGACAACTAGGAACCCGAATTTCAGGTCGATCCTAGTGGGTTCGGTCATGAACGTTCCATTGCGAGGCGGATTCGGGAAACCCTAGGTGACAAAACTCGAAACATTCCCTGGGAGTGCCGGGAAGCGACGCTTAGATTCGTTTCTCGATAGACCACTAAAAGAGTGCCTGGAAAGCCGATGGGCGGGCACCTCACAGTTGGTATCAGAGCGAAATTTTGTAATGATACGTGATTGATTAATGTGTGGTTTGTAGACATATGTTAAACAAAATAATCTAAGCAGTATGGCTTGATTGTTAGGCACCTTCTGCACCCACGAATGTTGACATGCAAGAGAAAAAATTCATTCTCAAGCAAATTAAGGCACCCGAATTTGATGGAGAAGGGATAGACATCACAGTAGAGGCAGAGATATGGATTGAGTCGATGGATGACTATTTCTTTGCTTCGAGAACTACCTCTACCAATCAAGCAATGATAGCCAAACTTAAGCTAGTTGGCCAGGCTCGATTATGGTGGAAGCAATGGTGCAAAGATGAAGGTGTTTCTGAAGCCACTATTACTTGGGTTCAGCTGAAAGATGCTGTACGCGGACGATACCTTCCGCCAACCTACCAGACTTTGAAGATGAATGAATTCTTCAAGCTAAAGAAACTAGAATTAACTTTGGAAGCTTACTACTCAAAGTTTGTAACCCTACTAAAATATGCACCACCTATGGATATTGTGCAGTAAGTATCCAAGTTTTGTCATGGCCTAAACACTCCTCTAAACCACCATCTTGAAGCAATGCATCCAACGAACTTGCAAGATGCATTACTCCGAGCAAATCCAATCGTCCAAGAATTTAAATCGGAAAATTGTAGTAAAAATGACTCCCGAGATCTGGGTAAGAGATGCCATACAGGTGGAGAAATAGGGCACATCCGTAGGAGATGTCCCTAACGTCAATGCTTCCATTGCAATGAACTAGGACATGTCCAAGCAGATTGCCCTAACTTAAGTCCAAAATATATGGAGCCTCCAAGAAAACGAAGCTACATAAGTGCAGTCTTCGGATATATAGAGGAATTAGATGAAGACGAAGACTTAGAACCTACTACACCACTTCAGGATTATTAGAAATCCTAGAACATTTGTTGACATGAAATACAGCTTGTATCAGAATAAACTTTACTCTTAACTTGAGTAATATGAGTTGCATCTATTTTGAGCCTAGAACTTACAAATGATTAGAGAAACTCTGGCAAGGAATGATAGTTATAATGTGCAATGAATTTCTCTTAAGTCATTTCTTCTCAACTAATATAGATTGGGTCTTACCAAAATGTGGAAGCTTGGAAGTATTCTTTAGTATTACAAGCAAAGCCAATTTTCCATGGAGCTCAGTCCCGAACTAAGGACAGGACAATCTGGAAATGTAGTTTCCAAGATAAAGGACCACTCCAATCTGCTAAAAGAATCCTAGGACACTTTGGTCTAAAGAAGAAAATCCTGCCAAGGACAACGAAGAACCTTGTGACCGCAAGTGATAAATATCCGCGTTGTTTCTATTGTAGGGAGTTAGGTCATTTCAAAAGGGGATGTCCAAAGCACCCTAAACACCGATGCTCCGAGTGTCATAACATTGGACATAACTATATCAATTGTCCTAATGGAACTCGAAGAGAACTTGAGCTTACAAGAAATAAGCTGTACAAGCTCCAGTGATCTAGAATATACCAAGTGCTTAGGAAAAACCTAGAAGGTATCCATGAGATAACCAAAAGACTCGGATATATCAAATACCATAGGTTGTTGTTTCAAAAGACCATATGTTTGTGATGAGAGATCAGAGTAGCGCAGCAAAACCATGGTGGGCCCATAACCCACAGGTTCCAAAATGATACCCCTCGTTCTCTCGAGATGAGGACATCTCGATTTCTCTAAGGGGAGGAGGATGTAATATCTCCGCACAATAAAAGTTAGTTGGTTGGTTCGAAAGTTAGCTAGTCAATTAATAAGTTAGTAATTTTACTAACTAAAGACTAATTAAGGTAAAAACTAACTAACATTAATTGTTAATAATTTTTATTTAATTTAAAATATTTTATTTAGAAAAATCAAGAGTCGTAAATTCGATATTTTTCTCGGATTGGCAAGGACCGTAGCCACCCTTCATGTAAATTGCAATGTGAACAAGACTTATGAGTTATATTAATCACTAGGTTAATGTATATAGTTTGGATGGTCCAAAAATATTAGATTTTGGCTAAAACTAGTATATTTTAGATACTTTAGATATTATCCTAAAAAAAGGATATGGAGATTTTTAGAAACTTGATGTCATTTAAAAGAAAAGACAAGAGATATTTTAGTTAGTTTGGAGATTTTATAAAAAGAAAAAAATAAAGAGAGGATTTGCGAAATCGCGCGCGCCGCGATCGCAGTACACAAGCAGTGGACAGCACTTTGAACAGAGAAAAGAAGGAGTGAACTAAAAGCTTTCTAACCAAGTGTCTTGAGGTTTTACCCCCCTTTTGGAGCCAATGGAACCATCAGATTTATGATCCGAGCATCAGATCACTGATCTTTCCAAGATCCCCCTCCACAAAGAGCTCCACTTCTCAACCACAAGCCCTCTTCTCTAATTCACTATAAATACGAGGCATGGGAGAGGCATAAGGAAGCATAAGGAGACCTCGAGAGGCTGCGAGAGAAAGGTAGAGAGAAGGATACCCTCCAAGATATTGTGAGGAAGAGCTTAAAAGAGAGCTTGAGAGAGAGAGAGAGAGAGAGAGAAGAGTCACCTCGAGAGGCTGCAAGGAAGAGAATTAGCTCAATTCCCTCTATCTCGATCCTTGACTTAACCATCTTCTCTTACGATCTCCCATCTTGAATCTATCCTACCTTCTTAATCTCTTGAGTCTACCTGCGGACGATGGCCTCCAAGCGAAGAATGTCGCGTGCAGATGACAATCCTGCAACCAGCAACAAGGCTTCGGGAAAAGGCATCACTGTCAATCCAACTGCGGCTCCGGTCGTAAGTAACGTATTTTCAAATTGATAGATGTTTGTTTTGATTCTCGTATGAGATACGTTAGGCCCCATACTATGATGCAGGAGTATAGGCCATCGGAAAGGATAAATTTCATCTCACCTACTCGAAAGATGGAGTTTGTGAAGTGCATATATCAAGGGAAGATAATTGCACCTAGTTACATATGACTTATTTGCTAGTAGAGTAATTACAAGGAAGAATTAGTCGGGCGTTATGAATGCCATAGTCCTCAAAAGAACGACATTAAAAGATTGTGCATACAAGTGCTAGATTAAAGTATAGTCAAGGGTTACAAATAGCATAATTACTAAAAGAATATGACATTGAGAATCATGAATAGAAAGTACTAGTTTAAAGTTTAGATACTTCAAAAGTACTTAGCTAAGAGCCCAAATATTAAGAAAAACTAGATTCTAGCTCAATGCACGGCCTGTTGGAGTCTAATTACTTGTGATCATCTCGCACTTATCTTATCAAGTATTTATATGTTATGCCTATAACATGTTTGATATATGAGGATAATTTTCTAGTTACCTCATGACTTGACTAAGAGCTAGTACAAGAAATTAATCATAAGGGTTAAAACTAAGATCTCTTGAGATCCGTCAGATAACGATGACTTTTGCTAATCCAAATTCAGGGTTGGGTTATCAATCAAGGTAAGTGACCTATAGAACTTACATCATGAAGAGTGTTTGAACCCTTAACATATGCCCTAGCCGAAGGAAGGAAGTGTTGAGAACATTTTTGCATAATATTGCTCTTAGATCCCAAGGGGGAGAGCAATTATGCAATGGGAAATATTATTTCATCTACTCTTGCATTGTTTTGGAAAGAATGCAATTGGTTTTGTTGGTTGATCAAACAATATCCTAAATGCTTTTACATTCAACTTGTTGTTAGTTGTTGTTTGGATGATTATTCCAAGTGCTTGTGATTTATGGTAAATGCATGGCAAGGGTCTGTGATGACAAGTCGCCATGGGAATAAAGAAATATTTTCTTGGAAAATGATATTAGGCTGAATGCCTTGTTTGTGCTTGATTCTTAAAGGATTTAATTAAGGAAGGATATATTGCACGGGTGGATCACCTCCATGGTCGCACCGCGTATTAACCCGAGAGGGCATTGCTCGATTCATGGGCCGAAGGTTGAGTGGTGAAAAGGCCAACCACGGGAATGATGTTTTGCTCCTAGACAGCTTGCGGGTCAGTTGGAGCTCTGGACACCCCTTGCTAGGTCTAGAATGGAGTTGAAGACCTCCGTGTCCCCCAACATCTGGGTGTTGAGATATCGAGCTCCACTCGTGATATGCCAGGGTGACCGTTGTGCATTTATGTCACCGACTCGTCAGTTGCAGATGCGGTTGGTACGCCGCCCATGAATAATAGCTAGATGACAACTATCCTTATCTACTCTAGTTCGTGGCTCAGTTAGTATGCCACCTTAGTTAGTTGAGTTTGGTTTAAGATCCATATATAGGGTTCTCCTATTTCTATGTACTAGAGTTCTTTTTGGCTTACACAACTAAGAAGAGGAAAACTGTTTTCAGCCTCCACCTTTGTGTGTATTCCCCCATTGTGCAAGCAAGAAAGCTACAAGTGAAACTCCTTCCTTCTCTCCCACAATCTTGACATGGTATCAGAGCCTTGTTTGTGGTAAGGAGCTCAAGAAAGCAAGCCAAGTTCACGGTGTTCTGGTAAGAGGACCAGTGTTACTTTCATTTTTCTATTTTGGGAGCAAGTCTCTGCAGGTAGCAGAGCCGGAAAGTGCAAGAGTGCATTGTCTCAGATTGAGACGCCCTTCGCGGTGTAGCAAGAGGGCAGTATATGCTGCGGGAAAAGGCTTTAGCCCTTGGTTGCTCTATTTTTTTGATTTGAGGCCATTTCGGGGCCTGTTTTGGAGGTGGAAGTTTTCTGCACGCACTCAGGAAAAGGCCCAGTTTTATGCTGTGCGACCACTGTTCTATAGGTCGGTGAAAAGTTACTATAGAAATTGCATCGTATGCCTATGCGCAGAGACATTGGGAGTTATAGAATCATCCTTGTTGCCTGTTGATGCAAAATCGTCACTAGGAAATGGCTGTGTGGTCAAATACCACTTTCGTCAGTTTTGTAGATTTGCCTTTATGAGGCTGAAGTTATGTTCTTTGCAGTGACAGAATTTTTTGCAGTGTTCTGTAATGGCGTCTGATTCTCTTTCACAGATTGTCACTGAAAAGCTTGACAAGAACAACTTCTAAGCATGGAAGTTTAGAATGATGAATTTCCTTACGGGAAAAGGATATTGGGAATTCGTTGCAGGAAATGAAGAAGAACCAGTTCTTCCTGATGTTCCCAATCAACAGCAAATGCAAGAATTTAAAGCATGGCATGAGAGAGCCAGGAAAGTTATGTACTGGCTGTCTATCAGCATTTCAAACTCTATGATTGTGCATATTCAAGATGCAAGTACGCCAAAGGAGGCATGAGATACTTTGTCAAAAATGTATAGCACAAATACGCAAGCCAGGAAAATGCAGCTCAAGCAAGAGTTGCACAATGTGCAAAGAGAAAATATGAGCATCAATGACTACCACATGAAGGTGAAGAAGATTGAAGATGCACTTGCTTCCATTGGGTCGCCAGTGGAAGATGATGATTTAGTTTCTGTGACCTTGAATGGTCTAGGAAAGGATTATGCACAATTCCAAACATCCATTTCCGTCCGTGAAAGATTTCCTGATTTTGAATTGATTGCTTTTCTAATTTCTGAGGAGCAGAGAAATGGTGGTGCATCTTCTTCAGGAGGAACTTCAAAAGAAGCTGTCTTCTACTCAAGTGCTGGAAGAGGTAGAGGCAGAGGTAGAGGAGGCCGATCTAGAGGCCGTGGTAGAAATCAGAATATACAGCAAACTCAAGAAAACCAGTCCTATGGAGGAGGACATGGTAACTCTAGAGGCACGGGGAGCCAAAGAGGTCATGGTGGATGGCAAAGAGGCCAAAATGCAAACAGTAATATTGAATGCTACTACTATGGTAAAATGGGTCATATGGCTAAAGACTGCTATAAAAAGCAGAATGACATCATGAATGGAAAATTGCAACAAGGGAATTATGCATCTTCTAGTAGACAGGGTGATGAAAGAAATGAGCATTTGTTTATGGTGCAGCACATGAACAATTCTGTGACAAGTGCAGAAGAAAGCAACGATGTATGGTATGTTGACTCAGGTGCATCAAACCACATGACAGGTCATGCAGAATGGATGGAGGATGCAATGAAAATGGAAAAACCTGGATTTGTGGAGACTGGTGATGATACTGCACATCCTATTGTGCAGATTGGAAAATTTCCTTTGTCTATGCAGGATGGGAAAAAGAAATACCTGTCTGATGTATTTCATGTCCCGAATATCACCAAGAATCTGGTTCTTGTTGGTCAAATGGTTGAGCAGGGCTTGCAGGTCAGATTTAATCCTCATGGATGCTTTGTTGAGGATATGAAAAATAAAGGTCGCTTGATAGCAAAAGGAAAGAAGAAGGGTAGAATGTTTACGTTGGATGCAGACATGTCTGAATTGAGTGCAGCAATGTTTGCACATGGGACCAGTGTAGTTGCAGATATTGATATCTGGCATAAACGCATTGGTCATGTTAATGTACAACGACTTAAATCAATGCAGGCCCAAAATATTGTTGCAGGATTGCCTAAATTCAAGGTTGCAGAAATGTATAAGGTATGTGAAGCCTGTCAATTTGGAAAATAGGCAAGGAAACCATTTCCTAGACATGTTCAAGAGAGTCAGAAGCCATTGGAATTAATCCACTCTGATGTGTGGACTACTAAAGCTGCATCTCTTGGAGGCTGTCATTATTTTGTCACTTTTATTGATGACTATAGCAAAAAAGTTTGGGTGTATTTTATGAAAAAGAAAAGTGAAGTTTTTGGGCATTTCAAAACTCTTAAAGCTATGGTTGAAAAAGAAACAGGCCTGTAAATAAAATGCCTAAGGTCAGATGGAGGGGGAGAGTACCTCTCAAATGAGTTTGCAAGGTTCCTGCAGGAGCATGGCATAAAGCAGCAATATTCATGCAGTCATACCCCACAACAAAATAGAATTGCAAAAAGGAAAAACAAGCATATTGGAGAGATATCTCGTGCCATGCTCAATGAAAAAGACTTGCCAGATTTTTACTGGGCTGAAGCAGTTGCTACAGCAGTCTACAAAATGAACAGGACTCCCACTGTAGCAATACATGGGATGACTCCAGAGGAGAGGTATGCTGGTAGGAAACCAGATATTTCTCATTTGAAGATTTTTGGTTGCATTGCCTATGTTCATGTGCCAGATGAGTTGAGATCCAAGTTGGATCCAAAAGCTGAGAAGTGCATCTTTATTGGTTACTCTCTACAGAGCAGAAAGGGTATAGATGCTATAACCCTTCTACTCGTAAGTTTACAGTGAGCAGAGATGTTGTTTTTGATGAGATGAGTAGCTGGTATAAACCAGTAAATGTGATTGATGATGTAGATACACAGAATGGTAATGCTGCACAAAATTCACAGCAGCAGTCATAAAATATTAGTAGACCTGGAGCGTCCTCTAGCACTGGTTCACATTCTTCGCCATGGACAGGCAGATTGAGATCAGGAGAATCTTCTCAAAGCAATGTAGATAGTGGTATGCAGGTATCACGAAAAGGAAACGAGAAGGTAGATCAGCCCATGTTTGATGTGAATGCAGGTCACTCTTATGTGGATGGTGAATCCAGTGGCTCAGAACAGAGCATTGATGATGAGTTGTGTATTTCTTCTATTGTTAGACCTGGAGTAAGGAAGACCAGGGATGTTTTGAGAGCACCTGGGAGTGAACCTACTTTACGCAGGTCTACCAGAGCTAGGTATCCTGTGGATAGGCTAAAATATGATAGATTTACAACCATTCACTATGCATATATAGTCAAAGTGATATAGGAACCAGAGCCCACTTCTTTTGAGCAAGCCATGGGAAAAGAAAAATGGGAGAAAGCCATGGATGAAGAAATGGATGCCTTGGAAGTAAATGCTACATGGGAATTGGTACCTTTGCCTAAAGGTATGAATGCAATTGGCTGTAAGTGAGTTTATAAGGTGAAGCACAATGCAGATGGTTCTGTGAATAGATACAAGGCAAGATTAGTAGTCAAGGGGTATGCACAAACATATGGCATTGATTATGAAGAAACATTCAGTCCGGTTGCAAGGATGGCAACTGTAAGAGCAGCCATTGCTATGGCTGCATCAAAGGAATGGTCTTTACATCAGATGGATGTAAAAAATGCCTTCTTGCATGGTGATTTGTAAGAAGAGGTATATATGGAGCAGCCACCAGGTGATGTGCATGCTGTTCATCCTGAGTTTTTTTGCAGGTTGAAGAAAGCATTGTATGGCTTGAAGCAAGCACCTAGAGCATGGTCTGACAAGATAGGACAGTATCTTGTCACTATTGGCTTTCAGATTTCCAAGGCAGATTTCTCACTTTATGTGAGAAAAACAGAGAAAGGTATTATGCTACTTGTCATTTATGTTGATGATTTGATTATGACAGGTGATAGTGATGAAGATATCCTTCATGTGAAAATGCTATTGAAGCAGAAGTTTGAGATGAAGGATTTGGGAGAGCTGCGTTATTTCTTGGGCATTGAGGTGATTAGATCACCAAGTGGGATACGGCTCTTGCAGAGGCAGTATGGATTGGATATGCTGTCCAAATATGGGATGATAGGCTGTAAGCCTATTTCAGTTCCTTTGGAGCAGAATGTGAAGCTGAGCGCAGATGCAGGTGAGCTTCTGGAAGACCCTACTATGTACAAATGCATAGTAGGAAATTTGATTTATATGACTATTACCAGGCCAGATTTGAGCTATGCTGTTGGATTGGTAAGTCAGTTTATGCAAGCTCCAAGGAAACCGCATTTGGATGCGGCTAGATGCATACTCAAGTATGTGAAGTCCACATTGCAGTATGGACTATTTTATGAGACTGGGGTTCAGATACAGTTGCATGGATACACTGATGCTGATTGGGCTAGTAGTATTTCTGATAGACGATCTACCAGTGGATATGTGTTCTCTTTTGGGAGTGCTGCAATCACTTGGAGCAGCAAGAAACAGCCTACAGTTTCCTTGTCGAGCACAGAGGCTAAGTACAGGGGCGCAATAATGGCTGCATGTGAGGTAGCTTGGTTGCATAAGCTACTTTATGATATGCATCAGCCTACAGATGGGCCAGTTGTCATTTATTGTGACAACATGAGTAGTATACACTTGGAAAATAACCCAGTCTATCATGCTAGAACAAAGCACATTGAGGTGTGGGAGAGGGTTTTACTAGGTCTTATTGATCTAGTTTATGTCAGCACAGAGGATCAGGTAGCTGACATATTCACGAAGGCATTGGGCGCAGAGAAGCTGTGCAAGTTCAGAGACCTGCTTGGTGTGCAGGAATTGGGATTGAGCTCGAGGGGGAGTGTTGAGATATCCAGCTCCACTCGTGATATGCCAGGGTGACCGTCGTGCATTTATGTCACCGACTTATCAGTTGTTGCATATGCGGTTGGTACACCGCCCATGAATAATAGCTAGATGATAGCTATCCTTATCTACTCTAGTTCGTGGCTCAGTTAGTATGCCACCTTAGTTAGTTGAGTTTGGTTTGAGACCCATATATAAGATTGTCCTATTTCTATGTACTAGAGTTCTTTTTGGCTTACACAATTAAGAAGAGGAAAACTGTTTTCAGCCTCCACCTTTGTGTGTATTCCCCCATTGTGCAAGCAAGAAAGCTACAAGTGAGACTCCTTCCTTCTCTCCCACAATCTTGACACTAGGCATGTTGGGAGATCCTATTCTAGATAAAGGATTGAGTTTGTGGTGCCATGTGAATTGGACCAGTTACTTCTGCAGGGCAGAAGGGATACTTCTGTTGGACAGAAGCGATATATAATTTCTCCTGTATGGGCGGGAGACAAAGATTAACTTGAAGATAAGTTAAGGAACTTGTTTGATCTTGTTTGTCAATAGATTGCTTTGCTCTGTTTTCATGTCTGTGCTATAAGTTATGCGAACAAACCCTATTCCCTACAAGGCTTAATTAATGAAGCTGATTTTAAGTGTCACACATAAATGTGGTAGGACCTAATTAGAAAACTAAAGCTATTAAGGGAAGCGGGTGGGCGGAACCCCCAACGGGTCCGCCCTATGGCAGGGTGGTCCCAGAGAACTGGGAGGCTTCTCACAAGGTTTACCATCTTCGACCTTAGAAATTGTTAGGTTAGAACCCGATTCATGCCGCTTTAGGGGACCGGAATGGGACTATGCCCTATGGGCAGAGAGGTTGAGCAACGCATCCCTCTCGTTTCCCATTATCTTTGAATCAAGTGCGGCATGGATCTGCTTCGGATTGGGTATCTCTGCATAAAGTAGGATGTCCAAAACCCGACGCTAGAATGCTAACAGGAGACCTTGACAACTAGGAACCCGAATTTCAGGTCGATCATAGTGGGTTCAATCGTGAACGTTCCGTTGCGAGGCGGATTCAGGAAACCCTAGGCGACAAAACTCGGAACATTCCCTGGGAGTGTCGGGCAGCGACGCTTAGATTCGTTTCTCGATAGACCGCTAAAAGAGTGCCTGGAAAGCCGATGGGCGGGCACCTCACATACTACCATGACCACTCTGCCTCCATAGGCAAAAGCTGCTAGATAGAACAAGCCTCTTAGTAGTGAGGTTTCAAGTGCGCATAGGCTTCATTTAAAAGATTAGACAAAGATTCATAATAAATAAGCCTTGATTTGCTCAAATGCTAGCTAAACATTGATACTCTTATTAGAAATGATGATGCCGATGAAAAATGTCCTCCAAGCAAGCCATATTTCATAAGAAGTTAGATTGGTCTTAGCTATTGAATATCCAAGGTGAACTAAAGTACCAATCCATAGATGGTCTCAAGAGAACTCATGAAGCCACTTTCTCAAATCCAATATGCCCAATGATTCTTATTAATTCATTAAGCTCCAAGAAGTCAATACAAAAGGGATCATTTTTGAGTTTGCTTGTACAGATTTTGTGCATCATGGAATTCAGCGTGATCTCTGTTGAATACATCTCCTACTTCTTCCACATGTCACCATGAGCCTGCAGCCCTTAGTTTACCCATTGTTGCTAGTGATTTTTCACTGATGAATGTACTCCCAAACATGTCTATCCATATGCTTTTTGACAGAACCTATGATAGGGGGTGCTTCAAAGGAGAAAGGCATGCACTGTGTTGTTAATTGTTGTCCTAGACAAAGTTTTGATAGTGATTGTGCATCAAAAATTAAGAAAATTGGTACCTGAGCAATGTAGGGATCAATAATTTCAAATGATGTGTTGTTGCTCCCTCTGCCATAACCTGTTTGAAGAGTTAAAATTAGTACCACGTAAAGTTACAGCTTGCGATCCTTCACATGATGGCTGCAAATTTTGGAGTTAGTATACTGATAGCATTATCAAGAAACCAAATTCATTGTTTATACACTCATACATACAAAGATTTTAGTTTGTTACACCTTAACACCACCTAATACTATAGAATCATAGAAAAACCTATCAATAGTGTTTTACAAAATCATAAGGCAGCCCCTCCCAACTTGCAGTGCCTATCCTCACTTATCCTCAGCCTGACCCACCCCTCTCCTTTCTAGTGTATAACTTTCTGTACATGATACATCAGCTCCCTGCCCTATTATTCCTTCCTCGAGCTCTGTCTTCAAATTTCCTGCCCACCACTTAATGCCTCTTGACCCACCACTTCAGCCTTTTCTAGCAAAATAAAGTGTGGCTAATTGTATTATTAAGAGCCATTAAAGAACTACCAAGGGCTCAACAACATAGCTGGAGTTGAAAGCTGACATCACACATCATGAATAAGAGGCCTCCCAAGGCCATTTGGGGGGATTGGGAAAGAGAAGCCAAGGAGCTAGGCAAACGCGGTATGAAGGAATAACTGCCCAAGCTCTGTTGGATGTCAAGCATCTCCCTGAAGCTGCTCCCAACCAACAAGCTCTTCTCAAGCTCATATGCTACAACAAGCTCCAAATAGTGGGAAAAGACCCTACCAACATGTAGCCAACAAACCATACTCTATACAACATAAAAGCTTTCTCAAACCACTTCATAAACTATATGAAGTTTACCACCTAGTATTGAGAGAGGAAAGATATACTCTAAATTTTCAAACACAATTCAATGATTGGAGCAAACATACTAACTAAAAAAATTCATTAGACCACCCCTAAGTAGGAAAGTACTTGGCAATGCCAACCTAGTTACAAGTTGTCTTCATTTGCAAATACAAGATGAATGTCTTCTCTCTTCCTTCAAGTAGTTGTTGTGATTTGCCTTCATAAATGGAGCCAATGACCTCTTTCTTTACCTCTTTCAAGTAGACCAACAAAACCACCACTTTTGATGCCTATAGACATTTGACTACAAAACTTGTCCTCGTAAGAATCAACTCAATTTTGTATCTCTTCAAATTTGATCCACTACTAAAAAAACCATGTTGAAGAAAATGACAAGAAGAATTCTTAAAACTCTCACTTGAGCATTTGTGGTTACTTCCTTTGTGTCATGATTCTTTTTCATTTCATATTTGATCATCTTAAGGTAGCATCCCACTGATATCTTGCAAGCTGGAAACCAAAATTGACGAGTAATTAATACATGTGCTTAAACATTACTGATGGCGCCTTTGATGAAAGCCATGCCATGGTGCTTGATGTTGCTTGATGTAGCCCTTCTTGTTACCAGCCAATTTCCAACTATCCTGACTCCTCAACATCACCTTCTTCTCGTGCCCTATGTCAATTTTCTACTCAATGTGAGTGTTGAGCACCACCTGTTTGGGCTCCTCCTTGATATACAGGTTCCACTTCTCAAAATTAACTATTGCGTTAACATTCATTTGTAAGTTCCACTTCTCAGAATTATCACTATGCACAACATTACATGAGCAGTAGTTTTCAGCATTACTGTTATTGTTTTGACTAAAATAGCTCATTCCAAATGTAGGTTTTCCATTAGAGATATCCGCCTATGGGTGGTCTATGTCAAGAATCACGTGGTGGGGGGACTTGCTCAAGATGCTGCGCCGAACACACACAGAATGCACAAGGAGAAGCTCACTCAAGAGACAAGAAGAGAGATGGAGGCCAAAACGTTTTCTTGCTGGTTTCTTCTTCTTCTTCCACACACTTTACAATGTACACAAAGCATAGATAAGATACAACATAAAGGAAAGTGGCCTACTAAGTCAAACAATGCATAACCGACTACACTAGTCGACTGGTGCTATAACTATGCCAACTGTAAATAGGTGTAACAACCTGAATATAATAAGTAATGAGTCAGTGGCCATGTGAGAGTCATAATGACCAGCGACGTGCTAAGTGTAGATGTGTGGACCCATCTAACCAAGCGGTCCATCATCAATGTCCGCATGTGTTGAGCTTGTCATCTCAACACTCCCCCTCAAGCTCAACTGCATCTCTGCAACTCCAAGTAAGCTTCGAAACTTTTGAAGCTTCTCTGTACCCAATGCCTTCATGAAGATGTCAGCTATCTGATCCTGTGTGCTGACATACACCAAGTCAATCTCACTTGCTAGTACCTTCTCTCTCACAAAGTGGTAGTGTACCTCAATATGTTTTATCTTGGCATGGAACATAGGGTTCCTAGCCAACTGTATACTGCTCATGTTGTCACAATAAATGACAACTGGACCTTCCACCTGCACATCCAAATTAGCCATTAAATTTTGTAGCCATACTACCTCTCATGCTGCAACAACAGCACCTCTATACTTAGCCTCTGTACTAGACAAAGCAACTGTAGATTGCTTTTTGCTGCTCCAAGCAACTGCTACACTACCAAGAGAGAACATGTATCCACTGGTAGATCTTCTATCAGACATACTACCAGCCCAATCTGCATCTGTGTATCCAAACACCTGTACATCTGTACATGCCTCATAGAAAAGTCCATAATGTAATGTGGACTTTACATATCTCAATATGCGTCTGACTGCATCCAAATGTGGCTTTCTAGGTACTTGCATAAATTGACTCACAAGACCAACAGCATAGCTCAAGTCTGGCCTTGTAATAGTCATGTAGATCAAACTCCCCACTATCCTCCTGAACATAGTAGAGTCTTCTATCTCATCCTCAACATCAGCACTCAACTTTACATTCTGCTCCAACGGGATTGAAAGTGGTTTGCATGCTGTCATACCATACTTGGACAACATATCCAAGGCATATTGTCTTTGGGACAGCCATATACCATCATCACATCTAATCACCTCAATGCCAAGGAAGTACCTTAGCTCACCTAAATCCTTCATCTCAAACTTCTTCTTCAAAAAATCCTTGACTTTATCAATCCCACTATCACTATCACCTGTAATAATCAAGTCATCCACATAGATGACTATGATGACCAAACTTGCATCTCCCTTTCTCACATAAAGTGAGTGATCAGCATCAGAAACATAAAAGCCAATATTGACAAGATACTCTCTGATCTTGTTATACCATGCTTTACGTGCTTGCTTAAGCCCATAGAGCGCCTTCTTCAACCTGCACACATACGTGGGATATTCTAAATCTTCATAACCTGCTGGTTGATCCATATACACTTCTTCCTACAAATCACCATGCAAGAAGGCATTCTTCACATCCATTTGCTGCAACCTCCAACGTTTGGCTGTTGCCAAACAAATCACACATCTGACAGTTGCCATCCTAGCAACTGGACTGAAGGTTTCTTCATAATCTATGCCATATGTCTAGGCATAGCCTTTTGCAACCAGCCTAGCTTTGTACCTACTAATAGAACCATCTGCATCGTGCTTGATCTTATAAACCCACTTACATCCAATAGCTTTCTTGCCCTTCAGCAATGATACTAGATCCCAAGTCTCATTGGCCTCTAATGCAGCCATCTCCTCATCCATTGCTGCATCCCAATGAGCATGACCAACAGTCTCCTCAAAACATGTGGGCTCAACATCCTCAACTAGTTTCACCATATAAGCATAATGGTGAGCTGCATAACCTTCAAAACCAAATCTTTTAACAGGGTATCTGACCCTGCTAGATCTGCGTACCACCGGATCACTCAATGGAGCCTTTACATTATTATGAGCTCTCTGTGCACCTGGTGTCCTCACTGAAGGAATGCCAAGCTCATCATCCAAGCTCTCTGAGCCACTGGAGTCTCCATCAAGAACTACATCAATGCCTTCTGACACTTTACTCTTTCCTTTGTCTTTACCTGTAGTGCTATTAGATGCTCCTGAAGATGTAGAGCTACTCCTTAGTCTCCCAGACCAAGAACTACCAGATGATGTCTCTGGTCCACTAAGAGTCCGTGATTCTTGCTTTTCATCCTGCACATGAGTGTCATGATCATCAAAGATGACATCCCTGCTCACTCTGAACTTACATGTGATAGGGTTATAACAGCGATACCCTTTCTGCTCTAAAGAGTATCCAATAAAGACACATTTTTCTGCCTTTGGATCAAGCTTCTTCCGTAGCTCATCTGACACATGAACGTATGCAACACAGCCAAATACCTTCAAGTGCGATACATCAGGCTTCTTGCCAGTAAAGCATTCTTCTGGATTCATACCATGGACTGCAGCTGTGGGAGTTCTGTTCATAATATAAACAGCAGTATGAACAGCCTCTGACCAAAAATGCTTAGGCATATTCTTTTCAGCCCATCAAGGCGCGTGCAACTTCTGCAATATGCCTGTTTTTCCTTTCTGCAACCCCATTTTGCTGTGGGGTATACCTACATGTGAACTGTCTCTTTATCCCATGAGACCTCAGAAAATCACTGAACTCATTCAAGAGGTACTCTCCCCCTCCATCTGACCTCAAGCACTTTGCTTTCAAGACTGTTTCTTTTTCAACTGCAGCCTTGAAAGTTCTAAATTGCTCAAATGCTTCACTCTTTTCCTTCATAAAATATACCCACAGCTTTCTAGAACAATCATCAATGAATGTGACAAAGTATGAACTGCCTCCAAGAGATACATTTTGTGTAGGCCCCCAAATGTCTGTATGTACAACATCAAGGATATTTCTACTTACATCTCTCTCATGTGAAAAGGGTTGTCTTGCCTGCTTACCAAACTGACATGCTTCGCATACCTTATAAAATTCTACAACTCTAAATGTAGGCAAACCTGTAACCAACCCTTTGGACTGCATTAATTTCAGCCTTTATACATTTGCATGTCCAATGCGTTTATGCCAAATTTCAATATCTGCAACAACACCTTTTCCTTTAGCATTCATAGTAGGAGTTCCAGCATCCAGAGTAAACATACGTCCAACTCTACTTCCCTTTGCTACCAACCTGCACTTGTCATTGAAGTCTTCTACAAAGCAGCCCTTTGCATTAAATCTAACTTGCAGCCCTTGCTCTACCATTTGACCAACTGACACCAAGTTCTTTGTAATAGATGGCACATGTAATACATCTGAAAGACTCTTTGTCTTACCATCATGCAAGGACAAGGGAACTTTTCCAATGTGTGAAATTGGGTGGCATGAATCATCACCTGTCTACACATAACCTGCATTTTGCAAATCCTATATCTCTCCAAACCATTCTGCATGGCTGGTCATATGATTGGATGCACCTGAATCAACATACCAAACATCATCATGTGTTCCCTTTCCTGTAACAGCATTCAACATATGTTGCATAACAAATAGACGTTCATTTTTGTCTTCATTCTATCGTGAAGACGATGCATAGTTTCCTTGTTGCAACTTACCACTGCGAATATCATCTTTCTTAGCATAACATTGGGCTGCAATATGACCTGTTTTGCCACAGTAGTGACACACAATACCAGAGTTGTTAGAGCCTTTGTTTTGCCATCCACCTCTTCCTCTAAAGCTCCCCCTGCCTCTAAAGTTACCACGACCTCCAGAAACCTACATATCTCCAAACTACTGATTCAATCTGTTTTGCTGGTTGTCACTACCACGTCCTGTACCACGGCCTCTTGAAGAGAACCTGCCACGTCCCCTTCCTAAACTGGAGTAGAAAGCTTGAACCTGTTCACCACTTCTTTCAGATGTCTCACTCTGCATGTTGATCTCTTCAGTGATCATAAGGGAGACCAACTCATCGAAATCTGGAAATGGCTTTTTGACATATACGGAAGTTACAAAAGACTTCCAAGCCTTTTCATTGTTAAGTCCACCCAAGGTAGATGACACCAAATCATCATCATCGGGCATTGCATCAATCGCTGCCAATGCATCTACAATGCTCCTTACCTTTAGTGCATACTCATTGATAGACATATTCCCTTTCTTCAATGTATTCAACTCTTGCTTGAGTTGAATCTTTCGTGTCTTTGTATTTACGGAAAACATACTTTCAAGTATGGTCCAAGCTGCATATGAATTCTCTACATTTCTAATATGTGCCAGCATATTATTGTCAATTACTGTAGACAACCAATACATGACCTTCTTATCTTTTGCATTCCATTCCTTTCGTGCCTTTGTCTCTTCTGCAGTTGGAGGATCACTCACCTCCGGCTCCTTTTCTTCACCTGAAACAAACTCGTAGAGGCCTTTTCCAATAAGGAAGTTTGTGACACGAAACTTCCATGAAGGGTAGTTGTTCTTGTCGAGCTTCTCAATGATGGGGCTTCCACTGTTCTCTGCCATTATCACAAAACTAATACCAAACAGCAAGCAAATCTTCTCCAACCCTCGACTTGTAGTGCACAGCAATACACCAGACAGTCTTTTTCACTGTCTGCTCAACAATACATACAATCTGCAACCTGTTTGCAGATAAACCTTATTTTTGCTTCCTGCAAACACCTCAAGAATTACAGATTCGTAATCTGTAACCTGCGCACCCACTTTCGGTCAAAACAACCGAAATCACAGTGTACCCTGAAACTGTTGTCCGCAACCTTGCGGATCTAAAACGGGGCCTGAAACGTCCTCAGATGGCCAAAATAACTATGGGAAAGCCCTAAAGGACCTATCTGCAAAATACACACCGCTCTTCGCGCACACCAAATCTCACTGCAATCTGAGATTTTTGCTCTGCCCTGCTTCCGGTGCCTCCACAGGCACTATCCAAGAGAAAGAGTGGAAGGATGGGAGAGCTTCTTCCTTCACTTCAACCTTCGAAATCAGCCTCTCTCAATGGCGTGGCTCTGATACCATGTCAAGAATCACGTGGTGGGGGGACTTGCTCAAGATGCTGCGCCGAGCACACACAGAATGCACAAGGAGAAGCTCACTCAAGAGACAAGAAGAGAGATGGAGGCCAAAACGTTTTCTTGTTGGTTTCTTCTTCTTCTTCCACACACTTTACAATGTACAAAAAGTATAGATAAGATACAACATAAAGGAAAGTGGCCTATTAAGTCAAACAATGCATAACCGACTACATTAGTCGACTGGAGCTATAACTATGCCAGCTGTAAATAGGTGTAACAACCTGAATCTAATACGAAATGAGTCACTGGCCATGTGAGAGTCATAATGACCACCGACGTGCTAAGTGTAGACGTGTGGACCCATCTAACCAGGCGGTCCATCATCAATGTCTGCATGTGTTGAGCTTGTCATCTCAACAGTCTAGAACAGCTCAAGCTATCAAAAGCCACACTATAGGTTAGCCATACTATCAAAATCCTACCTAGATACGTTTAATGCATATGCTAAGTCATCATAGGTCATCTCTAGTTTTGACCCTTCATGTTGATAGTCAACAGAAGAGCATGATCTAGGCTCCACCAATGTCTTATTCTTGGGCATGATAGCACCATTGTTATGTGCATCAATGATGCTATCACATAATGTGTTAACTTTTGCTTTAACATTCATATGCAAGTTCCACTTCTCAAAATTATCACTGTGCAAAACATTACATGAGCAGTAGTTTTCAGTATTACTATTGCTATTTTGACTAAAATAGCTCATTCCAAATGTAGGTTTGCCATCTGAGATATTTTGCCAATTTAAATCATGCACAGAGCCTATGGGAAATCTTTGTGTGCCAAGGATGGCATGTATTTGTTGGAGAAATGGGAAGCAGAGGCGTTCCCTTTCAATGATGAGCAGATCAATGCTCTATAAAGCTCTACAAGGGCCTTGACCTACACATCAACAAGAGTTGTCAATTGTGTTTCAATCTTCACCCAACCTTCATGATGATCACAAGCTGCACCTTACCCCCTCACAAGCAATTGCAACATGCACACAACTTTTAAAAAATCAATTGTCTTCAAGCAGACACAGATGGAGAATTGGAATACCTTAGAACAAAATCTTACTTGTGTCGTAAGAGGAGTGAACTAGGAGTCTCTAGTGCCATCTCTGATTTCTCTATAGTCAACAAGCAAGGGTCAAAGCCATTAAAAGAAGAACTATGAATGCAAAAAAAAACCATGCAAGTTACCATTAAATTACCAGATAATTGAAGTAATGCAGAGAATAGATCAAAATCATATGCGAAAAGAAGCTTCTTGATTAGAGAAACTACTTCAACCTTGCTAGACTCTGTCTAATTAGATAGGGAAGTTATGCCAGTACTAGTGGATATTGAGTTGTTTATGCTTTGATCAAGACTAATCGAAGCAGCTTGCTGAAACTGACGATTAAAATAAACCTTGGCAGTTGGACCTCGATTAGCGATATGATATTTGTGATCAACGACCTGTAGCTGTAGAGATGATGATGAATTTTGCAATAGGCATGGTTCTGTGCTAGTAGCAGTAGTATTGTTGGGTGCAAGATGATGTTCTTGCCACATAATGCTCCTGATTTAATCAACAATAGCCCTCTCCATCTTGGGCCCTATTGATGATGATAATACCAACATAGGAGGGGTATGTGAAATGCATAATCTTGACACTGAGAGCTTCTAGGGTAAAATAATTATCACTATGCTTTGTAACTTAAGGAAAAAGAATGACAGACATACCTGGGAATCCTTCAGCGCTACTAAGGCTGCCGCCATGAGCAGCAATCACACCATAAAGAGTACCGATTTAGCATCGATGGAGCCTCGCTTGCAAGAAGCTGGCCCCTTTCAGTCCACCATAGCTTCACAGCTTGCATAATCAAGAAGTTTGCAGTAAATTGCATACATATACATTCATTCAATCAATCATTAATCCATCAAAATTAGCATGACAAGCTACTAAGGTTTTATGGTCCCTTCTTGTCTCAAAGAATCATAGTGCATATTAATGAAGAGTCATGCCAAAGGAAGGTCAAGAGTTGAGAAACAAAGTTCTTTTATCTATTTGTACTATTCTACATCTGCATCTGCATCTACACCCTACACTTTCTTATTGTGAGATATACCTAATCTCTGATCAGAGGTGACATTTCCTATGTGGCATGCATCCCAAAAAAATTGAGCCCAAACTCCTCATGTATGGTGCTAGTCCTACATCCATAGAAGATAAACAACTTCTTAACGAAGAGCTCCACAACTAATCCTAGGGGAGGTCTAATGCGCATCTCTAAAAGATCAACTTGTGCTGGTGTAACCTTAACTTAGCATACACAATCACTCAGATAGTCTTTTCTAATTCACTAAGCAACTATTGGAGTACACCTTATGTATAGAAATATATTCTATGTGCCATTCTCTATAGCATGAGGCCCATTTGACTTGCCTAAGCTTCCATGAACTTGTCATAGGGTGAAGCTTATCTCCTAGAAGGAAAAATGAATCTCAGGGGTTATTGTAGTATCTCTATTTGAGCCTAGTCTCCTTCTTGGAACAATCAAGACATTGTTTGTACCACCTAGCTTGATCATGATTGACTTATGTAGGGAAGGCTCTCATGAATAACACGGATAATGAGGGTAACATCACAAAACCACATGGCTTGATAATGGTCACCTTATGGAAGGAAGCTATCATGTATGACCAGGATTATGTCCTTGCATTACCAAGATTATGGTCATCATTTTTGTTCAAAGTTTTTTATGTCTGAAAGAATTTTCAACTAAAAGCAATGAACTTGAAGATGAAAATCAAGGGAAGTCATGTGCAACTGAACTAATTGACTTTGATAAGAAATAGTCTGGCAAGGACCTCTGTAGTAAGCAACACTATTGCAAATAAGAGCCCAAATCAATTTCAAGCTACCTACTCTGAAAACACTTTGAACTGCTATGACACCTAGGCAGACATCCAGTATGTTATATCTAGGTTGATCAATGTCATTAAGTATTTCTCTTGCTTTAGTACATTTCAGTAGTTTGTTTTTTCACCTTCAAGCCTATTGAAAGCTATGTTTAGACCCTAGAGTTTGTGCAAAACACCTAGCCGCTTTGGAACATTGCCAATCAGAGTATTGCTCAAATCGGTAAGATAGAATATATGCATTGGAATGGCTTCAAATAATTGGTTGGTATTTAGCTACATGACCACCACCACAATACACTCCCAAGTTGAGTCTAATATGCTTCTTGACATGAGATTCTAGGGCATAGCTGCTATTAAGATGGATGCCTATTGAAACCCAAAACAACTTACTTGTACCAAGCTACTCAAGAGGATTACCACACAACCTACTTGTACCAAGCTTTTCAAGAAGATAGACTAAAGAGTGTACTAGGTAGCCTGCATGAACCAAGCTTAGAGGACTATGCTAGGGGACTATGTTCAGAGGACTATGTGGTGAACAATGCATTACATGAATTCATGCAAAGGGGCTAAGTCTCCTCCTAGTGATCTAGATTTGTACACATGCTTTAGTCATTTACTAGAATTTCTTCAAACTATTTTGATAGAAAAAGATATAGATAATTGCATGTTAGGCTTTAGATTTGCAAGCATAATCACTACATAAAGGGCGCCATTAAAGTTTTTTAGTTGTTATCTTTAAGATAACACAAAAATTCAAGTGTATCCACTTATAGGTATGATGTCTGGAGGCATATTCCATGGTGGATTCTATGAGGTTTTTATTCCACGACGGATTCTTGAGGTTTTTCGGTGGATTCCATAAAACTATATTTATTTTCCGAGGCTCTACACAAGGTGGATTCCTTGTGCAAGAAGTTAACAGAGATGCTTGTCCTTTTTGGGCGTCAGGTTAATTTAATGTGCACGTGGGTGATTCCACAGTGGGTGATTCCACAAAATACATATTAAATTAATGGACGTTTATGAGTTTAGAGTGCACTCGTATGAAATTAAGGTTAGGACAGAGTTCCAACATATTTATTTATTTTGTAGGTGAAGGCTGCTAGGTATTCACTTTTGTGGGTTTTATTTTATTATTTTCTAACAATTGTGAATGCTTTAGTTGATGTGTAGAGCATGCAAGCGGTGGCATTGGGAAGCAGTGGGGCGATGGCGTGTATTCAAATTACCTAGAAGAATTATTATTTTTGATGGGCGCGTGCCTTATCACTAAAGGTGTGGCGTCAATATTTAATTAGGCGTGCTTATTTATTAAAGCGCTTCACAAACATTTATTATTTTGTATGCACATAGGCGCTCGGTTTAAATATTTCATTATTGGACATTGTATTTGGGCATAGCCCAATTTTTGGACGCCCAAATGCTTTATTCTTTATTTGGGCGAAAGCAAACACAAAATCCAAAAGCATGCTAATTATAAATTGGGCTATTTTTGAGCTTAGAGATTAATAAATCTATAAATACATGCCTTGTGAAGCACTCATACAAGGCATGGGGGGAGATTGTGCCCAATTGGTATTCTTGTCTCTTGTCATGCAAAATATCTTTTTATCTTTATGAAGCTTTTGTAGAGTTCTATGTTCTTGGGGACCTTCCGGCGTTCATTACACGTGCATACAACATTTGATTTGCACACCAAGGTGGTCTGGATCAAGTCAAGCTAGCATTGACTATCCCTCTCTCATTGTTGGCCATTACCTTGGTTACAATGTAGGAAACAAGAGTCCTACTTCACTTCTAGTGTCTTATATGATAATCTAGGCTATGGATCTTCAACCTTCATTAATCTCATTGGATTCATGGTGCCAAAATTAGGGCTTTCCTGTGCATGTATTTTCGATCATGTTGCATGTTACTGGACTTACATCATACATAATGTACAAGATAATCAAATAAATTCCTCCATCATATGCTTAGTAATTAAGGTCTGATGCTAGAAATCTTAAAATCACCCAAATTCTTTAGAATTAAGCAACTACAGCTCCAATTCTGCTACTTGGAAGCCTGGCTCCCTTAGCAACTTTGCTAACTCATTCAATCCTAGGTAAATAAGCTTGTTTTTTCTCACATTAGTCACAACTCTAGATAGCTCTAGAAAAATTTCATACACTTTCATCAACTACATCTACTAGTTGCTTCTATACTTGCACAATATTGGTTAGTTATTGTTGGCAAAGAATTGGGAGACCAAGTGTTTTCTTAATGGTATAGAAATCCCCTTGCTTACTCCATGTTGCACCTTCAAATCCAAATTCCTAAGCAAAGGGCTGGTGACTATGGTGGCAAAGAGTAATGGGGCAATAGGACACCCTTTTGCATCGACCTCTTTACCTCAAATGGACCTAAGCATAGACCATTTACAAATACATTCTAAAGAGATTGAAACATCCCTACATAAATTCCATGATTCCTCCTCCATCATCTATCATAGTGATGAACTCTTGTTGGTTCTTTTACTTCATCAATTTATAAAATTAATTGGTCGAAGAACTAGCCCCATAAGATACCATTTCCCTTAGACTAAATTTTGGCAACTTCACCTTTATGTTTTTGCAAATCCTCCATGTAATGCTCCACTTCTTTGAGAAGTTGATAAAACATCCCATTAGTAGAACACTTAGCAAGAGTCGTAATAATATACTCCCTGCATTGCTAACTACTAACGTGCAACCCTCTTTGAAGTCAATCCTAATCTTTGCCATACATCTTGGTAATCTCAATGATGATAGCTATGGATCTCATCTAGTTCTATGTTGGATTAGCCATTGGATTATTGGTTTGTTTCTAAGCATCCCTCAACTATAGGTTGAATCTTTCCCTTTCTAGAAAGGAGGTGTTGAAAGAAAGGGGCTTCCATTTCTTTCTCCTACTAAACACATCCTTATTGGATGGACTTCCTAGGCACCTCACATTCCAAGAGATCATAGTGAGCCAGCTAATTAACATTATATCTTTGTTCGAATGTCCATCATCCAAAATAGCAAAATAGCCTTGTCAACAAAACATTTTCAAGAAGCTTTTAAAGGAAAAGTTTTTATTTCTTACCTCCATTAGACTTCACAGAATTTGGTGGTTGAATTTATTTGTTTCCATCCTGCTTTAACTTCAGCATCTCTAGGATCGCGACTAATAATTAGGTTGCCCCTTAGGTTCCTCCTTCTAAGACTTGTTTGTTTCCTTGAATTTACCCTTCTCAACCTATGTTTTTTCCTTTTTGCTTCTTTTGAAGTTCTTCCTTATCTCCATTATTTTCTCCTTGGCTTCTTCTTAGCTCAATTCCTTTTTGGGCATTCCTTTGCAAAGCACCCATCTTCTTTGCATTTGAAGCATGTATCCAAGAAGAGGGAGAATTTGACATCGGCCAACAACTCAATCCCATTAGGATCAAAAAGCTAGAGCATCTCAATGATCTTCTTCCTCTTATCCCAAAGTATGAGAGGCCACTTGCTCCACTAGTTAATATTATTGTAAGAACATAGAGCACTCTACCTAGCACTTCTACTAGCACATTAACTTATCCATCTAGCAAAGTAGGAAGTCCATGAAAACTAGCTCATATTGGGCATTCAATTTCCAATACCTCCTCGGGAATAAAATCAACATGCCATGGAAGCATGTAAACAAGGCTCACTTTAAGCCAAACAAGTGAACCCAAAACCCAATCTCATTTTGCTTTAGATGAAAGCAAGACCCAAAAGAAATCTAATGGCAAGCAAAACAATGTGAGCACCACTTTGATCCATAGCTAAGCCAAAAAAATCTAGCAAACTCATCCTCAAGGGGGGCCTTCTCTTAAAATACAAATACATGTTGCATAGAGAATAATTAGCATTGCTTTGCGAATGCATGGCAACAAGGATACCACTCATGCACATAGCACTTGCTCCCCAAATTCTATTGTGACTCTCTTTTAATTCTCATTAAATATTTTTGGTCACCCCACAGCTTCTTCTCTAGCTCTTCCATGTTCATGCTAGCAATGACAATGTTAGCATAATCCATCTCCATCCCATTGTCTTGCTTCTATTGGTTTATGTTTGTGCTATGTGTTCAATCATCTCTTACTCCTTGTTCACCCCCCTAAATATGCTACATGCATGAAAGTGGGAGTATATGCCACATGTTGGTAGGAAATGTTTCTTTTTTAATGAACTTAATACAGCTACCCTAGTTAATAGACCATGTGCCATGACTATCTATTGAGAGCTCCCCTCTTCAAGTTTCCACATACTCAAGAGGTTCTATGTCTTTCATGTAAGGAAAAGGCTATTACAATTTGAATTGTTTCTAGTTTGCTAATGGATGGATATGCTCCTAGTTTTTAAGGGGCTCAAATAACTTTTGATAACTATTTGTGCTTGTATGGATGCCAGGTATATCCCACACTTTAGGGGGAATTTGAGGGGAATTTCAAGATTTAGAGAGATGGCATTGAGTTGAATTGAATGAGATTCTTCTTTGTTTTAATGTGACAAGGAAATATTTATATTGTTAAAAATGATATTTTATTTGTGGATGTGTAAACTATTTGTGCTATGTGAGTAAGAATTAAAAGTTATCAAAATGCACAAATGTATCTTACAGTACATGTACATTTTGGATGCATACAAACATATCCATTACAAGTGTGTATCGACATTGTCTTATTTGAGATTGATTACATGGCTGATGGTTAAGCATATCAATTGTGATGTGTATTACTTAACATGACTATATAAGCATGACTATGTTAGATGTTATATACAAATTTGTTTTGATTTATTGTGCATGCACATTATCCTATGATCCATAGCTTCATAATTTTATCCAATAAACATGGCTATATTAGGTGTTGCTTTACCATATAGACACTTATTTTACTAGTTATAGCTTCATATATATCTAGTAAAATTAAAAACCTAGTTCCAATTTAAAAAATCCTAGTTACAACTAGAAAAAATTGTGCATTTACTAAAAATAAGGCTATTTACCATCTAGTTTAGTGTCTAAAGTTCCTTGTGAATCTACCACAATGCCTTGGCTCTACAGCCCGTCATGCTACGTCATGCCATCGCCATTGCAACCTTCCTCCAATCATTGCTTGACCGCTAGGCTTCCTGCTAGGGCTGCACCTAGTTCTCCGCCATCATTGAGCACTGCATTGCCACTGCCGCTCAATCAAGCTGCCCACTCCCACCTTCGTAGGTTGACCATCGCATGTCCTCACCTCCACTTCCATCGGCCCCCATGCTACCACACTGCTAGTCTTGCCGCCACTATAGCCAACCAAATGCATACACACCCTTGATACATAAATACGCATGCACACATACTTATATACACACAATTCACACACATATGCACCACACACATGCACACACATAAAACACATGTGACAAACCCACTCACACACAAATATCCCATGTACACATACACACTTAATACACCCCCCCAACACATGTGCACATATTAAACCTACAACCTACACACATACACACGCCCCGCGCACATTAATCACATAACTCACATCCCACATGAACCTCATCCCTCATAAACACAATAAACACACACCCACCACACAATAAACACACACATACCCCAATAAAAACCACACACACTACACAACACCCCACACATATCCCAACACACACACTATACACACATGTACACACTTAATGCACACACATACACTCACATCTAATTAACACTCGTGTACACACACTCACATTTAATGCACATGCACATGCATACATATATGTGCATGATTAACACACATGCATGCATACATTATACACATTAGTGGCACTATACATGATTCATCGCATATGCACACCACACATAGGGTGACTACAACTACTTGGCTTCTAATTCACCCCTAGTATTACCTTGTTCACATGGGGGGAGTCAAGGGGAGGGAGAAAGGAGTAAAAGCAGAACATGAAGCACACATGTACCACCTGTAGACGAATCCACACATGCACATACATACATACCCACCCATAGACACAAAACACACATACACACTACTAGTCCTGGCGATACATGTATCCACCACATGTATCATGTTTGTGTATACTTTCCTCTCAACTTACCCTAGCACCACCCCATCAAAGAGCAAGGTAAAGGGAGAGGGGACAAAGGAAAGACACACTCACATGCATTGTGCATCAGAATGCCCTTAGATACCCACATTGCATCCATCCCATAAGGTGCACTCATGTGCATCAATCACCTCACATAGAGCATCTATGTGCACATGTGGGCATCCAGCTACACATGTATGCATCCATATGCATATGCCCACACATGTGTACATCTGCCTACATTGTAGTACACTTATCGACACTTGCACATTCACTTGTTCATCAATCACCCCACATAATGCATCCATGCATATGTATGCACCCATAGTTTGCATCACATTCTAGTGCATTCGTGTGTCATCCCATTGTACACATGTACATTTGTGTGCGTTGGACCACACGTGCATTCATAGATGCACATATTCATTCACACACCCATATGCACCCATTCACCCATGTGCAACCATGACACTTCAATATGCAAACACTCATAGCACCATATGCACACATAGTACACATAAAGCATCCATTCACACTTGTATATTGCATTCGTAGAGAACCCCACTGTACATAATGCGTGTACAAACATGTGCCCAATGCACTAAGCACACCTCCTTGCACTTAGAACCCATCACACATGGTGCACTTGTGCAACAACTGTGCCTAGTGCTTTACTACACTAGACACACCCACTTGGAACACTTTGTGCTTAAGCACCTTGTTTTCCTACTACATACACATGCTAAAATACATCCCACAATAGTTCACATAGGATAGTCAAAAACTCAAGTGCACCAACATTTAGTATCCTTAAAGCCCTACTACACATGCACTAACACACTTGACCCCTTTCCCCTTAATTAGCACCCACTTTCCTTAGGATGTATTGCACAACTGGCCACATGTGCACCCATGTGCATTACACTCACATACACCATTTTGCATGGGGTTACACCTACCTTGCAAGGCATCATGCACTTGCATTAGGCATTTGCAATTTCATTTGTACATAGTTGCACACATAGGTCACATTATATTTAGGGTTTGAAATTGTAAGTGTGCATTTGCACATGCACATAAGGACATTAGTGCATTTTTAGTGCACATAGTGCACCTTTGCACCGCACATATGCATATACCTAGAAGCATGCACTATCATCCGTTGTCTACCACATGTTCAATTCACCAACAATCACTCACATGTTCCATGCATCGTAGGACATACACTTAAGCATGCACATTGCATTAAGTGCAAACATCACTACCAAAACCCTAGGATACGTAAACACTAGGATGCACCGTAAACCACACATACACATACACACCCTAGGATCCACACGTTGTCGTGTTCTTACACAAACATAGTGTGAAAAAACTTGGAGAGCATCATCATCCAGCTTTTTTATGAACCTAGAGAGTCAATGTCATCTTAGTCATTAGTGCTAGTGTCCATAGTATGGTAAATTTCAAAATATGGGATTTTTGGACAAGTTTAGCCTATTTTTGATATTGTGGATATTATTTCTTGTAAATATCCTTTAAAAAGTGTAGAAGACTTCTCAATGCAGGATCACAGGTTTTCAAACAGCAAATAGCATTCCAAGAACAAGGAGAAGAAGGAGTATCTAGAAGAATTCTAACCAGGTGTCCTAGAGTTTTACCCCCCTTTTGACGCCAATGGAACCATCGAATTTTCCACCTCTAAGCAGGAGAGAAGAAGCTAGTGTTTGGTGCATGTTTTTGGTCTACCAGGGAGCTTGAAGAGTTCTAATGCTTGGAGATTGCTTTTTCGAGTAGTTTATCATCTCACATTCTATCAATACATAGTGCTCAGATTCATTGAGCTTTGTCTTTATCTTGTGTACCTCTTGTCTATTCTTATTCTTCTCTACTATCTCCTATTCTCCACTTCCTTCTCTCTCTAATCCCCTGTGGATATAATCTTTCAACTAAAACCCTTCCAGCAACACCTATGCATTCACATTACACCACTTGTCCACATGCACATAGGACTAAGGCACATAGGTTTTTTGTGTAGTGAACTTTGAGGTGCAGACACTAAACTCAAAGAGGAACCACAAGGAGTCGAGTAACCAACACCTGAGCTACAAGGAGCCAAAGGATGCATGAAGCTAATGCAAACTGGAAACTCAAGAGCCAACACCAGCAACATGTACCACAGTCCCTATAATCAATATTGAATTGCGATTAGCATGCCAAGTGTTGCAAGATCCATGAGTGTTTTGAAAGGAAAAGAAAGCTTGCTTGTGCACTTTGCACTTGTACGAAATTAAAATCAGGGAAAAGTATGACTCTTTGCTCATGCTAGTCAATGTGTGATTGTGAGAATTAGAACCAACAAAAATCCAAAGTCTAGGATGCATAAAACAGAATGAATCAAAATTCCAAGATCACTTAAACATCAAAAATGGACCTAGGACTCATAACTTTCTTCTATCTCTTTGCCTTCATCATCAGCCAAAAGCCCTAATCCTAATGAAAACTCTTAAATGCCTTCATGAATACACTGGATCCTTCTCAACACATTTTGATATTCGAATTCTCCGCAATGAGCTCAAGATGTATAAGGTTGAATGATTGAGCAAATATCCTATGAAGTTGCAAGATTGAGTATCCTCCCATTGCAGCAAAAGGAAGCCACCAATGCACTCAACCTAAATCAAATCACCCTTTACTCTTCCAAGGATCGAATCTCGAATAGAAATCACATGCTTAGAAAATCCAAACTTCTTCTTCAACTCCATGGAGCCCCAAGAGGAACACTATGAAAACGGGGAGTCTACTACTTGCAAGGAAATCTATGTTGTCACACCAACAAGTATGTTGATAATATTTTAATCAACCACAAGAAGAAAAACAACACCAATCTTTACAAATCTTCACGCAACATCATATAACAATTCTCCCATAGATTTATCACAATAAATATTTAACATATTCTTCATAGAAACCATCAAAGAACCACAATGACACAAAAAAAAGATCAAATTTGAATGGAATTCATCACATGGTATTCATCTTTCAACATTTTCATAGTCTTTATAGTCCTTCTCTCATGTAGGTACAATGTTTCTCATAGAAAATCGGCTATCTCTCATACACTACCTCTTTCACATATGCTCCTCTCTCAATAGTACATTGGAATAACTAAGAATTACTCTTAGTAATCCTCTCTTGGTTGTGAATACCCCTCCCAAGAGGTATGTCTAATATGAAGAGTCTCGAGAGCCATTACAATGTCCCTTGGAAGCTCACTACTATCATTGTCACTTCAATATTCACTTCAAGTCTTCTTCAACTACTTCTTCAAGCTATTTTGAGCTTGTATTTTTCCTCTTCCAAGATCACAAAACATTTTGCTAGCTAAACATTGTTCCATTACAACAGATACATAAGCAAATAGAGGCTTATAGAATAGATACAAAAGCTCTAGAGAACACTACTATAGAAGGCATAAAAACCATATAGCTCAAACCAAAACCACTTTAAACCATCAAAAATCTTCCAACATACTCTCAATCACTCCTCAAAAGGCATTCACAATTGTAACCTCACAAAACATAAAGAAATCATATCAAAAGAGAGGCAAAATAGACATTATCAGAACCAAGCAAACACATTACAAAACTTATTAGAACATCATATCTAAACTAAAAAGCATCATGAGCTTGTCAAACTGGTGCGCAAATCGAATGCCATATGCGTACATAGCGAGCAACAGAAGGTCCCTAAGAACAAAGAACTCTACTTTTTGCTCAAAATCCAAGAGATTAGACATGCACGACATGAAGCAAGAAGACCAATTGGGTACAATCTCCCCCCATTCCTTGTGTGAGCGCTCCACAAAGCATGTATTTAATATATTATTCATCTCCAAGCTCAAAAATAGCCCAAATGTACAATTAGCATGCTTTAGCTTTTGTGTTTGCTTTTGTCCAAATAAAGAATAAAGCGGTTGTGTGCCCCAAGAGTCAGGGACTGTGCCCAAATACAATGACCAATAATGAATATTTAAATCATGCGCCCATGCACATACAAAATAATAAATATATGTCAAGTGCTTTAATAAATAAGTGCATCAAAATAAATATTGTTGCCACACCTAAGACGCCCGCGTCCATAAAAAATGATAATTTCTTCTAAATAACTTGAATACACGCTATCGCCTAGTACTTCCCAATGCCACTGCCACCTGCTCTATACATCAATTGAAGCATTCACAATTGTTAGAAAAATAATAAAATTAAACCGACAAAAGTGAATACCTAGTAGTCTTTAGCTACAAAATAAATAAATAGGTTGGAACTCTGTCCTAACCTTAATTTAATACGAGTGCGCACTCTAAACTCACAAACATCAATTAATTTAAATATGTATTTTATGGAATCACCCGCTATGGAGTCACCCACTTGCACATTAAATTAACGAGACGCCCGAAAAGGACAGGTATTCCCATCGACTTTTCGCACAAGGAATCCACCTTGTGTACGAGCCCTTGCAAATAAATATAATTTTACGGAATCCACCGCAAAACCTCATAGAATCCACTATGGAACATGCCTCCTGGCATCACAAACATACTCAAACCATCCCAACACATTCCAAAACACTTCCAAACTCGACAAAAATCAATCAATTTATCATAAAATTAACCATTTAGCTTACAAAAACAAAAAAAATTAGCCAGAAAACAAGTCAATTCAGCTCTCAACATATCCCCACACTTAATTAGGGAGCGTCCTCACATCCTTGAAACAAGAATACTAAGCCAAAAAGTCATCTCAATACTTCTTTTTGAAACTTTGATCAATTAGTATCCATGATCCAACCTCGACCCCATCAATCTCCAAAATAACCTAGATCTACCAAATAGATTGACAAAAGGAAAACACCTTAAAGCATAAACCAATTCTTAGTTTTTAAAATATAACCAAAGAAATTAGTAAAGGATATAAGAGGTTCTTTCATTCCTTTGCAAGTCTTTAACATTTCATCCAAATCTATAAATTAGAATCTTCAAATCTTTTCTGCTTTCTCAAACCATATCTCCAGATAAACACAAATCAAACACACCCACACACTAATATATAACACAGAAAAATTTATATGACGCCCCAATAAAGGAGAATGAAAAAGAGAGATTCCATTAAAGCTCAATCAATCAAGTATATCCATACAGAAATCATCAATAGAGATGTTATCTTTTAAAGGCTTGATGATTTCGGAACCTATCCATAGAAAGGGATTCATCTACAAACATCTTGGGGGAATTTTGAATGAATTGCAAACAACACATCCTCTCCACAAGGACAAGATATCTACTCAGAAGAGAAAGTGCATGAAATTACAAGATATCTAATTTATGGGGATCAACATCCACATTGGCATTCATGCACAACTTTGGTACTTGCTTTTGATCATTATAAGAATGTTGATGCATGTACGTTAGGTACCAAGAAAAATGAGCAGCTAATCTATCTAAAGGATCAATAGATTGATGACAGATTTGGAAAAATTGCAAATTATTTTGATAAGCTTAGATAGGAGTCGACCAATCCCTTAGAATTACGGGCCAATTAATTTGAGATCCTATTAATGAATCAGTTTGGCTCCACCCTCTTCATCTTTATATCTACAAATCAAAACTAGAGTGGCTATACTAACCAACTGAGGGGGGGTAGAAATCAAAGATGTAGATAGAGGAAGAGGAAGCATCATCAAGGGATGAAGGGATGGATAAGAAAAATCGTAAAAAAAGGGTTAAAAATGAAGATTCGGGTAATTTAACTAAATTGGATAAGCAAGGAGTTAGGAAATATGCTAGAAAAGTGAAAAGTAGTGTAATAGAGGATGTAGGACAAGGAGAAATAGGAGAGAAAACACGATCGACCTTGTCCTATGCTGGAAAAGTGGAAAGTATGTAATAGACAATATAGGACAAGGAGGAATAGGAGAGAAAACATGATTGACCTTGTCCCATGTATGTTAGGTACCAAGAAAAATGAGCAGTTAATCTAACTAAAGGATCAGTAGATTGATTATAGATTTGGGAAAATTGCAAATAATTTTGATAAGCTTGGATAGGAGTTGACCGATCCCTTATAATTATGGGCCAATTAATTTGAGGTCCTATTAATGAATCAATTTGGCTCCACCCTCTTCATCTTTATATCTACAAATAAAAACTAGAGTGGCTATACTAACCAACTAAGGGAGGGGGGGGTAGAAATAAAAGATGTAGATAGAGGAAGAGGAAACATCATCAAGGGACGAAGGGATGGATAATAAAAATCATAAAAAAAGGGTTAAAAATGAAGATTCAGGTAATTTAACTAAATTGGATAAGCAAGGAGTTAGGAAATATGCTAGAAAAGTGGAAAGTAGTGTAATAGACAATATAGGCCAAGGAGAAATAGGAGAGAAAACATTATCAATCTTCACATAGCATCATATAGCAATTCTCCCACAGATTTATCACAACAAATCTTTAACATATTTTGGAAAAGTGGAAAGTAGTGTAATGGACGATATAGGACAAGGAGGAATAGGAGAGAAAACATGATTGACCTTGTCCTATTCTTTTAACTCCTCAATCTTGGTATTCTAATGCTCAACTATATAATTTGTTGATTGTAACTCCACTGTTTGGGTAGAAATTAAAGCTTTAAGCTACTGGGTCTCCTGAAAAAGATGATCCTTATTCTCATTTGACAGTAGCTATTGGAGCTTTGTTTCAGTCAACTCAGCTTGCAAAGAGGAGATTTTCACTTTTTGGGCTTCTAGCGATTTAGTCTATGACTTCATTTGTTTAAAAAGATTGGAAAGATTTTCCTTAGTTGAGGCAAGCTCAGTATTAGCCTTATGTAACTCCTCCTTGGAGTGTTGCATCTCCTCATGGAAAGAAAAGTACAACTACTGACACCAACTATAATTAATATCTCTATGGAACTCTAAATGTCCTTACAGAGGAAAGGAATGGTGTCTCATGAAACTAGGTGATGTAGAGAAGGAATTGGTATGTCCAAATTACCATCTATGTGTGCCCTAAATAAATTTGGAGATGTTAAGCATGCAGAAAGGGTAGTGCTCGATGTAGCAAGGATCGACACTAGAAGAATAGAAGCAAGAATTATTTTTTCCACTCGCTTTAAGCGCTTCCTTTGAATGACCGGAGGAGGAGGAAGTCATGATCTTCAAGGATAAGTTCAAAGTCTTTAATAGAAGGAGGAGAAACCACTAGAGGATTTTCAAGAGGTGGTGGAATTTCGTTTGCAAGGGCAAAGTATGTCAAGAAAACAGACAAGTAAGAACCATATGTGACATTAGTCACATTACCCCCTAGTCACCTTGATAAAGTGTTGATCCATTTTAGCAAGGAGATAGGAACTCCAATTAATGGTCATGCCCTTGAGCACCATCCTAGAAGTAATGAATAATTCCTTGGACATATAATCAGATGGAGTCTTGGCAAGCATAAACCTATCCTAAAGGAATTGACACAGTTGTTTCCAAAAAAGATCAGAGATCATGGAGACACAAACTTCAGATGTAGTGATGACCCGTTTAGCATCCAATAATTCTTTTTCTATCTTTGTAAGAGCTTGAGAATATCAGCTTGAAAAAGAGTTGATGGGCTTCTGGAAAGGGTTCCCCATGATAGGTAAAAGACAAAGCCTTCCCCAATCCTCGAGGTGTCATCAAAATAGTTGTACCACGAGCATAGCTAGACTGCTTGCTACTGTAAGAGGCTGAAAATTCATCACATAGGGTAGGATCATCAGGAATGAGTGGTAATGAGAGAGCCACAAACTGGGATAGCCCAGCCTTAATAAGGTTCAATTTTGACAATTGAGAATAATCTTGACTGACCACGGGAACATATTGGACTAGAGGAGGAGTTCAAGGTGTCATTCAGATTTTTAAAAAAACACACACCACACAAATAGACACAGAGAAGACCTACAAAATAGTAGAAGAAAAAACAAATAAGATCCTGATAGTGTATCAGTTCTTCCACAACATAGAAGACCATCCCAAGCAAATTGCATCCTAGAAAAAATTCGGCATGACCTACCCACACGTGTGACTAATAGCTTCATGAAATGCAAACAAATATGCACCTTGATCCCAGTATCAAGTAAGAGTGAAAAGAAATATACACAGCATATCCCAAACTACATCAACATGACATCAAAATAGAAGGAATACCATAAACTACACCACTTTTGGCACAACTAAACTCTGAAATGGACAACAAGGATTGAGTAATAGATTGCATCACCTCAATTCCCATGTATCGCATTCATTGATTAGATGAGAGAGGTTCAATGAAGATATAGATTTAGATTTAATGGAAGGTCAATTTTATCAATTATTATCAATGGGTGATTTTTTATTAGGTGATCAACCTTAAAAAGAAACCTATAGTTCATTTTATCCTTTAAGAAAAATTATTACGTTTTTACGGTGCATTAAATGAACCCAGACTTCAATCCTGACTCCATGGGTCTCTAAATACATATTCAATTTTTTACCAATTATTGTGTGTGGAGTGATTTTTTGCTACTAGCGTGTGCAACAGTGACAGCTCATTCATTTTATTACAAAATAAAAATGTGCATGTTTAGCGCATAAAAGAAGTGTGTGTAATGTGAACAGTGTGTTGATTTTATTTTAGTTAAATTGGTGTGTGTTCAGTGCATATGCGCATGAAAAAGTGATTAGTTGGTTTCTTTTAACAATTAAATGCAGTTTGTGGTGCAATTTTTTTTTAAAAAAACCTATAAGGTGTGTGAATGCACCCTAATATGAATTAGCACACAAAAATCGACTGGTTGATAGAAAATCATAGTCTCAAAGTAATCCAAAAGACAATCCCACCAAGCTAAAAATTTACAACATGAGGGAAAAATACCAAAAATACCACATTTAATTTTTTTGAGACTTATTTTAGATTTGTAGAGATTTAATTCTAATTTTTCTTTGATTTTATTGAATATTAGATTTTATGTTTGTGCAAATAGCAATCAAAAGATTGAAAATGAGTCATGAATTTTTTTTGGATTTATTTCAAAATTTTAAGGAAACTATAGTTATTTTTTAAAATTTTAGTGATTCTAATGGATTTTTTAGATTTTATTAAGATTTTAATTTTTCTATTTTTTAATTTAAAATTTCTAGCTTAAATTTGTAAGCAAAATTTCAAGGGATTTTTGGAAAAATTTTGTACTTTTTTGGATTTTTAATTTTATTTAGATTTTAAAAGGCTTTTTAGTATTTTTAGCAATTTAAAATTACAAAAAGGCATGCACGGGGATAATGCTAAGTGTGAATAGCAGCAATGCCTCGACATGACTGAGACCCCACATGCGTCCTCGCGCATGAAGGGTAACATAATCAAGACACTTGTGTGCCAAGAAAATCCCCACACACGCGAACAACTATTGTAAAGAAACATGAAAAAAAACCATGGTCATGCAAAAACGTGTGTGACAAGGGGCTTCACAGAAGCAAAGTCGTTTTGACTGATGGTGGTGAAGGTGAAAACCAGGGATGAATGGAGACTAGGAGGCCAAGGGTGAGTACATATCGGGCGATGAGGGGGGAATAGGGGCTAGGAGGCCAGGGGTGAGTACATGTTGGAGGGTGAGGGGGGAACACGCGCTGGGGGGGGGGGGGGGGCTTACCTAGGGGGGTTTTACTGGGGGTGGGGAATGGGGGGGCAACAAAAGGGGGGGAAGGGGGCTAGTGGGGGGTGGGGTGGGTGGGTAGGTTGGGTGGGGAGGGGGGGGGGGTAGGGTTGTTGGGGGAGGTGGGGTGCAATCACGTGGTGGGGGTGGAGCGATGAGGGGGGAACAGGGGCTAGGAGGTTGGGGGTGAGTACATGTTGGAGGGTGAGGCACCAAGAATGGCCGAGTAGCGACAGGTGCTGCTATCAGCGGGTGGTGGGGCTGACGAAGGGGGTGGTGGCGACGGGAGGTTAGGTAGGTAGGACAAGGCACATCGACCGTGGGGAGGGTCGGCTAAGGCAGCGAAAGCACTAGCAAAGGCAGTTGGCGGCAGCAACAAAGGTGGCAAGAGGGGCTAGCGGTGAGGAGGGAGAGAAGGAAGGGGAGGAGATGAAGAAGGAGAAGAGAAGGAGAAGGGAGAGGGGAAGAAGAAGAGGGAAGAAGGAGAAGAAGGGGAGAGAGGGAAAGGGAGGAGGGGACACATGGAGAGAGGGGAGGAGAGAGAACAGGGAGTTAGGAAGGGGAGAGGTTATGGGGAGAGAGAGTGAGGGGGGAGATAAGAGAAAGAAAGAAAGAAAGAAAAATAAAAAGGAGAGAGAAAGGAGTGGGAGGGATGGAGTGGGTGGTTAGGGGGGTTGGGTGGGTTGTTTTGTTGTTGTTTTTTTCTTATTATATATATACATATATTTGTAACTTAATTATTTTTTTGTTTAAACATCGGCTTCCCCTTGCGCACAAGCGCGGGGTGGGGTAAAACAAATTTCAATGGCAGGAATGAACTACACAGGAGGAGGATGGGTGGGTTGGCCACAGGATGGTGGGGGGCCCAACGATGACACACAATTCAAGGCAAAAACCAGGTGTTCACGAGGACACGAAGAGGCAACCAAATGAAAAATTCTCTGAAAAATTAGTTGGAGAAGATCTATCCCTTGGATTGACATACAACAAAAAGAAAAAGTGGGCAGGGCAATAGAGGGAATAGGATGGAAAATACAAATGAGATGTCCAACATGAAAACTAGGCGTTCACCTGGAAAAAATAAAAAAAAATTTACCCAAAATGGAATAAAAATTTAATAACAAAAAATCCAATTTTCCAAATAGAGTATAAGAAAAAGAAAAAGTATTTGTTTAGATAAGATGTACAAGGCCATCAAATCAAAACACAGATGTATCCACATAAAAAAATGGTAAAAATACACATGAAAAGTGGAACAAAAATTAATTCCAAAAGATTTTTCAATCAAAATAGAGTACAACAAAAAGGAAAATGTTAGGGGAGAGATGTTCGATAGGGTGGCTAGATTAGAACATGGTTTCAATGGTATAAGGAAAACACGTTCTCATGGAAAAAGATTGAAAATGCATAGGAAAACACAATGAAAAAGTAATAAGACAAGATCCATGTGCTAGAACAAAGGGAAGGAAAAAGAAATAAGGTCTGGCCTAACAAAAAGCTCAAGATTATCCAAGAAGGACATCATTTTGATAGAAAGAGAGTGTGTTCACATGGAATAATAGCAATAATCGCATGAGAAAGTACCCACAAATAGGCAAAAATGAAAAATGGCCAATCTTGCATCAGAAGATAGGCTGTAAAAAGGAAAATCGTCCAAGAGAAGGGAAAGATCAAGGCTATCATGTCAGACTTTAGTTCCGGGATAAGAAAGGCACATTCGCATGCAAAGATGTCCAATTTACATAAAACTCATTAAGAATTAACAATTGAGAAACGATTGCTTGAAACAAAGGATAGTAAAAAAATAAAATGTCAAGTTTGAAGGGACAAATAGGGGTATAAGGTCAGATTTCAATTTTGGTGAATGTAGAATGTTAGATGGAAGAATGTCAAAATAAGGAAAAAGACTAAAGGGCAAGGAATGACTCCAAGTACAGGGTAGAACATGATAGTTAGGTGCGAAAGGGACCTCATCAGGTCATAGATAAAACATGATATCGTTTAAAGATCAGATAGCGGTGTGTTCATGAATACATGTAGACAAGACACATTAATATTAAACTAAAATAAACCATTTTTACTTTATTAGAGAGAGAGAGAGAGAGAGAGAGAGAGAGAGAGATCATCTTCTTGATCTCTCATTGTGCATGTCTTCGCTAACTTAACATAATGTTACTTTTGCACTCTTGCATCATGTTACTTCTTACCACCTCTATTGAGAGAGAGAGAGAGAGAGAGAGAGAGAGAGAGAGAGAGAGAGAGAGAGAGAGAGAGAGAGAGAGAGAGAGAGAGAGAGAGGGAGATAAAGACAAAGAGAGAGTGAGTGGGAGAGGGATTGAGGTTGAGATATTATGAGGGATAAAGGAAAAAGTGTTCTCCTACTTCTCCTTTCCATCTTGGTTGTATTCATGATTATCATCATCGTCTTCTTCTTGCCACTTGGTTGGAGCGTAGAGTGGCATGACGATGAGATGAAGAGGAGATTGAGCTCTTCAAGTGGACAAGGTTGTACAAGGATTGTGAAACCATCTCACTTCAAATTGGAGGTTATAGTGTCATGAAGATGAGATGAAGAGGAGATTGAGCTCTTCAAGTAGACAAGGTTGTACAAGGATTATGAGACCATCTCACTTCAAATTGGCTAGATGTGATGCCAGGAGGCATATTCCACGGTGGATTCCGTGAGGTTTTACGGTGGATTCCGTAAACTTAGATGACCGGGGCTCATACGCAAAGAGGATTCTTTGTGCGAGAAGTTGATGGGGACGCCTGTCCTTTTCGGGCGTTTCATTAATTTAGTGTGTACATGGGTGATTCCATAGCGGGTGATTCCGCAAAATGCATATTAAATTAATAAACGTTTATGAGTTTAGAGTGCGCACTCGTAATAAATTAAGGTTAGGATTTATTTCTAACCAGTTGATTTATTTATGTAGCTGAAGACTGCTAGGTATTCACTTTTGTCGGTTTAATTGTGTTATTTTACTAACGATTGTGAATGCTTCAGTTGATGTGTAGAGATAGCAGCAGTGGCGGAGGAAAGCATTGGAGTCTAGCGGGTTTTCGACCTTTGGACTATATTTTGATAGGCGCCACGCCTATATTTTGATTATGTCTATAGAGACATCGACTATTTATTATTATTTTGTATGCGCTTATGCGCCTGGATATGTTATTTTTATTTGGACATTGAGATTGGGCGTGCCAGACTCTTTGGGCACCGTCCATTAGCTTTATTTTCCTATTTCTGGTAGAAAGCAAACTCAAAAGCTAAAAGCTTGTCATATTTTTGTAATTGGGCTATTTTTGAGCAAAAAGATTGAAAATATATATTAAATACATGCTTTGTGAAGCGCTCACACAAGGCATGGGGGAGATTCAACCCAATTTGTCTCTTGTCTCATGTCATGCTTGTTTTTACATTGGTTTTTGTGCTAAAAAGTAGAGTGCTTTGTTCTTGGGGACCTTTGGGAATTCACTACGTGAGCTACCTGCGTCCGATCTGCGCACCAGTGGTATCAGAGCGGAGCAGAGATCAAGGGCTTCCAATCGCTACCAATCTCGGGCGAAGGCGGAGCTCCAGGAACAAACGGCCTCTACAGTCAATCTCGTCGCGAACCGTCGATACAGGCAGACTTCTGGCGATCAAGAACCCCTATTTCCACTGTCAGATCGCGAAGGACCAGGCTCTGTCGGCGGAGGACCACGCAATCATCTTCTTCACTAAAATCGTGGATAACAGACAAAAAGAGTAATTCTTTTTCTTCATTAAGCTTCAAAGCTTAAAGTTAACAGTTAATAAGCTTAGTTATAAGCTTAAGGAAGCTCAATCAACAAATTCGTCAATCGGCGGCGTGAGGCTGTCCTGGGCGACGCAAATCCGTCAAGGACATATTCTTGTCCTCAAAATCCACGACGGATTAAGAAGCTTAAAGCTTCTTAATCCATTAAGCCAATTAAAGCTTCTAAGCTTTCTGCAAGTCACACAGAGCAACAAAGTCGACATACTCCGGTTCACGCACTCCAGAAGACAAGTTTCGCAAGTCGACACTAATCAAGTACTGCAAGTCCTGCAAATCAGCTAAGTTCAGCAAGTCAACAACCCTGCAAGTCTGTTAAGTCTGCAACTCTGCAAGTCAGACTAAATCAGAACTGACTAACGCTCGAAACTCCTAGAAGACTTGTTCGTTTGCAAAAACTCAGAACTGGAAAGTTGTTCGCAGCAAGCTGTTCTACCTATCTGCAAATTTGTTGAAGTACTTTCAGCAAACGGAGACAGAAATATTTCAGAATTTTTGAAAATTGAAGAAGAAAATACCCAAAATACATAGCCTTGTAACCCCAAATTTGAGCTACGCTCATCCCGCTAACTGATTTTGAGTGAGAAAGGTTTGTTGAGTTTTACAGGATGACTACCCCACATATGGATGATCCTATGGCTGAAGACGATCTACCCGAGCCTACCATGGAACAAAAGCTGGATCTTATCATGTTACAATTGGACGAAGAGCGAAGAGCTAGGCAAGCCTTGCAAGCGCAATTGACAAAGCTACAAGGAGCGTCCACTGATAAAGAAGAACCTCAAGCTGAAGATTTGATACGCCATACCATCGACGCCACTCTTGAAGCACAAACCATTCGCAAGGAATCCAAGATAAGTAAACGAAGTTTCAAGTTTCGCACTTTCAATGGCATAAGAGAAGGAAAGACTGTTTTATCATTCATTAGCCAATTTGATGACTATTTCCATGAGGAAACTTATCATGAGAAAGATAAAATCAAGTGTGTTACTAATCATCTGATAGATAGAGCATCACTTTGGTGGACTGTCGTCCGCAAGAGCATAGAATGTCCTGCTACATGGGAAGATTTTAAGAAGAAGTTCATGCAAAATTTCCTTCCACCGCAATTTCATGAGAAGGCTATCAAGCAATGGGATTTACTGCAACAACGCGACCGTGAGCCTATTCCACAGTATACAGAGCGTTTTTGGAATGCACTCTTACAGCTACGCATGCTTGAAGACGTACCAGAGACGACCCATAAGCGGAAGTACATGTCTGGACTTCTTGGACATTACTACGCTGAGGTGAATATGTTCAAGCCTGCTACCCTTGAAGATGCTATCTCCTTAGCTCACGACACTGAAGATAAGTTACGTGGAAGAGATCGACGACCACAGCCATTCCAAGCAAACGGTAATTATGGATCTAAACAATTCAATTCAAATTTCAGAAGGTTTAATCCAGGTCGTTTTTCATCACCATCTTTCCGCAAGAATTGGCCTAAACCACCCGCATTACCATCCACTATCAATCCAAATCCTAAGCCTATCCAACAAGCAAATCCAAATATACCCAGACTCCCAGCCATTGCAAATAATGTGACCAAAGCCAAGCCTATCGTATGCTACAAGTGTCACCAGCCAGGCCATCTCGCAGCAAATTGTCATTCAAAGAAGCCATCAGCACATATCAACTACCTTGGAGCTATGGACGAGGACGAGCATGAGGATATGCCGGACTTCACTGAAGAAGAAGATGATCCTACTACTACTTCCGACACTTTACCAGGTATGCCTACTTTACATTCATTGTTGACTATGAAATGTATGGTGCATGGAAAAGAAAGAACTTTATTACATGATGACGGTAGTACGCATGATTTTATTTCAGCAAAATTGGTAAAGGAATTGAAATTGCATACAGTACCTACGCACTATCGCATAAAAGCTGCATTTTTAGGCACTAGGTACAATGGCACACAAGAAGTTCAAGATTTAGAAATTCAAATTGGTCCATATATTGAAAGAAGAAATTTCTTAGTTGTCCCATTACAGTCTAGCGACATTATTCTAGGAATGCCATGGAGACACCAACATAATCCTAATATAGATTATTCCACACACACAATGAATCTTAATTTTCAAGGAAAATCTATTACATTATTTGGTATGCATGCATCTCATATGTTTCCACTGCTTTCGCATACTCAAGCAAAACGTGCACTACGCAAGAATACTAAATCATATCTCATTTGGGTGAATGAATTGCACGCAAAAGAAACTCATATGCACCCTAGACATAAGGAATTTCTCGCATATTTTAAGGACTGTTTCGCAGAAGACCTACCACCAGGTTTACCTCCATCACATCCAGAAGACCATAAGATTGACCTAATACCTGGCACACAACCACCTTGCAAAGCCCCATATAGGCACAATCAAATAGAGCAAAAAGAAATCCAGAGTCAAGTAGAAGAATTACTAAATAGAGGCTTAATTCGACCTAGCAGTTCTCCATTCGGTGCACCTGTGCTCTTAGTCAAGAAAAAGAATAATACTTATCGGATGTGTATTGACTACCGAGCATTAAACAAGATCACTGTAAAGAATAGGTATCCTATACCTAGAGTTGATGACCTTATGGACAAACTGCAAGGATCTTCTATATTTAGTAAAATTGACCTTAAATCTGGATATCATCAGGTGAGGCTAGATAGATCCGACATATTTAAGACTGCATTCAGGACACAGTTTGGCCATTACGAATTCTTAGTTATGCCATTCGGATTAACTAATGCACCTGCCACTTTCAGTAGAATGATGAACCGTATTTTTCTAAAATATCAGTATTGTGTGATTGTTTTCTTTGATGATATTTTAGTATTCAGTCAAAGTGAAAAAGAGCATTATGAGCATTTATCATTAGTTTTTCAATTACTGAAAGAAAATCAATTGTTTGCAAATCCTGACAAGAGTAAATTCTTTAAGACAGAAATAGAATATCTAGGTCATATTGTATCAGAAGAAGGAATAAAAGTTGATCCTAAGAAAATTGACGCAATATTGCATTGGCCTATTCCTAAAAATGTACATGAATTACGCTCATTCCTTGGTCTTGCTAGTTTCTATAGGAAGTTTGTACGTAATTTCTCATTACTTGCTTTACCATTGACCAAACTTCTTAAGAAAGGCATTGTTTATCAATGGACTGAAAACCAGCAGAAATCCTTTGATTTACTTAAACGTGCATTGACCAATGCCCCTGTCCTACAATTACCTGACTTTAATAGACCATTCTTTTTAGTTGTGACTGATGCTAGCGGATCAGGAATAGGAGCCGTGCTAATGCAAGACAACCATCCAATAGCATATTCTAGTTCTAAGCTGAAACCCTCTGAGCTCAAATATTCCACTTATGATAAGGAACTCTTAGCAGTTGTCCAAGCATTGAAACAATGGAAGCATTATTTAATGGGTTCAGAATTCATGATAAAGACCGACCAGCAAAGCATTAGACATCTACTTAGCCAACCCCAAATTTCTGACCGCCATATCAAATGGGCTTCATTCATTCAAAGTTTCCATCCTATCATTCAATACCAACCTGGAAAAGAAAATGTAGTTGCTGATGCATTGAGTAGAAGACCTGCAATTCATAACATTTCTATCATATCTTTTGATTCTTTGATTGCTATGAAAGACACATATCACCAGGATATTACTTTTCATTCTGATTGGCAAAAATTAGTTCAAAATAATTTCATTCCTGTTGATTCATTGTCATATAATGATGGATTCATGTTCTTTGAAAAGAGACTGTGTGTTACTATTCCATTCCGATCTTTTGTTTTGAATGAAATTCATTGTCCCCCATATCAAGGTCATAGAGGTATCATTTCTACATTACGCATGTTAACTGAAGATTTTTATTGGCCGCATATGGATGCAGATGTATCTAATTTTGTATCTGAATGTCTGATTTGTCAAAGAATAAAAAGACATCATGGTAAACAGTATGGGTTATTAATGCCTTTATCTATTCCATCTAAACCTTGGGAACATATATCTATGGATTTCATTACTGGCTTACCAAATACTAAATCTAACCATGACATGATTTGGACAATTGTAGATAGATTTAGTAAGCAAGCATATTTCATTGCATGTAAGAAAACTTTAACAGCATCACAAGCAGCACAGTTATTTTTGAAAACTGTTTTTACTAACCATGGATTGCCGAAAGTGATTATTTCAGATAGAGATTCTAGATTTTGTAATAATTTCTGGATTACACTGTTTGCAAATCTAGGCACAAATATTGATTTCTCATCTGCATTTCATCCAGAAACAAATGGACAAACAGAAGCCACAAATAGCACTATTTTAGATCTTTTACGTGCATACACTATCTCTAAACCTCAAACATGGGATACTCATTTGCATTTATTACAGTTTGCTTACAATAATACACCGCACACATCTACAAAGAAAGCACCTTTTGAAGTTATTTATGGATATAGATTATCTACACCTGTTGCATCTTTGTCTAATAGAATACAAAGTGCCGATGATATTGCTGTTATGCATAACACTATTTTTGATGAGGTAAAGGATATGATTGCTAAAGCCCAACAATCATATACCAAACAAGCCAACAAGAAAAGACAAGCCATGAATTTCAAAGTAGATGATTATGTTTGGCTTAGAATAGAAAAGCGTAGACTGCAAAGTGTAGATAGACATCCAGTTGTCAAATTAGCCCCTAGATTCTACAGACCATTTAGAATCATTCATAAGATTAATGACAATGCATTCAAGTTAGAATTGCCATCTCATTGGAAAATTCATAATACATTTCATATTAGTTTATTGAGACCATTTAGAGGATAATTACCTATCCACCCTGTCTATGAAAACCCACCTTTACTAGAAGAAGAGACTGAAATCCTTGAACCAGAAGCCATCATAGACACTGATTACATGACCACTAGAACTGGCCGAAGGTACTCTAGATATCTCGTGAAATTTAAGAACCATCCTGTAGAAGAAGCACAATGGATGCACGCTAGAGACCTAAATGCTTTCCCCACTCTGTTAGCTCCACATTGAGCTAATAGCAATTGAGGTCAATTGCTATCCCACCCCAGGGGTATGATGCCAGGAGGCATATTCCACAGTGGATTCCGTGAGGTTTTACGGTGGATTCCGTAAACTTAGATGACCGGGGCTCATACGCAAAGAGGATTCTTTGTGCGAGAAGTTGATGGGGACGCCTGTCCTTTTCGGGCGTTTCATTAATTTAGTGTGTACATGGGTGATTCCATAGCAGGTGATTCCGCAAAATGCATATTAAAGTAATAAACGTTTATGAGTTTAGAGTGCGCACTCGTAATAAATTAAGGTTAGGATTTATTTCTAACCAGTTGATTTATTTATGTAGCTGAAGACTGCTAGGTATTCACTTTTGTCGGTTTAATTGTGTTATTTTACTAACGATTGTGAATGCTTCAGTTGATGTGTAGAGATAGCAGCAGTGGCGGAGGAAAGCATTGGAGTCTAGCGGGTTTTCGACCTTTGGACTATATTTTGATAGGCGCCACGCCTATATTTTGATTATGTCTATAGAGACATCGACTATTTATTATTATTTTGTATGCGCTTATGCGCCTGGATATGTTATTTTTATTTGGACATTGAGATTGGGCGTGCCAGACTCTTTGGGCACCGTCCATTAGCTTTATTTTCCTATTTCTGGTAGAAAGCAAACTCAAAAGCTAAAAGCTTGTCATATTTTTGTAATTGGGCTATTTTTGAGCAAAAAGATTGAAAATATATATTAAATACATGCTTTGTGAAGCGCTCACACAAGGCATGGGGGAGATTCAACCCAATTTGTCTCTTGTCTCATGTCATGCTTGTTTTTACATTGGTTTTTGTGCTAAAAAGTAGAGTGCTTTGTTCTTGGGGACCTTTGGGAATTCACTACGTGAGCTACCTGCGTCCGATCTGCGCACCAAGATGAGAATGACATGGAGCTGGAGGTGTGTCTACTACAATCTCAAAGTTAGTATTTTTGTTGCTTGCTTATGAGCTTGTTGGTTTAGAGAGGAGAGGAGAGTAGCTATATGAAATTGGGCTAGCCAAAGTAGGTTGAATGCTTGAAGCAATAGGAGCTCCAGGCATGTCCCATTGTTGAGTGTGTGAGTGCCTTAACAATTTGATTATATTACCAAGACAAGAGCAAAATCAAGAGACTAAGGTGCTCACTTCTCCTCCGTGCCTTAGAATGGGAGATTGCCTCTAAAACAAGCATGTTTAGAAAAGGAGATGAAAGGAAGTGATGATGATTGTTTAATGAAATATGAGTACTTTATTATGCTTGCTTTTAGTTCAATAGGAAATAACTTAAGAAAAGAGGTTGGAAAGCATCCATGCATTGGGATATCATATAAGGCATTGAGATTTGGAAATAGTATTTGATGAAATCTAAGTATCTGATTATTGTTGTATTTCAAGTCAGTAGGAAATAACTTAAGAAAAGAGGTTGGAAAGCATCCATACATTGAGACATCATGTAAGGCTTTGAGATTTGGGAATAGTAGGAAAACAAAAGTAAAATAGGCTTGGGTATAAATAGCCGAAGTAGAAAATGTGCTCTCTATAATTCACCATGTGCACACTCCAGTGCTCTCGGTTGAGCATAGTGGCATTTGGCTCTCAAGCACTTGAGCAACATGAGGGATAAGATATAAAGGAGAGAAGGGTAGAAACACAAGCAAAAGAAAAGATAAATGAAGAAGGACCAATTAACTAATAAAATTAATGTGCACGAGCATTTGATTTGAGAAAAGAGTTGGCACGGCAAGGGTGTGAGAACATAATTGGATTGAACTCATCTTTGACAGCCTAAGGCAATAATGGCCGTTGCATTTGCTACTCATAATGATTATTGCATGTGTGACTTAAGGGTGGAGTCAGCCACTCAAAAACTTGAGTTCTCAAGTATGACACTCACAAAGCATTGAATCGAGTGGATAATCTCAATCCTTAAGAGCTAAACACATTTATTAGACATGCTTAACTTCAGTGAGCTACTTAAATCGAGTGCAGGTTACATCAGAAGAATTAAGAAGGCATAGATAGATGCAATAATAATGAATATTTAAACATTTCACTACTGAAGTCATTAATCAAGCATTTAGGACAATATAAGCACATGTGGCGATCCAATGGAGTGGGCGCACACATGTATAGCTTTTTATTGAATGCAATATCATTATGGCAACTTCTATTTAGATACCCTTACAACTCCCTTGAGAGTGGAGTTTTGAGCTCGGGATGTGCCTAAAATTTGCCAAAAAATATGGAATTTAGGGGGAAAATATTTCACATCGAAGGCGGCGACTCCAGCTAGGACGATTTTAAGCACCAAGTGAAATACGACTCTTAAAAGGCGCCCGAGTGACACTTATTGATTTTTGATAATTTTTCAAACTACCGTGCGGGTTGTCAGGAGTTGCCAGCCAATGCGGGATGTCAAGCCGGACGTGCAGAAATTTACAGCACTCAAATCGGAGCCCGGACAGGGAAATGGCCAAGAAACAGGCAAGATTTGAAAAGGTGGACCAAAGTTTGTGGACCAAAGTTTGGCCAAAATGGGATGTGCCTTTTGGAGTTTGACCCCCCCCCCCCCCCCCCAAAATTTTAAGCATACAAGATGAAAAAACGTGGAGAGAGAAGGAGAAGCATGGCGTGAAGAATGCGCCCGAAATTTGCGCCATGGATCATGGAGATGGTGATTGCAGGTTACAAACACCCTATGCAACTAACATTACCCCCGATCTTCTCCCTCTTTGCCGGTCTTATCGCCTGTCTTCGCCCGCGAAATGGCTGTGGGAATGAAGAGAACCAAATCTAGTCTTTCTCTCTCCTCCCTCTCTCTTCCTTAAGGGCCTGTTCTTGTGTGCAAGAGGAAAATGAAGAATGGTGAAGAAAAGCTTGTCCGGATGAGACCGGATTGCTTCCGGATCAATGAAGACATGAAGATTGCTGATTTTGAAGATGATGTACATTGAATGAGGGCTGACATGCAGTCCCGTAGCAAAACCAAGATCCCCAGACATGAAGCCTAAGCGGTAATTCAATTTTTATGAAGAAAAAATGAGTTTTTATGTTATTTGGTTGATGAAATATCATTCCCATGGGTTGAATATGCATTGTGATGTTGTTTTCTATGAGTTTTATCAGTTTACGCTCTAAAAACCAGAAAATCATAAGTGATATGGCTGAAATTAGTGTTATAAAACCCGTAAAACACGCGTTTAAAGGGTAAAAATGGGGTTTTTTGCAAAATAAAGGAGAAATATGAGACATAACATCAACAAAACCTGGAATTTTGCTATCAAGGAACCTAAGGGCCAAAGCCCACAATCAATCTTAATTTCTAGTTATTTTTTATTGAAGAAAATAGAGGAAAATTTCCAAAAAATGGTGAAAATGGATTTTAAATGGGAGAAAATTAGGAAACGATAAAAAGAAAATTCCAAAAAATTACATAAGTGTTTGTGCAATGTATAATGAAGGTAGAGCATGAGGTTAGCCTCGGTTTACCCTCGTTTCTATGTTTTTGTCTGTGTTTATCGCTTTCTCTATAAAGAAATACACATAAAATGACTCTTTCACCTATCAACGAATGCAAAACATTAAATGGAAGGGTGGGAGGGGAGTTTGAGCGTCAAAGTATAGTTAAATATGATTTATGTGTTGCATCATGGCTATAGGATGTGGTTTTAAAATAAAGGGAAAGGCAGCATGAGCATAAGGCTCGGTGTCTCTCCTCGTTTCAGTACATAAATGCTAGCATGGAAATCATGAAAAGATTGGTTTCGCACGATACACAATGCTGATTTTCTTCTGTTTGTGCACTAAACCATTCACATTTTGCACTATGCATGGTTCATGGTATCAAAGGAAAAGCTCCTGGACTGCATAGTAATTGTTTTCTTAGTACTTTGACCCACGATTGAGAGTGTGAGCTTATCCCTTGCCGTAGGATAGAGGGTCAGTTTCTTAAGGGATTGTTAAGTGAGGAAACATGGTATATCTCCTAGAAGTACGAGAAATGTAAAAGAGAGGAGTTTGTGTTTGATTGTGTTATATGTTGAACAACACATCAAAGGGCCAATCCCTATGATGTAGGAGAGCTGCAGTGGGGCTGCGGTGTTTCTATCGAGAGGTTGCCTCCATGTGTGTGATTGTGGCATTGCCAATGTGTGTAGGTTCTCCCTCTGAGGAGTTTAAGGGAAACGTTGGACTATGAACTATAGACACATGAATTAAGCTTTAGGGCAGTTTGTCCTTTAGCATTAGATTGACACTCCTGGTCCGCGAGGCCGTGAGGGTGTTTGTGTGTCATGAGCATGAGGTCCGGCTAGTGCTATAGCCAGTGCCGGCCCATTTCAGGTGCCATTAGTGGTGCATCTGCCAGGAGCTGCCTATAAGTGGCGGTTTTTGAATCTAGGGTTTCAAGGGACCCTAAATTATCCATAAAATGGGGTTTGTTCAAGGATGGAAAAACTTGGCTTTCCCCATACAAAACTTACTAATGGACTTATTAGTTATGTGGAGCATGAGTCCTCCGCAAAAGATAATCTATGTGATGAAAAGAGTAGCCAATTAGTGGTTACCCCATCCTCTAATATGATGGCATGGACCGAGGTTTGCCTTGGTGTGGTCTCCACCCAAGAGAAATCATGTTTAGACATCCATCAACTTAGAGGGAATGAAACAAACATGTTGGGAACTAGGGTAGTTATGGCATCAACAGGTCATCATGCTAAAGCCATAATGCCATGGGAAAGTGCAGATGTACGATGGAATATGCTTGTGGTTGAAACATCCCGTGGAATGGGCCACCATAACGACATCGTAGGCATCACAAGGATGTTAGAAGCCCTAGTTGTCAAGGGAAAACCGTTGCTTAAAAAGCACGGTTCCCAAGTTTTAAGAAGTGGTAATGATAAATTTGCTTTAGATAAGGACCAAAAGCTCTTATATAAACCCGTTATGGACTTTCCTTTTAAAGGGAAAGGTATGGAAGATCCTCTAAGAGGGGATCAAAATGACATGTTGAAACTTATAGGACTCCCTAGACCACTCAGTGAGTTAGCAGAAAGGGATGTCAATGAGGGTACTAACCTCCCTACACCGAAAAGGGCGGGGATGGAAGAGGTTAAAGATCCTAAGAGGCTGGACCTAGATCATGATGAATCCATAAACACAACCCAAGAAAGTTGCAGACTGGCAGCTAACAATAGGGATGGAGATGGTGGAAGGAGAGGAGAGAGGAGAGAGGAGAGAGGGAGATGATAGGTGACTTACAAAATCAATTAGTAGGGTGGAATGAATGGGTGGTGTGAAATATATAGGTATAAATAGTTTGGAGTCTCGTTCGTTGAAGTCTCTTGAGTGGTACTCCGACTCTCTCCGAAGACCCTAGAAAGCCTTTTTGGGGCTAGAAACAGAAACCAAAAATGGGAATGAAGAAGCAAAACTATACAGAATGATGTGGTTTCTCAACACCTCCAAGGACACCTATGAATTTGTGCTAGGGAAACTTCTTTGGTTGATTTACACTAGGCTAGATTTAGATTACGTAGTTAGTTTGCTTAGTCAGTATTTCAGCGTACCTCGGATGTCACAATGGATTGCATGGCTTTGTGTTTTCAGATATTTCTAGTCTACCTATTCTTATGGATTGACTTATGGTTCTTATTAACCAAGAGGGTCGATCAGATCATTTGAGGAGTCTTGTGATAGATTTCTAGATGAGTATGAAAAGAAGCTCCCTATGATTCAGGTTTTAGGGCAGCTTATGCAGTTTAGATAGGAGTCTTATCTTTATGTTAAAGAGTATGCTAGAGCCTTTGATAGTACTCTTAGGCTTTGGCCAAGAAGAACCAGTGTATTACCAGATGATGTGCTATGTGAGCTCTTTCTGAATGGCTTAGAGATTAATACGCAAATCCAAGTGGAACTGCGGAATCCTAAGTCGTTAAGGGAAGCAAAAATGCATGCCATTGATTATGAGGGTCATATTCAGAGATATTGGGAACGACCAGTTTATTTGGATTACAATAAATGTGGGACATGCGAGCCCACTGAGGCCGTTCATTTAGCTCATAGTGCCCAAGAAGGGATCGACCTTATTGATGAGTTATTGGTGGAAAGGCTTAGACTTGTAGCTCTTTAAAAAAAAAAAACGAGATCAAGTTTTTAGCTAACTTGAATGAGTAGCATGGGGCTAGTCGACCTATGATATGCTATCTTTGGCACCCTGGGAAGTCTGATAGGGTGTGATGTATATGCCAAGGATATCAGTATTACATGGACTAAAATGACCTATCTAGTTTTAAGTTAGGAAGGCTAGTTGCTTTGGATATTACGTCCAGATTTCGTCAGCCCAAGAGAGCCGCTCAGTTTCTTTAGATGAATGTTTTACTTCATTAGGCCAAGAGGGCCAGTTGTCTGTTTAGTACAGGTGCGGTTAATGGTTTCTTGTTTTAGTTCTGTGCTAGACAGGTTTAAAGAAGAGCTTGGAAGGAGCCTTTGTTGCGCAGAAGCTTCTCATTGGCCCTATCAAGGTGATATCTCTCCTTTATGAGTACTGGTGTTTTATGCTATATGTGTCTGTGTACTTGTGGGGGATTTTTCTTTTCTTGTTGGGGACCGGCGTCCAAGGCATGAAGTCCCAAGGTTAGGTTAGGTATGTCTGAGGGAGGTTTGAGTAGTCGTTGCCTCCTGTAAAGACATTTTCAAGCATCAAAAGACCTGTTTCAGAAGGGAGTTCTAGTGACCCTGTTCTGCTAGCCTACTAGGCAGCCGTTCTAGGAGTTCTTGTTAGTTGTGAGGCAGTTAGAGAAGCTTGTTGAAAGGAAAAGATGATGATATAAGACAAAAGAAACCCTAAATATTTGAAAGAAAATAAATATATACAAAGGTGTGTAAAAAGGGGTTCTAACCCCTCTAAAAATAGAAAGAAAAGAAAGGAAAATTTATAAGCAGTTGATCATCGCCTTGCGGAGGCCTGGTAGGTTCCTGGGGACGAGTCACCCGGGGTCGATGCCTTGTCTTCCTAGGGGTGGCATCTTGCTGGAAAAGAAGAAAGTAAGGAAGGTTGGAGCGAAAATAAAAGTGAGCATCAGAAAATGATTAAGTGTCACCTTGTGAGGGCTTGGTAGGTTCTTGGGTACCGAGACAGGACCTGAGGCCGATGCCCTGTTCTCCTTGGGCCACTACGCTCAACTCCCTCCTTTTTACATGCCCGAGTATAGAAAAATAAAAAACACCCTTAAAGAAGAAATGTGCTGAAAGAAAATACTTCTTGATCAGGCTATAGGAGTCCTCGCCTAGTAGGAGCTCCTGGTTGTGTTGTCCTTAGTTAGGTAGGTAGTTCAGACCACCACTTAGGACGACCTTTTTGATAGTTCCTTTTAGTCTGGCCATGTTAGAGAACTCAGTTAGTGACTAGCTGCAGACCTTCTATCAGATTATGCTAGTTCTACTCCTTGTGGATTTCATGCATTGGTTTTGTCAGGGGGTAGGGTGAGCACTGTGCTGTGTTTTAGTATGTATCTATTTTGTATCAACTTGATGCTTCCTTTGGTTGTTTTGTGCAAATCTGTTGTGGGATTCGACGTGCTAAGTTGCCCTATCCCGTGGTCGCCAATTAGAGCATATTTCTGAGCTCGAGATGTGCCTAAAATTTGCCAAAAAATCTGGAATTTAGGGGAAACATATGTAACATCGAAGGTGGCGGCTCCAGCTAGGACGATTTTAAGGACCAAGTGAAATACGACTCTTAAAAGGCGCCCAAGCGACACTTATTGATTTTTGATAAATTTTCAGACTACCGTGTGGGTTGTTAGGAGTTGCCAGCCAATGCGGGATGTCAAGCCGCATGCGCAGAAATTTACAGTACTCAAATCGGAGCCCGAACGGGAAAATGGCCAAGAAACGGGCAAGATTTGAAAAGGTGGACCAAAGTTTGGCCAAAATGGGATGTGCCGTTTGGAGTTTGACAACCCCCCCCCCCCCCCCCCCCCCCCCCGGCCTTTCAAAATTTTAAGCATACAAGATGAAAAAACGTGGAGAGAGAAGGAGAAGCATGGCGTGAAGAATGCGCCCGAAATTTGCGCCATGGATCATGGAGATGGTGATTGCAGGTTACAAACACCCTATGCAACTAACATTACCCCCGATCTTCTCCCTCTTTTCAAGTCTTATCGCCTGTCTTCGCCTGTGAACTGGCTGTGGGAATGAAGAGAACCAAATCTAGTCTTTCTCTCTCCTCCCTCTCTCTCCCTTAAGGGGTTGTTCTTGTGTGCAAGAGGAAAATGAAGAATGGTGAAGGAAAGCTTGTCCGGATGAGACCGGATTGCTTCCGCATCAATGAAGACATGAAGATTGTTGATTTTGAAGATGTTGGACATTGAATGAGGGCTAATACGCAGTCCCATAGCAAAACCGAGATCCCGAGACATGAAGCCTAAGCGGTAATTCAATTTTTATGAAGAAAAAATGAGTTTTTGTGCTATTTGGTTGATGAAATATTATTCCCATGGGCTGAATATACATTATGATGTTGTTTTCTACGATTTTTATCAGTTTATGCTCTGAAAACCAGAAAATCATAAGTGATATGGCTGAATTAGTGGTATAAAACCCGTAAAACACGCGTTTAAGGGGTAAAAATGGGATTTTTTGCAAAATAAAGGGTAAATATGAGACATAACATCAACAAAACCCGAAATTTTGCTGTCAAGGAACCTAAGGGCCACAGCCCACAATCAATCTTAATTTCTAGTCATTTTTTATTGAAGAAAATAGAGAAAAAATACCAAAAAATGGTGAAAATGGATTTTAAATGGGAGAAAATTAGGAAACGATAAAAAGAAAATTCCAAAAAATTACATAAGTGTTTGTGCAATTTATAATGAAGGTAGAGCATGAGGTTAGCCTCGGTTTACCCTCGTTTCTATGTTTTTGTTCGTGTTTATCGCTTTCTCTATAAAGAAATACACATAAAATGACTCTTTCACTATCAACGAATGCAAAACATTAAATGGTAGGGTGAGAGGGGAGTTTGAGCATCAAAGTATAGTTAAATCTGATTTATGTGTTGCATCATGGCTATAGGACGCGGTTTGAAAATAAAGGGAAAGGCAGCATGAGTGTAAGGCTCGGTGTCTCTCCTCATTTCAGTACATAAACGCTAGCATGGAAATCATGAAAAGTTTGGTTTCGCATGATACACAATGCTGATTTTCTTCCGTTTGTGCACTAAACCATTCACATTTTGTACTATGCATGGTTCATGGTATCAAAGGAAAAGCTCCTGGACTACATAGCAATTGTTTTCTTAGGACTTTGACCTACGATTGAGAGCGTGAGCTTATCCCTTGCCGTAGGATAGAGGGTCGGTTTCTTAAGGGACTGTTAAGTGAGGAAACATGGTTTATCTCCTGGAAGTACGAGAAATGTAAAAGAGAGGAGTTTGTGTTTGATTGTGTTATATGTTGAGCTGCACATCAAAGGGCCAATCCCTACGGTGTAGGAGAGCTGCAGTCGGGCCGCGGTGTTTCTACCGAGAGGTTGCCTCCATGTGTGTGATCGTGGCATTGCCAATGTGTGTGGGTTCTCCCTCTGAGGATTTTAAGGGAAACGTTGGACTATGAACTATAGATACATGAATTAAGCTTTAGGGCAGTTTGTCCTTTAGCATTAGATTGACACTCCTGGTCTGCGAGGCCGTGAGGGTGTTTGTGTGTCATGAGCATGAGGTCCGGCTAGTGCTATAGCCAGTGCCGGCCCATTTCAGGTCCCATCACTGGTGCATCTACCGGGAGTTGCCTATAAGTGGCGGTTTTCGAATCTAGGGTTTCAAGGGACCCTAAATTATCCATAAAATGGGGTTTGTTCAAGGATGGAAAAACTTGGCTTTCCCCATACAAAACTTACTAATTGACTTAGTTAGTTATGTGGAGCATGAGTCCTCTGCAAAAGATAATCTATGTGATGAAAAGAGTAGCCAATTAGTGGTTACCCCATCCTCTAATACGATGGCATGGGCCGAGGTTTTCCTTGGTGTGGTCTCTACCCAAGAGAAATCATGTTTAACCATCCATCAACTTAGAGGGCATGAAACAAGCATGTTGGGAACTAGGGTAGTTATGGCATCAGCAGGTCATCATGCTAAAGCCATAATGCCATGGGAAAGTGCAGATTTACGATGGAATATGCTTGTGGTTGAAACATCCCGTGTAATGGGCCACCATGACGACATCGTAGGCATCACAAGGATGTTAGAAGCCCTAGTTGTCAAGGGAAAACCGTTGCTTAAAAAGCACGGTTCCCAAGTTTTAAGAAGTGGTAATGATAAATCTGCTTTAGATAAGGACCAAAAGCTCTTATATAAACTCGTTATGGACTTTCCTTTTAAAGGGAAAGGTATGGAAGATCCTCTAAGAGGGGATCAAAATGACATGTTGAAACTTATAGGACTCCCTAGACCACTCAGTGAGGTAGCAGAAAGGGATATCAATGAGGGTACTAACCTCCCTACACCGAAAAGGGTGGGGATGGAAGAGGTTAAAGATCCTAAGAGGCTGGACCCAGATCATGATGAATATGAAGATTTTAATGACCCGGTGTTGATCCCAAAAGGGAGGACTAAATGTCCTCCTCTTTACACGGATCTCCCAGTGTTTTATGGGTTGCCAAATGAGGATCCGATGATTCATTTAAGAGAATATGACCTAACTTGCATTGCAAGGGGGTTCGACGATATACATCCGATGCTCGTATTCCCAAGTACCCTAAAGGGAGAGGCAAGGAAATGGTACTCGAGCCTCCCAAGAGGGTCGATCAGATCATTTGAGGAGTCTTGTGATAGATTTCTAGATGAGTATGAAAAGAAGCTCCCTATGATTCAGGTTTTAGGGCAGCTTATGCAGTTTAGATAGGAGTCCTATCTTTCTGTTAAAGAATATGCTAGAGCCTTTGATAGTACTCTTAGGCTTTGGCCAAGAAGAACCAGTGTATTACCAGATGATGTGCTATGTGAGCTCTTTCTAAATGGCTTAGAGATTAATACTCAAATCCAAGTGGAACTGCGGAATCCTAAGTCGTTAAGGGAAGCAAAAATGCATGCCATTGATTATGAGGGTCATATTCAGAGATGTTGGGAAAGCTTTTGGAGTTTTCCCCGCTCAGTACAAGTGCATCCTAGCTTCCAACCATTTTTGCAAGAAGACAACTCACTTGTTGATACCAAGGCAGCCTATGTGGGGAACCTTGGTGGCCAAAATCTCAAAGCAGAAAATGGTCATCCTATGAGCAGTAATGGCATGCCTCTCAGTGAAAAGGTTCCAAGTCATGTAAGTCCCATTAGGGCTTGCAACACTTCCATAAGAGGTAGTTGTGATGGCAACATGGATAGAACCAATGGGCCTATGAGTGTTGATAAGCATTCTGTGTGTGGTTCTAATTTTGTTGCTAGTAAGGCTCTTGAGAGACCTTTGGTGTTGGAATCATGCTTCCGGGTGGATGTTGTTCCCTTCAGTGAAAGCATGGCTCTTATGGGGGAAAATTTGCAGTATGGACGTAAACAAGTAAAGACATCTTTTTTAAAGAGGATGCAAAATGCTAAAAGTCCACCTGTGCTTCACAAAGGTCATAAGGATATGAGGCCATTTGGCCATAGGGATAAGTTTGCATTGAGTTCGTTAGACCAGTGCAGCAAATTGAGGGAATGCAAGAATATTAAGGGAAATGTGAGATGGGTTTGGAGACCCAAAATCTCCAAAAGTGTGGTAGGAGTGTCGGATGGAAGGCCAAGGATCCCACCTGGATATATTTTGTCGAAGCCCCAAGAGGATAAGACTGGATTCACATCTGACAATATACATTGCCTTGGGATACACCCATGTGATGTGCCTAGGCTTGAAGCTCTACCTAGCTTGGGTCGCAGCACTGATTTATGTGAAAACCCAAATAGGGGAGGTTTGAATGAGTACAAAGCTATGATACTTTCTCCCAAAGGAGCCACTCAGCCACTTGAACGACTAGTTTATTCGGATTACAATAAATGTGGGACATGCGAGCCCACTGAGGCCATTCATTCAGCTCATAGTGCCCAAGAAGGGATCGACCTTATTGATGAGTTATTGGTGGAAAGGCTTGGACTTGTAGCTCTAAAAAAAAAAAAAACAAGATCAAGCTTTTAGCTAACTTGCATGAGTAGCATGGGGCTAGTCAACCTATGATATGCTATCTTTGGCACCATGGGTAGTCTGATAGGGTGTGATGTATATGCCAAGGATATCAGTATTACGTGGACTAAAATGACCTATCTAGTTTTAAGTTAGGAAGGCTAGTTGCTTTGGATATTATGTCCAGATTTTCTTAGCCCAAGAGGGCTGCTCAGTTTCTTTAGAGGAATGTTTTACTTCATTAGGCCAAGAGGGCCAGTTGTCTATTAGTACAACTGCGGTTAATGGTTTCTTGTTCTAGTCCTGTGCTAGACAGGTTTAAAGAAGAGCTTGGAAGGAGCCTTTGTTGCGCGGAAGCTTCTCGTGGCCCTATCTAGGTGACATCTCTCCTTTATGAGTACTGGTGTTTTATGCTATATGTGTCTGTGTACTTGTGGGGGATTTTTCTTTTCTTGTTGGGGACCGGCGTCCAAGGCATGAAGTCCCAAGGTTAGGTTAGGTATGTCTGAGGGAGGTTTGAGTAGTCATTGCCTCCTATAAAGACATTTTGAGGGATCAAAAGACCTGTTTCAGAAGGGAGTTCTAGTGATCCTGTTCTGCTAGCCTACTAGGCAGCCGTTCTAGGAGTTCTTGTTAGTTATGAGGCAGTTAGAGAAGCCTGCTGAAAGGAAAAGATGATGATATAAGACAAAAGAAACCCTAAATATCTGAAAGAAAATAAATATATACAAAGGTGTGTAAAAAGGGGTTCTAACCCCTCTAAAAATAGAAAGAAAAGAAAGGAAAATTTATAAGCAGTTGATCATCGCCTTGCGGAGGCCTAGTAGGTTCCTGGGGACGAGTCAGACCTGGGGTCGATGCCTTGTCTTCCTAGGGATAGCATCTTGCTGGAAAAGAAGAAAGTAAGGAAGGTTGGAGTGAAAATAAAAGTGAGCATCAGAAAAGGATTAAGTGTTGCCTTGTGAGGGCTTGGTAGGTTCTTGGGTACTGAGACAGGACCTGAAGCCGATGCCCTGTTCTCCTTGGGTCACTACGCTCAGCTCCCTCGTTTTTATATGCCCGAGTATGGAAAAATAAAAAACACCCTAAAAGAAGAAATGTGCTAAAAGAAAATACTTCTTGATCAGGCTATAGGAGTCCTCGCCTAGTAGGAGGTTCTGGTTGTGTTGTCCTTAGTTAGGTAGGTAGTTCAGACCACCACTTAGGGTGACCTTTTTTATAGTTCTTTTTAGTCTAGCCGTGTTAGAGCAGTCGGTTAGTGACTAGTTGTGGACCTTCTATCAGATTATGCTAGGCCTACTCCTTGTGGATTTCATGCATTGGTTTTGTCAGGGGGTAGGGTGAGCACTGTGCTGTGTTTTAGTATGTATCTATTTTGTATCAGCTTGATGCTTCCTTTGGTTGTTTTGTGCAGATCTGTTGTGGGATTCGACGGGCTGAGTCTCCCTATCCCGTGGTTGCCAATCAGAGCGGAGTTCTGATCTCGGGATGTGCCTAAAATTTTCCAAAAAATCTAAAATTTAGGGAAGAAATATTTAACATCGAAGGCGGCGGCTCCAGCTAGGACGATTTTCAGCACCAAGTGAAATACGACTCTTAAAAGGCGCCCGAGCGACACTTATTGTTTTTTGATAATTTTTCAGACTACCGTGTGGGTTGTCAGGAGTTTCCAGCGAATGCGGGATGTCAAGCCAGACGCGCAAAAATTTACAGCACTCAAATCGGAGCCCAGACGGGGAAATGGCCAAGAAACGGGCAAGATTTGAAAAGGTGGACCAAAGTTTGGCCAAAATGGGATGTGCCTTTTGGAGTTTGACCCCACCCCCGTCCCCCCCCCTTCAAAATTTTAAGCATACAAGATGAAAAAACGTGGAGAGAGAAGGAGAAGCATGGCGTGAAGAATGCACCCGAAATTTGCACCATGGATCATGGAGATGGTGATTGCAGGTTACAAACACCCTATGTAACTGACATTACCCCCGATCTTCTCCCTCTTTGCCGGTCTTATCGCCTATCTTCGCCCGTGAAATGGCTATGGGAATGAAGAGAACCAAATCTAGTCTTTCTCTCTCCTCCCTCTCTCTCCCTTAAGGGGCTGTTCTTGTGTGCAAGAGGAAAATGAAGAATAGTGAAGGAAAGCTTGTCCGGATGAGACCAGATTGCTTCCGGATCAATGAAGACATGAAGATTGCTGATTTTGAAGATGCTGGACATTGAATGAGGGCTGACACGTAGTCCCGTAGCAAAACCGAGATCCCGAGACATGAAGCCTAAGCGGTAATTCAATTTTTATGAAGAAAAAATGAGTTTTTATGCTATTTGGTTGATGAAATATTGTTCCCATAGGCTGAATATGCATTATGATGTTGTTTTCTATGAGTTTTATCAGTTTATGCTCTGAAAACCAGAAAATCATAAGTGATATGGCTGAAATTAGTGTTATAAAACCCATAAAACACGCGTTTAAGGGGTAAAAATGGGATTTTTTGCAAAATAAAGGGGAACTATGAGACATAATATCAACAAACCTGGAATTTTGCTATCAAGGAACCTAAGGGCCACAACCCACAATCAATCTTGATTTCTAGTCATTTTTTATTGAAGAAAATAGAGGAAAAATGCCAAAAAATGGTGAAAAATGGGTTTTAAATGGGAGAAAATTAGGAAACGATAAAAAGAAAATTCCAAAAAATTACATAAGTGTTTGTGCAATGTATAATGAAGGTAGAGCATGAGGTTAGCCTCATTTTACCCTCGTTTCTATGATTTTGTCCGTGTTTATCGCTTTCTCTATAAAGAAATACACATAAAATGACTCTTTCACCTATCAATGAATGCAAAACATTAAACGGTAGGGTGAGAGGGGAGTTTGAGCGTCAAAGTATAGTTAAATCTGATTTATGTGTTACATCATGGCTATAGGACACGGTCTTAAAATAAAGGGAAAGGCAGCATGAGGATAAGGCTCGGTGTCTCTCCTCGTTTCAGTACATAAACGCTAGCATGGAAATCATGAAAAGATTGGTTTCGCACGATACACAATGTTGATTTTCTTCCATTTGTGCACTAAACCTTTCACATTTTGCACTATGCATGGTTCATGGTATCAAAGGAAAAGCTCCTGGACTGCATAGCAATTGTTTTCTTAGGACTTTGACCCATGATTGAGAGTGTGAGGTTATCCCTTGCCATAGGATAGAGGGTTGGTTTCTTAAGGGACTGTTAAGTGAGGAAACATGGTATATCTCCTGGAAGTACGAGAAATGTAAAAGAGAGGAGTTTGTGTTTGATTGTGTTATATGTTGAGCAGCACATCAAAGGGCCAATCCCTATGATGTAGGAGAGCTGCAGTGGGGCTGCGGTGTTTCTACCGAGAGGTTGCCTCCATGTGTGTGATCGTGGCATTGCCAATATGTGTGGGTTCTCCCTGTGAGGAGTTTAAGGGAAACGTTGGACTATGAACTATAGATGCATGAATTAAGCTTTAGGGCAGTTTGTCCTTTAGCATTAGATTGACACTCCTGGTCCGCGAGGCCGTGAGGGTATTTATGTGTCATGAGCATGAGGTCCGGCTAGTACTATAGCCAGTGTCAGCCCATTTCAGGTCCCATCATCCCTATATAGGTAGAGCTTGAGATCCACTAGTCCATCCTTGGGACTTGAACCAAGCTTCTTACGCAATGCACACAAATGCCTTAGTGGCTGCTTTAAACACTGCTGGGTAGACACCTATATAGTTGAGCGTTTAAGAAAACAATGTGAGTGCATGCATTTCACTATATGTCAAATATAGAAGGCTGGTTTGGGATCAAAAGCCCACTCTTCATCAAGCTCTTTATTAATTTTAGCCTGGTGTGAGTTGAGAGAGAGAGAGAGAGAGAGAGAGAGAGAGAGAGAGAGAGTTGTAAGGCTTCCCTATACGTCACCTGCTTTCTATCGCGCCATGGCCATTTCGAATAGGATTGGTTATCCTTGGATACCACTTGGAGCTATGTGCAACACCGTCATTATTCCTCAACCTCAGTATGTATATAGAGAGTATAAGTGATAAAGCTAAACTCCACAAGTATATGTATAGTCTAGAGCATTCATTATTAATTGATATTATGGTACAAAACCCCACCATGATTTTCCAAGCCATTGAGCTTGTATAACAATGTGAAAGGAAGTATAAAAGAGAATCTACATTTCAATCTACTATCATATTGATGGCTATTGGAGGAGTTCATTGAGCACTCTACAGCCCCAAGGGTGGTGATGAAGAGGATGATGCCTTGTATAAAACCAAGGGCGGTGTGTCAAGGATAGTTATTGCACAACTTTTGCGTAGGGGTTGTCATGTTGACCCCCAACCTGTTAGTTTTTTATTTGGGTGGCTTAGGCATTGGCAGTACTCTATTTGTTTACATAAGAGATATGCTTAATGTTCCTTTTGATTTGCAAGAGCTCTTGAAGGAACTTCAAGACAAAGTGAAGGATTATAGGGAGTTTTATGATGGACATGTTGAAGGCCTAAAGATTGAGGGACTTATTCATTACAATGATGTAGTGGAAGCGACCAATGCTGCTAGAACAACTTTGCAACAAACAAGGTCTAGCCTTATTAATGAGAAATTCAAGAAGTGGGAAGCAGATTGCCCTTTTCATCAGAATCAACTATGGATCTACGACTGGCTTAAATTGTGGACCCTTGTTGTGCCTAGAGGGAGCTCAATTCCAATTGCTTGAGTTCAACTCTGTGGCTAGGGATATGCAATATAGGCAAGGAGATCTGGAGTTGGCTCCCTTTGATACATACATTTGAGTGTCTTTCAGTCTCACCAGCTATGTGCTACTCAATCTTGTAGTTCCCAAATCCTTCAACAAATAGCTCTTCTCTTGCTTGTTGTCTCTTAATAACATTAGATATTGGTTTTTTATGAAAAACCCAATACAATATATCAAAATCCTCTATATCTACTTCAAATGCTCCTAGCCACCAGATGTTGTATTTTGATTGAACACTAAATGACATTGAAAGATTGCAGTGATCTGATGAAAGTGCTCTATTCATCAAGGTAATAGAGACCCTCTCTAGTTTTTGCATTTCAAAATCTCACTTTATCAAGTTTTACCACAAATCTAGCCACTCCTTGTGCCTCTTGTAGTGATAAGTCGTAGAATCTGATCATTAAACATTATGGGGTGGGCAAGCTAAGGAACCTATTGTTAAATTCATTGAATACAACTTCCTTTTTCTTGCCCTTGAAGCTAGCCTTGATATGGAAAGGCTCACCCAGAATCTATATCACTTTTTTATTCACTCTCTGTTTGATACTTCTAACCACAGATAGCCTTGGAAGTATGCAATTGCATACTTTTTCTTGCTTCATATTTGATTGTAAACGCTGGAAATGGTTGTATATAAGCATCTCTATTGATACCAACACTATCTAGTGTCTTCTGCACTAACTCACTATCCAAAGAATGATTCTTTATAAATGACTCCAAGCATTGTTTCTTTGTCTTTTTAAATTTCTTCTTCTCCAAAATATCTTTTGAAACTACTGAAGGAAGAAGATGATAATAAAATTGAGATGCTTTTAAATAATCTCTTTCACTTGCATTTGGTTGAAGAAGAGACCTAAGCAAAATTAACATCACAAATCAATACAATTAATTATAAACAAAGTCATATTTAATATGTTTAAAGTGAAAAAAATATACCTTGCTGCTTGGATTCTTTTAGTGCAATCACCTCCTCCTCATTTGAGACTCTCAATATTTTTAAGAGCCTTTTGTTGATTTCGAAGGCCTAAAATAGTTTTCTTTCATTGATAAGATTTAATGTGTTTCTCCAATGAATGAATCCTTTGTTGACAACCCTCTAGCTTCTACAACAACTCGTTGCTATGTTTTGATAAAAGATGGTTCTCCAATTTGAGAACATCTTTTTCTACAACCAAGTTAAGTGTATAGCCCAAAAACCCATTATAATCATCACCACAATGAACCTCAACAATGAAGAGCTATTATAGAAAGATGGAGTGCTATTTTTGCTAGGATCTTTGGGATATAGTCTGCCATCCAACCAAAGATCAAGATTCTTCTTTCCTTCAAACTTGAATATATGTTTCATAGACTCTGTAATAGTAATGGGTTTTGTTCTCTTCCTTATTGGTTCATACTCACTATCCAACTCAATATGAAGATGATAGAGAGGTCTTTTACTAGAGATACAGAGATCATTGGATGACCAATCTATAGCTAAGGATGTGATTAGCAGATTGGATTGAAAAACTATGCAAATGAGAAATAAGAAGGAAAATGAAGAAGAAACTAGTAAGGATGGGAAAGAAAGAAGGGAGTGAGAATGGAGAGAAGTAATCAAATATCGAAAAAAATTCAAATTGAATATTAGTTTTCACTTTAATGAGGATGAGTAAGATCTTCACTATGACAATCTTTGTCACCTTTATGGTGGCCTAGATTTCTAGGTTTGATGGGACCACAAGAATATCAGGACAATGACTTATTAACAAATTTTTATATATTTACTTACCAAAATATAAATGTTTTTAAAAATCTAAAAATGATTTTATTTTCTAAAATATTTTCTCTCTCTAGGATTGCTTATAGGGCATTTTCGAGACCTCAAAACTCCCTTAATGAAAACATTACTGGACAATTCTTTCAATCAACCATAGTGGTGATATATTAAATACTTACTTTGGTGCTCATGAGATTGTGCACCATATAACTCCCTTGTTTTTCCTACAATAGTCTCCACTTCTATTCTATTTAACATAAGGAGCTTGGTTTGATGTTTACATATATTCTGTGTTTGTGATCAATCACAAGTACAACATGCCCAACTACAATCGACATTTTGAACATGGTACCAATGGCCATCTCTTGTGCAACTCTATTTTGAATCCTAACATCTATCATCATGAGTAAAATTCACATGAATCTTTAGCTCTTTGAATGGAATTTTCTATGACCTTTAAAACATTAAAGTACTTCTTGAAATCAACATCTTTTAGCATATCTTGGTACCAATAGTATGCATGATAAGAGCAAACCAACTTCTCAATCAAGTAGTTGATGCATTGACCATGTAAGTTGCATTTCTCACTAAGAAAGTGACTCTTCAAAACTATGTGGTAACTCAATGCTATCATTTATCTCTTGATTTGCATGAGGGATAATTTTTGAAGCACATATCCACATTACTACAATAATAGTACCAATTGGTTTTCATCATGCTCTAGATTAATTGGATTCCATATATTAATTGATGATTATGTCTAATTAGTATCTTGTAATTATTTAACATACTTTGACTCCTCTCTTCCAAAATTGGAAATTCCAAGTCGGTCTTGAAGACAGTTAAACTCCTCATCAATAAATCGCCAATTCTTTCTCAGCCTCTCTAAGGTGCCCGCCCATCGGTTGTCTAGGCACTCTTTTAGCAGTCTATCAAGAAACAAATCTAAGCATCACTGCTCGGCACTCCCATGGAATGTTCTGAGTTTTTTCACCTAGGGTTTTCTAAATCCGCCTTGCAACGGAACGTTCATGGCTGAACCCACTAGGATCGACCTGAAATTTGGGTTCCTAGTTGTCAAGGTCTCCTGATAGCATTCTAGCATTAGGTTTTGGATATCCTACTTTACGTAGAGATACCCAAGCCGAAGCAGACCCATACCGCACTTGGTTCAAAGAGAATGGGAAACGAGAGCGATGCGCCGCTCAACCTCTCTGCCCATAGAGCATAGTCCCATTCCGGTCCCCTAAAACGGCATGAATCGGATTCTAATCTAACAATACCTAAAGGTCGAATGACGATAAAATCTTGTGAGAAACCTCCCAGTTTTCTGGGATCACCCTGCCGTAGGACGGACCCGTCGGGGGTTCCGACCACCCACTTTCCTTAATAGCTTTAGTTTTCTAATTAGGTCCTACCACATTTATGTGTGACACTTAAAGTCAGCTTCATTAATTAAGCCTTTCAGGGAATAGGTTCATTCGCATAACTTATAGCACAGACACGAAAACAGAGGCAAAGCAATCTATTGACAAACAAGTTCCTTAACTTATTTTCAAGTTAATCTTTGTCTCCCGCCCATACAGGAGAAACTATGTATCGCTTCTGTCCAACAGAAGTATCCCTTCTGCCCTACAGAAGTAATTGGTCCAATTCACATGGCACCACAAATTCAATCCTTTATCTAGAATAGGATCTCCCAACATGACCAGACGTTGGGGGCCACGGAGGACTTCAACTCCATTCTAGACCTAGCAAGGGGTGTCTAGAGCTCCAACTGACCCCAAGTTGTCTAGGAGCGAAACATCATTCCCGTGGTTGGCCTTTTCGCCACTCGACCTTCGGCCCATGAATCGAGTAGTGCCCTCTTGGGTTAATCCGTGGTACGATTATGGAGGTGATCCACCCATGCAAAATATCCTTCCTTAAATAAATCCTTTAAGAATCAAGCACAAAAAGGCATTCAGCCCTAATCTCATCTTCTAAGAAAACATTCCTTTATTCCCATGGAGACTTGTCATCACAGACCCTTGCTATGCATTTACCATAAATCACAAGCACTTGGAATAATAATCCAAAAAACAACCAACAACCAATTGCATTTAACCAATTGCATTCTTCCCAAACAATGCAAGAATAGTCACGATAACATTTCCATCGCATATTTGATCTCCCCCTTGGGATCAACAAGCGATTCTATATAAAATTTACTTAACGCTTGTATGCAAAATTTTTAATGCCATGATTATGCCATTCATAACCCTTGACCAATTCTTCCTTATAATTGCTCTATCAACGAATAAGCCACATGCAACTAGGTGCAATTAACTTTCCTTGATATATGCACTTCACAAGCTCCATCTTACAAATATGTGAGACGAAATGATTTATACTCATGCATCATAGTATGGGGCCTAACGTATCTCATACCACGATTCTAGACATTGATAACTATAAAGAAGGCAGTTTCTCATGAATAAGAAATACTCAAAAATATACCAAGAAATCATAAAATATCCATAGCCAATGTGGCTATAGCTAATGCTCATATTATCCAATGGGAAAAATACAATGGTGAATTGGATTGAAGACAACATGATACCCACATGTTGCTATGATGGAGCAAGGTATACACAAACTGGGAGTCCTTGAGAAGGAAAATTGATTAATGAGAAAAAGTTGTACACATGTTACATTTCTAGCCTTCTATACAAACCCTAATTGTATGCTTTATTACAAGTCTACTTGACCTAAAGAAGCTTTGTCCTCAAAGCTTGGAATTTGGGAAAGAATCGCAATGAGAATGTACAAAGAAAGCTTTGGAGGATGTAGATCCACACTAAAAATGAAGCACATATGCTAAAGAAGATATGCTTGAATGAATAAAGTACAAGTAAGTGAATGTCTACAAACTACTATAATTATCCGAATAGGATTGTAATAAGGAAAAGTGCCATAACTTTGGATAGCCATGGTTGATTTCAATAAATGAAGTATCATTAGAAAATATATACTATATATAGTATCTTCTTCAACCATAAAAGTGGCAATTTATCCAAGTTATGACAATTTATTTTATGACAAAAATTTTATATTGCAAGTTATTTCCAACTCTATAGCTTAAGTAACCTCACCGTTTGAAAGAGAACTTCATATATTCAATCATAAGAATGGCTAAATGTAATTGCATGTAAGAATTATGACATGCAAATAGAGACATGTCAATATTTATGAAAGTAATGTGTTGGAAGCAAAAGAAGCACTTGGGTCAAATGGAAACCCATCATAGTAATCATTATCTACATGGTAAGGGCCTTTCGTGGAAATATGCGAATCCAAAATAACACTTGGATTGAAGAAAAATATATCTACCAAATCATGAGTCTCATCAACCCAAATATTAAGATCATATGAATAAACACCCTTATCCACAAACTCACACCCACATAGACCAAATAGAAACATAGAATCATGAAAATCAAAGGAAAACATATCATGTTCTTCCATATATGAGTTTGTATCTTCATTAGTTTCGCAAAATTGATTTGCAAACTACTGTCATAAATCTCTTCCTCAAACTCAAGATTTTTCTCATCATTATCATGGTTTTCTTCATGATGGTCTTTATCTTCATAATCCTCTTTCATAGGCCAATGTATACCAACTCCATGGGTTGATGTAGCTTCAACTTTAAGTGGTTCTCTTCAAGGGATTCATCATACTCAATCACAATCTCTTCAATGACCCAAGTTATTCTTGCATTTTTAGCCTTGCATTTGTCTTTATGATTGGAAGACATTGTTTCCACACATTTATTGCATAAAACTTGAGCATGCAATTCTCTTATCTTATCATTGGTTAAGTATCTACTTCAAGTAACCTTGAGCATGGAATTCTCTTATCATGTCATTGGTTAAGTATCTACTTCGAGTAACCTTAGCTAAAGTTTCTCTCACATAATCACCCAACTTGCAATCATTGTTTTCTTTAATAATAGGCTTGTAGTTTGCATAGGAAGAAGATATCTTGTTCAATGAAACAAACATGGGAATGGCCTCTCATAATGATGTTTCCCAAATGCATGTGGATTCTATCTATTATTCAAATGCAAATCAAAATAAGAAGGCCATCCATCATATACATCATGAATATTCGCATCATGTTGCCCAAAAGAATGTAGATCATACATATCATGCCACCCTAAAGAATTATGGACATATGTATGTCCAAAAGAAAATTGGTTAAGGAATTGATAACCGTAACGCAATTGTTGTTGGCCATGAAATGATTAATTCCCACCATAACATTGACCATGGGATCACTGACTTATCATAAGAATAATGAACAACATGCTATCCATATTCATGAGGATTTCCATAATATGCATGACCTTTATTTACATATGCATGTTGTTGCCCATGAGAGTAAGCATGAATATAATACACATGCTACTATCCAAGAGAATATATACATCACTATCATATGCATCCTGCTTCTCACACCAATGCTCCTTGTATCATTATCGTAGTGTAGTTGTCCATAATGCCTATGACACCCTACTAAGAACCAAATGGATGAAAAGCTAATGATTGAAATGGAGTTCCATCCCTTGTTTGAGATCTAGTAAAGTCCACAATCTTTGGTACTTTTATAATATTTGAAGAAACCACATCAAAATGATATGTGAATATCCTTGTAAGATACACTGTTCCAATTCACTTTAGGTGTTATAATGAATCTTTATTTAGCTTTCAAAGATTTGAGCAATAATATCTCTACTCAGTAGAACAATGAGCAACTTGTTTGTAGTTTAATAAGCTCCACAAATTTTGATATCACAAACTTTCCAACCTAATACTAAAAACATATAGCTTGAAAGCACACTTTGCAACCCGACTAGAACACATTGAAGACTAGAAGAGGATTGTGGGAGCTTTCGCTCGACCTCCAAGTCCCAAGGATTGCTTATTGCTCAAGTGTTTCAAGTTGAATGCTAATGGCCACCTCTCACATAGACATATGCACTCTCACACCTGCAAGTGTAGTGATCTTACCTCCATGCTTGATTGAGTTCCTTCTATCTCAAGTACTCTGGTAGCTCCACAATCCAAGGTGCAAGCTCAAGCAAGCTTGATCCAAAGAGACTTGGCTATGGTCCCTCACCCCCACACACTCACTCCCTCATACTCCCTCTCTCAATCACAAGCTCAAGAAAACAAGAATAAGAAGATCAAGAAGAAGAAGAGAGGAGGAGAGCTAGTTTTTTGCCACACACAAGAATGAGCTTCTCTATTCACTTGTTGGCTTTTATACATGCCCTCATCCCTTTGGGCACCCATCCCCTTTTTTACATGATTTAGCCAAGGTCTTGTTTCTTTATTTCTTTCATATTTTCACGGTTCTTTCACCCATGCCCATCTACATTTACAAATTTCACAAGAGGGAGCCTTGCGCTCTTTTACAAAATGGATTACAATCACCCTGTGCTTTCTTTGCTAGAATATTCAGTGCACTCATTATTATGCACTTCTTTTATATTAAGGATTTTCCCACCTTTTTTTGAGATTTCCTTCCTTTTTTCTTTTCTCACCTGGGGCCATTTTCCATTCCCAACCTGGGCTTCCTTGGTTGTGACTTGAGCTTCCTTGATCTTCTTTTTTGGGCTGTATGGGCTGTAATATTACCCCCTCCTAACTGAGTGCTAGTCCCATGGCACTTGCGGGTAAGGGCTTGGGTGGCTGAAAGTTTGCCATGTGGATTGATGATAGGGATTTGGGAGGTTGGCTATGGAGAAAAGACACATCAAAATGGATGGAGAGTTGTGGATGCCTATGATGGAGTGAGTAGTGGATGATGGGGGTCTCCAATGGTGGTGGTTGATCACAGGTTGTCAAATGTACCTAAAAAGAGCAGGAAATGCACTACCTAGGGGTGTGCCTTTCTCACTGTGCAATGTGTGGTGTCTGTGCCAATGGAATTGGGAGTTGGGTTGAACCTTAGGCATAAGCTCAAGGTGTTGTCCCACACTTGAGGACCTAGCTCTTGTACCAAGGGAGGTGCTGTGGGTGTGACTTAGGGAGGTAGGTCTAACAGCGGGAGCCCCCTAAGTGTGTCTTGCCCTTAAGGTGCCCTAAGTATGTGAAGTGGAAGGAGGGCTAGGGTGGTCCCTAGGTGTAGTGTTTGTGATGCTTTGAGAGTACAAATGACTGATTTCCTTATGGCTTCTATGCTTTTTACTTCCTTCCTTCTCGTCCACGTACTTTTCTTATCCTTTCTTCTCTTTTGCTCTATTTCCCCCCCCCCCCCCCTTTTTTTCTTTTTTTCTTGCTTTTTTTAAAATGAACCAATTTAATCAGGGAGCATGCTAAGAGGTATCCCATTGCAAAGTAGGGGCCAAACAACGTGGTGGCTTGAGGGCTTTGTTGAGGAATGGCCTACTTTATAGATACCCCTTTAAGCTGATTTTTTGCATTGAGTGGAGTAGATGACAAAAATGGGTGGTTACACCTAGTGAATCTACTGCCACTCATGTTCTCTAAGAGACTCATGCAAAATTTTGGCAGGAGAGTGGCTCTCATCATGAGGCACACCATCACACATCTATCAATCCCAGCATTGAGATCAAAAAAGAGGGGTGATGCCTGCTCTTCCTCTACAGTAGGCTTTTGTTTTAATAACACTCATAGTAGGCGGAGGCAATTACAAATGGTGATGAAAGAAGGGTCATGGCATGAGGAGAAATCATTTAGGAAACTTGCTATAGATGGATGAAGGTCCCTTTTGGTAAAAATTAGGCTCTCTTCAGAGATTGAGGTGCTTACATCATAGATCAAAGGGAAGTCGTATCTATCATGCACTTCCAGGCTAAAATCAACTCCAATTCTTCTTGGGTAGGGCAGTAGATATAGGATCATCCTACTCATAAGTTAGGGTGTTGCAAAGTGCAAAATCAAGGCCTTCAAGCTAGAGTCCTAGATGTTCTAGTGCCAGCTTGGTTGTACCTCATATCCCTCCACCCTTAGGGGTACCTCCACTACCTTTTGTCTTCCTAGTAGTTGGTAGGTTCTTGGTGCCACCCTGTGGGGTTCCTCCTTTAGTCCTCTAGCCATCTCCTTCCCAGACTACCTAAAATCTTAATGACATCCTCCACCACCCTAGGAGATAGTACTCTATCGAATGAGCAAGGGAAGATGAAAGAGAACTTGAAGGGGTTGTGATTCTCCCATTGCTCCCACACTGCAAGTTCCTGGACCTACTTGATGGGATTGAAATCTTCACTTTGAGGGATGGCCACTTGAGGAACTTGCAGTGTCCTAGTTTAAAACTTTATGTGGGCGATTTCCACTTGCTCCATGCACCTATGCCTTGCCCCCACCATTTATTTGGGTGTCCTTGCTTCCTCCCCTTGCTCTTCTATTTTCTCTTGTGGTGGCATAAGGGGGTTTTATTCCTGCATTTGCTCCTCCTCTTGATGATCCGCTTCAAAATCAGGTCCTTCCTCCTAGACCATCTCTAGTGGCTCCTATTGTGATGGTTGTATTGGTTGTTCTGGCTCCCTGAGCCCTAGCAATGTGAGTTCTTGTGTGGTTAAGACAGTTGAGAGTAGTGAGCACATTGCTCATCTAGTCCTAAATTGGTGCTAGTCCCAGGTGCCCTATCATGTAGCCCAAGCTATAGAGCCCTCCTCATCAATTCTAATTTTCCCTTGAGCTACTCCGCCATCTCTTCTCCTCCTAGCTGCGTGACATTCAGCACTATTCGTAAGAATACACGTTGTTGCTCCAACATTCTTGTCTCAAGAGCCAAGGCTTTGCTTTTCGCTAGAAGGCACTCACTCTCGGCATGGGCCAGCTTGTAGGCCAAATTTCTGATTCAATCTTTGTTTTTGGCTGCCCATTCTTATGCTCTTTCCTTCATCTTCTCTAACCCTTGGCTTTGGTACTAGGCTAGAGTGGCAATTACTTGCTCTTGCTCCTGCCACAATGTGTTCATTTGCTCGAGCTTATGGGTTTTTCTCATCACCTGGTCTCTTTAGGTATGCCTTGCTCAAGGAGAACTGATTACAGCTAGTTGTGTAGCATGATTAGTTTCCTCTTGTTGTCCTCACCCCATTGGTTGCATGCATCTTGTAGCTCCTTCAGAGCATGTTCTTTTTGCCCCTTTAGCTCCTTTATTTCTAGTTCTAGAATTTTATTTTCACACGAGAGTTGAAGGTGCACATATTTTCCAAGGAGATTCGATTTTCCCTCTCTTCATCATATAACTTCTTGAGACTCTCCTCTCCCTCTCTTGCCTTCAAGGCCTCTTTTAATGAACTCATTTCCCTATTAATGATCATCATCCCTCTTGGTTGCTCGATCCTGCAAATACAACCTTTTCTTTTTTGAGCTCGACAAGGGCGGCCTTTTTGTCTTCAATTGCCTTGTGGAGTTGACTTTGAAATTCTTTTACCAATTCATATTGATCTTCATTACGGCACATGGCTGGTTGATACTTCTATGCAGGGCACCTTTGGCCCTTGGTGTGACTCAGCATTAGCTGCTATAGTTAGTCTCTTGGTTCCTACGAAAGGGGCTCCTTCATTGGGTGCAGGTGCAATCTCTTGCACTTTTCCAACTAGGTATTATACCACGGCTATGAGGTTGCTTTCATTGACCACCCCCTCCACAACACCTTGTGTTGGGGTGATTGTCAATGTGGCCAAGAATGGTGGGAAGGGGTGCATTGGGGCTTTACTCTTGCCTTCCAACATCGGTCTTGATCCAGCTTCCTCCACTGTTGTGCTTGTACTCAGTACATCCTCCCTTATTGGGCTCATCATCACCAATTATTGAGATTGGGAGGGTTGCTCCACTGATCTTTGAATGGCAAGGGAAAATTCCTCTTCTTCTTATTTCCTCATCCTTTCTTCCTCCTCTACCCTTTGAAGTTCTTTGTTTTCTTCAATGGTGGAGCTGGCCTTTCATGTATGTGGATTTTGAGGGTAATCTTCCTTCTTTTCCCTTGGCTTGAGAGCTCTGAGCCTTGCTACTCACTAATTGTTCTTTCACTTGAGGCTTCTTGGGGTTGAGGTGGTTATTCATGCTCCTTTTAATTAATGACTTTTGTCATGTTGTCCTGTTTCCCTTTATAGATTTCTTCTCTCTCATATTCTCCTCCTGACATTGAGATGGTAGGGCTTGCTGGGGTGGGGAATGGTGCTCTTCACACGGACTGGTGATGGTTCCTGGTGAGCCAGTGATGGCTTCAAGGTTTCCTCTACCACTTCTCTCTCTACCTCCTCTAGTGCTTCTTGGATTATGGTTGTTAATACTCCTCCAAAATCTATGGTTGAGGCCTTAGAGGAAGGTTTTTTCCTTTTGGATTCTGCAGTTGTCACCGGGACTCTCCTCCTACCACCCTTGGTGCTACAGCTAGCACCCTTGTCAATGCCTATATTGTTTTTTAGACGTAGGCGTTCCAGTTCACCTCATCACCATGGCGCTGGCTGCAAGGCTTTCCAAAGGGTATCCTAATTCTACTCATCAGAGCATTGTATCTTTTACTTGAAAAGAGTGTATGGATCATTTTAGGCTACAATCGAATGGTGGGATTTGGAATATCTACTAGGCTAATGCCTTCATTGGTGTAGACCCTTGTTTTGTCCATCCCTAGGAATTCCATACACATCCCTCTTGGATCATTTTTCTGGCTTCTTTGTTGCTAGCCCTAGTCCCTTTTCTACAATTTCTAGGCCAAGGGGAACCACCACACTTCTAGAAGTCTCGCCTTGCCTAATGGTCACTATGCCAATGTTCCTTTGGACATCAAAGGTCCTCAAGAAACCAGTGCACTTACTATGGTGTATGTCTTGTCCCACCTTCTCTAGGTACTTGGTAAGATTGCATCTCCACCATCTGGACCATCGCCTCTCGACTGTCACCGCTCCTTCAAGATTGTGGATGCTGCAATACTTTAATCGCTTGAATGCCTTGATTTCCATGGCTAGTCCATACCTTCTATGCTAATCCTTCAAAAAGGGGAGCATATAGGCTTTATCCTACTGTCTTGCCATTTAGGTTCCTATCGCCACACAACATCCATATTTAGTTCTCTTTAAAGGGTGTTTCTTGCACAAAAAGTAAGTTGGCTAGAAGATCAGTGTTTGAAAAAATTCTCTCAAGCAATGAGGAAGATAACCCACAAAAACCCAGAAGTTAAGAATTCACATACCAAATTGTTCATACCTTCATTCTTTTCTTTTAAAATTCAAGTGTATGGGTATCAAAGTGTATGGATATTCAAAGTGTATGGGTATTCAACATGTGCATGGTGTGCCTTACTATCTCAAGAACCAGTAGTAAAACTTGGGGTTATATTCAAGGATTGCATAATAGTCCAAATCCTGGGGATGAATCCCTACTTGTGTGATGTATGTCAATACATCAGTCAAGAGGTCACTTGAGTTGAGCAGACTTGCAAGGTGGAGTTCCTTCTTTGTTAGAATCATATCCAAGCATGGGTGAAGCATGACATTGTCTTCTAATGGATAATTCCTAGTTAGGGCCAACACCCTTAAGGAGGTGGGGGCCACATAGGTTAGGTTGTAATTCGAGGTCTTGATGGCGCGTCTTTGCTCTGCATTGGTCATGATTTGATGTCCCTCTTGGGCCCATGAAAGGTGCAAATTATACCACTTACGCATGAAATTGGACTCAGATTCAACGAGTTGTTGGAGTTCAGAGAGCTCTTGGAGTGGCATGGAAATATTACTTTTTTGATAAGATGTGATTAAACGTTGGCTTTTGGACTTCTCTTGTGAAATTTCATCATCAATCATCTCATTTGCAATAGCATAAGTTTTAATGAAGATGAATTCATAAACTTCCCAAGAACAAACACGGTAAGGAATGTACCTCAGTTGCTATAGGCTCTTCAAGTAGACCTAGGTCTAAACGTTCATAACTTCTAGAGAATAGTGTGAAAGTTGAATCCAATCATCGGATGTATGTGGCAAAATCATCCCCCGTGACCATGGCAATGTTGGATACCACTTCAATAATGGATCATTGTGGTGGTGAGGCTTAAGGTGTTTTGGTGGCTTGGGTTTGGTTGGGGGGCAAGACAAGTTGACTCGGGGCCCTTCCACTGGAAGATCTGTACTGGGTGTGGTAGGCTCAGCAGCTGGTGAGGCTTTCAACTCTACTAATGCGTAGGTGTCAGGGTTCTTGGTGATTATCTTAGAGCCTTTAGGCAGGACTATGTTTGGTTGCTCATGGAATCTAGGTTGCTCTTTAGGTCAATAGACCATTCGAGGGCTCAAGGTTTGAGCACCTTCTATCTTAGTTCTTGTCCTCCCTTGTTTCGATTGAGGCTGCAAAAGCTTAGTTTGTGGGGCTTGAGAGATCATGGATTTGAGTTAGCATTCGCCAATTTGGGAAACCACAGTGAGGTGTTACCCTCATAGTATCCTTGGGCTCACAACAAGGCCTTTGGGACTTAGCACTAAGTCACATGTGCACTATGGGAGTTCCAATTCCACCATTTAGGCCTATAGCAAGAGGTATGGGAATTACACACACACACATGGTGTTTGACATTCGTGAAATTGTGGTTTATGCTTGGGAATCCACTTGCGTGTTTGGCCCATGGTTCTTTGATGTGACATATTAGGCACTACAGAAGCACGTCAAAACACACCCCTCCTCTCCTTAGGGTGGTCACTAGGTTTGGCTATTGGTAGCACTATATGATTTGGGATACCTACAACTCTCTTGTTGAAAACTGTCACAATTCTAATGTGCCTGATGGCAAGGTGGATGTGCTGCAAGTCATAGTCTACATTGCAATGAACTTGTTGTTTGAACGCTCGTCCCAACACAGTTTCCTTGCCAACACTTTGCTTTTTGGTACCATGTAGAAAGTGAGTGGCAGACCCTTAGTCTTGATAGAAACCATAAATTTGCATTTTCTTAAGAGTGGGTAGGATTGCCCCCCAAATGGGCTGAAATTTTCATTGGTTGGTTGCAATTGGGGTTGACCCAATGCAGTCCACTGTTCATGGGTTAAGGTATTGGCATCAACTCCCTCATTAATTAGCACATAAAGGGTGCATATTGTTTGGGAGGTTACGGTGATCTGCAAGTAGGTTGGTGCTCTAGCCTCCTCATCCACATCCTTAAGCTCTATGATGGTTGCAAATCTTACACTTGACAATGGGTCTTGTATCTGAGGTTCATGAAGTGGATGTGATGGGAGATAGTACTTTTTAATGCGGCTTCCATTGAAGAGACCTATACCCTGTCCCTCTAGGGTTTCTAGTTTCACATTCCCCATTCTATTGACAGTACTATAGACCTTGAAGTGTCCTAATCCCCTAAACTTCATTTTTTGTTTGTGTCCTTTGACAATGTATAGCAAGACTAAGTCTCCTTGCCCAAAGTCTTGTTGCTTGACATATTTGTCAAACCAACCCTTGTGGTGTGCCTTTTCGCAAATTAGAGTGTGTGTTGCAATGAGATAGGTTTCAGAGAGGCGTTCTAGCTCCACTAGATGATTTGTCCATGCTTCTTGACCCTCCCATCATTCTTGGGCTGCTATTCTTAAGCTTGGAACAAAGAATTCTACTAGAAAATTAGCTTTAGTTTTGTAGGTTAGTCGGAATGGGGCCTATCCTCTATGGCTATTTTGTATGCCGTTCAGTATGCCCATAAAGTTGCCATAAGTTTGTTGTCCCAATCACTACATGGTGAAGCAGAGATGACTTTCATTAGAATACCCACCAATGTCTTGTTTGTGGATTCGGCTTGACCATTTTCCTACGGATAATATGGAGAGGACTTCCTATGGATTATGAGGAAGGTGGATAACAAGTGAGCAATCACTTCATTGATGAAGTATGTGCCTTGGTCACTAACCAACTCTATGAGGCAACCAAACCATGAGATTACTTACTCCCAAAGAAACTTGGATGTGGTCCTTGCGTCATTTTTGCAAGTTGATCGAGCTTCTACCCACTTGGTGAGGTAGTCTCTTTGGCCACAATGATATATTTGGCCTGAGAGTATTGAACTATAGAGTTGGCTAGGCTAATGAAATCGATTATTCACTTCTCGAATGGTTGGCATGCAATCACTAGGGTCAAGTCAATTTTGTCCTTACGAGTAGGGATTTTAGTTCGTTGGCACTCATTGCAATGCTTTACGAACTTAGCTACATTGCGAAATAATGTTGGCCATCACAATTGGGACTGGAGCACCTTGTGTGAGGTAATATCCCTGTTGAAATGCCCTCTAGCTATTCCATCATGTGCTTCCTTGAGTACATCATACATTTCGTGCTTGTAGACACATCTACTTAGTAATCCATCGTGTCTTCAAGATGAGCCTTTTTAATCTAGCTTTCTCTATTGGTTATTATGGTAGTCTGTTTTCGAGTATGTAATATCCTATGTGGCCTAAGAAACATTGATCTCCCTTATAGTTGGTCAAAGGGGGAAGATCTACAATCACCTTCTTTGACACGACGTGCCCTAAAATTAAACCATGCTTGACCCAAAACTGCTGGCACTTCAAGGGGTTCAATGAGAGATCATATTGCCTGCACCATTCAAAGACTATTCACTAATTTTCCAAGTGCTCTCCCTAGTTGGTGTGGATGCATAGGTCATCGAAAAAGACTTCCAACCATTTTCTAAGCATGTCCTTGAAAATGGCACACATGAGGCATTGGAAAGTAGCAAGGACATTTGTTAGTCAAAATGGCATGACTATGAGGGCGAACAACCCCCATTTGGTGGTGGAAAATGTCGTCTTATGCCTATCATTTGGATGGACTTGCATATAGCCTGAGAAGCCATCCAAAAAATTGTATGCTTCCTTTCCTACCACCCTCTCTAACATATGTTCTGTGTAAGGCAATAGGTAATTGTCTTGCTTGGTGGCTGCATTGATCTTCTTATAGTTCACACACACTCAAATCTTCCCATTCTTCTTCATGACTATGACTATGGGTGATACCCAGTCCATATGCTCTATCTTGTAAACCAATCCTATCTTCAATAGCTTATCAATCTCCTCCTTTACTATGTGTGCATGCTTGGGCTTCATTGCATATGGCTGTTGCCTAACTGGCATTGCATTGGGGGTCATGGGAATGTTATGAGTCATGATACTTGGATGTATTCCCCTCAATTCATCTAAAGACCATGCAAACACATCAGTGAACTCCCTTAAGAGATTTATGAGATCATGATCTTTCTTCTTAGTTAGGTCATCTACTATGTATATGGGTCGAGGCTTGTCCTCCCCTCTTGCCAAGTTAACCTCCTTAACCTTGGCTGGTCCTTTGATGGGTTCACTTGCTTGCCTCTTCCCCATTTGGCTCCTACCAACACCACTATTCTGTCACCCTTTTTATACGTGGTGAAGCACTGGGGCAGGTCTTGGGGTTGCTTTTGCCATTTAGCTTCTATCAACAACTGCAATCATCTCCTCTTTTCCTCCTTTAGCTTCCTGTGTCTTAGGTGGACTGGAAGGTCCCCCTTGCAGCGCTGGGTCCTAGGTGGTTGAGGTATCTCACTATCAAAGCTTGGTTCTGAGTCAGAATTGTACTCACCCTCCTCATTAGAAGAAGCTATCTCCCCTGGTGCTCACAACTCGGAAGTTGTCTCAACTCCTAATATCGGTGGGGGGCAAGGACAAGATAGTCTTGCTTGCTCATGATTTACCACCTAGAGAGACACTCTAGCCAAGGTCATCACAGTCTACCTTGGCCACTCCTTTGCTCACTACACAGAACATGTTCATCTCTCAGGGTTTAGAGTTTGCCTTGATTTTGTTAAATTATCCTTCGTTCCAAATCATATTCTATGGTATGTACTTTCTCTTTCTCTCCTCACTGGTGGAGCGACAGTCCTCATACTCATCTTCAGAACTTTTAGACTGGGTTTGTAGGTTGCTTGTAGGGTCCTACTCCTAGATGCAGTCTCACTTGTCAAGAGAGACCAATTATATGAAAAATTTAGGTTGTGCACCTTGGTCCATTGCCACACCCTACTTTCCATGAGATCCTTAAGGGGCTTCAAGTTGACGGCGGCTAGGTTGCCATCCAACTTTCTTGACAAGTGCTCGAGGATTCTATGAAGTTCAAGTTTGGTTGCTGGGGCGTGATAGGTAATTGACATTGATTGGCCCATGGGACTTCTAACCATCATGCACACCAAACTATGGGAAACTTAGAAGTGATGGCACTCTTAGAGTTGCTAGCAGAGTCCACAGCTTGCATGTACTTGTCCTCTTCCTCTGAGAATGGGAGGTCAATGGTTGCCAACATGTGCATCCAATCTTGCTCATCCTCATGGTAAGGAATGTACTTTGTTAGAGCCTCATAATTTCTTCTTGCTTTCAAGTCCCCCATCAGTAGGTTAGAGATGGCATCTAAATCTGCGGGTGAGGTCTTTCAAGTGTCCATTTCTACTTGGATTGCTTTAGATCTATTGCCCAAGAATATTAGACCATTACTCTAGTTGTCTATTACTCTAGCATTTCTTATCCATGGCCTTCCTAACAAGATATCATGATCCACTCCATTCATGACTATGAAGTTTACTGAGAATTGGATTCTTGCTATCTTTAGAGGCCAATCCTTTAGGAATCCAAAGGGTCTAACCTTCATTCCATTTGCTAGGGTGACATGGAACTTTGCAGTTTCCACTGCTAGATTTTCCCAAGTTTACAAGTCTGCATGACTAAGGGTGCATTATTTCTATGAGCTTTTGATTTCGTACTTTATTGAAATTGATTTTTTGAGCTTTTTGAAACAACCTTGGATATTTCTATAAATGACATCAACATTATAGTTCACTACATAAATGTCATATCACACACTATTGCTCCTTTTTAACATGAAGATATGTAATATATCATGCATCTATCACAGTTTTGGAGCTCCCAACAAAATGCACACTATCCATAATAGAGAGAGCAGTGCTATTAGAATTGGAATTTTCAAGCTTTTTAGCAAGAAATTGTTACTTAATCCACTCTTGTGTGAGGGAAAAAAAAGGTGACCAAGAATTATCCAATCAGAAGGCCACATAAATGATACTTAAAGCACAAATTACTCTCACCTCTTGAGTCACATCTCCTTATTATTGCCTACAAAAAGTGTCCAAAACTAGGCTTTAGCCAATCTTGGTAGTATCCAAACAACATGGTAACTTCAAGTGCTCAATAAGTATGGTCATAATAGCTTGCTAGCAATGGATACGACATTTGGCACTAATAAATATAAGATACTATATTTCTTATTGTTGAGATATCGAGCTCCACTCGTGATATGCCAGGGTGACCATTGTGCATTTATGTCACCGACTTGTCAGTTTGCAGATGCGATTGGTACGCCGCCCATGAATAATAGCTAGATGACAACTATCCTTATCTACTCTAGTTCATGGCTCAGTTAGTATGCCACCTTGTTAGTTGAGTTTGGTTTAAGACCCATATATAGGGTTCTCCTATTTCTATGTACTAGAGTTCTTTTTGGCTTACACAACTAAGAAGAGGAAAACTGTTTTCAGCCTCCACCTTTGTGTGTATTCCCCCATTGTGCAAGCAAGAAAGCTACAAGTGAGACTCCTTCCTTCTCTCCCACAATCTTGACATGGTATCAGAGCCTTCTTTGTGGTAAGGAGCTCATGAAAGAAAACCAAGTTTGCGGTGTTCTGGTAAGAGGACCAGTGTTGCTTTCATTTTTCTGTTTTGGCAGCAAGTCTCTGCAGGTAGCACAGCCGGAAAGTGCAAGAGTGCATTGTCTCAGATTGAGACGCCCTTCGCGGTGTAGCAACAGGGCAGTATATGCTGCGAGAGAGGGCTTTAGGCCTAGGTTGCTCTGTTTTTTTTATTTGAGGCCATTTCGGGGCCTATTTTGGAGGCGGAAGTTTTCTGCACGCACTCAGGAAAAGGCCCTGTTTTATGCTGTGTGACCACTGTTCTACAGGTCGGTGAAAAGTTACTATAGAAATTGCATCGTATGCCTGTGCATAGAGATATTGGGAGTTACAGAATCATCCATGTTGCCTGTTGATGCAAAATCGTCACTAGGAAGTGACTGTGTGGTCAAATACCACTTTCGTCAGTTTTGCAGATTTTCCCTTGTGAGGCTGAAGCTGTGTTCTTTGCAGTGACAGAATTTTTTGCAGTGTTCTGTAATGGCGTCTGATTCTCTTTTACAGATTGTCACTGAAAAGCTTGACAAGAACAACTTCCAAGCATGGAAGTTCAAAATGACGAATTTCCTTATGGGAAAAGGATATTGGGAATTCGTTGCAGGAAATGAAGAAGAACCAATTCTTCCTTATGTTCCCAATCAACAGCAAATGCAGGCATTTAAAGCATGGCATGAGAGAGCCAGGAAAGTTATGTACTGGCTGTCTATCAGCATTTCAGACTCTATGATTGTGCATATTCAAGATACAAGTACGCCAAAGGAGGCATGGGATACTTTGTCAAAAATGAATAGAACAAATACGCAAGCTAGGAAAATGAAGCTCAAGCAAGAGTTACACAATGTGCAAAGAGAAAGTATGAGCATCAATGACTACCACATGAAGGTGAAGAAGATTGCAGATGCACTTGCTTCCATTGAGTCGCCACAGTGGAAGATGATGATTTAGTTTCTGTGACCTTGAATGGTCTAGGAAAGGATTATGCACAGTTCTGAACATCCATTTCTGTTCGTGAAAGATTTCCTAATTTTGAGGAGTTGATTGATCTTCTAATTTCTGAGGAACAGAGAAATGGTGGTGCATCTTCTTCAGGAGGAACTTCAAAAGAAGCTGTCTTCTACTCAAATGCTGGAAGAGGTAGAGGCAGAGGTAGAGGAGACCGATCTGGAGGCCGTGGTAGAAATCAAATATGCAGCAAACTCAAGAAAACCAGTCCTATGGAGGAGGATGTGGTAACTCTAGAGGCAGGGGGAGCCAAAGAGGTCGTGGTGGATGGCAAAGAGGCCAAAATGCAAACAGCAATGTTGAATGCTACTACTGTGGTAAAATGGGTCATATGGCTAAAGACTACTATAAAAAGCAAAATGACATCATGAATGGAAAATTGCAACAAGGGAATTATGCATCTTCTAGTAGACAGGGTGATGACAGAAATGAGCATTTGTTTATGGTGCAGCACATGACCAATTCTGTGACAAGTGTAGAAGAAAGCAACGATGTGTGGTATCTTGACTCAGGTGCATCAAACCACATGATAGGTCATGCAGAATGGATGCAAGATGCAAGGAAAATTGAAAAACCAGGATTTGTGGAGATTGGTGATGATACTGCACATTCTATTATGCGGATTGAAAATTTTCCTTTGTCTATACAGGATGGGAAAAAGAAATACCTGTCGGATGTATTTCATGTCCCGAATATCACCAAGAACCTGGCTTCTGTTGGTCAAATGGTTGAGTAGGGCTTGCAGGTCAGATTTAATTCTCATGGATGCTTTGTTGAGGATATGAAAAATAAAGGTCGCTTGATAGCAAAAGGAAAGAAGAAAGGCAGAATGTTTACGTTGGAAGCAAACATGCCTGAATTGAGTGCAGCAATGTTTGCACATGGGACCGGTGTAGTTGCAGATATTGATATCTGGCATAAACGCATTGGTCATGTTAATATACAACGACTTAAATCAATGCAAGCCCAAAATATTGTTGCAGGATTGCCTAAATTCAAGGTTGTAGAAATGCATAAGGTATGTGAAGCCTGTCAATTTGGAAAACAAGAAAGGAAACCATTTCCTAGACATGTTCAAGAGAGTAAGAAGCCATTGGAATTAATCCACTCTGATGTGTGGACTACTAAAGCTGCATCTCTTGGAGGTTGTCATTATTTTGTCACTTTTATTAATGACTATAGCAGAAAAGTTTGGGTGTATTTTATGAAAAAGAAAAGTGATGTTTTTGGGCATTTCAAAACTCTTAAAGCTATGGTTGAAAAAGAAACAGGCCTGCAAATAAAATGCCTAAGGTCAGATGGAGGGGGAGAGTACCTCGCAAATGAGTTTGCAAGGTTCCTGCAGGAGCATGGCATAAAGAAGCAATATTCATGCAGTCATACCCCACAACAAAATGGAATTGCAGAGAGGAAAAATAGGCATATTGGAGAGGTATCTCGTGCCATGCTCAATGAAAAAGACCTGGCAGATTTTTACTGGGCTGAGGCAGTTGCTACAGCAGTCTACATAATGAACAGGACTCCCACTGCAGCAATACATGGCATGACTCCAGAGGAGAGGTATACTGGTAGGAAACCAGATATTTCTCATTTGAAAATTTTTGGTTGCATTGCCTATGTTCATGTGCCAAATGAGTTGAGATCCAAGTTGGATCCAAAAGCTGAGAAGTGCATCTTTATTGATTATTCTCTGCAGCAAAAAGGGTATAGATGCTATAACCCTTCTACTCGTAAGTTTACAGTGAGCAGAGATGTTGTTTTTGATGAGATGATTAGCTGGTATAAACCAGTAAATGTGATTGATAATGTAGATGCACAAAATGGTAATGCTGCACAGAATTCACAGCAATAGTCACAAGATATTAGTAGACCTGGAGCGTCCTCTAGTAGTGGTTCACATTCTTCGCCATGGACAGGCAGATTGAGATCAGGAGAATCTTCTCAAAGCAATGTAGATAGTGGTATGCAGGTATCACGAAAAGGAAAAGAGACGATAGATCAGCCCATGTTTGATTTGAATGCAAGTCACTCTTATGTGGATGGTGAATCTAGTGGCTCAGAACAGAGCATTGATGATGAGTTGGGTATTCCTTCTATTGTTACACCTGGAGTAAGGAAGACCAGGGATGTTTTGAGGGCACCTGGGAGTGAACCTACTTTGCGAGGTCTACCAGAGCTAGGTATCCTGTGGATAGGCTGAAATATGATGGATTTACAGCCATTCACTATGCCTATATGGTCAAAGTGATACAGGAACCAGAACCCACTTCTTTTGAGCAAGCCATGGGAAAAGAAAAATGGGAGAAAGCCATGGATGAAGAAATGGATGCCTTGGAAGCAAATGCTACATGGGAATTGGTACCTTTGCCTAAAGATAAGAATGCAATTGGTTGTAAGTGGGTTTATAAGGTGAAACACAATGCAGATGGTTCTGTGAATAGATACAAGGCAAGATTAGTAGTCAAGGGGTATGCACAAACATATAGCATTGATTATGAAGAAACATTCAGTTCAGTTTTGCAAGGATGGCAACCGTAAGAGCAGTCATTGCTATGGCTGCATCAAAGGGATGGTCTTTACATCAGATGGATGTAAAGAATGCCTTCTTGCATGGTGATTTGCAAGAAGAGGTCTATATGGAGCAGCCACCAGGTTATGTGCATGCTGTTCATCCTGAGTTTGTTTGCAGGTTGAAGAAAGCCTTGTATGGCTTGAAGCAAGCACCTAGAGCATGGTCTGACAAGATAGAACAGTATCTTGTCACTATTGGCTTTCAGATTTCCAAGGCAGATTTTTCACTTTATATGAGAAAAACAGAGAAAGTTATTATGCTACTTGTCATTTATGTTGATGATTTGATTATGACAGGTGACAGTGATGAAGATATCCTTCATGTGAAAATGCTATTGAAGCATAAGTTTGAGATGAAGGATTTGGGAGAGCTGCGTTATTTCTTGGGCATTAAAGTGATTAGATCACCAAGTGGGATACAGCTCTTACAGAGGCAGTATGGATTGGACATGCTGTCCAAATATGGGATGACAGGCTGTAAGCCTATTTCAGTTCCTTTGGAGCAGAATGTGAAGCTGAGCGCAGATGCAGGTGAGCTTCTGGAAAACCCTACTATGTACAGATGCATACTAGGAAGTTTGATTTATATGACTATTACCAGGCCAGATTTGAGCTATGCTGTTGGATTGGTAAGTCAGTTTATGCAGGCTCCAAGGAAACCGCATTTGGATGCGGCTAGACGCATACTCAGGTATGTGAAGTCCACATTGCAGTATGGACTACTTTATGAGACTGGGGTTTAGATACAGTTGTATGGATACACTGATGCTAATTAGGCTGGTAGTATTTCTGATAGACAATCTATCAGTGGATATGTGTTCTCTTTTAGGAGTGCTACAGTCACTTGGAGCAGCAAGAAACAGCCTATAGTTGCCTTGTCAAGCACAGAGGCTGAGTACAGGGGCGCAGCAATGGCTGCATGTGAGGTAGCTTGGTTGCATAAGCTACTTTATGATATGCATCAGCCTACAGATGGGCCAGTTGTCATTTATTGTGACAACATGAGTAGTATACACTTGGCAAGCAACCCACTCTATCATGCTAGAACAAAGCACATTGAGGTGCATTATCACTATGTGCGAGAGAGGGTTTTACTAGGTTTTATTGATCTAGTTTATGTCAGCACAGAGGATCAGGTAGCTGACATATTCACGAAGGCATTGGGCGAAGAGAAGCTGCACAAGTTCAGAGACCTGCTTGGTGTGCAGGAATTGGGATTGAGCTCGAGGGGGAGTGTTGAGATATCGAGCTCCACTCGTGATATGCCAGGGTGACCGTTGTGCATTTATGTCACCGACTTGTCAGTTTGCAGATGCGGTTGGTACACCGCCCATGAATAATAGCTAGATGATAGCTATCCTTATCTACTTTAGTTCGTGGCTCAGTTAGTATGCCACCTTAGTTAGTTGAGTTTGGTTTGAGACCCATATATAGGGTTCTTCTATTTCTATGTACTTGAGTTCTTTTTGGCTTACACAACTAAGAAGAGGAAAACTGTTTTCAGCCTCCACCTTTGTGTGTATTCCCCCATTGTGCAAGCAAGAAAGCTACAAGTGAGACTCCTTCCTTCTCTCCTACAATCTTGACACTTATTCTTTCTTAGCTTTGATTGTGTAATTATGTTATACCTAAGTTTTTAAAATTTTTAGCTTCTCTATGCAGTTCCATTTGTATACAATTCTTGTGTTTAATCATTTCACAATGGAGTGCTTGTGGCATAGACCATTACATCCTCTTCTTATACCAGATTAGTTACATCATTGGCTAGTTGCATTAAGAAATCGATTCTTGGACTATAACAATTCATGGGAATCAAATGCTTTTATGGTGGATGATGCTCAAGTAGAAATCATGTTGAGAAATGTGCAATCACATCCACTATAGCCTCTTTGTAAGGAACAACAAGGCAAATAAACACATTGCAAATAAAGCCTTAGACTAGGTCATGTATGCATGCTTTATTAAAACCACAGTTGGTGAATACCATAGCCACCCACCTTCATTGGAGGGCTTGAATCTCTCAAACCAGGCCATTTCAACTCCACCTTTCTTCTAGGGAAATAGTCTTCCACTCAGGACACTTCCCCTTGACACCTCAATCGACAACATTAACCCTTCTCTAATTCAACATTGTGTTTTTTCACAGTTGCTGCCTGTCTACACATCCCTGTGTGGTTGCACTCTTTGTTCTCCTCCTGTGCTGCACGAATGCATCACTATTCATGGGAAAAATGAAGCCTATCACCTAAGCTTTATTCTCACCAAATCTTGTTCAAAATAATTCACTATATCCTCTATTGCAGCCGCAAAATCAGACATGCCAGAAACTCTAAAATCAGGACCTCCATAGCTAGCTTTCTTAAAGCTCACATATTACTTCATTTTCTTCATTTTTTCTCCTCTACCACTCAAGCCATAGTGTTATCACTCAAATATCATTGGATTCTCACAACAGATCATTGAGGAGGGGAGGTCTTGGTGATTTTTTTGTAAGATTGAAGCATTGTCAAGCATAGTGTCTCTTGACACTGATCTAGTGACTCTTGTCACTATGTCATCTGACACAATGAGATTTTCCTTTGATCAAATGTGATTTTTCTGTGCTACTCGAGCATCAAATCAAGAAGGGGAAGACTTGGAGCTCCTGCAAGACCTTGAAGATCTCAAGTTCAAAGGGCATACTAGTCACCTAGTCACCTAGTATCTCTTGATACTAATCACCTAGTGCTTCTTGGCACTTGTGCTCAGCTCTTCTGCTGTCAAAATTGATATTTTTGGAGCTGATTTGCTTCTGATCTTGCAACCTCAACATGGGCAAGGACTTACCAATAGCTCGATTCAATGGTGTTGGATTCCATACATGGAAAACTAGATTCAAACTGATCCTAATGAAGAAAGGCTTATGGTCAATCACAAGTGGTCAAGAGAAGAAACCAAGGGAAGCTACACTTTCAGTCATATGCGATAAAAATGATGATAAGGCTCAAGCTATTATCAAGCTTAAACTTGATGACATCTACATTCATCATGTTGATGATTGTGAAACCTCTCAAGCAACATGGGATCGATTAGAAACCCTGTTTGGAGCTCACTCAAAATCCTCCAAATATGGCTTACTAATTGAATTTTTTAGACTTGACATGAAAAGTAATACATCACTTGCAACTCATTTGAATTATATGGAAAGCTTGTTGACACAACTTGCAGGAATCAACTTGAAGATGGATGAAGACATTTGCATTGGAGTGCTTCTCAAGAGTCTTCCGCCTAAGTTTGATAATGTGTCTACGACATTAATCAACATGCCAAAGCCAAAGCTTGTGGGTTGGATATCAAAGCTTCTCTCCTAGAGGAGGAAAAGGAAAAGAAGATCAAGAGCAAGGGAGAAACAAGCATCCCAAGAGGAGACCAACAACTCCTCTATGTGAAAGGGAAGAAGAGCATAGTTTGTAACTTTTGTATGAAAACTGGGCATATTGAGAAAATTTTCCATGCTAAAAAAAAGTCTCAAAGAGCATATCTTGCAATAGTCAAAGAAGATTAAGACAGCAATGGAGAAGAAGAAGAAGAAGACACCCAAGAACAAAAGGATAGGACTCACTAGTCCCTCATTTGTAGCTATTTTTTTAATAGTCTTTTTTAAGTTTTAAATGTGGACTTGCCTAATGTTCTTACCATAAGCTCATGTACTCCTCATGTAACATTTGCACACTACAACCTCTACACACTTAGTGAGGCCTTGTGAGACAGCCTCTAGCTTTGTATGGTTGGTTCTTTCCATGTCTACACTTAGCAAGGTTCTACTCATGACAACCTCTGTATACTCAATGTCTTTCTTGGTTGTGATTGAGGAGGGGTGTTGAGAAATGTGCAATCACATCCACTATAGCCTCTTTGTAAGGAACAACAAGGCAAAGAAACACATTGCAAATAAATCCTTAGACTAGGTCCTGTATACATGGTTTATTAAAACCACAGTTGGTGAATACCATGGTCACTTTCCACCTTTCTCCACCTACCAATACCACCTACTGTAAGCCTATAAAAGGCACTCATCCCCACAATCATTTCATCAGTCATTATCATTTAGTTGTCCTTGCATTATGCTTTGATAATATCAGTTGTTCTTCTTTGTCATTGCTTATGCCTCATTATGATTATTTATTTGTTCATCAGTGATCCTCCTTAGCATGCAACCTCAATATTTTAACAAATCAATGCTATTGGTTGAGGTTTCTTTCTACAATTACATTTGTTGTCTTTTCTCATCATGGCTGACCACAAAGTGGTTTTATCCATTTGTGTTTTCACAGGGAGGTTTTTGGTATTCCTATTATATATCTATGTATATGGAAAGTTTGTGCTAATATGTTTAGAGCACTTTGCAACATTATAAACATGCAAGGTACACCTAATTCACATGAGATGTTAGGATAGATGAGGCTCAAAATCTACTATTAGAGTTGTATGAAAAATACAAGAGGAAGAATCATTCATCAAGTACTTCAAGGATACATGGCCATCTTGTATAGGTAACCCTATATATAATAGTATGCTTGTTGCCCAATTCAAAGCTGAGACCATTATTGAAGAAAGCCATGCAAATGTAGACATTGTGTCTAACTCTCCTTCTTTATATATTGTCCCTTCTCTTCCAACTTTTCCTATTAGGGACAAGGAATGCATACTACTCTTAGACATCCAATACACTTTAATTTTAGGGAGGATTATTGTTTTGCAATCATTGCAAAGGATTCTGATGTTGCAAATGGCATACTTGATGTCGAAAATGAATCCAATGAAGAGTTACTTAAAATAGACACAGAAATTGTAGATGACAAGTTTATAAATGTAGGGGATGCACTTTCTCTTTGTTTCAATAAGGCAAAGGACGCTGTAATATTTCCACACAATAAAAGTTAGTTGGTTAGTTCGAAAGTTAGTCAAATAATAAGTTATTAAGATTACTAACTAAAGACTAACTAGGGTAAAAACTAACTAACATTAATAACTAATAATTTTTATTTAATTAAAAATATTTTATTTAGAAAAATCGAGAGTCATAAATCCAAAAAAAATTGGATTTACAAGGACCATAGCCACCCTTCACGTAAGTTATAACGTGAACGAGGCTTATGAGCCATATTAATCACTAGTATTAATATGTATAGTGTGGGATAGTCCAAAAATATTAGATTTTGGGCAAAACTAGTTTATTTTAGATATTATTCAAAAAAATATATGGAGATTTCTAGAACTGGATGTCATTTAAAAGAAAATACAAGTGATGTTTTAGTTAATTTTTGAGATTTTATAAAAAGAAAAAAATAAAGAGAGGATTTGCAAAATCGCGCATGCCGTGATCGCAGTCCACAGACAGAAAACAACACTTCGAACAGAGAAAAGAAGGAGTGAATTGAGAGCTTTCTAACTAAGTGTCTTGGGGTTTTACCCCCTTTTCGGAGCCAATGGAACCATCATATTTATGATCTGAGCATCAGATCATTGATCTTTCCAAGATCCCCCTCCACAAAGAGCTCCACTTCTCAGCTACAAGCCCTCTTCTCTAATTCACTATAAATATGAGACATGGGGAGGCACAAGAAAGGATAAGGAGACCCCGAGAGGCTGCGAAAGAGAGGTAGAGAGAAGGATACCCCTGAGAGAGAGAGAGAGAGAGAGAGAGAGAGAGAGAGAGAGAGAGAGAGAGAGAGAGAGAGAGAGAGAGAAGGAGACCTGAGAGGCTGCAAGGAAAAGAGTTAGCTCAATTCCCTCTATTTGGATCCTCAACTCATCCATCTTCTCTTACACTCTCCCATCTTAAATCTATTCTGCCTTCTTAATCTCTTGAGTCTACTTGCAGACAATGGCCCCCAAGTGAAGAATGTCACGTACGGATGGCAATCCCATAACCAATAATGAAGCTTCAGATGAAGGCATCACTGTCAATCCAATTGCGGTACTGGTCATAAGTAATGTATTTCCAAATCGATAAATGCTTATTTGATTCCAATATGGGATACATTAGGCCCCATACTATGATGCATCAGTATAGACCATTTCATCTCACATATTTGTAAGATGGAGCTTGCGAAGTGCATATATCAAGAAAAGTTAACTGCACCTAGTTGCATATAGCTTATTTGTTGATAGAGAATTTACAAAGAAGAATTGGTCAAGGGTTATGAATGGCATAATCATGACATTAAAAATTGTGCATACAAGCGTTAAGTAAATTTTATATAGAATCGCTCGTTGATCCCAAGGGGGAGAGCAGACATGCGATGGAAATGTTATGGTGACTATTCTTGCATTGTTTGGAAAGAATGCAATTGGTTTTGTTTCTTGATCGAACAACATCCTAAATGCTTTTACATTCAACTGGTTGTTAGTTGTTGTTTGGATGATTATTCCAAGTGCTTATGATTTATGGTAAATGCATGGCAAGGGTCTGTGATGACAAGTCGCCATGGGAATAAATGAATGTTTTCTTAGAAGATGATATTAGGGCTGAATTCCTTGTTTGTACTTGATTCTTAAAGGATTTAATTAAGGAAGGATATTTTGTATGGGTGGATCACCTCCATGATCGCACCATGGATTAACCCGAGAGGGCATTGCTCGATTCATGGGCCGAAGGTCGAGTGGTGAAAAGGCTAGCCACAAGAATGATGTTTCGCTCCTAAACAGCTTGGGGGTCAATTGGAGCTCTAGACACCCCTTGCTAGGTCTAGAATGGAGTTGAAGTCCTCCGTGGCCCCCAACGTCTGGGCATGTTGGGAGATCCTATTCTAAATAAAGGATTGAATTTGTGGTGCCATGTGAATTGGACCAGTTACTTCTATAGGGAAAAAGGGATACTTCTGTTGGACAGAAGCGATACACAATTTCTCCTGTATAGGCACGGGAGATAAAGATTAACTTGAAGATAAGTTAAGAAACTTGTTTGTCAATAGATTTCTTTGCTCTGTTTTCGTGTCTGTGCTATAAGTTATGCGAATGAACCCTATTCCCTAAAAGGCTTAATTAATGAAGCTGACTTTAAGTGTCACACATAAATGTGGTAGGACCTAATTAGAAAACTAAAGCTATTAAGGGAAGCGGGTGGGCGGAACCCCCGATAGGTCCGTCCTACAATAGGGTGGTCCCAAAAAACTGGGAGGCTTCTCACAAGATTTTATCATCATTTGACCTTTAGGTATTGTTAGGTTATAACCCGATTTATATCGTTTTAGGGGACCAGAATGGGACTATACCCTACGGGGAGAGAGGTTGAGCGGCGCATCCCTCTCGTTTCCCATTCCCTTTGAACCAAGTGCGGCATGGGTCTACTTTGGCTTGGGTATCTCTACATAAAGTAGGATATCCAAAACCCGACGCTAGAATGCTATCAAGAGACCTTGACAACTAGGAACCCAAATTTCAGGTCGATCCTAATGGTTCTCATGAACGTTCCATTGGGAGGCGGATTTGGGAAACCCTAGGCGACAAAACTTAGAACATTCCATGGGAGTGCCGAGTAGCGACGCTTAGATTCGTTTCTCGATAGACCGCTAAAAGCATGCCTGGACAACCGATGGGCAGGCACCTCACAGTTGGTATCATAGCCAAACTTCGTAATGACACGTGATTGATTAATGTATGGTTCATAGACATATCTTAAACAAAATTACCTAAGTGATATGGCTTGATTGTTAGGCACCTCCTGGACCCATAAATGTTGACATGCAAGAGAAGAAATTTCTTCTCAAGCAAATTAAGGCACCCGAGTTTGATGTAGAAGGAATAGATATCGCGGCTGAGGCAAAGATATGAATTGAGTCAATGAGTGATTATTTCTTTGCTATGGGAACTACTTCTACCAAATCAAGAAATGATAGCCAATATTTGACCAGGCTAGGTTATGGTGGAAGAAATGGTGAAAGGATCAAGGTATTTTCAAAGCCACTGCCACTTGGGCTCAGCTGAAAGATGTTGTACGCGGATGATACCTTTCGCCAACCTACCAAACTTTGAAGATGAATGAAATCTTCAAGCTAAAGCATCTAGAATTAACTCTGGAAGCTTACTACTCAAAGTTTGTAACCCTACTAAAATATGCACCACCTATGGATATTGCGTAGCAAGTATCCAAGTTTTGCCATGGCTAAACACTCCTCTGAACCATTGTCTAAAGCAATACATCCAACGGACTTGCAAGATGCATTGCTCTGAGTGAATCCAATCATCAAATAACTTAAATTGAAAAATTGTAGCAAAGATGACTCCCAAGATCTGGGTAAGAGATGCCACACGTGTGGAGAGATAGGGCACATCCGTAGAAGATGTCCCTACCATCAATGCTTCCATTGTAATAAGCTAGGACATATCTAAGCAAACTGCCCTGATCTAGGTCTACAAGACATTGAGCCTCCAAGAAAATGAAGCTACACAAATGCAGTCTATGGATATATAGAGGAATCAGATGAAGACGAAGACCTAGAACCGACAACACCTCTTCATGATGACTAGAAATTCTAGAAATTTTGTCGACATGAAATACAACTTGTATTAGAATAAACTTTACTCTTGTAACTACAGTTAACCTGAATAATATGAGTTGCATCTATTTTGAGCCTAGAACTTGCAAATGATTAGAGATACTTTGGCAAGGAATGACAATTATAACGTGCAATGAATTTCTCTTAAGTCGTTTCTTCTCAACTAATATGGATTGGGTCTTACCAGAATGTCAAAGCTTGGAAGTATACTTTAGTATTACAATCAAAGCCAATTGTTCATGGAGCTCAGTCCCGAACTAAGAAGAGGACAATGTGGGAATGTAGTTTCCAAGATAAAGGACCACTCCAATCTGCTAAAAGAATCCTAGGACACTTTGGTCTAAAGAAGAAAATCCTACCAAGGACAACCAAGAATCTTGTGACCACAAGTGATAAAGTTCCGTGATGTTTCTATTGCAGGGAGTTAGGTCATTTCAAAAGGGAATGTCCAAAACACCCTAAACGCCGATGCTTCTAGTGCCACAACATTGGACATAACTACATCAATTGTCCCAAGAGGACTCAAAGAGAACTTGAGCTTACAAGAAATGAAGTTCTACAAGCTCCAATGATCCAAAATATACCAGGTGCTTAGGAAAAACCTAGAAGATATACATGAGATGTAACTACAATAAATTTTCTCTTGTAATCAAGACTCAGATATATCAAATACAATAGGTTGTTGTTTCAAAAGACCGCATGCCTGTGAGTGATCAGAGTAGCGCAGCGAAAGCATGATAGGCCCATAACCCACAGGTTTCAAGATGATACCCCTGGTTTCTCTCGAGATGAGGACATCTCGATTTCTCTAATGCGAGGAAGATGTAATATTTCCACACAATAAAATTTAGTTGGTTAGTTCCAAATTTAGTTAGTCAAATAATAAGTTAGTAAGATTACTAACTAAAGACTAACTAAGGTAAAAACTAACGAACATTAATAACTAATAATTTTTATTTTATTAAAAATATTTTATTTAGAAAAATTGAGAGTCGTAAATCCGATATTTTTCTCGGATTGATAAGGACCGTAGCCACCCTTCACGTAAGTTACAACATGAACGAGACTTATGAGCCATATTAATCACTAGTATTAATGTGTATAGTTTGGGATGGTCCAAAAATATTAGATTTTGGGCAAAACTAGTTTATTTTAGATATTATTCAAAAAAAGATATAGAGATTTCTAGAACTGGATGTCATTTAAAATAAAATACGTGTGATGTTTTAGTTAATTTTTGAGATTTTATGAAAAGAAAAAAATAAAGAGAGGATTTGCGAAATCATTCGTGCCACGATCGCAGTCCACAGACAGAAAACAACACTTCGAACAGAGAAAATGAGTGAGTTGAGAACTTTCTAAGCAAGTGTCTTGGAGTTTTACCCCCTTTTTGGAGCCAATGGAACCATCATATTTATGATCTAAGCATGAGATCACTGATCTTTCCAAGATCCCCCTCCACAAAGAGCTCCAATTATCAGTCACAAGTCCTCTTCTCTAATTCACTATAAGTATGAGGCATGGGGAGGCACAAGAAAGGATAAGGAGACCCCGAGAGGCTACAAGAGAGAGGTAGAGAAAAGGATACCCCTCCAGGAGAGAGAGAGAGAGAGAGAGAGAGAGAAGGAGACCCGAGAGGCTGCAAGGAAGAGAGTTAGCTCAATTCCCTCTATTTGGATCCTCGACTCACCCATCTTCTCTTATGTTGAGATTCAGCAATCACACTCACTAAACAGCCACTTTGTATGGAGCTTCAGGGCCAAGGACATGCAGGCTAACTTATCCCATATGCACAATGGTGTCTGCTGCAGTTTCCTACTTTCCTATAAAGCATTGTACTTGCTTCCTTTCTTAATGAAATGATAGTACTCTTTTCTTTTCAGTGAAGTGTCAATGTCATTGTCCACATACACAAGATTGTGTTTATGAGTCCAAGTCTCAATCTTGGAACCTAATTCACTTGTCTAACAAACAGTGTCTTTGTCTTCTCCATCATGAGTCCACACTTCTCATTTCATCCTCCATAGCTTCCGGTTTTGCCATGCTCTAGATCCCGCATTTGTCACATGGTATCAGAGCCCAGTTGGGCATGGCATTGCTTCTCTAGCCTCTCTTGATTCCTCTCAACCTCAGTCTAGCTCAATGTCAGCTCATGACTTCATCTCCCAACTCTACTCTCACTGAAGCTTCCATGGCAGCCATAGCCAGCAGCACCCTGTCAGATTGAGCTGCTTATATCTCACTCCACAGGTCAAATCTCTTGCAGCTTCCTTCTGGAAAAGTATTCCCCAACTCACAAAGCTTCCCTATATCACATCAATCCAGGACATTGGACCATCTGGAGCTCAGCATTGTGAAAATCCTCAATCTCTGCTCTGTGTCTGCCATAGCCAGACAAGACCTACCTTACTTGGAGCTTCAATAACTCCTCAACCAGGCCATTTCAGCCCACGATTTCTTCTAGGGAGTTGTTCCTCTACTCAAGGCGATTCATCCTGGCACAAAAATCGACTGCATTACTGCGCCCTGACTCCAGCATTGCGGAAATCGTGGAAATCTGTCAGAATTGCTCCTGCTTACGTTCGAGCTGCCTACGTGATGCATACAGTCCATGATGTTGACGATTATCATGGGGATTTGATAGCCCATGAAGTCAACTTCCTAGGCATATAAAAATTTTTGAAAATGATCCACTGTAGCTCCTGCAATCAGCAAAAAACCAGGCTGCCCCCAGAAACCCTAATGCAAAAGCCATAGCCAAAGCTTCAAAATTCTGACATTTCTCACTGTTTCTCTCACTGAAGTTATCAACAGTGATTTTAATCACTGAGCAATACTCTCTGAAGTTCATTAAAGTACTGTCACTCAGATTTGAAGGTATCAACATCAAATCAAGAAGGGGAAGATCACTTGGATTTAAAAGAGTAAAGGACTTTGCAGATTTGGTATTCATTGACACTCAGTTAGTGTTTTTTAGCACTTGTGTCTCTCAACCAACTCTTCTACTGCTCAAATCTAATAAGTCTGAAGTTGATTTGCTACTGTTCCCATAAGTCTAACATGGGAAAAGACTCTCCAAATGCTCGATTCAAAGGAGTCGGGTTCCACACCTGGCAAACCCGCATCAAGCTCATCCTGATGAAAAAGGGTCTCTGGGCCATCACAAATGGCAAAGAGAAGAAACCTTGGGACACAGACCTTGCAACTACTTGGCAAAAGAATGATGACAGAGCCCAGGCCATTATCAAACTGGAGCTAGACGTCAGTTATATCCATCATGTGGATAACTGTGAGACCTCACAGGATACATGGAAAAGACTTGACACCCTGTTCGGTGCACAATCTAAATCATCAAAGTATGGTCTCCTGATTGAGTTCTTTAGGCTTGAAATGAAGTCCAGTACATCACTAGCCACACATCTTAATTACATGGAAGAACTCCTAACCCAACTTGCAGGAATCAACATTAAAATGGATGAAGATGTTTGCATCAGTGTTCTACTTAAGAGCTTGCCTCCTGAATATAATAATGTATCAACAACTTTAATCAACATGCCAAATCCTGAATATCCAGGCATCACTGTTAGAAGAGGAAAAGAAGCTAAAAACTAAGGAAGAACCAAGTACCTCTAGAGATGAGCATGCATTATATGTTGGCAACAGGTACAAAGGCAAGAAGGATCAGCTCTTCTGCGACTTCTGCAAAAGGACTGGACACACCGAGAAGTGCTTTACTGGCAAGAAGCCTGATGTATCGCACTTAAAGGTATTTGGCTGTGTTGCATACGTTCATGTGCCAAATGAGCTATGGAAGAAGCTTGATCCAAAGGCAGAAAAATGTGTTTTTATTGGATACTCTTTAGACAGAAAGGGTATCGCTGTTATAACCCTGTCACATGTTAGTTTAGAGTGAGCAGGGTTGTCATCTTTGATGAAATGAGTAGTTGGTATGCATCTAGTGGTGATGCATTGGATGATGATGATGATCATGACACTCATGTGCAGGCTGAAAAGCAAGAATCACGGACTCTTAGTAGACCAAAGACATCATCTGGTAGTCCTTGGTCTGGGAGACTAAGGAGTACCTCTACATCTTCAGGTGCATCTAGTAGCACTACAAGTAAAGAAAAAGGAAAGAATAAAGTGTCAGATGGCATTGATGCAGTTCAGACTGCAGTGGCTTAGAGAACTTGGACGATTTTGTCAGGACACCAGGTGTACAGAGAGTTCATAGTAATGTAAAGGCTCCATTGAGTGATCCGGTGGTACGCTGATCTAGTAGGGTCAGATACCCTATTAAAAGATTTGGTTTTGAAGGTTATGCAGCTCACCATTATGCTTATATGGTGAAACTAGTTGAGGATGTTGAGCCCACATGTTTTGAGGAGGCTGTTGGTCATGCTCATTGGGATGCAGCAATGGATGAGGAGATGGCTGCATTAGAGGCCAATAAGACTTGGGATCTAGTATCATTGCCGAAGGGCAAGAAAGCTATTGGATGTAAGTGGGTTTATAAGATTAAGCACAATGTAGATGGTTCTATTAGTAGGTACAAAGGTAGGCTGGTTGCAAAAGGCTATGCCCAGACATATGGCATAGATTATGAAGAAACCTTCAGTCCAGTTGCTAGGATGGCAACTGTCAGATGTGTGATTGCTTTGGCAGTAGCCAAAGGTTGGAGGTTGCAGCAAATGGATGTGAAGAATGCCTTCTTGCATGGTGATTTGCAGGAAGAAGTGTATATGGATCAACCAGCAGATTATGAAGATTTAGAGCATCCCACGTATGTGTGCAGGTTGAAGAAGGCTCTCTATGGGCTCAAGCAAGCACCTAGAGCATGGTCTGACAAGATTAGAGAGTATCTTGTCAATATTGGATTTTATGTTTCTGATGCTGATCAATCACTTTATGTGAGAAAGGGAGATGCAGGTTTGGTCATCATAGTCATCTATGTGGATGACTTGATTATTACAGGTGATAGTGATAGTGGGATTGCTGAAGTCAAGGATTTTTTGAAGAATAAGTTTGAGATGAAGGATTTAGGTGAGCTAAGGTACTTCCTTGGCATTGAGGTGATCAGATGTGATGATGGTATATGGCTGTCCCAAAGACAATATGGCTTGGATATGTTGTTCAAGTATGGTATGACAGCATGCAAACCACTTTCAGTCCCGTTGGAGCAGAATGTAAACTTGAGTGCTGATGTTGGGGATGAGATAGAAGAAAGCTTCATTGTTGGTTATGGGATTGCCATCCGTTAAGTGACATTCTTCACTTTGGGCCCATCATCCGCAAGCAGACTCGAGAGATTAAGAAGGCGGAATAGATTCGAGATAGGAGAGTGTAAGATGTAACAAATGCGGGATCTAGAGCATGGCAAAACCGGAAGCTATGGAGGATGAAATGAGAAGTGTGGACTCATGATGGAGAAGACAAAGACACTGTTTGTTACACAAGTGAATTAGGTTCCAAGATTGAGACTTGGACTCATAAACACAATCTTGTGTATGTGGACAATGACATTGACACTTCACTGAAAAGAAAAGAGTACTACCATTTCATTAAGAAAGGAAGCAAGTACAATGCTTTATAGGAAAGTAGGAAACTGCAATAGGCACCATTGTGCATATGGGATAAGTTAGCCTGCATGTCCTTGGCCCTGAAGCTCCATACAAAGTGGTTGTTTAGTGAGTGTGATTGCTGAATCTCAACACCCCTCCTCAATCACAACTAGAAAGGCACAAAGTGTGTAGAGGCTGTAATGAGAACCACCTGCAAAGTGTGGGCATACCACAAACATGGCAAAACACTAGAGGCTATCGCAGAAAAGGCTAAGTGTGGGTACCATAAACATGGTGGACATCCAAAGACTGTAACAGGGGCCTCACAAAGTGTACAGGGACTGTAATGCCAAGTTACATAAGGAGTTTACAAAGCTTATGGCAGGAAGCATTAGGGCAAGGAAAATACAAGGCTATTAGAACAGTCTATCGGAATTATGAGAGTACAAGGACTGATGAGTCTTGTCCTTCCGATCCTGGTGGTCTTCATCTTCATCATCTTCTTCCTTTGCTTCATTTTCTTCTTCTTCTTTGACTGCGACTAGATAGGCCTTTTGGGATCTCTTTTCTCTTGCATGCAAATCTAATGATATCCGGACCTCAAGTCAATGCTTGTAAAGAACTCAGTGCTTTTATCTCATCAAGAAAATCATCTACTCTAGGAATAGGGTACATGTTCTTCACACTATGATCTTGTTTAAGTCCCTATAGTCTATGCACATTCTGAAAAATCCATCTTTCTTCTTCACTAATAAGACTAGTGAAGTATATGATGAAGAACTATGAAATCATCTCTAAAAAATCCTTGATTTTCTTGGTTACCTCTTCAAGCTCACATTTAGACAATCTGTAGGGTTACTTATTTGACTAGCTTGGAGTGAGACTCTAGGCCAATAGGGTGATTTACTGCTCCCTTGGGAGGTAATGTTGCAGGTACCTCATATAAATCCCTATACTCATCAAGTAGAGCTTTTAATGATGGATCAATTGATTCCTTGGATTGATCTACTACCTCTTTATTTAGGTGTAAAACAACAATTTGAGAGTGCTTCTTATAGTCCTTGAGCTGATGGTGATAACTTGAAAATCTAACTTATTGTGGATTATTTGTAGATCGATAAGTTTCCATCAATGGCAAAATCCATGTACAACTATGAAAAATCCATAGTAATTGTTCCTAAAGTCATTAGTCAATTACACCCAAGTACTACATCTATGGGTCACATTTCTAAGGTAATCAAGTTTACCTTCACTTCATAGTTTTTAGCCAATTGTATCTACACCTATGGACACATCTAGGTGTTGGTTTCTTATTCACCATTGGCTACTTGAACTCTTACAAGATGGTGTAAATTAGTGGGGAGAAAATTTTGCCTATTCACAATTGACTTATTTACAAAACTATATGTATTGCCACTATTTATCAAAACATATATTTCCCATGAATGGTACCTTTCATACAAAGTATGCTAGGGCTCCTAAAACTTGTCCAAGCATCCATGGAGGTAGAAGAAAGTGCAATGGTATTAGTATGCTAATTAGTGCCACCAAGATCAAATGGAATATGCCAACCTAGGTCAAATGGGAATCCACCTGCTAGGTCATAGGACTGATCCTGCTCAAGATCCTCATCATGATTTTCAAATTTAGCATGTGCACCTACAATTGGTTCCTCAATTTCTTGCTCATCAACATCTTTAAGCAAAATCATACTGCAATTCTTAGCTTTGGCATTCTTGTAAGCACATTTGGATGCATGGTCATCCATATACTTTTCCTTTCTCTTTATGCTCTCTAAAGAGGTCCATATGTATGAATTTTCCACCATTGGTTGAATTATTCTTGGATCTACTATCACCTTGTTTAGGCTCAATTTTATGGATGGCTACTGCTATTTTTGAAGCACTTTTCTACCTTGAATCATTAAATGTGGGATATGTGGAGACTCTGGGGCTACCAAATGAAGTGCTATATCTACCAATATTTCCATCAAAGTTCCCTATCTATTTAGAGTCCTTGATTGTCCAAAAGAAGCTTGCATTGGGATATCCTTCCTATACTTATGAGCATACCTCTTAGTAGCTAACTCAATAGCTTGGAATAGTGTAAAAAGTTTTTGGGCCATGATATCAGCTAATAAAGTAGGCTCAAGACCATAGATGTATTTATGCAATTTTGCACCATCGCTCACACTCTCTACATACATTGTAAGATTCAAGAACAAGTTGGAACACTCTTTAATAGATAGGGTCTTTTGATCCAGTTGATACCACCTCCTCACCAACTTCTCTTTCTCTATGGGAGATACAAACACTTGAACCATATTTTCTTTGAAATCCTCCCAATTTTCAACCTATTGGCTCCCTCTTTTTATGTACCTCCACCATATATCAGCAAAGTTCTCAAGGTGGTGAAGCATAGCAAAATGGATCTTCTGATCATCAGACCTAGGGAAGATGTCAAAGTAAGATTCTAATTTGGATATCCACTCTTCAAAATCTGCTACTAAAGATGAATGGCCACTCTATTTAGTTAGCACAGAGCTCCCTTTTCTACAAATCCTTGCTACCCACTTGATGCTTGGGGATGCTTGGGGATGCAGGCCCATAAAAGATTAGAAGCACTCCTACTATAGTTGGATTGGAATCTTCCTAGAGGAATACATGGCCGAATTCTAGCTAAGGGCTAGACACATGAATGCTTAAGATTGGTTCATTAGTTCTAAAAAATGTCTCTTGAATCTCATAAATAGTGTGTTGTATACCTTTCTTTCCAATGATACCAAGCTATGGATTAGGATTTGAAAGCTGAAATGATTACTTATCCCTACTTTCTTTGTCTGCCATTTGTGCTATCATAAGCATGGATATTTGAGTATTAATCTTATCAAAATATTATTTGCTAGAAGTAAAATTTTCCAAGGATTTCTTGGTAGAGTGGGCCATTTGCTCCATTACTTTCTTGGTTTGGATGTTTGATTGAACCATCTACTCCACCACTTAGTCTAACTTGGAAACAAGCTACATGTGCTTGATGGAATGTCTAGTTTCAAAGTTGCAAATTGTGGCATTCAAGGTACTATATGCACAATACCCTTGTGAATCCTCTTCATCATGATGTGGCTTAGATTTCCTTCCTTGATTTTTTTCTAAACACCTTATTGGCTTTGTTCTTTCCCTTATTTGTAGCCATTTCTACTCACTGTCAATGTGTAGTCCAAGTAGACCTTTTATCACAAAAATGGCTATAAATTTTCACCATGATATCCTAACGAGGAACTTTTTGAATCAAAATGAATCTAAGAAATAGCTCTTCAAGATGAGATATCACACTTCACTTCACAATTAGATCAAAATATTTTGGGAATATTCTTTTCTTAATATATAGAATAGTCACCATCTTATAAACTCACTATTTTGGCCCTTTCACTACCGTAGGTCCAAACTAAGATCTCAAAACCTTGTAGGACCCTGGATAAGACCTATACTATCAAGTACCACCTATAATGACTTTTATTAGCCTTATTTAATCTCTAAGATAACCTACAGTCCTTTTAATCAAGTGGATAATGCCTCTAAAATGGCTATTAGTATTGTATTTCACTATATCAACCTGTAAGCAACCTATATATGACCTAGAATAACCTGTAGCATTTGTAATTACTAAAACTCTTTCCTAATAAATACCCAAGTGGCTTGCTACTCTTGCAAGTACATGTACCATAATTTTTAAGAACAAATGGACCCGTAATACTTATAATTTGATCAATAATTCTCTATTTTAATGCTCTTCAGCTGAGGTGTTCAAGTCTTCAATAACTCCACTCATGAAGGATAAAACAATGGGATGGGCTCCCTACATAGGCTCTGAATTATCAAGAGGTGAGAAAAGTTCTCCTTGGGTCAATTAAATACACCCCTTTGAGATATCTAATAGTGAGGGAGGGTCACCTCTCTTTGTCCCACTATCTCCCTCTACATCCATCTTTTTCCTCGATGGGTATATCCATGGCCAATGCATTCTACTATATGAAAACTAGGATGAGATATATTTCTAGAATGAATCTTTCAACCTTTAATGAGAAGCATAGATCAATCAATAAAAGAGAATTGAAAATGGAGGTTAGCAAAGGGTCTTACCATTGCAAATCAATGACTCACTAATTGCAATACTTACCCTTTATAATTTATTTCTTGGATACAAGAAAATCAAAGGCACAAACCATGGTTAAGCATTTAAGTATGAAAGATTAGAGTCATAACTAAAATTGAAACCAAATCAACATTGAGAATTGATTTAAAAGCTTTGATCAGCCTAAAGAGGTAATAATCTTTGATCTAAGGTTCATTAAAGAGCTCAATAAACCATTATCTATCATTAATAATCGAATAAGCTTATGTAATATCCCCATTACTTAGTTTATTTTAATAAACAATGTGCATATACATTCCAAAAATTTTGATTTATGTTAAAAACAAAATGGTAAAGATTGCACATTTTTAAAACTAGCTCTAACTATGAAGATAATTGATGAGGTATTATATGCCAATTCATGGAAGGAAGGCTTGAGAAACCTTCCTAAGACAAGCTTATTAAAACTATGTTTGTAGTATAGAACAACAAAAAAAACTAGCCTAGTGGATAGTCACTTTGGCATTTAAGTGCACTTGGATGATGACACTGTCAGGATGGAGCTTTTCCTACAAGCTAGTGGGAGCTTCTCACATGTAGCCAATGAAGCCTTGGTAGCCTGTTGCCAAGTATGACAAGGGCAAGATGCCAAGGTCTATGCCTTGGTCGCCGCCTTAGTCATGAGCCTTGGAGTGATGCCCACTCATCGACGATACAACACGTGGTGCTCGCATGTATATTCATAAATCTTTATCTTCACGTTACAAAAACAGAGCCCCCTCTTTGACATTATCGATGATGTCATAAAAAAATGCTAAAAGCAAGTGTCCTCTCTTTACCCCCCGATTAGGGTTAGAGCATCATATCATAAGAACAACCCATACAAAAGTCTCTCTACTATTGACGTGACAAAGAGCTGATGCAATCAGCCGAGCCTCTCTCTCTCCACACCTATGCGGAAGCACTACTCAAATCCATCAAGCTTCTTCCATGCGGGAGGTCATGCTCAAAGAGCTCCCCAATGCAAGGAAATAGTCATCGCTACTAAGCGAACTCAGCACGCTGCTGAAGCGCAAGAGTGGAAGTTACCTCCAAATCCATTCAACCCGAAGGACCAGTTATTCCACAACAAACTGAGGTTGCAATCATGCCCCGTAATCATGATGGATGGCTGAATAGAGATAATCAAGTTAATTACATAAGAAAGGATTACTTTTAAGCTATCTACAACTTCCTAATTTTTCTATTGCTTTTTTGCATCTTACGATAAAATGAGGGATAAGTTAGTAATGTTAGAAAAGCCCATAGGATAAGTCTGTTACATAGATTACAATTAGTTTAGAACGTACTTAAATTTACAAAAAACATGTTAGTATTATCAATTACTTTTTAGGAAAGAATATGGGAATTGATGAAGGGGATAGATTCTATGCATCGCATACATTGACAAGTGTGTTAAAAATGTTTTATGGTTATGACTACTTTTGGATTTGTGAATGATGAATGATGTCTCTTATGATTCTGTGCTTGCACACCCAAACGAGTTGTGGATTGTGGTGGTTTGGGACATTGGAGTCCCCAACCCAATGCTCCCTAACACTCTAAGAGTATGGAAAAACTCACCTGCGCATGTGGGGTACTTATGCTCCTAAGGGAGGTAGGTGTTTTTGGTTCTTGATCACTCGAGCACGTGAGAGGGCAAAGGGCCGAGTGATAAGTGCCCCTGCTATGTAGGATGGATCATGAGGCTCAAGGAAGCTTAGAGGGACTCTGAGATGGTAAATTCCATGTTCACCACAAACAGAGTGCGATCACATACAACCCAATCCCGAGGGATTGCAAGGTCCTATCCTAGGCTGGACAGTGTCTTTTTGCGGAAAGATGGATTTTGTACTACTCTACGGAGTGATGGTTCTTCTTGTTATTATGAACTAAAGTATTTGATTTCTGAATTGTTTGTTACATTGTGTTAAAGATTGAGTTTAACGAACCCTATTTAATAGAGTAATAAAAGGAAGCTACTTTTTTAAAATGTCCAAATAGTGTGGCAGTATGCTTTGCTAATTAAAAATCTAAAGCAAACCCAATCACAGAAAGTGGGAGGCTTCGATCCTGATGTTCGAACACCTATGGCTAGGTGGACCCAATAAGTTGAGCAACTTTCACTAGATAGACCTGATCAAATCATGACCCTCCCAATATCGGTAGGATTAGTTACCAGGTTTAACACCATTTTAGGGGGCCAGAGCTAAGATTTTACCTTATGGGTAGGGGGATCGAGTTACACTGTCCCCCGTCTCTCACTCTCTTTGAACCAAGTGTGGTGTTAACCTCACTTCTACCTTTGATTGATTACAAAGTGGTATTTCTTAGGTGGGTATTAGATTGCTGTTAGGGATCACTTGTCCTCCACGCTTCCCCTTTGAAGTGGAACTAAGATTCCCATGTTCAACTAAGTCCTAGGTTTCCCATGTGGAGACTAGATGGTGATATGCATGGATATGAATTTCGGTCGACTACTAAGAGGACTCCTCCAGGTCTATTGGAGGAGGCACCTCACAACTTGAGAAAGTGGATAAATAGAATTTTAAATATTAAAAGGAGATGAAATATATCTTTAAACCTTGAGGCTAATCCAAATACTGCTATGTGTCATGATTCATCATTGGTGGTTCAAATGATTGTCAAGAGCTAAAGAATATTTGCCTAAAGGTTTGAGAGTGAGACATGGCTACAGGAGAATAAGAGATCATGATCCATGGTTGGCCTCCATGAAAGCTTCAAAAAGCTTGAAGGGAAGAGAGAGAGAAATCCTATCTCCAAGAAGTAACTCGAGTCCTAGCCATGACTAACTTATATTACCCTACTTTAACCAAATTACCTCCAGAATGACTTGTTTCTTGGCCACAACCTACTATTTTATCCATTATATCTCTATGTTGGCCTCCATGTCCTACATTTAGCTCTAATTAGGATGTCCTTTACACTTGAAAGCTCCTTAGTCTCTGCACCTATCAACTTTAAGAGTTGGACACTCTCCTTGAGAAACTAAACTGTGACGAATCTAAAAAAGAAATCTATGCCTAGATTGTGACCAAATGGATCAAAGACCAATGCTTTGATACCACTTTTCAAGAAGAGGGCTAAGAGGTGAGAGAAGAGAGTGCAAAAGAGAGAGGAAATGATGCCAAGAGGCATATTCCACAATGGATTTCGTGAGACCACAGTGGATTCCATGAGGTTTTGCAGTGGATTTTGTAAAAGTATATTTATTTTTCGGGGCTCGTACACAAGGTGGATTCCTTGTGCAAGAAGTTGACGGGGACGCCTATCCTTTTCGGGCATCAAGTTAATTTAATGTGTGCATGGGTGATTTTGCAAAATACATATTTAAATTAATGGACATTTATGAGTTTAGAGTGCACTCGTATTAAATTAAGGTTAGGACAGAGTTCCAACCTATTTATTTATTTTGTAGCTGAAGACTGCTAGGCATTCACTTTTGTCGGTTTAATTTTATTATTTTTTAACAATTGTGAATGCTTCAATTGATGTGTAGAGCAAGCAGCAGTGGCATTGGGAAGCACTGGGCAATAGCGTGTATTCAAATTACTTAGAAGAAATCATCATTTTTTATGGACTCACATCTTATCATTAAAGGCATGGCACTAATATTTATTTAGGCGTGCTTATTTATTGAAGTGCTTGACAAATATTTATTATTTTGTACACACATAGGTGTACGGTCCCCTTCATTGCTTGTGATAACACAAAAGGAGATTGGAATGGTTTTAGCTTCTATTGTTAATTGTACTTTGCACTTGCCTAGAAATCAAGGAATGTGGTTGGCCTTCATAGGACTTAGTTTGGTATCAGTGGGTTGATTGTTATATTATATGCATTGTTCCATTTTTTCATACCAAGTTTACTTAGTCACCATTATGGATCCGTAGGAAGGTTGGGTACCTTCATGAATGACTCATGTAACTACAACCCTAGAGGATAGTAGCATCTAACATGACTACCATTAAAGTGGCCAACATTCTACCCATCCTATGTCAAAAAATGCATAGTTTGGACATGACTCACCATTGGGCCACCTTTTAGGCCAAATTGCCAAAAAAAAGAGCCATGAATGATCCATTCGGATTCTCTAGCAAAAAGTAGAACTCTAGTTCAAGTAGATTAAGTTCCCAAAAACTAAAGTCATCCTCTGCAAAAGTTGGCAAAGCTCGTGCATGTAAAAAACTTTGATAGTTATCTTGCTACATGTTGTTTCTGATTATCTATCTTTTCATCCATCTATCTATCTACCTCATGGAGGTGGTGCCTTTGTAGTTTCTAGCAATCACAAATTGCCAAACTATTCTGTATAGAGGCTCTCTTATTGTTCTTAATTATTATGTTTGTAAGTCTATAATAATGTCTAGGTCTTGCAACTCTATTGTGACTACTATACAATCCACAAACCTGTTAACTAGCATACGACCCTTAGAAAGCTACAATCATATAGGCAATTGCAGTCCAACTACTAATTAGCATACTAGCATCTACATCGCAACTCTTAAGTAATATATTGGCAACTATTATCTAGCACACAATATGTAATAAACTCATTTCTCTTAAATCAAATATCGACCCATTCTCACATTTGATCCTTGTCTGAGAGTTCATGCAACCTCATGGTCACTTGAACCCTATTCAATTAGCCCAATATTTTTTCTCAACAAGATAAATTATTAATTTATCTAATTTGAATTGATTTTCTAAAATTTATTTTAAATTATGATGATTTGTTTTTATGGATTTTTTTTAAATAAGATTAATTTTCTAATAGTAATTTAATTTATTCATAACTATTTGCTTATAGAAAATTTGCTCCGTAAGTTATTAACATTATAGAAAATTTTATTAACATTATAGAAGATTTGCTCCGTAAGTTATTATTAACATTATAGAAAATTTTATTAACATTATAGAAAATTTATTCATAACTATTTGCTCCGTAAGTTATTAACATTATAGAAAATTTTATCTAATTTCATTATAAATTTTAACTAATTTTTTCCTTGAATATATATATATATATAAACCCAGAGAGAGAGAGAGAGAGAGAGAGAGAGAGAGAGAGAGAGAGAGAGAGAGAGAGAGAGAGAGCAAACAATTCAATGAAAAGAATCTTATAAGAGGCAAGAAAATTTTGCAAAAAATGAGTCAACAATGATTTGCATATCGACACCATATCAAAATCCCTTCCTATCTATCACTTTTTTCCATCCAGTATGGCCATAGGCAAGTGTATTGATGTAGCGGGACCATTAACTACCCATGACATCAAGAATACTGTCGTAAACATGATCAAGATTTACTCTTTGATTTTATTTTCATAAATAGATCATATTATTTGAATTTAATTTGTAGAAACTCTCTTAAATAATAAATTAAACCATATATTATTTCTATTAAAATTTGCAACTTTTTTATTAAAAAATATGGCCACGCACACACACAAGCTTAAAAAGTTCAAAAAGTATGATTGATTTTATAATAATCAAATGAGGCTTGAAAATTTTATAATTAATTTATATGATAATTATAGAAGTACATATGATTAAGAAATTAGTTAAAATTCTTAGAATTATTTAGAAACATAAAAGAAAGTTATATTCTTATACAAAAAAATATTAGAATTATTATGAAAAAATTATTAAAATTTTGGATAGTTTTGTTTATTTAAGACACTAGATGGTTAATTTAAAAAATAGCTTATTGCCGTAGCTTGAAATTTTAGGGGGGAATATATTTCAAAATAACTACTAACAAGAATATTGTTGAGTATAATGACTATGTCAAGATTGTGGGAGAGAAGGAATGAGTCTCACTTGTAGCTTTCTTACTTGCACAATGGGGGAAGACACACAAGGGTGGAGGCTGAAAACAGTTTTCCTCTTCTTAGTTGTGTAAGCCAAAAGAAGTCTCATACAAAGAAATAGAAGAACCCTATATATGGGTCTCAAACCAAAGACAACTAACTAAGGTGGCATACTAACTGAGCCACGAACTAGAGTAGATAAGGATAGCTGTCATGTAGCTATTATTCATGGGCGGTGTACCAACCGCATCTACAACTGACAAGTCGGTCACATAAACGCACAACGGTCACCCTGGCATATCACGAGTGGAGCTCGATATCTCAACACTCCCCCTCGAGCTCAATCCCAATTCCTGCACACCAAGCAGGTCTCTGAACTTGCGCAGCTTCTCTGTGCCCAATGCCTTCGTAAATATGTCAGCTACCTGATCCTCTGTGCTGACATAAATTAGATCAATAAGACCTAGTAAAACCCTCTCCCGCACATAGTGATAATGCACCTCAATGTGCTTTGTTCTAGCATGATAGACTGGGTTATTTGCCAAGTGTATACTACTCATGTTGTCACAATAAATGACAACTGGCCCATCTGTAGACTGATGCATATCATAAAGTAGCTTATGCAACCAAGCTACCTCACATGCAGCCATTGCTACACCCCTGTACTCAGCCTCTGTGCTCGACAAGGCAACTGTAGGCTGTTTCTTGCTGCTCCAAGTGACTGCAGCACTCCCAAAAGAGAACACATATCCACTAGTAGATCGTCTATCAGAAATACTACCAGCCCAATCAGCATCAGTGTATCCATGCAGCTGTATCTGAACCCCAGTCTCATAAAATAGTCCATACTGCAATGTGGACTTCACATACCTGAGTATGCGTCTAGCCGCATCCAAATGCGGTTTCCTTGGAGCCTGCATAAACTGACTTACCAATCCAACAGCATAGCTCAAATCTGGCCTGGTAATAGTCATATAAATCAAACTTCCTACTATGCGTCTGTACATAGTAGGGTCTTCCAGAAGCTCACCTGCATCTGTGCTCAGCTTCACATTCTGCTCCAAAGGAACTGAAATAGGCTTACAGCCTGTCATCCCATATTTGGACAGCATGTCCAATCCATACTGCCTCTGCAAGAGCTGTATCCCACTTAGTGATCTAATCACCTCAATGCCCAAGAAATAACGCAACTCTCCCAAATCCTTCATCTCAAACTTCTGCTTCAATAGCATTTTCACATGAAGGATATCTTCATCACTGTCACCTGTCATAATCAAATCATCAACATAAATGACAAGTAGCATAATATCTTTCTCTGTTTTTCTCACATAAAGTGAGAAATCTGCCTTGGAAATCTGAAAGCCAATAGTGACAAGATACTGTCCTATCTTGTCAGACCATGCTCTAGGTGCTTGCTTCAAGCCATACAAGGCTTTCTTCAACCTGCAAACAAACTCAGGATGAACATCATGCACATAACCTGGTGGCTGCTCCATATAGACCTCTTCTTGCAAATCACCATGCAAGAAGGCATTCTTTACATCCATCTGATGTAAAGACCATCCCTTTGATGCAGCCATAGCAATGACTGCTCTTACGGTTGCCATACTTGCAACCGGACTAAATGTTTCTTCATAGTCAATGCCATATGTTTGTGCATACCCCTTGACTACTAATCTTGCCTTGTATCTGTTCACAGAACCATCTGCATTGTGCTTCACCTTATAAACCCACTTACAGCCAATTGCATTCTTACCTTTAGGCAAAGGTACCAATTCCCATGTAGCATTTGCTTCCAAGGCATCCATTTCGTCATCCATGGCTTTCTCCCATTTTTCTTTTCCCATGGCTTGCTCAAAAGAAGTGGGTTCTGGTTCTTGTATCACCTTGACCATATATGCATAGTGAATGGCTGTAAATCCATCATATTTCAGCCTATCCACAGGATACCTAACTCTGGCAGACCTGCGCAAAGTGGGTTCACTCCCAGGTGCTCTCAAAACATCCCTAGTCGTCCTTATTCCAGGTGTAACAATAGAAGGAATACCCAACTCATCATCAATGCTCTGTTCTGAGCCACTGGATTCACCATCCACATAAGAGTGACCTGCATTCACATCAAACATGGGCTGATCAACCTTCTCTTTTCCTTTTCGTGATACCTGCATACCACTATCTGCATTACTTTGAGAAGATTCTCCTGATCTCAATCTGCCTGTCCATGGTGAAGAATGTGAACCACTGCTAGAGGACACTCCAGGTCCACTAATATTTTGTGACTGCTGCTGTGAATTCTGTGCAGCATTACCATTTTGTGCATCTACATCATCAATCACATTTACTAGTTTATACCAGCTACTCATCTCATCAAAAACAATATCTCGGCTCACTGTAAACTTACGAGTAGAAGGGTTATAGCATCTATACCCTTTTTGCTGCAGAGAGTAACCAATAAAGATGCACTTCTCAGCTTTTGGATCCAACTTGGATCTCAACTCATCTGGCACATGTACATAGGCAATGCAACCAAAAAATTTCAAATGAGAAATATCTGGTTTCCTACCAGTATACCTCTCCTCTGGAGTCATTCCATGTATTGCTGCAGTGGGAGTCCTGTTCATTATGTAGACTACTGTAGCAACTGCTTCAGCCCAATAAAAATCTAGCAGGTCTTTTTCATTGAGCATGGCACGAGACACCTCTCCAATATGTCCATTTTTTCTTTCTGCAATTCCATTTTGCTGTGGGGTATGACTGCATGAATATTGCTGATTTATGCCATGCTCCTGCAAGAACCTTGCAAACTCATTTGAGAGGTACTCTCCCCCTCCATCTGACCTTAGGCATTTTATTTGCAGACCTGTTTCTTTTTCAACCATAGCTTTAAGAGTTTTGAAATGCCCAAACACTTCACTTTTCTTCTTCATAAAATACACCCAAACTTTTCTGCTATAGTCATCAATAAAAGTGACAAAATAATGACAGCCTCCAAGGGATGCAGCTTTAGTAGTCCACACATCAGAGTGGATTAATTCCAATGGCTTCTTACTCTCTTGAACATGTCTAGGAAATGGTTTCCTTGCCTGTTTTCCAAACTGACAGGCTTCACATACCTTATGCATTTCTGCAACCTTGAATTTTGGCAATCCTGCAACAATATTTTGGGCCTGCATTGATTTAAGTCGCTGTACATTAACATGACCAATGCGTTTATGCCAGATATCAATATCTGCAACTACACCGGTCCCATGTGCAAACATTGTTGCACTCAATTCAGACATGTCTGCATCCAACGTAAACATTCTGCCCTTCTTCTTTCCTTTTGCTATCAAGCGACCTTTATTTTTCATATCCTCAACAAAGCATCCATGAGGATTAAATATGACCTGCAAGCCCTGTTCAACCATTTGACCAACAGAAACCAGATTCTTGGTGATATTCAGGACATGAAATACATCGGACAGGTATTTCTTTTTCCCATCCTACATAGACAAGGGAATTTTTCCAATCTGCACAATAGGATGTGCAGTATCATCACCAGTCTCCACAAATCCTGGTTTTTCCATTTTTCTTGCATCCTCCATCCATTCTGCATGACCTGTCATGTGGTTTGATGCACCTGAGTCAACATACCATACATCATTGCTTTCTTCTGCACTTGTCACAGAATTGTTCATGTGCTACACCATGAACAAATGCTCATTTCTGTCATCACCCTATCTACTAGAAGATGCATAATTCCCTTGTTGCAGTTTTCCATTCATGATGTCATTCTGCTTTTTATAGCAGTCTTTAGCCATATGACCCATTTTACCACAGTAGTAGCATTCAACATTACTGTTTGCATTTTGACCTCTTTGCCATCCACCACGACCTCTTTGGCTCCCCCTGCCTCTAGAGTTACCACGTCCTCCTCCATAGGACTGGTTTTCTTGAGTTTGCTGCATATTCTGATTTCTACCACGGCCTCCAAAGTGGCCTCCTCTACCTCTGCCTCTACCTCTTCCAGCATTTGAGTAGAAGACAGCTTCTTTTGAAGTTCCTCCTGAAGAAGATGCACCACCATTTCTCTGCTCCTCAGAAATTAGAAGAGCAATCAACTCCTCAAAATCAGGAAATCTTTCACAGAAGGAAATGGATGTTCGGAACTGTGCATAATCCTTTCCTAGACCATTCAAAGTCACAGAAACTAAATCATCAACTTCCACTGGCGACCCAATGGAAGCAAGTGCATCTGCAATCGTCTTCACCTTCATGTGGTAGTCATTGATGCTCATACTTTCTCTTTGCACATTGTGCAACTCTTGCTTGAGCTGCATTTTCCTGGCTTGCGTATTTGTGCTATACATTTTTGACAAAGTATCCCATGCCTTGTTTGGCGTACTTGCATCCTGAATATGCACAATCGTAGAGTCTGAAATACTGATAGACAGCTAGTACATAACTTTTCTGGCTCTCTCATGCCATCCTTTAAATGTCTGCATTTGTTGTTGATTGGGAACATCAGGAAGAACTGGTTCTTTTTCGTTTCTAGCAACGAATTCCCAATATTCTTTTCCCATAAGGAAATTCGTCATTCTAAACTTCCATGCTTGGAAGTTGTTCTTGTCAATATTTTCAGTGATAATCTGTGAAAGAGAATCAGATGCCATTAGATAACACTGCAAAAAAATTCTGTCATTGCAAAAAACACAGCTTCAGCCTCACAAGGGCAAATCTGCAAAACTGAGAAAGTGGTATTTGACCACACAGTCACTTCCTAGTGACGATTTTGCATCAACAGGCAATAAGGATGATTCTGTAACTCCCAATGTCTCTGCGCACAAGCATACGATGCAATTTCTATGCTAACTTTTCACCGACCTGTAGAACAGTGGTCGCACAGCAAAAAACAGGGCCTTTTCCTGAGTGCGTGCGGAAAACTTCCGCCTCCAAAACAGGCCCCGAAATGGCTTCGAATCAAAAAAACAGGGCAACCAAGAGCTAAAGCCCGCTCCTGCAACATAACTGCCCTCTTGCTACACCACGAAGGGCGTCTCAATCTGAAACAATGCACTCTTGCACTTTTCGGTTGTGCTACCTGTGCAGAGACTTGCTCCCAAACTCGAAAAATGAAAGCAACACTGGTCCTCTTACCAGAACGCCGCGAACTTGGTTTGCTTTCTTGAGCTCCTTACCACGAACTAGGCTCTGATACCATGTCAAGATTGTGGGAGAGAAGGAAGGAGTCTCACTTGTAGCTCTCTTGCTTGCACAATGGGGGAATACACACAAAGGTGGAGGCTGAAAACACTTTTCCTCTTCTTAGTTGTGTAAGCCAAAAAGAACTCTAGTAAAGAGAAATAGAAGAACTCTATATATGAGTCTCAAACCAAACTCAACTAACTAAGGTGGCATACTAACTGAGCCACGAACTAGAGTAGATAAGGATAGCTGTCATCTAGCTATTATTCATAGGCGGTGTACCAACCGCATCTGCAGCTAACAAGTCAGTGACATAAATGCACAACGGTCACCCTGGCATATCACGAGTGGAGCTAGATATCTCAACAATGTTAACCCTATATACCTTGCTACAAAGTAAAATAGCCCAAAAGCCTTGAGATGCAAATCACCACCATCAAACCACACCCAATGCTCATTTATTGTTACTTCTTTTTCCTCAACACTTAATGTGCAACAGAAAAAAATATTTTACAAACAATGTCTCGTGAAATTTATCATAAAAAATAAAGAAGTGGATAATATTCTCTCTCTCTCTCTCTCTCTCTCTCTCTCTCTCTCTCTCTCTCTCTCTCTCTCTCTCTCTCTCTCTCTCTCTCTCTCTCTCTCTCTCTCTCTCTCTCTCTCTCTCTCTCTCTCTCTCTCTCTCTCTCAATTAGACAGTCTCACAACCTATTTCCTTCCTTGCCTACCCTCTCCCAATTAGTCCCCCATACCTTGGCCCCCTTACCCTTTGTCCTTTTAATCATTTTTAATCATTTTCCCCCTTTTTTAATTTTTTTTAATGAAATAGTTGATACTTGGCTTCGTTATTTGATTAGTTAGCTTTTCTTAACTAATTTAGTAACCAATTTAACTTATTTAACACAACTAGTCTTTAAAAAACTAATCTAACTAGCTTAGATTGTTATTTATTAAGCTTACAAATAAAATTATTTTATATACATGTTTCTTTTGAAAGATAATTTGCTTAGCATGCATTTTCAATTTAAAAATTTGGATTTTGGAGTGCGGTTCACGTGTAGTAGAAGAGGGGGTTATCTTACCATATTTCATGAATATTTTTATGTTTGCAACTTAGAGGTTGAGAGCATGTATAAGATTAAATATGGAAAAGTGGGAATGAAATATATAAGGAAAAGCATGGCATATTACGAGAAATTTTTTTGACTTCTTCTCTCCAAAATACATATCACTTTCCTCAAAAGAAAATGTAATAGAATTGATATCACTATATTCCTCCTCACCATTTGGTTTAGCTTGGTATTCCCTTAGATATATCTCTACCTACTTGTATAATTTCATATCATATCACAATATTTGAGAAACTAGTTTATCCACAAAGAGGCCCAAGCATCCTCAGTACCTATTTGGCCAGCATAGAAATAAGCCAAGGTCATCCCAAAATGATTGGGTAAGCCCCTCTGAATTGATAGTATAACATATAAATGCATGGTCAATCTCTAGATTTCCAAACCCTCTACTATGCTAATATCTAACCTTGGTATTTTTAACCATACAAACACTAAAACTAGAAAGACCTAAAGGTTTAAGCCTAAGATGTTTCATAGCATCTTCTTTTATGACACATAGATGAGCTTCATTGTTAATATAACTTGATCAATCTAGATTCCATTTGCATGGGTATCAAGGATTGGGACAATGTCTTGATCTTTGCTTATTTGAGCCACATGGATATGTTGCTTTATGTCTTGTTCCTTCTTCAACTACTTCCAATCCAATGCCACTCCTATATTAGCTTAGTGTTGAGATGTAGCACTTTCCCGAAGGTCATTTTTACCTTCTTAGTCTTTAGATCTTCTAGCAAACTGTATAGCCTCTAAGCCTACCCAATAACATAATCTTCCATCTTTACATTTCTTCTTTGTCTTCTTACAACTCAACATATTTCTCCTACTTCCATTGATTGTGGCTCAACAGTATGTGGATCCTTTCTTCTCCATGTATGTTTGGTTGGCATGATTGAATCTTCTATCAATTTTTAATGCAATATGCAATTCCACATTCTCTTTTGTGACATCAATTCATCATTTTTCTTACCCACTCATCTTCACAAGATCTTTGCTCTAGCCCAATCAATTTGACACCATCTGTACTTGGTCAAGACCATTTATATTCTGTCAAGATCCACCTATATTTCCATTTGGAGCTCTTTTTGCAGGTCTTCTAATGGAATGGAGTCCTGTAGGCTCTCCTCTTGTATGTGTACATCAAGGCATAACATGGCCTCTTTCACCATAGTTGAAGCATTATACCATCCCATTTCTCCAAGGCTTGTGTCTTCTTTGATTATGTTGCTGCAAATGATGGATTTGTTATTGAATCATTTGCATGGATAGGCTAAGATTTCTGAACTACTATGTAAGGCTTTAGATATTATCCTACAAATCAATTTGAAAACCTCTTGTATGCCCTTCTTATCGAGCTTGTACCTACTATCCTAAAACTTTAAACTAGACCTCTAAAGGAATAGGCATCTCATGTATAGAACCAAAAATATTCCCTTTTGTCCCCTATCTTCTAGCTCATGTTTTTTTCTTTTCTTCCTCTATTGCTCCTACAATTCTTCTCACCTCCTTCTACTTACTCAAATCTTTGATTAGAATCTTCTAAAATTAACACATAGATGTAGAAAAAAAATAAGCTTCTCTTTCTTGATGTACACACTAAGTTGTTTGGCAATTGGCTCTATCTTTCTCCAAAGTGCTTCAAATTGAGTTGCAATTTGTTCAACATTTATCTACTCTTCTTCGACTATCCTATCAATATCCTTCTATACCTATTCAACTTGTTCTCTTCTTCCACACTTGGCTTGTAGTGTTGTAACCAACCTTGGTCAAGTGTCCCTAATAGTGCCACCTAGCATCTCCTGATACCAACCATGGGCTCCAACTTCCAAAAATAGTCCTACTAGCCTTATCTTCTACCCATCCATATCTATATTAGTTTGGAATGTGGTCAACTATATGTGCCTCAAGAATTAGACCACATCTTCATTCTTGGCCCCTCTAAATTGTACCATGTCCCAAATTTTGGATTTTCTAAAACTTGATTGGAAAATCTAGCTAGGGCTCCAATCTAGGTTCAAGGTAGCACCTACAACACTACTTATTCCCTCCTTCCTTAGTGGGGGAACCATTTGGATGTGAGGAGAGAAGGAAATGCTATCAAAATATACCATAGATGTTATTTATCTTACAACAGACTATTGGAGAGAAATCGCAAAGACATACAACCAAAACCCAATGATGCCACCACTTCTTACTCCTCCAACCTCGTAATACCAAGTGGTATGCTACCCAACTTATAGGGCTTTTCTTTAGACTTTGCAAACACTAATTCTCTTCATAAGAATACAATACCTAATCATTGTAGTAGTTCTTAATGGGAGCCTCTCAAATGCCAATACATGCAAAATTATATAATGATAAAGAATATGGGAGCATAATACTATGACCAAAGAAGATAAGGAAACCAATTCAAGTGTAGAACATCATGAAGAGCATTTATCATTTTAGTTTACACAGTAGAGACAATGCCTATCAAATCAGAATCAATTTTCCTTCCTCTCTCTCTCTCTCCCTCTACTTAAGAAGTTGAATCTAGCAACCTCTTTCTCCTCTTTTCTCACTTTCTTATCTTCATCCTCTTCTTATAGTTTTTCCAACTTGCTTATTATGCATCCATGAGAATTTCTTTAATTGTATCACTACTTCTCTTCTCAACTGTGAGCTCTTCTTTGAGTGTATCTCTGGCATGCATATAATCATTTCTTTTTTGGGATTATTCAAATACACCCATGTTATAAGGTTCTTTTTTTCTTTATTCAAAATAAGGTCCAAAATCAATTATTTTCTTCTAACCTCCTAGCATTTAGTGTGTCTTAGTCATCATGGCTCTAACATGCTAACACTTAAAACAACAAAATTTGGACCCTTTTTTTGCATAAAACCTAAGATATTGGGATTCAACTTTTTGCCACACATCATAGTACAGTATGCCAAGTGGGTAAGATTTAAGTACGTAAGCTTGCTTGGTTAAGGGCTAGTCTAGATGGTAGACTTGACACAAATGTGGGCTAACGCAAATAGATTGAATTTTAATCACAAGCTAGGCTTGGTAATCTCAAGTATAGAAAAAATTTCTCAATTTTATGCAAGCTTATGTATAGGAAACGTTGTGTAGGTGTAGGAAATATTGAGTACATATAAGCTCATGTAGTTAAGCCTAAGACTAGATGCAATTCTAAGCTAGTCCAAGTAGGCTAAATGTTCACAAGGTAGGGTAGCTTAAGTGTTAGCAATCTTGTTAAGGATGGGTAAGCTTTCTTAGTTGTAGGTAAGCTTAAGGATTGGTAAGCTTGTGACTGATGTGGTAGGGTTGGCTAGCTTGAAGTAGATAAGATGGGTAGTCTTAAGATTTCTTAAATAATAGGAAAGCCTATCAAAGGTGGACACAATGCATATGAGATAAGTTTAAGTGTAGGTGGGGAGACTTAAGTCTAGGTGAAGTAATCTAAAGTATAGGTGTGCTAGATTTATTATGTTCCTTCTCATAAACTTGAGTAAGTGGGTAGGCTTAGTTTAAATGAATCGTTTTGGCAAGCTTAAGTAGGTGGGCCAAGACCAAGTGGATGGAATAAGCTTAAGTTCATGTGAGGTAGACTTGAGTCTAAGTGGTGGAAAGATTAATTTCACAAGCTTGAATAGGTAGGTATCCTTATACAAGTTTGAGACTTAGGCTCGCTTACCTTATATCAATTGGAGAAGTAAGCTTGTTTAGGACTAGGTAGGTAGGCAAGTTTGAGACTTAGGCTAGCTTAGGATGTGCAGCATTGAGTTGGTAGAAAGTAAAAATCCTTGTAAGATATAAATATTTAGTATTTTAAATCAATAAAAAATCAAATAAATTAATATTCATAACATTGTTGGGGGGTAAAAAACAAACATGCTTACTTCGCAAATTCAAGATTACAAGGTTGATCAACCACATACAAATGTTGCCTCATGTTGCAAATTGATGCTAGGTTAGCCAAGAATTAAATAAATGTACATATCAATAAATTAATAATAATAATAATAATAAAATGAATAAGTGTACTACCTTAGGTGGTAAATCAGCACATGTAGAAATGATCATGTTTTATAAACAAAGTCTCATGTGACATATCAGTATTTGAGTAAAGTTCTAATGTATTTGTGAATGGTAGATAGAGATTAGATTATCATAAGTTTGAGAAAGTGATGTTCTCATAATCCATTGGGATTTTTCTATTGAATGATTCTTATATTTGATTAAACAATGATAATGCTCAGGGCCAGTATGTGTAGTTTAATCATGGTCAAGAATTATCTCACAAATCAAAATCTCAATATCTTCCTCAAGTAGTGGTGGATCATTAACCACAAGAGTTATAGGTGGATTTCTTTTAAATGGTTTAAATAAACTAATATGAAATGAATTATGGATTTTCTCACAAGAAGGGTTTACTAAAAAAGAAAAGTATTATTATTAATCTTGTGGACAATTCTAAAAGATCCATAATACCACAGAGCAAGTTTACTTTTGTGATGGTGTTCAATAGATTTCAATCTTCTTTTCTCATTCGAAGCCATATCAATTTATTTTCTTAAATATCATAGCTTATAGTGTTTATTAGCTAAATTAATATATCTTAATTATGATTAACTAAGTTTATCAATGACTTTATAGAAGATTTTCATATGGTCATTAGCTATTGATTCAGTTTTTGTCGATACATCAATGGTAGGGATATGGTGGACATGGGTGTAGGTAATTTCTTACCATATACAACTCAAAAACTGCATAACTAGTAGCTAAATGAGACATTTTATTATAGGAAATTTGAAGGATGAGAAGGTGCTAATTCTAATTAGCAAGACAGCCGTACAAGAAGATAAAAAATATTGCTATTGGTAGCTTCAAGTTGGTTGTTGCTCTCAAGTGGAAAGTGGATGTAAAATCCATTTCAATGTCTAAGTTTTTAAAGAGAGCAACCCAAAAACTATTGTAGAAATAGCCATCTCACTCAACAATATAACCTTAAGGAAAATGATGATGAGAAAAGATGATGTAAATGAAGATTTTAGCAATTTGTAGTGTGAGTCTTTTTACAAATTATAAAATAGCCTTTTTTGCTAACATTATCTCAATAATTGTCCAAATTATGTCATGTCCTTATGGAATGATATGGTGGGTAGACTAGCTACAATATCCACAAAAGTTTGCTCCTCCCACTATCCATTAGGTATAGGCAAAGACATCCACAAACCATGAGATTTATTATGATGATGTTTAATACATTGACAAACAATACATTCAAATGAATACCTAACAACATTATACTTTAAATAAAACTAATAAAAATGTTCTTTAAATTTAAATAAGGTAGAATGAATTCTTGGGTGTCCAAGATATGGGGGTGCATGCATTTCTTCCATGGCCCTATAAGGTACATTTACACAAATTTCTTTTGGTGATACAAAAAATCCATTTATATATGTATTAAAAGTAATAGTAGTTCTATTCTAAAATTATTGTCATAAATAAAAAAAATCATTGTCAAATGCATAAGTAGGAATCATTGGATTAAATGTTTGAATTTCAATGGTAGAAATGTGACTATCAAAGATTAAGGATTGAGAAAGAAAATTTTTAATATCATGTTGATAAGTTTGAATAATAACTTCAATCCCATGAGGTAATGCTTCCAAAAGGAACAATTATCACTTACAAACTAGTTATTCTTTCCTTAGTTATTGTGAACAAGATAAGATTTAGTCTAGAATTCACTTTCTATGTCATGTGCATAAGAGGTAAATTCATAAAGCAAACAAGGTTGAAATGTGTTTAATTTGGCTTGAATTCCTAGCTAAAACCATCTTCATATCTTCTTGTAATGTATCCTCAATAACATCTTCCGACATGCATAGAAGAAGAAGGTGCTATCAAAATCTCTCATTATATGTGGCTATAGTTAGACCTTGGGGGTGTATGGGAGGCACAACTCACATGGCATTATAGGAACTAGCTTGATTTCTATTGGGAGAAGTTGCACCCTTGCTAATGGAATCCTTAAGATTAAGTATTGGTTGCTTGTGCTTTTATGAAAGTTGAAACACATTCACTAGATCTTCAAGTTATTTTGTAAGAAGTTAAATGCTTGTATTTTGACCTCATGCCCTGATGCTTTTACATCTACCATAAATCTTTTTGCTTCTTGATGGAACTATATTCACTCACATTAATTTTTTTATATTGAAAAATATGAAGTTGCATCTACCCTTGAGATGTAATACTATGCCTTTTCTTCTCTCAAAATTATTTCTCAAATTTCATAAACCATTCAAGCATTCAAGTAATTGTGGTAACAAAACTTTTGAGTTTCACAATGTGATGAAAAGAGAGAGACACAATCTTTATGGAGAGAGTGTGTGAGAGAGAGATATAGACAGATTACAAATGAGAGAGAGAGAGAGAGAGAGAGAGAGAAGTCAAAGGTCCAACAAATTTTCCCCCATGAGGATGATACCGATGCTATTATTTAATATGATTAGCTAATATTAGTTAAATAATTAGTTAATATTACTATTGAGTGATTATTTAATTACTTAATATTTTGAATCTAGATAAAGAAAAATTATAGCTACATCACAATCTCAAGGGATGCACCTATGAGAAATCATCTATATAACTTGTGTCCAAATGGTATTAAGAAATGCCCTTTTTTAACATGCTAGACGGCCATAAAATGGCCACTTTTACCTTACTAACTTACACATTTTTAAATTGTAATTTAAAAAACTATTTTATAAATATAATCCTATAATATTACTAAATAAAATACCCCTTTTTCGAATTCACGTGGTATCTTACATATTTTATAAGGTGAACCTCCTAAGATCACAATAACAAGTGCAATATATTGGGCACCTAAGAGTGCATAGACAACCAAGTTAGACCAAGTGCAAATCATGGGTGGTCTAGAAATCCACAAGAAGGTGAAAATTTTGGGAATAAATCAATAGTAACCCTATCTAAACATCCCACGAAAGCTATCTAATATGATGGAACACCCCAAATATGATTTTGCTTGGCTAAAATAGCCCTCAAACTATTGTAGTCTCTTATGGGCATGTCACTAGCTCTTGCAAGGCCTGCTACTAGTTGAAAATGGCTTGTCAATTATTGCAACAACAATGTTAGCTCTCCCTCTCCCTCTCCCTCTCCCTCTCCCTCTCCCTCTCCCTCTCCCTCCCTCCCTCCCTCCCTCCCTCCCTCCCTCCCTCCCTCCCTCCCTCCCTCCCTCCCTCCCTCCCTCTCTCTCTCTCTCTCTCTCTCTCTCTCTCTCTCTCTCTCTCTCTCTCTCTCTCTCTCTCTCTCTCTCTCTCTCTCTCTCTCTCTCTCTCTCTCTCTCTCTCTCTCTCTCTCTCTCTCTCTCTCTCTCTCTCTCTCTCTCTCTCTCTCTCTCAACTTACACAAGGTTGGAATGACCCTATGTGTCCCTACCTCCCAACCTCAAAAATGTTTTTCCACCAAGTGGCCCACTAGGAATTGCCATGGAGGCAAACTGTGGTATCAACTAGTCCACACTTGGGTAAGCATGGGTAGGGATCCCCCATGAAGCTAGTTACAATATCCTAAGATCTCATTGTAGTAGTCAAGTATAATGCTTAAAAACTAGCAACACTCTAGTTGAAGACTTGCTTGGCTACTAGGATGCACCCACCAAGATTCACCTTGAGGTCATTTTCCTTATTGGAGATAACATATTCAAAGCTCACATAGTAGTTGACCCTCTAAAATATATTCTACAATATTCATGCCAAATTTAGGTCATCTTGCCCATAATTTCTTGCCCAAATAATGGAAATTGTGCTTCCAAATATCATTTAGGATAGAATTGAGTACCTTCATAACTTTTTGCTTATGACTTAAAAGGACTTATAGTATACAAGTTATCAAACAATGAAGGATATGAGACATAATTGTAAATGAGAGCATAGATGGTCAAAGAGAAGCACACAATATGTACACATCACATCTAAGATGCATGACAAGCAACTCAAAAGCTGCCCAAAAGACATCCAAGAACATCTTCAGAAATAAACTTAGTGCGGTACGTGTGAATACAAAATAAGTCTAAGAGCAACTCACTTGAATCTTTGAAACCTCCTAGCCCAATGGCAAATTGAAAGTGCACAATCCTCTCCCTTGAAAATATTCCTAAAATTCTTAGAAGGCAATTAGAGTATCTTGTGGATATAACTATCCCTAACAATGGAACCATTGGTTAGGTATCTTCTTGTAGCCAATCCAAGACAAAGTTTCCATTACACTTCTCAATGAATGGTTAAACATTGAGTTGACTAATAAAACAAAATGGAACTTAGGGGGCAATTGGAATCCATAAGACAACAAAATTTTGACACTGTACTCATAGTCATAAATCAAGAAAAAAAAAAGCCAGACTCAAAGAGAAGCCATAAGAAACCTTGCTAGCATAGGTATTAAATCAAGCTAGCTTGAAAACTTTCTTAGTGGCTTGACTAGGCTCCTCTAAAAAGTAGCTCTCAAGCTTGGATCCAATGGAGAAAGAAAACTTTACCACTTAACAATATCTTCTTCAAAATATGCTTTGAGCCTAGCTATTTGGACAACCCCATAGTTCTATATAAGGAGGACCTCATAGTCCTACTTAAGAATTTAAAGTAAAGAGAAGAAGAGTTGATCGATGATTAAGGAGAATATAGCAATTACAATGTGGTAAGTATAGATAAGCACATTCTCATGTTGATATAATTATAGATCTAGCATGTGAGTAGGCTAGGTGAGAGGTAAATGTGAGTAAGTAGGTTGAAACTCTTGACATGATAAGAGTATGTCCAATGGTCCTAACATCAAGCTCATAGAGTGTGACAATAGGCACTTGTTTACACAATATTAAATGTACTTGATCATGTTAGGTGCATGGGACTCATGCATAATGGATGATTAGCACTCATGCACAATCATCATTCACAACCATCTTTTCACATAGGCACTAATTTACACGAATTAATAGCACTTAACTCCATAGTAGATGGGGTATTCATGCATGAGAGAGTTAGAGCACTTGTACACTTTGTAGATAGCCTACACTCATGTATATTAGGTTAAAATACACACTTTTCCACCCATCATAAAAGAACTTGTGCATATTACGAACTAGGTACTCATGCACATACATATAGCCTCTCCTTTTGCACATTAAATGTATACTCAAGCACATCATACACATCTAAAGCACTTAGGCACTTAGCTCTTAAGCATTCAAGCACATTTTTGTTGATGCTTCATGCACATCATCCTTTAAACACTCATTCACATCAAGTTAACAGGACTTGACCATCTCAAGAAGCACTTGACCACCTCTACATAAGTCCACTTGACCACATCTAGATATGCTATACTTTAGCACATTAGTTGAGAAAGCATTTGGGAAAACATGGAAACTTGTTCACATTAATGCAAGGACACTCAATCGCATAACTAAACACAAACATGCACTCCATCACATTGCTTAAGTAAGCACTCAAGCACACATTGCTTTGTGCACTCGAGCATATAGAGATACTTGTTCAAATTGGAGGCACTCGAATTACATAGGAAGTAAGCACTTGGGCATATCATTACACAAGCACTCATGTACAACATACATTGCACTCACATAACATAGTTTAGGCACTTATTTACAAGTACACCACTACTTCTCCTAAAGCATATACACATGTCTCTTGTACCACTCAAGTACCTCAAGTTTCCTTTCACTACTTCTCAATGCTTCTTGCCAAGATTTGACATGTACTTGCTCACTAGTCCCACTGCAAATGCAATGTGCAAGAAAGTAGCAATCATAGCATATATGAGACTACCCCCACACATTATGAATATGATACCGTATCTATTTCATCAGTCTTCTCTCATCAAATTTGGGGCAATCATCTACACTAAGTCTCACATATGGAGGCAATGGAGTAGTAATTGACTTCCTCCCCTCCATATTGAAACCTTGCAACACTTTGATGACATAATCCTTTTGGGATAGATAGAGTGATCTCTTTTGCTATCCCTAATTATAGTTGAATGTCTCAAATCCTTCATTTCAAAGACTTGCATTAAGCTTTCATTAGGGTATCAATCTCATAATTTTTTTTCCCAGCTATCAACATATCATCCACACAATAGATCAACACTATCGAATTGCCAACTTCAGCCTTTTGAGTGTATAAGCAATGATCCATCTCACTTCTCTTGTAGTCATGACACTACATAAAGGTGTCAAACTTATTGCACCATTCTTGTGGGGCCTACTTTGATTCATAGAGACTCTCTTTTAGCTTCCAAACAAGCTTTTCTTGCCATTTTTCACAAAATCCTCTAGCTACTATATGCAGATCTCATGTCATGAAGATCACCATGATATCCAATTGTACAAGGTCTAGATTATCCTTAGCCACCAAGACAAGCACAATTCAAAGAGTAGTAAATTTCATCATAGGCAAAAAGAACTCATAAAAAATCACACCTTTTTCTTTCTTAAAGCCTTTGGCCACTAACCTTGTCTTATACTTTGTTTGAGCATGACATGTAACCTTCAACTTATAGATACACTAACCTTGTCTTGTACTTTGTTGTAGCATCACATGTAACCTTCAACTTATAAATCCAATTGGATGGCAAAGTAATTTTTCCCTTTGGCAAAGGAACCAACTCCCAAGTCTGATTCTTTATAATGGAATCCATTTCAAACTACATAACTAGCTCCCACTTAAGCTTATCATTACAAGTCACAAGATTGCTCCCCACAATTTATCAACATCATATGGTGAACCCTAGGCTAAAATCTCTTAAGGTAATGAGAGATATGAGTATATCAAAGCGGCATAATGGGCTGAATTAGATTGGGAATCTCAGCCTCCGCCATATTTTCATGAGATAGGAATCCCAACTGGCTACTCGATAAATCTCCTTGCTTCCCCCTCACCAACTGAAGAATCACTTGTGTTCTTTGTTTGTATACTTGGTGTACCAACACTTTCCCTACATGGAATAATAACAAGTGGCACTACATCCTAAAAATTAATCTTCCTTATTTCCACTTTTATGTTTAGGTTGGTCCAAACTCAATTGTGCTTGTGTACTAGATTGGGTTGCTCCAAACTCAATCTTGCTCATGCTAGGTTGGAAAAATGATTCCAAGTTCTTGCCCTTCTTATCTATACTAAATTCCTTAAGAAAATCCTCTATCATGATGGCTTAATCCAATACTCCATTGATATCATACGAGCCAAGGATAGATTTTCCAACCATTGCCTTGTAGACGATTTCATCATGGATGCCTTAATGAAAGTCTTCATGTTTGCCTTGGTGGATGGCTTTTTTGTATTTGGTTTTCTCTTCTATAATCCTCTCAGCTCAAACAGATAGTCTCACATGCTATTCACTTCATGTTGCTTAGTATTCATTAGTTAGACAATACTTTTTTTCCATAGCCCACTTGATCAAATTGCATGAAGAGGCCTTTTAGAGTGGCAAAAGTATGTTTCTAAAAAACATCAAGGCTTGTAAATCACATGTATCCATTTTCACCCATGCAAAGCCTAAAGGCTTGTGCCTTCTTTTGGAATCCTTAATGGGGTTATTAGCCTTACCCATATTCTCAAATTGTTCATTGAAGCTATAAGGGTCATCTTTGATATTTGTCAAGTTGTTTAGGTACTAGGGGTACTTTGGTTTAATATCTTAGTTTTGGTGTGTTTCCTATTTTGGTGGTCAATAAATTTTGAGCTATGTGAGCTCCAATTGTAAGCAAGCTAGTGTGGTGAAAGAGTTTGCATTGAATGAGGTTTGAGACACATTCATTAGATGACCCTACCATGCCTACATTCATCAATATATTCCAAATTACATCCAATAATACTTGAATGACCATCAACAACTATTATTGAGTATCCAATGTGTGATCAAGAAGCTTATTGAAAGTACTAATTTCTTCATCTTTGAGTGCCCGCAACTTCTCCTCCATTCGTTCATGAGTTTCAAAATGTCAAAACGCATGGTTCTATTGTAGCTATCTAATATATCCTAGACTTCTATGGAATGTCACAAATCACATGGTGGGGGGAACTTGCTTGAACTGTTGTACCAAACACACACCATATACACAAGAGGAAGCTCACTCAAAAAAACCAAAAGAGAGATGGAGGCCAAAAGCTTTTTCTTGTTGGTTTCTTCTTCTTATCCTTCACACAACACAATGTGTACAAAGTTAAGATAAGATACAACATAAACAAAATTTCCCTACTAAGTCAAACATTGCATAACTAACTATACTAATTGACTGACGCTATAACTATGCTAGTTGGTAACTGCAACAAATTAAATACAATAAGTGATAAGTCAGTGTAGACATGCAAAATTGTCTAGCCATGTCATCCATCATCAATGTTCACATGTGTTGGGCTTGCCATCTCAACACTGTCTCTCAAGCTCAATTATATCTCTGCAACTCCAAGTAAGCTTTGAAATTTTCAAGCGTTCTCTACACCCACTGCCTTTGTGAAAATGTTAGCTATCTAATGCTATGTACTAACACATACCAACTCAATATCTCCTACAAGTACCTTCTCTCTCACAAAGTGGTAATGCACCTCAATGCGTTTTGTCCTAGCATTGAACATTGAGTTCCTAGCTAACTGTACGCTACTCAAGTTGTCATAGTGAATGACAACTGGGCCATCTCCCTCTATATCCAAATCACTCCATAACTTTTGCAACCATACCACCTCATATGTTGCCATAGCAACACCTCTATACTCAACATCTGTACTCGATAAAGTAATTGTAGGCTGCTTTTGCTGCTCCACGTAATTGCTACACTACCAAGGGAAAATATAAATCCATTGATAGATCTTCTATCAGATATGCTGCTAGCCCAATCTGGATCTACATATCCAAACACCTGTATATCCTTACCTCCCTTATAAAAAAGTCCATAATGCAAACTGGGCTTCACATACCTCAATATGCATCTAGCTATATCCAAATGAGGCCTTTTAGGCATCTGCATAAATTGACTAACAAGGCCAATAGCATAGCTCAAGCATGGCCTTGTGATAATCATGTAAATCAAGCTTCCTACTATCCTCTTGAACATATTAGGGTATTTTATATCATCCCCAACATCAGCACGCAACTTCACATTTTGCTCCACTGGCACTAAAAGAGGCTTACATGTTGTCATACCATGCTTGGACAACATATCCAAGCCATACTACCTTTGGAACATTCATATACCATCATTACATTTGATCACCTTAGTACCAAGAAAGTATGAGAGCTAAATTTTAGAGCTAATTTTAAAGCACAAAAGTGGCCTGAGATCCATAAAAGAGGCATTTTTTGGTAGAAAATGGAATGATCATGGATTAAGAACTTGAAGTTTTTCTAGATGCATTTCAATGTCTATAATCTAACGTAAGTGTTCATTTTTTGATTGGAATCTGTTTGACCCCCCTCCCATTTAATAGTAGCAAGGTTTGGCATTATGAAGTAGCTACCTGATCCAGAAGTCGAAAAGCAAGTGACGAAGGCCTAGGTAATCTTTTAGAGGGTGTTTTTATGAAAAAAATATCAAGAAACATAGGAAACACCCTACATAATAAATGAACACATAAAGGAGCTCAAATGTTGAAGTGGGAGCTCACGCTCGACCACCAAGACCCACAAACCACTTATTGTCTCAAGCATTTGAAGCAAGCTGCTCTAATGGCTCTCTCACCTAGCTGATGCGCTTATGAGCATACAAGTGTAGTGAGCTTACTTTGATTCCTGAATGAGTAGCCTCCTCCCTCAAGCACTTCAGTAGCTCCTCAATCTGTGATGCAAGCTCAAGCAAGCACTCAACCCTGTACCGATGCGCTTATGAGCATACAAGTGTAGTGAGCTTACTTTGATTCCTGAATGAGTAGCCTCCTCCCTCAAGCACTTCAGTAGCTCCTCAATCTGTGATGCAAGCTCAAGCAAGCACTCAACCATGTACCATCAATCAAGCTCCATCCACCATAGCCGCATGCATGAGAGAAGAGAAGAGAAGAGAAGAGAAGAGAAGAGAAGAGAAGAGAAGAGAAGAGAAGAGAAGAAGAGAGGAGAAGATGGAGAGCTTCTTCACCACTGTCCCTCACCCTCACACTCTCACACTCCCTCTCTCAAGCACAAGCACAAGCGTAAGTAACAGGAAGAGAAGAGAAGAAGAAGAAAGCTACTTTTGCCACACACCAAGAATCAACTTCTCATTCACTTTTTGAGTTTATATACAAGCCCTAAATCCTTTGGACATCCATCCCCTTTTTTACATGATTGGGCGTCTTGTCAAGGTCATCTTTTCCTATTCCCTTCTATTTACCTTATCTCTACACCTATGCTCGTTTAGATTTTACAATTTGCACAGGAGGGAGTATGGCACTCTTTTACAAAATTTTAGGGGCGTCTTTCATTTAAAAATGTGCCTTTCAACTTTTGTATTTTTCTAATATTGCCTTTGTGCTTTTTCCTTTTCTCCTTCTTGTTGACTTCATTGAGTCCGCATTTCGGAATTTTTTTAGATTTATTTTTGCTTTTCTTTTTTCTTGTCCTGCACTAGGGTTAACATTACCCCCCCCCCCTCCTAGTTGAGTGCCAGTCCCATGGTACTTGCGGTTCTTTGTTGATGAGGGCTCAGTGAGTTGAAGGGTGGTCATGTGGGATCGATGATGGGGCCTTGTGGTGGCGATTGGTCATGGAAGATAAGGTTATCGAATGGTTGAGGTGGTGGAGGCCAAGGGTATGTCAAATGGGGCCTCTGAGCTCGGTGGTTGGGTCACCTTTGTCTTTACCTAAAAGGAAAAGAAAAGTGCATTGTTGCCTAGGGGGAGTGTCTACCTTGCAGTGTAATGTAAGGTGCTCATGGTGGTGGAACTGGGAGCTAGGTTGACAAACCACAAGCAAGCCTAGGTGACATCCCACACTTGAGGACCCAGTTTATGCATAAGGGAGGTGCGATGGGTGAAGCTTAGGGAGATAGGTTAGGCGAGTGTGAGCTCCCTAGGTATGTCCTACCCTTTATGTGCCCTAAACGTGAAGTGGGGAATCAAAAAGGGGCTAGGGGGTTAAGGATGGAGCTAGCTAACTGAGCCCACTGAACACACCTAACTTGAGGACCCCTAGGTGCAATGTCTATGGCACTCATGTAGTAAGTTTCTTGCTTTCTCTTGTGATTTTTTTCTCTGTTTTCTTGCTCTTTTCTTTTCCTCTTTTTTTTCTCTTTTTTACTTTTTATTTTTCTTTTGTATTTTCTTTTCTTTTTTTTGAAAGTAATGAAGAACTAATCTTCATCATCATGGTCATGGGAAGAAGTTGGGGGCTTAAGGGACTTGTTGGAAGCTTCTTCCCTGCATATATCCTTTTAGGTTCATTCTAACTTGGAGAGGAGTTGTGGACAAAAATGGGTGGTTGCACCTAGTGAAGCAGTTGTTTTTCAAGTTCTCTAAGAGGGCCATGCAAAAGAATGGTAAGAGGACAATTCACATCATTAACCTAGCCATGGCAGCATAGCTATGTATGCCAGCATTAAGATCATTAAGAAAATGAATAATCAAGTCCCATAAGTCATTTTCAGAGAAGGTCAGGGCATCCTCTAGCTTTGTGGCATTTACATTGTATATTTTTTGGAAAATCAAATCTACCATGGATGTCAGGGTTGAAGTCCACCCCTACCCTTCTCAGATATGGCATGTATGTGGGGTTGTCTCTCTTGAAGGGTAGTGTGTTGCGAAACGACATCCAGGTATCCATGTTGTCATCCCAAATTCTCCTCCTCCACTTTGATTGGGCCTCTAGCCTTTCACTGTCCTGGGAACCTCCACGACTAGATGCACACTAGATACTTCTAATATTTCATTTGTAGCTAGATAAGAGTCCATAAGAGACCAACGGCACCTTCCCCAAAACCCCTCAAAGGGGATATCCCACACATATTGGCAATAAGTGCCACGTATCATAGACATAGGAGGTACCCCATCGACTGATTGCCATGGCCCCACTACAGCTCTCCTACATCTTGGGGATTGGCCCCTTGATGCACTGCTTTTACACATAAACACATTTGCACAGGACTCCTCTCTTTTTCAGCGAGATCCAGGAGATACCATGTTCCCTCACCAACAATTTTTCCCAAGAAACGAACGACTAACCTATGGCAAGGGGGATCTCACCCTCTCAAGCATGGGTCAACTATAATTCAAACGATTGCTATGCATTTCCAGGAGTTGATACCACATGTAGGATCAATGCAATAGTGGATGTCTCATTGTGCACGAACAATTATGTTTCGAAATCAGCCTATGTGCTAGTATGCAAATAATCTTTTCATGAATTCCAACTAATACGTACATACTTCATTACAAGAATCTAGCACCAAAGCGAACCTTGTGCTACTAGATGCCTTATTTCCAAATAGGCCGTTTCCTATGCTATGCATAAAAGAACAATCAAAAATTTATATTATTTCAGCCCTCAAGATGTTGCACAAAATCCTCCTCCCCCTCATTGTTTAAGTTTTGCTTCGTTGCATAGGTGTATAGAGGTTGTTTTGTCATAGTTTAATGTATAAAAAAAGTTAGGGCAAACTAAGGCCAAACCTCATGCTTTGCCACTATCATACATCCACAAGCACTTATATATTTTTCCCTATTTTTCTAAGGTGTATTCCTATTTTTTTCTTATTTTCCCCCTTTTTTCTCTATTTTTCTAATAAAGATAATGATATATTTTCAGAGATGTGGCTCTTGATTCTTAGAACAGCAAAAATATAGATTTTATTGGTATTTTATCCCATGTGTATTGGTTTATCCCACCCAAAAACACCAAAAATCCCATTTCTCTCATAAAAACCGTGTTTTACAGGTTTCTAAAGATTATTTCCATCATTTTGACTTTTTTTTTCTGATTTTTTCATCATTCAAGCATAGAATAAAGAATAAACAGCATGTCCACCAATTTTCACTCCATAAGAACAACATTGGCTCAATCAAATATCAAAAACAAGCAATTTTCCTTTGTAAAATAGAATTACCGATTTTTTCCCTTCTTTGTGGGTTTTAAAATCTAATGTGAGACTACAGATTAGCCCTCATTCAAGGCTCAGCCCACCTCCAAACAGCCAACTCTAGCCCTCCATCGATCCGGGAGTGATCCGGTACAATGCCGGACAAGTATCCTTCAACCGGTTCTCTTCTTGATTCTTCCCACATGAATTGCCTCTTGGAAGAGAGGGAGGGAGGAGAGAAAAAGATTGGTTTTTCATCCTCCGCATCCAAGTAGCCATTTCACGGGTGAAGACATGCGATAGGGAGTGTAGACAGAAGGGAAATCATGCATGCAATCAATTGGGGGGGAGGGGGTGCATTGAAGCTCTCCAACCCCCCTCCATAAAATCATGGACATTCATGGCATTGTTTTTTGCAACCGCCAAAAAAAAATCCCCCCCCCCCCCACGAAAATCAAAAAATTAGGGTCCCCCAAAGGGATTTGGCCACTGAAAAATTCTCCCGCATCCGGCCTCGGATTTGGCCACTGAAAAATTCTAGGCATTCATCTCGAAGTCCTACACTACAGGGCATCTCCAAAAGTCCCGTCTGACAGTCAAAAAAAATTATGAAAATTCCCCAACCACCGCTCGATGAGTCTTTAAAGCACCTTTGGGCATTGCCGCTTAAAATCGTACTGATTGCAGCTGTCGCCTTCGTCAAAGTCTATTTTTCCCTTGAAATTCAGAATTTTTGGCTATTTTTAAGCACTTCTCAGTGTCAAAAATCATCTTTCAAGCACACAACCATGCCTTCTAGCTTTGCAAGAAATCTCCAGCTTTTTCTTTGGTGTCTCAACGGCCTCCTCCTCTTCTGATTGTATGGCAATAGTTCTCAAGAGGGCATGTTGTTGGGCTTCCAATCTTGTCTGTGCGGCCTCTGCCCTACTTTTTTCTAACACTCTATTCCCTTCTGCAAGGGCCAGGCAGCTCCCCAGGTATTTCACTCTCCTTTCACTCTTCATCACCCATTCTTCAACTCTCTATTTCATTTCCTCCAAACTTTCATTCTATCTTTGAGCTAAGGCCACTATCATTAGTTCTTGCTCTTTCCACTTTTTGGATATTTTCTCATTCTTCTTCTTCAAGTATTCAATCTCTCTCTCTAATCTCCCTTGCTCTTCAATCTCCATCAGCAACCTACCTATCATTTCATTTATCTGTCTTTGATGCTCTTCTCCTTCTTGAGCTTTCTCTGCTTCTTCTACTGTGAGCTGATCCATGGCCTCTTGGATTATGTCCATCTACCCTATTAGCACAATGAGGAGTTTGTACTGTCTTTGTAGGCCAATCAGTTCTTGATGCTCTTCCTCAAGCCCTTTTCACCACTTATCTTCTTCTCCTTCTCTTGCCTTGAGCTTTGCCTTTAGCTCACTTATCTCTTTTTGATAGCCTACCACTTAGAGTGTTTTCTAGAGTTGGTAGGCTGCTAGTGTCTCCTTCTTAGCCTTCAATTTGGCTATTGTTATCTTCTTATCCTCCTTTTCTTTCTCTAACTTTGAGAGAAGCTCTTTGACGTATTCATCGTAGCCTATGGAAGGTGGCCCGGGAAGTGGTATAGAGCTCTATCTTTTTCCTTTTGGGGGTCTTGTCTCAACTTGGCATCAGTAGTCACTAATCTCTTAGTTCTAGTGATTGGGGTTCCTACACTCACATCCGGGGTTGTCTCCTATGCCTTGTCCACCAGGAGCTGCACCTAGGCCATGGGATTGCTAGCATCCACCTTTGGTGTAGTGCTTTGAATAGTTGTGGTAGCTGGGGTAGTCAGCAAGAGAGTGGGTGAGATTGGATGAAGTAAGCCCTTGCGCTTGCCTTCTGTCACTAGGGATGGTATGATGTCTGGCACTTGGGCACTAGTTCCAAGGCCTTCTTCTCTAAAAGGGCTCATGGCAGTCAACTCCTCCTCCCTAGAGTGATGCTCTATAGACATGCAGATGGCCCTAGCCATGTCCTCATCTTCTCTCCTCCTAAGCTCTTTGGCCTCTTCATTTGCCTTTCTTTTTCTCTCTTCTTTGGTCTGCGCTTTCAGCAAGTTGGGTTTTTTTTCCTCCTTCTCTCTTCTCTTCAGCCTTCTTTTGGGGAGTCTTCTTCTTCTTCTTCTTCTTAGCCCCTGCTTGGCTAGACTATGTCTCCTGCTCTCCTTCCTCACTTACAGTTCTCTCACTAGATTGTTCCTATTCATGGAAAGGTGACCTGCTGGGTGTCTCTCCAACTTGTTCTTCACCTTGCATCTCTCCTACTGCCTCCTAGATGTTGGCTATCAATACCCCACCAAATCCTATTGTTGAGGCCTTGGAGGATGACTTATTTCTTTCCTTGGAGGCTCGGGACTCTCCACTTGCTAGTCTTCCACCTACATCTAGTGCTTTTGTGGAGATTTTGATCATTTTTTGCATGAATCCATTCAAATTTACTTCATCTGTGGATTGGGTGCAACATTTTTTAGCATCGGTATGTTGATTCAGCTCATTAGTGCATTGTACCTATGACTAGAGACAATGCATGCACCATCTTTGCTTGCAAGTGGACTAGAATCTTGACCATTCCCAGCATGTTATACATATCTCTTTTGGGCCATCTCTTGACTTTGTTGGCTAGGCCCAATGCTCTCTCCACCAACTCGGGGCTCAACTCAACCTCCACTTGGCAGGTTTCCTCTTCTTGCCACATAGTTACAATGCCACAATTCCTATTAAAGATTCAAAGGAATTATGCACACTTTTTGTAGTCCATCAACTTTCTCCACATACTTCTACAAATTGCATTGTTCCACAATCTAGTTCATGGCCTATTCTTCCATGGCTACATCTTCCAAGTTCAGGACGTGCTTGAACTTGAACTAGTTGAGGGCCCTTGTCTCTACAGACATCCCATACTTTGCTTGTTTCTATTTTGCTACTTTTCTCCTCACCTACCATTGTGGGTCCCTATCATAATATCATAGCTCACCATTAGTTTCCTTAAGATTATTCCTTGTAGAAAGACGAGTAGAGAATGATTATAAACTTATAGAAAAATAAAATGCTTAAAAACAAAAAGAGAATTTTTCTTCAAGCAATCCACACAATCCAATAAAAATCCATGAAATTTTTCCTTAAAGTATGTTTTTCCCATTTTCCTTAAAGGAGGTTGAAGGGTTAAGGGCAGTCAGCATGCATTCCCAGTGCTTTACTTCTGCATAAGCCAAGTGTAGAATTGGGGGTTGTATTCCAAGTAGGCGTGGCTATCCATGTCAAAAGTTCGAATATCAATGCATGTTATGTATATCAAGACATCCATTAGAAAGTCACCAGAGGTGATTCGGTTAGCAATATGTAGTTCCACCTTAGTCAAGATGCAATCTAAGTAGGGTTGGGCAAGTTCGTAATCACCGATGGTGAGTGATGGCCAAGACTTTGAATGACATAGGAGTTGTGTAAGTTGGATCATACTCTAAGGTTTTGATTGCACGTCTTTGCTTGGTATTGGTCATGATGTGGTAGCCCTCTTATTCCCATTGGAGTCAAAGAGCATACCATTTACGCAAGAATGTAGACTCAATGTTGGTCAAGGATTTTAATGTTTCAATTTCTTGGGTCATGGCAGAGATCGTGCACATGTCATAAGATGTGACAAGCCATCGTTTGTGTGCTTGCTCATGAGGGATTTCATTGTCAATTAACCCTTTAGCTACTGTGAAAGCCTTAACAAATACGAATTTAGATTCCTCCCAAGAGCAAGGTAGAGTATGCACCTCAGTTTGGCTCTTCTAAAAGACCTAAGTCTAATTGGTCATAGCTTTTAGCAAGCATGGCGAATGTAGCATCTAAGCATCGAATATACAAGTGACCAAGTCATCCCCCATATTCTTAGCAAAGCCAAAGGCCAAGTGAGAGCTGATTTTTGACTCCCTGAAGTGCTTGAAATTTTCCAAAAAAACCAAATTTCAAGGGAAAAATAAACTTTGTCAAAGGCAGCATAGGCAATTGGGTCAATTTTAAGCAGCAAGAAACCACCGAGTTCCCAAAGTGCTTTAAAGTCCCACCAAACTGACGGTTGCAAATTTTTCATAATTTTTTTGACTACCAAATTGGATCCTGGGAGGTGTAAGGCAATAGGGGACTTTGAGACACGGACTACTTGAAATTTTCAGACTTTGAATTGGACGCCGAATGCGAGAGATAGGTTGGAAAAGAGGGCCAAGACCCAAAGGCCAAGTCTAAAAACACTTAAGGGGGTAAGAGGGGGTGTGACCTTTGGGGCCACCCCCCAAAATCCTTTTTTTTTGGGGGGGGGGGGAGGGGGGGTGGTGTTTCTGCGCACGGCAGAAAAATGGCAACTCTCCCCTCCTCCATGGAAAAATGAGGGGTGGGGGCTGAAGAACAACCCCCCCACCAATTGCATCGATGATCTACATTCTTCCTTCGCCCTCCATCACCACTCTCCACTCCTCCAATGGCTGCCCGGTTGCTGAGTTCCTATTCTAGTCTATCTCTCTCCTCCCTCCCTCTCCTTTTTCCTGACGATGAGGTCCACTAAAAAGTGGACTCTTGTGATCTTCAATGGCCAATTCCTCAACACTCTAGAATGGCTTAACTTTCATCCCATTGGCTAGTGTGACATTGAACCTAGCATTCTAGTTAGGTGGGTTACCCCAAGCTTGGAGCACTGCAAGGCTAAGTACACTAACTCCTACCCCCGTGTCCATGATTCCTTTCCTTGTAGCATCTCCTAGCACTAGGATGGGCAAGACTGCATGCATCTCAGTGCCTTCCTAGAAAGCATTAACATGTAAGGACGTTGCATTAACATGCAATGTCAAGCTCGACATGTGAGTCATTGCATCGAGGTCATGTAGGTTAGCTTCCCCCTGCTTGATTGGTCCTTCTACCCACTCCTGCAACTCTCACCACATCGTTGGGTGTTGCCTAAGCAGGTCTCCTAAGTACAAAGTCATAGGGATTGACACTAGTGTCGTAAGAAGGTTGCCAAATGCCTGCTTCTCTCCTAATTCCACGCTTCTTGACCAATGGTCTTGGCTAGTTTGCTAGCCCATGGCACTGAGCTTTGTCTATGCAGTACTGCTTGTGGTGCAAATGCGTCTCTTGACTTCAATTGAGTCAGTGAGATGGGTGTGCTCACACTAGAGAGCTCATCAATTTCATCTTCTAAGATGGGCTCTGCATCCTTTAGATGATGTTGGGCTTCTCTCACCCACTCCTTGACCTTATCTATGGCTTCAAGATGGCGCTTTGGGTTAGGGTACTCCTTGACCTTAGCACTCCTCTTCTCTGCAATCTTCGAAGTGAATGTTTTTGCCTCTGCATCTGTGACTCTTTTTCCTATGGGTAGTGTTGTGGCACTCTCTATCTTAAGCGTGACCTTTGCCTAAATTCTCTTCTTCCTTCTCCTATGGCTCTTTTTTCCTATTGAGGCTACATCTAGGTTACTAGCCCCTGGCAGTGATGCCGGCTCACTTCGTTTGTGCTCAAGTCATAACATGAAATGGGATGGGCATAGCCTCTCCATTGAGTGTTTCAACTCTAAACAGTCCCAATGGCACTGATGGCATGATTTTTGAACTAGAAGATGGTTTCCTTCTAGGGCAATTATAGCAAATAGATGGGTGATTCCACACTCTGGGAATCTAAGATCAACCTTCTCTCTATTGGCTTGCTCCCTCTCAAGGTAGCGCGAAGAAATGTCCCCTGTGTGACTGCAAGTCCTGGCTCTTGGTTCTGCCCTCCCAGGCCTCTACCTCTACCTTTGCCTAACGTTATCATCGACACTGATAGATAGTCCATGAGAATGGGGTTTCCCTCTTCTTCATACTAAGGGTTTGCATATGCCTCCTCATCATTTGGTTTCTCCATGTAATGGACTGGAGCATCACTTGGTGGGTGGATTATGAAAGGTCCAGGTGGCCTAGGGATGCTTGTGGGATTAATCTCCATTCTAGGGATGACCAGTTTCATGTTGTTAGGTGTTGGAAGAGCCAATGGGGCTCCCCTTCCAAATAAGTTTGGTGACCTATTCCCTAGGTATGGTTGGTTGTACGGTTGCGAGTATGGAAGTCTCCTTGGTAGCCTGCAATGCATGGCATCATGGCCGAACCTACTACAATGGGTGCATAAGATCAGGACCTAGGGTCATGATATTCGGCTAGAATGTGATTTTTGCCACAATGCATGCACTAGACATGTGGGCGCATAGGTCTCCTCACTATCTCTTGTAGCCTTGCTAGCTCTATATTCATCTCTCCTAGCTCTTGGCTTTGGTCAACGCTTTTCCCTTTATCGTGGATGCTCGAAATTGACCATTTGTCAAATGTCATGGCTCTCTCTGAGGATCTAGAGTTGGAATCGTCTCAGTTCGAGTTCCTAGAGTTTCTCTGTTTGAGCTGGTTGACCACTTGTATCGCCTCTTTGAAGACCCTAGCTAGTATGTCTCGGCAAACTCAAGTTGCCTGCCAAGGCCTTGTAGAGTTTCTCGCTACGAATTTCATTTATAGAGATTATGGAGACCACTCTATCAGTGGGTTGTTTGTTAGTCAGGATTCTCTTAAAGAGACTCCACACATGGGTAACATAATCCTTGATGACTTCCTTGTCCTTCTACTTAATGTTCATCAGCCTAACTATGAGATTGTCGAAATACCCAGCAGTAGAGAACCTCTTGATGGAGAGATTCTTGAGGTTGTTGAAGTTGTGCTCCGCCGCATCTAAGCTAGTGTACCATGTCCTACCCTTGTCACCTAGGCAAAGGCTGAAGGCTTGAGTCAGAATATTTCATCATAAAAGGCCTCTATTCAAGGGCTTTCCTCACCTTAAAGGTCTTGCCATTGTTATCTATAGGTAGTTGGGATAGAGCATTGGGCAAGATTTGTGAGGCCGTCAGCACAGACTTGCTCAAACTTCTCTATGGAACTGTATGGTCATTGCCAAGCTGGTATTTGTCTAACTTCTTCACAACTGTGGGGATTCTTGACTGGCTCTTAGAGCCCTAGGTGACTCCTAACCCTTGCAAACAACAAGGTTGCTAGGGTTGCCACACTTTGCTCTATAGATGTATTGTCTATGAGCTGCTTTGTGATAAGCTCACTAAGCATCAAGTCTGCCTCTAATTCTCTCTCCCTTTCCACATTAGGTCCTATACAATTACTGTTGGCTAGAAATGAAACACGCTGGACTTTCCACATCTCAATGTCTTGCTGCAACTTCCTAGTTTGTTGCTCGTGGTTGTAAGCTATTATCTTCTGTAGTGCTTGCCGTGCTAATCTCCTCTCCTCCTTGAGGTAAGTTATGATGTCTTCATATGGCCTACCTAGGTGGTCCAGCTTGGTTTGTAAGTTGTATTTGTTCACCATCTGTTAGATGTCGATTGGGAAATCTCCCAAGTTGATCGTGTCATTCTCATGGTTGGAGCTAGGTCCTGACATGTCTGCAACTTCTTGCTCCACTAGGTTGTTGATGAATTTGATTAGGTTGGGTAGTAATGCACCTCCAATGGTGTCAATCCTTCGATGCCTCTAGCATTCTGTGTTGGCTCTCTCTTGGTCCTATTGGCTAGGATTCTCAATCATTTGCTTAAGTCTCGAGGTCATCTCCTATTAGGGAGTTCATTCTGCTTGTTATGTCTGAGTGTATTCCTTCTTATTACAAACAATCCTCAACTTACATTCACTCAATGTATGCACATTGACCTTTTTGTGCATGGTGCAAAATCATACTTTCAACTTTCAAGTACACTTCAAGTGACAAACAATGTGGGGTGTAAATGCTGGATGATGAATGCGGTTGTCGCTCTCCCCTTGTTCTGTTTTTGGCCAAATATGGCTCTAAGCACAATTGTTGGCCACTCTTATGGGTTCATTAGGGCCTCTACTGTGTCTCTTAGCTTGGTCATGGTGTAATCAATGTGTGTGGGTCAATTTTGGGCTCTAAATGGGAAAATAGCTAACAAGTTTGCTAGTTGTCGCTCTTAGGTCATTAGGTTGCACTTTTTGCAGTCAGGAGGCTCTAGGAGCTATCTGATGCACCTAGCTAGTGGAAGGTTTCCCTATTATGAGAGGTGCTCTACCTAGCTTGGAATGTGCTGGATCAGGTAAATTTTTCATGTCAACTTTTGGTCCCATTTGTAGGTGTCGTATTATCATTATCGAAATGTCTAATTTTGGTTTGTTTGATTGGCCCACTTAGATGGTCCAAGTTTGAATGGTCTGATTTTGGGTGGTCCAATCCTGATGTGTCCAATTCCCAATGGTCCAATTATCAGTGGGGCAAGGAAACAAAATCCCAAGTCATATTCTTATGTAGGGAGTCCATCTCAGGCTGCATAGCCCTCTCCTAGGAGTGAGTGTCACCCCTGCACATAGCCTCATCATAGGTGAGAGGCTCTCCTATATCTGTAACTAAGACATAATGCATCGAGGGCTCAAATTGATCAAGTGGACATCTAGCTCTAGTATACTATCTCATTGTAGGCTCTACTATATGTCTAGCATCTTGTCCAACACCCTGGCTATGTGTACCAATTGCTATTACAGGCTATCCAACCGGCTATGCAAGAGCATGTGGCTCCTCCTGGAATATAACCCTGCGTATCTCTACCACCTTCTCAGGCTACTTATGCATGTTGTCTTCATGGAAGACTACATCATGGGTGCAAATGACTTTCCATGCCTCTGAATTCGAAAGATGGTAACCCATCTCGCCTGCATCTCCATAGCCAAGGAAAATGCATTTGACACTCTTAGGATCCAACTTAGTCCGCTTATCCTTGGGCACATGGTAGAATGCCTCACATCCAAAGACACGTAGATGCGCATAAGACAGAGGTTTCCCAGTCCATACCTCCTTTGCAACCTGGAAATCCAAACCACTAGAAGGTGATCTATTTATGACATGCACAATTGTATTGACTGCCTCTATCCAAAAGCTCTATGGTAGGCCTGCATGGCTAAACATACTACGTACACGCTCTTGGATTGTTCTATTCATCCGCTCAGCCAAACCATTCTAGGGTGGGGTATAGGGGGCGTTCAATTGACGCTTAATATCTCTCTTGTCACATAGCTTCTCAAAGGCATGTGACACATATTCTCCCCCATTTTCAGTCTTAAGGCATTTCAATCTATGCCTACTCTGGCTCTCAACCAATGCAAGCCATCTCTAAAACATAGCCAAGACAGCTAGCTTAATCTTAATGGGATAAGCCCAGATTTTAGGCAAAAAACATCAATGAAGGTCACAAAATACTTTGCACCACCCATAGACTGACAGGGCATGGGCCCACAAATATCTAAATGTACCAATGCTAGGGGCTTACCCATGCATGTTCAACCAGGCTTCTTATGCATATTCCTAGTCTGTCTACCACCATAAAGACAATACTCACATGAATCAAAACATGAAGAGTCAAGGGGCGGTAAGTACTGCAAACCAGAAAGCATTTCCATTCCCTTCAAAACCACCTCCTCATCTATTGCTGCATTCTAATGACCAAGACTAATAGCATCCTCAAAAAAGGTGGGCTCAACATTCTCAACCGCCTTTACCATATAAGCATAATGGTGAGCTACATAACCTTCAAAAACAAATCTTTTAATACGGTATCTGACCCTAGTAGACCTGCATACCACTAAATCACTTATGGAGCCTTTACATTACCATGTGCTCTTTGTACACCTAGTGTCTTGACTGGAGGAATACCAAGCTCATTATCCAAACTCTCTAAACTACTAGAATCTCCATCAACCCCAAATGACTAGCAGATGCATCATTACCATATGACACTTTTTTTTTCCCTTTGTCTTTACCTACAGACTAGTAGATGCACTCCAAGATGTGGAACTGCTCCCCTTAGTGTCCCATAACTGTAGATGTAATACTAAATGATGTTTCTAGTTCAATAAAGCTTTGTGATTCTTGATTTTCTTTTAGCACATAACTATTATCATCATCATCAACAACCAATGCATCACCAACAGATGCATGCCAACTGCTCATCTCACCAAAAATAACATCCTTGTCACTTTGAACTCACATGTGATAAGATTATAATAGTGATACCATTTTTGCTCTAAACTATATCCAATGAAAATACATTTTTTAGCCTTTGGATCAAGCTTTTTTCGTAGCTCGTCTAGAACATGAAGATATACAATACAATCAAATACTTTCAAGTGTGACACATCGAGCTTCTTTCTTGTAAAGCATTCTTCAAGAGTCATTCCATGAACTAGAGTTATGGGAGTTTTATTCATAATATAGACAATAGTATGAACAAGTTTTGGCAAATTCTTTTCAACCATCAATGTTCATGCAAATTCTGTGATATGCCTATTTTTCCTTTTTGCAAACCCATTTTTTTGTGGGGTATACTTGCAAGTCTCTTTAACCCATGAGACCTCAAGAAGTCAATGAACTCATTAGAGAGGTACTCTCTCCCTCCATCTGACCTCAAGCACTTAACTTTCAAGCCTATCTTTATTTCAACACTAGCCTTGAAAGTTTTGAAGTGCTCAAATACATCACTCTTTTTCTTTATGAATTATAAATTACACAGCTTTCTTGAATAATCATTAATAAATGTGATAAAATATTTATCGTCACTAATAAGAGATATGTTCTATATAGGTCCCCAAACATCTATATGCACAACATCAAGTATATTCTTGCTCACATCTCTATCATGTGAAAAAGATTATCTTGCATACTCACCAAACTAACATGCTTTATACACTTTATGAAATTTTGTCACTCTAAAAGTAGGCATATCCAATATGTTGATGCTATATTTTAATATCTACAACTACTTCTTTGCCTTTAGTATAAATAGCAATATTCATAGTAGTAATTCCAACATCTAAAGTAAACATGTGATCAACTTGTACTTATTATTGAAATCTTCCACAAACTATTCTTTTGCATTAAATCAAACTTGAAGCCCTTACTCTACACCATCTGACCAACAAACAGTAAATTCTTTGTGATGGATGGCATATGCAACATATCTGATAGACTCTTTGTTTGACCATCATGCAAGGATAAGGGGCTTTTACAATGTGTGAAATTGGATGCCATGAATTCTCACCCATCTATACATAACTTAGATTTTATAATTCATGTATCTCTCCAAACTAGACAACATGGTTGTGGTCTATAATGAGATGTACTTGAATCAACATACCATACATCATCACATGTCCCCTTTTCTATAACAGTATTCATCATATGCTACATAACATACAAACATTCATTTTTTTATTCATTCTATCTTAAGACGATATATAGTTTCTTTGCTACAATTTGCAAGTGTAGATATCATTTTCTCAGCATAACAATGGACTAAAATATGACCTATTTTGCCACAATAATGACAAACAATACCAGAATTGCTAGAATATTTGTTCTACTGTCTATCTCTTCCTCTAGAGCTCTCCCTATCTCTAAAGTTTCCATAGTCTCTCTTCATATCACCAAACTCTTGATTTAACTTGTTTTGTTGGTTATCACTAGCACATCCCATACCACAACCTCTTGAAGAGGACCTACCCTATCCCCTTCCTAAACTAGAGTAGAATGCTTGGGTCTGTTCACCACTCTTTTCTCATGATTCACCCTGCATATTGATATCTTCAATGATCATGAGAGAGACCAAATCATAAAAATATGGAAATGGCTTTTGTACATATGCATAAGTAACAAAAAATTTCCAAGTCTTTTCATTATTAAGACCATCCAAAGTATATGATATCAAATCATTATCATTAGACATTGCATCAATTTCTACTAAAGCATCTACAATGCTACTCACCTTTAAACATACTCATGAATAGATGTTGAGCTCCACATGAGCTAGCATCCACTACATGCCTTAGAGATGTGGCACAATATTATTCATTGGTGTTTTAAGTGACTTTACATGAGGATATGCTAGTGATTCTACATCTGGTCTACACCTATGTAGTCCACCATCCTTGGTTATGGCATATTTATTGTGCCACCTCTTCTTTCCTAGCGATTTCACACTTAGTGAACTACATGTACATATGTTGTGGTACTTTCATATTAGTCTTTTATAATGTTGTAGACTTAGTTCTTTTGTGTAGAAGAAGAAGAAAGAAAAAAGGAAAAGATTTCAGTTCTATCTCTCTACCTGCTCAAGTCTCCATTGCTTTTGTGTGTATGTGCTCTTGGATACATTATATCTCTCTACTCTTGTCTATTTTCATGGTATCAAAGCTATCTCACGGTTATGCAAAGCTTGATTGAAGGTTAAGGTGAAGGCATTGGAGCACAAAAGTAAGCAAGCAAGCAATGGATAAGAAGCTCTTCCACCTTGCTCTATTTTCCTTAGGTTATAGTTGCAAGAGGCTCCTAAGGTTGGCAGGTTGGCAAGCTTGCAGTCTCTAAAAAGTAATGAAACTTAGTGAGCAGGAAGAATGGTTTATATGCTGTAGATGTTCCCTTTTGGGCTTTATCACTAAGATTTTTGGCATTTGAGGTTATTTCAACCTCCATTCTAGACTTTCAAGTGATCTCGACAAGAGTTCTGGGTATACTATAGTTTTGACTATATCTGTCCATCAATTGCACAAGTTATAGATTTTAAATCTGTAAGGTTTTAGGTGTCTATTGGGTTGCAAATACAAAAGGCATTTTCATACAAATTATAGATTACAGCTACTATTTGTTAGGAGTAAAGGCGCCTCGGCCTAGTCGCCGCTGGTGTATTACTACACTGGCAGTACCCACCACTGCACATTGTAGGGGGCGGGCTCCCATCACCATCACTTTATTATTTATTCTTTTAGTGACAGTTTGAATAAAGGAAGGCCCAGTCACACATTGTGACTACTGGAGTTTCCATTTAGTGTCTCTCTCTTTCTTGCTCTTGCTCTCCCGCCATAGCTCTTCCAAGAAAGCTTCGATCCTTCTCACCTTCTAACTGGTATAAGAGCATGGATTCATGACTACTCGAGCTTGGTTTGTGGCGTCTTCAACTTCATATTTAATCCCTACACTCATTGGTTCTCCTTCTCGATAGGCATGGCTTCTTCCACTTAGGTATGTTCGTATGCTTCCATTGCTTCTCCACTTGCACTAGCCTTGAATAGGCTTGGTTTGCCACTTGTGTGGGCTTCTATGAGCACTATTGGTGCCCCCCATATGCCCCATAACCCTCATCATAGGTAGTAGAAAACCCAACAACAACATGCATGATTGTGCTTTTTTGGTGGGCTGCTGCCTCCCCCTATCAGATCTCCTCACTCCCAAGCTTCTCTACAGCTTGGCAATGGTCTTTGGCACCTTGGCAATGATTGCTAACCACCCTAGCATTCATCCTTTGGATTTGAGCTCCATTTTTACATGTTGAGCTTCAGCCCTTGATTGTGAGAACATGGCAGATTGTTATTATACTTCTAGGACAGCATGTTTTGTTATACCTATGGCTTGTATTATACTATGGGGATGCTATTATTGTGCCTGGACCTTATGTTGACAATTTGGAGAATTTGTGGGATGATTTGAGCCTTGATAGCTCATTTTTCACAAGGTTTATGTGGCTATATACAGTTTTGGACAGCAAGCATTTATAGGGGAGCTTATGCCTAATGCCTACTACTATGGTTTGGGAGCTTCATGATGTATCCATGTATGTGGAGTATGCCACATGTTGCCTTTGCCTTGGATATTGATTTGAGCTTGGATTGAGCACTTTTTAGTTGAGTTTTGGATATTGATTTCATGTTGTTTATAGCAAGGCTAATCCTACTTCTGAGTGGATATTTAATGCCTACTGGATTCGGGCTATGTCTTGGATGTATACATTGATGTAATGACTCTCAGGGATTGACATAGAGATTGGATTTGCTCTCGGATCATTGGTTGAGCTTGATCTTGCTTCACATAGCATTTGGATCTCCATATTTGATGTACTTATGGCATGTACTTTTCTTATGTCTAGCCGGTCTTGACATGCTTTGCCTATGCCACTACTACATGTCCATTGCATTGTCTGGAGTTGGATGCTACTGAGCCTTGCTTTGGCTTTCGTCTAGAGCTTACTTTGGATATTTCTTGGCTTTCCAGAGTCACACTTTGGATGTACTTGATGTCTATGTATGTTATGTATGGATGCTACAATACCTACATGCTCGGGATATCTCATTGATGCTTAATCTTGGACACATGTCACTGGTGCACTCTTACATGCTTTGTTTGAGATTTCTTGCTTGACATTTACGGATTTTGTGCTAGTAGGAGCGTATTGATATGCTTGACAAACATAAAGTAGGTGGGTTTATGATACTTGAGCATTTGGATACTTGAGGCTCGGATCTTCACTTGGATGTTGCATGGTTGATATGTCATGGTCCTCATAGATGTACTTGGGCTGATTTGGGCTTCGCACTCCCTGAGCATACACCTATTTGTGTCAGGACTTGCTAGTGTTGTGTACACTTTGCCCTATTACACAAGGGGTGTGCCGCCTTGCTCATGGATTCATTTGACATGCTTGGGTGTTTGCTTTGTCTGTATGACTACCACATGTTGATTTATGCCCGCTTGATGCTGGTTATGCTTTGACAGTCAGTGGTTGACTTGGTGCATTCATTTTGCCTACAGTGTGCTCTCATTGTACCTAGCTATAATTTATTATAGCAAGCAATTATGCATGGATTGTGATGTATTTTTCATGCTAAATCATCCTAATTTTATGTACTTTTGATGATACTTGGTGGGCAGCATCATTAGCTATCAGTTCGTAGTCATTTTGCCTTAGTTTTTGTGGTATTTTGGCTGTTTACAATAGTTTTCAGCAAGCAATTTTGAACTATCTGCATTGTTTTGAACTGTAGTATGGCATCTTCTTCCACTAATAGTGCTATCTTCAACATCATTAAGCTTGATGGTACAAATTATGCCTATTGGAAGAGCCAAGTTTGGCAGGTATTGGTGTAGAAATCGTAGATAAAGCCACTAAGGTTAAGTGGAGACCAGGATGGAGCTTAATGAGTTATGCAAGTCCACCCTCATCTTGTCTCTCCTTGAATAGGTACATTACAATGTGGTTGAGTAAGCACAGAGTACTTGGTAGCTTTGGGATAAGATTAAGAACCTCTATGACAAGAAAAGTCCATCAAGTCATATGTCTTGGTTGAAGCAGCTTATGGACCTGTGCATGAAGAAGAATGTGATTATGTTTGCTCATTTGACCCAATTCCATGCTGTTCTGAAGAGCTTGAATTCATAGGGAATTACTTTCAATGATGAGGTTACTCCATTGTTTTTTCTTGGGACTCTAAGTGAGTCATGGGATGTATTCCGCATTGCCTTATGTGCTTCTGCTACTACTTCGAACTTGCCTGATGAAGAGAGTGCTCTTTTGTAAGAAGAGATCAATCGTAAGAACTTGGATGCCTCTCATTTGTCGCATGCTTTGACTTTTAGAGGCGGCAGAGATGGTACTGGAAAGAATGACTGTGGGAATGGCCATGGCAGAGACTCGCAAAAGTCTAGGTCTAAGTCGCATGGTAAGTCATCTAGCAAGTCACATGGGAGAAATGCTAATGTGACATGTCATCATTGCAGCAAGAAGGGTCATATATGTTTGAAGTGTGAGAGTAGTTGCAGCCAATAGTGCTGAAGCAGAGAGCTCACACACACTCTACTTTTTTTCATGTGCATTAGTCATCACTAAAAATAAGAACTACGACCTTAGGTCTCAATAGGACCACTCACACCAAAGACATAGAAATAGAGCTTGAAGTTCTTGAATTCTAGCACTCCCCCTCAAGCTCAAGACAACATGTGTACACCAAGCTGCTGTCTGAAAACACTGAACTTCTCTTTACCCAAAGACTTGGTAAAGATATCCGCAACCTATTCATCAGTCTTCACATGCATGAGATCAACTCTCCTTGCAAGAACCATCTCTTTGATGAAGTGATAGTGTACCTCAATATGTTTTGTCTTGGCATGGTATACTGGATTCATGGCAAGGAGTACACTACTAAAATTTTCACATAGCAGAGTCACTAGAGCATCCACCTGTATGTCCAAATCAGCCATAAGCTTGAGCAGCCATGCAATCTCACATGTTGCCAATGCAGCACCCCTGTACTCTGACTCAATACTCGATAAAGCAACCGTAGGTTGCTTCTTGTTGCTCCACCTGATCATTCCGCTTCCAAAACCAAAAGCATAGCCACTCGTAGATCTACGGTCATATGAGCATCCTACCCAATCTGCATCCGTGTATCTAACCAATTTCAAGGGCTTATCTCTCACATAGAACAGCCTATAATATACAGTGGACTTAACATATCTCATAATGCATCTAACTGCATCCAAGTAGTACGATTTTCTAGGCTTCTGCATAAACTGGCTTATGAGCTCTACAGCATAGCTCAAGTCAGGCCTAGTGATGGTCAAGTAAATCAAACTGCCAACCATCTGCCTGTACATAGTCACAACCTCAACTTCAACCCCAGTGCTCATGTCTAGCTTTACATTCTGATTTAGTTGTTCCCCTCTTGTCATGTGATGGTCGGTTCTAACTAGAACTCTCAAGGTTCCCTTGAATTTTAGTGCCATACTTCTTCAGCATTTCCATGGCATAGTGCTTCTACATCAACCATAAACCATTTTCAGCTATAGCCACCTCAATGACCAAGAAATACTTCAAATCACCTAAGTCTTTCATGTCAAATTCAGTTTTCAGCATCTTCATTACATGCTGTATGTCCAAGTCATCATCACCAGTGATTATCAAATCATCAACATATATGACCAGCACTACCAAGCCACTGTAAGTATTTTTTGTAAATAGGCTGTGATTAGCCCTGCCAATAGCAAATCCCAAGCTTTGCAAGTAGTTACTAATCCTTCCATGCCAGGCTCTCGGAACTTGCTTCAGCTCGTACAATGCTTTTTTCAGCTTGCATACATAGTGCTGAAAATCAAAGTGTACATACCCTTCCGTTTGATCCATATAGACATCCTCTTCCAAGTCACCGTTGAGGAATGCACTCTTCACGTCCATCTGCTGCAATTTCCAACCTCTAACAGCAGCCAAAGCAATCATAGTGCGTATGGTTGCCATCTTGGCAACACTGCTAAATGTTTCCTCATAATCAAGTCCATACTGTTGGGCATACCCCTTAACAACCAGCCTGGCTTTGTGCCTTTCCACACTGCCATCTAATTTGCATTTGATTTTGTAGACCCATTTGTAGCCAATGGTCTTTTTCCCTTCAAATAGCGGCACAAGATCCCATGTTTTATTTTCAACCAAGGCATTCATTTCTTCATCCATAGCTGCTCACTAGTTCTCATCTTTTACTGCTTTAGCATATGTACCTGGTTCTTTGATCTCCATCACTTTTGTCATGTAAGCATAGTGCTTTGGAGAGTAGCCACTGTACATCAACCTGTCAACAACAGGATATCTGACCCTCTGCAAGCATCTAGGCTGTGGTGCACTGCTCGATTCCCCTCTCTTATGAAGCAGAATGTACCTGCTCTACCTCGTGCCAGGCATATAGATAGTCAGAATACCAAGCTCACTGTCTAAAGTATCAGCAGACTCATACCCAGAAGTCATCCTACTAGGTTTCACCATACCAAATGCATCCTCAATAGCTTTTTCGTTTCCTTTGCTATCCAATATATCATATCTCCCCCTCACTGACATACCGGTGTCAGGTGGACAATGAGCTAGAGCTCATCAATCTACCTGTTCAAGGAGATACTGTCTGACCACTAGGACCTGTCATAGCAATACTCTGCTGCAAATCAGTTGTAGATACATGAGTAGAAGGCATATCCGATGGCACTGCAGTCGGTGATACATATCAAGAGGCCATCTCATCAAAGATAACATCCTTGTTCACCAAAGTCTCCCTGGTAGAGGGATCATAGCATTTGTATGCCTTCTTCTCATGCGAATATCCAATGAAAATACACTTATGCGCTTTTGGATCTAGCTTCTTCCTTTTCTCATCTAGGATGTGCACATAAGCAAGACAATAGAAGACTTTCATGTGACTTACATCCAGCTTATAGCCATACAGCTTCTCAAACAGTTTCATCTCATGAATACCTACAGTGGGAGTCCGATTCAAGATATACATGGTTGTCTTAATAGCCTTAGCCCAATAATAGAATGGCATCTTCTTCTCGTTCATCATGGTATGAGCAGCTTCCATCAATACCCTATTCTTATGTTCAGCCACTCCATTCTACTGTGGAGTATAGTTGCAGGTAAGCTGCCTATGTAATCCATTTTTAGCCAGAAAATTGTCAAACTCATTTGACACATACTCCCCACTGGTGTCTAATCTCAAGCAAGAGATATAGCAGTCAAATTTCTTTTCAACCTACTTTTTAAACTGCTGAAAAATAGCAAACACCTCATCTTTTGTCTGCAAAATATACGCCCAAGTATAGATGCACAAAATATGTGAAGCATGTCAACTTGGAAAGCAAGAAAGACATGCGTTTTCACATGAATAGCATGTATGTAGGAAGCCACTTAAATTGATACATTCTGATGTGTGGGGTCTTACAAAGACCATAACTTTGAGTGGTTGTAGGTATTATGTTTCCTTCATTAATGATTGTTGAGGCTCGAATTGCACTATATTAGTACTTTTATACCTTAGTACTAGCATACATGTAGAACCAGCATATGGAAAGTGACCTAAGATGTCATATGAAGTATTCAGGTTTTTACCTGACATGCAAGCGCCTTCCTGACAGTCAGGAGTTTGTGTCTTTTGTATTCCTACGTGATGAGAAATGAAATATTCTTCAGGATAGCGCCAGATTCTGGTTGCTTATGTCTGGTACTAACACTGTGTATCTGTGTCTTGAATATTCGTGATGTCTGTTTCAAGTTATTTGATCAGGAGTGAATATGATGATGATAAACTGTGTGATAGTTTTCAGGATAGTGGTTCAGCATTGATGTTTACGATATGTAGATCATGTTTGCATGGGATTCCTGAAGATTAGGTATGTGTAATGGCTGTAAATTGTGTCAAGAAGTTCCTTGCAGTGCTAATTTCCTGCATTTCCTGTAATGGTCCTGATTGTCCATAACACTTTGGCGATCCCTGCCAGGTTCAGGAAAATGATTTCTTGATTTAGGTGCAGATCTGGAATCAGGTCCTAAGAGATTCAGGCGATAGGAATGCTGAAGCAAGAATTTGTTAGGATTAGTCTGTGAATGAAGACAATGATGGCAGTTCTATAATGATGATAAGAGGAAGACGATCTTTTCCAGAAAGACACAGGAGATATGGTTTCTTTTTTGAGGAAAAATGCTTCAAGATCTTTCACAAATTTAAGGCATTTTTGTATTTTCAGACATTTTTTTGCACTTTTACAAGTTGCAGGTGTCAGGTCATCTCTGCATAAGAAAAACCCTGCAGTCAAGTTATTTGAAGCACGACATTGAAGTTCTTATTTCTTAAGAATTCAATCACTTCAAAAGTTCTCATGCTGTGGATTCAAGGCAGATTATTCAGGATGGCATGTTCGTAAAGAAAGGCGGTCATGAAGTTCAAAGATAGGAAATATCAGATCTGCAATTTTCTGGATAGCATATTGCTGTGAACAATCATGCTGTGTGCTACATGTCTGTATGTCATTCTTGAAAATCAAGTGCTATTTGTGGCTGATATCAATTCAGGCAATAAAGGGGCTGTAATATTCAGGGCAGTGTGTTTATCAGTCAATTATGATGTTTACAGCAAGTCTATATGGCATTCTTGAAGATTATATGTTTCCCATGGTTGTTCTTGAATTCTGGAACCAGTATGCTATTTATGGATGTTTCAAGTGGTCCTCAAACTCGGATTTGTTGGTACAAGAATGGAGATGATTAAGAAGGATAGGATTTATGTTCACTTGGATAAGGAAGAAAGGCAAGATGCAAAAAGAAAGGAATTTTCAGGACTGGCCTGAAGGACTGACCTGAAGTGTAGAAATTTTCAGGCAGTTTCCTGAAGTGCAAGAATTTTCAGGCAGTTTCCTAAAGTGTAGGAATTTTCAGGCAATTCCCTGAATTGCAGGAATTTGCAGGTCTGTTACCTGAATTGCAGGAATTTTAGGTTGGTTATCTGAATTGCAGGATGAAAATGACAGGCATAACCTGAATCGCATCAAAGCTGGAAGGAAGCTTGATAAAATTGAGAAGTTTTGTCAACAAAGGAGTTTTTTTTGGCATTTTTCAAGATCTACTTGCAAATGAGTGCTTCAAGCATCCTAAACTGTTAGAATTGCAAGAATATCCTGAATACCATAAGCTGAAGACTTCTATTCTATCACTACAGAGTTTTGAGGTTGGTTGAAGGAAAAGCAAGTTATTTTCAAACAATAGCTATGCTTCATTATGGGTAAATCCAAGAAGAAGGACAAGCGATGCAAAATCTGTTTTTGAGCATGGCCATACTTCAAAGTGTTGTCCATATGTTCATGAGTCCTGTGAAAGAGGAAAGTCATGTAAGTATTTCTGCATGTTTGATCTATGTAAGCAGTTCAATGGTATCCGCAAGAAGTTCTCTTCAGCAGAGCAGCAAAGAAAGGTTCAGATTCAAGGCTAGATAAAGCATGGGAAAAGCTTACTTCTTTTGAGACTGTACTTGATGATGCTTATGAATGGCATGATGATCATGAAGGCCGGAAGGTTAAGTCTTGCTCAAGTTTGAAGCAGGTTTAGAGATTGCTTAGAGCAGTTGAGAAGCTCAAGGAGAAGTATTATGATGTTTTGGATTCAGATCAGGATTCAGATTCAAGTGATGATGATGATTGTTACCCTTTACCTATGGTTTTGCCAAAGATTGAGGCTGAGGGAGTGAGAGAGGACAAGAGCCAAAGCAGCCAAAGATCCTCGAGTACCCCAAACCCAACACAGGAGCTTACCAATGGAAGAGTGGAGCATCACACACCTTGTATTGACAACTTGAAGGTATTTTCCATACTTTGGAGTCTTGCAAACTGTTATAATCAATCTCGAATCTGTTTTACTGAAGAAGAAAGAAGTGATGAAGTTATCATCAAGGAAGTTGATCAGTTGATGATCAGTCTGGTGATCAAGAAGATCAGTTGCATATTCAAGAAGATGATGCTGTCATGCATGACCAGCATGACGCTGATGTTTTTCTTAATGAAGATGCTGTTATGGATGATTTTCTTTGTTCTCTTACTAGTTTTGAGGAAGATTATGCATCAAGGGAGCCAGATTTCATTGAAGAGGCTTTATAAGTACTTGAAATGCCACTATCTGTAGTGCAAAATCCATCATTTCAGGATGTATTTTTCCAGGATACCTATATTTCTAGCATGCTGAATACTATTCCAGGTTATTTCAATATTCAGCCTAAAGAAACTCAGCCATTTTTTTACTGCTGTCAACTCTCTAGTTCATTGCCTGTCTGAGCAGTTTTCAGGATAGCAAGCTATGGGACAGCAGCAGCAGATCAGTTTTCAGCCAGTTTTAGGACATCAAATGAATAGTTTTCAACAAGATACAGGTCTACCATAACAGACTGAAGGTCAAGAATTGTAGAAATCAGTCCATTCATGTGGTTTTCATGAAGATTTGCATGAATTATGTCCTATGACTCAATCTTCAACTGAGATGATTGAATGGCTTTCTTCTGAGCTGGAAAAGGAGAGGAATGCAACTGAAATTGCGGCAGTTGAAGCTTTATCTATCATTAATCGGCTTCAGGAAGAGAAAGCATTGCTTCAACAAGAGGCTTTTCATGTCAGGACTGTAATGGATTTGAAAGTTTCTCATTATTCAGAGGTCATTAATGCTCTTCAAGCAGTTGTTTCTCAGAAGGATAATGTAATTGCTGATTTGCATACTCAGTTGGCTTGTTCTTATATTCCAAATCATGATGTTATTCTTGAGGATCTGTATGCACAGACAATTGATATGGTAGATGAAGTAGACAGTGATGTGGAAGAATTATTTTTTCAAGAAAATGATGCAATGGTACCTGTGTTCGAGATAAATGGTGATGGTATCGTTCAAGGGTATCAGAAGCAGCTCAACATGGCTGGAAATGCAGTTTTAGAACAGCAAACTGATCAATTTGCAGTCTGAAATCTGTCAAGACAGCATTCAGGCAGTTTTCTTGAATAGCAGGAGCAGGTTGAATTTCAAGACAGCATATGGAATGAGAGGTATAAATTAATTCAGGACCAAGGCACTACTTATCCTGAAGTTTTTCAGCAAGAAACTCCTGAAAATCAGCAAATTGGTCTTATTGCAGTTTATGACTGTTCAAGAGAGCATCCTGACGACTTTTTGGCAAGGAAGGAGCAGTCCAAAGTTCAGGAAAGTTTAGGAACTGAATTGGATAAATTATTTCAGAATTTTGGAGTTATGTACCCTCATCCTGAGCAGCAGGAAGATTCCCAAAATCATGATACTAAAGAATTTGAGCCTGTAGTGGACAATGCAGATGTGAATGATCAGGATAATAATCAAGTTGTTAATGTTTTAGTTCATCCTCATATTTCTGAAGTTTTTAAGTATTCTAATCAGTTTGGAAATGAAGTTGAAGCAAATATTATTGTGCAAGTATCTACCGTAGTGGATATCTCTGCAATTGATGTTTTGGCAGAAATGGTTGATATTGTTCAGGATAATCAGTTTTTGAGCATGGCAATGAGGATATTGGATAAGTTAGATGATATTTCCAGAAGTATATTGCAGTTTTCTCTATCAGGAAGCGCTCAAGTTCTTTACTCGCAAGATGATTTTTCAGGTTTGTTGGAATTTTCAAGTTTTCAACAAATTTTAGTAATTTAAAAGTGTTTAGGTCTACTGGTAATGTTAGAATCACAGCATGGACAACAGATACTTGAATTCTTGAAATCCGAATTTGTGCAACCCGAATTCCTACAACAACAATTTGAGTTCCTGATGCAAGAAAAAGTGTGGCAACAGCTTAAAATGCAGGAATTAGACCAGAAAGTGTAGGTAGAGCATGGAAAACAGCACGTAGAGCAGCAACCTGAAGATCAGGATTTTCATGTACCTGAATGTCAAGATATATATGTTATATCAGTTTGGATTGATGCAAAGCAATATTTTTGGGGTGATATGGTATAGATTGAAGCTATGGATGAGTATGATGCAAACGCAGATGCAGTTCTTTATAGTTTTCTTTTACAGGTTTTCTTGGATTATCTTGCATATTTCTTTGGAGATGCAGTTTCTTGTTCGAGATTCAAGCTGTGTGGTATATTGTCATATATTTCTTATGATGCAGGTGCTAAAGCGTCATCGACATATTTCTTGATCAAATTTTCTACTCTTTGCCATTGGAGTAGTGATTTATTGATTCATTCATGGTTCTATATCTTTGTTCTCTATGATGTAGTATGGATGTCATTGTACTTGATTGGTTTCCAGTACTGGCATGTTGCCTTGAAATTTTACTGACACTTAGGGCTAGTTATGCAACTACACCAGAGGGCTTTGAGTATCCTAGAGGGGCTCTACTCACTGTTGCTCAGTGTGGCTTGTCGAGGGGTGCAAGGCCTCTGGCAAGGTATAATTATGTTCTTTGGGTTAGTCTACATATCATTTAGATGCATGCTTGTGGGTTCGAGTCATGACTATCCCAGTCATCCACCGGGCTGTGCCAGGTGTTGAGGCTTGAATTGCACTATATTAGTACTTTTATACCTTAGTACTAGCATACATGTAGAACCAGCATATGGAAAGTGACCTAAGATGTCATATGAAGTATTCAGGTTTTTACCTAACATGCAGGCGCCTTCCTGACAGTCAAGAGTTTGTGTCTTTTGTATTCCTGCGTGATGAGAAATGAAATATTCTTCAGGACAGTGCCAGATTCTGGTCGCTTATGTCTGGTTCTAACACTGTGTATCTGTGTCCTGAATATTCGTGATGTATGTTTCAAGTTATTTGATCAGGAGTGAATATGATGATGATAAACTGTGTGATAGTTTTCAGGACAGTGGTTCAGCATTGATGTTTACGATATGTAGATCATGTTTGCATGGTATTCCTGAAGATTAGGTATGTGTAATGGCTGTAAATTGTGTCAGGAAGTTTCCTACAATGCTAATTTCCTGCATTTCCTATTATGGTCCTGATGGTCCATAACAATGATCATATTTGCAAAGTATGGGTTTACTTTATACATGAGAAAAGTGAGGTGTTTACTCACTTTAAAAGCTTTAAGGCTTTGGTTGAGAAGGAGATAGGGTTGCATATTAAATGCCTAAGGTCGAATGGAGGGAAAGAATATCTCTCCAATTATTTTTTAGATTTTTTATAGAAAAATAGTGTACAAAGGTAGTATACATGTAGATATACTCTGCACAGCAAAATGGAGTTGCTAAGCGAAAAAACAGGAATATTATAGAGGTGGCTCATACATTAATGTCAAAAAGAAACTTGTCTCATTACTATTAGGATTAAGTAGTTGCTATTACTGTATACATTATGAATAGGACACCCATTGCTATTGTACATGGTATGATACTCGAAGAGAAGTTTACATGCAAAAGGCCAAATCTGTCCCATTTAAAAGTATTTGGATGTATTGCTTATGTGAATATTCTTGATGAATTGTGTGTAAATCGGATCCCAAAGTAGAAAAATGTGTATTTGTTGGATATTCTCTTAAGCAAAAGAATATAGATGCTATAACCCTATTACATGTAAGTTGAGAGTTAGAGGGAAAGTTGTTTTTTATGAAATGAGTAACTAGTATAGTAATGTGCAGAATACAATTGGGGTTAATGAGCATGAGAATATGGTTGTGTGGAAAATAGGTCAACAGTCATAGACATCGAGTGGACCACAAGAGTTTCCTAGTTATGGTTCTATTGATAGACCTTGGAGTGGCAAATTGATGTCACAAGTTACTCCACCAAGTACATCACAGATGTCAAGAAAAGATAAAGAGAAAATTGGGGACTCGCCTATTGTGACAGAAATATCATCAAGTTTCTCTCATGTTAATGTTGATTCAAATGGCTCTGAGTAGAGCTTAAATGAGGAGTTTGGGATTCCATCTATTAAGACACCTAATGTGTGGAAGGAACAAGAGGATGCTAAAGCTCCTATTAGTGATCCAAGTCCACACATATCAAGTAAACTAAGAAAGCCAATGGACCAGTTGACACATGATAGAGTGTAGGATGTGGAATCCACTTGTTTTGAGGATGTAGTGGTTGGGTAATGAGCATTAGGATCATGCTATGGATGAAGAAATGGATGCACTTATGGATAATGACACATGGAAGTTTGTGTCCTTACCTGAAGGCAAGAAAGCTATTAGCTGCAAATGGGTTTACAAGGTTCAGATGGATCTATGGAGCACTCTAAGGCATGACTGGTTGCCAAAGGGTACATATAGACTCATGGTATTGATTATGAGGAGAGTTTTGCTCCAACGGCTAAAATGGCCACTAGAAGGGTTGTCATAGTAGTGGCTATATCAAAAGGTTGGATCATGTATCAAATGGATATTAAGAATGCCTTCTTGTTATAAGAGGAAATTTATGTGGAGTAGCCACTTGTTTATGTGAATGACAATAATCCAGATTATATGTGCAAGCTTCGTAAGACCTTGTATGGGCTAAAGTAAGCACCTAGGGCATGGCGTGATAAGATTCTAGAATACCTTGTCAACGTTGCATTTTGCAGAGCACAAGATGATCACTCACTCTATGTATGTGAGAGTGATACAAGTATTGTGGCCATTACTATATATATGGATGATTTGATCATTGTATTTGATAGTGAGATAGAGATTGACCATGTGAAGGGTCTCCTCAAGGCTGAATTTGAGATGAAGGATTTGTGAGAGCTATGCCATTTTCTTAGTATAGAGATAAACAAGACTCCATAGGGTATATGGTTGTCACAGAAACAGTATACATTGGGTATGTTGAAGAAGTATGGTATGGCTGATTACAAGCCTATCTCTATACCTTTGAATGTTAATGCTAAGAGATTACTACACATGAGGGTGATTTGATTCAGCATGTTACTATGTATCAAAAGATTATGGGTAGCCTTATCTATTTAATCACTAGGCCAAACCTAAACTACATGGTTGGTTTGGAGAGTCAATTTATGTAGCTTCCACGGAACCCACATTTGGATGCAGTGTGGCACACATTACACTATGTTATGCCCACATTGAAATATGCATTATTCTATAGTGCAAGTGTATCATTAGACTTGTATGGTTACGTAGATGCAAATTGGGCTAGTAGTATTTCAAACAAGAGATCTACCAATGATTTTATGTTTTCCTTTGGGAATTGTGCTATTACTTGGCACAACAAGAAACAATTGACAATATAGAGGCCGAGTACGGAGGTGCTACAATTGCAGCATGTGAGGTAGCTTGATTATGTAAGCTACTTAGTGATTTGGGTATGCAAGTGGATAACAATATTATTGTCTACCGTGACAACCTTAGTAGTATTCAATTGGCTAGCAACCCAGTGTATCATGCGCAACAAACACATAGAGGTCCATTATTGTTTCATTCCAAAGAAAGCTTTGGCAAGTGATATTGACTTGGTTTATGCCAGCACAGAGGAACAAGATGCTAACATTTTCACCAAGGCCTTGGAAGCTAAGAAGCTTCGATGCTTTAGGACTATGCTTGGAGTTCACAAACTCATGTTGAGCTCGAGGGAAAGTGTTGAGATGTCGAGCTCTACATGAGTTAGCATCCACTACATGCCTTGATGATGTGATATGATATTATTCACTAGCGTGTTAGGTGACTGACATGATGATATCTAGTGAAACTATAGCTGGACTATGCCCACGTAGTCCATCCTTAGTTATGGCACATTTACTATGCCACCTATTCACGCTTAGTGATTGCATGTACATATGTTATGGTACTTTCATATTAGTCTCTCATGATATTGTAGACCTAGTTCTTTTGTGTAGAAGAAGAAGAAAGAAAAAGGAGAAGATTTCATCCCTATCTTTCTATGTGCTCAAGTCTCCATTGCCTTTGTGTGTGTGTGCTCTTGGGTGCTTCACCTCTCTCCCCTCTTGTCTATTTTCACATTTTTCCTTTGTTATTCAACTCTTGCTTGAGTTAAATCTTCCATGTCTTTCTATTCACAGAAAACATGTTCTCAACTCTTGCTTGAGTTGAATCTTCAGTGTCTTTGTATTCACAGAAAACATATTCTCAACTGTGGTTCATGCTGCATGTGAACTTTTTGTATTTCTAATATGCCCAAGCATAGTGTCATCAATGACTATAGATAGTCAATACATGGTCACTTAACTCTAGCTTCTTTTCTTCACTTGAAATAATTTCGAAGAGGTCTTTTCCAATAAGGAATTTTGTCACATGGAACTTGCATGATGGGTAGTTGTTCTTGTCTAGCTGCTCAATGATGGGGTTTTCATTGTTATCTGCCATTATCATAAAATTGATGCAAAATGGTAAGCAAGTCTTATGCAGTCTTTCACAACAAGTGCACAGCAACTAACTAAGTAGACTTTTTCACTGACTGCTTAATAGTATATGTAATCTATAGCCTGTTTGCAAATAAAACTTGTGTTTACTTCTTGCCAAACACCTCAAAACTTACAAATTCGAAATTTGTAACCTATGCACCTACTTTCAATTGACACAATTGAAATTGTAGTATACTCTAAAACTATGGTTTGTAACATTGTGGGTCTAAAACGAGGTCCAAAACAGTCTCAAATAAATATAAACTACTATGCTCGCACACCAAATCTCACAGCAATGTGAGATTTTTGCATTACCCTACTTACAATACACCCACATGCACTATCCAAGGAAAACAGAGAGAGAATAGGAGAGCTTCTTACCGATTGCTTGCTTGCTTGAATCCTTCTTCTTCTCCTTTACTTCAGGCTTCAAAACTAGCCTCTATTAGTGGTGCAACTTTGATAACATATCATGAAACACGTGGTGGAGGGACCACGGGGGATTCACTAGTAGTAATAAGGAGACGTCACTTGCGTGCAAGAAATATATGAAAATACCCCTTATCTACCCCCTATTTATGGGGCCTTACCTTATAAAATGTACATTCCTTCCTTTAAATAGCCCCCCTCCCTTACACTCACGTGGTACCATACGATAAACCCTAGTGCACCCCCCCTCCCCCCCGGGGGAGGGACTTGCTTAAGCTGCTACACCATACACACACCATACACACAAGAGGAAGCTTACTCAAAAACACAAGAAGAGAGATGGAGGTAAAAATGTTTTCTTAATGGTTTCTTCTTCTTCTTTCTCATACAATACAACGTACACAAAGTACTAATAAGATGCAACATAAAGGAAAGTGGCCTACTAAGTCAAACAATGTATAATAGACTATACTAATTGACTAGTGCTGTAACATGCCAATTGTAGATAGGTGTAGCAAACCAAATATAACATGTAATAATTCAGTGGCCATGTAAGAGTCATCAATACCACTAACTTGCTAAGTATAGATGTGCGGATCCATCTACCAAGCTGTCCATGATTAATGTCCACACATGTTGAGCTTGCCATCTCAACAAGAGTATTAGACACTCTTTGTTAGAAATCAAAGTCCTAAGCAATCCTAGGAAAAATCTTAAGGGAATGAAGGTGCAAGGAAATGCAGGTTACACTAAGTGAAATTGTGTGAAATCCTTAAGGGTACCTTGGCAAAGAAAGATATCCTAAGTTGGTATGACAAGGGATTTACCCTTATTACTTATGCACGAGAAGTTTTTTGCCCCTAAGACAAGAGGTTTTTCCTATCTCAACTGATGGATTTTTTCACCCAAGGTAAAATGTTTTAAAGATAATCTAGGTTAGTCTAGGTTGCCACTTGTGCAAAAGTGTCCTAGGGTCATTATGTGCAAATAAGACTATGCTAGCTATATGTCCTAATACTAGAGTTGTAGTGATAACATGCACTAAAGCTAAGTTGTGTGTGTGCCTAAGTAGTAATGTGTATGTGTAACTTCTTTGTGTGTGCACAAGTGGTGCCCTCTTGGACAAGTGTTTGTGTAAGAGTTCCCTATTCTAACTTATGTGTATTCCTAGGTTATGTACTTCAGTGATTCCTTACATGGAGTAACCAAATGCACCTATATTATCTATACAAGAGTGCCTATCAACTATGTTCACTTAATTTATATGCCCAAGTAGCCTAAGGTTTGGTGCCCTAGATCCTATGTGCCCTAGTGTATGCATGCCTATTCTCTGATGTGTAAAAATGCTCTTTAAGCTAAATTATGTGCATTAGCACCTCCTCAATTAACTATGTGCCTAGCTTTATGTGAATGAGTGGCATATAATTCTATGTGCATGAGTGCCTAAGACATGTGGAGTGTGCCCAAGTACCACCTAAATAAACATAGAACACAATTCATGAAGCTTTAATTGGATAGCTTGGTTGGAATCCTCATGCCTCGAAGATTAAGATCCTCCAAGGGCTTGGCCTCTCTCATAAAAATTCCAATCCATGGTTTTTTGCTAAATAGGAAAGGATAAAACAAATGTTTGGGAAAGAAGAGCACAACATGCTTTTCTTTTTTCCATTTTTTTGGCATTCTATTTTTGAGTTAGTCTAGTTGAGCATGCTTTCTCCCTTAAAAGAGTGCTTTCTTTAAGTCTTTCTATTTCACTCAAAAGCTAAATTCAATTTTCTTTTTCCAATCTTAATTTGTTTTTTCCTTCTCCCATTATTTTATTGTCCTGATGAAAGCACTTTTCTCCCTGTTCCTTATGGGTAAGTCCTAGTCATGTCCTTCCAACATCAATATGCCATAAATTTATAAAGTGACTAATTTTTTGAGATGAATGCATCTACATCATTAATTATTCCTAATCTCAATGATGAATGACCCATTTTAAAATGTGCAAATTTTTTATCATTTGATATTGCATGTTAGATTTTATTAAAAGTACTTCCATTTAAAAATATATAAATATGCAAATGTACCAAGAATTCACATTTCATGAATGAAATAACTTGCTTAATATTTTTCACACATTGATTAAATTTTTAAAAATTCATATTATTTTATTGAGTTGAACTACATAATGGGACATTACAACCACTCCCTCATCACAAGTGACAAGCCGCGACTCCAAGCCAAGAGAAGAATAATAATGAGATGATGATGATAATTAGGAAGAGGAAGAGAAAGAGGAAGAAAAAGAAGAAAAAGAAGAGGAGGAGGATGAGGTCATGGATGAAGATGAAGCTTCTCCGAGCAACCCCTCATTCATACACTCCCTCACTCTGTTTGAGGCCCTTCACCATACACTAATCAATTATTAACCAAAAATTGAAAGTCACACAAATTGAACAAGAAAGAAAATAGAGGCAAGAGAAAAGAGAATTTGAGAAAGCATGCACGACACAAGATTGGGTAGAGTATCCTCTATGCATAGGTGAGCACCTCCCCTATGCATGTATTTATAATATTGAATTAAGCTTTCATGCTAAAAATACATTGAAAGCATTCATTTTGAGTTCTTTCTTTTTCTTTCCTTGCACTACTTGATTTTGTGCAAATAAATAAAACACGCTCTATGCTAAATAGCTAATCAAAAATAATATATAATCTTCCCAAAATAAGTCTATTGTGCATGTGGGCATGCAAAGTCCTTGTGCTAAAAGGCATATAAAAAATATAATTCCATAGTATGAAGCTCATAAAATTCACACATTAAAATATGCACTCCAAAATAATAATTCTGTCTAACTCCATCTAATTATGTACTCACCACAACACAAAACATATATCCTTCCATCTATCTATTAGGCATAATGTGACTAGTATTACATGCGTATGTTTGCATAATAAGTCACAAATTATGCAACAAATAGACAAAATCTACAATAATCAAAATTCCATAAATTTTATAATAAATGTAATTCCATAATATTTCTTGGGGATTAAAAATTCAAGAAATGTTATGGAATTATATTTATTATAAACTTTATAGAATTTTAAATATTGAAGATTTGGTCTATTTGCTCCATAATCTGTGACTTATTGTGCAAATGAATTATATTTATTACATAATTTATTAAATTTTGATTATTGTGAATTTTTTCTAATTTCTTAGAATTATATTTATTATGAAATTTATGGTATTTTATTACTATGGATTTTGTCTAGTTTATGTGATAAGTCATAGATTATGCAACATTTACTTAGAATTATATTTATTACAAAATTTATAGAATTTTGATTATTGTGGGTTTTATATTGACTAAAACCCACAATAATCAAAATTCCATAAATTTTGTAATAAATATAATTCCATAACATTCTCCCTCACTCTCTCACACTTGACCACTCACCCTCTCAAGCTATGTATGGAAGAAGGGAGGAAGAGAAAAACACATGAGGAGAAAATGGAGCTTATCTCACGATTCCATCACTTTCTCTTGAGTCTCTTCCTCACTGTAAAGTTGTGGAGGTTGCAAGTATGTTGAAGAGAAGATGGAGAAGAAGATGCTCAAAAGATTGCATATACAAAAATGAGTGTTTGTATTCACTTTACATATTATATACATAGAGTTAGGGTCTTACAAGTTACTAGCCTTAGTAAAATGGATAGGCTTTTTCCACAACCTCTGCAACAGTATGTAGATCTTCTACTACTTCAAGAGGTATTATAATTTTGCATGGGAGTGATCCTACATGTCATGTTATACAAGAATGCATAAAAGACTATATTTATAGGTGGTGATCAAGACAAGATTTGTTATTCCTCCTAATGGATTTGTGGTGCCTAAGATAAATATAATGAAATGTAACAAACTTACATCATCATTTTCTAACACTTTCAACATTAGTCACTCTTTGGTTGGCCCTTGTTGACTTCTTAATGTTCAAATTTGACCTTTGGGGTTAACAGTGACATATATTGTCCCCAAGTATAGGCTATGTCATAACTATAGATGGGGTGTTTTACTAAGTCTAGCATGTCCACTATTCAACTTACCTTTCATATTTAACCCACTTTTCCAAGTTTTTATCATCCTAGAATGTTGACTTAAATACCTCATGTGACAAAGTTGAGGACACATGGTAATGAGCAAGTATGCATGCAAAACCTTCATTTAAGTCTACAACATGTCATATTTAAACACAAACACATTAATTCATAATCAAGAATACATTTGATTATGATATTTATAATTTGCTAATGGATCAACCAGCAATGGCTCGCATTAATGAAAGGGGTGAGTTGCTTGGCTTGTAGTAAGCATTTGGTCTACCGCTTTGGGTATGATCACCATGGCATTCAACTTAAATTGTTTTAACTTCAATCAATCCATGGTTTATATTGGTATTGGAGCTTCAAAGGGGGGACAAAGCCACAATTAAAGACCTCTATAATTCTAAGCTTACATCAAATCACTTAATAATAAGTCTATTTTGTTCATGAATTTGGTGCCTCTACTTTAAAGTTTGCACTTTATCAGGTTTAGTTGTAATAATATTAGTCTTCTTTCATCTATTTTTCTACTGTTCTTTCAGTTTTTTCTTATTTCTTTGGGTATGATCATCACAACATCAACTTAAATTTGTTTCAACTTTAATCAATCCATGGTTGATATTGGTGTCAAGGCTTCAAAGGGGGGACAAAGCCACAATTTAAGACCTCTACAATTCTAAGCTTACATTAGATCTCTTTATAAGCATTGACTTTTAATGGTTATACCTATGATGTATACAACGTGCCACAACTAGTGTGTTGTAGTCTAAGCATGTAGGTATAAACAAAGTGAGACATATCAAGTAATTAAAGCTAGGCAATGCAACATGCAAACTCCCTCCATTAAATTCATTGAATCTAAAGTGAAATGATCATTTCATCGTCATTTGATTGTTTTGAGAGGGAAAGATAGGAGAACAAAATTGGAAAAAAAGATTTCTTGAGTGCATGTACACATGTGTGCATGCACTCATGCAAACATGCATGTGCACCACACGCACATGCACACACACACATTGTATTAACTTCTACAAAGACCAAATAGACCTACAAGACAAAAATAGATACATCTAAAAGGTAGGGAACTATCATGTTTCCAAAGTTGAGTAAAGGAAAGATAATGGAAGAAACATGCAGGTAGGAAACAATAAATAGGTAGGAGAAATAAAAACTAGTAATGTGATACATTAGCTAATACAAAAATGCTAAATGATCATGGAGCTTATATGTGGAAAAAAATGATAGTGATGATGTTTATGAAGGATGAAGCCAGTTTGAAACAATAATATGATGATATATAAAGAATGGGACTTTGGATGACTCTTATTCTTTCAAGTTTTTCCTATCATGTGTGGAACAAGGCTACCTCTCATTTAGTTGAATTGTACTCTAGTTTTGAGCGTGCGCGCACACACACACACACACAAACACATACACCCAAGAAAGCAAAGAAATGAAGAAGGCTCATAGCTTGTAGTTGGCTTACCTATGCTCACCTTCTCCATTGTAGTCACACAATCCACATGTACTTCTCTTACACATCTAGCTCTCAATCTACCATTAATTTGCTTCCCTTCACACTACCAAGCATAGATAGAGGAGAATTAGAGGGGAAGAGGGCTTTTCCTTCCTATATCCTCACTCTCTCACTCTCTCTCTATGTTTCAAATTGGATATGGAGACACAAAATGCCCATGCGGTATGGAGATTAATAAAAGCAAGTGAGAACTTCACTCTCCAAGTCCCTCACTCTCACACCTCTCATGCACTCTCTCTCTCAAACTCAAGGTATGATGGAAGCAAAAAGGTGAAGAGAAAGCATGAGCTCTAGAAATGCACATAAGAATGAGAGACTCTGTTCATTTTACACATTATATACATAGGGTTTCTTGAAGAGAAAGCGTGAGCTCTAGAAATGCACATAAGAATGAGAGACTCTACTAATTGTACACATTATATACGTAGGGTTTCTTAAGTGGGTAGCCTCAACCCTTGTCCACTCTCAAATCTAGTCGTCTTGCTTTTACATGCCCATGGCCCTTGGATTTGTGAAACATACTTCTCTCATGATGGATGAACTTGCTGACAAATCTTCATGACTTGCAGGTTTTTTGTGCATTAAAAATGTACATGTTTGTGACTTTGAAAGATATTACAATTTGCACAAGAGTGAGCCCAACTCTTACCTTTACAATAGCTATTTTGTGTATGAGTATTTTATAATTGACTTTGAAATATAAAGTACAAGTTTCAGGGCTAGAAAAATAGACTTCTACTTAGCTACTTGGCCTAGAATTCAAAGATATGTTGAGGCCTTAAATATATTTGAACATCATTCTATTATCTTAGTAGACCCAACCTTAGTCCAAGGTTCGGGAAAAGATGGGTTCGCTTCAACCAAGAACTTGTTCACTTTGATAAAAATCCTTCTCAATTATTTGGAAGAAGGAAATAAATCCTCTTCAAATTTCTCAAAATATAGTTATATTTGTTAAATATATGTATAAGATACCGTCTCAATGGGGGATACTTCCTTCTTGGATGATAATGAAAAGGATTTAGTTCCTCTTCCTCCAAAATTATTTCCTGAACCTTGCAGGCTTAGTCTCTTCTTGCCACTTCGAGCTATTGGCTATCACTTATTATATTTAGCAGTTACTATTTATGGTACCTCGAGAAAATAATAAGTCCTAATAATCCTTGGTAGCTTCCTTTGCATTTTTTTCTCCCAAGTACTACTTTTTTTCATAATTAATACTCGCACTAGATTCTATTTTAGCAATCCTTGAATTTGATTAATAGATTGGGAGAGCATAAATGCAGTTGCTTGATAAACCATTCATAAATATGATGACCAAGGTCATGCTAAAGCTTATCCAATGATTTAGCCAATGGCAATAAGCAATTTCTCAAATGTTAATGTCTTATATGTATGTTAATGTCTATTAACATGGTAAGGTAAACTGAAAAGAATAGATGTGGATGTGCAATAAAAGGAACAACGACACAAAATATGGAGGCTCAATAAATCTTCTTCTCCTTCATCTTCATTATTTTCTTTCTTCCATTGTTAATTGAGTACACACAAAGTATCTCCAAAAGTGATAGAAATCTTTTGACCTTTAAGCCACTTCACACACACACACACACTCTCTCTCTCTCTCTCTCTCTCTCTCTCTCTCTCTCTCTCTCTCTCTCTCTCTCTCTCTCTCTCTCTCTCTCTCTCTCTCTCTCTCTCTCTCTCTCTCTCTCTCTCTCTCTCTCTCTCTCTCTCTCTCTCTCTCTCTCTCTCTCCCCCCTTTATTTATGCATGCATAGGATATGGACTTGGCCCATGTCTATTTCTCAACACTCCCCCTCAAGCTTAGAATGAGCTCGTATATACAATATCCTAAGTGCACTTCTAAAGTATTCAAACGTATCTTTACCTAAATGCTTTGGTAAGGATATCCACAACTTGGTTGTTGGTTTTGACATGTACCAAGTCTATCTCTCCATCCATAACCTTCTCTCCAATGAAATGGTTGTGCACTTCAATATGCTTCATCCTTGCATTGTAGATTGGGTTCTTTGCCAACATATGCTACTAATGTTATCACAATGAATGATAAATCCACCATTTATCTCTATCCCCATATCACATAATAGTAATCTTAATAGTAATCTTAACCATGTCTACTTATATGCTACCAATGCTATAGCTCTGTATTGTTACTTCTGTACTAGAGAAAACCATTGTAGAACAAGCCAAAGCTAATTGTCTTTTTCACATATCTCAAGACTCTCCTCACTACATATAAATGTGACTTGCATTGCTTCTACATGAAGTGGCTTATCACTCCCATTGAATAACTCAAGTCTGGTCTTGTTATGGTTTTTACATGAAGTGGCTTATTACTCCCACTGAATAACTCAAGTCTGGTCTTGTTATGGTTAGGTAGATCAGACTACCAACCATCTTCCTAAATATAGTAACATCCTCAACATATTGGCCATCATCCACCAACTTCATGCTTTGATCAAATGGTGTATCCACAAGCTTACATGCTGCCCTTCTATACTTCGCTAGCATCTTCAATTAGTATTGTCTCTATAATAACCAAACTCCATGTGGAGTGTCAATCATCGCAATGCCAAGAAAATACCTCAATAAACCAAGGTCCTTAATGTTAAACTCCTTGTGCAACCTATGCTTTCCTTCAACAATCTCTCTTTGAAGAGTACCTATAATGATGATATTATCAACATAGATGACCACAACAACCATTCCATCCTCTGTATGTTTGACATAAAGTGAATAATCAGTCATGCTTTGCTAAAATCCCATGCTACATAAGAACTTGTTGATCCTCTCGCACCAAGCTCTAGGTACGTGCTTCAATCCATATAATGCCTTCCTCAACTTGCACACATAATGAGGATATTTGGGGTGTATATACTCTTTTTGTTGATCCATAAATGCTTTCTCTTCCAATGTACCATTCAAGAATGTATTCTTGACATCCATTTGGTATAATTTTTAGCCACATAGACAGAAGTTAATGCAATCACTGATCTCACTATAGTCATCTTAGCCACACGACTGAATGTCTCCTCATAGTCCAAACCATATGTCTATGTATAACCCTTTACAACCAACCTTGCTTTGTATCTCTCCAATGAGCCATCCGATTCGCACTTGACTTTATACACCCACTTGTAGCCAATTGCATTCTTGCCATGAGGCAACTCAACTAGATCCCATGTCTTGTTTTCTTTAACAATGCATCCATTTCATCATCCATAGCATTCTTCCTATCGTTGTTTCCAACTACCTCTTCAAAATAAGTAGGTTCTACATGCTAAACATAGGATACCATGTATGCATAATGCATTTTCATGAAGCCATTATATGTAAACTTGTGAATTGGATGCTCACTCTATTTGATCTCCTAAATTGAGGTGCACTAGTAGACAGTGTCTCAAACCATTCTTGCATGTGGTGTGTCAAGATTGTGGGAGAGAAGGAAGGAGTCTCGCTTGAAGCTTTCTTGCTTGCACAATGGGGGAAGACACACAAGGGTGGAGGCTAAAAACAGTTTTCCTCTTCTTAATTGTGTAAGCCAAAAGAACTCTAGTACAAAGAAATAGAAGAACCCTCTATATGGGTCTCAAACCAAACTCAACTAACTAAGGTGGCATACTAACTGAGCCACGAACTAGAGTAGATAAGGATAGCTATCATGTAGCTATTATTCATGGGCGGTGTACCAACCGCGTCTGCAACTGACAAGTCGGTGACATAAATACACAACGGTCACCCTGGCGTATCACGAGTGGAGCTCGATATCTCAACACTCCCCCTCGAGCTCAATCCCAATTCCTGCACACCAAGCAGGTCTCTGAACTTGCGCAGCTTCTCTGCGCCCAATGCCTTCGTGAATATGTCAGCTACCTGATCCTCTGTGCTGACATAAACTAGATCAATAAGACCTAGTAAAACCCTCTCTCACACATAGTGATAATGCACCTCAATGTGCTTTGTTCTAGCATGATAGACTGGGTTATTTGCCAAGTGTATACTACTCATGTTGTCACAATAAATGACAACTAGCCCATCTGTAGACTGATGCATATCATAAAGTAGCTTATGCAACCAAGCTACCTCACATGCAGCCATTGCTGCACCCCTGTACTCAGCCTCTGTGCTCGACAAGGCAACTGTAGGCTGTTTCTTGCTGCTCCAAGTGACTGCAGCACTCCCAAAAGAGAATACATATCCACTGGTAGATCGTCTATCAGAAATACTACCAGCCCAATCAGCATCAGTGTATCCATGCAACTGTATCTGAACCCCAGTCTTATAAAATAGTCCATACTGCAATGTGGACTTCACATACCTGAGTATGCGTCTAGCTGCATCCAAATGTGGTTTCCTTGGAGCCTGCATAAACTGACTTACCAATCCAACAGCATAGCTCAAATCTGGCCTGGTAATAGTCATATAAATCAAACTTCCTACTATGCGTCTGTACATAGTAGGGTCTTCTAGAAGCTCACCTGCATCTGTGCTTAGCTTCACATTTTGCTCCAAAGGAACTGAAATAGGCTTACAGCCTGTCATCCCATATTTGGACAGCATGTCCAATCCATACTGCCTCTGCAAGAGCTGTATCCCACTTGGTGATCTAATCACCTCAATGCCCAAGAAATAACGCAGCTCTCCCAAATCCTTCATCTCAAACTTCTGCTTCAATAGCATTTTCACATGAAGGATATCTTCATCACTGTCACCTGTCATAATCAAATCATCAACATAAATGACAAGTAGCATAATACCTTTCTCTGTTTTTCTCACATAAAGTGAGAAATCTGCCTTGGAAATCTGAAAGCCAATAGTGACAAGATACTGTCCTATCTTGTCAGACCATGCTCTAGGTGCTTGCTTCAAGCCATACAAGGCTTTCTTCAACCTGCAAACAAATTCAGGATGAACAGCATGCACATAACCTGGTGGCTGCTCCATATAGACCTCTTCTTGCAAATCACCATGCAAGAAGGCATTCTTTACATCCATCTGATGTAAAGACCATCCCTTTGATGCAGCCATAGCAATGACTGCTCTTACAGTTGCCATCCTTGCAACTGGACTGAATGTTTCTTCATAGTCAATGCCATATGTTTGTGCATACCCCTTGACTACTAATCTTGCCTTGTATCTGTTCACAGAACCATCTGCATTGTGCTTCACCTTATAAACCCACTTACAGCCAATTGCATTCTTACCTTTAGGCAAAGGTACTAACTCCCATGTAGCATTTTCTTCCAAGGCATCCATTTCTTCATCCATGGCTTTCTCCCATTTTTCTTTTCCCATGGCTTGCTCAAAAGATGTGGGTTCTGGTTCCTGTATCACTTTGACCATATATGCATAGTGAATGGCTGTAAATCCATCATATTTCAGCCTATCCACAGGATACCTAGCTCTCGTAGACCTGCGCAAAGTAGGTTCACTCCCAGGTGCTCTCAAAACATCCCTGGTCTTCCTTACTCCAGGTGTAACAATAGAAGGAATACCCAACTCATCATCAATGCTCTGTTCTGATCCACTGGATTCACCATCCACATAAGAGTGACCTGCATTCACATCAAACATGGGCTGATCAACCTTCTCTTTTCCTTTTCGTGATACCTGCATACCACTATTTGCATTGCTTTGAGAAGATTCTCCTGATCTCAATCTGCCTGTCCATGGCGAAGAATGTGAACCACTGCTAGAGGACGCTCCAGGTCCACTAATATTTTGTGACTGCTGCTGTGAATTCTGTGCAGCATTACCATTTTGTGCATCTTCATCATCAATCACATTTACTGGTTTATACCAGCTACTCATCTCATCAAAAACAACATCTCTGCTCACTGTAAACTTACGAGTAGAAGGGTTATAGCATCTATACCCTTTTTGCTGCAGAGAGTAACCAATAAAGATGCACTTCTCAGCTTTTGGATCCAACTTGGATCTCAGCTCATCTGGCACATGTACATAGGCAATGCAACCAAAAATTTTCAAATGAGAAATATCTGGTTTCCTACCAGTATACCTCTCCTCTGGAGTCATTCCATGTATTGCTGCAGTGGGAGTCATGTTCATTATGTAGACTGCTGTAGCAACTGCTTCAGCCCAATAAAAATCTGGCAAGTCTTTTTCATTGAGCATGGCACGAGATACCTCTCCAATATGCCTGTTTTTCCTTTCTGCAATTCCATTTTTTTGTGGGTTATAACTGCATGAATATTGCTGCTTTATGCCATGCTCCTGCAAGAACTTTGCAAACTCATTTGAGAGGTACTCTCCCCCTCCATCTGACCTTAGGCATTTTATTTGTAGACCTGTTTCTTTTTCAGCCATAGCTTTAAGGGTTTTGAAATGCCCAAAAACTTCACTTTTCTTTTTCATAAAATACACCCAAACTTTTCTGCTATAGTCATCAATAAAAGTGACAAAATAATGACAGCCTCCAAGAGATGCAGCTTTAGTAGTCCACACATCAGAGTGGATTAATTCCAATGGCTTCTCACTCTCTTGAACATGTCTAGGAAATGGTTTCCTTGCCTGTTTTCCAAACTGACAGGCTTCACATACCTTATGCATTTCTGCAACCTTGAATTTTGGCAATCCTGCAACAATATTTTGGGCCTGCATTGATTTAAGTCGCTGTACATTAACATGACCAATGCGTTTATGCCAGATATCAATATCTGCAACTACACCGGTCCCATGTGCAAACATTGCTGCACTCAATTCAGACATGTCTGCATCCAATGTAAACATTCTGCCCTTCTTCTTTCCTTTTGCTATCAAGCGACCTTTATTTTTCATATCCTCAACAAAGCATCCATGAGGATTAAATATGACCTGCAAGCCCTGCTCAACCATTTGACCAACAGAAACCAGATTCTTGGTGATATTCGGAACATGAAATACATCGGAGAGGTATTTCTTTTTCCCATCTTGCATAGACAAAGGTGTTTTTCCAATCTGCACAATAGGATGTGCAGTATCATCACCAGTCTCCACAAATCCTGGTTTTTCCATTTTCCTTGCATCCTCCATCCATTCTGCATGACCTGTCATGTGGTTTGACGCACCTGAGTCAACATACCATACATCGTTGCTTTCTTCTGCACTTGTCACAGAATTGTTCATGTGCTGCACCATAAACAGATGCTCATTTCTGTCATCACCCTGTCTACTAGAAGATGCATAATTTCCTTGTTGCAGTTTTCCATTCATGATGTCATTCTGCTTTTTGTAGCAGTCTTTAGCCATATGACCCATTTTACCACAATAGTAGCATTCAACATTACTGTTTGCATTTTGGCCTCTTTGCCATCCACCACGACCTCTTTGGCTCCCCCTGCCTCTAGAGTTACCACGTCCTCCTCCATAGGACTGATTTTCTTGAGTTTGCTGCATATTCTGATTTCTACCACGGCCTCCAAATCGGCCTCCTCTACCTCTGCCTCTACCTCTTCCAGCATTTGAGTAGAAGACAACTTCTTTTGAAGTTCCTCCTGAAGAAGATGCACCACCATTTCTCTGCTCCTCAGAAATTAGAAGAGCAATCAACTCCTCAAAGTCAGGAAATCTTTCACGAACGGAAATGGATGTTCGAAACTGTGCATAATCCTTTCCTAGACCATTCAAGGTCACGGAAACTAAATCATCATCTTCCACTGGCGACCCAATGGAAGCAAGTGCATCTGCAATCTTCTTCACCTTCATGTGGTAGTCATTGATGCTCATATTTTCTCTTTGCACATTATGCAACTCTTGCTTGAGCTGCATTTTCCTGGCTTGTGTATTTGTGCTATACATTTTTGACAGAGTATCCCATGCCTCCTTTGGCGTACTTGCATCCTGAATATGCACAATCATAGAGTCTGAAATGCTGATAGACAGCCAGTACATAACTTTCCTGGCTCTCTCATGCCATGTTTTAAATGCCTGCATTTGCTGTTGATTGGGAACATCAGGAAGAACTGGTTCTTCTTCATTTCCTGCAACAAATTCCCAATGTCCTTTTCCCATAAGGAAATTCGTCATTCTAAACTTCCATGCCTGGAAGTTGTTCTTGTCAAGCTTTTCAGTGACAATCTGTGAAAGAGAATCAGACGCCATTACAGAATACTGCAAGAAATTCTGTCACTGCAAAAAACACAGCTTCACCCTCACAAGGGCAAATCTGCAAAACTGGCGAAAGTGGTATTTGACCACACAGTCACTTCCTAGTGACGATTTTGCATAAACAGGAACCAAGGATGATTCTGAAACTCCCAATGTCTCTGCGCACAAGCATACGATGCAATTTCTACAGTAACTTTTCACCGACCTGTAGAACAGTGGCTGCACTCTTGCTTCACCGCGAAGGGCGTCTCAACCTGAGACAATGCACTCCTGCAATTTCCGGCTGTGCTATCTGCAGAGATCTGCTCCCAAAACAGAAAATGAAAGCAACACTGCTCCTCTTACCAGACCACCGCGAGCTTGGCTTGCTTTCTTGAGCTCCTTACCACGAACAAGGCTCTGATACCATGTCAAGATTGTGGGAGAGAAGGAAGGAGTCTCGCTTGAAGCTTTCTTGCTTGCACAATGGGGGAAGACACACAAGGGTGGAGGCTAAAAACAGTTTTCCTCTTCTTAGTTGTGTAAGCCAAAAGAACTCTAGTACAAAGAAATAGAAGAACCCTCTATATGGGTCTCAAACCAAACTCAACTAACTAAGGTGGCATACTAACTGAGCCACGAACTAGAGTAGATAAGGATAGCTATCATGTAGCTATTATTCATGGGCGGTGTACCAACCGCGTCTGCAACTGACAAGTCGGTGACATAAATACACAACGGTCACCCTGGCGTATCACGAGTGGAGCTCGATATCTCAACATGGTGGAGCATGCTTTCCTGTGCTCTTTATCCCTGGAGTTCTAACATGTGGTATTGTAAACTCATCATCCATAGACTCATCCTCAAAATTTTCAACCATAGGCTTCTTTCCTTGTGAAATTTCTACCCTCTTTTGTGCACTCCTCAACTTGCCACTACTCCATGGACTATAACTCCCAATGCTTTCTTCATGATCTTGAGGTCTAGACATATCCTCAATATGCTAATTTTTTGACTATTATTTCCTACAATTTTCTTTCCATAACCATCATCATCACTACTCTCATAGACATCCATCTCAACTACAACTTTTGATATCTACACCGAGACTCATACTCACTAAATATAACATCCTTGCTTATGTAGACCTCTTTAGTGATAAGGTCATAGCATTTGTAGCCCTTCTCATCTAGATATGTAAGAAAAATGCATTTAACAACCTTTGGTTTCATATTTTTCCTCAAATCATTAGGGACATGGACATAACATGCACAATCAAACACTCTAAGATATGCAACTACAGGTGTCTTTCCATACATTTTCTCATACGGAGACATGTGTGAGTCCAAGATGTAGGTGTCATGTTCATGATATGGACTACACTATGTACTGCCTCTGCCCAATAAGTCAAGGGCATGTGCATCTGATTCATCATTTCCCTTGCTACTTCTGCAATAATCCTATTCTTCCTTTCTGCCACACCATTCTACTATGTGTATACTTGCATGAACTTGTCTTTTGATCCCATGATCCCTCAAATAGTAAGAGAACTCATTTGATGTATTCTCCTCCATTATTTGATCTCAAGCATTTTATGTAACTCCCAAATTGCTTTTTTTCTATGTCTTTAAAATCTGAAAACTTTTCAAATGCTTCAGTCTTTATATTGCAAAAAGTACACCCATGTCATCCTGTTGAAATCATCAATAAAAGTGATATAGACTCTACATTTTCCACTCAAAGAGACATTTTGACATGAACCCCAAATATTGGAATGTACAATTTCCAAAGGATAAATGTTGACTTTCCCCCTCTTTGAAAATGGGAGTCTAGACTGCTTGCCAAACCAACAAGCCTCACATGCATGATCATAATTTACATAACCAAACTATGGAAGCCCATGAAAAACATGTCTAGATTGCATCTGTTTAAGCCTTTGCAAATTCACATGCCCAATTTTTTGATGCCATAGTTCAAGATATTTATATTGTCCATGCCCACTCTCAACATACATACAACTTGTACCATGAGAATTCCTACATCCAAAGCAAATAACCTGCCTTTCTCTTAACCATGAGCTATTAGCCTACCATGTTTTCCATTCCTGAACTCCTCAACGAAGCAACCATACTTTTTGAATCTTACTTGCAACCCTTGATTAGCCATTTGACTAATTGAAGCCAAAGTTTTTGTGATGGTAGGTACATACAAAACACCCCCAAGCCTATTTTTTGTCCCATCTCTAGTGACCAAGGAAACACTGAAAATATGCATTATCTTATGCAATTTGTCATCTCCTATAGCCACATACTCTTCAGTTTGCATTTGTTGCTTTCCATTAAACCATTCTGGGGAATGGTGTGTCATATGGTTTGGGTCACCTTCTCTCTCTCTCTCTCTCTCTCTCTCTCTCTCTCTCTCTCTCTCTCTCTCTCTCTCTCTCTCTCTCTCTCTCTCTCTCTCTCTCTCTCTCTCTCTCTCTCTCTCTCTCTTGTGTGTTTTCTTTTATTTGTTTGCTTATCTTCTATGCGAGAATTGTGTGTACATGGTTCTTAAAATCAAGCGAGGATATATGCACACTTCCCAAATCATCTTTGCATGTACTAGCCTTTTTAATGTGAGGAATCAATGCTTTGAGATGCATATATATAGGTATCCAATGCAAGACCTTCCTATTTTTACCTATCCAATCCTTATATGCCTTCTTCTATTCTTCCATGGGCTCATTAGGAAGTTCTAGGCATGCATGCATTTCTCCATACAGTAGGACCATTGTAGTTGTTCTTAGTCGATTGGTCACCCAAAAAGCATCAAAATACGGGTCTAAAATTGATAAATTTCTCTACTATTTTTCTATAGTCTTTAAGTAAAGAATGAAGTCCCAAAGTAAGCCCAATCCACAATAATTTTCCTATAAATTTTTGACACTTTTCCCCTTTAAATTAGCACCCAAGAATGGTGTAAAAACTGATCTTTTGACCACAAAACAACTAGTTCCACAGGCCTACAATGTGAAAACAAAGTAGTGAACCCATCTGAGAAATAACCAATTCAAGCTTGTCCTCAATGTGAACAAAGTTGTCAAAATAACTAGTTCTTCCTATGCTAGTGTGAACACCCCAATGTTTGAACCAGCTCGTGATCTTCAGTGTGAAAGGAGTTTTCTTTTGGGGATTAATCGAAGAGTTTTAGGTAAGCTTTTTTAAAAAGCTTTAATACACTGTTTTTGAATGGTGTTGAATTGATGGGGCATGTATGTTGACTAGATCGATTTTGACAATAACATCCTCTAATCCTACACATCCAATTTTAGAGCTTTAAGCTCTATTCTCCCAATCACAATGATAAACCATATCACCTCTTTCTCTTCTTTGTCATAGTTATGCACAAAGCCCCTACTTCCATGGATAAGCTGCCCGTGTGCTTATTTTCAACAAGTAGGCCCCTTGCTCAAGTAAGCCCCGAGCTTAAGCTGCCCCCTTGCTTTCGGCAATCAATACATGACTCGATCCAAACCCAAAGATAGTTAAAACCTTGCTACCATACATCCAATAGCAACCTTCCATAGCTCGCAATATGCATTCCAAGCGAGCTCAATAGCTCCCAAATCTAAGCTAAAATAGCTCTTGAATCTGTGTAGCTGTTTTGGGTAGATCAGATGAGGATTTGTACTTGGTTTAGTGGCAGACAACAAGCTTTCAACTTGTTCCATTGTTAACTGAGTACACACAAAGTATCTCCAAAAGTGATAGATACCTTTTGACCTTTAAGTCACTTCACACAAAGCTGCTACTTTGTTTATGCATACATAGGATATGGACTAAGCCTACGTCTTTTTCTCAACAATCTACTAATATGATAAAGTATAATTATATATAAACATGCACAATTGCACATGTATGTATGTGCATACATGCACACAATGTATGTGATATACATACATTGTACATAAATGTTTGTATGTTTAAAAGATAGATTTAAAGAGAGGCACACAAGGGGATTAGAGTCTATGTGATGAATAAAGTGACTGGTGTGAAAGAGCTGGCTCTGCTAGGCAAGTCATGTTAGTTGGAGGTTTATTTGGTGGCTTAACTGGGGGAAAACTTCCCTTTTACAACCATGTGCTAGGACTACACCAACAATTTCCCTCCAAATCCTACTTGAACAAGCCCACAAGTCCATATAAAATGCATACTCCATTTCATAGTTGCAAATGGGAAATATGTACCAATAAGGCGACCCTGTGCACAATTGGTATATAACAAGCAACCCTCTTTTAGAGTGGCTTCATAATCTAAGTGCATGTGTGCATGTGAATGTCCATGCATCTTACATGCTAAATACATTATGTTTGGAAGGTTTTCTCATGCTATGCTATACGTACAATGAAGAGATAATGTTCTATAGATCCTATATTGCTATCATTTTGTTGGGATAAGAGAAACAAGCATTTGTTTTAACATAATACAATTTCACAATTATCTAGTATCTTTTCCAAAAAGTATTTCTTTTCAAATTCGTAGAGAGTGTGTGTGCCCACATAGAAAACAATGGAGATAATACCATTTGCCATCATTATGAGTATCATAGCGGCTAGTTTTTTAATTTTAAATACTTGGTTGTAGCTTAAGAATTTTTTTCACAACATGCCTTGAATAATTCAAAACAAATATCAAATGCCAATCAAACCATAGTTTTTGCATCATCTACAATGTCAAGAATGGCAAGGCACCATGATGGATGATCTAGGAAACCATATATTAACACTTATGGTTACATGATCACCAACAGATCTAAGATCTTAAGAATGAGGTCATTTTGATTTCTTATATGATGAGATGTTGGCATGTTTGTTGTGAATTTCAACGACAAGATGTTGATACTTCATGTGCTTAATGTTAAAGCTTCACATGTTGAGTTGGTGATTTGGTGAGGCTCTATCATCGAAGCCTTCTCTTGTACTTTGGGCAATAAAATGTGGCCTTTTCAATCCCGAGGTTCCCAAAATCAATGTTTTTGCATACACTTTTAGGGGAATTTTTCTTTGTATGTGGCTTTTAACCTCTTTTCGGGCCTTTATAAATGTCTTTTTTTCTTCAGTGTCCAAATATGCAAACTTGACTACTCTTGTAAGTTTCACATTTAGGCCACATGGTTGGAGAAATAGGCATAGTTGACATAGACAACAACCTTGGACATGAGGGTGCTTGAGCTGGAGTGGAGTAATGTGGCAATCAAAGACGTCCTCTATGCTCAATATATGTAATGTCAAGTTTTGAAAAGTTCGTCTCATTAGTTCATGTCTTTATATGAGACAACTTTGCTTAAAATGTCTAATCCCTAGATTTTCTTTAGGGAAGCTTTTACAAGCCATCTTATTCATGTGCCTCGTATTCGTGGAGAACTTTATCAAGGTTATTGTTTTAAATTCCTCCACTTCTTTATTTGTCAACAACCACCGTCTCCACAGTATTTAACATTTGTTATTCTTCCATTAGAGATGGTCATCTTTTCACAATCAAGGCAACTTAGTCCACACCTAGTAAAGGAAAAATTTGTTTCCTTCACATACTCAACTATTTCATAATATAGTTTGACAAATCATGCTAAAAAATGAGGATAGTGTTATATTCTTGTGGTGGGGGTGATGGTGTCTTAGGAATGTTTAACAACACTTAGCACAGCCATGCCAAGTCTCAGTAATCATGTAAAGGTTTGACCATGCCCATCTAGAAGCTTGATGCTCACACCTTGACCATTTCCAACAAATCTTGCCAACAAATAGCAAGGTCATCTTTTCACATTCAAAATCTCTTGGTCCACACCATAGAAAAATTCTTTTTTCTTCTCATTCTCAAGTATTTCTGGGTATAGTTTGACAAATCATGCTACAAAATATAAGAAAATAGATATTCTTGTGGTGGTGCAATATTAAGCAAGTCCCTTGCATTTGATCATTGTCCGTCTAGTGCAAAATTTATTTGGAGAAGCCAGGTGCTCACATCATGACCATTCCCATAAATTCTTTGACAATATGGTGAAGGGAATAGAGAGGAATGAAGCTTTTTGATCACGTTTAATTTCTTTGATATGTCACTTTCAATAAATAGAGAGGTGATCCTTACATCCACTTGTAAGTTCTATAAGTGAGAAAACTCTCATTACCCCATTAGTGTCCTATACTAAAAGTCTAGATTTGCTTAAACACTTTGCTATTTGGCCTTGCCCATCAATATAACATGTTTGCCATTTTTCTTCTTCCAATAAATTCTAATTGCTGTAGAAAATGACTATAATAACCAACCAAGAAGGGAGACCTCCCTTGTAGACTTGTATTTCTTCTTTTCATTGATTGCATAAGCTTTTCCACTCAACAAAACACATATCCTTAATGTTTGAAAATCACATTTTCTTTGACATCCTTTGTCTATAGACTTGTATCTTTTCATTTCATTAACCATCCGAGCTTCCAATCCTAGTAAGCTTCAGTACCCGTGTTTCCTCTACGACCTTACTATGATAGACTTGCACCTTTTTTTTGATTGATAATGTAGTCTAAGCTTCCCCTATCCAAAAAACACACACACACACACACACACACACACTCTCTCTCTCTCTCTCTCTCTCTCCATGTTTCCCCATCATTTTTAGTATCCATGTTTCCTCTATGACCTCACTTTTATAGGCATGTCCCTATTGATTTAATAGACAGTGTAGCCTAAGCTCTTTCCCTACCCAAGACACAACACACACATGCATGCATACATGTACACACTTGTCCGCACACATATACACGCACACACTCTCTCCATGTTGTGATGTCATCTTTAGGACCCATGTTTCCTATGATGTTTAGTCTATGTACTTATTTGTTTGATTGACCATGTAACCTAAGCTTCCCTTACTTGAAAAACACACACACACACACACACACACACATGTGCGCACACAGTCTCCATGTTTCCTTGTCATCTATAGTACCCATGTTTCCTTTATGACCTTACTGCAATAGTCTCATACGTTTTTATTTGATTGACCATGTAGCCTAAGCTTCTCCAATCCAAAGCAACATGTAAGTGCATGCAAGCACATACAGAGACACACACGCACACAAAGGCCATGTTTCCTTTAAAATACATAAATTGATGCTGCCCTCCAAGAGACCTTTTCCAACAGCTCACACGCGGGATTGACAGCCTGCCTATTCTCATAGGAAGCCAAGGGAGCAAGTGCTTCAATGCAGCAGGCATGAGAGGTGAAAGCCCAATTGAAGAGAGCACTCAGCACAAAAGGAATGCCCCATAACACACACACATGCACACACACAATATTTGCGTCTAGGTTCCAGTAACAACCAAGCCTTCATGCCGACACGAGCATCTTCCCATCTCTCTTTTGCATCCCCCCTCCACCACCTCCTCTCTTCTCCCCTTCCTTCTCTGTCTCCCTCCAGATCTCATTCTGTTGTGTAGCCAAGCCCTCGTCTGCTTCTGTTTGTCTCTCTGTCTCTCTGTCTCTCTCTTTCAGCAGTCTAGCGAAACCTCTTCATACAAAAAGCTTGCCCAATTCACCTAGAATGGTTGTATCCCTCTTTGTAGACCCTTCTCCTGACCTGCCCAAGTCGAGCTTTGAGAGCTGTGGATCCACCCCTGCCCTCAGCTCCCACCACCATGTCTACGGGAGTGACAACTCAAGCAACTTCAGCTGCAGCTCATCCTCCACCGCCAGCACGGACCGCACGAGTGGCGGCAGCAGCAGCACACGGCGCAGCAGCTGGGAGCGCGGCGTCCCCATCATCATCATGCAGGTCCCTGCCTCCTCCAGCATGCACTCCAAGCCCCACAAGGCCCAAGATGCAGCGTGGGCCGCCATCCAGAGCCTCAAGCACCACCAGGGCAGCATAGGCATCCACAACTTCAAGCTCCTGCGTCGCCTTGGCCACGGTGACATCGGCAGGGTGTTCGCTGCGCAGCTGCGCGGCACGCCATGCACCTTCGCCATCAAGGTCATGGACAAGGACGCACTTGGGAAACGCAACAAGCTGCAGAGGATGCAGACTGAGAGGGAGATTCTGGAGTGTGTGGATCACCCATTCTTGCCTACTCTGTATGCACACTTCGAGACGGAGCAGTTCTCATGTCTTGTCATGGACTTTTGTCCAGGGGGAGATCTGCATGCACTCAGACAGAGGCCCTTGGGCAAGCGCTTCAGCATGAAAGCGGCCAGGTAAAGCTGGTTTTGCAGAGGCATTGCTGTGAATTGAGTCTTTTATTATACATTTTGTCACTGCATCTTCCATGAATTTTAGATGCAAAGCAAAGTGCACCCCTGAATTTGCAGAGGCATTGCTGTGGCATCGAGTTTTTTTCCATACATTTTAATACAGCATGTCCATGAGTTTATAGATGCAAAGCAAAGTGCATCCCCGAATCAGATGAGTCACAAACATGCCTGTATGTGTGCATTGATTCATGCGCATGCACGCTGTTCCTGAGATTTTGAATGTGCTCTCTCATCATGAGATGCTGAGTGTAAGTGTTGGTCATGTATGCCCTTCTGCATTGTCTATAAGATATGCGTACTGGATCGTGTCATACTGAAATTATACCTTGATTAAAAGATGTTTTCATCCTGCATTCACAATACATGACTTAGCTGTGTCTTCCAGTTCATGTAGGGGAATTTTGCTGCTTAGATTTGGAGGTTCCACCTCTTATTTTGATGCTACTTGTGCAGGTTCTATGCAGCAGAGGTGCTGTTGGCATTGGAGTATCTTCACATGTTAGGTATTGTGTACAGAGATCTTAAACCAGAGAATGTGTTAGTGAGAGAGGATGGGCATATCATGCTCACAGATTTCGATCTGTGTCTCAAGTGCGAGGTGAAGCCGACAGTCCTGAGATACCCCTTGTCCTCATCTTCCCCATCATCAACCTCGGCTTCCTCGTCGACACCATCATCACTACTATCATCATCATTAGCATCATCAGGAAAAAGGCGCCTACTGCGATCCTTTAGCCAATCATCTACGTCATCCTCCACTTCTTTTTTGCACCACAATTCAGCTAATTGTGTGCTGCCAGCTGCATGCGGCATCCACCCCATCATCTCATGTCTTTCTATAGGGAGCCACAGCAGCAAGAAAACCCACCTCACTGAAACACATATTCCCAAGCAGCACCCAGGCTTGGATATGATCACACAGTTAGACTCAAAGAATAGGGACTACAGAGCCAGCAACAGTGACTGTGCAGATGAGGCATCAGTGTCAGGATGTAGCTCAAGCATGGCCACATCAAAGCAAGATGCTGTACGTCCTCAAGCATACGACAACAGCAGCATTGATGGGACTTCCGAAGTTGGTTGTAGTGTAAACAAACAAACTTCAAGAGAACATGTAAGGAGGCCGGCAAATGCAAGTCATCATCGGAACACATCTGTACAAGACGACCTGATGTTTATGGAGCTAGTTGCAGAGCCCACACAAGCTAGATCCATGTCTTTTGTTGGAACCCATGAGTACTTGGCACCAGAAATGATAGCAGGCCAGGGACATGGCAATGCAGTGGACTGGTGGACCTTTGGCATCTTCTTGTTTGAGCTCCTATTTGGGAGGACCCCCTTCAAGGGTGCCACTAATGATCAAACTCTCATCAACATAGTGAGGCAGCAGCTTAGGTTCCCTGATTGGGTTGGCATTGAAGTCGGTGAGGATGCCAAGAGTCTTATCCAAGGCTTGCTAAACAAAGACCCAAGAAAGCGTCTAGGGTCTGTGAAAGGTGCAACCGAGATCAAGCAACACCCTTTCTTCAGGGGCATCAATTGGGCCCTCATCCGATGTGCAAAGCCTCCGGAAGTGCCCAGCAACAATCACCATCGTCACCATCAATATCAGCAGAAGCTACACCACCACCACCACCACAACGACAATCAGCATCATCCTCAACACCACCTTAAGCATGACAACAACAAAACTGAAGTCTTTACTTTTAATAGATCAGTGTCAAAACCCCTTCCTCATTTTGAGTATTTCTAACCAAGCAAGAGCTGATGGAAGGCGGCACTTTTACCTAGCTATCCTTGTTCTCTCTAGTCATGCCATTTGGGACACTTCACCCATGCCAACAGGACATGGAGGCATACATGCATGTGCCTTTGGATGATGATGGTGAGGATATAACCCAATGTCTGGCCCAAGACAACAATGTGGTGTCGAGTAAAAGCTGAGAGGATACTTACATCAATGTCAGAAAATGTGACCAATATGTAGATATGGAGAGAGAGAGAGAGAGAGAGAGATTCCTCTTGGAAGCACTTATAACTATACACTTTCCAACTATGCAAAAAGTAAGAGTTCTACATTCCTTTCAAAAACTTTGCACGAAGTCAAATTCGACATTCCTTTCAAAAATTTTGCATGATATGGTATCATGTATGCTAACATTTTGCCCAAGTCTATAAGGTCCATTTTATTGATTAGAGTAGCTTCTTTCATTCAATGCTTTGCCCCAAGGAAATGCTTGTGACAAACAAGAGCTGCAAGGCCCATTTTACTGACTCAACACAACTTTTTTGCTCGATGCTTTACTCAAAGGAAATGACTTACGACAAACTAATTTGATGCACAAAGAGTGTGAGAATTCTGTTTGATTCTCATGGCATATGCTCCTTGCTAAATGAAGTAAATATTGGGAGCACTTGCTTTCTTGTTTTGACAAAGCAGAAAATACCTCACTATCTTGTGGAACACATAAAAAATCATTGATGTACTTTGGTTATGAATGTGGCATGTGACAGTTGCAAAATAAAAGAGCAAAAAGGAAACACTATGAATGAGTAGGATACATTCTCCATAAATGTTGTAAACATCAATATATAGTAATAACAGGATATTGATGAAGTGTTGGACCATGCTTGCCTTAATCTTGACCATGGGTAGAATGGGCATGATAGATTGCACAAAAAAGGTTGCACAAGGAGGAAGAAACAACTCCCCAAGTAGTAGTTGATCAATCTTCAAGAAGCCCAAGCTTGAACATATTTGACGTTTGCATCCTCTTGTCATTGGTAATTTCACCACAAGAGCACCCATGAACATTGAGGTCCTTCAATGGATGCTTGTGAGGCCACCCTCTAGTGGGGATCCTCAACCTATGTTAAAATTGATCCTTCTTATACTTGGTAGTGAAAGCATATGCACCTCATCACTCTTGTAGACTTGCAACTTCCCTTCTTGGATGGATAATGCATAAACAAATGTGGTGTACCAACATGCTATATTGAAGTGCATGTATCAATGGATGATCCTTATCAAGCAAACCGAATACCAATGCTATGATCTAGAATGTGTTTGCTCCAATTTGAGAGATGTATCTAGATGTCCTCTATATCTATAAAGATGCCCTAGTAAGCAAGCAATCATATCATAAGAGAAACTCACCCACCAATGTAGGATGAACCTTCCAGTTCTTCAAGAGATTCATGTTCATGTTTTCCATAAGTGTCTCTAACTAAAGCTATGTGGAAGGCATCCTTGTGCACGAATTATGAGATTAGTGGCAATATTCTTACTGAATATAATAACTCTCATGAAGTAGATCATTAGGGTTTTACAACATGTGAATGCAATTCCAATCACGAAATAGAATGCAATGACTCTAGGAAATGGTCAATTCTAGGAATAAAAATAAAAAATGCAATTGCCAAGGGTTGATTAGGATGGATAAACACATGCATCAATGACCACATGTTTAGATCCAAAATGGGTAAATGTTAGTCTAGGATAATCTACATCTAATCTTCATGCAAACATCAACACTCACAACCTAGGATACAAATGCATAACTATTTCTACTCACTAGCATGCAACATAAGCATTAAGGGCTTGAATGAAACAATGTGGGAAAATACCAAATGGGGTTGCCTTCATGTACTCTACAAATGTACAAGACTTTAGAGACTCAAAATGTAAGATAGATTAGACAAAGGTGACATGTGAGAAAAAGAGAGGTTTCACTATGAACACCTCCGTAGTGAAACCATGAAAGCATTGAATGTGTAGCATACAAATTTCTAATATTGGAATGTGTCAACAAATCACCTTTTGTGATTTGCAAATACTCAACAAGATCTTATGACAATAATCTACAATGTTCTCTAACCTTCACCTTCTCATGATTTGTGCAGACTCAACATCTTTGGCATTTGTACAAGAATGATCCATCATATGGATCCCTTAAGTGGACTAAACATAGGGTCTTTGAATATGGCTTCTTCAAAGCTCTAAAATAATAAATAATCCATGTATGCACATGTACAAATGCACCCCCCCCCCCCCAACCAACCACCCAAAAGACACACACACCTTGCATCGTTTTAATACCCACATTAATAGACAAAACCTTCATGCACAGCCAAAATTAAGCTGGATTATATATATATATATATATCTCATGAGTGAGCCCACATGTGTGCTAATGGAATCTTCTTCCTTAGGTGCCATGAAATTTGTTATTGCTTTTCACTATGAATTCTATCACAAGATTTGCACTTAGATGTGTGACAATTTTACACATTAGCTTGAAAGGTTGTATAATTTTTTGTGCTTTAGAACATATTAGACTGTATTGTATAAGGTCTATTGTTCTCACGATGCTTATGTTTTCACCATGTAAACACATCTTAATTGTGTTGCCTAGCATATAGTCCTAATTAAATTTCTTTTGTAGGATAGATTCTTTCTTTAAATTTTGAAAAAACATAACTCATTATAGCATGGAAGCTTAGATCTAGTCTCCATCTTAGAAGTTGTTATTGAAGTTGATGATTCAATGCCTTTTGTTGGGTTTCTCTACATACATGGGAAAACACATCATAATTGGTCTACATATCAAATGGCTCCACATGTTTTAGGTCACAATATTACCATGAATTTAAAAATGTAGCCTAAAAGCATAAGGAAATAGGTAATATCATAGTAAAAATCTCCATTGTAGTTGTTATTGAAGCTGATGATTCAATGCCTTTTGTCGGCTTTCTTTACAAACATAACAAGGCACATCATAATTGGTCAACATATCTAATGGCTCCACATGTATTAGGTAACAATTTTATTGTGAATTCAAAAGTTTGTCCTAAAAGCATGAGGAAATAAGTAATATCATGGTAAAAGACTTTATATGAAATTCAATTATTACACTCATCTTTGGGATATGACTGATTGCTTATGCTACAATCATTTCAGAAATCTAAAAATTCTTGGAATGATGTGGTGATATGATGGTTGTTGCACATCTACATCTTGAAGAATTTATGTCACACACATTGTCTTCCTTAAATGTCTAAGTCACATCTATGCCATGCAGAATAGTAGTTGTCTTGATTGTAGTTGTAGTACATTCACACACCTATAAAGTTATTCATAGATGGGGCACACTTAGTTTGTTTGTAAATGATGCTAGGAGACATTGTATGAATATGTAGACAATTTTGCGTCACCTTTGAGTTTCAAAAGGGTGACTACTATTGTCAAGCTTTACATGAGCTTCAATAGAGTATAGGTGACATGAGGAGTCACTTTTAACGAATCAATCTAATTTTGCTATTATGTAGACAAGGACCTAATAATTGCAATGTCCATTTTTAAGGCACTTTTACATGACATTGTTGTGACATAAGATTATGCTTATGGTAAGATAAGTACTCACCCTTTGAGGTGAAATGGTTTTATACCTTACTTTGGGGAGGTTGAATAGTGTGGATTCAACATTTTCTTGAATCTTTCATGTACAATTGAAGTTTTATTTGGTTGAAGTGACCAATCTTTGGGCTCTCTTCGCTAAAATGCTTGGTAGGTAAGGAGTTTGGGGTGGGTTAATTAATAGAAGAAGTTAGCATTCTTTGAAAAGGAAGAGGAAGTTACCATTTAGACAATTTATGCTGCACATTCCCTTTAAACGCTTCTCTTTTTTCATTACCTTTTTATCTTAGACTTGACATTGTTCTTGTTTCTTTATAAATTGCTTACAAGTATATTCCAAATTAAGTCTTCAAGGAATGATTTTGGCATAAAATGCAAACCAAAAAGAAGGCATTGCCTTGTGAAGAGACCCTATTGTTGATGTGATTTCACATTAAAACAATGACACATGACTTGCATTTATGAAACCACCACTTGATAGGAGGAATCAAACTCAACATGTGAACTTTATTTATTTGATTCCTATCCCTCCAAACCATGCTTTTGCCACCACATTGCATCAAGGTAAAGATCTAGGGTCTGGTTGTGACATGATTAGGAATTTGATGAGATATATGCATAATTTTACTTCTATTATCAGCGACACGATAATATTCATGTGCTTGTGGTGATATCTTCATGGCTTTCCCTAGTCTTACTTTTCCTCACATGGAGGCTAAGTTCTTAAATAAGATCGATGAAAGGTGGACTATCCTAAAAGGTAGTGCTAGTTTGGGATGGGATTAGAATTTAGCTCTAACTTGTTTGTTATGCTAAAGCTCTATTAATGCTAGAGGATGAGGTTTTATTCTCATTTTTTATTGTGTGCCTTTTCTTTGTTATGAGTGGGGCCAAGTCTTGGGGACCTTTGAATAGGTGGGCTAGTGTATGTATGGGGGCCCTTGAGGGTGGGATGCCAGTAGACTATGATGTGAAAATTGAGCTCTACTCAAAAGTTGTAGCTATGATGTGTGAGTGATGTGTACAAAGGACAAAATGGGCAGGAGTTGTATCCCAACTTTTTGTGGGATGGGAATTTTGCCATTGATTCCTTTAAAGGTTTGAAGGGGGAGATGATGCCAGTTTTGACATTGTTATGCTAGTTTTGACATTGATTTGTGGTAGAGAGGTGGGGTAGATGTATGTTATCATTGCCAAGTTTGTCCAAGTTGGGGCTAGATTTGGGGGGGGGGGGGATATGCTCTTGGAAGCTAGCATATTTCCAAGTGCCTCCTTTTGAGGGGGTGATATTTGTCAAACTATGGGGATGGTGGTTGGCATGATGCTCATATTTGGGGTATGGTTTTGGTGAGAGAGAGAGAGAGAGAGAGAGAGAGAGAGAGAGAGAGAGAGAGAGAGAAAGAGAGAGAGAGAGGTGGGTGCCTTGGCTTTTGGCAGAGGAAGGGCAGCTGAAAAGCCGGCTTTGTGTGCTTGGCAAAGAGCTGCAAAAAATAAAAGGAAAGGCTAGGTAGGATGGCATGGGATGGAGGGGAAAGCAAGAGACAAAGAAAATACGAGGGGGGTACTCTCGCTCTCTCTCTCTTTCAGAGATGAGATGGAGGACAGTCCAACAACAAACAAAACCGGATAAAAGAGTACCACCGCTGCTCTTATTATGCTTCACTCTCTGCAAAAGCAGCCAACGTGACGATCGAGACGTCTCACACATACGGGTGGATGAGAGAGAGGGGCCACCCACACCTCCTAGCCTAACACCGTTCTTTCACAGCAATCTCACCTTTGAATTCATTCCACTATTCCGCTCTTGTACTTTCAACAAGTGCCAAAATTCATGAGAGAGAGAGAGAGAGAGAGAGAGAGAGAGAGAGAGAGAGAAGGCAATTCCTAACACCCTCCCTCCTATGAGAGAGAGAGAGAGAGAGAGAGAGAGAGAGAAGGTACCTCCTAACACCCTCCTTTCACTCCAATCCCACCTTTGGAATCCATTCCCTTATTCCACTCTTTGTACTTTCAACAAATGACAAATTTCACTTGCCCTAGGACAACAAATAGTGTGCATAGCAAGTATACTTTTGAAGTGTAGATGTTTGTTTTGCATGAGTCCTTGTGAGTATCGCTCTTAGGGTAGTGCCATGCCTAGGATTGCTAAAGATAGTAAAGTGAGCCTTGGGTTACAATGCCTATTGGAACCGACTTTATTTGCAAGACTACAAGAAGCCTTGGTAAGTGGTTTCAGTATTACCCTAAGATATATATATTGGATTATACCTATATGCTCAAAGTTTGCCATAGGCAAAGAGATTTCAAGCTTCACATGCCAAAAACTCTAAGAAGAATAGATGTTCTTGCATTTTCCCATGCCCTCACTTTATTTATTTTTTCCTTTGGGGCCTTTATAAGAACTAGTCATGTGATCTCTCTTGTATCACAAATCAATATCATGGCTTTTGTTTTGCAACACAACAAGAACATAAGCTTGATGCGTTATGCTATTCTCTCTTTGTCTCTAAGACTATTCATTATTGCAAGTTTTAGTAACTTGGTGGTGTTGTAGGTTGAGGCATCATAGTGGGTTTTTCATCGATGCCCAACAATTTGTAGAAGAAAGGATATGGAAAAGCTACTAAGTATGACAAAAAAGAGAGTTGGCAATGTGTGTCAGAGAGGTTTGAAGTCATTGCTTTGATATGCTTTACAACCTACATTGCCACTCCACGATACAAGTCCAATTGTGCTTAATAACTTGCAAATATGTGTATGCGTGGCCTTCTTATTTGTGCTCCAATTATGCCAACTTGTGTACATAGATACATGCTAAAATGAATGTTTCATACTTTGTGGATCTCATTATCCTTTATTTGGGGTCAACATGTGAGTAGGTGATTTAATTCTCATTATTAAAAGCTTTGGAATTGTCTTGATTCCTGAGCAAGATAAGAACTTTGTCGTTATATGCTCCCCACAACACACCACATAGATAGACATGCATGCATACCATGCATATATGCTTGGGGCTATATATGCACTCCTAAATCCATGCACAGTCACTGGAGTCTATACTTCTTTTTATCAAGGATACATATGACCATACATTATTGAGCTTAAGTATGGTCTTGTGTAATTATTAGTGTCACGATACATTTATTAGAGATGTATCCCTAAGAATAGAGAAACTTATTCTATACATCTTTTTTTTTCATTATATACACATTCTTTTCTTATTCCTAAGGCATATTCTATAGTGCCATATCTATGCATGTATAGGTGGATCTATATAATAAACCTTACCAACTTTTAGAAAAATAGTTGTATGCAAAGGCTTTGTTTAAAGCTTCACCCCATTGTAATAAAAGACTCATTCTAAGGATATTGTAATAGACTCTACAAAGACTGAGGATATGGCCTACAATGATTTTGCTAATTTTTAATACGTTCTAAATATATTATACCTTACAAGAAAGGTTTTAAAAAAAATTGGATATCACATTATGTAAAAAGGTAAAGATTTATAACCCATAGGACATGTAATGCAACCAAAGGATAAAAAACACAACAATGTAGAATTGTGTAACTTAAAAGAGGGAAACTTTATTGCTATGTCATCCATAGGGTGTTCACAAGAGTTGCTATGTCATCCATAGGGTGTTCACAAGAGCTTGAAGTATCCAACTATCACCTTTCAAACTTGGACGAGGGGTCTACCATGATTTGAGAGGTAGACTTTAAAAGAAAATTACCCTTGATTTCCTATATAGTCTCAAGCAAGATCAAATCTTGGATAGTATGGCATATATGGAGCAAGCAATGAGATAACTTTCCTTTTGGTCCTAAATGGAATTGCTTTCACAAAGGTTTCCAAGTAAGCCTATCATGAAACCTAGCTTTATTAAGCTAACTCTACACCTCTTTCCATAAAATTTTGACATATTTGTATTTTCAAAATAGATGCATTGTTCATAAAAATCTTCCACAAAAGGAAATTAACTTGAGGAAAGGTAGTTATCTTCCATACTTTCAAATGATCATATTCATTACAAAAACTTGCTATTGGGGGTAAAGGCATATGTGCTTAGCTGCCAGTGTATTAGTTACATTGATAATACCCGTGCACTTGTATATTGCCAGTGATGGGCACCCATCACTATCACTTCATTCTTTATTCTTTTAGTGACATTTAAGGAAGGATGTGGTCACACATTGTGACTGTTGGAGTTCCCACATTCTACGTCTCTATCTCTCTTACTCTTGCTCCTTCCACCATAGCTCTCACTTCCATTCGTGTGCTTACACTTAAGGCTCACTCCCTTCAAATGGTATTAGAGCCATATTCACTGAGAGCTTGGACCCAAATTAGCATTGCTTCAGCTTCCATTTGAATACCTAGAGAAGGGTTTCTCCACTAGCACCCATATCTTCAATCTTTGAGGTTCATGTTGATCTTCCATTGCTCCAACACTCTTCAGGACCTATTGAGGATTCAAGTGTGCGTTCTTTGGCACCCATTGGAGCTTGGCTTGCAACTCATTTGTCACAGCATTGAGGGCAGCACAAGTAAAAACCTTTTTTTCAGCTCTGTGACTTGTGAGCTTCTAGGGCTTGTTCCTCTTCAACCACACATCCATTGGATCTCATCTTGAAGGAGCTTATCCCAAGCCTTCTTGAGAAGGCATTTATCATTGTCAAAGTGAGCATTTGGATCATTGGTTTAGTAGCCCTTTAGCCTAGGATTGCGATGTTTGCACCTGCTGTCCTGATGTCCTTGATTACCATCTACAACTCCTACCCATAATTTGTAGCTTGTGAATGCGTCTAACACTTGGTTAGTACTCTTGGGAATTGGGTCATGAGCTTTCATCATTGTATGCATTGACTTTGAGCTCTTGAGGTTCAATTATTGCTTGGAGATGCTTTGTGGGACACATTGAGCTCATTTGGATTAGTTTGTAGAGATTGTTTCATTGCTGGAATAATAGGGCAACACACTATTCTATCAGTGATCTTGTATGCCTACTGCCATTGGATGCTTCCTGAGCACTTTGGATGCTGGATTGGTGTATACCATTGATGTCATATGTTTGGTTGTGCTCATAACATGATATTGAGGTGAGTAGCTTGGTTTTATTGACATTGGTTATCATTCATTGTTATGGATGCAACTTGGATGCCACAATAAGAGCGTTACAAACTACTTGGGTCCCATGCTTCCAGATGTCTGTCATATCGATCTTGGATGTCTAGATGCCACATACATGATGTTTTGAGCTTATTATGCTTGACCTTTGTTCCAATGGGACCTGCTACTTGAAACTTGGATGTTACATAGAGCACTTGATATTTGTAATTGAGCTTAAGTGTATTACAATGAGATAGTGGGGCTCATTGTGACATGTACATGCTCTCTTGATATGTATTGGATATAGTTACTGTAAAATATTACACGGCGCAGCGAACAGAATCTGAGAAAGAGATAGAGAGTACACAACAGATAAGAGGAGAATCAGTAAAATTCTTTAACTCCAAACAACTGATACAAAGATGGCTCTGTCCACCCGTGCGCTTCCACTGTGTGAAGCTTAGATGGCGATCTAGACAGAAGATAGGTGAAGAGCTTAAGGCTAGCTGGAACAACAACTCTGACTGGGTGAAAGATGAGTGTAAGATGGCTGCGAAGGGGTTTAGCTTTTATAGCCCGCGAAGGTCGTTAGGTCGGCCTGCTGACCGACCTACCATATGAGCCTCCACTAGTCGGCCAGGGAATATTCCAGGGAATATTCCCTTTACCATCGGGCCGGGGGCGCTGCCCCCGGACCCCCGCCAGGGGGGCCGCTGGCCCCCCTGGGACCCCCCAGCCAGGGGCCGCTTCCGCGGCCCCCGGACCCCACAATAGGGGCCCCTTTTAACTCCCTTACCACGCAACTCAATGCAATGTGCCTCGAGTTGCTACCAGCTTAACCACTCCGTCTAACCCAAAGATTAGACCCACAACAGTCACCTTTTTGCCATCCGGTCACATAGACCTCATCTGATATACAAGTCAGGACTCAACCAATGTCCGGGCTCACATTTGGCTTCTCCTCATAATGGGGGCCTTACAACTTTGAGCACCATGGATCATTGGTAGCACCTAATGAGGGTGGGGCATTGATCATATCTAACACCCCCCCTCAATGTCCACCCATAGGTGAACTATCTCCTCGGCCCAATGCCGAGTCTCTGAAGATGAACTTGAAGCAGATCCTTCGTAAGTGCTTTGGTGAAGATATCTGCTCCATTCTCCTCTGTTGGACAGTAGACCAATTCCACTATCCCATCCTCCATCAAATCACGCACATAGTGATACTGGATCTCTATATGTTTGGTGCGTGCATGAAACACTGGATTTTTGGCAATGGCGATGCAACTCTGATTGTCACATCTCAGCACAGTTGGTTCTTCATCCTGCACTCCCATATGCCATAGAATCCTTCTCAACCATACGGCCTCACATGCAGCAAAACAAGCTGCCTTGTACTCTGCTTCGGTAGAAGACAATGCCACTGTTGGTTGCTTCTTACTAATCCAAGAGAAAATTCCTGAACCCAAAGAGAAACAATAACCAGAAACTGACTTCCTGGAATCAATGTCTCCTGCCCAATCTGAGTCACAGTTCCCCACAAGAGAAGTTCCGAAACTGTATGTGATACCATAGTCAAGAGTTTTCTTCAAGTATCTGAGCACCCGCATCCCAGCCTTCCAATGACTCTCATGAGGTTTGTTTGAGAACCTGCTCAAAACACCAACAGCAAAACTGATATCTGGTCTGGTGTTACACAAGTAGATTAGACTGCCGACCAACCTCCTATACCTCCCAATGTCTGCTAGTGCTGATGTATCCTCAACGGATAACTTTACATTCACCTCCATAGGTGTAGCTATCTCCTTGCACTCGGTCATGCCAAATGCCTTCAAGATCTCCCATGCATACTTCTGAGAGATGAAGATCTTTCCTGGCTCTTGCCAGACTTCAATCCCCAAACAATAGTGCAGCAAGCCCAAGTCTGTCATTTCAAACTCAAAACTCAAAGCCTTTCGAGTTTGGTTGATCATATCTTCATAGTCACCTGTAATAAGAAGGTCGTCCACATATAGGACAATCACTACAGACTTTTTACCATCCCTGTAAACATACAAGTTAGCATCTGAGGCACATCTTTTGAAGTTTAGGTTTAAAAAGAACCTATCTATCCGCTGGTACCATGCTCTGGGGGCTTGTTTCAGCCCATACAATGCCTTCTTCAGTTTACACACTTTGTTCTCAGAATGGGGGGCCTCAAACCCTGGTGGCTGAGCCACGTACACCTCCTCCTTGAGGTCACCATTTAAGAACGCTGACTTAACATCCATTTGGTACACTGGCCACTTCTTGTGGGCAGCCACTGCAAGTACCGTGCAAATAGTGGTCATTCTGGCAGTTGGGGCAAATGACTCTTGAAAATCAAACCCTTCAACTTGTGAAAATCCTTGGGCAACCAGTCTAGCTTTGTACTTTTCTAAGGTACCATCAGCCTTGTACTTTACCTTCCAGATCCACTTGGTGCCAATAATCTTACGCTTTGCTGGCCGATCCACTAGCTCCCAAGTGTCATTCTTCATTATGCTGTCATACTCCGCCTGCATAGCAGCCTTCCATGATGGATCTGCAAGTGCTTCTTCTAAGTCAGTTGGCTCCTTTACTTCTCTCATAATCTCAACCATCAAGGCCATGTTGACTATGTGAGCAGAAGCCCTCCTTTGCTCCTCTATTCTCTGAGACCTCCTTGGTCCGTCTGCCTTCTCCTCAACAGATGCAGGCATAGGATTATTGTGGTCATAGAGCTGCTTCACCCAGCGCGGCAATGGCTTTTCCGGTGGGGTGATGTCAGGTTGGTGAACTTTTTCCTCATCATCTGAAGATGAAGCTTCCTCCTCCTTAAGGATAGGGATAGCTCTCGGGACAGGTTCATAGTGGACTACTTCTTCGCTTGATGATAAAGTGGAAGACCTTGCCTTCTCCTCCTCCACTGTATGCGGCTCCTCCTTGAACACCACATCACGGCTCGCGATGATCTTCTTTGCCTCTTGGTCATATAACTTGTAAGCCTTCTGCTCATCACTATAACCCAAGAAGATACATTTTCTGCTTTTTGGTTGTAACTTGTTTCTCTTCTCATCTGGAACATGTGCATAACATTCACATCCAAAAATTCTGAAATGTGAAACAGATGGTTTCTTACCAGTGTAAGCCTCATGAGGTGTTTTTCCCTTGAGAGCCTTTGTGTAGCTCCGATTTAGAATGTAGACTGCAGTATTAACAGCTTCAGCCCAAAAATGGTTAGGCAATCCCTTGCCCTTTAGCATGCATCTTGCCATCTCCACAATGGTACGATTCCTGCGTTCCACAACACCATTCTGCTGAGGTGTGTGAGGCGTCGTCAATTGACGCTTGATCCCTTTGCTCTTGCAAAAGCCTTCAAACTCCTTTGAGTTGAACTCACCACCACCATCTGTTCTAAATTTCTTCACACTTTTCCCTGTTTCATTCTCAACAAGTATTAGCCATTCTTTAAACTTACCAAAAGCTTGAGCCTTATCACGAAGGAAGTACACCCACATCTTCCTACTGTAGTCGTCGACAATCAACATAAAATAAGAAGATCCCCCCAAGGCCTGTGTAGGCATCTTACCACACAAGTCAGCATGCACCAACTCTAGAGGAGCATGTGCTCTATTCTTGCTTTCTTGTGGAAATGCCTTTCTCTGTTGCTTGCCCATCATACAAGCTTCACATGGTTCCTTCAATTCAGTTATTGTAGGTAGGTGAGCAACCATACCTTGCTTTTGCATCTCTTTCAATACTGCAAATCCGATGTGTCCAAACCTTTCATGCCAAAGCTTACTTGTGCCCACTCCAGTGGTGGCTGTAAGAGCACTTAGCTCATACAGGTTGTTCCTCCTTTCTCCTTTGCCAACAATTGTGCCAGCACTATCAATAATTTCTGCACCTGTCTTCTTGAACCTTACTTCATGACCAAGATCAGTTATGGCAGCAACTGATAAGAGATTTCTTCTGATTTCGGGAACATACAACACATTTGAAAGCTTTTTGACTTCACCATTTGCAGCAACAAAAGAAATAGTACCTGTGCCCGCAGCAGGGCATTTAGCATCATTTCCAACCGTCACAGTGATGGATTCTTGTAGAGGCTGCATAGAACTGTATAGACCTTTCTTGTTGGTCATGTGACGGGAGGCCCCACTATCCAACACCCAAGAGTCAGTGGTAGATTCTTCTTGCGCCGAGGAGCACACTTCCTCAATGGTCGCCATGAATAATTCCAACTCTGCTTCAGCCGTATTGGCTGTCTCTTTCCCTTTAGTTTTAAGGGTACCATTCTTTTCATCTGCCTTCTTGACACGACAATCTGCAATTGCATGTCCTTTCTTCTTACAGTAGAAGCACTCTCCTTGAAACTTCTTCTTGCCGCCCTTTTTCTTTTTGTCACCATCATTTTTGGTAGAGGAAACACCTTTGCCTTTTGCATTGGCAGAGAATGCAGCATCTCCATTGTTGCTTCCTTCTCGGGCTTTCAGCCTCAACTCCTCCTCCATTAATAATGCACAAAACTCCTCAAAAGTCAAAGCTTGAGGTCTCACCTGAGTATTAAGGGCAGTTACTAGTCCATCAAACTTTTGTGGACAAATCCGAAGACACCTCCGAGCTAGCTCTTCGCTAGTCTTTTGTATCCCAGCGCCAGCCATCTGGTCGCGCAGATTCTTAATCCGAGTGATGAATGCTTCAACCGTCTCTCCTTCAGCAAACTTCTCCGCTGCTAGTTGATTCTCCAAGTTTTGAATCCTTGTTTGGTTTCGTGTTTCATACTGACTCCTTAGTACATTCCAAGCCTCTGACGCTTTGGTTGTATGCTGAATCAGAGTCAAAACACTGTCAGAACAGCTTGTAACTAAGGCACACAATGCATCTGCATTCCTTCGTTTCCAAGCTCGTAGGAGATCTGCATTCGGAGGAATCATCACACTAGGATTTGATGGGTCGGGGGTAGGCTGTGGTTCTGCGTCAGTCCCCAGCACAGTCTCCAGAAGCTCATAAGAATCAAGGATAGTAGTAATTTTGAACTTCCACAAGGTGTAGTTTGTACCATCTAACTTGCCTTCGCTGAAGGTTGGTGGACGAATCCTCAGTGTTTGAATAGCCGGTACAGCAGCACCACCTCCTGCACCGCTTCCTGATGCGCCAGAACTGCTTCCCGGAGTCGACATCGTTTCTCTTTGCTGTTGAAGCCTTTGCCTCTTGCACTCTCTCCGATCTCTAGAGCCCCCTGGGCTCTGATACCATGTAAAATATTACACGGCGCAGCGAACAGAATCTGAGAAAGAGATAGAGAGTACACAACAGATAAGAGGAGAATCAGTAAAATTCTTTAACTCCAAACAACTGATACAAAGATGGCTCTGTCCACCCGTGCGCTTCCACTGTGTGAAGCTTAGATGGCGATCTAGACAGAAGATAGGTGAAGAGCTTAAGGCTAGCTGGAACAACAACTCTGACTGGGTGAAAGATGAGTGTAAGATGGCTGCGAAGGGGTTTAGCTTTTATAGCCCGCGAAGGTCGTTAGGTCGGCCTGCTGACCGACCTACCATATGAGCCTCCACTAGTCGGCCAGGGAATATTCCAGGGAATATTCCCTTTACCATCGGGCCGGGGGCGCTGCCCCCGGACCCCCGCCAGGGGGGCCGCTGGCCCCCCTGGGACCCCCCAGCCAGGGGCCGCTTCCGCGGCCCCCGGACCCCACAATAGGGGCCCCTTTTAACTCCCTTACCACGCAACTCAATGCAATGTGCCTCGAGTTGCTACCAGCTTAACCACTCCGTCTAACCCAAAGATTAGACCCACAACAGTCACCTTTTTGCCATCCGGTCACATAGACCTCATCTGATATACAAGTCAGGACTCAACCAATGTCCGGGCTCACATTTGGCTTCTCCTCATAATGGGGGCCTTACAACTTTGAGCACCATGGATCATTGGTAGCACCTAATGAGGGTGGGGCATTGATCATATCTAACAGTTACCCTATTGTGGGCTGATTTGATCTCTTGATTTAGACATGTAACTTATGTTTGTTAGTGTGTTGTCAATGGTATTTATATGCTTTTGGGTTATGTATTGAGCTTTTCTCTCAATGGGTTATGCACTTTGGCAGTTCTCTTCATTTACCCTTGAGACCTACCTTGTGCATGATGTTTATGCCTATTGCATGTATGGTCGTTGACACACTATAGTTGTGACAATCTTCAATGTTGCCGGTTGTTCCTGGCTTGTTCAACTTGATTGCTCACAATGGGTTGTTGACCTATTGTTGCAGTTTATTATAGCAGTCAATCATTTTTTGTCTATGCATTCTTTATTGTAGCTTGATTTGGCAATGGTTTTGGGGCTGATTGTAGGAAATTATAGCAGGCAATTTTTCCCTTTTGTGCACTTGCTTGGTCTCGTTATATGGCTGGTGGTTCTCATGATAGTGCTATATTCAATATTGAAAAACTAGATGGGACCAACTACAACTATTGGAAGATATATATATGGTAGGTTTTAGTACAAAAATTATGGGTTAGACCATTAAAAAATGAGAGTGCCAAACCTGAAAACATTATTGCTGAGGATTGGGCTAAACTGGATGAGCTATGCAGGTCCATAATCATTTTATCACTCTCTAAGCAGGTTCACTACAATGTTGTGATTGAAAATCAGATTGCATATAAGCTTTGGTTACACATTAAGAGTCTTTATCCACCATGTTTTTGTAGAAGCTATGCATAGCATCGATAAATTCTTGCTTATCTTCATTGTTAAACATCATCTTGCAAAGTAAGGGAGCCAATTTGTTAAGACTTATTCAAACCTTAGCTTTGGCTAACCTTGTTTTTCCTCCATTACTTCGATCAGGAACTGCAAAATGCAATGTTTTCCACCCATCGTAGTCTTGCAGCCTACGAACCATGGCATTCCCTTCCTCATTGATGGGTGCTGAGAGAAACTTCCTAGCCTTTGCTCCTCCAAAAGCAAGGATTTTTTGGCAAGTTACCAGATTTTCCTAATCTCTTCTCATCTTTTTCAATCGTCACTTGATGCTTGTGTAGCCCAATTTCTGATAGCACTCGCTCCACATTCCTATACATTGCAATGGCTTCTTTTTTTGGTTGCATCCTATAAGCAAAGTAAATGTATTCATATACAGGTTTCTCCATGATTCTAACAAAAGCATGCAATGAAAAAATGTGAATGCAATCCAATGGAATGTTGAAGATGGGCTTCCAAGTGGGATCTTCTCTATTGTGCATCGGTGCAGCACTTGTCACCCTTTGCTAGTTCTTCGTTCCGTCCTTTCCTTCCACTCTCTCTGTCAAGCAATATAGGCATGGATTCTTTATATTTGCACCATTGGAGATTCCACACATGCATTTAAAGTTTTCAAGTCTCTTGCAAGATGCCATTCAACCAAGTATTGAGCATACCCTTCAAAAATTGAGAGCATCTCACCATGTCCTTGACGACGATTAATGATGCTTGGAATGCTTGTATGCATAAAGAACAGTTGCAGCACCTCAAATGTTTCCTTAGGAACTTCAAATGCAGCGAGCCACCACACATGGCACTCAGATTGAACACTAAAGTTCTCTGGGTTACTCTTGTCGAATTGTAAAGCTCTATTAATCAAAGTTACACTAACTCTTTCAAGATTTACTCCTTTGATGATCTCACTTTCATCTAATTTTATAACAAACTGCAATTTACCATTACATTCCTCAATAGACATATTGTAGTACATTACCATTTACTGACTACACCTTGTACAAATCTAAATAGTAATTGTTGAGTTCAGTGAACTTCACCTCATATGCATTTTTGGTCCCAACCTTTAGTGTTTCCACGCATTGAACATGCATGGGATCTCCTATCAGCTCCAAAACCTTTGTATTAAGTTGCCGTCGAGCCTCTATTAACTTTGAAGGTTGAGGAAGAGACACGATTCTATTTCTCTTTAGCACATGACCAAACCCAGCCTTCACACCTTTGAATATCTTTGAGTAAGTCGTTGTGCTAATACCGGACCTGTCACAAATAGATTGTGCATCCACAGCTGATTGACACATCTTTTAATATGCACTCAATCACATTTTCCTTCACAGCCTTATTCCCTCTTGCACTCTGCCTTAATACCATTGCAATCAATTGTGGTAAGCACCCACGAATGGCCATGAAAAGTACACCGTCCTCATCACACAGGTCTAATAGCTACCAACTATCAAAAGTGTGGTGGCCCTGTGTTCAATTATGCTATGTTGTGCAGTCACAACGCAAAGAATATCTCATACACCTTCATGTGTACTTCTTCTCAACATGGACAACTTTGCTTCACCCACATGTTGTTATGAGAAACCAGCCTATGGTCTTCTAACTATGTAATATCTAAGTATGTACGAGCACTCACATAATATCTGCACCGAAATATATACACGGTTTGGCTCCTCAAGTGCAGAACAATACTCTCAGCTTGCTTAGAGTTTGACCTATCTCCCAAACTAATTGAACTACGTTTTGTGCACGATAAAGAAAACTAGCACTACCCCTAAAGAGAGACCACATATGAGAGGTTTTTAATTGCAGGTATTGAAGACTCCAACGAAAGTGTCGTTCGCTCTTCATCGATACTCACCTCTGAATTCTTATCATTTATCATCTTGCAAGCCCGCCAAGAATCATCATGTGTCGAATCCCCAACAAACCAACACTTGTGCTGGCCATCAGTGAAATCCCCAACAAAGAACAACCCTACCACCAGCAACCTAGGCCACCAACGTGCCCCCAATGACCTTCCTCCACACCACCACTAACACTCCTCCATGGCAACCATCGATGTCCCTTCCACCCACGTCTTTAGTGCATGCCAAAGCCTGCTACCTACGACGGTGAGTGCTATGGGACTGGCACTCGTCTAGGAGGGGGTAATGTTAACTGTTAGATGAACAAGGTGAAAAATCTGGAAAATCTAAAGTAGAAGACAAATGCCAAGGAAAAAGTGAAACGGAAGACGAAGGTGCGCCAAGAAAAATATGGAAGCACAAGAAGTGCAGAAAAGTTCTAAATAAAGGAAAAAGACACACAAGAATAAGCGCAAGTCAATACTTTTGTAAAAGAGTGCAAGCGCATCACGGTTTAATTTAAAGAGCGTCGGGCTCTCACCCGTGCAATTTGTAAAAGTAGATGGGCAGTAGGAAGGAAGCTAGAAAGATATAAGGACAATGGGAAAAATGGCCTAGGCCACGACCGGCCATGTAAAAAAGGAGATAAGGGGATGACCACCCAAAAGAGATTTAGGGTTTTGTATATAAAGCTGAAAAGTGAATGAAGAGCTCATTCTTGTGTGTGGCCAAAAGTGGTTCTCTTCTTCTTCTTCTTCTTCTTCTTCTTCTTCTTCTTCTTGCTTGCTTGAGCTTGTGCTTGAGAGAGGGAGTGTGAGTGTGTGAGGGTGAGGGACCGGGGAGGAGAAGCTCTCCATCTTCTCCTCTCCTCTTCTCTTCTCTTCTCTTCTCTTCTCTTCTCTTCTCTTCTCTTCTCTTCTCTTCTCTTCTCTTCTCTTGCTCGTGGCAATGGAGCTTGGAGCGTGGAGCTTGAGGATGGAGCTTGCTTGAAGCTTGCACTTGGATCGTGGAGCTATCGGAGTGTACGCGAGAGAGGGGGAAACTCATTTCAACATCAAGGTAAGCTCACTACACTCATAGGATCGACAATGCATCGGCTAGGTGAGAGATAGCCATTAGAGCTCACTTGAAATGCTTGAAATAATAAGCGGTCCATGGGTCTTGGCGGTTGAGCGTGAGCTCCCTCTATAGCTAACGAGCAGATGCTGTCATTTGAGGATCACCACCCCATTAAGCCACAGGAGCTGACTATCTAGCAATAACAAGAGCTCCAATCTCAACCCTTCGAGTTCTCCTTCCGCTACCCATGGGCCTTAGAACAAGTCTTACCCTTGGAGGTAGTGGAAAGAGTCATTCATTTGACCCATACTCTACGAACCGATGGGTCGAGAAGTGAAGCATTATAATCACACAATGGAGGTGGGAACCCATAGACTACTAGCAAGACAAGGTCTATCAGATCCCCAAAACTATCCAAGGCTATGAGATGTAACCAAAGTGGCAGAGGAATATTTGGGATACCAATTTTGATGCATGGATGGCCTTCTACGACATAGTACAAGAAGAATGGAATGATCCCGCCTACATGCCCTACCCTCGCAAACATGGAGTGGATTACAATAAGGGGTGCATGGTAGGTACAACTTTCCAAAGATCTACAATGTCAATGCAACAACTCCTGAGGAATGCATGACCTTTAAAGCAGGGGACTTGCCCCCTTCCATTAACCGCTTCCTCGAGGATTTCTCTTCATGCCCAGACCCGGCCTTCATAACCACTTGTAATTACCTTAGGGTCATTAGGTTTTTCCTTTAAAAAAAGCTAGCAACTGAGGAAGCCCACCTAAGCAATAGGTGTCATGGGGAACAGGGCTAGGTACGAAAATCCTAGGTGTAGTGGTTGTGGTGTGCAAGGTGCTTCTTCTGTTCAGTGTTGCCATCCCTTTTTCTTCTTTTATTTTCTTTTTCTTTATATATATATATATAAGTGCGGGTGTATAGATGATTATAGCCAGCATTTGGATACAAGGGGTGCTCTTAGGCTCCTCCATGATCTTCCTCAGACGAGTCACGAGGTGGTCTTAGGGATTTGGTAAAAAAACTGTGGCTCTGCAGGTATCCCTTGATGTTAGCCTTCACATTGAGAGGTATGGTTGACAAGAAAGGATGATTCAAGGATCCTCATACAAAAAACGAGGGAAGCAAGGTTGCCCTCATCATGAGCCTAGCCATAGCACTTGCCTTCAGCAATCTACTAATACACGATCCAACCTCAACCTCACATAGGTTCTCTTTCTAAGCTACCTTACATGCTTTGATACATTGCTTCCACTGGCCACTATCCACAATTAACTCATTGATTGGCTTCTTCTTTCATTTGCGCTCCTGTGTTAGCTTGATGTTGATCTTTCTCAGGCCGTCCAATTGTGCCTTTGTCTCCTCATATGAGATACCAATGTCATGGATAGTGTCTTGCATTGAAATAATTTGATTGTTTTGTTGAATTATAGTGTCATTCAGCTGTACGACTTGTCCTATGAGCTCTTGTATATGGAGTTAATGTGCAGCGATCACATCATGATATTTTTATGGTTGCTTAGTAAGTTGTAAATACTTTGAACGCCTGATCATTGAGAGCCACCTAGTGTAACCGAGCAACCCATTTTCACCCTCACACACATACTTCAGCAAATTTGTGATTCTTGAGAAAGTTGGAGGTCTATTGTTTAGGGGGTCAATTGGGTAGATTCCCCCATCAACCCACAAGTCCAAATGTTTCAATCCCATTTGCCTGTAACTCTGCAAAACCTGAGGGTTGACACTAGTACATTGGGTTCTTTTTAATAATGGGGTATATTCAATCTCTACCTCAATATGCAACTCCTTCTTTCATGTATTCATTTTACTATTAATAGAAATGGGGAGCCTACTTGGTTGTCACTAGAGGTAGAGTAGAGATGCACAGAGAGGCACACAAAGGTGCCAAGGGAATGTAGGGTATAAGTAATTCACTCTATTAATGAAGGTTGTATAAACACAAAGAAGAGATCACAATAGAGCCATGAGAGAGTATAGATATGGGGGAAAATAGCTTAGAGGATAGGGATGTCCAAGACTTTTTGTATTTTAGACATTTTTATTTTACCTCCAAAAACATATCTAAAAAACATGAAATTTGACCAATTGGTTTGTTTTTTGACCAAAAGCTAGAATATAAAAAATCCCCAAAATATCTTAAAAGAAACTTCCAAAATTTCATTTTCCTTGTTCTCGATTAAAAAATCAATTACCTCATATCAACTAATCATTTTGCATTGAAAATGAAGCACCACACTCCCGTAACTAACTCCTTTTTTAATATAAAATTTGGTTGAAAAAAACTTCTTGAATGAGGAGAGAGAAGGAATCTGAGTATATCTTTGTAGATAATATAAAAAAGGTAAAACGAGATTGCAAAAGTGGAGAGAGAAGATGATTATTTTACTATTATTCTCTCCTCTTTTCCTTGTTTTAAGGAGGAGAGAGGGGGGGCTAAAAGTCCCATTTGTGAGTTCATTTTTTTTCTAATGTTGGAATTCTCTTAAAGAGACTCTGCATGTAGGTAACATAATCGTGATGTTCTCCTTATCATTCTGCTTGACATTCTCATTAGCCTGACGATGAGGTTATCAAAATACCCAGCCTCAGAGAACCTCTTGATGAAGAGATTCTTGAGGTTGTTGAAGTTGTTATGCTCTGCTGCTCTAAGCTATTGTATTGTGTCCTATCCTTGTCACCTAGGCAAAGGCCGAAAGCTTGCAAGCATTGGCCAAGGTCCGTGAGGGTGTTAGCCTCCTAGACTTGCTGAAGCTGCTCTACAAAACTATATGAGGGGTCGTTGCTGCTTGGCTGGTATTTTTCTAGTTTCTTCACAACAACTGCAAGGATCTTCGACTAGCTCTTGGAGCCCTGGGTGACTCCCAACCTTGCAAGCAACGAGGTCGCTAGGGTTGTTGCTTTTTGCTCTATAGACATATTTTCTATGAGCCGCTTTGTGAGAAGCTCGCTCAGCGTCAAGTCCGCCTCTAGCACTCTCTCCCTTTCTGTGTTAGGTCCTATATGATTCCTATTGGCTAGAGCTAGCATACACAATGGATTGCTACAACTTCCTAGTTCACTACTCATGGTTGTAAGTTGTTATCTTCTATCGTGATTGTCGTGTCAATCTCTTGTTATCTTCTATCGTGCTTGTCATGTTAATCTCCTCTCCTCCTCAAGGTCTACTATGATGTCTTGAAATGGCTTACCATGGTGGTCCATCTTGGTTTGTAAATCATATTTGTTCACCATATATTGGATGTCAACTGAGAAATCTCCCAGGTCAAGCTCATCATTCTTGCAGTTGGAGTTGGATCATGACATATCTATGGCTTCTTGCTCCACTAGGCTATCAATTAGGTTGATCAGGTTGTTGGACAATGTTGTGCCTCCAATAGTGTCAATCATTCGATGCCTCTGGCATTCTATGTTGGGGTTGTCTTGGTCCTACTAGCCGGGGTTCTCAATTGTTTGTCTAAGTCTGAGGGTTGTCTCCTACTAGTGGGTTTGTTCTGCTTGTTATGTCTTAGTGTGTTCCTTCTTATTACAAATAGCCCTCACCTTACATTCACTCAAGGTGTGTGTGATGATCCTTTTATGCACGGTGCAAAATCAGACATTTAGCTTTCAAGTGCACTTCAAGTGACAACAATGTGGGGTGTGGGAATGTAGGATGATGAATGCAATTCTTGCTCTCCCCTCGTTTTGTTTTTGGCCAAATAAGGCCCTAAACGCAGTTGTTGGCCGCTCTTAGGGGTTCACTAGGGCCTTTATTGTGTCTCTTAACCTGGTCAAGGTGTAATTGGAGTCTGTGGGTTAATTTGGGGCTCTAAATGGACATATAGCTAATGGCTTTGCTAGCTCTTGCTTTTAGGTTATCAGGTCACACTTTCCCCAGTTACGAGGCTCTATGAGCCATCATTAGTTGCATTTGGAAGGCTGTCAAAAGGTTTCCCTACTGTGAGAGGTGATATACCTAGCCTCGGATGTGCTGGATCTGGCAAATTTCTCATGTGAACTTGTAAATATTCCCACCATAACACTTGATAAAACAAATTTGGGCTTGAAATGTTTTAAAATTTACTCTTTGAGTTATCACATAAGTGACCGCATGTAATATCAAATCTTGCATTAAATCAATTCTGCAATCTAACATGAGAAGACGCCTCAATGAACCCAGCCAACAAAAAAGAAAATACGCCTTATAAATAATATTACGACGGCTTGATCATAATATTTCATGCATTATATTTGATTTAGCATCAAAGATCGCATTGATTTTGCAATGGCAAGACAAATTGCAAAAGCCTTAATCGGTAGACAAAGAAGGTGCAAGAACAAGCATGATATTGAGTAAGTTAATTATCAAAGAGTATGGCATGACTTTATAAACTAGATAAGTCATGAGGTAACTTGGCCAAAAACTACCAGATGAAGTCGTTTTGATGAAAAAAAAAGATGTTTTTGAAAAAATATGCCAAAAATCATGATTTTTTTACACCTAGAGGGAGAGAAAGCATTTTAAAATCATCCCCATGCCACCATTCAACAGGTAGGCAATCAAAAAACATTTTTTATCAAGCTTACTTAGCTCTTGACAAGTAGCCAAAAGAATGAGTGACTCCATACTTCCTCCTCATGGCTATAAATACAACCCCTCTCCTTCACAAAGAAAGCAAGAAGGAAGCCTCCTGATGATGGAAAAATTTCTCTACATCTCTTTTCCATTCTAGCTTGAGCCTTGAAGAAGGAAAATATCCCTCTTCTACCTCATTTCCATTTTCTCTACCCCCTGTTACGCCTTTCTTCCATACAGCCATATCGCTAAGCAAAACGCTCGCGAAAATTTTTTAGATGACCACCAACTCTCCCTGAGCTACCACGTTAATTTCGCCTGACTTCCATGGCTCCATGAGGTCGCAAAAATTCAAGAAGCCCATTTGAAGCAAAAGAAGCAAGAAAAGCGGGCGATGGAGAAAATGACGCAGTAGGAATTGGCGAAACTCTCGTTACTACAAACCTGATAGGGGTAACATCTCGTCAGTTTGGAAAAAAATAATGTTTTATAAGCTTATTGCTATATTCGGCTTTAAATGATTATAAACGCATTTTGAAGAAGATGCATATGAACTGTCGCTTAGGAAAATGGCCTAAGTAATATAATAATTAACTATTCAATGAAAATACTCTTTTACTTGAAAAAGGCTTATATGCCTATCATGAAGAAAATATCGTAATTATGGTTTATTTCATGATATTTATTGTTATTTCGTTAATGACGCGTGTGATTATAATAACTTTTAAAAAGGTAGACAGTGTTAGGAAAGGGAATATTTTATAATTTTTTGTTAAAAGTGGCGATCTCTATTTTATTTCGCTAATGATAAACATACGCATATGACCTTATAATAATTTATAGAAAATCATTAATATTATCATGAAATAATCAATGCATTAAATCAACAAAAAATTGTATAGGAAAATATATACTAGATGCGCATAAATTAGGTGCGTAGTAATATAACTCGATATCTGAAAGATGAAAGAAAAATTACACTTATGATTTTTGGATTGCTTTGAATAAAGTTTTCAGAAAAACAATTAGCATTGCATTTACGACATAGCTAAATGAAAATTGATCTTCCTAGATAATGTTGAAAGTTCCACAAATGGTCGGACATCATCGATTAAACCATAGAATATGAGCAAAATAAAATAAAAACTATTTTCCTGTTGAAAACACACACAATGTTAATATTAATGGTTACATTAGGGAGAGCGTCAATATCATGAGTTGACCCACATATGAATCAATGAGAAAACATTACCTAAAATATCGAGGATGTTGAAGCAAAAACAACTATGAAATACTCAACAACCCTGAAACTATCAGTATCAAAAAATTAAATAAATATCGAAAGTCTGTAAGACTTATTGGACATTGATAAGAATTTGTCGATACAAATTCTAATGTCTAAACACGCTTGGAAAAGCATTTGAAATCCTGCTAAGTGTGGGTTAGGGCAGGGCAGCGCATGAATTGCCTGGCATAGGTTAAATGCCCATATTATCTTTTAGGGCGAAAATACCAAGTTTTCAAAAGGATAAAATAGACTTTAGATTCACGAAATAACTTGCAGATCCGAAAAAAAGAGTTGCAACAAGTAGGAAGCGAAACCCTAAGAATAAGGTGGGACCTTAAAAGAGAAACCCTAGAATTGGGTGGGGCTGCTTCCTATGCTAAAAACACTTGCTACCGTTTCTTTTTTTTATTTCTACATATATTGATGGTTGCATAAGAATGATTAATTGTGCTTGTAGCAGTTAGATCTGATTGTAAATCTATAATCAGGATAATAAGAGGAAAGATCGCGCTATGCCTCCCCCACGGCTAGATGTGGAACCCTACTCCAAGGGGGATTGTTTTGTACTGTCACGAGGAGCTTTGGACCGACCCCAATGGTGAGAGGTTGCTCGGCGAGGAATCCATTAGGCAGGAGGAGGCGGGAGTGCCAGGAGGCTCTAGCCGTAAATCTCTCGATCGCTCCTAGGAACTACCTGACCCTCATGCGAATCAGGATGGGATCCTAGAGTCCCCGGTACTAGTGAAGGGATGGAAATCTTGGAGGGTTTACTTTCTTTTGCACAGGCATAAGGGATTTTCCGATGAATGGAGGTTTTATCTTCTACATTGGCAGAAGGGAAAAAGCATTGTAAATAACTTTTACAAAATAATAAATAAATATGTTTTGCCAAAAGTTTGTTTTTCTCTGTCTTTGTGTTGTGTCGTAAAATTACGCAAAAGAACCTATGATAATGGGTTAATTAATGAAGTTGCTTTTATATGTCATAAGTTAATGTGATAGGTAGTTAGAAAACTTAAGAAAACCGTTTGTGGGAAGCGGGTGGGCGAGATCCCTGACGCATCCGTCCTACGGATGGGTGGTCCCGGTAAGCTGGGAGCTTCTTTCAAGAGATTGAATGAGACGTTAATTAGGAGAAATTAGGTAGAGCTGAGCATTGACTTACCTAGGGTCGGGTCTTAAAACCTTGATCAATAATTATCTTAGGGGAAAGGTGCATCAGCTATGCCAAAACTCCGTTAAGGTTCCGTGAATCCTAACTAGTTGCTGAAAAAAAGTGTTGCACTCCATGAACCAAGGGTAACTACGATCACTCCAATCGGACAAGAAACCCTTGTGGGACACCTCTGATGGAGCTACCTGATGCATCAAGACCTTAGTTGTCAAATTAGGACCCCGAGCTTGCAAGTTGATCCTCGTCGGGATGGCTAATACCTTTCGTTACAGGGTGGACTCTGGGAAATCTAGACAATAGACCCTATGCATTCTTGTGAGTGCTGGGCAAAGCCATCTAGGATAGTTTCTTGATGGACCATTAAAACGTGCTACTAGGGAATTGTTAGGTAGGCACGTGACACGTGGTATCAGAGCATAATTGAAATTAAAAATATCTATGGTTTTTAAGACTAACTGTTCTAAGTAATAATTAGTGTATTGATTGTTAAGGGATAAACTTTGGCAGAATAATGAAGCTTGGAACCAATTCCTTATTTTTCAAGCAATGTACACATCTGTGTTGAACTCCACGGATGACGAGTGGAGAAGAGAAATGATGAGGATACTCGATCGCCTATATGATCCATCCCCCGTGAATCGCGAAAGAAGATGGTTCTAGGATGAGCGTTATGTTACATCGAGGCCGAGATTGGACATATAGACTAATCTAAAACACCTGGAATGGATGGAAATTTTAAAAGTAGTTGAGGCATTTATCTTTTGTCTGTCCAGAAGGAATCCACTTATGATTACCAGTGGTCGACACATACATCTAGACCGTTATGTCTATGACAAGTTACTGAAGGTAATCCCAACCGACCGGATTATAATCCAAGGATGTCGCAAGTATCAAGTTTACTGTATCCATGGTTTTCCAGATCTGCCATTTCCATAGTATAGGTTTCTGGACATAGACAGCAACAATTGGCCTACTTTCTTCTACATGAATGTAACTGATATCCATCCCTGAAAAAGAAAGATATAATGATATCCTATTTTGGAAATTGTACATAGCATCTGTAACTGATATCCATCCCTGAAAAAGAAAGATATAATGATATCCTATTTTGGAAATTGTACATAGCATCTAGCCTATCCTATCGATGATGTATATCTACTTGTAAATATTTGCCATTTGTATATTTCCTTACTTGTGAAAATCATAACATATGGCTACTGATTATAAAAGATAACAGCGACTAGATTTTGTAAAAATATTGTGCTCTTTGGCCCATCATTGTTTTACAAAACTAGTAAGATATGTTAATGTGGAAACAAAGCTGAAAAGTTTAAAGCACTAAAATAATTTGTGAAAATTATGATAACCCAGGGTAATACAACTATCGCTAGTCCGACTAAAATTCAGGAGAAGAAGTATCTCCTTAAGCAGGTTAAGCCACCGAAATTTGATGGCAAGGGCAAAGACATTGAAGCTGAGGTAGAGATTTGGATTGAGACCATGGAGGACTACTTTACTGCCGCGAGAACTAGCCTTGCTAATCAAGCTATGATCGCCAAGTTGAAATTGACTGGTGAGGCACACCTATGGTGGAAACACTGCTGTAAAGACCAGGGACTTACTGAGACAGCTATCACCTAAGAAAAGTTGAAAGAAGTTGTGAGTGGTTGATATTTTCCACCAGCTTATCGCACACTAAAAATGAATGGGTTCTTTAACTTAAGGCAACTGGGAATGAGCTTGGAGGCATATTACTCAAAGTTTATCTCACTGCTTAAATATGTGCCTTCCATGACTATTGCTTAGTAAGTGTCTAAGTTTTATCAAGAATTGAATGCTCCTCAGAACACACACCTTGAATCTATGCGCCCAACTGATTTGTAAGATGCTTTGATTTGCACAGCACCTCTTGTTCAGGAGATTCAATCAAATCAAAGGAATAATAAGCTCTGAAATAAAAACAAAGGGACTTCACGGGGCTATGTTAAGCAAGCCCAAGGTCAATGTCCACTTGGTCAAGGAAACAGGGCCAAAACAAATGCAATCGAGAACTTCATACCTACCGGAAGTAATTCAAGAGTACCTAGGTGTTTCCACTGTAATGAGCCAGGTCACTTTAAAAGACAGTGCCCAAAGCTTGGCCAAATTCCTCGCCAAGGAAAGTACAGAGGTTAGAACCAAGCTTTAATTGCAAAAGGAAAATCATCTGCTATAATTCTTAAAGATCTTGAAGAAGAGGGAAACCCAACTATGGAAGCCGATATGGAGAGGGCATCGGTTCACGCCACCCTCTGAGTAGCTCAAGAAAAGTTTGGTAACAACACCCATCTTAAAGCTACCTAACCTAAGTCAAGAGTTTGAAGTCGTAACAAACACAAGTTCTCTTGCACTAGGTTGTGTGCTTATGCAGCAAGGTCATCCAATAGCTTATTCCTCAAGGAAATTGAAAATCCATGAGAGAAATTATGCCACCCATGATCCCAAGTTGTTAGCTGTGATCCATGCTCTCAAATTGTGGCGACACTATCTACTTGGAAGCAAGTTTACTTTGGTCTCACTGACCACAAAAGTCTCAAATGGAACTTTACTCAACCAGACCTCAACATCAGGCAGCATTGGTGGATTGAAGTCTTACAAGAATTTTATTTTGAAATCAAGTTTAGACCTGGGAAAGAGGATGTGATTGCTGATGCATTAAGTCGTAAAGCTTTTTTGAATGCATTTATCATGGAAGAGCCATCTAAAGGAGAGAATTTAGCTACCATGATATCGATGCCTAGCAATCTAGTCATTGAGCTAGCCAAAGAAGAGGCAGACAAGGATCCTAAGTATCAGCTAATGCTTAGAGAAATCCTAGTTAAGGACATTGATCCTAAGCTCAGAGTCAAATGCCAAAATTTCACTAAGGATGCTAGACTTGTCTATTTTAGAACAAGGCTTTGCATTCCCCTCAGTCAAGTGCTGAAAAAGAAGATATTATGGGAAGCCCATGACTCCCCGTTCTTAGGACACCCTAGCTATGCAAAAAATCTTAATGCAGTTAGGAAAAGTTATTACTGGGAAATACTGAAGCATGATGTACTCAAATATGTTATTGAATGCCTTAGTTTCCAGCAGGTGAAAGCTAAGCGTGTCAAAATGCCAAGTAAGCTCTAGCCACTTGACATTCCACATATGAAATGGGAGTTCATTAGTATGGATTTCATAGTTGGCTTACCTTCTATTCAAGGAGGGTATAATTAAATCATGGTGATTGTGGATATGCTGACAAAGGTCACTCATCTTAGCCCAGTCAAGACCAACTACAAAGCTTCAGATATTGCACGATTGTTTGTGAAAGAAATCTATAGGCTTCATGGATTGCCTAAACGGATCGTTAGCGACCGCGACTCTCTGTTTACGTCACATTTCTGGAATAGCCTATTTGAAGCAATTAGAACCTAACTTTGCTTTAGCACAGCTTACCATCCCCAAAATGATGGTCAAACAGAGTGAGTTAATTAGGTCATTGACGATATATTGAGAGCTTACTGTTCCAGAGAACAGACAAAGTGGATACAGTATTTGCCCTTAGTAGAATTTTCCTACAATGCATCATATCACCAAAGTATTCAAATGACTCCATTTCAAGCATTGTATGGACAAGATTGTTTGATGCCATTGAATTTCTCTGATCCAACCCTAAAGGTTGAGGCTTCTAAGGAAATGCTAGAAGACATGGATGATCAAGTCAAAACTATTAGACAAGACATCCAAGCTGCCAAAGATTGATAGAAAGCTTATGCTGATCTAGGATGGCAAGAGCGCATCCTCCAAGAGGGAGACATGGTTTTCATCCATGTACACCCAAAGAAGAGTTCTCTATCATTGGGAAAGTTCAAAAAGTTGAGTCCAAGGTATTGTGGACCATACAAGGTTCTCAAATGCCTAGGAGCTAATGTATACAAACTGCAACTTCTTGATCATTTGAAAGTCCACAATGCATTTCACATTAGTCTTCTGAAAGCTTATGTGGAAAATCAAGATCATATTCTTGATGACCAGCAAATTGTAATGCCTAGTCAAGGAGCCCTTGAACTCCAACATAATAAGATCCTAGATGTAAAAGAGAAACCTCTTAGAAACAGAATCATTAGAGAGTATCTTATCCAGTGGAAAGACTATCCTGAGGAGGATGCTACTTGGATAGAAGAGACAGCTCTAGAAAAATAGTTTCCCTAGTTCTTTTCGAGATGAGGACATCTTGATTCCTCTAAGGAGGAAAGGATGTAATATTCCTGCTATAACACTTCATAAAATAAATTCGGGCTTGAAATGTTTTAAAAATTACTCGTTGAGTTATCACATAAGTGACCGCATTTAATATCAAATCTTGCATTAAATCAATTTTGCAATCCGACACGAGAAGATGCCTCAATGAACCCAGCCAACAAAAAAGTAAATATGTATCGTAAATAATATTACGACGACTTGATCATAATATTTCCTGCATTATATTTGATTTAGCATCAAAGATCGCATTGATTTTGCAACGATAAGACAAATCGCAAAAGCCTTAATCGGTAGACAAAGAAGACGCAAGAACAAGCATGATATTGAGTAAGTTAAGTATCAAAGAGTATGGCATGACTTTATAAACTAGATAAGTCATGAGGTAACTTGGCCAAAAACTACCAGATGAATTCGTTTTGATGAAAAAAAGACGTTTTTAAAAAAATATGCCAAAAATCATGACTTTTTTTATGCCTAGAGGGAGAGAAAGCATTTTAAAATCATCCCCATGCCACCATCCAACAGATAGGCAATCAAAAGGCATTTTTTATCAAGCTTACTTAGCTCTTGACAAGTAGCCAAAAGAATGAGTGACTACATGCTTCCCCCTCATGGCTATAAATACAACCCCTCTCCTTCACAAAGAAAGCAAGAAGAAGGAAGATCTCTTGATGATGGAAAATTTTCTCTACATCTCTTTTCCATTCTAGCTTGAGCCTTGAAGAAGGAAAATACCCCTCTTCTACCTCATTTTCATTTTCTCTACCCCCGGTTACGCCTTTCTTCCATACAGCCATATCGCTAAGCAAAACGCTGGTGAAATTTTTTCAGACGACCATCAACTCTCCCTGAGCTACCACGTTAATTTTTCCTGACATCCATGGCTCCATGAGGTCGCAAAAATTCAAGAAGCCCATTCGAAGCAAAAGGAGCAAGAAACATGGTCAATGGAGAAAATGACGCGATAGGAATTGACGAAACCCCCGTTACTACAAACCTGATAGAGGTAACATCTCGTCGGTTTGGAAAAAAATAATGTTTTATAAGCTTATTGCTATATTTGGCTTTAAATGATTATAAACGTATTTTAAAGAAGATGCATATGAACTGTCGCTTAGGAAAATGGTCTAAGTAATATAATAATAAACTATTCAGTGAAAAGACTCTTTCACTTGAAAAAGGATTGTATGCCTATCATGAAAAAAATATCATAATTATGGTTTATTTCGTGATATTTATTGTTATTTCGTTAATGATGCGTGTGATTATAATAACTTAAAAAAAGGTAGACGGTGTTAGGGAAGGGAATATTTTATAATTTTTCCCTAAAAGTGACGATCTCTATTTCATTTTGCTAATGATAAACATACGCATACGACCTTATAATAATTTATAGAAAATCATTTAGATATTATATAATTCGATGTCTAAAAGATGAAAGAAAATTTACACTTATGATTTTTGGATTGCTTTGAATAAAGTTTTCAGAAAAACAATTAGCTTTGCATTTACGACATAGCTAAATGAAAATTGATCTTCCTAGATAATGTTGAAAGTTCCACAAAATGGTCGAACATCATCGATTAAACCATAGAATACGAGCAAAATAAAATAAAAACTATTTTCTTGCTGAAAACACACACAATGTTAATATTAATGGTTACATTAGGGAGAGCGTCAATATCATGAGTTGACCCACATATGAAACAACGAGAAAACCTTACCTAAAATATCGAGGATGTTGAAGCAAAAACAACTATGAAATACTCGACAACCCTGAAACTATCAGTATCAGAAAATTAAATAATTATCGAAAGTTTGTAAGACTTATTGGACATTGATAAGAATTTGTCGATACAAATTACAGACTTGGAAAAGCATTTGAAATCCTGCTAAGTGTGGGTTAGGGTAGGGCAGCGCATGAATTGCCTGGCATAGGTATAAATGCCCATATTATCTTTTAGGGCAAAAATACCAAGTTTTCATAAGGATAAAATAGACTTCAAATTCGTAAAATAACTTGTGGATCCGAAAAAAAGAGTTGCAAGTAGGAAGCGAAACCCTAAGAATAAGGTGGGATCTTAAAAGAGAAACCCTAGAATTGGGTGGGGCTGCTTCTTATGCTAAAAACACTTGCTACCGTTTCTTTTTTTAATTTGTGCATGTATTGATGGTTGCACAAGAATGATTAATTGTGCTTGTAGCAGTTAGATCTGATTGTAAATATATAATCAGGATAATAAGAGGAAAGATCGCACTATGCCTCCCCCATGGTTAGACGTGGAACCCTACTCCAAGGGGGATTGTTTTGTACCGCCACAAGGAGCTTTCGACCGGCCCCGATGACGAGAGGTTGCTCGGTGAGGAATCCATTAGGTAGGAGGAGGTGGGAGTGCTAGGGGGCTCTTGCCGTAAATCTCCTGATCGCTCCTAGGAACTGCCTGACCCTCACGCGATGGAATCCTGGAGTCCCCGGTACTAGTGAAGGGACAGAAATCTTGGAGGGTTTACTTTCTTTTGCACAGATAGAAGGGATTTTTTAATGAACTGAGGTTTTATCTTCTGCATAGGCAAAAGGAAAAAAGCATTGTAAATAACTTTTGCAAAATAATAAATAAATATGTTTTGCCAAAAGATTGTTTTTCTCTGTCTTTGTGTTGTGTCACAAAATTACGCAAAGAAACTTATGATAATGGGTTAATTAGCGAATCTACTTTTATATGTCATAACTTAATGTGATAGGTAATTAGAAAACTAAAGAAAACCGTTTGTGGGAAGCGGGTGGGCAAGATCCCTGACGGATCCATCCTATGGATGGGTGGTTCCGATAAGCTGGGAGCTTCTTTCAAGAGATTGAATGAAACATTAATTAGGAGAAATTAGGTAGAGCCAAGCATTGACTTACCTAGGGTCGGGTCTTAAAACCTTGATCAATAATTATCTTAGGGAAAAGGTGCAGCGGCTGTGCCAGAACTCCGTTAAGGTTCCCTGAATCCTAACTAGTTGCTGGAAAAAAGTGTTGCACTCCATGAACCAAGGATAACTATGATCGCTCCAATTGGACAAGAAGCCCATGTGGGACACCTCCGATGGATCTCGTTGATGCATCAAGACCTCAGTTGTCAAATTAGGACCCCAAGCTTGTAGGTTTATCCTCGTGGGGATGGCCGGTACCTTTCGTTATGGGGTGGACTCTGGGAAACCTAGACGATAGACCTTGTGCATTCTCGCAAGTGCCGGGTGAAGCCATCTAGGATAGTTCCCCGATGGACCACTAAAAAGTGCTACTAGGGAACTGTTAGGTAGGTACGTGACAGAACTTCTAGTCTTTGCATATGTCCAATTTGCATGTATTTGATTTTATCAGAATCAAATAGTCCATTTTGGTTGGGGTCTGAGTATCGGATTCTCAATTGTCCAATTGTTTGATCATCTGATTGTCTGATTGTCCAAATTAGATGAGCCATGTGTCCAATCGAATGGGTTGCATAGTGTCAGAGTGGTCTGATTTTAAAAATTAGATAGTTTGATTATCCAAAATCGATCGTCAAAGTTTGATTTTGAGAATTGGACTCTACGTGTTTGATTCCAATGGGGCTGTGGTTCTCATCGATTGTTAGAATATCAAGCTCCCATTACTCTTCAGTCAGTCTATCTTTATGTGTGTGACCATACAGACGGTGTAGTCAGTGACTTAACCACAGTTAGTCTTGGTTAGTCATACCTATGTGTGTAAGTCTCTTTCAGTTAGTATAATGAAAGAATAATAGAAGAAGAACAACAATGAGCTGAGGCTCATTTTCCGCTTCACTCTGTCTCTCTCCCTCTCTTCCAACATGGTATCAGAGCTTGAACGCCTGAAGCCTGAAGGCTTGGCAGAGGCCATTTGACATCAAGACATCATATCTGAAGAAAACGTCATCAAAGGAGATTGTGTATGCAGCCCATTTTTTTGCAGAATATTTATATTGCTACAAAAATGGTTTTTGGAGAAACGGCGTTGCATCCCTTACCATTTTGATGTGATCTACAACTTTGCAGAAGAAAGTTTTTTCAAATTCCTCACAGATTTTGAGATATTCAGCACAGACTTGTGCAGACTGGCTGTTTACTTTAATAAATAGTAGGTGATTCCAGGACACTGGTGGCTTTCATCCTAACAATGTATATGCCCTTATTATCATGCATTTAAGCATGATATTGGAGTGTTAAATGCTCAGTTTTGGAGCTTATTTGCAGGTTGGAGACAGTGAATTGGTTATTGTCCTGAATTTGGAAATAATATACCTACAGGGTTGAAGTATCTATGATGCTTATTTGCTACTGACAAATGCTTGGATCATACAACTTGAGTGGTAGATGTTTTTTGGGATATTGTGAGTGATGAAAGTCCAAAGTTTGGACTGATTTGTTGCTGGTTATACTAGGGTATTGACTGGTTATTGTCTACAAGAAGGATATCTATCATCTTCACTTGACGTACATGTAATATATTCTGACCGGTTAGACATGTATCAACTCCTGCATAGAGTGGCAAACTGAATGAGATATTTTGGGGCTATTTTTAGGTCTGAATACTCTTGTTTTAACATAGAAAATACTACTGGTTATAGTAGTGGACTGACTGTATTTGGTACTGCTACTTGCATACAGTACAAACATTGATACTTGTATGGACATAGTTTGTTGCTGGGATGTTTTGCCACTACTATAGAATGTTTTGAACTGATTTGAGCTTGGTTTATGCTTAATTAACTGTGTTTTTTCATTGTTGGAATACAATCTACAGGAAGTAGGTTGTCAGGAAAACTGTCCTGAATTGCAGGAAACTATCCTGAATAGTAGAAAACTGGTCCTGAATTGTAAGAAAATGAATCAAATACTTCCAGACTGTATACATCACTGAATACCTAAGCTACAACTATGGAAAATGCTCAAGGCAATGACAATATCACTCAAATTGTGGGGGAAAAGCTAGACAACAAAAATTTTTCTTTACGGAATTTCCGTATGAAGAATTTTTTGGTTGGCAGAGGTTATTGGGACTTATGTACTGGTGATGAGGCTGAACTTGAAATATATGAAAGGAATCCGACAAATGATCAGAAAAGGGCTCATAAGCTATGGACTGAGAGAGCATGCAAGGTATTACATTGGTTTTCCTTATGTATATCAAATGCTATGGTTATATAGATTACTGGATGTAATTCTCCAAAGGATGCATGGGGCATACTCATGAAGAATTATGGAAATATAACACATGCAAGAAAGATTTAGCTAAAGCAACAATTCAATAACATGTCTAAGAATGGCAGAAGCATTCAAGTTTACACTACAGAGATCAAGAACATAGCGGATCAGCTTGCCACCATTGGATCTTCAATGTTTGAGGATGATATGATTGTAGTGACATTGAATGGACTTGGCAAAGAGTATAAAGCATTTGATACATCTATTTCTGTGAGAGCTGAATCCCCTGATTGGGATGAGCTGATTGCTTTGCTACTGCATGAGGAAGTTAAGCTTGGGCTGAATATAGATTCTAGTACGTCTCAAAGCAGAGACACCATTCTTTACTCTAGCCAACGTGGTAGAGGCGGCAAAGGCCATGGCTCGTTTCGAGGTCGAGGAGACACTCGAAATGCTTATGGACAGCATCAGCAAAATACCTCCCATGGCATAAATACACAGGGCCAGCATGGATCTGGCAGCTTTAGAGGCAAGGGAGATCACCCCATGGTAGAGGTGGTGGATCTGGTTCATGTTAGTCAAATGATCAGTCAAATAGAGATAAGGACTATCACTACTATGGTAGATATGGACACATTGCAAAGGATTGTTACAAGAAGCAGGGAGATATGAAGGAAAAGGGCAAACATCATGGGCACTATGCATCTCCTAGCGGTGCTCATGATGAGCAGTTTGACAAATTTTTTGCCATGCAGCATGTGTCTAAGAATGCATCTAGGCAGAATAGAGATGAGAGATGGTACATTGATTCAAGGGCTTCAAATCATATGACACCCCATGGAGAATGGTTTGATGAGATGGTTGTAGGTTCACATGGTTATGTGTGTACTGGGGATGACACCCAACATGACATTCAGCACAAAGGAATTGTTCCGTTGTTGATGCTTGATGGCAAAAAAAAGAGCATGTATGATGTACTACATGTACCTACAATAAACAAGAATCTTTTATCAGTTGGACAGATGACAGAACAGAATTTGCATGTGAGATTTAATAGAGACGGATGCTTTGTTGAAGAATATGGTAATGACTGCAAATTGATTGCTAGAGGCCGAAGAGAGAGCATAATGTTTACTCTTGATGCGTCAATTCCAGAATTGAAAGCAGCCATGTTTGCACATGATGATGGTGCTATACGGGATGTTGAGATATAGCATAAGCAGATTGGCCATATGAATGTACAAAAGCTAAAATCTATGTAGTAGGAGAAGATTGTGCTTGGACTGCCTAAGTTCAAGTATCATAACTTTGGACATATATGTGATGTATGTCAGTTTGGAAAGCAAGCACGGTTTCCATTTATGAGACATGTATGCAATAGCTCACGACCCTTACAGTTGGTACATTCAGTTGTATGGGATCCGTCTCATAATGCTTCGTTTGGTGGTGCTCATTACTATGTATCCTTCATTGATGACTTTAGCAGGTATACTTGGCTTTACATACTGAAACATAAGGATGATGTGTGTGATGCATTCAAGGATTTCAAGAAGCATGCTGAAAATGAGTTGAGCTGTAAAATTTTATGTCTTAGATCAGACGGAGGTGGAGAATATGTTTCTAATTACTTTGACAGGTACCTTGCTAAATATGGGATCAGAAGACAATTAACTTGCAGCTATACACCGTAGCAAAATGGTGTAGCAGAAAGGAAAAATAGGGTACTGATGGAATCGGCAAGAGCTATGCTGAATGAGAAGAGTTTGCTAAATGGTTATTGGGCTAAAGCAGTAGTGGCTGCTGTCTATGTGCTGAATAGAATCCCTACAGTAGGGATTCGTGATGAAACTCCATATGAGAGGTTGTATGGTCATAAGCCTGACATTTCACACTTGAAGGTATTTGGCAGCATTGCATATGTGCATGTTCCTGATGAAAAGAGGAAGAAATTGGAAGGATGATGTATGTGATGCATTCAAGGATTTCAAGAAGCATGCTGAAAATGAGTTGAGTTGTAAAATTTCATGTCTTAGATCAGATGGAGGTGGAGAATATGCTTCTAATTACTTTGACAGGTACCTTGCTAAATATGGGATCAGAAGACAATTAACTTGCAGCTATACACTGTAGCAAAATGGTGTAGCAGAAAGGAAAAATAGGGTACTAATGGAATCTGCAAGAGCTATCCTGAATGAGAAGAGTTTGCTAAATGGTTATTGGGCTAAAGCAATAGTGGCTATTGTCTATGTGCTGAATAGAACCCCTACAGCAGGGATTCATGGTGTAACTCCATATGAGAGGTTGTATGGTCATAAGCCTGACATTTCACACTTGAAGGTATTTGGCAGCATTGCATATGTGCATGTTCCTGATGAAAAGGGGAAGAAATTGGATCCTAAAGATGTCAAGAGTATGGTCCTTAGTTATGCAAAAGATCGGAAAGCTTACAAGTATTATGTACCGTCTACACATGAGACATTGATTAGCAGAGATGTTGTTTTTATGAGCTGGCATCGTGGTATGGTAATCCTATTGCAATGGCTACTGATGGATCAGCCAGCACTAGTAATGCTGAAAATACACCTACAGTGAGTATATCTATGAGTGGTCCTATAGGTGATGGGTCACCTACAGTAAGTCCTTGGTCAGGATGCTTGCGGAGTCGTACTCCTACGTCCACTAACACGGATATGTCAGTGAGGGGGAGATTAGATAAGGGAAAAGAAAAGATACTTGAGCATGTGACATGTCCACTTACAAGCAGGTTATGAGTCATCTAACAGCAACAGTTTGGATAGTGAGTTGGCCATTCCGTCTGTTATGATGCCTGGAGCAAAAGGCAGAGTCGTTATGTACTGCCTCATGAGAGATAAGCTCAGAATGAGCCATAGTTACACAGATCTGAGAGAGTCAAAAACCCAGCTCTGACAGGTTCACATACACTATTTATTCAGCCCGCCATTATGCATATATGGCTAGCGTGACAAGTTACAAAGAACCTCAAAGTTTGATGATGACGTTACAGATGATAACTGGTGTGCTACCATGGATGAGGAGTATGTCGCCCTGGCTGAAAATGAGACATGGGAATTGGTTGAGTTGCCTAAAGGCAAAGTTCCCATTGGCTGCAAATGGGTGTACAAGGTTAAGTGCAAGTCAGATGGTTTGTTTAGAATGCTATAAGGCCAGGCTGGTTGCAAAAGGGTATGTGCAGTAGTGTGGCCTTGACTATGAGGAGACTTTTAGTCCGATGGCTAAAATGGCAATAGTCAGAATTGTCATTGCTTTGGAAGCGTGCAAAGGCTGGAAAGTATGGCAAATAGACGTCAAGAATGCTTTTTTGAACGGTGATTTGATTGAGGAAGTATATATGGAGTAGCCTGAAGGCTATGTTCACCTGGACTTTCCTACACATGTATGTAAGCTGAAAAAGGCTTTATATGGACTAAAACAAGCACCTAGAGCATGGAATGCTCGAATCAGTAGTTATTTACAGCAACATGGTTTTAGATTGGGTGATGCAGATCACAGTCTGTTTACAAAGAAGACAGATCATGGATATGTGTTTCTAGTGGTTTATGTAGATGATCTTATCATCACTGGGGATGATGAAGAGGGCATTGCTGAAATTGAATCATGTTTATAGGCTAAATTCAAAGTCAAAGAACTTGGTGAACTAAAGTATTTTCTTGGGATTGAGTTAGTCTCTACGCCTCAAGGTATGTGGCTACAGAAGCAGTATGCTCATGACATGTTACAGAAGTATGGTATGGCTGAATGCAAGCCTATGGAGACACCTCTTGATCAGAATGTCAAGCTACAGATTGATGTTGGGAATGACATAGAGAATGTGACCATGCATCGATAGATGGTGGGCAACTTGATATACTTGACTATTACCCGTCTTGACTTATGTTATGCTGTGGGGCTGATTAGTCAATTCATGCAAATGCCTCGCAAACCACATTTAGATGCAGTCAAGAGGATCATGAGATATGTAAAGGGTACTATAGATTATGGGTTGTTTTATGCATATGGAAAATCTCTTGACTTAATAGGGTGTTTACTGATGGTGATTGGGTTGGTTGTGCCTATGACAGGAGGTCAACCAGTAGTTATGCATTTGGATTGGGCAATAGTATGATCAGTTGGTAGAGTAAGAAACAACCTACTGTTGCATTGCCTAGTACAGAAGCTAAGTACAGATCTTGTTGAGAAGACTTAGTATCCAACTCTTTTTGTTGCATAGAATCAGTACTCTCATGGTACATATCCAAGGAATATACTTTCATAAAACTAGAACCTCTTTGTAATTTTGATTTCAATATAATTGAAATATTTGTAATAGTATCTATACATGACAATCCATCATTATCCTACAATAAGCTGTCTTCTCAAGTCTTTCTCTTTCCTACAATCATATTGCTTGTCAAATGACTATAGATCTATCTTATTTGCTTCTGATTTCTTTTTCTCTATCTGCAACCCATATGCTATTACATCTGTGACTATGCAAATTGTTCATACAAACAGATCTTCTAAAAGTTTCTTTAGATCTCCTTTCCCAAAGTTTGTAGTAGCAACTGGCATTCATGTCTCATTGCACAAATCCTTCCATCTTTCTAAAAGATTAAGTTCCTTCTCATAGCATCTTGAAAGGATTCACATTTCTTTCTTTCATGATTAGTGTTATCATACCACATGCATTAGTGAATAAGGGCTTCTCTTCCTGAACTCGTAGGTACTATAAACTGACTTGAAGTCTTCAATTGCTCTTCCACCCTTGACATCTTTAGCTTTAGCTTCCTCATACTTCTAATTATCTCATCCATACCCTCATCCTTGGTAGCAGTATCCATAGACATGTGGGTCAACCATAGAAATAAGTAAAGCCATAGGAGTAGCAACTAGAGAAGGTACATGAGTTGATACAAGCGAAGTTATAGAAGAATAGATGGGAGTAACAAAACCAATATGCAATCTAGTGTGCCACATTTGTCTCTTATTCAACATAGAAACAACATCCTTGGTGTCCTACCAATCTGTATTTAGACCCATCACTTTGGTTCCATCCTTTAGTAACTTTACTAATTCCATCTACAATGGAGGGCCTACTACCTCTAAAAATAGTGTTAGAAGATGGGCATAGAAACCCACTATAAGCAAGGGAGTATAAGGGCAGATGAGTGTGAATAGCCCTAGGGGCAGGGGAAACCCTAACCCTAATTGGCAAAGGGCTATATAAATAGCCTATGGGTCACTATCATGAGTGAGAGAGTGTACCTAAGTTGTACTCTAAGCAACTTAGTAAGCAAGATTTCATTCTTGTACTTTGAGCTCTCTTCTCCCTCTTGTGCACACATTCTACTGCTGCAAACTCTGATTCTCAACATGGTATCAAAGACATCTCTGATCTCCTCAGCTTCCCTCAGCATCAGTTATCACTAAGTGCACATGAGCTTTCATTTTCTTCATCCTATCCTTCTTTCCTCCATAGCTGCCTGCAACCTACCTCCATTGGAGAACTTGAGGAGGACAAAGGAGGCCATATTAGCCTGAGATTTCTTCTGGAGATCTTTTCCCCACATCAGGGCGCAGCTCCTCATCAATTCAAACCCTGACATTGTCCACGTGTGAGGCCAGCATTGTCAAGATCCCAGAAACGGCGCAGATTCTGACAGCGTGGCATCTCCTGACCTGGCGCGGGCAGCAGGCGGCGCAATCTCTGCCACCACCATAGGGCTTTGATAGCCCCCCAAGTGGGCTATCCTTAGCTAAGATGGCTCTGAGAAATTCTTTCCTCTGCTGGCTGCTACAAGCCAAACCCTAACTGTGTTTTTTTGGGCAGCCATAGCCAACAAGCTCCAAGCTTGACATTTTGTCATTTTTACACTCTGAGCTTCATTAACAGTGATTCTAATCACTGAAGCAGAGTCTCTGAAGCCTATTCCAGAGTCTAAAGCTCTTGGGCATGCTCAATGGACATCACCAAGCATCGGGAAGCCGACTTCCAACCGGGTTCCATTCAAGCACTTCACTAAGCTTGACAATAGTGTTCTTTTAACACTAATCATAAGTCATCAGGTTAATTGCTTGCTGGGCATTCATTAAAACCCAGTGAGTTTTTTATTTCTCTTCATATATTATTGTAAGGTTATGTGTAAAATGAACACATAGACCATTATGCACAAGAAGTGTATTGCATACCGTGAGTGACCTTGTCTCAAGTACATTGGTCAGTGAAATCAATAGCATGATTGTCATCATACTCTCCTCGGAATCATCAGCAACAAGCATTGAGATCATAGACAAACCGTGTCCAACACAAGCTTCATCCACTAAGCCGTACCACAAGGAGGAGCCTGAAGTCCAATCTAGGTTTACTTCATTAAAACCTAAAAAGACTATTAAACCACGGAAGAAGCTTGCTCATAAGAAAGGACCACCAAAGTCATACTTTGAAATATTACACTTATATGATTTTCAGCCTTTCTCTTCATTGCAACTTTGACTTCACTTTGTCTAATTTGCTTCCGCATTCAGTGAAAAGTTTGTAAGGGACTAGACACTGCCCTTGTCCTAACAAGTGGTAAGACCTTCCCAATGACCACAACATATGCTGATGTCCGTCCTCAAATTCGAAAGTTTGATGGTAAGGATTTCCATCCATGGCAGGTACTTATAAAATACAAAATGATGGAGAGAGGGTATTGGCCTCTTATTCAAGGCAGTAGAGTTGTAAACTCTGCAAATATGATTGATATAGAGGATGACCAACATGCTCAAGCAATCATAATGCTACACTTAGATGAATCCCTGATTCATCATGTTGATCAACTAAACACTGCTAAAGAAAAATGGGATGAGCTTGAAAAGCTCTATGGAGCCACCGGCAAAAATACTAAAATCTTCCTTAAAATTGAATTCTTTAGCTTGGAATATCGTTCAGGAGAAGATTTGGGAAAATTCATTTCTCATATGAAGGGATTTATGGCACAGCTTGCTTCTGTACAAGCTCCAATACTTGAAGAAGATGCTATTGCTATTCTCCTATAAGCTGTAAAACATGTGTTTCCTACTCTTGTAACCACTCTCACCAACATTCCAGATCCTACTTTGGCAAGTACCATTCAATCCTGTTTGGATGAAGAAAAGAGAAACCACAAAGAAAGCAGCAACAGTCAGGCAACTTCAAATTCCCGTGAACAAGTATTGGTTCATACAGTTCTCACTAAATGTTCTTTCTGTAAGAAAAAAGGACATCTTGTAAACAACTGCTGGAAGAAGTATCCCGAGAAGATGAAATGTAACAAATGCAAGAAGACAGGGCATATCACTAGTAAATGCCCCAACACTCCTGAAATACCCAAAGAATTGGTGGCCAACTATGTCTCCAATTCATCTGAAGATCGATTGTTTTGACTATTTAAATCATCTACCTAAAACAACCTTGTAAGCTTGATTTATAAAGGCATCCCAAAAAGGGGGGGAATCTTTTACATGCCTTGTAATCCAATGCCACCCTGGCATTGAGGGGGGGTGTTAGAAGATGGGCATAGAAACCTACTGTAAGCAAGGGAGTATAAGGGCAGATGAGTGTGAATAGCCCTAGGGGCAGGGAAAACCCTAACCCTAACTGGCAAAGGGCTATATAAATAGCCTATGGGTCACTATCATGAGTGAGAGAGTGTACCCAAGTTGTACTCTAAGCAACTTAGTAAGCAAGATTTCATTCTTGTACTTTGAGCTCTCTTCTCCCTCTTGTGCACACATTCTACTGCTGTAAACTCTGATTCTCAACAAATAGATCTACCTTCTCATGCTTCAAAGCCATCTGCAATGCAATATCTAAGTTGACTAAATTTAAGCTCGAACTTGCACAGAAGCTTTGTTGGTCTTATGAACCCATTCTTGGAAAGATTGATGGGGTGATCACTCTTAACTCTTCAAGGAAATACTCTTTCTTTAAAGATGTCTTAAATTTAGACCATCCAAAATCATATATATAAATCTCATTTTGCACATAAATCTCATTGATGTGCGACTTCAATACAGGAGTCACAAGTCATATGATGTATTGAATCATCATGCACGTAGAGACCCCAAAGAATTCCATCTTTGCTTCATATAGCTTTAGATAACTAAAAATATTTTGACCATCAAAAAGATTCATCTAGTCCTCTATAGCCTCCATTTCTTCGGTCACTCCAACTTCATATTGCACATAATACTATAATGGAATTTTATGATGTAGTTGTTGATGATATTGTTGTTGTTGTTATATGAACATATTGAAATCTTGTAACATCTTTTTATGCCATCAAAAGAATATTTAAATAATGTAGACTGTGAAGTCACTACTAAATCTCCCATCTTATCATAACTTGAATGTGGCTTTTCATGTCAGGTTCACCCAATGTTGAGGGGGTATGTGTTAAGCCACAAACCACAGGGGTTCAAGAGAGTAGATAAGATAGAAGGAAGAATCAAGAGAACAAAAAAATACCCTATATATTACTCTCTGCAAAAAAAGACTTCTTCATTGTAGACACCCTCTTGGATTACAAGCACTCTTTTGATAGCCCAAAGCATCCACCAATGGTAGGCAAGTAGAAGCTTTCAAGAAGAAACCATGTATCAATATCATAAGGTCAATAGTGCTATAACTTGTTTTCACTTTAACTTTCTCCTTCAAACTTAGAATATAGACATTTGGATACTCAAATCGATTGGCCCAGATCTCATCTATAAAGTTACATGAGAAAAATGGCAAAGTTTATCTAAGAAGAGTTGAACTAGGTCAACATGTGCAGCTATGTGGTCAATTTTGAATGGTTTAGAGAAGGACGCTTAAGTTTTTGTTGCTAAGAAATGAAAGATGAGAATTAAGAATTTTTTTTATTTGTGAATAAATTATAAAGAACAAAATCAAATTAAGGGAAGGTAATATATTCATGTATATTGAAAATTTAGCAATTCTATTGAAGGTTGTTGAGTATTTGATTGGAGTTCGAGAATGATGAATGTACTTGAAAATAATTTTTTGAAAGACATGGATGAAGTAAAAAGTGGGATAATTCTATTATTTATTCAAGAAGGATGGAATGATTTGTTTTCAATATATTGCTATGCTAAATGAAGCTTCTTCTCTTCAAAAAGTGATATTTTTTACATCTTGCTGGGGATTAACACTAGACTCAAGAAAGTGAGATGGAAGGGCTCTTCTTTGACAAGTGGCTCTTTGTTATTTGTGTTCCTTTGGTTAGACGCAAGTGTGTAGTCTAATAACTACTCCATGGTATTTCTTTGTCTTATTAGAGCTATCAACATGCACAGGGAGGGCCTTAGAGTTGGGTTGAATTTATCCAAGATCTTTACATCAATTTCCTTTAATGTGGAGCCTTTAAGTTGATCAATGAGAGTTTACTAGCTCAAATGGGTGCTTGTTAGGAGAGGAGATGATTGGCCAACCTCCCCTAGAGTGTCCACTCATCAAACCCTTTTAGATGTTCCTTTGCATAAATCAAAGCTAGTTAAAGAAAGACATGTAATTTCTTGGACTAAAAGTCCAAAATTTCTAGAGAAAAAGAAAAAATAATATCTAAGATTTGGAAGTGAAGAGAGTGAACCTTGAGTGGAAGTATGTTAGTGAAAGCAAGAGCTATGGTGGAAGGAGCAAGAGCAAGAGCAAGAGAGAGAGAGAGAGAGAGAGAGAGAGAGAGAGAGAGAGAGAGAGAGAGAGAGAGAGAGAGAGAGAGAGAGAGAGAGAGAGAGAGAGAGAGAGAGAGAGAGAGAGAGAGAGAGAGAGAGAGAGAGAGAGAGAGAGAGAGAGAGAGAGAGAGACACACACACACTAGATTTTGGGAACTCCAACAATCATAATGTGTGACTGGCCTTCCCTTATTCAAATGTCACTAAAAGAATACAGAATGAAGTGATAGTGATGGGCACCCACCACTTGCAATGTACAAGTGTGTAGATACTATCAGTGTAACTAATACACAGGCAGCTAGGCATAAGTGCCTTTACCCCCAACAAACTCCCACTTAAAGGCAAATGTGCCTCGAGTGAGGAGAGAGAAGGGGAAGAAAAGTACAACATGTATATATACTACAACAAGATGAGGAATACATATAATCTCATCCCATGCCCATCAATCTCCTAGGGAAGGCAAAACGCTCCATTGAGATACTTTTCACGAGCAAATATGCAAGATTCTATTCAATTGAGATGTTGACAAGGTCAAAACAGACCCGTCCTCAATGACCTCGCAAATGAAGTGGTAACCCACCTCAATGTGCTTTGTCTTTGCATGGAAAACTAAATTCTTGGCCAACTGAATAACGCTCATAGAATTCAAATGCAATGTAGGGATCACATCAGTCACGCCAAGGTCTGTCATTGTTGATGGTATTTTGAGAAGGCTGCAAAAGGCATAAGTGTCAGCTACCAACTATTTTTTTGCGTATTATTCTTCTGTGGAGATTCAATGTATTATTTTGGGCACTTATGTATTATTTTGTGCTCATAGGCATCATTATATTATCATGGATGTATTATTTTGTGAGAGCCGGCTATGCACATTGTATTTATCTCACATGGTTGTATTTGTCGCACCCACAAGTATTGCCTGGGTTGCACACATGGATTTGTAATTAGATTAGCATAGCCTTGGTCTATTTAGGCTAAGTTTGAAGCATGCTTCAAGAATTGACTAGCATAGAGCCCGCTAAGTGGGTAGGATGCCCAAGAGAGGGTGCAAACCCTAATTCACAGTTGTGGAAACCCTAAATGCAAAACGCAAACCCTAACCTTAACCCTAATTCTTGGTCTATATAAGGGTGGGAGGTCTCACTTGTATTGACCTCTTTTGGCACATCCATGCTGCGGAAGCTCTATCAATGTGACTACTGAAGCTCTCTATTCCATCTTTCCATTCTATCATCTTGCTTCCATTGTGTTGAGAGTGACTGAGAAGGAGAGAGTGAAAGGTGTGTTGAGGGAGGAATTGAGGGAAGATGAAGCTCTTCGTCTTCTTGCTTTGCTCATTGTCTCTTCTAGCTCTTTGATGACTCGTTGGTGTGCTCAGTGGTGGATGCGAAGGAGCGACGGCATTGAATTGTGTTGATCATGGTCATAGAACCATCTTCAAGCCTTTGAAAGGTAAGCTAGGTGATTTCGTTACAACTCAAAGCTAGTCTTGTGTTCTTGCTTTCTTGGGATGGAGAGGAGGATGCTTGGTTAGTTAGAGTGGAGTGTCAAGAGACAAGGTTGGAGATTGTCACCAATGTGAGTTGTAGCTTCTGAAACAATAGAAGTACATCCAAAGTCTCAACTGTTGGTGTGTGTGGCTCAACATTTTGGTTTCGTTGCCGGGATATAGGACGATGCAACTGCCGAGGTCCTTACACTCCTAACATGTGGCAAAATAGGAGGCTTGTGCATGGGCATGGATGGGATCGATGGGGTTTTGATTGTCCGTATTTGTGGCTAGCATTCTGAAACCCATGTGGCTAGGTTACAAGGGCCGAATCGGAAGGAACCGGTTCATTGGATTGAGATTGTGAAGATAGGCAATGTTAGGGTAGGAAAAAAATACAAAACACAAAGGTTTTAAACTCAAAATTGAAATCTCAAATACAAAATGCAAAACTCAAACTCTTCTTGCTTGGACAACTCATGTGGCAACATTGCAAATGATGGTTTATTTTGCTTGCCCTTGTGATCGGTTGCATATGTATTTAATCATGATTGACAACTAACCAAATGCATCATTAACTCTTGGGGTTCTCTCTTGAAGCTTTTGCATCATCGACGTGTGAAGGAAGGAGACGAACAAAGAAGGAACAAAGAAGGCAACATAGAAGAGGGAATGAACAAGGGGTATAGGCAAGAGGAGGTAGTGAAGGAAGAGGGGAGGAAAGAAGTAAAATAGAGTAGGAGGAAGAGAAGTAGAGGGTGGAAGAAGGAAGGAAAGAAGAAGAATAAGGAGATAGAAGAAAAGAGGAAGAAGAAAAAGAGAAGTGGGTGAGGAGAAGAAGGTGTAAAGGGGAAGAAGAAAGAAGTTAAGGAGAAGAAAGTAGTAGCAAAGGGATAGAATAAGAAAAAGAAGCCTGGCGACATCTGCGTTGGCGTAGGCTAGTGGTGGCGGGGCAGCTTGCGATGGCAGGGTGGCACAGGCTGGCAGCGATGCCAAGTCGTGACAGGGCACCCACGGTGACTAGTTCCGCTTCTCTCTCTCTCTCTCTCCACCTCTAGCGACTTATCTACTTGGTTGCTGACATGACTCTCTCTCTCTCTCTCTCTCTCTCTCTCTCTCTCTAATCCACACTAAGGCACAGTCACGTGCAATACACACACATTAACACTTAGTCACACTTCCTTGCACACACACATCACACACACAATTGGCCACCATTCATCCACCCAATGCATCTCCACGTACTCCCAACAACACCTTGTTGCCCACCCACACAAACATACTCCACCTCACACACGCATCATGTCTCAACCACTAGACACACACATCCCTACATACACTAAACCCATAAGAAACATCCCCTATCTTCCCTACACACAACCACCTCCTTCTTTACCCATCCCCTTCTCACAAGTCACTTACCTTAACACACCCACACACAACCCCTATACCCATTTCCACACAAAACACCCAACTCTTTACATGCACACATACACACACACACACACACAGAGAAACATGCCCACACACACACATTAAAATATAAAATCACTAACACACAAACCTAAACTCAACAAACACACACACATTTTTTTAAAAAAAACACACTAACACATATTCACAAGCACTCATACACACACATATTCATATATTCACCGCACCTAAACCAAAGCCCGCACATCCACACATTCACACACAACCTTGGATCACCCACCACTACCCCTACACACCCCACACCCATTTGCACTACCCCAAACATGCACACAACCACCACACTCATTAACCACCCCCTTTTCACATGTCACTCACCTTAACACACACTAAACACTAACTAGTTCACTCTCACTCACACTCATCACCCTAACTCGCACACCCCTATTTTTCTTTCACATCCAAACCCTAACTCCCACAAAACCCAAACTCCCATATATATAAACCCTAACTCCCACACATCCATCCATCTCACTCCCCCACACGAGTACTCATTTCTAGACATCAAACCCTAAAACCTCTCTCCCACACTAAGCCACTTCCATAGTTCACTCACACACATAGATCACTTGCACACATTAGTTCATTCGCACACATAGATCACTCGCACATATTAGTTCACTCGCACACATTAGTTCACTCGCACACATAGTTCACTTGCACGCCTAGATCACTCGCACACATAGGAGTTCACTTGCACACATTAGTTCACTCGCACACATAGGACTTCACTCACACACATTAGTTTACTCACACACATTAGTTCACTCACACACATAGATCACTTGCACGCATAGGAGTTCACTCACTCACACAAATAGATCACTCGCACACATAGTTCACTCACTTACATACATCACTCACACACATTAGTTCACTGGCACACATAGGAGTTCACTTGCACACATTAGTTTACTCACACACAAAGAGTTTACTTGCACACTCCTCCACACACATGCACAATGCTCCTCCAAACATATACAATTCCATAAATACACTTGTCTACCCTTGCACAACCTCCATTCCTTCTCATTGTAACTAGGTACATCTAGCAGTCTTGTTTTGTCTACCTTTGCCCAATCACCTCTAGGAGTCTTGTCTTTGCCTCTTGCATTATGTTGGTCTTGATATTTTTCCATCTTTGTCATGAAAGTGTGGCTTTATGGAGTTTCTTAGACAAGTGCACTTTGAATTTTGAAGGGAAGAAAGCCTAATTTTACACACCTCACTGTCTTGGAACTTCAAATGTTTTCAAGTAACTTGCAAACTTGTCTATTTAAAGGATATCATTGGGAGGCATGTCCTAAAAGCATTAAGCATTCAATACAAGTTCTGTAAAGCTCAAGACAAGTATACCAAGTAACACCCTCTCACATCACAAGGTTCAAACTCTAGAACACTCCACATCTTAGGCTCCAAGCTTACACCCACTCACTTCCTTGTATGCGCTTGTGCAATGGCAAAGTGATCCCCTCTCCTCCATGAGAGTGGACCCCTAGTTTCAAATTCATCAAAACCACCTAACACCCTTCACCTCTCTTGCCTTAGGTCCAATCCTTGAGACCACACTTCTCAAGGCTCTCCCTGATCAAGTGATTGACCTACTTAACCAAGGGACTGTAGGTCACCAACCTAGCACAATGCACGAGGCCACATTCTTAGACTCTTTTCCATGAGATCTTCAAGAATCCTTGGCTAGCTACCAACAAGCTGCATGCTTTGATTGTGCTTGACTCTCCCCTACTGACTTAGAGGGAAAACACATGGCCCTTAAAGACCAAGGAATTAGTACTTTTAGCAATTCCTCAAACTGATCATGTACACAAAGCAAGAGCTTTTGAACATGAAATCTGAACTAGATAAGATCAAGAACATGTTGTCAAATGCAGGTGCGTCTGGTCAACCACTGACACCCTAACCGACCTTGTCCAAGGTAGGCTCTTTGATCACGTAGATCGACTCACCGTGGGAGCTCACATGGATCAAACATTGCTTATTAGGATGGGTAACAAACCTGCCTAGTGAGACCAAGCCAAAGTACCCCTAGTGGTTAAGAAAATCGACAATTATCGTGATGGCGATGACCCATATAGCTTCATAGAGTGATTTGAGCAAGTTTGTGAGTTCAATAACCTTATAGGTAATGCTAAGTAGGCTCAAGCCTTTGGGCTTTGCATGGGTGAGAAGGGTCATACTTGGTTTATTGGTCTTGATACAGTTGAGAAGATTTCCTTCGCAGCTCTTAAGACTCTCTTCAATTACAAGCAATTCATCGAGGCAAGCGACATGGACAATTTAATCATTTGACTCATGAACATAGAGCAACAAGGCGAAGAGAGTATGCGAGACTATGTGTCTAGATTGAGAGGACTATATAAGTGAATCTCATTAGCAAAAAAATCAAGTATGCTAAAGTAGTTACATGAGGCACTAGCTAGCAATTCCATGCTTGATCGAACAAATCTCAATGGAGTATTAGATGAAGAAATTCGAATAGAAGACCTACACAAGGAGAGAACTCAAGACAAGAAAGGAAAAGGCCTAGAATCTGAATCCCAATCTAGTAGAGGCAACCTTGAGATAGGAAACACGAAACTCAACATCTCATGGTGGCTGATGTGATGAAACAACAACAAAAGCTTTTGAAAATGATCGACTCATTCAGGCAAACTTGAGTGTACCAACAAAACGTGTAGTGCGTACATTGCAGTGATGATCACTTATCGTCTGAATGCTCTCGGCCGAGTAGGACTTGCACAAATTGTGGGCAGTTTGCTCATGATGCATCTACCTGTAGAGCTCCTAGGTGGCTTCCCTATGCTGCACCCTATGCAAATCGTGGGCTCCTATACCCAAGACCTTAGCAAATGGCTCTTCCTACTCCTCTCGATCAAAGACATGTAGCTCCTTGAGCCAACATTAACCCATCTGGCATCCTGCGGCCTCTAGACGCAATCATAACTCACACCTAGTGATGCATCAGTCCCTTTTGTTGAAGAGTCTGCCAAGGAGGATGATTATACCAACCCGTATGTCTCCTATGATGAGGAAGGAAATGTGGTGCTCATGGACTATAGACCAATCCTGATCATGATGTTAAGACAAGGTAGAGGGCATGGTTTGATGCAACCCCGTGAGACTCTTGCCTGTTGGACAACCCGATCATATCTCCACATGGTGCCCTAAAAAACAAGAACAACTGAAGGAGAATGAAGTTGACCAAAGGTGTTTGAAATGTGGAATAACTCTTATGTATCCTGACTACCCAAAGAGGAAAGCCATCTCCAATAAAGCTATTGTACCCACTATGCCCTTGACTCTCTTTGCAATAGAAATGCTAAGGATGAGGATGTGATTCCCATCTCGATTAACACCATTACTCTTGTGCAAGAAGGTAAGCAAGGTGGAGTCAGTATCCCTGGTCCATCTTTGGCTACTAATTCTATCATTTGAAAGAAGAATGCCAAGAAGAAAACTAAGCGTGCCGCTCTCAAACTCTAGGGTGATGGGGTGACTTCAATTTCCACAGTTGCTTCAAGTGCTAAGCAAGCTACATCTGCTCCACACACAAAAATGGCTGCATCAACCAAAGTAGGTGAATATCCTAACCCCAAGCATCAACTCAAGTTTATTAGCAGGGTAAAGAATTGGGTGGAAGATGCTCAAGATGAAATTATGGCTGAAGAAGCCAATGAAAATTTGGAGCCCCATGGCATCAATATCACACTTCCCTTGGCCTCAACAATTGGCCCTAACACATTTGGAAGACTTGCTATTGACCTTGGCACTCAACAGCTTTTGCCCACGATCAGTCAAGGAAGTTACAGTATCGAGAAAAGTGTCTCCATCCAATTGGGCATGCTCTTCAAGAACAATCCTACCATTTAGACAACGTTCAAGACTTGGATTGATGGAAGTAATGAGACCCCCCTATGGAGGACAATCCATAACATTCATTGCCTACCTCCCCACCTGCCCCTCTCCTTGGTGCTCTTGGAGTTTCCATGTTTTGGGAGGGTGTTGAACAACATGCAGTTCTACATGTGGAAGCCTTCAGTGATTCCACAAGAAGAGGTATTATAGATACTAGAGTAGGTGTCAGTATCATGAAGCAGGTAGTGCTTAAGAGATGGAGAAATCCTCTAATTGAGCCTGTCCACTTTAATCTCACCGTTGTTGATGGTTCTAAGGTGCACCCCTTGGGTGTGTTGAAGGGTTGGCCAATGAAGATTGCTTGTGTCAAGTCTGCCACATTTGTGGTCATGAAAGGAGTTGACTATGATCTATTGCTTGGCTAACCCTAGATGCATAATGTACAACTCATTGAAGATTGGGGCAATGTCTAGTCTTTTTTGGAAATTGTATTGAGGCTGTGTGTATTGAAATGGATAGTTGGAAGACCACCTTAGTCAACTTGGATGCTATTTCTAGCTTTTTTAGGGTGACACCATTTGCTCCCCAATACAAAAGCCCTTGAATAAATATATTCCCTGCCCAAAAGATGAGTAGGAGTGGCTTCATATTCTTACTACCTTGGAGTTTCCATTCACAGAAGAAGGAGAGTACAAAGAAGGTAATGAATGTCTAAGTCAACACGCACTTAAGGAAGCCCCCATAAAAAAACTTGATTTTCTCAATGAACTCCCTTCCATGTCATTGTTTATTATGCATGATGGCCCATCATGCACATCTAAGACAAAAGGCTTCCGTGCACCTACTAATCATCGCCTTAAGCTCTGTAAACTCCTCTCATCATGGAGACCATCCTTCAAGCATGTGATTGAGCTAATCTACTGATCTTTGAAGAGCTCTTAACCTGTCCCATATGGCATTTGACTGAACTTCATTAAGTTTTGTTTGATTACCATAATAACCTGTTTGTCTCCATGATGCCCCTTGGTGGATCGAACATAGAGGAGGATAGTAACTTTGAAGATGAATCAACTAAGTATGACAGTGATATCGATTCTGATGTAAACTATGAATTTGATATGGCAAAACTAGTGAGCAAATTAAGGTTGACCAAAAACCCTCCAAACACCCCACTTTGCACATTGATACTAGCCTAGTCCTATGCTAAATCTAACTTAGAATGGTTGGAGTACCTAAAGGAACTGGAATCCCACACTTTTGACCCCGCTTCCAACCCTGATCTATTCACTACTACTGAGTCCTTAGAAGGCCTCCCTTTTGATGCTCCACCAATGTTAAAGGAGTCTGATTCTGCTTCCAATTCTAGCACATACTCGGAGCTTGACATCCCTCAGCCTACTCTAGCTTCCCGCTCTTGCCAGTTCACTTGAGAAGAAAGTATCTTAAGAAGGCCCAAAAGAACCCTACCTCTAATGCAAGCTCTCAACATAAGCCCTAGGATCTTTGTAAATGCTTTACTTGCTTCAAGAAAGGGGATCAGATTGTCATTATGCTTGGTGCCAAGTGCCTGAGTGCAACTAATGAATCTATTGAAGGCCACAAGGAAGTTGACCTGGTTGAGGTGAGGGAAATGCCTAAACTTGCCTATATTGCTGAGGATTTAAGCATATCTCAAAGGAGTGCCACCTCATGTACTCACTCACATTATTCCCATGCGGCAAACGCTAAACCCGTAATAAAGGCCCTACCCCATGAATCCTTGCTATGCTCAGCATGTGAAGGAGGAATTAGACAAATTGTAGAAAGCAAGATTCATTTATGAGATTGAGCATATTGACTGGGTATCACCCATTGTTGTGGTACTAAAAAAGAATGGCAAAATTAGAGTATGTGTCAACTATAAGAAGGTCAATGCAGCAACCAAACATGATAACTATCCATTTCCCTACACATACTACATGATTGAGAGAGTGGCTAGGAAGGAGGCTTATAGCTTCCTTGATGGATTCTCTAGATACAATCAGGTTTAGGTTCACCCAAAAGACCAACATAAGACTACTTTTGCCACTGAGTGGGGTATCTTTGCTTACATTTTCATGCCATTTGGGCTAACCAATGCACCCACCACCTTTCAACGATTGATATGCACCATCTTTAAAGACATGTTGCATAAGTGGCTTGAAGCCTTGTTGACGACCTTTGTGTCTATACTAGTTGGGAAGAGCACTTGGCCAAATGTCGGTAGTATTATCTTTCCCTAAACCCCCTAAAATGTCACAATCACTATCAGTTTCCCTACATTGACTACATGATTGAGAGAGTGGCCAAGAAGGAGGCTGAGAGCTTCCTTGATGGATTCTTTGGATACAATCAAGTTCAAGTTCACCCAGATGACTGGCATAAGACTGCTTTTGCCACTGAGTGGGGTGTCTTTGCTTACATTGTCATGCCATTTGAGATGACCAATACACCCGCCACCTTTTAATACTCGATGTGCACCATCTTTAAAGACATGTTGCATAAGTGGCTTGAAGCCTTTGTTGACAACTTTGTGTCCATACTATTTGGGAAGGGCACTTGGCATGTCTTTGAAAGATGTTGGCAGTATTAGCTTTCCCTAAACCCCCTAAAATTTCACGATCACTATCCGTTGCCCTACATAGACTACATGATTGAGAGAGTGGCTGGGAAGGAGGCTTATAGCTTCCTTGATGGATTCTCTGGATACAATCAGGTTCAAGTTCACCCAGATGACAGACTACTTTTGCCACTATGAGTGGGGTGTCTTTTCTTACATTGACATGCCATTTGGGCTGGCTAATGCACCTACCACCTTTCAACAGTTGATGTGCACCATCTTTAAAGACATGTTGCGTAAGTGGCTTGAAGCCTTTGTTGACAACCTCTCTGCCCATAGTGGTTGGGAAGATTTATCTTTGAAAGATGTCGACAGTATTAGCTTTTCCTAAACCCCCTAAAATGTTAGTTTTGGGTAAAGCATGGCATTATTTTAGGACATTGTGTCCAAGAATGGCATTGCTAGTGATACAGCCAAGATCAAGATTATTATGGAGCTTCCACCTCCTCCCACCAATCTGAAGGGCATTCAATGCTTTCTTGGGCATACTGGCTATTATCGCCGCTTTGTTCTAAACTATGCTGCCATTGCTAGGCCACTTTATAAGCTTTTGGTTGTGTGGAAATGGATTGTTGAATGCCAGGACACCTATGATGTCCTAAAGTAGTCTCTTATGTCTGCACCCATTTTACGAGCCGCAAATTGGACGATCACATTCCATGTTCATATTGATGCATCCAAAATTTCCATTGGAGATGTTTTGTGCCAATCTGGTGAACATAACTTGGACTTTCGAATGAGTTTTGCAAGTAGGCAACTCACTGAGACTGAGATGAATTATTCCACCACTAAGAATGAGAAGGTTTAGTAACAGTTTATGCATTTAAGAAGTTTTGACATTATTTGCTTGCCACTCCCTTCACGTTTTTTGTTTATCATCAAGCTCTACTTTATATTGTGAATAAGCCATGTGCTACATGCAGAATTGCCCAATGGTTGTTGTTGTTGCTTGAGTTTGATTTCTCTATGGTTGTACAGAAAGGAAAGCAACATTACATGGCTAATCACATGTCTTGCTTGACCAGTGGAGAAACAACAAATAGGAAACATTGATGATAATTTACCTAACGCCCATTTGTTTCACCTTCAACAAGAGGCCCAACCATTCTAGGTTGATCTCACACCACATTGGGCAGATGATATTGTTGCTATTTTAGAGAATGGAATTCCTAAATGTCCCATTGAGAAATCTCGTCTCACTCACTTGTTGATTAAGACCTAACCCTACCAAATGATTGTTGGTCAACTCTATCGACTAGGGTAGGATGGCTGTCTCCTTCAATTATGCATATGTGAACATGACATGTGCTCCAAGAAGCCCATGGAGGCATTGCTGGTGGACATTTTGATGTTCAAGCTACAACACATAAGGTTTTACAAGCCCAGTTGTGGCAACCCACCTTCTTCAAGGATGTGACACGTTTTGTTTAAGCATTGTGATGAGTGCGAGTGCACCAAACTTCTTATTCGCAAGGACAAGATGGAGCTATCACCTATCATTGCTCAACAACCTTTTGAAAAATGGGGGATTGACTTTGTAGGCTCTATCACTCCAACTTCCTAGTATTCACAAGCACGCTACATTATTGTGGCAATTGACTATCTGACTAAATGGGTTGACGCATGCACCACTTGCAAGAATGATGCCCGTACAATGGCTAAATTCTTGTGGGAACAAGTGATTTGTCACTTTGGCTGCCCGATTGAATTGGTTAGTGATCAAGGAACTCACTTTTTGAATGAGATCATTGAGCATTTTCTCTCTACCTTTCTCATTCTCCACTGCAAGTCATCTCCGTACTATCCTCAAGCCAATGGCTGAAAAGCTGAGTCCACCAACAAGATTTTTCTTAATGTGTTGACTAAGACTATCTCTGCTTCACGCTCTTATTGGGATGATAACCTTATGGCTGCCCTTTGGGCTTATCACATAGCTTTCAAGTCTGCAACTCGCTAGACTCCATTCCAACTCACCTATGGCACTAATGATATTATGCCAGTTGAGTTTCTCATCCCCAGTCTTCACATTGTCATACAAGAGCATTGGAAAAGCACTAGTGCTTGGACCAACCACCTTTTGGAGTTGGAATGTCTCACTGAAACTCGCCTTTTGGCCACCCATGCCCTCCTTGCTAAAAAGGCTCGACATAAGGCTTGATTTGATCAACATGTGCAAGAGCGCTCCTTTGATAAAGGTGACCTCGTTCTCTTGTATTCTCTTAAGGGCCATAAGCAAAAGTTGAAACTTAGCAGCCTAGGACCGTATCGCATTCATCAAATAAGCAGGATGGGAAATGTTGAGCTTGAAACCCTGGAGGGGAATGGCATTGGACACTTCAATGGTAGCTACATTAAGAGATGTTACCCCCCATGCCATTACATGCATGAACACCCCATGCACCCTCTTGATGTTCCTGTCAATGTGGTTATGGTTGTTGAAGAACAGGCCTAGTATGAGCAACTTGAGTAGAAGGATGACACTCATAAGTTGGCTTCATCTAGTCCCTCCACAGAACTCCTATTCATCTTTCAATGTACAAGTTGTTTCCATCTCTTTAATTGACCCTACAGATGACCTTGTCATTCCCTTGACCTTCCTTCAAATCCAATTGACTCTATTGCCTAGCAAGTAACTATCAATGCTCTCATTGATGAAGGTTCTAACTTCAACACTCTTCCATATCAGCTCTAGATGTATTTGGGTCAACCCACCTTAACACCAACTCACATTAAGCTTAAACCCTATGGTGGCCAACCTTACTCACTCTTGGGTAAATGTAAGCTTTTTCTTATTTTTGCAACTGTGAGCATCCCTCTTCTTTTTAACATTCTCCCGAACTGAGAGGATGTGGGGAAGGAACTTCCCTTGGGCAGCTGACCTTTTAAGTATCAGGTTCCATGTAATATCAACTATGTTGATCGGCACATTAGCTTGCAATTTCCAAGTGCCCATGTTGTTTCTTCTTTTAGTAAAGGAGATCTTTCTGTGGGGCAAATGCTGACTCCTCACCCTCACCCCCTCTCAATCTAGTAGCTCCTTCTTTCATCAATTGCTTCAAGCCCACCATCACCATGCTACTCCTATTAGTCAAGCCTCAAAACCCACGCCTACGAAGTCCACTCACTTCCAGTGTGGTGCCCTTGCCTCCCATTACCAATTCCATCTCCACCTTCACCACCCTCAATGTCATTGCATAGGAAGCTCAGCTAGCATCGTAAGACTCCTCCCAAGCCCACAATTTCCTTGTGTTGGGTGGCACATGCTCTCTTGGAGGCTTAGGGCTATTACCAAGATAATGCCTACATTTGGATTCCCAAATTCTCTAACTTCTCACATGTCCCTTTTCCTTGGGCTTCATCCACACTTCCCCCCGGCCGCTCGATGCACCAAACATCCTATTCACAAGCTTCTCATTCATTCCCAACCCCAAGCCCACTGTCTCATGTCTAGTCAACATCTCCACCCCATTCCAGTCCCCTTGCCCAACCACTTCCCCGTAAGGAGTCACTTCCACTGCCTTCCTCTACCTCACCATCTCCAACTTTCCCTCCAGATCCACCTCCTAACCCTCTTTCAACACCCACCCTTGAGCCCTCTGAATCCTTTGAGGCCTCCTCCTCTTCCACTACCTCTCAACCAGTCCACTAGTTGGATCAGGAAACCCAAGCTAAACTCCCACATGAACTTGGGAAACTGGTACCAACTCATCTCCAGATTAGTTCCACCACCCCTAATCCCCCTTCTAGTCTAAAACCTTTGCTCACTTGCTGCTCTCTTAGTGGCATGGTAGTAGACTTGGCCATGAAGGACAACTCCTCTGAAGCTAGTTGGTTACTCCAATTCAATTCTATGTTTACCACTTTTGCAAAATTGTTTTCTATGATTGACCTCAGCCCTGCTGACAATGAGGCGCTTGAACTTGCCACTCGATGGAATCCCACTTGGGAGGAGCATGAGCATCTTTTCCACAAAAGTCTCTTGGTGCAAGCTGAATATGCCAAGACTCTTCTTCTAAAGCATCTCCAATTCTCATGTTTCATCTCTTCTTATGCTCTCCAGTGACCAAATGTGATGATGTCGCTGAGATTGTAGCCCTTACGGCCAAACAAACCACTTCTAGCCCTTTCTTACACCATTGGTATGACCACCGACTTAGGATTGCTCATGCTAGAAGTCATCTTATGACCATTGCTAAGCAACAACGTGTCATTAGTAGCCTTTGGGCTGATCCTACATAATAAAACTTCAAATAGAGGAAGACAAAGATGGAACAAGCACAGGTTAGGAGCTCAATGTCAACTTCTCCTCCATTATTCTCCAACCATATCTTCAACGGTCCACACACTAAAATGGTATCCTCAAAAGATAGATACCCCCAAACTTAAGGACACTTTACATACAACAATATGATAAGGCTTAGACTATGCCTTAGACTTTGGCTTATTTCTCAACACTCCCCCTCAAGCTCAGAATGAGCTTGCAAAGGTAATACTCCAAGTGCACTCCTGAAGTATTCAAACTTATCTTTACCTAATGCTTTGGTAAAGATATCAGCAATTTGGTCATTGGCCTTCACATGGACCAAGTCAATCTCTCCATCAATGACTTTTTCTCTAATGAAATGATAGTGCACTTCTATGTGTTTTGTTCTTGCTGTTAAAGGTATGGGATCTAGGACATGGCAGTGAGTTATGGTGGATGGAAGGAGAAGTGTGGACTCATGATGGAGAAGACAAAGACACTGTTTGTTACACAAGTGAATTAGGTTCCAAGATTGAGACTTGGACTCATAAACACAATCTTGTGTATGTGGACAATGAAAAATGACTTTTTCTCTAATGAAATGATAGTGCACTTCTATGTGTTTTGTTCTTGCTGTTAAAGATATGGGATCTAGGACATGGCAGTGAGTTATGGTGGATAGAAGGAGAAGTGTGGACTCATGATGGAGAAGACAAAGACACTGTTTGTTACACAAGTGAATTAGGTTCCAAGATTGAGACTTGGACTCATAAACACAATCTTGTGTATGTGGACAATGACATTGACACTTCACTGAAAAGAAAAGAGTACTATCATTGCATTAAGAAAAGGAAGCAAGTACAATGCTTTATAGGAAAGTAGGAAACTGCAGTAGGCACCACTGTGCATATGGGATATGTAAGCCTGCATGTCCTTGGCCCTGAAGCTCCATACAAAGAGGCTGTCAATGAGTGTGATTGCTGAATCTCAACACCCCTCCTCAGTCACAACTAGAAAGGCACAAAGTGTGTAGAGGCTATAATGAGAACCACCTGCAAAGTGTGGGCACACCACAAACATGGTAGACACCAGAGGCTGTCGCAGAAAAGGCTAAGTGTGGGCACCAAAACATGATGGACATCCAGAGGCTGTAACAGGGGCCTCACAAAGTGTACATGGACTGTAATGCCAAGTTACATAAGGAGTTTACAAAGCTTATGGCATGAAGCATTAGGGCAAGGAGATACAAGGCTTTTAAAATAGTCTATCAAAGTAATGAGAGTAGAAGGACTGATGAGTCTTGTCCTTACGATCCTGGTGGTCTTCATCTTCATCTTCATCTTCATCTTTTGTGTGGTCATCTTCTTCTTTCACAGCTGCAAGATAGGCCTTTTGGGACCTCTTTCTAGCATGCCAGAACTTCTCAGTATGTCCGGTCCTTTTGTAGAACACAAGTGAATTAGGTTCCAAGATTGAGACTTGGACTCATAAACACAATCTTGTGTATGTGGACAATGACATTGACACTTCATTGAAAAGAAAAGAGTACTATCATTGCATTAAGAAAAGGAAGCAAGTACAATGCTTTATAGGAAAGTAGGAAACTGCAGTATGCACCACTGTGCATATGGGATAGGTAAGCCTGCATGTCCTTGGCCCTGAAGCTCCATACAAAGAGGCTGTCAATGAGTGTGATTGCTGAATCTCAACACTTGCATGGTAGACTGGGTTCTTTTGCCAACATAATGCTGCTAACATTGTCACAATAGATAATAACTCCACCATCAATCTCTATCCCCATGTCATATAGGATCAATCTCAACCATGTCTGCTCACATGCTGCCAATGCAATGCCTCTATACTCTGCTTCAGTGCTTGATAGAGCAACTGTAGGTTGCTTCTTACTACTCCAACTTACCATGGCTGATCCAAATGAGAATGCATAGCCACTAGTAGATCTTCTATCCATAGAGCTACCTGCCCAGTCTGCATCTGAGTATCCAAACAATGTAGGCTTGATTCCTTTTTCATAAAATAGTCCAAATCTAGCTGTCTTCTTCACATATCTAAGAACTCTTCTTACTACATCCAAATGTGATTTGCATGGTTTCTGCATAAACTGACTTACGAATCCAACAGCGTAACTCAAGTCTGGTCTTGTAATGGCCAAGTAGATAAGACTACCAACCATCTTTCTGAACATGGTAACATCCTCAACATAAGATCCATCATCCATCAACTTAGCATTTTGATCCAATGGTGTATCAACCAGTTTGCATCCTATCATGCCATATTTTTCCAACATCTCCAATGCATATTGCCTTTGTATCAGCCATATACCATGAGGTGTGTCAATAACCTCAATACCCAAGAAGTATCTCAACAAACCAAGGTCCTTTATATCAAACTCTTTATGTAACTATTTGACTTCAGTAATCTCCTTCTCAAGTGTACCAGTAATAATGAGATCATCAACATAGATGACCACAACAACCATACCATCTTCTGTATGCCTCACATAAAGTGAATAATCAGCTTTGCTCTGCTGAAATCCCATACTGCATAAGAATTTGCTGATTCTATCACACCATGCTCTTGGTGCTTGCTTCAGTCCACATAAATCCTTCTTCAACCTGCATACATAATGTGGGTATTTTGAATCGACATAGCCCTCTGGTTGATCAATGTACACTTCCTCTTCTAAGTTTCCATTCAAAAATGCATTTTTCACATCCATTTGATAAAGCCTCCAACCATAGATAGAAGCCAAAGTGAGAGCGAAATTTTGGTGCCGGGAATTGCTTAAAAATAGCTAAAAATTATGAATATCAAGGGAAAAATATTCAACGTCGAAGGCGGCGGCTCGATCTAGGACAATTTTAAGCACCAAAGTGCTTTAGAGGTGCCCAAGCGACACTTGTTGATTTTTCATAATTTTTCAGATAGTCGTGCGGGTTGACACGAGCTACTGGCCAATGTAGGGTGCCAAGCCGGACGTCCAGGATTTTTCAGAGTTCAATTCCGAGTCCGGACGGGGAAATGGCCAAGGAAACGGTCAAGATGCGAAGAGGTGGACATTAGAGTGGCCAAAGTGGGCATGACCTTTGGGAGCCCAATTTGAAAATGCCACATGAAAAGTTAGCAACAAATCGTGGAGAGAGAGAGAAGGAAGAAATGTGGGCAGATCAGCGCCGATTTTTGCGCTCCATCCTTGGGGATGGAGATGGCAGCCTGCACACAACCCATGCAACCGACATTACCCCCGAATTACTCCTTCCCTGCTGACTCTATCGCCGCCCTTCGCCTGTCAAATGATGGTCTCTTTGAAGATCTCTGATTTCAGTCTTTCTCTCTCCTCCCTCTCTCTCTTTTAAAGGCAAGTTCATGTGGGAAGAGAAAAGAAGAAGAAAGAATGATGGAGGCTTGTCCGGCATTGATCGGATTGCTCCACGTGCTGGAAATGGTGACTTGTGATCGTTATGAGCATGAAGTGCTGCTGATTTTTAGATTTGCAGCCATGGACATGAAACCCGAAACACGCAAATAAGCGGTAATTCGATTGTCTCAAAGGAAGTTTGAGATTTCATGGCTTTCGATTGATAAAATGTTGTTCATGTGGGCTAAAAATTGTTTATGTTGCTGTTTTCCATGAGTACTTGTTGATCAAAATCAGAAAATCAGAAAAATATGCATCTTGTGACTCAAAATAATACACTAAAACACGTAAAATATGGAAAATCAAGGGAAAATGATGTTTTTGGGCATAAAAATGGAAGAGTAAATAGGAACACCAACTAAATTTTCATTTTTGTTACAAGAAGGAACTAAGGGCCACAACCCATAACCTATTTTGAATTTTCAGTAATAAAATAATGCAAAAAATAAGGAAAAATACAAGGAAAATAGAGAAAAACCACTAAAAAATAGGGGAAAAATGCATTTTGGGTGCAGAAAATTAATGAAAATTAAAAACAATGTTCATGAATGTTTGTGGGGACTGAAGCATAAGGATTTGCCTCAGTTCAATCCCACCTTCTTGTTCTAGTGTGTCTTTTTTCGTTTTTTACACATAAAATGATGGCAAAATGCCTTATAAATCTATACAACAATGCAACATTTGATCGATGGGAGGGTAGAGTGGTTAAAATGTGTCTCAATGTGGAGTAAGATGATGAAAAGATTGCTGTTTTTGTTTGCATACCATATAGGTCGGTGAATAATTATAGGATAAGAGCCTAGTAGCACGAGGGTTTCCTTGGTGCTAGGTTCATGCAACGCCGCATAAGAACGGTAGTTGAAAATCATTGAAAGGATGTTTTCCACATGTGCACAATATTGATTTTATATTTGTTTGAGCACTTAGCATCCACAATATGCATAAATCATGGAAATATTTAAAGGTATCAGAAATCCTGGATGCATAGCAATTGCTTTCATTAGGACCTTGACCCACGTTGAGTGAGAGACAGGACACCCTAAGCCATAGGCTAGTCGTGGGGTCTAGGGGAAAGAGAAGTAAGGACAATGGTACATTCCTGTATACGATTAAATGGTACCTTGAGTGGATTTTGTGCGAAATGTTTATATGTTGAGCGACGCATCGAGGGGCCAATCCCCAAGGTGTAGGAGAGTTGCAGAGGGGTGGTGGCATTCAGCCGTTGGAGGACCCCCCATGTTTGTGCTTCGTGCCATTAGGCAATGTGTAAGGGACTCCCTTTGAGGAGTAGTGGGTGAGAGGAGATTGGACTACAAACGACGTAATACGAACGCAAGATATTTAGGAAGGCAATGTATGTGTCGTCAACGCTCCTGGCCGCGAGGCTGTGGGGTTGTTGAGTGCGTGTGATAGAGGTCCGGCTAGTGCACGAGCCAGTGCCGGCCCATTCTAAGTTCCATCAGTGATGCGTCTGCCGAGAGCCACTTAAAAGTGGCGGTCCTCGAATCCTGGTTGTCTAGGGACGAACTAGCAGTTTATGCCAAAGGATACTGTGATTGATCCGTTATTTATCGATAAGCATCGTCTAGCAAAAATCCAAAAGCAAGAGAGAGACAAAAGAGCTAGGCGACGTGCTGAAATTTTTAGGAGTTTTTCCCCTAAGCGTAGCGGTGCTGAACCCTTACGAGGGAGTGGATCTAGTGGTCTTGGGGCCACAAGCAGTAAGTTAGGAGAAGGTGGAAGCCCTAGTGCTCCCCTTTCTTCCATAAGCCAGTCTATATCAAGTGCGGGAGGTGTAACCCCACCGTCCCCTATTCCTAGTGCAAATCCAATCCTCGTCATGGCACAGCCTATTGCAATTCCTGCAGGAACGACGGATTTGCCAGCTCTAGGTTACCTGCTACCCATTTTTAATGGGCTAGTTGAGGAAGATGCGGAACTCCACATTAGGGAGTTTCAAAAGCTGATGTTTAACTGTCGCATTCAAGAAGAAGGACATTTAATGACTCTCAAAGGAAGAGCCGCTATATGGTATCATGGTTTAGAAGCCAGAACCATATTGAATATTGAGTCATTTATGGAGCTTTTCGAAGGGAGTTTGCCCCTGAAAGGGGTGGGCAATATTGGTTGCGTGTACTCAATGTGACCCGCCAAGAACCACACGAGGAGATTCGTGCTTATGCAAAGAAAATAAAAGAGGTTTTTTGTAAGTTGGACACCTCTATTCCTATCCCCGCAGCTGCCCAATTGTAGTATTTCCTACATGGTTTGGACTTTAACATCCAATTGCAGTTGAGTAGTGTCCCCTTGGGGGATATAGATACTGCCATTACATGAGCACAAGAGGTGGAATCCCGACTACAAGCAGCCTATGCTTCTCGAGGCAAATCGAATATGGGTTTAGTATTGGGAAACAATATGGCGATGGCCAATGGCAGTAATGGCCAAGGGATAGCGATGGCTAACCCTAATGGGAGAGGGAACATGATGCAGAATGTCCCTTTATTACCAGCTCCCCCTAGCATGTCGATGCCTACAGGCAGTCAAATGGCTCCAAATGGTGGAGGCCAGGCGGTCAATTCTAATACCGTGCCTGTGGCTCAACAACCAGTGCCTAATCGAATAGTTAGGCCGATGGAACGACATGGTCATGACCAAGGCTATGAGTCGAGCGCTTCCAATGTTCTTGGCGAGGTTAAGGACATGATGAAGCATTATACCGACATGATTACGGAGCAGTATCGGAAAATAGCCGTTGATGTCAACTTCCTTAAAAAACAACAAAATTTGATAGGAAGTAGATACCTAGATGAGGATGCACCTTCGAGGTTTAGTTGCAAATGGTGTGGTGGGCAGCACTATCCAAGAAATTGCCCAAATGCTAAGTGTGACATCTGTGGAAAATCGGGCCATTTAGCAACTACTTGCTGGAGTAAGATTAGTTCCCTCCAGCGAGGTAGTCGGCAACCAGGGCCTGTTAATCATCGTGCGCAAGGAAATGATTCCCAGCGAGAAGACGGCGGGCCTAAACAAATACTTCAACGACCAAAGACTACAATGGAGGAGCTACCCAGTGGTAGTGGGGTTAGTTTGATTGAGGCTGTATGCATTAATGATGTTGAAACCTCTAATCTACGAGCTGTTCTTACAAGAGGTCAAAAGGGTAGAGAAGCCGACAAGGATAAGGCTGTCGACGGAAACCCTAAACAAGGCGACAAAGGAACGCAAGTTTTGGATCCTGCCATGGAAGGGGGACCTTTGAAGCCCGTGGAGAGTAAAGACGATAAGGAACCACCAAAGAAGAAGGTGAAAGTTAAAAAAGAGGCAATAAAGCCGGTTCAACGACCTAAAGAGCGGATGGTTTGGCGTGAAAAGCGAGCTCTACCGAACTATCATGAATTCGATTTGGCAAGCTCTCTTTGTGAAGTCAAGCCGGATGTGAATCTCTTACAGCTTATTAAGCTTTTCCCAGGAGTACACAAGGAATTTAGAAAGATCCTACGTACCGGGTATATCATAGAACCTTTGGGTATTGCACGAGTTGGCGATGACTGGTTAGAGCATGCTGAGAAGCATTGCCCAAGGGTTGCAGCCTATGTCGATGGGATATTAGTAGATTATGCCATTGTCGACACGGGATCATCTGTTAACATTATGAGTTCTGAACTGATGGAAAGGTTGGGTCTTGCGATCCAAAAAGATACCTCCACAATTCTCAGAATGGCAAACGATAGTTTGAGACAGTCGGAAGGCTGCATTACTAAGGTCCATGTCACTGTTGCAAATGTAGAATAGATGTTGGACTTTAGGGTGATTCGTTTTGCAGGGCGTCCAAGTTACCAAGTATTACTCGGACGACCTTGAATCTTGCAAGCGGACTGCCAAGTAGATATACCCGCCGGTCGGCTAATATTCGACAGAGGTGCCCAGCGTGTGGTGGTTGATGCTTATCCTGAGTCCCCGTAGAGTGAGAGAGCTCCTCTATCTTCTACAGAATTGGAGACATTAGAAGATTTATCTGCCAGTGAGACATCGTCAAGTGATGAGTCCAAAGAGGGATCCACCATGGAAGACATCTATCAGATCACTTTGAACGAGCCTATAGAGGGCCAAGATCGTATAAGAGATGCAGATGTTATTGAGCTAGACCTTGGTACGCCTGATGATTCACGGCCAATCAAATTAGGTTCTATGCTCAGTACAGCAGAAAGGGAGGACTATGTGGCCTTGATTCAGGAATTCCGTGATATCGTTGCCTGGAGTTATGATGAGCTGAGAGGCATTCCTCCTAGTCTTGCTGTTCATACAATTCCGTTGAAAGAAGGCAGTCGTCCTGTGCGACAGAAAGTAAGGCGTATGCCTTTCGAATTGAGGGACGGGCTGTTTGAAGAGTTACAGAAGCTTCGAAAAGCGGGTTTGATTTTTCCTGTGCAACATACAAAATGGTGTTCGCTAGTTGTGATCAGAAAGAAGAAGAATAATCAAATCCGATTATGTGTAGACGTTAGAGAGCTGAATAAGCAGACAGTTAAGGACTACTACCCATTGCCATTTATTGACCAGATTTTGGATCAATTAGCGGGTAGGGAAATATATTCGTTCATGGATTGCTTTGCAGGATATAACCAGATGGCAATTATAGAAGAGGACAAGTTGAAAACAACTTTTATTACTGTATTTGGTACTTTTGCATACCATGTGATGGCCTTTGGTTTATGCAATGCGCCTAGTTCGTGGCAACGAACAACAGATAAGACATTCGGTGACATATCCCCTGAAGAATTGAAGGTGTTTATTGATGACTTAGGGGCCGCCACCATGAGAGGAAGGCAGTTGATCATTTTAAGAAAATGCTTTGAGCGCTGTAGACAATTTTGCATCGCCCTAAACCCACGGAAGTGTGTTTTTGGAGTACCTTATGGGCTATTGCTGGGTCATGTGGTCAGTTTGGTAGGAATTGCGACAGACCCCGAGAAGGTCAAAGTTATAGTTGCCATGGGTCCACCACGCACTCCGAAAGAAGTTCATAGCTTTCTGTCTTCGGTAGGTTATTACCGTAGATTCATCAACGCCTTGGCAGAAAGAACATTGCCGCTTACAAATTTATTGTCCTTTAGCTGTTCGTTTGTATGGGGTGACCCTTGTAAGGTAGCATTCGAGGATGTGAAACAAGAGCTAGCAAGAGCGCCCGTTTTAAAAGCACCTAAAAGAGGTGAGGGGTTTTATATATTTTCAGCAGCCACCATGTATAGTATCAGCTGCTGTTTAGCCCAAATTTGGGAAGAGAAGTGGTACCACCCGATTGCTTTTGCTAGCCGGAAGCTGGGGGTATCCAAAATCAATTATACCTACATGGAGAAGTTGTGTCTAGCGATGGTCTTTGGGACCAAGAAATTCAGGCATTATATTCTCTATGAGAAAGTCGTGTTTTATACGAAGGCAGAGGGACTTCGATTATTGATGAATAAGCTACATCCGCCTGATCGTTTAGCGAAGTGGTTAATCACTATGCAGGAATTTGATTATGAAATCAGGAGTAAGCCACCAAGGTTGCAAGGCATCGTGGAATGTCTTGTGGACTTTCGGGAGCCGAAAGAATCTGTGGGGCTGAAGGTAGTGACATGGAGTTGTTATTTAAAATAGATACGGCATCTATTCCCTCCTGGTATGCTGCAATAACGCATTATTTATCTACTACGGGAGATGCAGGATCCGAATTATCTAAAGCTGAGAGAAGGAAAATTAAACAGCAAGCGTTAAAGTTTGCCTTGATCGCAGGTACATTATATCGGCAAGGGGTTGATGACATCTATCGCCGATGTGTGATGCCTGACGAGGTGCCATTCATTTTGGAAGAGTGCCATGATTCTGCTTGCGGCGGCCATTTTGCTGGACGGCTTACAACACAAAAGGCTTTAAGAGCAGGTTATTGGTGGCCTGCCATCTTCCAGGATGCGTTTGCGTATGTTAAGAGATGTGATATTTGTCAACAACATGATAGTAGAGAGAATAGGAAACGACCGCTCACCCCTATTATGGCGATACTTCCATTTGAGAAGTGGGGAATAGACTTTGTGGGTCCTATTACTCCGTCGTCGACTGTGCAAAAGAGGTACATAATTGTAGCAACTGATTACTTCACAAAGTGGTCAGAAGCAGGTGCAACAAGGAAAGATGTTGCTAAAGAAACTACTAGTTTCCTTTTAGAGCAGATAATATGCCATTTTGGTCCGCCGAAAGAATTAGTGTCAGACCGCGAAACCCATTTCTTGAATAAGGTGATCAAAGGTTTGACAGAAATTTGGCAAATCAAGCATAACAAGACAACCCCATATAACCCGCAAGCCAATGGGCAAGTTGAAAGCACCAACAAGCAGCTTGTGGGCATTCTGTCCAAAATTGTATCAGAAAAGAAACGGGATTGGGATAAAAAGTTATACGTGGCAGTATGGGCCTATAATATGACCTTCAAACGAGCCACTGGCCATACCCCGTTCAAGTTAGTATATGGGGAGGAGTGTGTCTTGCCTTTAGAGATTGAGCTGCCGACTATTCAGTTTGCCATCAATCATTCTTTGAGTGATGAAGATGCACTTTTTGAGCGCTTGACGACACTGGCTTATTTAGATGAGCTTAAGCTACAGAGCTTATTGCACCAAGAAGTGGCGAAGCGCCGAATGAAGCAGCTACACGACCTTAAAGCCAAGAAATACACCTTCAAGAAAGGACAGCTTGTTCTGTATTATCACGCACGACGTGAATTATTTCCAGGCAAGCTAGAGCCCAAATGGGACGGGCCCTATAGGATCGTTAAAATAGGAAAGAATAAATCCACAGTCTTATTAGCTGACCTTGAGGGGATAGAATTTAAAAATAAGGTTAATCTTAATAAGATTAAACCTTATTATTTCTGATTGCACTAATACTATGACTGCCTTGCAGGTCTAGAAGAGATCGATCAAATATCTGCAAGGAAATCGTGATAGAGGTTGATGGGTCGTCTGATCCCTTATTTAGAACACCCATATTTAGAACAGCGGTATCATCACGTAAAGCTCATTTGGTGGAGCAAAGGATATAAGGTGACTGAGTAAGAAGGCGGGACATTTATTTGGGAGATCAAGGTCTTCTGCCATCACTGCCTACAAATTTTGACGAGCATCCCTGTTGAATTCAATGATGAAGGAGGGATGGAGCCTACAGTCCACCCGTTGAATATGCTGAATTTCAATTACCATAATTACGAGTAGAGTTCAGGATGGCGGGATATGTAAACCCTTTATGGACGTACACCTTGTACTTTGATGGGGCGTCCAGGGGTGCATGCAAAAAAGGAAGTGTAGGAGTTGTCATCCGAGACCCCCGACAACGCATTGTCATGAAGTTAGCCGCTTATCTCGGGGTGAATTTTACCAATAATATGGCAGAATACAAAGCCCTGATTATGGGTTTGAACATTGCCAAGAAGGGTGGTATCCACCAGTTATTGGTGAAAGGGGACTCTCAGTTGGTTTTAAATCAACTCAATGGGACGTACATGGTACGAAACCCCATCCTTTGCATGTACCATCATACTGCCATAGCCCTGCTAGACGAATTTGATAGAGTGTCTTTTCAGCTGATTCCATGAAACTGGAATCAGTTTGCCGATTCATTGGCTAATTTTGCGTATGAAGAAGACCTCTTCTTTAATTGTGGCCCTTGTCCCGATATATCTATTGATGGTGAGACAGGACCTGGTCGTTTGTGGGGTATGCTTTTTGAACATGCCCTCTTTGGCAGACGATGGTTGATCTGGGTGATGTAGAGGGTAGGCGAGACACATCTACCTTTATTATCTTGGACCCACAGACTGATTAGACGACATGTGATGTGAATACCTCTTGCGATATACGTAGGAGGGATGGGTCATAATTTAATGCACTTAGTTTAGGGCTACGAGCCTCTGTTCCCCTGGGAATGGTATGCTTTGATGTTTATCATAGTTGTTTCCGGGAGGATGCTATGCGTAGTAGTGTTTGATTTCATTAGGCCAAGAGGGCCGATTCAGTTTTGTAGTGAAGTGTTTCATTTCATTAGGCCAAGAGGGCCATTTCCCTGTCTAGTGCGGGTGCGTTTAATCGGGTTTTTGTTTTAAGTGTTGTGCTGGACAGGTTTTGTGATTCGTGGAATTTGGTGGAGCATGGAGGAGCCTTTGCTGCGATGGAAGCTTATTGTGGCCAATCCAGGTGATATCTCTCCTTTACGAGTACCTTTCTTTCCTGTTATATGTGTATTTGTACTTGTCGAGGGGATATATTTTTGTTGGGGACTGACAACCAAGGCATGAAGTCCTAGGTTTAGGCTAAGTATGTTTGAGGGAGGTCGGAGTAGTCATTGCCTCCTGTAAAGGCATTGTCAGGCACTCGAAAGACCTGTTGTAGAAGGAAGTCCTAGTGACCCTGTTCTGCTAGCCTGCTAGGCAGCCATTCTAGGAGTTCTTGTTAGTAGTGAGGCAGTTAGAGAAGCTTGCCAGAAGACAATAATAATGATGCCAAGAAACCCTGAACATCCTACAAGATAAATATAAATACGAAGGTGTGTAAAAAGGGGTTCTAACCCCTATCAAAGAAAAGAAAAGGAATGAAAATGTATAGGCAGTTGATCATTGCCTTGCGAAGGCCTGGTAGGTTCTTGGGGACGAGTCAAGACCCGGGGCCGATATCTTGTCTTCCTAGGGGTGGCTTCTTACTGGAAAAAAAAAAAACAAGGAAGGTTGGAGTGAAAATAAAAGTGAGCGTTAGAAAAGGATTAAGTGTCGCCTTGCGAGGGCTTGGTAGGTTCTTGGGTGCCGAGACAGGTCCTAAGGCCGATGCCCTGTTCTCCTTGGGTCACTACGCTCAGCTCCCTCCTTTTTACATGCCCAAGTATGTTGATAAAATAAAAACCCTAAAAGAAGAAATGTACCGAAAGAAAATACTCCTTGCTCAGGCTATAGGGGTCCTCGCCTTGTAGGAGCTCCTAGTTGTGTTGTCTTTAGTTGGTAGGTAGTTCAGACTACCACTTAGGGCAACCTCTTTGATAGGGTTTTTAGTTTGGTTGTGTTGAAGCAGTTGGTTAGTGACTAGCTTCGGGCTTTTATCAAATGATGCTAGGCCTACTCCTTGTGGATGTCATGTCTTGGTTCTGTCAGGGGTAGGGGGAGCATTCTGCTGAGTTTTATTATATATTTGTTTTGTATCAGTTTGATGCTTCTTTGGTTGTTTATGTACAGATATGTTCGTGGATTCGACCGGCTGAGTCACCCTATCCCGTGGTCGCCAATGAGAGCGGAATTTTGGTGCCGGGAATTGCTTAAAAATAGCTAAAAATTATGAATATCAAGGGAAAAATATTCAACGTCGAAGGCGGCGGCTCGATCTAGGAAGATTTTAAGCACCAAAGTGCTTTAGAGGTGCCCGAGCGACACTTGTTGATTTTTCATAATTTTTCAGATAGTCGTGCAGGTTGACACGAGCTACTGGCCAATGCAGGGCGCCAAGCCAGATGTCCAGGATTTTTCAGAGTTCAATTCCGAGTCCGGACGGGGAAATGGCCAAGGAAACGGTCAAGATGCGAAGAGGTGGACATTAGAGTGGCCAAAGTGGGCATGACCTTTGGGAGCCCAATTTGAAAATTCCACATGAAAAGTTAGCAACAAATCGTGGAGAGAGAGAGAAGGAAGAAACGTGGGCAGATCAGCGCCGATTTTTGCGCTCCATCCTTGGGGATGGAGATGGCAGCCTGCACACAACCCATGCAACCGACATTACCCCCGAATTACTCCTTCCCTGCTGACTCTATCGCCGCCCTTCGCCCGTCAAATGATGGTCTCTTTGAAGATCTCTGATTTCAGTCTTTCTCTCTCCTCCCTCTCTCTCTTTTAAAGGCAAGTTCATGTGGGAAGAGTAAAGAAGAAGAAAGAATGATGGAGGCTTGTCCGGCATTGATCGGATTGCTCCATGTGCTGGAAATGGTGACTTGTGATCGTTATGAGCATGAAGTGCTGCTGATTTTCAGATTTGCAGCCATGGACATGAAACCCGAAACACGCAAATAAGCGGTAATTCAATTTTCTCAAAGAAAGTTTGAGATTTCATGGCTTTCGATTGATAAAATGTTGTTCATGTGGCTAAAAATTGTTTATGTTGCTGTTTTCCATGAGTACTTGTTGATCAAAAGTAGAAAATCAGAAAAATATGCATCTTGTGACTCAAAATAATACACTAAAACACGTAAAATATGGAAAATCAAGGGAAAATGATGTTTTTGGGCATAAAATAGAAGAATAAATAGGAACACCAACTAAATTTTCATTTTTGTTGCAAGAAGGAACTAAGGACCACAGCCCATAAACTATTTTGAATTTTCAATAATAAAATAATGCAAAAAATAAGGGAAAATACAAGGAAAATAGAGAAAAACCACTAAAAAATAGGGGAAAAATGCATTTTGGGTGCGGAAAATTAATGAAAATTAAGAACAATGTTCATGAATGTTTGTGGAGACTAAAGCATGACGATTTGCCTCAGTTAAATCCCACCTTCTTGTTCTAGTGTGTCTTTTTTCGTTTTTTACACATAAAATGATGGCAAAATGCCTTATAAATCTATACAACAATGCAACATTTGATCGATGGGAGGGTAGAGTGGTTAAAATGTGTCTCAATGTGGAGTAAGATGATGAAAAGATTACTGTTTTTGTTTGCATGCCATATAGGTCGGTGAATAATTATAGGATAAGAGCCTAGTAGCACGAGAGTTTCCTTGGTGCTAGGTTCGTGCAATGTCGCATAAGAACGGTAGTTGAAAATCATTGAAAGGATGTTTTCCACATGTGCACAATATTGATTTTATAATTGTTTGAGCACTTAGCATCCACAATATGCATAAATCATGGAAATATTTAAAGGTATCAAAAATCCTGGATGCACAACAATTGCTTTCATTAGGATCTTGACCCACATTGAGTGAAAGACAGGACACCCTAAGCCATACGCTAGTCGTGGGGTCTAGGGGAAAGAGAAGTAAGGACAATGGTACATTCCTGTATACGATTAAATGGTACCTTGAGTGGATTTTGTGCGAAATGTTTATATGTTGAGCGACGCATCGAGGGGCCAATCCCCAAGGTGTAGGAGAGTCGCAGAGGGGTGGCGGCATTCAGCCGTTGGAGGACCCCCTATGTTTGTGCTGCATGCCATTAGGCAATGTGTAAGGGACTCCCTCTGAGGAGTAGTGGGTGAGAGGAGATTGGACTACAAACGACGTAATACGAACGCAAGATATTTAGGAAGGCAATGTATGTGTCATCAACGCTCCTGGCCGCGAGGCCATGGGGTTGTTGAGCGCGTGTGATAGAGGTCCGGCTAGTGCATGAGCCAGTGCCGGCCCGTTCTAGGTTCCATCACAAAGCAATTACTGATCATACTGTCGTCATTTTAGCTACTGGACTGAATGTTTCTTCATAGTCCAAACCAAAATTTTGTGCATATCCTTTTTGTTGACATATCAAGCTCCACTCGTGATACGCCAAGGTGACCGTTGTGCATTTATGTCACCGACGTGTCAGTTGCAGATGCGGTTGGTACACCGCCCCTGAATAATAGCTACATGATAGCTATCCTTATCTACTCTAGTTCGTGGCTCAGTTAGTATGCCACCTTAGTTAGTTGAGTTTGGTTTTGAGACCCATATCTAGGGTTCTTCTATTTCTTTGTACTTGAGTTCTTTTGGCTTCTACAACTAAGAAGAGGAAAACTGTTTTCAGCCTCCACCCTTGTGTGTATTCCCCCATTGTGCAAGCAAGAAAGCTACAAGTGAGACTCCTTCCTTCTCTCCCACAATCTTGACATGGTATCAAAGCCTTGTTCGTGGTAAGGAGCTCAAGAAAGCAAGCCGAGCTCGCGGTGTTCTGGTAAGAGGAGCAGTGTTGCTTTCATTTTCTGTTTTGGGAGCAGATCTCTGCAGGTAGCACAGCCAGAAATTGCAAGAGTGCATTGTCTCAGGTTGAGACGCCCTTCGCGGTGAAGCAAGAGGGCACTATATGCTGCGGGGAAGAGCTTTAGCTCTTGGCGACCCTGTTTTTTTGATTTGAGGCCATTTCGGGGCCTATTTTGGAGGCGGAAGTTTTCTGCACGCACTTAGGAAAAAGCCCTGTTTCATGCTGTGCGACCACTGTTCTACAGGTCGGTGAAAAGTAACCACAGATATTTCATCGTATGCTCATGTGCAGAGACATTGGGAGTTACAGAATCATCCTTGGTTCCTGTTTATGCAAAATCGTCACTAGGAAGTGACTGTGTGGTTAAATACCACTTTCGTCAGTTTTGCAGATTTGCCCTTGTGAGGCTGAAGCTATGTTCTCTGCAGTGACATAATTTTTTGCAGGATTTTGTAATGGCGTCTGATTCTCTTTCACAGATTGTAACTGAAAAGCTTGACAAGAACAACTTCCAAGCATGGAAGTTTAGAATGACGAATTTCCTTATGGGAAAAGGATATTGGGAATTTGTTGCAGGAAATGAAGAAGAACCAGTTCTTCCTGATGTTCCCAATCAACAGCAAATGCAGGCATTTAAAGCATGGCATGAGAGAGCCAGGAAAGTTATGTACTGGCTGTCTATCAGCATTTCAGACTCTATGATTGTGCATATTCAGGATGCAAGTACGCCAAAGGAGGCATGGGATACTCTGTCAAAGATGTATAGCACAAATACGCAAGCCAGGAAAATCCAGCTCAAGCAAGAGTTGCACAATGTGCAAAGAGAAAATATGAGCATCAATGACTACCACATGAAGGTGAAGAAGATTGCAGATGCACTTGCTTCCATTGGGTCGCCAGTGGAAGATGATGATTTAGTTTCTGTGACCTTGAATGGTCTAGGAAAGGATTATGCACAGTTTCGGACATCCATTTCAGTTCGTGAAAGATTTCCTGATTTTGAGGAGTTGATTGCTCTTCTAATTTCTGAGGAGCAGAGAAATGGTGGTGCATCTTCTTCAGGAGGAACTTCAAAAGAAGCTTTCTACTCAAATGCTGGAAGAGGTAGAGGCAGAGGTAGAGGAGGCCGATTTGGAGGCCGTGGTAGAAATCAGAATATGCAGCAAACTCAAGAAAACCAGTCCTATGGAGGAGGACGTGGTAACTCTAGAGGCAGGGGGAGCCAAAGAGGTCGTGGTGGATGGCAAAGAGGCCAAAATGCAAACAGTAATGTTGAATGCTACTATTGTGGTAAAATGGGTCATATGGCTAAAGACTGCTATAAAAAGCAGAATGACATCATGAATGGAAAGCTGCAACAAGGAAATTATGCATCTTCTAGTAGACAGGGTGATGACAGAAATGAGCATTTGTTCATGGTACAGCACTGTCAAGATTGTGGGAGAGAAGGAAGGAGTCTCACTTGTAGCTTTCTTGCTTCACAATGGGGGAAGACACACAAGGGTGGAGGCTGAAAACAGTTTTCCTCTTCTTAGTTGTGTAAGCCAAAAGAACTCAAGTACAAAGAAATAGAAGAACCCTATATATGGGTTTCAAACCAAACTCAACTAACTAAGGTGGCATACTAACTGAGCCACGAACTAGAGTAGATAAGGATAGCTATCATGTAGCTATTATTCATGGGCGGTGTACCAACCGCGTCTGCAACTGACAAGTCGGTGACATAAATACACAACGGTCACCCTGGCGTATCACGAGTGGAGCTCGATATCTCAACACTCCCCCTCGAGCTCAATCCCAATTCCTGCACACCAAGCAGGTCTCTGAACTTGCGCAGTTTCTCTGCGCCCAATGCCTTTGTGAATATGTCAGCTACCTGATCCTCTGTGCTGACATAAACTAGATCAATAAGACCTAGTAAAACCCTCTCTCGCACATAGTGATAATGCACCTCAATGTGCTTTGTTCTAGCATGATAGACTGGGTTATTTGCCAAGTGTATACTACTCATGTTGTCACAATAAATGACAACTGGTCCATCTGTAGACTGATGCATATCATAAAGTAGCTTATGCAACCAAGCTACCTCACATGCAGCCATTGCTGCACCCCTGTACTCAGCCTCTGTGCTCGACAAGGCAACTGTAGGCTGTTTCTTGCTGCTCCAAGTGACTGCAGCACTCCCAAAAGAGAACACATATCCACTGGTAGATCGTCTATCAGAAATACTACCAGCCCAATTAGCATCAGTGTATCCATGCAGCTGTATCTGAACCCCAGTCTCATAAAATAGTCCATACTGCAATGTGGACGTCACATACCTGAGTATGCGTCTAGCCGCATCCAAATGCGATTTCCTTGGAGCCTGCATAAACTGACTTACCAATCCAACAGCATAGCTCAAATCTGGCCTGGTAATAGTCATATAAATCAAGCTTCCTACTATGCGTCTGTACATAGTAGGGTCTTCCAGAAGCTCACCTGCATCTGCGCTCAGCTTCACATTTTGCTCCAAAGGAACTGAAATAGGCTTACAGCCTGTCATCCCATATTTGGACAGCATGTCCAATCCATACTACCTCTGCAAGAGCTGTATCCCACTTGGTGATCTAATCACCTCAATGCCCAAGAAATAACGCAGCTCTCCCAAATCCTTCATCTCAAACTTCTGCTTCAATAGCATTTTCACATGAAGGATATCTTCATCACTGTCACCTGTCATAATCAAATCATCAACATAAATGACAAGTAGCATAATACCTTTCTCTGTTTTTCTCACATAAAGTGAGAAATCTGACTTGGAAATCTGAAAGCCAATAGTGACAAGATACTATCCTATCTTGTCAGACCATGCTCTAGGTGCTTGCTTCAAGCCATACAAGGCTTTCTTCAACCTGCAAACAAACTCAGGATGAACAGCATGCACATAACCTGGTGGCTGCCCCATATAGACCTCTTCTTGCAAATCACCATGCAAGAAGGCATTCTTTACATCCATTTGATGTAAAGACCATCCCTTTGATGCAGCCATAGCAATGACTGCTCTTACGGTTGCCATCCTTGCAACCGGACTGAATGTTTCTTCATAGTCAATGCCATATGTTTGTGCATACCCCTTGACTACTAATCTTGCCTTGTATCTGTTCACAGAACCATCAGCATTGTGCTTCACCTTATAAACCCACTTACAGCCAATTGCATTCTTACCTTTAGGCAAAGGTACCAATTCCCATGTAGCATTTGCTTCCAAGGCATCCATTTCTTCATCCATGGCTTTCTCCCATTTTTCTTTTCCCATGGCTTGCTCAAAAGAAGTGGATTCTGGTTCCTGTATCACCTTGACCATATATGCATAGTGAATGGCTGTAAATCCATCATATTTCAGCCTATCCACAGGATACCTAGCTCTCGTAGACCTGCGCAAAGTAGGTTCACTCCCAGGTGCTCTCAAAACATCCCTGGTCTTCCTTACTCCAGGTGTAACAATAGAAGGAATACCCAACTCATCATCAATGCTCTGTTTTGAGCCACTGGATTCACCATCCACATAAGAGTGACCTGCATTCACATCAAACATGGACTGATCAACCTTCTCTTTTCCTTTTCGTGATACCTGCATACCACTATCTGCATTGCTTTGAGAAGTTTCTCCTGATCTCAATCTGCCTGTCCATGGCCAAGAATGTGAACCACTACTAGAGGACGCTCCAGGTCCACTAATATTTTGTGACTGCTGCTGTGAATTCTGTGCAGCATTACCATTTTGTGCATCTACATCATCAATCACATTTACTGGTTTATACCAGCTACTCATCTCATCAAAAACAACATCTCTGCTCACTGTAAACTTACGAGTAGAAGGGTTATAGCATCTATACCCTTTTTGCTGCAGAGAGTAACCAATAAAGATGCACTTCTCAGCTTTTGGATCCAACTTGGATCTCAACTCATCTGGCACATGTACATAGGCAATGCAACAAAAAATTTTCAAATGAGAAATATCTGGTTTCCTACCAGTATACCTCTCCTCTGGAATCATTTCATGTATTGCTGCAGTGGGAGTCATGTTCATTATGTAGACTACTGTAGCAACTGCTTCAGCCCAATAAAAATCTGGCAGGTCTTTTTCATTGAGCATGGCACGAGACACCTCTCCAATATGTCTGTTTTTTCTTTCTGCAATTCCATTTTGTTGTGGGGTATGACTGCATGAATATTGCTGCTTTATGCCATGCTCTGCAAGAACCTTGCAAACTCATTTGAGAGGTACTCTCCCCCTCCATCTGACCTTAGGCATTTTATCTGCAAGCCTGTTTCTTTTTCAACCATAGCTTTAAGAGTTTTGAAATGCCCAAAAACTTCACTTTTCTTTTTCATAAAATACACCCAAACTTTTCTGCTATAGTCATCAATAAAATTGACAAAATAATGACAGCCTCCAAGAGATGCAGCTTTAGTTGTCCACACATCAGAGTGGATTAATTCCAATGGCTTCTTACTCTCTTGAACATGTCTAGGAAATGGTTTCCTTGCCTGTTTTCCAAACTGACAGGCTTCACATACCTTATGCATTTCTGCAACCTTGAATTTCGACAAACCTGCAACAATATTTTGGGCCTGCATTGATTTAAGTCGCTGTACATTAACATGACCAATGCGTTTATGCCAGATATCAATATCTGCAACTACACCAGTCCCATGTGCAAACATTGCTGCACTCAATTCAGACATGTCTGTATCCAATGTAAACATTCTGCCCTTCTTCTTTCCTTTTGCTATCAAGCGACCTTTATTTTTCATATCCTCAACAAAGCATCCATGAGGATTAAATCTGACCTGCAAGCCCTGCTCAACCATTTGACCAACTGAAACCAGATTCTTGGTGATATTCGGGACATGAAATACATCGGACAAGTATTTCTTTTTCCCATCCTGCATAGACAAAGGAATTTTTCCAATCTGCACAATAGGATGTGCAGTATCATCACCAGTCTCCACAAATCCTGGTTTTTCCATTTTTCTTGCATCCTCCATCCATTCTGCATGACCTGTCATGTGGTTTGATGCACCTGAGTCAACATACCATACATCATTGCTTTCTTCTGCACTTGTCACAGAATTATTCATGTGCTGCACCATAAACAAGTGCTCATTTCTGTCATCACCCTGTCTACTAGAAGATGCATAATTTCCTTGTTGCAGTTTTCCATTCATGATGTCATTCTGCTTTTTATAGCAGTCTTTAGCCATATGACCCATTTTACCACAATAGTAGCATTCAACATTACTGTTTGCATTTTGGCCTCTTTGCCATCCACCACGACCTCTTTGGCTCCCCCTGCCTCTAGAGTTACCACGTCCTCCTCCATAGGACTGGTTTTCTTGAGTTTGCTGCATATTCTGATTTCTACCACGGCCTCCAAATCGGCCTCCTCTACCTCTGCCTCTACCTCTTCCAGCATTTGAGTAGAAGACAGCTTCTTTTGAAGTTCCTCCTGAAGAAGATGCACCACCATTTCTCTGTTCCTCAGAAATTAGAAGAGCAATCAACTCCTCAAAATCAGGAAATCTTTCACGGACGGAAATGGATGTCCGAAACTGCGCATAATCCTTTCCTAGACCATTCAAGGTCACAGAAACTAAATCATCATCTTCCACTGGCGACCCAATGGAAGCAAGTGCATCTGCAATCTTCTTCACCTTCATGTGGTAGTCATTGATGCTCATATTTTCTCTTTGCACATTATGCAACTCTTGCTTGAGCTGCATTTTCCTGGCTTGAGTATTTGTGCTATACATTTTTGACAAAGTATCCCATGCCTCCTTTGGCGTACTTGCATCCTGAATATGCACAATCATAGAGTCTGAAATACTGATAGACAGCCAATACATAACTTTCCTGGCTCTCTCATGCCATGCTTTAAATGCCTGCATTTGCTGTTGATTGGGAACATCAGGAAGAACTGGTTCTTCTTCATTTCCTGCAACAAATTCCCAATATCCTTTTCCCATAAGGAAATTCGTCATTCTAAACTTCCATGCTTGGAAGTTGTTCTTGTCAAGCTTTTCAGTGACAATCTGTGAGAGAGAATCAGACGCCATTACAGAACACTGCAAAAAGTTGTCACTGCAAAGAACACAGCTTCAGCCTCACAAGGGCTAATCTGCAAAACTGACGAAAGTGGTATTTGACCACACAGTCACTTCCTAGTGACGATTTTGCATCAACAGGCAACAGGGATGATTCTGTAACTCCCAATGTCTCTGCGCACAAGCATACAATGCAATTTTTACAGTAACTATTCACTGACCTGTAGAACAGTGGCTGCACAACATAAAACTGGGCCTTTTCTTGAGTGCGTGCAGAAAACTTCCGCCTCCAAAACAGGCCCCGAAATGGCCTCAAATAAAAAAAACAAGGTCACCGAGGGCTAAAGCCCTCGCCCGCAGCATATACTGCCCTCTTGCTTCACCGCGAAGGGCGTCTCAACCTGAGACAATGCACTCCTGCACTTTCCGGCTGTGCTACCTGCAGAGATCTGCTCCCAAAACAGAAAATGAAAGCAACATTGCTCCTCTTACCAGAACACCGCGATCTTGGCTTGCTTTCTTGAGCTCCTTACCACGAACAAGGCTCTGATACCATGTCAAGATTGTGGGAGAGAAGGAAGGAGTCTCACTTGTAGCTTTCTTGCTTCACAATGGGGGAAGACACACAAGGGTGGAGGCTGAAAACAGTTTTCCTCTTCTTAGTTATGTAAGCTAAAAGAACTCAAGTACAAAGAAATAGAAGAACCCTATATATGGGTTTCAAACCAAACTCAACTAACTAAGGTGGCATACTAACTGAGCCATGAACTAGAGTAGATAAGGATAGCTATCATGTAGCTATTATTCATGGGCGGTGTACCAACCGCGTCTGCAACTGACAAGTCGGTGACATAAATACACAACGGTCACCCTGGCGTATCACGAGTGGAGCTCGATATCTCAACAAGCACATGAACAATTCTGTGACAAGTGCAGAAGAAAGCAACGATGTGTGGTATGTTGACTCAGGTGCATCAAACCACATGACAGGTCATGCAGAATGGATGGAGGATGCAAGGAAAATGGAAAAACCAGGATTTGTGGAGACTGGTGATGATACTGCACATCCGATTGTGCAGATTGGAAAAATTCCTTTGTCTATGCAGGATGGGAAAAAGAAATACCTGTCCGATGTATTTCATGTCCCAAATATCACCAAGAATCTGGTTTCTGTTGGTCAAATGGTTGAGCAGGGCTTGCAGGTCAGATTTAATCCTCATGGATGCTTTGTTGAGGATATGAAAAATAAAGGTCGCTTGATAGCAAAAGGAAAGAAGAAGGCCAAATCATCTTTCTCAAATCATCCGGAATATGAACATAATAGACACATCCAAAGACTCTAAAGTATGCAACAGTGGGTTTCATGCCATACATTCTCTCATATGGTGACATATTATGAATCAATGCTGTAGGTGTTCTATTCATAATGTGAACTGCAGTGTGCACTGCTTTTGCCCAATATGACAATGGCATGTTCATTTGATTCATCATTGCCTTTGCAACCTCTGCAATAATCCGATTCTTCCTTTCAGCCACACCATTTTGCTGAGGTGTATACCTGCATGTCAATTGCCTTTTGATACCATGATCTCTCAAGAAGTCACAAAACTCATATGACATGTACTCTCCACCATTATCTGACCTCAAACATTTTATGTAGCATCCAAACTGCTTTTCAACCATAGATTTAAATTCCAAGAACTTTTCAAATGCTTCACTTTTATGCTGCATAAAGTACACCCAAGTCATCCTGCTGAAATCATCAATGAAAGTGATATAGAATCTACATTTTCCGCTCATGGAAACATTCTAACATGGGCCCCAAATATCTGAGTGTATTATTTCCAAAGGATAGCTGCTTATTCTCCCCCTCTTTGGAAATGGAAATTTGGACTGCTTGCCAAATTGACAAGCCTCACATACATGATCAAAATTCACATATCCTAAATGTGGTAGACCACGGACTATCTGTTTTGATTACATTTGCTTCAATCTTTGCAAATTAACATGATCAATCCGTCTATGCCATAATTCCACATCCTTATCTTGCCCATGTCCTCTCTCAACATACATAGAGTTTTGAATCACTGGGGGTATCTGCATCCAAAGCAAACAATCTCCCTTTCTTTCTAGCATGAGCAATCACCCTGCCAGTTCTCCCATTATGGAACTCTTCAATAAAACATCCAAACTTATTGAATCTCACCTGCAATCCTTGATCTGTCATTTGACCAATCGATGCTAGGTTCTTAGTTATTGTGGGCACATAAAGTACATCACCAAGCTTGTTCTCAATCCCATCTTTAGTAACAAGTGGCACACTACCAATATGAGTAATTTTGTGTAAAGTATCATCACCAGTGGCAACATATTCATCATTCTGCATTTGCTCCTTGCTATCAAACCACTCAGCATGATGAGTCATGTGGTTTGTAGCTCCCGAATCCAAAAACCAGTCATTGTCATGAAGAGGATGAGTCATGCTCCCAAGCACATGCTCCATAGCAAATAAATGACCTCTAGGCAATCCACCTCTAGGTCCATAACCTGTACCACCATAAGTGCCTGCATAGTGGCCATATTGGGTCCTTCCATGACTCCTAGACATAGCATTCTGTTTTTTATAACAATCCCTCTCAAAGTGACCAAAATGCCCACAATAATGACAAGTGCCATCTCTTTGTGAAGGACTAGACCGCCCTCCACCTCTAGGAAAAGATCTCCCCTTGCCTCTATGCATGGAGTCACCACGACCAAAGTTACCTCTTCCACGAGAAAAACCATAATTACTACGACCAGGTGAAGAGCCTCTAGCTCTAGATGAGTTGCCACGACCTCTCTGGTGATAGAAAACACTATCTCCACCTGCATTTTTGCCACTGCTAGATGCATTCAATCCCAACTTGATTTCTTCTGTAAGTAGCAATCCAATAAGCTCCTCAAAGTCAGGCATAGAGCCTCCCCTAACGGAAATAGAGGTATCCAAAGATTTGAAAGCTAGTCCAAGCCCATTTAGTGTCACTGACACTAAATCATCATCATCAACAGGTGCATTAATGGATGCAAGGTCTTCTGAAATTTGCTTGATTTCTGCCACATAGTCACTGATACTGCGATTGCCTCTCCATGCACCATGTAATCTCTGCTTAAGTTGTATCTTACGAGCCTCTCTACATGTTCCATACATTTTTTCTATGATTTCCCATGCCTCCTTACAAGTGCTTTCCTTTTTGATATGAGGAATCAATGTTTCTGAAATACATATGGAGATCAAATGCAAAACCTTCTTGTTCTTCCCAGTCCAATCCTTGTACGCTTTCTTTTGCTCTTCAGTTGGATGTTCGCGAACTTCTGGACATTCATCATCACCTGTTATGAGATCCCATAGACCTCTACCCCATCAAAAAGTTATCCATCTTGTAAGACCACACACTATAGTTGTCTTTGGTCAATTTGTCCCCCACGATTTGAGTGATCTGTGCCATGTCAGACATTATGACTGCTGCAAATTCAGAAGAAAATAACAATACAATCTATCTAGAAATGGTATTCAGCAATATGATTGTCGTACATGTGTCCAAAAACTGTCATATACATCCATCCATGATGCCAACATGTCATACATTCAGTTCCCAACAAGAAACATCCAAATCGAATTCCACACAATGTCTGTATGACCCAAAATGCATTAAAACATGGGTCTAAAGTTGACCACTTTTCTTGCAATTTTTAAATTTCTTTTGGCTCAAGTCTGTCAAGCAAGGTATTTGGTTTTTTCTATAGATTGTGGCATAGTCCGGAGTCCTGGATTGTATTTATAGCACTTGAAGCACACTATCCCTACACTTGGCACTTCTACAATGGAACACTTCATCCATAATATTTTGCCAACAGCAAGATGTGGACCTAGCCTTGCATTTCTTTTCATAAGGACAGCAGCTGGCTTCTTGGATTTACTGTAACCAGTTACAAGATGTCACTCTCTCCTGCTGTGATGAGCATAGAGCAACACAAACTCTGTATTTTCTTAAAAGGTAATGATTACTGATTATCCCATCAGCTTCTTTAGGCTGTACTTGCAACAAACAGAAACTGGCATAATACAGGGTTGACCTCCAAAACTGATCATTGCATCATAGGCAAAGATCCTCCTACAGCTAAAATCTCTTGCTCCAGCTGTAACAAAGTTTCTAGCTTGTTTTTGACCACATAAAACTCTTGCTTTATCTGTTGCAAAGCTTGTAGGCATGATGAAACCTGAAATTTGTTTAAATTTACTCTTGCACAGTAGGTGCACTAACTCCCCTTTGGCTGTTACTGACAATCATCAGCCACGCATACTACCTAGAGGTTGGAGCGATCAACCTAGAGGTCCCTTCGTCAGACATCGGCAACCTTGCTGTTATGAATCACAGGGAACTCCTCCCAAATCTCACCAATGAATTCAACCAGACATGGATTGCTGACCGGTACTTCACAGGGGGTTCCCCGGCACAAGTGTCTGAGCCAGACAGCTTTACAGCTGTGCAGGAGAAAACACTACGTTATTTTCCAGTATCAGGTTGTCATGAAGGAAAATACAACATTAATATTTGCACCTTGGATTAATTCCAGCCTTTGTAAATTTAGCTTTAGCCTATGTGTACATGTGTGAACAGCCCTTAAGTTTGGAAGAGGGTTAGAATAAAAGGGACTAGAGGCCAAAAGCAAGACATCTTTTGATCATTCAATAATCTTGGCTTTACCATTTCTTGGAGTTAGCTTCTTCTTAGCTTTGAAGCACTCAGCCATGGCCGTCATGTATTCTTGAAACCCCAACCATTAATACATGATGAGGATGTCTTGGTGCAATAGATTTGTTAATTCTTTGTTGTAGCTTAGTTAATTTTCAATTCTAGTTAGATTTCATTCCATGGTTGATTGCTTTCATTACATTGGTATCAGAGCTGTAGCTTAGATCCTTGCAGAAGTCATTTTCAAGTACTAGATTCAGTTTCCTAGGCTAGAGAGAGCAAACCATAGTTAGGAATTTGAGTGACAGGACTTGACAAGACATGAAGATTTCAAACCGGAGTTATATGTGAAGGTCTGCTACAAACAAGGATGAAGATGGTGATTCTTGGCATTACCAATGGAAGAAATGGAAGGCTCCAGCCAAAATAGCAGGACGTGATCAAGATTGAGCCAAAATTTGGGGTAAGTGTACAAACAAATGGTTACAGGACATTTTAACTGTGGTTACTTTTGAGAAGGAAGGGTTTCTTCTTCCCTTTCCTCATTTCTTCAAGCTTTCCACAAGAATCCATGGCCAAGACCACATCAGATCTTCTCCTTCTCACTTCTATCATGAGAATGGGTTGGATGACCTCTTTCCCTGCCTCAAGAGCTTCAAGAGGAGTAGCTTATGTAGCTACTTAGCACCATTGCTGATTTCCAGGACGTGAGTATGCACTCACGCTGTTTGCGCCATCTGCACATACTCCTATACTGCGTGAGAAATTCAGGGTGATGATCCTCTTGATGCATTGCTATTGATCTTCCAACCTTGGACAAGAGATATCTCACCAATTTCTTCAAGATCCTTATCAGTTTGGAGTGTTCCCTCTTCTTCAAAACCCTAGTTATGGAGTTTTATGACAGTTCTGGATAGCACTCAAATTTCTCAGATTTCTTCATCAAGATCAAAGGGTTTTTGTTCTATTATACTCCCTGAAGCCTCTACATACATCCTAGTACCAACATTGACTGATCTTGAAGCTTGAAGCTTTGTTGGAGCTTGGATATGGAGATTGCAAACTCTATGTGTAACAGTTTGGGACAGCATTAAAGATTCCTGAAATTTTTAAAGCAATTCATGGGGCTTTTGTGGGCAAAGCATCTCTGAAGCTTCCTCAACCATTCCCCCTCAAGAATCCATCAACATTGGACCGACATTGAAGTGATTGAAGCCAATGGAGGTCTAGGTGTTCAATGGACAGCATGAAGCTTTTATGCCATTAAATTTTGGCATTCCCTCTCAAATTTCGGGATCTCTTGGACACATTGAAGCCCTCTCTAATACCTATTGCAACCTACTTCAAGTAGAGAAGGTAATTGGTCTTCATCAACCCACATTTGGAGCATTTATGGAGTCATGGAGCTTTCATGGGATTAATGGAGCTGAAGCTTATCAAGGAAGGGATTATCCTTGAATATTGAAGATCTCTTGGACTGATTTTTGCTGGATTATCAAGCTCATCTCACCTATGTCAAGCATTATGGATTGAAGGTCATTCCATCAACAATGCTCTTCTCCAATCAATCAAATGAGGTACTCTAATCACTCTTAATTTCTCTTTACATCCAATTGTTGCTGATCTCATTTCCAATTGCTGAAGAGAAATAAGAGGATTAAATGAAGCTTTCATTCATAGCCTAATGCATTACATGAAGCCTATAGGTTATCTCAGTCATTGTCTTTACTAAACCTCTTCAATTTACTGAAATGGCCATCTCTAAATGTCTCAAACTCTTCCATAATGAATGAGCATTACCCATCTACTTCCATTCACTGAAATCAGTAATTTCTTGAGCTTCATTACTCAATCTTTTATTGCCTAACCCTGACATGAAATTGATTGCCTATTTTGCCTCTTGATCATAAGAAAATCATTACCCCATTGGTAAGTGAGAAAAACTTTGTAAGCAGTGAGTCACTGCTGAGGTAAATACCTCTCCACTTCTCATTTACATTTCAGCCTTTTCAATTCCAATCTTGCATATCATGAAAAAGGGCAAATGAAAGGAAATTGTATTTCCTTCCTATTCCATGCATATCATACTGATTTTTAGAGCTAGAATTCACTTGCCATGTACTTGCCCACGAGGAAAAGTGGATGCCGGGCGAGTCGGTAGGACAATAGTGAGGTGACCCTCCCCTACCGACGAGGACCCTGAAGGGGAGCGCAACCCGGTCCGAGAGGGAACTTTGCAAACCCCTCGGGTCTCGGATCCCACGTATTTTCAAGTTTAGGTGCAGGTACAAATCTCAAAGGCATTTGAAATCAGCCTACAGCATGAATTATGGACAGTGAGTTCTTGTGATATTGGCAAATGTATGGTATGGCAAATGTATGAAGACATATGGCTACAGTAAAATGTATACATCCTATGGTAAAGACACTATGGTTCAGTCTGAAAGATGGGAACAGAGTATGTATACATACCCACATTAAAGATTGCAGTCTACTTTGAGTCAGACAGCCATTTTACTGGTTACTGAGGTCATTTTCAGTATGGGCAGACGTATGAGACTCTCCTACAAGGTTATGAAGTTGGTACATGCTTGGTATTGATGGTACAAGCCATTAATTGACTAGAACAGGGTATTCACTGCCTGCAGGAATTTTCAGACAGCAATAGAAAATCCCTTACAGAAATTTCTGTACTCATCCATTTTTTGCATTTGATAGATCATTGGATAGAGGCTCTTCAAGCTTTGAACAGAGCTAGAGACCTCGTAATTTGGAGCTCTAGAAGTAAAGATAATCAAGTTTTTCTACTACAGGAAATTCAGGACAGAAATCAACCCATGGCTAGAAATAAGAAGAGAGACCCTGTTTTGGATACTATCAATGAAGAATTGAAGGAATATCAGCAGGAAAGGGATGAACATCAACAGGAAAGGGGTGAACATCATGACACTTCTCAAGATGCCATTTACCGAATGCATTATGAGAACGATGAGGTCGATGCAAGCTCCACTCACTCCCCTACCAATCAACCCATAGAGACGTCTCATATCTCAATGAATTCAAACAGTTTTCAACAATTGTCAAATGACATAAAGGATATGAAATCAGGTTTCGAGGGTATGAGGTTGGGTATTGACAAGCTTGTAGCACTTCTTGGTGAGAAAATGTTGCCTACAGCTGGTCTTAATATCCCACACCCGCATAGGGCTGAAGAACCACCTAAACCACTTACTCCTAAGGTGGTGGGTCAATTTGAAGTTGGAGAATCATCTAAAGCTAAGGATTTTGCTCATCCCACTTCACTTCAGCCACAATTCCATCAACAAAAGGGTCACTTTCAGCCACATGGGCAGGATCTTCAAGAAAGAGTGCAAACAAACTCAAAACATGATGAAGACATCCATGGGTGCAACTCTTTCTACAAGCAATTTTACCCTCAAGCAAATGTTGGTGGCTATGAGCAAGTCCATATTAATTCAACCCCAAACTCTTATGGGCAGCCACATGGACATGTGAATTCAGCCCCAAATGCTTTTGGACAGCCACAACATAATTTCTCTCCTCAAGTACAGGCCAATAGGCCAAGTCCCATGTCAAATCATGGTTGGAATCAGCAAAATAATGGGCAGCAACCACCTTTCAATTCACCGATGCATGGAAAACCTCCCAATGTGAGCAACACATACTTTCATCCTCAAGGACATTGTTTCCAGCCACAAAGTCATGGTATGCATTATGGACAGCAAACTCCTTATGCACAAGGGCATGGAAATAATGAATATCCTAGGCAAGGACCTTTTGGCAATTCTTTTGGGCCACAAAACCATAGTGGGCAGCAGCACCCTAATGGACAACCTCCTCAATACGAGAGAGAGTACAAGGAGAAAATAATTATCTCAAACTTCAAGGGAGAGAACCCTTCACCCACGGAGTTGGAGGAGTGGTTTGACAAGTTAGAGATGTATTTTTCTCTTTACCCAAGGCCCGAGAATGCCAAAGTAAAATTTGCAGCCCTTCATCTAGAAGGTTATGCTCACACTTGGTGGAGATATATGGCGAGGATGGGACATGACTTCTTGTCTTGGGATGCATTGAAAAATGCTATGATTGAAGTCTTTGTTTCCCCTATTGAAAAAGAGCGGTTAGAGAAAAAGTGGTATGCTCTTGAGCAACGTGGTCTCTCAGTTAGAGAGTACTCAAATACGTTTTTGAACCTCTCGATGTATGTTCATGGGGTCTCCGATAGTGCCAAGTTGAATAAATACATATTTGGTTTGGAACCTATTCTTTCTTCTGAAGTTGGAGCCATGAATCCTACATCCCTACAAGCTACCATTCAATTGGCTGAACGTTATGGGCAGAAATACAAGGGTTTTCAGCCAAAAATAGGGCATTCTTTTCAGCCTACGCAGTTCTCAAGGACATCAGGCCATTATGGGCATGCTAAAACTGATTTTCAGCATATTGGGAAGCCATCAAATACTTACAGCAATACCTACAGCAAGATACCCACTTTTCCTACTGTGTTTGGGTCAAAACAAAGCAGTAATTTCAGACCTAATGCTGAAAATAGATTTGATGGAAAGAGGACTGATATAAATGCTAAAACTTCAGTCCCTACTCAAGGCAAACATGTATCGAATGACAAGCTCAAAGATATGTATGCTAAAGGTCTATGTTACAAATGTGGAGAGAAATGGTCACCCGATCATAAGTCCAAATGCAAGGCCAAAAATATGAAGATTAGCATGATCATCGAGGATGATTCCGATGGTGAATCTATTGAAGGAAGCTTGGCTCAGCTTGATGTCACAACAACTCAAGAAGAGGCGCATGAAAATGAAGAGAATGGCCATGATGAGTTCTATGATCCGATGGATGGGTTTCCTTTCGACCCGGGTGGTCATTATTTGGATGATTCATGGACTGATTTACATCCATCGCTATGTGCCATATCAAGTGATGCATGGAGTGGTTCAAGAGGGGATAATACCCTACGCCTTAAAGGTCAAATCAAGGGAAGGACCGCTCATATACTCATAGATACGGGAAGTACACATAGCTTCATTAATGCTAAGTCACTCAATGGGCTGAAATTGAATACGCATGAAATGCCTACGTCACTCAAAATCCAAGTGGCAAATGGAAATTTTGAGATGAGCAATCAATGCTATCCAAATGTACCTATCACCTTTTCCCCATTGTGCACTACATCAGTGAGTCTAATTGCATTAGAAATGGGTCCCATTGATATAATACTTGGCTGCAACTGGCTGAAATCTTTGGGCAGATTTACCATGGATCTCAACAACATGGAAATGGAGTTTAAATGGTGTGGACAACAAGTAACACTACATGGAGCTGAAAAGAAAAGAATGGAGATGATCAGTCCCAAGAAGGTTAAGAAAGAGATAAATGCAAAGGCATGTATGTTCACCATTCTTCTTTCCAAGATTGAAGAGGATCAGCCCTCTTCTCCTACCAACAATATGGACCCATGTCTTTGTAATTTGCTGAAAGAATATGATGATATTTTCTAGCCACCTACCTCTCTTCCTCCCAAAAGAGAAGTGGATCATCCCATTGACTTGCTGCCCAATACAAAGCCCATCAACAAACCACCATATCGCCTCTCCAAAGTGGAAAGAGAAGAGGTAGAACGCCAAGTCAAAGAGCTTTTGGAAATGGGTCTCATTAAGGCAAGCCAATCACCTTTTGCTTCTCCAGTCCTTCTTGTGAAGAAGAAAGATGGCTCCTTTCGAATGTGCATTGATTACCGCGATCTCAACAAGGTCACTATCAAGAATAGGTATCCCATACCTAGAATAGATGATCTCTTAGATGAATTGAAGGATGCCAAGGTGTTTTCAAAAATTGACTTGAGATCGGGATATCATCAAATACGCATGAAGGAAGGGGATGAATTCAAAACAGCCTTCAGGACGGAGAGGGGTCTTTATCAGTTTATGGTTATGCCTTTTGGGTTGTCAAATGCTCCAGCCACATTCCAGTCTCTCATGAATAAGATACTTCAGCCATTGCTCTTTAAAACAGTTTTGGTATTCTTTGATGACATTTTGATCTATAGCAAGAATAAAGAAGACCATTTGCAGCATGTAAAAGAGGTCTTTGACATATTGAGGATACACAAACTGTTTGCCAAGGCCACTAAATGCTCTTTTATGACAAAGGAAGTGGAGTACTTGGGTCATATAGTGGGAGAAGATGGAATCAAAGTGGATCCTAAGAAGGTTCAGTGCGTCAAAGAATGGCCTACACCAACCAATGCCACTTCATTAAGAGGGTTCCTTGGTTTGTCATCCTTTTACCGACGGTTTATGAAAAACTATGCTCATATTGCAGCTCCTCTTACCGATCGGCTGAAAAAGGAGGCCTTCTTTTGGGATGAGATCTCTGACAAGAGCTTTAATGAGCTGAAAGAATTGCTTGTTTCAGCACCCATACTAGTTTGCCCTGATTTCTCCAAGACTTTTACCATTTATGCAGATGCCAGTGGTAGAGGCTTGGGAGCAGTTTTAGTACAGGAGCATGGTGTCATTGCATTTGAGAGCAGAAAATTTGATGACAAAGAGAGAGAGATGCATGTTTATGAGCAGGAGATGCTTGCTATTTTACATGCAATCAAGAAATGGCATCACTACCTCTATGGGACACACTTCAAAGTCAAAAGCGATCATAGGGTCTTGAGATATTTTCTCTCGCAGCCCAATCTTTCTCCCAAGCAAAAGAGATGGTTGGCTACTTTGCAATCATATGATTTTGAAATATCATACATGGCTGGCAAGGATAATGTGGTGGCTGATGCGTTATCAAGAATGTGGGCATGCAGTCTATCTACTGTGTCCACCATCTATAAGGAGTGGATTGAAGACATTCAAGAGGAATATGTGCTTGATGAGCATGCTGCCCATATTTTACAGAAATTACAGCAAGGGTGTGATGCTGAATTTCCAAATTTTAAAGTGCATAATGGCCTCTTATGGTTTAAAGGTAAAGTGTACTTGATTCCCAGCAGTAAATTCAAGCTGAAGGTGCTTCAAGAGATGCATTCATCGCCAATGGCTGGTCACTTGGGCCTTTTCAAGACGTTTGATAGAGTTCATCAAAGCTTTTATTGGAAAGGTCTATGGAAAGATGTTAAAGAGTATGTATCTCAGTGCTTGGAGTGTCAGCAAAATAAGGATTCCACTCTATTACCAGCTGGCTTACTTTAGCCTTTACCTATACCTACGGGCAAATGGACAGATATTTCCATGGATTTCATAACGGGATTGCCTACTACCAGTCATGGATGGAATAGTATCTATGTGGTAGTTGATAGATTGACCAAATCAGCTCACTTTATCCCAACTAAAGTCCAATATTCAGCAAGACAAGTCGCCGAGCAATTTATGGAAGGTGTGTTCAAACTACATGGTATGCCTATGAGAATAGTATCAGACCGTGATTCGAAGTTTATGGGCAACTTTTGGAAAAGTCTATTCTCTTCTATGGGTACTTTCCTCACTCCTAGCACGGCCTATCACCCTCAGACTGATGGGCAAACGGAGAGAGTCAATCATTGGGTGGAAGTGTACCTTAGGCATTATTTTCATGACACACAAGCTTCATGGGATCATTGGATCCACCTTGCTGAATTTTGCTATAATAACACGCATCACATGAGCATTGGGATGTCTCCGTTTGAAGCTCTTTATGGGTATAAAGTTCAACTTCCATCAGTTTTATTCCATGAAGACATCAACCCACAAGCAAAGGAAGAGTTGGAAAGAATGGAGTTGCTCATGAGGCAATGCAAGGACAGCATAAGGAAAGCACAAGACGTAATGAAGGTCTATGCTGATGAGAAAAGAAGACATTTAGACTTCAAGGTTGGAGATTGGGTATTTCTCAAAGTGCCCAAGACACATTATGCTTCACTAAAGGGTGGGAATAACAAGCTTGCTCATATGTTTTATGGACCATATTTGATTCTGGACAAAATTGGAGAGCTTGCTTATAAACTTCAGCTACCATCCTCCACTAGAATACATGATGTATTCCATATTTCACAGCTGAAGAAGTATGTTGGGCCCGACGTACAAGTATTGGAAGAGTTACCACCATTGGATGAGGCAGGACTGATCATATATGAACTTGAAAACATTATTGGAAAGAGAGAGAAAGTTCTCAGAAATCGTACTCTTATTGAGTATCTTATTAAGTGGAAGAATTTGCCCATTGAAGAGTCTTCTTGGCAACCATCCACTTATGTCAGTAACTTTCCTTGGCTATTACAGGATGATATATGATGCAGTATGCAGTGACTGTGCAGAGATAGCTTGCTGTATGAAATTTCTGCAGACAATAAAACTGTCCTGACTTCATCAAAATTTGATTCTGATGTTATGGGGTGATGCTTGGGAGTGTATACTTCGTTTCCACACCTCGTATGCCTTATTTGGACCAATATATCAAAAGTTATGGCAGTTTTAGTGAATCAACCCTGTTTGGACAGCAACCAGTTTTCTCACAGTTTGACATGCAAAAAGGTCTTCTTTTCATGGACAGTGCTTTCTTATCATTTGGAAGATGAATGGGCATGATTATTATCATTCTTGACTTGGATATAGGCCATTACTTCTTGGTTTTGAGGACAAAACCATCTTCAGGAAGGGATGGTTTGTCATGAAGGAAAATACAACATTAATATTTGCACCTTGGATTAATTCCAGCCTTTGTAAATTTAGCTTTAGCCTATGTGTACATGTGTGAACAGCCCTTAAGTTTGGAAGAGGGTTAGAATAAAAGGGACTAGAGGCCAAAAGCAAGACATCTTTTGATCATTCAATAATCTTGGCTTTACCATTTCTTGGAGTTAGCTTCTTCTTAGCTTTGAAGCACTCAGCCATGGCCATCATGTATTCTTGAAACCCCAACCATTAATACATGATGAGGATGTCTTGGTGCAATAGATTTGTTAATTCTTTGTTGTAGCTTAGTTAATTTTCAATTCCAGTTAGATTTCATTCCATGGTTGATTGCTTTCATTACACAGGTGGGAAGAAGAATTGCTATGTGGTGGATCTTCCGAGTGGCAGTTATTATCAGTGCATGTTCTTTGCGTACGATAATTATGACAACAAGAGTCACGCTCCAAGCTTCGATGTTTCTGTTGAAGGGAATGTGGTGTTCAGTTGGGGACCAGAAGCCTGGATTGAGGAGAGTATGAGGATTGGAGCTTACTCAGACCTCTTTGCTGTTGAGATATCGAGCTCCACTCGTGATATGCCAGGGTGACCGTTGTGCATTTATGTCATCGACGTGTTAGTTGCAGATGCGGTTGGTACACCGCCCATGAATAATAGCTATATGATAGCTATCCTTATCTTCTCTAGTTCGTGGCTCAGTTAGTATGCCACCTTAGTTAGTTGAGTTTGGTTTGAGACCCATATATAGGGTTCTTCTTTTTCTTTGTATAAGAGTTCTTTTTGGCTTACACAACTAAAAAGAGGAAAACTATTTTCAGCCTCCACCTCTGTGTGTATTCCCCCATTGTGCAAGCAAGAAAGCTACAAGTGAGACTCCTTCCTTCTCTCCCACAATCTTGACATGGTATCAGAGCCTTGTTCGTGGTAAGGAGCTCAAGAAAGCAAGCCAAGCTTGCGGTGTTCTGGTAAGAGGAATAGTGTTACTTTCATTTTCTGTTTTGGGAGCAGATCTCTGCAGGTAGCACAGCCGGAAATTGCAAGAGTGCATTGTCTCAGGTTGAGACGCCCTTCGCGGTGAAGCAAGAGGGCAGTATATGCTGCGGGAAGGGCTTTAGCCCTAGGCGACCCTGTTTTTTTGATTTGAGGCCATTTCAGGGCCTGTTTTGGAGGCGAAAGTTATCTGCACGCACTGAGAAAAAAGCCCTGTTTTATGTTGTGCGACCACTGTTCTACAAGTCGGTGAAAAGTTACCACAGATATTGCATCGTATGCTCGTGTGCAGAGACATTGGGAGTTACAGAATCATCCTTGGTTCCTGTATATGCAAAATCGTCACTAGAAAGTGACTGTGTGGTCGAATACCACTTTTGCCAGTTTTGCAGATTTGCCCTTGTGAGGCTGAAGCTGTGTTCTTTGCAGTGACAAAATTTTTTGCAGTGTTCTGTAATGGCGTCTGACTCTCTTTCACAGATTGTCATTGAAAAGCTTGACAAGAACAACTTCCAAGCATGGAAGTTTAGAATGACTGGAGCCCCGAGAGGAACACCAAGGAAAAGGGAATTCTCTTGCAAGAAAATCTATCTTGTAACATCAACAAGCTTGTTTATCATGTTTCATATGATTCCAATGAAGAAAAGAACACCAGGCACAACAAATCTTCATGCAGCATCATGTAGATCTCCCACGGTTTTGATAGAATCAACCATATTCTTCAACATCCTCACAAAATCCATCAATAGAACAAAGAAAGAAAAGAAATACACCATCTTTGAATGGAAATATATCACATAGTATTTATCTTCAATACCTTCATAGTCTTCTCTCTCAATCTCTCATATACAATCACTCTGTTTGAGTAGAATTGACTATCTCTGACTCTCTCTCACACACTCCATCAACAATACATCATATCCTCACTACAATCTCTCAAAAATTACTCTCAATAATCACTCTTAGGTCGTGGATACCCCTCCCAAGAGGTATGTCTGATATGAAGAGTCACCAGAGCCACTACAGTGTCTCTTCACAGCTCACTACTGTCACTTCACTCTAGTCTTCTCTTGAATCTTCAACAGCTACTTCTTCCACTTCCTTCAGCTCCTTTGCACTTGTATTCACCTCTTTCCAAGGCTAGAAAACTTTCCCCAAAGTCACACATACATTCCACAGAACACTTACAGAAGCATACAGAACAGTCTACAGAACAGTACCAGAACAGCTACAGTACAGAACAGAACAGAAACAGAACAGAAGCAGAAGCTCTACAGAAGACCTACAGAAGGTTACAAAAGGTTATCAAAACTTCATAACTCACTCTCAAATCATTCCAAACTCTCACAAACCATTCAATAAGCTTTCACAAGATCTCAATCTTCATTAATCAATACTTCATCCCTCCCTACAGAAGACAATCAGAACAAAACAAACCAAAACAGAACAAAACAGAAGGTATACAGAACCATTCAGAACCTATCAGAATATCACAGAACCACCAACAAACATCATGATCTTCCAAAACACAATCAATATCATCCAAAACATTCTCAAACCACTTCCAAATCAACCAATCATCCCATAAAATCAACCATTCAGCTCTCAAAAACAACAAAAATCAGCCAAAAAACAAGTCATTTCAACACTCAACATATCCCCACACTTAATAAGGAAGCGTCCTCGCGACCCAGGAAAAAGGGAATACAAGTTCATAGAAAAGCTCAACTTTGATCTTCAATATCTTCTTACAAAGAATCCATCCACCACGACCCCATCTTATAACCTGTTTCTGATATAAAAATACAAAGAAAGGAAAACCCTTTTGAAATTAACACCTCTTATCAAACTAAAAATCATCACAAATTTGTAAAGGATATAAAAGTTTTCTTCTTCTTCATCTGCATCAGCTTCAACTCTCCAACCACGACCCCATCTCTACAAATCTCCAAAACATAGCTCGTACACGAAATCCAATAGGAAACCACCACGTTCGTTTGACATACATGAACTCACAACACAAACACTAATACACAACACAACCATCTGAATGACTTCTTCAAAAAGAGAGTTGTTCATTAAAAGCTTCCACCATACATTGGAAAGGTATCAATGAAGATGATCCCTTTTAAAAGATTGATGTTGTCGGAATCGATCCATAGATAAGGATTCATCTACAAAGTTTTTAGGAGGATTTTGAAAAAATTAGAGATAGCACATCCTTTCCAACAGGACCAAGTATCTGCTAGGTAAACAGAGGGCATGAAAATACAATATCTCCAGCTGCTGGGAATCAATGCTAACATTGACATTCATGCACAACTTTGGAATAGGCTTTGAATCAGTATGAGAGTGCCTATGCATATACGCTAGGTACCAAGCAAAGTGAGCAGTTAATCTCACTGAGGGATCTGCAGACTGTGAATATTGTTGGGCAAAATGAACATAGTTTTGATAAGCTTGACTGGAAGCTGTCCATTCTCCTGGAATTACTAGCCAATTAATCTGCGGTCCTGTAAGGCAATCATCCGAACTCCATCCCCTTCTTCTGGAAATCTGAGTATCAAAACCGTCACAGTCACTAACCAACTGAGGTGGTTGAGATATGGAAGTGTTAGGAGAGGGTAATGGAATAAGGGAAAGTGGATGTAGGGAAGGATAGGAAAAATCATAAAAGGAAGAAAAGGTTAAAGAAGGAGTGGTAGAAATTTGGAAGGAATCACTAAGGAACGGTGTTAACTGATAAATAGGAAATGTGGAGGGAACATTAAGGAGGGGTGAAGGACAGGGTGGAGAAGGGGAAAATACCCTATCCTCAATAAAGGAACAGTAAGTGAAAATAGGAATTTGAGGGAAATTGGAAGGTTGGAAAAGAAGTGGTAAAATTACTGTGGAATTAGTTTGACAAAGGGAAAAATATATAGCATAGCGGTGAGCCAATTGTTGGTAATAGAGGAGGGTAGGAACAGAAGGTCCTAAGAGAGATCGTCTATGATAGGCATCAAAGAAGGTAGCATCAAATGGATTATGTTTGGAAAGATAGGTTAAGAGATCCATCCTCAGTTGGTTAGTACTCTGGGCAAAGGTAGGAGCAGTGTTTTGTCTTTGATTTAGGACCACCGAATCAATCATGGGATGCCACGAAGTATCCTGACAATCAGCTACTTTGGAGGAATAACTTTGAAACATATCAGCTATGCGCAGCTCCAAATGATTGACATATAGAACAGCCTGTAAGACCACATCCCCCACATACCATGCCATATCTACCTCATCTGGGATTAACAAGTCTCCTCGGAGATACATGTATGACATCAACATGGTGTCTGGCGTGACAGAATCTTCAAAGACCATTCTGACTACCTCTGTAACACAGCAGACCAAGCCCCACTCCAGCCATCCTCTGGAAAAGGTAAATCCATCGTGGAAAGCTTCATATAGAAGACCAACTTCTGTAAGTGGTAGTGGATAAAGAAAGAATGGTCTGGTAAGACATATTCCTGAAACTGTTCAAAGGTAGACCATAACAAGTCCATTCTGGACTGCAATCTTTCCACTTTGTCTTGGAATAGAGGGCACAAAGTAGCCTGTCTCTGTAGGGCAGCCAAGTCCTACTGGGAAAGAGAAGGAATTAATGAAACAGGAGGGCTTGGAGGAACAGAGCGGGACTTTGCAAGTTGATCTTGCAACTGCTGGATTTGGGAGGCGTGGTTGGCCACTGTGTCATTAGCCATCTGTAAAGCTGAAAGCTTGTCATCTAAGAGAACTTGGAATTCTTTCACTTCGCTGGACATCCTCTCCTTCTCTGCTGAAAGGCTAGTAACCTGTGACTGAGCCTCGAGTAACTGGGTCTTCAATGAAGAAATCTCATCGCTTTGAGTGGCAACCAGTTGGGTTTGCTGTTCCATTTGCTTAAATAGATCTGCTAGGGTATCCTTAGCAGAAGCTAACTCAGATGTTGCCTTATGCAACTGGTCTTTGGACTGCATGAGCTCCTCATAGAAAGATGCGTACAGCTGTTGAACACAGGCTGTCACTGACAACTCAATGGAACTTTGAATATCCTTGCAGAGGAAAGGAATGGCATCTCCTGAGACGAGACTGTTCAGGGAGGGAAGTGAGATCTCCAAGGATTCTTCTCTATGTGCTCGGAACAGGTTATTGCAAGTGAGATACCCAGGGAGTTCACTGCCAGAAGTAGCAGGGATAGACACTGAGGGAAGTACAGAAGGGGCTTTATCCTCTACCCTCTTCAAGCGTTTGCGCTGTATGACCAGGGGAGGCGGAGAATCATCATCCTCAATGTCAATAGGTGCTGACTCTTCTGAAGGTGGAGGAGGAGGTACTGGATCTGATGGAGGAGGTGGAGGTACAGTCTTCTGTAAACCTGAATAGGTCAAGAAGGCAGACAAATATGATCCATAGGTAACATTGGTAACATTACCCCTCGTGACTTTAACAAAATGCTGATCCATTTTAGTGAGGAGGTAAGTGCTCCAATCAATAGCAACTCCTTTCAGCACCATCCTGGAAGCTGTAAAAAGCTCTTTGGACAAATAGTGGGATGGCGTTTTGGCAGGCATAAACCTGTCCTGAAGGAACTGACACATCGTCTTCCATACGGGATCAGTAATCATAGAAAGCGAAACTCCTGAAGAGTTTATCACTTTCTTAACATCAAGGACTTCCCTTGTCTATTTCTGCAACAGCTTCAGAATCTCTTCATTAGAGAAGAGCTGACGAGTGGTCACAAAAGGTTCTCCTTTGGAGGGTAAAGATAGAGCCTTCCCTAAGCCTCGAGACGTCAATGTCATAGACATTCCTTGGACTACGCCTGTCTTCTTGCTGTAAGAGGCCAGGAACTCATCACATACGGACGGATCCTCTGGAAGTAATGGAAAAGGAGTGGCCACAAAAGCAGCAAGTCCCGCCTTCGTGAGGGGCTCAAAAGTAAGTAGGGACGAGTAATCCCTACTAACTAGTGGGACGTACTGAATAGGGGGAGGAGCATGAGAAGGCGCCATTCAGATGGTTACACACACACCACAAACACAGACAATCAAGGAGAATGCCTGCAAAGCAACAAACAAAAACCAAGGATAAGAGAATTACCAAATAAGACGTGACACAACCAACTAACCCCAAGCAAACCACATCCTAGAAAAAAATTTGACATGACCTTGAGACAAATGCGACCGAAAGCTTCATGCGATGCATCAGACAAACACCCTGAACCCCGTATCAGGCAATAAAAGAAAAAAAACTGCATACCGTACCCGTAACCGTAACTAAGACAGGAAACCAAAACCATACCATATCCGACACATATCAAAACTATATCTGTGATAAACTAAGACTGAACCATGGAAAATAACACTAATGACGGCGCATACCCATCCCACGAAACGCTTCATTAAAAAGGGGAATTAAGTGCAGTGAGGGGGGAATTAATTTAATGAAGGGTTGATTTTAAGCAATTATTAAAAATGGGTGAATTTTTATTAGGTGATAAACCTTAATAAGAAAACGGTGGTTCCTTATTATAAATTAAATTACCAATTATTAGATTAAAACGGTGCTTTAATGCGATTCCCGGACTTCGATTCCCGACTGGGTCTCTAAATGCAAGTCATTGATTACAAATTAAAGTGATGTGGAGCGCTTTTTTGCCAGCGCGTGCTCATGTGACGGCTGGTTTATTTTAATTAAAAAAAATTATGTGTTGTTTAGCGCGAATGCGGGTGGAAACTGTGGGTGAATGAAAGGGTTTATTTTAACAATTAATTTGTGATTAAGGGGAAAATGAAAAATAAATAAAGCACATAAAATAAATACCTGGAAGGGGTGTGTATGTAATGCAGGAATGCGCACGGAAGAGTTCCAGTAAAGGAAAAGTAAAGAGCACTGATGAAACAACAATGACAACACCTTAGCAGATGTGTTGATGTGGTTTGTGTTGGTTTTTTATTTTTATTTATTTTTTTATTTTTAGTTGTGATTATTTATGTTTGAAGAAATGGAAAATGAGCAAGGGAGGTGAGAGGAATTTTTTAGAATGTTTTTAGAAATTTTTAGAATTTTTTTGCAATTTTTTAAATGAATTTTCTACATTTTTTGGCAATTTAGGGGTAAATTTAGGAAATGTGGAAGTTTCAGAAATTATAGTGTAGGCAATTTCCAGCAGACAAATTTCCAAAAATTGAAAAAAGGCAAAATGAATTTTTAGAATTTTTTTTGAAATTTTTTAATGGAAAAATTAATGTAGTGATTAATTAAGTCGCCTAAATCACATTAATCAGATAAGTCAATTAAGTCTGGTTAGTGAGATAAGTCAGGTTAGTCTACCTAAGTCTAGTCAGGTAAGTCAGTCAGCTAGGTTAGTCAGGGTAGGTTAGTCAACCTAACTAAGGTTAGGTTAGGGTTAGTGGGTGGGATTAGGTTAGTTAACCTAACTAAGGTTAGGTTAGGGTTAGTGGGTGGGATTAGGTTAGTTAACCTAACTAAGGTTAGGTTAGGGTTAGTGGGTGGGATTAGGTTAGTTAACCTAACTAAGGTTAGGTTAGCCTAGTTAGGTTAGTCAATTAACTAGGGTTAGTTTTAACCTAGTTAGATTAGTCAATTAACTAGGGTTAGTTTTAACCTAGTTAGATTAGTCAATTAACTAGGGTTAGTTACTAGCCTGAGGGAGGAGGTGGAAGAGGAAGAGGAGGAGGAAGGGGAGGTGCGTCGGCGGCGGTGGCGGAGTCGGCGGCGGCGTCAGCGAATTCGGCGGCGGCGTCGCGGTCGACAGGCGGCTGTCCCGGGGGGCAACGAGGGCGGCGGCAGAAGGGGGAGGGAGGAGAAGGCGAGGAGGCTCGCTGGGGGGGGGCGCTGGGGGGCGAAGAGGGCGGCGCGCGGGGGGGAGAAACGCCGCCGGGGGAGAAGACGAAAGAGTGGGGGAGGGTGGCGCTGTGGGAGGGAGGCGCTGGGGGAGAAGAAGGAGTGGGGGAGGGTAGCGCTGTGGGAGGGAGGCGCTGGGGGAGAAGAAGGAGTGGGGGAGGGTAGGGAAGAAGAAGGCGACGGAGGGGCGAAGGGCAGAAGGTGAAGGACGCAGGAGGAGAGAGAGAAAGAAAGAGAGAGAGAGAGAGAGAAAGAGAGGAAGAGAGACGGGCGGTTGGGGGGAAGGGGTGGGTAGTTAGGGGAAAGGGGTGGGGGGGCCCGTGGGGGGGGCCATGGGGTGGGCAGGTGGGGGGAAGGGTAGGGAAGGGTAGGGACAAGGGTAGGGTAGGGGGGTGGGCAGGGTGGGGACAAGGGTAGGTATCCCCGTCCCGCACACATGCGCGGGGCGGGGTAAAAAAATTTGCCGTGATGGGATTGAAAGGACGCTGGGATGACAGTACGGGTTAGGCGGACACGACCGGGGCGCGTGGAGACTCGTAAAATCGAAAAAGGACGCGTTCACGCGTAAAACGGGCGCGCGAATACACGTAAAAATAAAGAAAAATTAATAACTCCCAATCCGGACGTCAAAACGAAATAGCGTAAAAACGAAAAGTGGGCAGGACGACAGGGCGGAAACAAGGAAAATACGGGATGGGGGTTCCGGGAGGGGTAAAGGGCGGTCACGTGCAAAAAACACAAAAAACGAACCAAAAACGCAATTTAAAAATTAATATCGAAAGATCCGTGCATCGGAATGAGGTGCAGAAAAAAGGAGAACTGTGCAGAAAGATGTGCCCGACAATCCTATCATGTCAAAACATAATCCCGACTGAGAGAAGATGCGTTCACATGGGAAAAACCCAAAAAATAAACCCGAAAATGGGATCGAAAATTAATATCGAACAAACCATTCACCGGAATGACATACAGTAAGAAGGAAAAATGTCCGCAGGAAGGGGTGGCATAGGGTTATCACGTTAAACCGCAGTTCCGGTGGAAATAGGAGGGGTTCACATGTGAAAAACTCCAAAAATACTCCCGAAAACTCTTTTAAAATTTAATAAGTAAAAATCCAGAAGTCGAAAAAGGGTGGAGGAAAAAGGAAAAAGGTAGGGGAAGGCACAGGGGACACGATTGTCAAATCAAATTGGAATTCCGATGCAAATAGGGCAGGTTCACATGGAAAAATGTCAAAAATACACACGAAAAAGTCGTGAAAACCCGGAAAATTAATAACGGACAAACCATGTATCGAAATGATGCGGAATAAAAAGGAAAATTGTCAGGAAAAAAGCACTAGTCAGGGCTATGATGTCAGATCACGGTTCCGAAGCAAGAAAAGTGCATTCACATGGAAAATTGTCTAAATTGCGTAAAATGCTTCAAAAATTAATAACTCAAAAACCGTGCACCGGAACGGGGGTAGGTAAAAAGGAAAAATGATCAGTTCAATGGAGGGAACAGGGCTATAAAGTTGGATTTGGACTTCAGTGAACATAGGATGCATTCACATGGCAGGACCTCAAAATCAGGGAATGAAGGAAAACTGCAAGGAAATAGCCCCAAGGGTGGGTGAAACATAACCGGGTGGGTGGAAAGGGATCCCATTAGGGTAAAAGCAAGTCATGGCATACATGCATGAGCAGGGTAAGGCATATGCAGAGGGGTATGCAATGTAGACGCGCAGGGACGCGTCCCCACACTTAAAACCTTAACGGATAGGGTTAACCGAGCAACAGGGACCTAGGACCACGCCACAGACCATCCACTAACTTTCCCACACTTAAAACATGAACGTCACGAAGAAACATAAGTTGTAGGGTTAGAAAAACTTGGCCCGTTTCGTCAAGAATCAAGGTTGAGTATCGACGGCATGTCCAGTGTTGTTGTCGGCGCGGGAGGGACCAAGGCAGCTTCTCGGTACACGTTCGTCATGGCAGGAACCACGCGGCAGCACCCAGGGAGGTAGCTGATGGAAGGAATCGCAGGAAATTCGTCGATGATGAGGGATATTGCACTCAACTCACAGTCACTCAATTGAAATGAAAGAACAGTCACTCGCCCCATGACTGATATCACTCGAGGAATAAGGATTGAAACCCATATCTCATACCCGTTTGAGGAATCGACAAAGGGGAAATGGTGCAGAAGGAGTATGCCAGGGTGCACATTTGATGGTGCATTAGTGCGTCCAACCCGTCTGGCATAAGTGCAAGGAGGAAGGCAAGGGAGCCTTACAGTGCAGTGTACAGAACAGGGTAATGTGTCTTGTGATAATGGCAAAAACCCATCCCGTGGGTGAATAGGGAAAGTGGAACATACCCGACTCCAAGTGTCGTAACGTCCCTCAATCTCACCTCTCGGTAAATGATTGAAGAAACTCCAGTCACACTCAGCCCACCCTCTGTCTCACGCTCTGTGGATAGATACAGGAGGGTAGCCTTTTCCTGAAACCCATTGATGTAATCCTCACAGTCGCTTGTGCAGAGGGTGTATGCCTTGTGCGCAGTTGATGGTGCAACAGTGCATCCCGCCCTGTGCCGGCATACGGTGCGAGAATGAAGGCCAGGGAGCCTTATAGTGCAGTGCACAGAAACAAATTGTGCTTTGTGCATTGAGAGGCCCATCCCGTGCGTGCAACACTTCATTCACACGTCTCACCTCGCATTTGATTTGAAGGGAAAAGACTGGTCTCTCGCCCCACCTCCTGTCTCACTCGTTGTTGATAGATACAGAGAGCAACCATACTCACTTCCCCATCCGGTTAGGATGAAAGCTCAAATCACTCGATTGTTTGTCGATGAAGATCGCGTCATCAGTTGTTGAAGAGGCGTACCCAGGGAGGTAGCCATCAAATCGAACGTTGTATTGGACAGGAACATAGCGTCTGCTAGAGGACAGGTAGTCACTTTGCAGAAAGACCTAGGACACAGCGTACCAAGGGAGGCAGCTTCGGAATTGGATCCTAGGGATATCAATTAATAAATCCACTTTCTGGACTGTTGGGTGTTACCACCTTTTCCACAGCCAGCTTCTCGCCCAAGGGTGTTTATCACCTTTTCTTGGAACGAGGCCTGCTATGACAGGGAATTGCTTCCTTTTCTCTCATAACAGATTTGTTTTTTTTTTTTTAATTCTTTGTTTTTTCTTGTTTTCCCCTATTCCCGAGGGTGTTTCCACCTTTTCCCGAAGAATAGGTCGGCATGACAGGGACCTAAGTCCTTTTCTCCCATGACCGATATGTTTTGTTTTGTTTTGTTTTTTTTTATTTTTATTTTTTATATTGAACAAGGGAATGGTAGAAAGACCATTTGTCAGAACCCACCTCGCCACTGTCGCTGGTGGAAAATAGAGGATAAGAAATCAAGGCTAGAAGGGGGGTTTGAGGAGATAGAGGGTTGCGTCCACTTCATCAGGAGTGATTGAAGAACGGCTATCAGAAGTAGCATCATAACAAGTACAGTGCCGCGCCAATGAGGGAAAGGATCAAGTGTCCGTAATTGTCAAGATCCCCAAGGAGGGAAGTACTTCTTCAGGCGATATCCATTGATCAGAAAGGGATCATCAGAGGCATCAACGATCTGCACTTGGACAGAGCCATTAGGGTTGACTGCAAGTACCTTATAGGGGCCCATCCACCGCTGCTGGAGCTTGCCAAGAAACTTGCCAAAGCGTGAATCATAGGCTAGGACCAAATCACCTTCTTTGAACTCCTTGTGCTTGATGAAACTATCATGGTAAGCCTTGCGTCGAGCTTGCGTGGCTTCCATGCACTGTAGAGCCATCCTGCGAATTTCGTCCAAACATTCCAAATGCAGGAGACGGCGTTGCAGTGAATCATCATCCCCCAAACGCTCTTTGATCGCCACTCTCAAAGAGGGTAGTTCCAATTCAACAGGAAAAACAGCTTCTGTACCATACACCAACTGGAAAGGTGTCTGTCCCGTTGCTGCTTTATGGGAGGTTTTGTATGCCCAGAGGGCCTCTGTAAGTCGATCGTCCCAATCACGACGATGTGCAGCAATTGTTCTTGTCAGAATCGAGCAGAGGATGCGATTGGTGACTTCGACTTGGCCGTTGGCTCTAGGGTAATAAGGAGTGGACTTGCGATGGCGGATCTTATACAACTTTGTCAACTCTTCCATGACTTTGTTGAGGAAATGAGTGCCTCTATCACTTACCAGCTCTAAGGGACTACCAAAACGGGTGATGATATTCTCGTACATGAACAGGGCCACGCTGTTACCATCGTCCCGCTTTAGGGCTTTAGCTTCACACCACTTTGTGACATAATTCGTACATACGAGGATGTATCTGTTCTGTTTCCTTCTGGTAGGAGGGTCGATTGGACCTACGAAGTCAATGCCCCACTTCTCAAACGGCTTCAATGGAAGGATAGGTTGCAATGGCATGGCACTTGTCTTCGTGGGTTTCCCCATTCTTTGACAAGCATCACATCTTTTACAGTAATCATAGGAATCTTTGTGAATTGCAGGCCACCAATAACCTGCTAGCAGAGCCTTCCTGGCCGTAGCTTCTCCTGCAAAGTGACCTCCACATGGCTCGTCGTGGCAAGCCTTCAGAACAAACCCAATCTCATCTCCTGCAACACATCTTCTGAGTACTTCATCTTTGCCTTTCTTGTACAGTGCACCGCCGAGCAGGGTGTAGGGGGCTGATTTGAGCTTCTTCCTTTCCCGACTAGAAATACCAGGAGGATACTGCTGGGTTGCCAGCAGATTGGCAATGTTTGCATACCAGGGAGTTACAGTTTCTACCAAGAATAGGGAAGGATCAGGGAGGTCTGGATCATCCTGCTCCTCGTCTGCAGTTTGTGGGATACGCGACAGATGATCAGCCAGAACATGGGAACGACCAGGCTTAGTAATCACCTCAAAGTCGAACTCCTGGAATAGAAGGAGTCATCTCATCATTCGTCCTTTCACATCTGCTTTGTTCATCAAGAAGGACAGGGCCTCATGATCCACATAAAATTTAAAGTGGGTAGATAGGAGGTAATGGCGAAACTTCTCTAGGGAAAACACCATTGCCAAGCACTCCAGCTCTGTCACTGTATAGTTCCGTTAGTGACTTTTCGGCTTGCATAATAGATTGGTTGATCCAACTTTGAGGAGCCCTTTTGGCAGAGGACAGCACCTAAGCCTTCAATTGATGCATCAGTGTGTACATGGAACTCTTTCGTCCAATCAAGAGGTTGCAGAATGGGTGCCTCTATCAGGCACTGCTTCAGAGTGTGGAAGGCTTTGTCACATTCTTCCGTCCAAGTAAACTCTGCATCTTTCCTCAGAAGCTTGTGCAAGGAAGTTGCCTTTGTTGCAAAATGGGCTATGAACCTTCTGTAGTAACCCACATGGCCTAGGAATCCCCTCAACTGTTTGAGGTTGGTGGGTGCTGTCAGAGCTGCAATCTTTTCAATCTTTGCAGGGTCTGTTGATATCCCTTGTGCAGAGACAATGTGGCCCAACAGAACTCCAGAAGAAACCCCAAAGATGCATTTGTCGGGGTTGAGGGAAATCCCATACTCCCGGCATCGGTCAAAACATTGTTCCAGATGTTCCCAGTGTTCACAAATCAAACTATAGACACAAAAGTCATCCAAATATACCTCAATAAAGTCGTGCAGATGATTTTGAAATGCGGCCATCATGACTCGTTGGAAAGTAGCAGGGGCATTGCAAAGCCCAAATGGCATCACTCGGTAAGCATAGGTCCCCCATTCTGTGGTGAAGGTCGTTTTGGATTGGTCTTCTTCTGCGATTTGGACTTGGTTGTATCCGCTGAATCCATCCAGAAGGGAATAAAGCTCATGTCCTGCCACTGTGTCCAATAGTTGGTCTATGAAAGGGATAGGAAAATGATCCTTCTTCGTCTTGGAATTAAGCTTTCGGAAATCCACACATATTCGCAATTTTCCATTCTTCTTGGGTACAACCACGATGGGTGAAACCCATTCACTGTTTGCCACTGGATAGATGAACTTAGCTTCCAGAAGCTTCAACAGCTCTGCTTTCACCAATGTGGAATAATTCGGGTTCATTCGCCTCTGTCGTTGCCGTACTGGCTTGGCATCAGGCTCCAAGTCAATATGATGTTGACATATTGTGGGATCAATCCCCTTTAGGTCTTTGTAAGACCATGCAAACACGTCCAAATTCTCTTTCAACAAGTTGTACAAAGTTGACAACTCCTCTTCTGGGAGACTGCTACCCACCTTCAAGTGGCGTTCAGTGCCTTCTGCATCCACAAAGGTTAACTGCCTTTCACCTTCTACTTCACGGATAAAGGTCTCGCGGACTGCTTCTGGGTAGAGATCCGACTCCTTCAAGGGAGTGGTATCCTCTTCGGATGTCCCACTAGAACCAACTTTTTCTTTTGGTGGAGACTTAGGTTGCTCCTTAAGACGTTGGAATGGGATAAGCGCTGTTTCGGGTTTGGTTTCAAAATTAATTACCTCTTGGCTTGAAGACTCCTCTTTTGAAGATGACACATCCAAGAACGTCACATAACAGGGACCCTCTGATGCTTGTTGGGTTTGTGGGATTGGTGCTTGTTGGCATGGTGCATCATCATCATCTTTCTTTGGCAAGGATGGGTTAGGACGGCAGGAGCCACTCTCAAAAGACGGCTTGCTCTTCTTAATCCATTTCTTATAAAGGTTTTGCATATGAGAAGATCCATTTACCAAACCAAATGGTACCATTGCCATTCTGTCCCGTAGCATGAGCTCGTCTGCTTCTGATGCTTCTGGAACTTCTTCCTCGAATGTATCCTCTTCAGGTGGGATAGACTCTTCTGTTTCTCTTTCATAACCTTCTTCGTCCATTTCATATCCAACCTCTTCTGTCTCTGTCTCTGCTTCTGCTTCTGCTTCTGCTTCTGCCTCTGTTTCTGCTTCTGCTTCTGCTTCTGCTTCTGCTTCTGTCTCTGTAGGAGCTCTGTAACAGAAGAACAGATTCTCTGTTTCCTCTCCATCCTCTGTCTCTGCTGTGGCCATGTAACAGGGAGAGCAGTACATCCATGCTTCTATCTCACTGTCAGAAGTGATTTCAGAAGTCATTCCTGGTTCAGGCAGGAAGTATTCACCCATTGATAATGGCTTTGCCTCTTTTGGAAGTTGGCCTACAGTATCCACTGTTAAGGAATGTGCCACTGTTTTCTTGGGAAGGATCTGTTTGACAGCATCTTCGTCTGCTGATGTTCCATCCGCAACCTCATTAGGGGAGTCAGAAGATAATTCCAAGGAGGTGGATCCATGTCCTTTTTGAGAACCATACAGTTTCAGCACCACTTTGTTGGGTCCTCTACCCAAGGTCAAAGTTCCTTTAAACCAATCCGTCCTTGCTCGGGCTTCAAAAAGCCATGGTCTGCCTAGTAACAGAGGATAGGATGTACCATAAGAGTTTGGCTTCACCACCAAATAGGTCAGCCAATAATCTTTTCCAGCCACAGTAGTCTTCACATATGGAAGAATGCCCAAAGGCTTGATTCTACTCTGATCCGCCAGTCTGATGAGCCATTGGGTTGGTTGCACACCTTGTAGGCCTAGATCCTTCATCGTCACATCCGTCATAATGTTCACTGATGAACCACCATCAATCAGTGCATTTGCAATGAAGCAGCCTTCTATCCACGCGCCAGTCTCTGGAGTACCCGGATCTAGGAAAGCATTAGCCACATCCACTTCTTTTATAGGCTCTAAAGCCTTGTTGGGCTTTGTTGCTGTTGAGGGAGCAATCCTTAAACCACGTCTTTTTGTCAGTATACTTTTGAATCTTTTCTGGCAACTGGGAGACAAGATCAATAATTGTCGGAATGTGAGGTTTGGTTTAAAGGTATCTAGATCTCTGACCAGATCGTATTCCTTAATAGGATCCACTGGCTTCTCTAACCGATTAGGGAATGGGGCAACACCCATTTTCATTTTCCCTCTTCCTTCCATCAGAGGAATTATAGGAACTTCTTCTGCCACTTGTGGCACTTCCTCCTCTTCTGTATCCTGGACCTCTGGTCCTGCCTCTATAACTGTATCTGTAACTCTCTGTGGCACTGTAGGGCTCTGTACGGCACTGTTAGGCTCTGTTCTGTTCTGTTCTTCTGGTGGAAGATTGAACTTCACTGTTCTGGCAGGAGGGTTATTTTCTTTCTGGATAGGTGGTTCCTTCTGCTTTGCACGCGTGATGGCAGCAACTTCCAATTCTACCAAATTGGAGGTAGGCTCTTGGGCCTTGACCGGACTATCAGTAGCACTGTTTTTCACTGGGGCTGGGCTTGGACAGTCTTTTGCAGTGTGGCCTTCTCCTTTGCATCGACTGCATAAGGGCTTGTAATCCACTGACCTTCGAGGATTTGGACAATTTGGTGAGATGTGTCCCTTTTCTCCGCATCTGTAACACTCCACTTCTGATCTCTGACCACCGCCAGACTGTCTTCCTCTGTAACTTTGAGAGGGAAATCTTCTGGGTCCGAAATTAGGACCAAACTCTCTAGGCTTGGGTCCAATATCTTGTGTTGTCATTTTGGATTCCAACAAGTTAAATCTTGCGTCTTCTTCCTTTCTTCTCCTATCATGCATCTCCTTCAGAGAGCAAATGTCCTCTATATGATTCTTCCGCAAATAGTAGGAACAGAAGGCTCCAGGGATGGTTGGTTTTCGTGTACATTCAGTGGCTAAATGGCCTGCTTGATGACACTTACCACACCAAGTATTTGACCGCATCACATCTCTTCCTGCTCCTGCAACGTTGGATATGCTAGCGGTATTCACTTTCAACGTCTGTGTTGAGATATCGAGCTCCACTCGTGATACGCCAGGGTGACCGTTGAGTACTTATGTCACCGACTTGTCAGTTGCAGACGCGGTTGGTACACCGCCGATGAATAATAGCTACATGATAGCTATCCTTATCTACTCTAGTTCGTGGCTCAGTTAGTATGCCACCTTAGTTAGTTGAGTTTGGTTTGAGACCCATACATAAGGTTCTTCTATTTCTTTGTACTTGTGTTCTTTTGGCTTACACAACTAAGAAGAGGAAAACTGTTTTCAGCCTCCACCCTTGTGTGTCTTCCCCCATTGTGCAAGCAAGAAAGCTTCAAGTGAGACTCCTTCCTTCTCTCCCACAATCTTGACATGGTATCAGAGCCTTGTTCGTGGTAAGGAGCTCAAGAAAGCAAGCCAAGCTCGCGGTGGTCTGGTAAGAGGAGCAGTGTTGCTTTCATTTTCTGTTTTGGGAGCAGATCTCTGCAGGTAGCACAGCCGGAAATTGCAGGAGTGCATTGTCTCAGGTTGAGACGCCCTTCGCGGTGAAGCAAGAGGGCAGTATATGCTGCGGGGAAGGGCTTTAGCCCTAGGCGACCTTGTTTTTTTGATTTGAGGCCATTTCGGGGCCTGTTTTGCAGACGGAAGTTTTCTGCACGCACTCAGGAAAAGGCTCAGTTTTATGCTGTGCAGCCACTGTTCTACAGGTCGGTGAAAAGTTACTGTAGAAATTGCATCGTATGCTTGTGCGCAGAGACATTGGGAGTTTCAGAATCATCCTTGGTTCCTGTTTATGCAAAATCGTCACTAGGAAGTGACTGTGTGGTCAAATACCACTTTCACCAGTTTTGCAGATTTGCCCTTGTGAGGGTGAAGCTGTGTTTTTTGCAGTAACAGAATTTCTTGCAGTATTCTGTAATGGCATCTGATTCTCTTTCACAGATTGTCACTGAAAAGCTTGACAAGAACAACTTCTAGGCATGGAAGTTTAGAATGACGAATTTCCTTATGGGAAAAGGATATTGGGAATTTGTTGCAGGAAATGAAGAAGAACCAGTTCTTCCTGATGTTCCCAATCAACAGCAAATGCAGGCATTCAAAGCATGGCATGAGAGAGCCAGGAAAGTTATGTACTGGCTGTCTATCAGCATTTCAGACTCTATGATTGTGCATATTCAGGATGCAAGTACGCCAAAGGAGGCATGGGATACTCTGTCAAAAATGTATAGCACAAATACACAAGCCAAGAAAATGCAGCTCAAGCAAGAGTTGCATAATGTGCAAAGAGAAAATATGAGCATCAATGACTACCACATGAAGGTGAAGAAGATTGCAGATGCACTTGCTTCCATTGGGTCGCCAGTGGAAGATGATGATTTAGTTTCCGTGACCTTGAATGGTCTAGGAAAGGATTATGCACAGTTTCGAACATCCATTTCCGTTCGTGAAAGATTTCCTGACTTTGAGGAGTTAATTGCTCTTCTAATTTTTGAGGAGCAGAGAAATGGTGGTGCATCTTCTTCAGGAGGAACTTCAAAAGAAGCTGTCTTCTACTCAAATGCTGGAAGAGGTAGAGGCAGAGGTAGAGGAGGCCGATTTGGAGGCCGTGGTAGAAATCAGAATATGCAGCAAACTCAAGAAAATCAGTCCTATGGAGGAGGACGTGGTAACTCTAGAGGCAGGGGGAGCCAAAGAGGTCGTGGTGGATGGCAAAGAGGCCAAAATGCAAACAGTAATGTTGAATTCTACTATTGTGGTAAAATGGGTCATATGGCTAAAGACTGCTACAAAAAGCAGAATGACATCATGAATGGAAAGCTGCAACAAGGAAATTATGCATCTTCTAGTAGACAGGGTGATGACAGAAATGAGCATCTGTTTATGGTGCAGCACATGAACAATTCTGTGACAAGTGCAGAAGAAAGCAACGATGTATGGTATGTTGACTCAGGTGCGTCAAACCACATGACAGGTCATGCAGAATGGATGGAGGATGCAAGGAAAATGGAAAAACCAGGATTTGTGGAGACTGGTGATGATACTGGACATCCTATTGTGCAGATTGGAAAAATACATTTGTCTATGCAGGATGGGAAAAAGAAATACCTCTTTGATGTATTTCATGTTCCGAATATCACCAAGAATCTGGTTTCTGTTGGTCAAATGGTTGAGCAGGGCTTGTAGGTCAGATTTAATCCTCATGGATGCTTTGTTGAGGATATGAAAAATAAAGGTCGCTTCATAGCAAAAGGAAAGAAGAAGGGCAGAATGTTTACATTGGATGCAGACATGTCTGAATTGAGTGCAGCAATGTTTGCACATGGGACCGGTGTAGTTGCAGATATTGATATCTGGCATAAACGCATTGGTCATGTTAATGTACAGCGACTTAAATCAATGCAGGCCCAAAATATTATTGCAGGATTGCCAAAATTCAAGGTTGCAGAAATGCATAAGGTATGTGAAGCCTGTCAGTTTGGAAAACAGGCAAGGAAACCATTTCCTAGACATGTTCAAGAGAGTGAGAAGCCATTGGAATTAATCCACTCTGATGTGTGGACTACTAAAGCTGCATCTCTTGGAGGCTGTCATTATTTTTTCACTTTTATTGATGACTATAGCAGAAAAGTTTGGGTGTATTTTATGAAAAAGAAAAGTGAAGTTTTTGGGCATTTCAAAACCCTTAAAGCTATAGCTGAAAAAGAAACAGGTCTGCAAATAAAATGCCTAAGGTCAGATGGAGGGGGAGAGTACCTCTCAAATGAGTTTGCAAGGTTCCTATAGGAGCATGGCATAAAGCAGCAATATTCATGCAGTCATACCCCACAACAAAATGGAATTGTAGAAAGGAAAAACAAGCATATTGGAGAGGTATCTCGTGCCATGCTCAACGAAAAAGACTTGCCAGATTTTTATTGGACTGAAGCAGTTGCTACAGCAGTCTACATAATGAACAGGACTCCCACTGCAGCAATACATGGAATGACTCCAGAGGAGAGGTATACTGGTAGGAAACCATATATTTCTCATTTGAAAATTTTTGGTTGCATTGCCTATGTACATGTGCCAGATGAGTTGAGATCCAAGTTGGATCCAAAAGCTGAGAAGTGCATCTTTATTGGTTACTCTCTGCAGCAAAAAGGGTATAGATGCTATAACCCTTCTACTCATAAGTTTACAGTGAGCAGAGATGTTGTTTTTGATGAGATGAGTAGTTGGTATAAACCAGTAAATGTGATTGATGATGTAGATGCACAAAATGGTAATGCTGCACAGAATTCACAGCAGCAGTCACAAAATATTAGTGGACTTGGAGCGTCCTCTAGCAATGGTTCACATTCTTCGCCATGGACAGGCAGATTGAGATCAGGAGAATCTTCTCAAAGCAATGCAGATAGTGGTATGCAGGTATCACGAAAAGGAAAAGAGAAGGTTGATCAGCCCATGTTTGATGTGAATGCAGGTCACTCTTATGTGGATGGTGAATCCAGTGGCTCAGAACAGAGCATTGATGATGAGTTGGGTATCCCTTCTATTGTTACACCTGGAGTAAGGAAGACCAGGGATGTTTTGAGAGCACCTGGGAGTGAACCTACTTTGCGCAGGTCTACGAGAGCTAGGTATCCTGTGGATAGGCTGAAATATGATGGATTTATAGCCATTCACTATGCATATATGGTCAAAGTGATACAGGAACCAGAACCCACATCTTTTGAGCAAGCCATGGGAAAAGAAAAATGGGAGAAAGCCATGGATGAAGAAATGGATGCCTTGGAAGCAAATGCTACATGGGAGTTAGTACCTTTGCCTAAAGGTAAGAATGCAATTGGCTGTAAGTGGGTTTATAAGGTGAAGCACAATGCAGATGGTTCTGTGAACAGATACAAGGCAAGATTAGTAGTCAAGGGATATGCACAAACATATGGCATTGACTATGAAGAAACATTCAGTCCGGTTGCAAGGATGGCAACTGTAAGAGCAGTCATTGCTATGGCTACATCAAAGGGATGGTCTTTACATCAGATGGATGTAAAGAATGCCTTCTTGCATGGTGATTTGCAAGAAGAGGTCTATATGGAGCAACCACCAGGTTATGTGCATGCTGTTCATCCTGAGTTTGTTTGCAGGTTGAAGAAAGCCTTGTATGGCTTGAAGCAGGCACCTAGAGCATGGTCTGACAAGATAGGACAGTATCTTGTCACTATTGGCTTTCAGATTTCCAAGGCAGATTTCTCACTTTATGTGAGAAAAACAGAGAAAGGTATTATGCTACTTGTCATTTATGTTGATGATTTGATTATGACAGGTGACAGTGATGAAGATATCCTTCATGTGAAAATGCTATTGAAGCAGAAGTTTGAAATGAAGGATTTGGGAGAGCTGCGTTATTTCTTGGGCATTGAGGTGATTAGATCACCAAGTGGGATACAGCTCTTGCAGAGGCAGTATGGATTGGACATGCTGTCCAAATATGGGATGACAGGCTGTAAGCCTATTTCAGTTCCTTTGGAGCAGAATGTGAAGCTGAGCACAGATGCAGGTGAGCTTCTAGAAGACCCTACTATGTACAGACGCATAGTAGGAAGTTTGATTTATATGACTATTACCAGGCCAGATTTGAGCTATGTTGTTGGATTGGTAAGTCAGTTTATGCAGGCTCCAAGGAAACCGCATTTGGATGCGGCTAGACGCATACTCAGGTATGTGAAGTCCACATTGCAGTATGGACTATTTTATGAGACTGGGGTTCAGATACAGTTGCATGGATACACTGATGCTGATTGGGCTGGTAGCATTTCTGATAGACGATCTACCAGTGGATATGTGTTCTCTTTCGGGAGTGCTGCAGTCACTTGGAGCAGCAAGAAACAGCCTACAGTTGCCTTGTCTAGCACAGAGGCGGAGTACAGGGGTGCAACAATGGTTGCATGTGAGGTAGCTTGGTTGCATAAGCTACTTTATGATATGCATCAGTCTACAGATGGGCCAGTTGTCATTTATTGTGACAACATGAGTAGTATACACTTGGCAAATAACCCAGTCTATCATGCTAGAACAAAGCACATTGAGGTGCATTATCACTATGTGCGAGAGAGGGTTTTACTAGGTCTTATTGATCTAGTTTATGTCAGCACAGAGAATCAGGTAGCTGACATATTCACGAAGGCATTGGGCACAGAGAAGCTGCGCAAGTTCAGAGACCTGCTTGGTGTGCAGGAATTGGGATTGAGCTCGAGGGGGAGTGTTGAGATATCGAGCTCCACTCGTGATACGCCAGGGTGACTGTTGAGTACTTATGTCACCGACTTGTCAGTTGCAGACGCGGTTGGTACACCGCCGATGAATAATAGCTACATGATAGCTATCCTTATCTACTCTAGTTCGTGGCTCAGTTAGTATGCCACCTTAGTTAGTTGAGTTTGGTTTGAGACCCATACATAAGGTTCTTCTATTTCTTTGTACTTGTGTTCTTTTGGCTTACACAACTAAGAAGAGGAAAACTGTTTTCAGCCTCCACCCTTGTGTGTCTTCCCCCATTGTGCAAGCAAGAAAGCTTCAAGCGAGACTCCTTCCTTCTCTCCCACAATCTTGACAGTCTGTAGTTGCTCTGTAATCACATCCATCAACTCCTTCTTAATGTTTGCAACTGAGTTGGATAAATAATCCTTCAAGCTTTCTCCTCCAGACGTACTGGCAGGAGGGTTTTGAGGAGTCTCTGTAATCACTGCATAAACGGGTTGGGCTGGTACAGAGGGGTCTCTGTTCTGGTTCTGATTCAGTGCTCCTGTTTGAACTGTTGGCTGTTGACTCCAGTTGGTAGGGTTCCACTGTTGCTGCTGATTTGGCATTGAGAAAATTGGTTGAGACCATGGTTGTTGTGGTGGAACCACCATTTGAGGCATGGATTGTGGCCACTGTGGATTTGGTGCACTGTACTGTGATACTGAGGGCATCTGTTGGTAGGGATAGGGAACAGTCCCTGGAACTGCATTTGGTGGGTACATCATTCCTGGCATCAGAGGAGGTAGGACTCCTCTTCCTGAATTCATCGCCAATCGAGCTTTCACTTCATCGTACAGTCTTGCACCTTCTATTGCAGCTTGCAGTGTGGCTGGTCTTTGCAGCTCCACAAACTTACGAACTTCTGGTTGTAATCCTCTGAGAAACACTCCCTTCTGAATGCCATCATCTAGATTATGGTTAGTCCATCTCTTCAGGATGGATTCCATTCGTGAGACATAGGCTTCCACTCTTTCTCTAGAGGACTGACTTAGGTTCATAAATTCCTCTCTCATCCGCTCTTCAAAACCTTCACGCCTGAATTTAGTGAGGAAGGCCAACTTCAGGTCGTCCCATGTGCCAAAAGTTCCTGCTGCTTGTCTCTCATACCACTCAAACGCCGCGCCCTTGAAAGTGGCGGGGAATATTGCTAACCAATGCTCAGGGGTTCTGGCATTGTTAGCCACACATGCTACCATAAACTCTGCTACATGAAGATCGGGGTCTTCATTGTACTCTCCCTTAAAAACTGGCAATGGGACTACATTCGCTAGTCTATCATCAATATTTCCAGGACGGATCTGGCTTGGAAGTGGACCTCCAGCAGGAGGAGGAAGGGCTTGATGTGCCATTGGGACTTCTGTAAAGAGTTCCGCAAGGGCGTCAAAGGCGGCTTCTGCTGCGAGCTCGCTCTCGGCTCTGATTCTTCCTTTCTCTCTTCTCACGTACCTCTGGACTCGTTCCAACGCTTGCCTTTTTATTGCATCATTCATCAGGGGGTTGACTCCACTATGTTGTTAGTGCTCCACAGAGGGTTAACAGAAGGCTTCAGTCTCTGGAGGACTCTCTTGCCAACATTTCTTCTACTTCTTTCCTCTCAACGTCCCTAAATTTTGCTTTCATGCCACTGCACAGAGGAAGGTATTCGGTTCTGAAGGTGTCAAAATGCATACGTCTGAGCATTGTGGTGGTGCCATCATTATAGTAATGCCAGCTTCTGATGGTTTCAATAGTGTATGTTGTGAAAAACACTCTGTCTACCAACTTCCAGTGGGTTGCTAATTGAACAAACAGAAGATTATCAGTACACCAAGCATCCCATGTATCTTGCTGTTGAGCATCCACGAACAAATTCCAACTCTTTTCCTTCTTGTCTTTGTGAACCTCTACAGACCAAGACTCCTGAAGCTTCTTCACAATCTCCCACTTGATGTTGTCTGGAAACTTCTCAATGAATGCCAAATCTTCCATGGATGTTCATTCTCTCTGTTTCTGCTCTTCAGTTTGTTCCCAAACAGTTTGCCACCAAGATGCAAGTTTCTGCTGCTTCAATAGGAAGAGGAAACTGTCCACCACATAGAGCATGCATCATGATGGTGATGTGTTTCCGCCATTGTGGGATGAACTTCTTGTGGAAAGTGGCTTTGATTATGAGAAATTCCAACTCTTCAGTGGAAGAAGGAACTTTACAAACATCCATTGAATTCTTCTCTTCTTGGCAATGCCATTTCCTTCATTTTCAGCCTCTTTTGGTGCTTGTTGATGGCAAGATTCCCCGGCTGCGCACCAAAAACATGGAGCCCCGAGAGGAACACCAAGGAAAAGGGAATTCTCTTGCAAGAAAATCTATCTTGTAACATCAACAAGCTTGTTTATCATGTTTCATATGATCCCAATGAAGAAAAGAACACCAGGCACAACAAATCTTCATGCAGCATCATGTAGATCTCCCACGGTTTTGATAGAATCAACCATATTCTTCAACATCCTCACAAAATCCATCAATAGAACAAAGAAAGCAAAGAAATACACCATCTTTGAATGGAAATACATCACATAGTATTCATCTTCAATATCTTCATAGTCTTCTCTCTCAATCTCTCATATACAATCACTCTGTTTGAGTAGAATTGACTATCTCTGACTCTCTCTCACACACTCCATCAACAATACATCATATCCTCACTACAATCTCTCAAAAATTACTCTCAATAATCACTCTAAGGTCGTGGATACCCCTCCCAAGAGGTATGTCTGATATGAAGAGTCACCAGAGCCACTACAGTGTCTCTTCACAGCTCACTACTGTCACTTCACTCTAGTCTTCTCTTGAATCTTCAACAGCTACTTCTTCCACTTCCTTCAGCTCCTTTGCACTTGTATTCACCTCTTTCCAAGGCTAGAAAACTTTCCCCAAAGTCACACATACATTCCACAGAACACTTACAGAAGCATACAGAACAGTCTACAGAACAGTACCAGAACAGCTACAGTACAGAACAGAACAGAAACAGAATAGAAGCAGAAGCTCTACAGAAGACCTACAGAAGGTTACAAAAGGTTATCAAAACTTCATAACTCACTCTCAAATCATTCCAAACTCTCACAAACCATTCAATAAGCTTTCACAAGATCTCAATCTTCATTAATCAATACTTCATCCCTCCCTACAGAAGACAATCAGAACAAAACAAACCAAAACAGAACAAAACAGAAGGTATACAGAACCATTCAGAACCTATCAGAATATCACAGAACCACCAACAAACATCATGATCTTCCAAAACACAATCAATATCATCCAAAACATTCTCAAACCACTTCCAAATCAACCAATCATCCCATAAAATCAACCATTCAGCTCTCAAAAACAACAAAAATCAGCCAAAAAACAAGTCATTTCAACACTCAACAATGACGAATTTCCTTATGGAAAAAGGATATTGGGAATTTGTTGCAGGAAATGAAGAAGAACCAGTTTTTCCTGATGTTCCCAATCAACAGCAAATGCAGGCATTTAAAGGATGGCATGAGAGAGCCAGGAAAGTTATGTACTGGCTGTCTATCAGCATTTCAGACTCTATGATTATGCATATTCAAGATGCAAGTACGCCAAAGGAGGCATGGGATACTTTGTCAAAAATGTATAGCACAAATACGCAAGCCAGGAAAATGCAGCTCAAGCAAGAGTTGCATAATGTGCAAAGAGAAAGTATGAGCATCAATGACTACCACATGAAGGTGAAGAAGATTGCAGATGCACTTGCTTCCATTGGGTCGCCAGTGGAAGATGATGATTTAGTTTCTATGACCTTGAATGGTCTAGGAAAGGATTATGCGCAGTTTCGGACATCCATTTCAGTTCGTGAAAGATTTTCTGATTTTGAGGAGTTGATTGCTCTTCTAATTTCTGAGGAGCAGAGAAATGGTGGTGCATCTTCTTCAGGAGGAACTTCAAAAGAAACTATCTTCTACTCAAATGCTGGAAGAGGTAGAGGCAGAGGTAGAGGAGGCCGATTTGGAGGCCGTGGTAGAAATCAGAATATGCAGCAAACTCAAGAAAACCAGTCCTATGGAGGAGGACGTGGTAACTCTAGAGGCAGGGGGAGCCAAAGAGGTCGTGGTGGATGGCAAAGAGGCCAAAATGCAAACAACAATGTTGAATGCTACTACTGTGGTAAAATGGGTCATATGGTTAAAGACTGCTATAAAAAGTAGAATGACATCATGAATGGGAAATTGCAACAAGGGAATTATGCATCTTCTAGTAGACAGGGTGATGACAGAAATGAGCATTTGTTTATGGTGCAACAGATGAACAATTCTGTGACAAGTGTAGAAGAAAGCAACGATGTGTGGTATGTTGACTCAGGTGCATCAAACCACATGACATGTCATGCAGAATGGATGGAGGATGCAAGGAAAATGGAAAAACTAGGATTTGTGGAGACTGGTGATGATACTGCACATCCTATTTTGCAGACTGGAAAAATTCCTTTGTCTATGCAGGATGGGAAAAAAAAATACCTGTCCGATGTATTTCATGTCTTGAATATTACCAAGAATCTGGTTTCTGTTGGTCAAATGGTTGAGCAAGGCTTGCAGGTCAGATTTAATCCTCATGATGCTTTGTTGAGGATATGAAAAATAAAGGTCGCTTGATAGCAAAAGGAAAGAAGAAGGGCAGAATGTTTACATTGGATGCAGACATGCCTGAATTGAGTGCAGCAATGTTTGCACATGGGACCGGTGTAGTTGCAGATATTGATATCTGGCATAAACGCATTGGTCATGTTAATGTACAACGACTTAAATCAATGCAGGCCCAAAACATTGTTGCAGGATTGCCTAAATTCAAGGTTGCAGAAATGCATAAGGTATGTGAAGCCTGTCAGTTTGGAAAACAGGCAAGGAAACCATTTCCTAGACATGTTCAAGAGAGTAAGAAGCCATTGGAATTAATCCACTCTGATGTGTGGACTACTAAAGCTGCATCTCTTGGAGGCTGTCATTATTTTGTCACTTTTATTGATGACTATAGCAGAAAAGTTTGGGTGTATTTTATGAAAAAGAAAAGTGAAGTTTTTGGGCATTTCAAAACCCTTAAAGCTATAGCTGAAAAAGAAACAGGTCTGCAAATAAAATGCCTAAGGTCAGATGGAGGGGGAGAGTACCTCTCAAATGAGTTTGCAAGGTTCCTATAGGAGCATGGCATAAAGCAGCAATATTCATGCAGTCATACCCCACAACAAAATGGAATTGCAGAAAGGAAAAACAAGCATATTGGAGAGGTATCTCGTGCCATGCTCAACGAAAAAGACTTGCCAGATTTTTACTGGGCTGAAGCAGTTGCTACAACAGTCTATATAATGAACAGGACTCCCACTGCAGCAATACATGGGATGACTCCAGAGGAGAGGTATACTGGTAGGAAACCAGATATTTCTCATTTAAAAATTTTTGGTTGCATTGCCTATGTACATGTGCCAGATGAGTTGAGATCCAAGTTGGTTCCAAAAGCTGAGAAGTGCATCTTTATTGGTTACTCTCTGCAGCAAAAAGGGTATAGATGTTATAACCCTTCTACTCATAAGTTTACAGTGAGCAGAGATGTTGTTTTTGATGAGATGAGTAGCTGGTATAAACCAGTAAATGTGATTGATGATGTAGATGCACAAAATGGTAATGCTGCACAGAACTCACAGCAGCAGTCACAAAATATTAGTGGACCTGGAGCGTCCTCTAGCAGTGGTTCACATTCTTCGCCATGGACAAGCAGATTGAGATCAGGAGAATCTTCTCAAAGCAATGCAGATAGTGGTATGCAGGTATCACGAAAAGGAAAAGAGAAGGTTGATCAGCCCATGTTTGATGTGAATGCAGGTCACTCTTATGTGGATGGTGAATCCAGTGGCTCAGAACAGAGCATTGATGATGAGTTGGGTATTCCTTCTATTGTTACACCTGGAGTAAGGAAGACCACGGATGTTTTGAGAGCACCTGGGAGTGAACCTATTTTGCGCAGGTCTAGGAGAACTAGGTATCCAGTGGATATGCTAAAATATGATGGATTAACAGCCATTCACTATGCATATATGGTCAAAGTGATACAGGAATCAGAACCCACTTCTTTTGAGCAAGCCATGGGAAAAGAAAAATGGGAGAAAGCCATGTATGAAGAAATGGATGCCTTGGAAGCAAATGCTACATGGGAGTTGGTACCTTTGCCTAAAGGTAAGAATGAAATTGGCTGTAAGTGGGTTTATAAGGTGAAGCACAATGCAGATGGTTTTGTGAACAGATACAAGGCAAGATTAGTAGTCAAGGGGTATGCACAAACATATGGCATTGATTATGAAGAAACATTCAGTCCGGTTGCAAGGATGGCAACCGTAAGAGCAGTCATTGCTATGGCTGCATCAAAGGGATGGTCTTTACATCAGATGGATGTAAAGAATGCCTTCTTGCATGGTGATTTGCAAGAAGAGGTCTATATGGAGCAACCACCAGGTTATGTGCATGCTGTTCATCCTGAGTTTGTTTGCAGGTTGAAGAAAGCCTTGTATGGCTTGAAGCAAGCACCTAGAGCATGGTCTGACAAGATAGGACAGTATCTTGTCACTATTGGCTTTCAGATTTCGAAGGCAGATTTCTCACTTTATGTGAGAAAAACAGAGAAAGGTATTATGCTGCTTGTCATTTATGTTGATGATTTGATTATGACAGGTGACAGTGATGAAGATATCCTTCATGTGAAAATGCTATTGAAGCAGAAGTTTGAGATGAAGGATTTGGGAGAGCTGCATTATTTCTTGGGCATTGAGGTGATTAGATCACCAAGTGGGATACAGCTCTTGCAGAGGTAGTATGGATTGGACATGCTGTCCAAATATGGGATGACAGGCTGTAAGCCTATTTCAGTTCCTTTGGAGCAGAATGTGAAGCTGAGCGCAGATGCAGGTGAGCTTCTGGAAGACCCTACTATGTACAGACGCATAGTAGGAAGCTTGATTTATATGACTATTACCAGGCCAGATTTGAGCTACGCTGTTGGATTGGTAAGTCAGTTTATGCAAGCTCCAAGGAAACCGCATTTGTATGCGGCTAGACGCATACTTAGGTATGTGAAGTCCACATTGCAGTATGGACTATTTTATGAGACTGGGGTTCAGATACAGTTGCATGGATACACTGATGCTGATTGGGCTGGTAGCATTTCTGATAGACGATCTACCAGTGGATATGTGTTCTCTTTTGGGAGTGCTGCAGTCACTTGGAGCAGCAAGAAACAGCCTACAGTTGCCTTATCCAGCACAGAGGCTGAGTGCAGGGGCGCAGCAATGACTGCATGTGAGGTAGCTTGGTTGCATAAGCTACTTTATGATATGCATCAGCCTACAGATGGGCCAGTTGTCATTTATTGTGACAACATGAGTAGTATACACTTGGCAAATAACCCAGTCTATCATGCTAGAACAAAGCACATTGAGGTGCATTATCACTATGTGCGGGAGAGGGTTTTACTAGGTCTTATTGATCTAGTTTATGTCAGCATAGAGGATCAGGTAGCTGACATATTTATGAAGGCATTGGGCGCAGAGAAGCTGCGCAAGTTCAGAGACCTGCTTGGTGTGCAGGAATTGGGATTGAGCTCGAGGGGGAGTGTTGAGATATCGAGCTCCACTCGTGATATGCCAGGGTGACCGTTGTGCATTTATGTCACCGACGTGTTAGTTGCAGATGCGGTTGGTACACCGCCCATGAATAATAGCTACATGATAGCTATCCTTATCTTCTCTAGTTCGTGGCTCAGTTAGTATGCCACCTTAGTTAGTTGAGTTTGGTTTGAGACCCATATAATAGGGTTCTTCTATTTCTTTGTATAAGAGTTCTTTTTGGCTTACACAACTAAAAAGAGGAAAACTGTTTTCAGCCTCCACCTCTGTGTGTATTCCCCCATTGTGCAAGCAAGAAAGCTACAAGTGAGACTCCTTCCTTCTCTCCCACAATCTTGACATTTGCTTCAAAAGAAGACAATGACACTATCAATGTCATTGCCAAATCTGTCTGAACTTGTCGATAACGGGCTTGCCTTTGCTCATTTCTGTGCATCTGGTAATGAGGCTGCACGGCTGATATCAGGTGCCTTGCCTGGAACAATGAACTATACTTCACAACATAGCAAAGAGATGCATCTTCCCCCTCCAGCTGTGGAGAGCCCAGTGTATGGCTGGTAGCAATTTTCTGCACTTTCTTCACTGCCTCCTTGCATTGAAAGATCCTGTAGAATATGAGAGTGCTCTGATACCATAATAAAACTTCAAATAGAGGAAGACAAAGATGGAACAAGCACAGGTTAAGAGCGCAATGTCAACTTCTCCTCCATTATTCTCCAACCATATCTCCAACGGTCCACACACTAAAATGGTATCCTCAAAAGATAGATACCCCCAAACTTAAGGACACTTTACATACAACAATATGATAAGGCTTAGACTATGCCTTAGACTTTGGCTTATTTCTCAACACTACATATCATTCACCTGTTTCCCTCCATGCCATCATTTTGGCTCGTGACCTTGCAGTGCCTTCCAACCTGCAGCACCATCCATTGTTCAATAAGATCCTTCTAGAGGAGGAACTTCATGTGGCTAGCCGCTTTGCTGGTCCTTGTCTACTCACCAATATTACCACTTATTTGTGTGGTTTGGCTATGCACCCCTTTGATCTTGATGCATTTGCAGAATTGGAGTATAGCCCTAACTTTTACACTTGGTGGCTATCTACACTTCCTTCATCTTTCCCTTTTGCCTAGTTGTCTTTATGTTTTCTTTGACCGTACTTTGTCTTGTGTATCTATTTCTCTTTGTGTTGCACTGCCACCTTTGCTAGTCTTCTGCTTACACCTGCTTGCTAGGAAGCTTGCTCGTGTTCATTGCTTGTAGGGGGGAAATAAGTACTGTCAATGATCAGGGTCAATCAATGGTTGCATTTGTGAAATGTATTATTTGGTTGTTATTATAACTTTTTGTGTATAATTTTTTGTGTGGAATTTCTCAAGATGTGGTCTTATTTTTTTAAGCAGATAGCAGCTATGCAGATTTCTCTAGCCAAACCAGTTGACATGCCTACAAGGATGTCCATGAAGGACCCTCTCAAAATGAGGAAAAGGTTGTATTCATGATGGAGCAATGCAAAGAATTTGGCCTTGAAGTTAACTTGTGGGGTTGTGGTGCCTTGAAGTTTCACCACCTTACCAACTTAGAAAACATTCTCATTAAGTATCTTGAAACTAGGGAGTTGGTGGCTACATGTGGGCTAAATGACTATATTAGGGCAACCAATGGGCCTATTCACTTTGCTAACAATTACAACTTTGTGCAAAATTACCATTCTGAGACTAAAATAAGTAAGATGAGATACTAGGTAGGAAAAGAGCAGAAAATTGGGGAGGTGGCACTCACACCAAGATTAGTTGAAAAAGACTTAGGTCACCATAGGGGATGAGGAAAGAATGGTAAACCCTTTAAAACTCATCTGGTAGATCGACAATGGTGATAAGCATGCACTTACGTCAAATGGTCTGTTGATTTTAGCTATTTTCGAGAGGAGGATCTTAGGATCTCTCCACAAGTGTTTCATCACTTGTTTACTTACAATAGACCCAACATCCATACTAGAAGGATACCCAAAGGCTTTATGGAAGATATCCTGTCTATAAGAATTACTAAGGGGGATTTGAATGATTTTTTGTTGGAACAAGTCTATGAGTCCCTTGCAAGGGCACATTGAGCTCTTCCCAAAAATCCTAATGAGAAGCTTACCACCACTGCTGAGGCCAAGTTTTGCATAATCAACTATGGAAGTTCTCTCACTAGGGTCATTAGTGTGGCCCTAGGACTCTCTGAGTCAACGCAGGTGGATCCAGATGTGGCAGAGGTGGGACAAATGAAAGACAAGAGACCAAGAGAGGAACAAGGGCCAAGTATTGAGTAGTCCATCCAAAACTGAGCTAGGAAGGGAGAAAGAAAGGAAAATATGAGAAAGATTGCCACAAAACCCTCAAGGAATTGCCAAAGGATCCCCAATACATGAAGGAAGTTTCCCAGGAGGAAAAGGAGGACCTGGCCATAGCCATGCAAGACTCATCTGATGACGACATGGGAAGACAGGCAGCCTCCATCTCATAGGGAATGGAGGAAGAAACTACTAGAAAGGCAGAAGACTCTGACAAAGGACAGGGAGAGGCTTAGGAAGAACAATCAGTGATGGGACAAATTTTTGGATGCTCGTGACCACTTTATAGACCATATAGGCCAAGGTCTAAAAGTTGGAATAGGGTGAATAGAATGCGATGCCAGTTCTTATATGGAGAAGCAGCGACATGTTGAGACTATCACTAGTTCAAAAGACTGCACAAGAACGTTGGTGAATTTGGGTGGTCTTGCCGCATTAGTGTTCTTATGTGAAGAGTTGAAACAAGACAAGGAACGAGCAATTCTGGAGAGAATGGAAGTGCAAAAGAAGTATGAGGAAGAGAGATCGGATCATCAATAATTTTTGAGGCACTTAGCCCAATAGCTACATGACTTACAAATAACAAGGAGATGGAGGGGCTGAGAGAACAGTTGCAAGAAGTTGAGATCATGAGGAAAAAGGAGGAGAACACTTGTGCTCATATTGTAGAGCTTATGGTCCAACTAGAGGAGAGAAGGCAAGGACAACAACTCTCACTAGCGAGTTAGCAGAAGCACATCAAACTCAAGCACATATGAAGATAGCCTTCACAGGGCTGCAAGATACAATAAAAAAAAGTCTAACTACTGTTGTCAATCAAGTTGAGGAGAAAGCTACAAGAGCATATGAGGAGATGCTACAACAACTACTCATAGATTTGGCAAATTCCGTTCATAAAGAAACACTAGTCTAAGCTTCATGCAACCGCCTATAACATGCACTATCATTACAGTAAGGGCTTTATCAACATGCTATTCGCACCATATCATCCAGAAGCGCTGGTGATGTGGAAGAACTCAAAGCTTAGTTGGGACTAGCATCATGTTCCTTAGCCAATTGTGCCCAAGGAAAGGAGCTCACATTATTCACCATAGACCCAACTCGAAGCACGATGATTGCTCGCTTGCATGACATGGGCTATAATGATCATGAATTGAGAGATGTAGAAATGGTATACCCAACATACATTGAGTTGTGTAACATATAACAGCACTCACTAGCCGAAGACCCCATTGTAATAAAGTCTCTCAAGGACATGGTTCCTTCTTTTGATTACATGGACCCCCATATTTTCTTGAACGAGAGGAGGGAGCCATGGAGGAAACTCCATAAGCACCACCTATAACACAGACATGGCACTTGAGGTCCAAGAGCGCTTGGATAGGATGGTTCAGGTCATTCGACCTATCCCTCAGGTTGTGCCAAAGTATCCCCTTGACATGCAAGGTGTTGAGACACAAAGAGAGGATCTAGAAGAGCCCGTCAAGTCCTATCAGGAGAGGTAGAAAACGGAGGAGATCATCATTTTTTATTTCAATGTCTATGAAGATGCCAAATTTAGAACACCCTTACCACTCAATACCATGCAAAGGCTTATCAAAGTGGGAGAGAAGATCGCCAAGAAGTGTTTGAAGAAACAAGATAGGTCGGCTTTGAAAGCAGCTTGTAAGATTCCCAAGAAGAAGAACAAGAGGGAGTATCTCACCACAGAAGCCACGGGAGGTGTGGAAGCTACAACTAGAATGGAGATATCCTATCCTTGAAGCAAATGAAATGGCCCATTCTTCCTTTTGCTACTCAAATTAGAAGACAAATGTGCTCCATTTCCCATATCCCAGAAGGTATGGAAGAGACTATGATGCTAAGAAGCATGGCAGACATAGATTTCCCAAAATTCCCAATATCAATGCTCCGCATGGGGGTGAAATCTATCACTTTTAGTTGTGTGATCTACTACCCTCTTTTGACAATTTTCTTAAATTGTACTCCAATTTCCCAGATCCTACCTTCATAATCACTTGCAATTATCTTCACCTCATAGTTAAGCTCTTATAGCAACCACCAACTCCCTATGAGAATGGCCTGCCACCCCTATTCTTCGGCATCAACACAGGGATTGACCACATTACCATGGCAAGTCTTCTTCTTTGAGATATATTGTTTCCATCTTACTATGTGGCCTTACTCGACGATATGGTGGATAGCAGATTTTCTCGGTGTACACACCCTTTCTATCCACAATCATCCATTTATTTTTGAACCTTTCTCAAGCCATATCTTTTGAGCAAAGGGTGTCTTTCACTTACCTTGCAGCCACTCTTTGAGAAGTGAATCACTTGTACATTTGCACCCAAAAAAATAACAAAAAAATGCACTTACATGCATTGCATCACACCTGGGGATCCACAAGTTGGATGCATCCAGTGGCTTCAGTTGGCTGGCTCCATCTCTAACCCCCTAGCCCTTTTTTCATTTTCTTGCACATCTACTTAGGGCACATCAAGGTCAATACATACCTAGGGAGTCTCGACTCACCTTGGTTAGACCTATCATAATACCCGTAACTCAACTCCAACAAAAGTTGGAAAAGGTTCTTCAGTCTAGAGATCACAATTGCATTAGCTACCATGAGTGGTTGGTCCAACAGAGAACCATGCACTTCAAGATCATATTGGATTGGACTCTCTACCTCCTATCCCTCTCTCATCGTTGTTTTTCTATAATCTTCATCAACAATCCCTTTTCCCTCAACAATGACAATTCTTCCCATCCTCATAAGCTTCAAGGTTCCTTACTTCATCTACCAATATTATCAAAAGCACCCGTGAAGTAGTCTTCTAACTATGTATTAGACTATGTATGCACACGCACTCACTATCAGCATTTGCACCATAATCTATTCACGGTTTTGGGTCCTCAAGTGTGGGACAACACTTCGGGCTTGAGTTCGACCCATCTCCCAAACCAACATCTTCATATGTCCTATGCACCCAAAAAAAACACTAGCACTTTCCCCTAGGAAGTCATTACACGCGAGGTTTTCCTTTGCAGCTATAATAGTTCGTGGAGGATCCGGTGTCATCCTTGCTACATCAACACCACATCACCCATCCTCTTTAATCTCCCATTCATCTCCAATGACCATTCAAGATGTCTCCATCACAAGTAGTACTGACAATCCATTATCTTTAGCAACATCAACTTCTACAAGATTTGTCACCAACAACAACCTCAATCACCATCTACCCCAATACCAACAAGATCATCTGTCCCAACCACAGCAGAAAGATTATCATGATCTTCTACAACCAAAGTTCTTCATCAGCAACCTTTGTACTCTACCATCAGGACCACTAATCCTTCATCGACTATTCCCATCATTATGCGTCTTTGGTGCAAGCTACAACATGCTACCTATGATATGAGTGCCATGGAATTGGCACTCCTCTCTAGGGGGAAATAATGTTAACAATATTTAGAGAAGGCTACAAAAGGCACAAGTGTCAGCTTGCTCCTATTTTTTGGTGGATTATTTTTCTATGGAGATTTAATGTATTATTTTAGGCACTTATGTATTGCTTTTTTCTCATGGACATCATTATATTATCATCGATGTATTATTTTGTGAGAGTGTGCACATTGTATTTATCTCCCATAGTTACATTTGCTGCACCCGCAAGTGTTGCGTGGGTTGTGCACATGGATTTGTGATTAGATTAGCATAGCCTTGGTCTATTTAGGCTAAGGTTGAAGCATGGTTCAAGGATTGATTGGTCTAGAGCCCACTAAGAGGGTAGGACACCCAAGAGAGGGTGCAAACCCTAATTCACAGTTGTGGAAACCTTAAATGCAAAATGAAAAAGGGGCACAAACCCTAAATGAAAATGAAAACCCTAACCCTAACCTAATTCTTGGTCTATATAAGGGTAGGAGGTCTCCGTTGTATTGACCCCTTTTGGCACACCCATGCTACAGAAGCTCTATCAATGTGACTATTTAAGCTTTCTATTCTATATTTCCATCCTATCATCTTGCTTCCATTGTGTTGAGAGTGACTAAGAAGGAGAGAGTAAGAGGTGTGTTGAGTGAGGGTCTAAGGGAAGGTGAAGCTCTTCATCTTCTTGCTTTTCTCATTGTCTCTACTAGCTCTTCGACTTGGTGTGCTCAGTGGTGGATACGAAGGAGCGATGGCATTGGATCGTGTTGATCGTGGTTGTGGAACCATCGTCAAGCCTTTGAAAGGTAAGTCAGGTGAGTTCACTACAACTCAAAGCTAGTCTTGTGTTCTTGCTTTCTTGGGATGGAAAGAAGAATGCTCGCTTAGTTAGACTGGAGTGTCGAGAAGCGAAGTGAGAGATTGTTGCCAACATGAGTTGCAGTTTTTGAAACAATAAAAGTGTGTCCAAAGTCTCAATTGTTAGTGCATTTGGCTCAATAGTCCACTAGAAAACCTAACCATAGAGCCTCCTTTGCAAGCCTTAGTGGCTGCAACGTACTCAACCTCGATAGTAGAGAGGACCATGCATTTCTGCACCTTGGACATCTAAGAAACAACACCTCCAACAAGAGTGAAGACATAGCTAGAGGTGTACTTCCTACTGTCTGCATTTCCTGTAGTTGGTGTACCCCACAACTCCTATATCATGGCCACCATAACATATACACATATCTATTGTGCCCTTCAAGTACCTCATGATACCCTTCACAGTATCACAATGTCCCCTACTAGCTATAGCCATATAGTGTGCCACAACTCCCACTCCAAACAAGATGAGTGGCTATCATGCCATATATCAAACTGCCCACTACAAATGCATAAGGGATCAAGGCAATATTGGCCCTCTACTCATCTAACCACAAACAATAGACCTGACTAACATTCACATAAGAAGGTAGAGAACAGCCAATAGGCTTATCATCCTGCATATGAAACTGCTCAAGGACTTTCTGGATATATTCCTTCTATGATAACAGATAAAGGAACCAAATCTCATGGATGGATAGAGATGTTAGTCACTCATGTTAGTCACTCTAATAGCATAGCCCTATCCCATGAGTGACTAACATCTCTGTCCATGGCCTCATAAGGAAGGATCACTTGCATCTATCACCATAACATAATCCGTGGAGGGCATAAAGCACTTAGAGGGGCTGATGTCTAACTCTAGTGGAGCATCTCAAAGCATGCTAATCCTACACAACATGTGGATCATGGGCAACTAGAACATCAATTGTTGTAGACTATCTAGATGGTTGTATGAGAATAGGAGGCTTCTCCTAAAAGATTACCCTACATACCTCAACTACATGCAAGCTTGCAAATCCCATAGGCGATAGTCCATCTCACATGCATCCTCATAACTAAGAAAGTTGCACTTCACGGACTTAGGATCCAGCTTATTGCACCAATCCTTGGGAACATGGTAGAGTGTCTCACAACCAAAGATGCACAAATCAACATATGATGGAGGGTTCCTAGTCCATACCTCCTCTACAACTTGGCAATAAATAGTAGTGCAAGGGGACCTATTAACCAATTATACAACGGTAGTAATTGCCTCAGCCCAAAATCGTTGTGGTAAGCCTGCATGGCTAAGCATATTGCAGACTCTCTCCTAAATCATCCTATTCATTTTTTTTATAAGACCATTTTGGGGAGGGGTGTAATGGCCAATCAATCGATACTTAATACCCTGCACATCGAAAAACTACTCAAAAGCTTTTGAGACATACTCACCCCATTATCTGACCTTAGGCATCTCAACCTACTAGTTCTCAACAAGAGTAAACCAATGCTGAAAGGTAGACAAGAAATATGTTTTCTACTTATTAGGGTAATCCCAAACCTTATATGGGTAATCATTTATGAATGTGACAAAGTATTTTGCTCCACCTAGCGACTAATAAGGCATGGGACCACATACATTCAAATGAACAAGAGCCAAAGTCTCACCCATATGCTTCATATTAGAAGTAAATTTATATTATGCAACAAGTCTAGTATTAAAGAACATAATCTAGTACATTATCTAATTTTTAAGCAAGAAAGTCTATCTACCATATGAACAATGATCACAAGACTCAAAACACATAGTCGAGGGGCGGAAGATACTACAAATTGGTAAGTATTTCATTCCTTTCAAAGACATGTGCCCAAGGTGACGATGCCAAAGAGATACATGTGGAATTGCAGCCACTACCAAAACATGTTTAACTGACCCAAATACAAGCAAAGATAGAGGGTACTAGACTTAGCACCACATGCAATAACAAGATTCCCATGGGTAATCTTCCATGAGGAATCACCAAAAAAGACAAAATAACCTGCATCATCCAAGATGCCAGAGCAAAGATAAGGCTCTTTATGAGAGCTGATACATGACATATATCATGAAGAGTGAACATGCTTCTTGAACCAACCTGCAACTAGACATCACCAATACTATCTCCAATGCCATATAAATGGATAGATCCAGTCATACTGTGATAGGAGTGAAACAACTAGCTTTTTGAAGAGGAGATGGAAACTGGGCACTATCGCCCTTCGGGAGATAAGGAGAATCCAACGCGGATACGAGCTTCTTATCTCGAAAAGTTCTTTTCATAAGGTTGTTCAAGAAGTCAGGCAAGACTTGGAGCTGAAAGGGATGGGAAGATTTTGGGCACGAGTGTGGGATGGCCCACCAGTAGGAAGGTGGACTGTTGCAACTATGGAGGCCCTACAAACAGTTGCAGAGGGGTTTCTCATAGACTTGTTCGATGATACATAGCTAGCGGCCATCCATGCAAAGTGTGTCACAATCACAGATAAAGACATGAACTTTATCATTCAGCTTCGACACGGCAATGGGACTCCTCCATAGGTTATGAGATTAATGATGCAAGGTTTTGTAATGAGTGTTATAGCACCATAGCATCTTGGAAGGCCAAAAATTTTTGTATATTTTTTCACATTGGAATATTTATTTGTATATACATAATATCTGATGCGATGTGTACTAAATCAAATAATTGAGTAAAGTTGTTGTTTTGTTTCTTGAAATACATGACTCTTAATTTTTGTTTAACATATGAATGCATCAAAAGTAGTGATACATACGTATACGAGTTATGCTATTGCTTATGCACAATCACAAGTGCAGTACTACGCGTTGAATTATGTTAATGTATGTGAATGCATCGTTCACATACCACACATTATCGTCACACTTACACAAACGCAAGTGCAGGACTACGCATTGAATTATGTTAACGTATGCAAATGCCTCATTTACGCACCACACATTATCGTCACACTTACACGAACCACACATTTATTCAATAAATATTTATTTATAGGGACAAATTAAAATATCTTATATTTATCAAGAAAAATACATGCGATGACTGATAGTGATGGTAGATACAAAAAGCTGATAGCCAACAAGAACTCTCAATTGTTCCTTGGCTTTTTCATCGATGGAGAGGAGGGGATAGCTTTCGATGAAAATATAAGCTCTTTATTTTCTTAAAAAATGATGCATTCCCCCTTCATCTCTTTCTCCAGGAGAAGCAGATCTGACACTTTATCAAGGTCACCTAATGTAGCAAGCACACACATTGCTCCACCACGCGTTTGGTCAAACAAGTAAAGAAGATTTGACCGCTTGATTAGTACCACCTTCTCCAAGCTAGATGTCATAGGTATCACTTGAATTGGTCCAAACTTGGTCAAAGCTCAAATTTTCATGATTATTTCTTGCCCTCATGGTGAACACTTCTTCTGGAAGACCACCAAGTCTACAATAAGGTTGCAATGTACTCCTTTAGAGCTGAATCATTCCGTCAATCCGCATGCCGAGCAAACTCATCTATATACAATATGTCATGAATGACAAAGTCCAATAAAAAAATATATTTAGCGACTAGTCTAGAGTTATCAGAAAGTGACGAAACTTGACGGTAGGGTGTGTCGGGTCCCCGAAGTCCACCAGTGAAATCTTGGTAAAAAATGATGCCTGCAGTTGCCCTGTTCGAAGTCTGGCATCTGGGGCCACTTTCTAGGCCCAATTGCCCTGGCGTCTGGGGCCACTTTGCCCTGTACTAACGTCTAGGGCCACTTTTTGGCCCAAAAAGTGGCCCTAAACTTCGGACAGGGTAGCTGTGCAGGCATCATTTTTTGCCAAGATTTCACTGGTGGACTCTGGGGGACCCGACACATCCTATTGTCAAGTTTTGTATCATAAAAATATATGGTAGTTAGAAATCTCACCTTCTCCAGATCATCTTGTATCTTCATTTCCTCATGTGTCAGTGAGGCACCTCTTTGGTAGAGGGATCTATAAACTCCTTGGTAGGAAGCAAGAGCCTTGGTCCAAATAGATTATGCTGTAGTGCTTCAAATTCAGCATTCGGCACAAGGTAATCTTCTTCAATCGAGATAATATGCTCATGTGCTGCTATGATGGCACTCACTGTATCTAAGCTTGTGCCATCATATCTTCCAATCTCTGCCATCATCGGATGCACATCCATGCAATCATAATCGATCAGGTCTTCCATCGAATCCCTGACTAGGATGGAAAATAACTCTTGTTCCTTCATTTCCAAGTATTGCAGCACATATGATAGAAGCAAGTATTGTACACCATCTACTTCTCAATGGGCATCAAGGAGGCAAGGTTGGGTTTGTCGACTTGTGACTGTTCTGATAAAGATGGCACCATGAGAGCCAACCCTTTCTCTGCCACCATCCGATGTTTCTCTTCAAGATTTATGAGCTTTTTAATTGGTTCTTCTCCTGTGTATGTGATAGCAACAACATGTGGAGTTGTATCTTTATTGGCTCCTCCTCTAGGGGTGTATCCAATGCAAGGAGGTAAATTGCCAATGCACAATCACACTCCACAAGATCCAAAGGTGCTAAACCTAGTGCACTGCCCATTGGAATAGTGCATACTCTGTGCGAAGGACCCATGTGAGCCAGACACCTATTCACCACTTTTTGGTGATTCTTCCCTACATGAAATACCATGAACTATTCCATAGGCACCCAAGTGATGTCGGATCCCTCGATGGAGTATGTGCAGGTAGCAATGGTGCTCACAAAGTCTTCCAAAAGCTGAAGGGGGGGATCCAACGATGAGAGCATACTTTCAAGGTTGAAGTTCTTAGAGAAAACCTGAAATATATTGTCACCTTGGCTAGCAAAGATAGTCTCATGGATCCACTCATCAAAGTGTACGCGAGCATCCATCGTATAGCAGGTAGGAGGGATGTGGTGGATATAAAGAGATGAAGAGAGAAAGTGTGAAATGAAACAATAACTAAACTAGTTCTACCTTAAAAACCTTAAGTTTTAAACCATTAAGGGATGTTTGCATATGATATTTAGTTATGGCTTTACTTATGTCTTTGTAAAGTTTACATGCATATGTAAATGTGTTGATGTGGAAAGTGTATAACAAGTGTATGATTTTGGATAAATACCATAATTTTTAAATATTACAAGTTTGCAAGCGAAAATATTATATTGGCAAAAAAATCCAAAAATAGGTGTTGGATATTACAGCTACACTTTCACACATGTCTTGATCAAGGCACAACCATTTACCCTTGAGCATCCTCCATCTACGATACTTGAACACTAGGCATAAAGTCTATTGTGTGATAAAGTACCTGTAATTGGAAAGGAAAGTTAGCCGATTCATCCCAAAGTAAGATAATAGTCAACTAAGAGAGGAAATTTTTACCTGAAAGCCATGTCCCTTGTTAAGACTCAACACTCCACTGTGTTAGGATTGTGAGTCATTTTTTATGTCCAAGTTTTGCCTATAATCTTTGTTACATAATCCTCTGATGAACTTTTTATGACGTACGTGCTTTTAGTACATCTCAAACCCTTACATTCTTTGAATATGTGTGCAAAAATTGCAAATGGTATGAACGAGCTTAGATGTACATTCTTTGAGCCGGTGCTTGGCTTCATAGAATCCAATATGTCTACTGAAATTTTTGTTCTACACATGTGCAAAATGTCACTAATACACAATGGCCATTCTATGCTATCAAGATTCGATATGTGCATAGATTCAAGAGTTCCATATTCTCGACCCCCCTTGGGCAATATGTACTTGGAGTCATAGAAAAAAACAAGGTCCTCTACGAGATGCTTAGCTGTACGCCCCTCAAAGAGCAATCTACCAATTTCGAGGTGGTAACACTTAAAAGAACCTGTGAAACTCTCGACATTTTGCCACTCACAGCAATCCGAAGGGTATACTTCTATAAATATGAGACAAGTTGTTACATAGATATCATGAATTTCTCATTCTCAATGAGTTGCAAATACTTACTATTTGCAATGTTTCGTTGAAAGGGCATAGTGGGTGCAATATGTATTTGTTTTTGTATGAGTACATGTTTTACAAACGCCTCTGTTACAAGGTGAGAATCAACATTCCTTTGTTTGAGAGCTAAAATTTCACCCTTCCAGTGCTTTGATACATTTGCAAATTGCAGATGATTTCACCTTGAAAGATCCCTTCATACTTGGACGCATATGTACCCAAGACAAGCAATGATACATATCAGTGATCCAATTCCCTTCTTCATCTTTTCCGCTACATACTTCTATCAAGAGAATGCTTGTTCTTCTCTCATGCATTATAACCTACGCATTAGATGTAAAGAAGTATGTATTAACCCCTAAATAATAAGCATTTTAAGTCTGTCTAGTAATAACCAATATGCCATGCAAATCAACATGGCATTAAGAGATGTTTACAATTTTGTAAACAGACATAGACATTGATATCGAAATGCATATGGATATGTACATCGACATAAAGTATAGATTCAATTTCAAGGCATCACTTAATCATACCATTTACATGAAACATAATGAAAAGAATAGCACAAGAATACTCAAAGAAATTTTTCAAAATAAATTTTATTATAATGAATAGGAGTTTGATTTGACTCAATACATTGTATTAAATGTGGGTATTATAGAGTAGTTGTTACAAGGATAGCAGCCACATGGCATGGAAATCTTAATAGGAACATTGGATTGACACCTGAGATATTCTAAGACTCAACACATTGTGCGTTATATGGATGATATGATACAAGAGTTTCATGGATCATTGCCAATTGGCATGGAGATCCGAATGGACACATAGGACCAATAAAGAAGATGATTTTTGAACCATCGATTTCCAACATATCCATATCATCCAGCACAAAGGAATCACTCATCACATCAAAATAGTCAATCGAGAATTATGTGCTTCACCTAAACCTTGTACAATACTTGCATGTACAAAGAAATACTTGCATGAATCCCTTTTAACAAAAATACTTGCATGAATCCCGTTTAACAAAAAATATCTAGATAATTGTATGAATAGAAGCAATACAAAACAAGGCCAATTTACCTATGAGCTGATCTGCTGAAGATAAGATTGAATCATTGCTGATCAAAACCCATTGCAAATGATGGACATAAGAAAACATCAATCCCATCAAACATAAAAGTCACTAATTAAATGAATAAATTTTGGCACCACAAAATATGGCAGATTTACCCGTAAATTGAGCTACATAATCTCTACTTTACCTTGTGTTAAGTGTTGCAACAACAATTGATCCTCAAGTTAGAACTAGCATTAAACCCTATTGTAAATATAGTAAAAAAGGGATAATGTAGAGAGGAAGAAAGAGAGAGTATGTGAGTACCCGGGAGAGGAAAGAAATGAGCACTTATTCAATCTTGCCCAAATTGATCTCTGCAAAAGATAATAGCAAGAGCTAGTATTTACATGAAGGTATACTGAAAAAATAGTACAAAAGAGGAAACATAGAGAGAGAAAGAGAGAGAGAGAGAGAGATGAGCACTTATGCAATGTCACCCAAAATGATATTTGCAATAAAACAACAAAAAGGTTTAGAACTAACATTATGTTGTATTGAAAAGACATCAACAAAAAAAAAAACAAACAGAGAGAGAGAGATTAACACCTTTGCCTCTTGCTCCAAATAAACTTCGTAAGAAAAAAACAATTAGAACCAACATCAAATTCTATTGAAAACACAACATAAAAGAGAAACAACACATAGAGAGAGGGGGAAAAGAAAGGAGAGAGAGAGAGAGAGAGAGAGAGAGAGAGAGAGAGAGAGAGAGAGAGAGAGAGAGAGTACCTCTATCTCCTGCCCAAAACAACCTCTGTAAAATAACAATAATAGTAAGAAATGACATCAAACCCTATTGAAAAAATAACAAACAAGAGAAAATGCAAAGAGAGATGGGCACTTGTGTTTTTCCTAAAATCTGGAGTTGCATGGAGAAGAAAGTGCAGAGGTAAGCAGAACGCTCAAAACCCTGATTACTCTCAGCAGAGAGCTTTAATGGAGACGAAAAATCACGAGTATAGAGAAGAGAGGGAAAGTGGTCTGTTGCTCAACTTTTGGGGTCAAACTGATTTCGTGAGAGGGAAAAAAAGGAAATTGAAAATTCTCCAAAAAAGGGGAGAAAATACGAGGTGAGAGAAACACAAATGTTGTGTACTATTCATTCTCCCTTTTTTCTAAATCCCCCATTACCCCTTTTTTAATAGAAAACCCAAGATTTGGAGAGAGAAGATTCACCCTCCATGGATGTCAACATCTAGCCTTCCTATTGGAAAATCCAAAAGACCCACATCTTAAACTATATTATTTTTAAGGGCCCATTTGCGAGTTCATTTTTTTCCTAATGCTAATGAATGATCCACTAAGAGAGCAGTCCCCACAATCTTTGTGAACAAAATTCATAGCGAAGAACTCTACAAGGCTTTAGCAGGCAACTCGAGCTTGCTAAGAGACATATTAGCTAGGGTCTTCAAAGAGGCCATATGAGTGGATGACCAACTTAAAGAGAGAAGCTCTAGGAACTTGAATCGAGATGATACTGTTGAGAATCAGCAATCACACTCAAACAGCCTCTTTGTATGGAGTCTCAGGGTCAAGGACATGCAGGCTAACTTATCCCATATGCACAATGGTGCCTACTGCAGTTTCCTACTTTCCTATAAAGCATTGTACTTGCTTCCTTTTGATAATGCAATGATAGTACTCTTTTCATTTCAGTAAAGTGTCAATGTCATTGTCCACATACACAAGATTGTGTTTATGAGTCCAAGTCTCAATCTTGGAACCTAATTCACTTGTGTAACAAACAGCGTCCATTCCATCATGAGTCTACATTTCTCTTTCCATCCTCCATAGCTTCCGGTTATGCCATGCTCTAGATCCCGCATTTCAAACATGGTATCTGTGTCTGCCATAGCCAGACAGGACCTACCTTGCTTGGAGCTTCCATAACTCTTCAACCAGGCCATTTCAGCCCACGATTTCTTCTAGGGAGTTGTTCCTCTGCTCAAGGCGCTTCATCCTGGCACGATAATCGATGACATTACTGCGCCCTGGCTTCAGCATTGCGAAAATCGTGGAATCCTGTCAGAAATGCGCCTGCTGCTGTTCGACGTGACTGCGCGCTGCATACTGCCCACGATTTTGATGATTATGATAGGGCTTTTGTAGCCCATGAAATCAGCTTCCTAGGCATATAAAATTTTTTGAAAATGATCCACTGTAGCTCCTGCAATCAACAAAAAACCAGACCCCTGTCTCAGAAACCCTAAATTCCACCATAGCCAAAGCTTCAAAATCTTGACATTTTTCACTGTTTCTCTCACTGAAGTTATCAACAGTGATTTTAATCACTGAGCAATACTCTCTGAAGTTCATTAAAGTACTGTCACTCAGATCTGAAGGCATCAGCATCAAATCAAGAAGGGGAAGATCACTTGGAGTAAAAGACTTTTGCAGATTTGGTATTCATTGACACTCAGTTAGTGCTTTTTAGCACTTGTGTCTCTCAATCAATTCTTCTGTTGCTCAAATCTAATAAGTCTGAAGTTGATTTGCTACTGTTCCCGTAAATCTAACATGGGCAAAGACTCTCCAAATGCTCGATTCAAAGGAGTCGGATTCCACACTTGGCAAACCCGCATCAAGCTCATCCTGATGAAGAAGGGTCTCTGGGCCATCACAAATGGCAAAGAGAAGAAACCTCAGGACGCGGACCTTGCAACTACTTGGCAAAAGAATGATGACAGAGCTCAGGCCATTATCAAACTAGAGCTAGATGACAGTTATATTCATCATGTGGATAACTGTGAGACCTCACAGGATACATGGAAAAGACTTGACACCCTGTTCGGTGCACAATCTAAATCATCAAAGTATGGTCTCTTGATTGAGTTCTTCAGGCTTGAAATGAAGTCCAGCACATCACTTGCCACACGTCTTAATTACATGGAAGGACTCCTAACCCAACTTGCAGGAATCAACATTAAAATGGATGAAGATGTTTGCATCGGTGTTCTACTTAAGAGCTTGCCTCCTGAATATAATAATGTATCAACAACTTTAATCAACATGCCAAATCCTGAACTTGTTGATATCCAGGCATCACTGTTAGAAGAAGAAAAGAAGCTAAAAACCAAAGAAGAACCAAGTACCTCTAGAGATGAGCATGCATTATATGTTGGCAACAGGTACAAAGGCAAGAAGGATCAGCTCTTCTGTGACTTCTGCAAAAGGACCGGACACACCGAGAAGTTCTGCCACGCAAGAAAGAGATCCCAAAAGGCCTATCTAGTCGCAGTCAAAGAAGAAGAAGAAAATGGAGCAAAGGAAGAAGATGAAGATGAAGACCACCAGGATCGGAAGGACAAGACTCATCAGTCCTTGTACTCTCATAATTCTGATAGACTATTTTAATAGCCTTGTATATTCCTTGCCCTAATGTTTCCTGCCATAAGCTTTGTAAACTCCTTATGTAACTTGGCATTATAGTCCCTGTACACTTTGTGAGGCCCCTATTACAGCCTCTGGATGTCCACCATGTTTATGGTACCCACACTTAGCTTTTTCTGCAACAGCCTCTGGTGTTTTGCCATGTCTGTGGTATGCCCACACTTTGCAGGTGGTTCTCATTACAGCCTCTACACACTCTGTGCCTTTCCTAGTTGTGATTGAGGAGGGGTGTTGATGTCAAGATTGTGGGAGAGAAGGAAGGAGTCTCACTTGTTGCTTTCTTGCTTGCACAATGGGGGAAGACACACAAGGATGGAGGCTGAAAACAGTTTTTCTCTTCTTAGTTGTGTAAGCCAAAAGAACTCAAGTACAAAGAAATAGAAGAACCCTATATATGGGTCTCAAACCAAACTCAACTAACTAAGGTGGCATACTAACTGAGCCACGAACTAGAGTAGATAAGGATAGCTGTCATGTAGCTATTATTCATGGGCGGTGTACCAACCGCATCTGCAACTGACAAGTCGGTGACATAAATACACAACGGTCACCCTGGCGTATCACGAGTGGAGCTCGATATCTCAACACTCCCCCTCGAGCTCAATCCCAATTCCTGCACACCAAGCAGGTCTCTGAACTTGTGCAGCTTCTCTGCGCCCAATGCCTTCGTGAATATGTCAGCTACCTGATCCTCTGTGCTGACATAAACTAGATCAATAAGACCTAGTAAAACCCTCTCTCGCACATAGTGATAATGCACCTCAATGTGCTTTGTTCTAGCATGATAGACTGGGTTATTTGCCAAGTGTATACTACTCATGTTGTCACAATAAATGACAACTGGCCCATCTGTAGACTGATGCATATCATAAAGTAGCTTATGCAACCAAGCTACCTCACATGCAGCTATTGCTGCACCCCTGTACTCAGCCTCTGTGCTCGACAAGGCAACTGTAGGCTGTTTCTTGCTGCTCCAAGTGACTGCAGCACTCCCAAAAGAGAACACATATCCACTGGTAGATCGTCTATCAGAAATACTACCAGCCCAATCAGCATCAGTGTATCCATGCAACTGTATCTAAACCCCAGTCTCATAAAATAGTCCATACTGCAATGTGGACTTCACATACCTGAGTATGCGTCTAGCCGCATCCAAATGTGGTTTCCTTGGAGCCTGCATAAACTAACTTACCAATCCAACAGCATAGCACAAATCTGGCCTGGTAATAGTCATATAAATCAAACTTCCTACTATGCGTCTGTACATAGTAGGGTCTTCTAGAAGCTCACCTGCATCTGTGCTCAGCTTCACATTCTGCTCCAAAGGAACTGAAATAGGCTTACAGCCTGTCATCCCATATTTGGACAGCATGTGCAATCCATATTGCCTCTACAAGAGCTGTATCCCACTTGGTGATCTAATCACCTCAATGCCCAAGAAATAACGCAGCTCTCCCAAATCCTTCATCTCAAACTTCTGCTTCAATAGCATTTTCACATGAAGGATATCTTCATCACTGTCACCTGTCATAATCAAATCATCAACATAAATGACAAGTAGCATAATACCTTTCTCTGTTTTTCTCACATAAAGTGAGAAATCTGCCTTGGAAATCTGAAAGCCAATAGTGATAAGATACTGTCCTATCTTGTCAGACCATGCTCTAGGTGTTTGCTTCAAGCCATACAAGGCTTTCTTCAACCTGCAAACAAACTCAGGATGAACAGCATGCACATAACCTGGTGGCTGCTCCATATAGACCTCTTCTTGCAAATCACCATGCAAGAAGGCATTCTTTACATCCATCTGATGTAAAGACCATCCCTTTGATGCAGCCATAGCAATGACTGCTCTTACGGTTGCCATCCTTGCAACCGGACTGAATGTTTCTTCATAGTCAATGCCATATGTTTGTGCATACCCCTTGACTACTAATCTTGCCTTGTATCTATTCACAGAACCATCTGCATTGTGCTTCACCTTATAAACCCACTTACAGCCAATTGCATTTTTACCTTTAGGCAAAGGTACCAATTCCCATGTAGCATTTGCTTCCAAGGCATCCATTTCTTCATCCATGGCTTTCTCCCATTTTTCTTTTCCCATGGCTTCCTCAAAAGAAGTGGGTTCTGGTTCCTGTATCACTTTAACCATATATGCATAGTGAATGGCTGTAAATCCATCATATTTCAGCCTATCCACAGGATACCTAGCTCTCGTAGACCTGCGCAAAGTAGGTTCATTCCCAGGTGCTCTCAAAACATCCCTGGTCTTCCTTACTCCAGGTGTAACAATAGAAGGAATACCCAACTCATCATCAATGCTCTGTTCTGAGCCACTGGATTCACCATCCACATAAGAGTGACCTGCATCACATCAAACATGGGCTGGTCAACCTTCTCTTTTCCTTTTCGTGATACCTGCATACCACTATCTGCATTGCTTTGAGAAGATTATCTTGATCTCAATCTGCCTGTCCATGGCGAAGACTGTGAACCACTGCTAGAGGATGCTCCAGGTCCACTAATATTTTGTGACTGTTGCTGTGAATTTTGTGCAACATTACCATTTTGTGCATCTACATCATCAATCACATTGACTGGTTTATACTAGCTACTCATCTCATCAAAAACAACATCTCTGCTCACTGTAAACTTACGAGTAGAAGGGTTATAGCATCTATACCCTTTTTGCTGCAGAGAGTAACCAATAAAGATGCACTTCTCAGCTTTTGGATCCAACTTGGATCTCAACTCATCTGGCACATGTACATAGGCAATGCAACCAAAAATTTTCAAATGAGAAATATCTGGTTTCCTACCAGTATACCTCTCCTCTGGAGTCATTCCATGTATTGCTGCAGTGGGAGTCCTGTTCATTATGTAGACTGCTGTAGCAACTGCTTCAGCCCAATAAAAATCTGGCAAGTCTTTTTCATTGAGCATGGCACGAGATACCTCTCCAATATGCCTGTTTTTCCTTTCTGCAATTCCATTTTGTTGTGGGGTATGACTGCATGAATATTGCTGCTTTATGCCGTGCTCCTGCAGGAACCTTGCAAACTCATTTGAGAGGTACTCTCCCCCTCCATCTGACCTTAGGCATTTTATCTGCAGGCTTGTTTCTTTTTCAACCATCGCTTTAAGAGTTTTGAAATGCCCAAAAACTTCACTTTTCTTTTTCATAAAATACACCCAAACTTTTCTGCTATAGTCATCAATAAAACTGACAAAATAATGACAGCCTCCAAGAGATGCAGCTTTAGTTGTCCACACATCAGAGTAGATTAATTCCAATGGCTTCTTACTCTCTTGAACATGTCTAGGAAATGGTTTCCTTGCCTGTTTTCCAAATTGACAGGCTTCACATACCTTATGCATTTCTGCAACCTTGAACTTAGGCAATCCTGCAACAATGTTTTGGGCCTGCATTGATTTAAGTCGCTGTATATTAACATGACCAATGCGTTTATGCCAGATATCAATATCTGCAACTACACCGGTCCCATGTGCAAACATTGCTGCACTCAATTCAGGCATGTCTGCATCCAATGTAAACATTCTGCCCTTCTTCTTTCCTTTTGCTATCAAGTGACCTTTATTTTTCATATCCTCAACAAAGCATCCATGAGGATTAAATCTGACCTGCAAGCCCTGCTCAACCATTTGACCAACAGAAACCAGATTCTTGGTGATATTCGGGACATGAAATACATCAGACAGGTATTTCTTTTTCCCATCCTGCATAGACAAGGGAATTTTTCCAATCTGCACAATAGGATGTGTAGTATCATCACCAGTCTCCACAAATCCTGGTTTTTCCATTTTCCTTGCATCCTCCATCCATTCTGCATGACCTGTCATGTGGTTTGATGCACCTGAGTCAACATACCATACATCATTGCTTTCTTCTGCACTTGTCATAGAATTGTTCATGTGTTGCACCATGAACAAATGCTCATTTCTGTCATCACCCTGTCTACTAGAAGATGCATAATTCCCTTGTTGCAGTTTTCCATTCATGATGTCATTCTGCTTTTTATAGCAGTCTTTAGCCATATGACCCATTTTACCACAGTAGTAGCATTCAACATTACTGTTTGCATTTTGGCCTCTTTGCCATCCACCACGATCTCTTTGGCTCCCCCTGCCTCTAGAGTTACCACGTCCTCCTCCATAGGACTGGTTTTCTTGAGTTTGCTGCATATTCTGATTTCTACCACGGCCTCCAGATCGGCCTCCTCTACCTCTGCCTCTACCTCTTCCAGCATTTGAGTAGAAGACAGCTTCTTTTGAAGTTCCTCCTGAAAAAGATGCACCACCATTTCTCTGCTCCTCGGAAATTAGAAGAGCAATCAACTCCTCAAAATCAGGAAATCTTTCACGAACGGAAATGGATGTTCAAAACTGTGCATAATCCTTTCCTAGACCATTCAAGGTCACAGAAACTAAATCATCATCTTCCACTGGCGACCCAATGGAAGCAAGTGCATCTGCAATCTTCTTCACCTTCATATGGTAGTCATTGATGCTCATACTTTCTCTTTGCACATTGTGCAACTCTTACTTGAGCTGCATTTTCTTGGCTTGCGTATTTGTGCTATACATTTTTGACAAAGTATCCCATGCCTCCTTTGGCATACTTGCATCCTGAATATGCACAATCATAGAGTCTGAAATACTAATAGACAGCCAGTACATAACTTTTCTGGCTCTCTCATGCCATCCTTTAAATGCCTGCATTTGCTGTTGATTGGGAACATCAGGAAGAACTGGTTCTTCTTCGTTTCCTGCAACAAATTCCCAATATCCTTTTCCCATAAGGAAATTCGTCATTCTAAACTTCCATGCTTGGAAGTTGTTCTTGTCAAGCTTTTCAGTGACAATCTGTGAAAGAGAATCAGACGCCATTACAGAACACTGCAAAAAATTCTATCACTGCAAAAAACACAGCTTCAGCCTCACAAGGGCAAATCTGCAAAACTGACGAAAGTGGTATTTGACCACACAGTCACTTCCTAGTGACGGTTTTGCATCAACAGGCAAGAAGGATGATTCTGTAACTCCCAATGTCTCTGCGTACAGACATACGATGCAATTTCTACGATAACTTTTCACCGACCTGTAGAACAGTGGTCGCACAGCAAAAAACAGGGCCTTTTCCTAAGTGCGTGTGGAAAACTTCCGCCTCCAAAACAGGCCCCGAAATGGCCTCAAATCAAAAAAACATTGCAGCTAAGGGCTAAAGCCCTTGCCCTCAGCATATACTGCCCTCTTGCTCCACAGCAAAGGGCATCTCAATCTGAGACAATGCACTCTTGCACTTTCCGGCTGTGCTACCCAGAGACTTGCTCCCAAACTCGAAAAATGAAAGCAACACTGGTCCTCTTACCAGAATGCCGCAAAGTTGGTTTGCTTCCTTGAGCTCCTTACCACAAAGCAGGCTTTGATACCATGTCAAGATTGTGGGAGAGAAGGAAGGAGTCTCACTTGTAGCTTTCTTGCTTGCACAATGGGCGAATACACACACAGGTGGAGGCTGAAAACAGTTTTCCTCTTCTCAGTTGTGTAAGCCAAAAAGAACTCAAGTACAAAGAAATAGAAGAACCCTATATATGGGTCTCAAACCAAACTCAACTAACTAAGGTGGCATACTAACTGAGCCATGAACTAGAGTAGATAAGGATAGCTGTCATCTAGCTATTATTCATGGGCAGTGTACCAACCGCATCTACAAGTAACAAGTCGGTGACATAAATGCACAACGGTCACCTTGGCATATCACGAGTGGAGCTCGATATCTCAACAATCATATCTCTACTAAAGTGTCCTCTCGCTATTATGTCATGTGCCTCCACAAGTACATCATGCATCTCATGTTTGTACACACATTGTCGTAGTAAGCCATCTTGTTCTAACCTATAGAGTTGACCAACTATCAATTGATAGGGTTGTATCATGAGGATAAGACTCCTACGCCAAGTCTTCTCATTAGGTCTTTCAGGTAGTCCATGCTCTAGTACTTGGACTATGTCATCGACCGAGTACGGCATCAAGTTGGCTCTAAATATGTCTTTTTTGCTAGATATGTTGAAAAGATGTGCATCTAGTAAGTCATCTACTATACCCTGTCCAATTACTTCTCCCCACGTGGGTATGCAGGACATGTGATCAGCCATGTAATGCTACTTCCTTATTCACAAGATAAAGTAAGGCTTGATGGTCCACAAAGAAAGTGAAAGGCATAGCCAGAAGATAATGTCAAAATTTCTTTATGGCAAAGACCATGACCAAACCCTCTCTCTCAATCATGGAATAGTTCATCTCTGTATCCATGAGTTTTCTGCTAGCAAAACTCACAGGATAGTCTAAGTTGTATTCTCTAGGCTGACACAAAACAACTCCCACAACCAACTTTGAAGCATCAATGTGTACGTGGAAGGTAGCGGTCTAGTCTAGGGCTCATAGAATGGGTGTAGTTATTAAATCCTTTTTCAAATCTTCGTAAATGCATTGGCATTCCTCGGACCATTCAAGTTTATAGAGTGGTCTAGTGATTAACGCATAATAGTTCAACACGAATCGTCGATAGTATCTCGTATGTCCTAGGAAGCACTAAACTCCCTTGTAGCTGGTTGGCAATGGAAGATCGAAATTAACCTTAACTTTAGAGAAGTCAGTGGGTGGAAATGCCATTCTTAGACACCATATTCCCTAGGATGCATCCATGTTTCACTCAGAATTGGCACTTAAGGGCGTTCAATAAGAGATGATACAATTTGCATAGTTCAAAGGCTGCACAGAGTTTGTCTAGGTGTTCCCTCCAACTTGAGTGAATACACAGATCATCAAAAAATACTTCTAACTCTCTCCTAAGCATGTCCTTGAAGATGGCACATATGAGCCATTGGAATGTGGTTGGTGTGTTTGGGGTGTATTTGTTAGCCCAAAAGGCATGACTATGTAAGCAAAGACATCCCATTCGGTGGAAAATGTAGTCTTACGCTTGTCATTGGGGTGGACTTGCACCTTATTGTAGCCTGAGAAGCCATCCAGCAAACTATAGGCTTCTTTTCCATCCACTCTCTCAAGCATATGCTCAATGTACAGTAGCAAATAGTTGTCCCTCTTCGTAGTAGTGTTAACTTTCTTATCATTAATGCACACTCTATTTTTTCCATTCTTCTTTAGGACAATTGCAATGGAAGGAACCCAGTCTGCATGCTTAATTTCATAGATGAATCCTACTCTTAATAACTTGTCTATCTCCTCCTTGACTGTAGGAGCATGCTTGGGATTCATAAGGTATGATGGTCTTGGTGCTTGACCGATGTTGCATCTAATGTCATGGGAAAGTTATGAGTCACTATAGTCAGATCTACTCCTTTCAGCTTGTTGAAAGACAAAGTGAATACGTCTATGTACTCTCACAGCAGCACAATGAGATCTGCTTCTTCTTGCTCAATCAGGTCATCAGCTAAAGACAAGTCGTGGCTTTTCCCCTTCTCTAGCTAGGTTGACTTCCTTGACCTTGGTAGCCCTTCCACAAGTTCGTTCACTTGTCCTTGCCTCTTGGCACCCAACAAGATCACTACTTTATCGCCTTTCTTAAATTTTGTGAATCATTGTGGTAGATCTTGCAGTTTTTTTTGCTCCTCAGCGTTTGACTCCCTAGATTGCCTTTTTCTTTTCTCCTTCAACTGTCTGTGCCTTAGGTGGATTGGAAAGTACCCCTTGTTGGTGTTTTTTGTCTTAGGGGATCAAGGTATCTCATGGTTGCTATCTGAGCTTACTTCCAACTCAAAGTCAAACTCTCCGTCTTTGCTAAAATAGGGAGTCTCTCCTAGTGGTCATAGCTTTGAATGTGATTCAATCCTAAGTAGCGGTGTAGCACTTGGTTGGGTGAGCCCTGCCTATTCATAGTCATTCACTCCCATGTGCTCCAACCACGTGCAATCACACTCCGTTTGCATGATTCCTCTCTCGACTCTGAAGGTACTCACTTTTTATGACTCACTATTCATAGTCATTCACTCCCATGTGCTCCAACCACGTGCAATCACACTCTGTCTGCATGATTCCTCTCTCGACTCTGAAGGTACTCACTTTTTATGACTTGGAATTCACTCGTATTTGCTCAATCCGATGTCCATCAGTGTCATACTCTATTATGTCAATCTCTTATTTACTCTCTTCATTGAAGAAGTAGTAGTCATCGTACTCATTATCCGAACTATCCTTGTCCGACAACTCATCATCTCCTAGGTTTTTGCACTCCTCTTTCTTCTCATCCATGTGACCAAGGCCCAATTGTACATCAAGTTCAGATCATGTACTTTGGTCCATTTCCACTTGGGTTCGTTCATGAGATCCTTGAGGGGTTTCAAATTAGCAACTGGGTTGCCACCTTATCCATCAAGTACTCTAAGATATTGTGGAGCTCTCACTTGTTGTTCAGGACGTGGAACATGACAGGGTTGGGTCGGCTACAAGAGCTTCTAGCCATCATGCATAAAGGCACTAAGGGCTTATCCGTGGGCTTAATGGCTACCTTAATGGCTTGCTTGTCTTCCTCCTCATTTTTTAAGAATGGCATATCGCTTGTGGCTAGCACATGCATCCAATCCCGCTCATCCTCAAAGTAAAAGATATACTTCATTAGTGGCCCGTAAGATTTCCTAAGTTGAGCATCACCCTTTAGCATGGTGGAGATGGTATCCAGGTTAACTGGTGTGATCTTTTAGCTATTCATCTCTGCCCTTACTACTTCCATTCGATTGCCCAAGAAGATCAAATTGTTGCCCTAGTCTTCCATGACTTGCATATTCTACATCTAGGGTTGGCCTAATTGTATGTCATAGTCTACCCCCTTCATGTTGATGATATCCACTAAAAATTGGACTCTTGCAATCTCCAACTGCCAATTCTTAACACCTCAAATGGCTTAACTTTCATCCCATTAGCCAATGTGACATTGAACCTAGTGTTCTCGGCATGTGGGTTACCCCAAGCCTAGAGCACTGCATGGCTAAGTACACTAATTCCTACCCCCATGTCTTCAATTTCCTTCCTTGTAGCATCTCCTAGCACCAAGGCGGGCAAGACCACATGCATCTTAGTGCCTTCCTAGAAGGCATTAACATGTAAGGACTTGGGTACTGAGTGCTGCATCAAGCTCAGTATCTAAGTCACCACATTGAGGTCATGCAGGTCAGCTGCCACTTGCTCAACTGGTCCTTCTATCCCCACTACTTCAACTCTTGCCATAGCATTGGGTGCTACCTAAGCAGGTCTTATAAGTGCAAAGTCACATGGGTTAACACAAGCATTGTAAGAAGGTTTCCAGTTTCCTACTTCCCTCATAATTGCATGCTTCTTGGCCAATGGTCTTGGCTAGTTCGCTTGCCCGTGGCACCTAAGCTTTGCCTATGCTATACTGGTCGTGGTGTAGATGCATCTCATGACCTCACTCAAGTCAAAAAGATTGGTGCGCTCATACTAGAGAGCTCATTGATTTCATCTTCTAATATGGGCTCTACATCCTTTAGGTGCCCTTGGGCCTCTCTCACCCACTCCTTGACCTTATCTATGGCTTCAAGCTGGCACTTTGGGTTAGGGTACTCCCCAACTTTAGCACTGCCTTTTTTTGTAGTCTTTGGAGTGGATGTTTATACCTCTACATCTATGACTTTTTTCATATGACCTTTGCCTCAATCTCTTCTTCCTTCACCTAGGGCTCATTTTTCCTATTGAGGCTGCATCTAGGTTACTAGGCCTTGGCAGTGATATGCCAGCTTGCTTTGTCTACGCTCGAGTTATAACATGTAAGAGGATGGCCGTAGCCTCTCCATCAAGTGTTTCAACTCCAAATAGCCCCAATGGCACTGATGGCACAATTTTCAAACTAGAGGATGGTTCCCTTCTAGGAAAATTGGCAAACAAATGGGTGATTCCGCACTTTAGGCATCTAAGGTCAACCTTCTCTCTATTGCCTTGCTCTCTCTCGAGGAAGTGCAAAGAAATGTGCCCTGGCTGACTGCAAGTCCAACCTCTACCTAATGCCATCACCAGCACAATGGGGTTGCCCTCTTCGTCCTATGAGATGTAAGGGTTTACGTATGCCTCCTATCATTTGGTTCCTCCACGTAATGGACTAGAGCATCACTCAGTTGGGTGGGTTACAAAAGGTCCAGGTGACCTAGGGATGCATGTGGGATTAATCTCCATTCTAGGGATGGCTGATTTCACATCGTTAGGTGCTAGAAGAGCCAATGGGACTCCTCTTCCAAAGAAGTTTGGCGGCCTATTCTTTGGATATGGCTGATTGTACGATTGTGAGTATGGAAGCCTCCTTGGTAGCCTGCAATGCATGGTGTCATGGCTGAAACCTATCGCAATTGGTGCAAGGTCCGGACCTAGGGTCTTGACATTCTACTAGAAGGTGATTTCTACCACAATGTACACACTGGACATATGGGCGCATAGGTCTCCTCACTATCTCCTACAACCTTGCTAGCTCCATCTTCATCTCTGCTAGCTCTTGGGTTGGGTAAATGCTTTTCCCTTTATCTTGGATACCCGAGACTAATCGTTCACCAGATGTCGTGGTTCTCTCTAAGGATTTGGAGTTAGTATCTGTTTGAAATGCGGGATCTAGAGCATGGCATAACCGGAAGCTATGGAGGATGGAAAGAGAAGTGTAGACTCATGATGGAATGGACACTGTTTGTTACACAAGTGAATTAGGTTCCAAGATTGAGACTTGGACTCATAAACACAATCTTGTGTATGTGGACAATGACATTGACACTTTACTGAAATGAAAAGAGTACTATCATTGCATTATCAAAAGGAAGCAAGTACAATGCTTTATAGGAAAGTAGGAAACTGCAGTAGACACCATTGTGCATATGGGATAAGTTAGCCTGCATGTCCTTGACCCTGAGACTCCATACAAAGAGGCTGTTTGAGTGTGATTGCTGATTCTCAACTGTTGAGATATCGAGCTCCATTCGTGATATGCCAGGGTGACCGTTGTGTATTTATGTCACCGACTTGTCAGTTGCAGACGCGGTTGGTACACCACCCATGAATAATAGCTACATGACAGCTATCCTTATCTACTCTAGTTCGTGGCTCAGTTAGTATGCCACCTTAGTTAGTTGAGTTTGGTTTGAGACCCATATATAGGGTTCTTCTATTTCTTTGTACTTGAGTTCTTTTGGCTTACACAACTAAGAAGAGAAAAACAGTTTTCAGCCTCCATCCTTGTGTGTCTTCCCCCATTGTGCAAGCAAGAAAGCTACAAGTGAGACTCATTCCTTCTCTCCCACAATCTTGACATGGTATCAGAGCCTTGTTCGTGGTAAGGAGCTCAAGAAAGCAAGCCAAGCTCGCGGTGTTCTGGTAAGAGGAGCAGTGTTGCTTTCATTTTCTGTTTTGGGAGCAGATCTCTGCAGGTAGCACAGCCGAAAAGTGCAGGAGTGCATTGTCTCAGGTTGCACGCACTCAGGAAAAGGCCCAGTTTTATGATGTGCAACCACTGTTCTACAGGTCGGTGAAAAGTTACTGTAGAAATCGCATTGTATGCCTGTGCGCAGAGACATTGGGAGTTACATAATCATCCCTGTTGCCTATTTATGCAAAATCGTCACTAGGAAGTGACTGTGTGGTCAAATACCACTTTCGCCAGTTTTGCAGATTCGCTCTTGTGAGGGTGAAGCTGTGTTTTTGCAGTGACAGAATTTTTTGCAGTGTTCTGTAATGGCGTCTGATTCTCTATCACAGATTGTCACTGAAAAGCTTGACAAGAACAACTTCCAAGCATGGAAGTTTAGAATGACGAATTTCCTTATGGGAAAAGGATATTGGAAATTTGTTGCAGGAAATGAAGAAGAACCAGTTCTTCCTGATGTTCCCAATCAACAACAAATGCAGGCATTCAAAACATGGCATGAGAGAGCCAGGAAAGTTATGTATTGGCTGTCTATCAGTATTTCAGACTCTATGATTGTGTATATTCAGGATGCAAGTACGCCAAAGGAGGCATGGGATACTTTGTCAAAAATGTATAGCACAAATACACAAGCCAAGAAAATGCAGCTCAAGCAAGAGTTGCATAATGTGCAAAGAGAAAGTATGAGCATCAACGACTACCACATGAAGGTGAAGAAGATTGCAGATGCACTTGCTTCCATTGGGTCGCCAGTGGAAGATGATGATTTAGTTTCCGTGACCTTGAATGGTCTAGGAAAGGATTATGCACAGTTTCGGACATCCATTTCAGTTCGTGAAAGATTTCCTAATTTTGAGGAGTTGATTGCTCTTCTAATTTCTGAGGAACAGAGAAATGGTGGTGCATCTTCTTCAGGAGGAACTTCAAAAGAAGCTGTCTTCTACTCAAATGCTGGAAGAGGTAGAGGCAGAGGTAGAGGAGGCTGATTTGGAGGCCGTGGCAGAAATCAGAATATGCAGCAAACTCAAGAAAACCAGTCCTATGGAGGAGGACGTGGTAACTCTAGAGGCAGGGGGAGCCAAAGAGGTCATGGTGAATGGCAAAGAGGCCAAAATGCAAACAGTAATGTTGAATGCTACTACTGTGGTAAAATGGGTCATATGGCTAAAGACTGCTATAAAAAGCAGAATGACATCATGAATGGAAAACTGCAACAAGGGAATTATGCATCTTCTAGTAGACAGGGTGATGACAGAAATGAGCATTTGTTCATGGTGCAACACATGAACAATTCTATGACAAGTGCAGAAGAAAGCAATGATATATGGTATGTTGACTCAGGTGCATCAAACCACATGACAGGTCATGCAGAATGGATGGAGGATGCAAGGAAAATGGAAAAACCAGGATTTGTGGAGACTGGTGATGATACTGCACATCCTATTGTGCAGATTGGAAAAATTCCCTTGTCTATGCAGGATGGGAAAAAGAAATACCTGTCTGATGTATTTCATGTCCCGAATATCACCAAGAATCTGGTTTCTGTTGGTCAAATGGTTGAGCAGGGCTTGCAGGTCAGATTTAATCCTCATGGATGCTTTGTTGAGGATATGAAAAATAAAGGTCGCTTGATAGCAAAAGGAAAGAAGAAGGGCAGAATGTTTACATTGGATGCAGACATGCCTGAATTGAGTGCATCAATGTTTGCACATGGGACCGGTGTAGTTGCAGATATTGATATCTGGCATAAACGCATTGGTCATGTTAATATACAGCGACTTAAATCAATGCAGGCCCAAAACATTGTTGCAGGATTGCCTAAGTTCAAGGTTGCAGAAATGCATAAGGTATATGAAGCCTGTCAGTTTGGAAAACAGGCAAGGAAACCATTTCCTAGACATGTTCAAGAGAGTAAGAAGCCATTGGAATTAATCCACTCTGATGTGTGGACAACTAAAGCTGCATCTCTTGGAGGCTGTCATTATTTTGTCAGTTTTATTGATGACTATAGCAGAAAAGTTTGGGTGTATTTTATGAAAAAGAAAAGTGAAGTTTTTGGGCATTTCAAAACTCTTAAAGCGATGGTTGAAAAAGAAACAAGCCTCCAGATAAAATGCCTAAGATCAGATGGAGGGGGAGAGTACCTCTCAAATGAGTTTGCAAGGTTCCTGCAGGAGCATGGCATAAAGCAGCAATATTCATGCAGGTCATACCCCACAACAAAATGGAATTGCAGAAAGGAAAAACATGCATATTGGAGAGGTATCTCGTGCCATGCTCAATGAAAAAGACTTGCCAGATTTTTATTGGGCTGAAGCAGTTGCTATAGCAGTCTACATAATGAATAGGACTCCCACTGCAGCAATACATGGAATGACTCTAGAGGAGAGGTATACTGGTAGGAAACCAGATATTTCTCATTTGAAAATTTTTGGTTGCATTGCCTATGTACATGTGCCAGATGAGTTGAGATCCAAGTTGGATCCAAAAGCTGAGAAGTGCATCTTTATTGGTTACTCTCTGCAGCAAAAAGGGTATAGATGCTATAACCCTTCTACTCGTAAGTTTACATTGAGCAAAGATGTTGTTTTTTATGAGATGAGTAGCTGGTATAAACCAGTAAATGTGATTGATGATGTAGATGCACAAAATGGTAATGTTGCACAAAATTCACAGTAACATTCACAAAATATTAGTGGATCTGGAGCGTCCTCTAGCAGTGGTTCACAGTCTTTGCCATGGACAGGCAGATTGAGATCAGGAGAATCTTCTCAAAGCAATGCAGATAGTGGTATGCAGGTATCACGAAAAGGAAAAGAGAAGGTTGACCAGCCCATGTTTGATGTGAATGCAGGTCACTCTTATGTGGATGGTGAATCCAGTGGCTCAGAACAGAGCATTGATGATGAGTTGGGTATTCCTTCTATTGTTACACCTGGAGTAAGGAAGACCAGGGATGTTTTGAGAGCACCTGGGAGTGAACCTACTTTGCGCAGGTCTACGAGAGCTAGGTATCCTGTGGATAGGCTGAAATATGATGGATTTACAGCCATTCACTATGCATATATGGTTAAAGTGATACATGAACCAAAACCCACTTCTTTTGAGGAAGCCATGGGAAAAGAAAAATGGGAGAAAGCCATGGATGAAGAAATGGATGCCTTGGAAGCAAATGCTACATGGGAATTGGTACCTTTGCCTAAAGGTAAAAATGCATTTGGCTGTAAGTGGGTTTATAAGGTGAAGCACAATGCAGATGGTTCTGTGAATAGATACAAGGCAAGATTAGTAGTCAAGGGGTATGCACAAACATATGGCATTGACTATGAAGAAACATTCAGTCCGGTTGCAAGGATGGCAACCGTAAGAGCAGTCATTGCTATGGCTGCATCAAAGGGATGGTCTTTACATCAGATGGATGTAAAGAATGCCTTCTTGCATGGTGATTTGCAAGAAGAGGTCTATATGGAGCAGCCACTAGGTTATGTGCATGCTATTCATCCTGAGTTTGTTTGCAGGTTGAAGAAAGCCTTGTATGGCTTGAAGCAAGCACCTAGAGCATGGTCTGACAAGATAGGACAGTATCTTGTCACTATTGGCTTTCAAATTTCCAAGGCAGATTTCTCACTTTATGTGAGAAAAACAGAGAAAGGTATTATGCTACTTGTCATTTATGTTGATGATTTGATTATGACAGGTGACAGTGATGAAGATATCCTTCATGTGAAAATGCTATTGAAGCAGAAGTTTGAGATGAAGGATTTGGGAGAGCTGCATTATTTCTTGGGCATTGAGGTGATTAGATCACCAAGTGGGATACAGCTCTTGTAGAGGCAATATGGATTGCACATGCTGTCCAAATATGGGATGACAGGCTGTAAGCCTATTTCAGTTACTTTGGAGCAGAATGTGAAGCTGAGCACATATGCAGGTGAGCTTCTAGAAGACCCTACTATGTACAGACGCATAGTAGGAAGTTTGATTTATATGACTATTACCAGGCCAGATTTGAGCTATGCTGTTGGATTGGTAAGATAGTTTATGCAGGCTCCAAGGAAACCACATTTGGATGCGGCTAGACGCATACTCAGGTATGTGAAGTCCACATTGCAGTATGGACTATTTTATGAGACTGGGGTTCAGATATAGTTGCATGGATACACTGATGCTGATTGGGCATCAACGACTACCACATGAAGGTGAAGAAGATTGCAGATGGTTGAAAAAGAAACAAGCCTGCAGATAAAATGCCTAAGGTCAGATGGAGGGGGAGAGTACCTCTCAAATGAGTTTGCAAGGTTCCTGCAGGAGCATGGCATAAAGCAACAATATTCATGCAGTCATACCCCACAACAAAATGGAATTGCATAAAGGAAAAACAGGCATATTGGAGAGGTATCTCATGCCATGCTCAATGAAAAAGACTTGCCAGATTTTTATTGGGCTGAAGCAGTTGCTATAGCAGTCTACATAATGAATAGGACTCCCACTGCAGCAATACATGGAATGACTCTAGAGGAGAGGTATACTGGTAGGAAACCAGATATTTCTCATTTGAAAATTTTTGGTTGCATTGCCTATGTACATGTGCCAGATGAGTTGAGATCCAAGTTGGATCCAAAAGCTGAGAAGTGCATCTTTATTGGTTACTCTCTGCAGCAAAAAGGGTATAGATGCTATAACCCTTCTACTCATAAGTTTACAGTGAACAGAGATATTGTTTTTGATGAGATGAGTAGTTGGTATAAACCAGTAAATGTGATTGATGATGTAGATGCACAAAATGGTAATGTTGCACAAAATTCACAGCAACAGTCACAAAATATTAGTGGACTTGGAGCGTCCTCTAGCAGTGGTTCACAGTCTTCGCCATGGACAGGCAGATTGAGATCAGGAGAATCTTCTCAAAGCAATGCAGATAGTGGTATGCAGGTATCACGAAAAGGAAAAGAGAAGGTTGACCAGCCCATGTTTGATGTGAATGCAGGTCACTCTTATGTGGATGGTGAATCCAGTGGCTCAGAACAGAGCATTGATGATGAGTTGGGTATTCCTTCTATTGTTACACCTGGAGTAAGGAAGACCAGGGATGTTTTGAGAGCACCTGGGAGTGAACCTACTTTGCGCAGGTCTACGAGAGCTAGGTATCCTGTGGATAGGCTGAAATATGATGGATTTACAGCCATTCACTATGCATATATGGTTAAAGTGATACAGGAACCAGAACCCACTTCTTTTGAGGAAGCCATGGGAAAAGAAAAATGGGAGAAAGCCATGGATGAAGAAATGGATGCCTTGGAAGCAAATGCTACATGGGAATTGGTACCTTTGCCTAAAGCGATGGTTGAAAAAGAAACAGGCCTGCAAATAAAATGCCTAAGGTCAGATGGAGGGGGAGAGTACCTCTCAAATGAGTTTGCAAGGTTCCTGCAGGAGCATGGCATAAAGCAGCAATATTCATGCAGTCATACCCTACAACAAAATGGAATTGCAGAAAGGAAAAACAAGCATATTGGAGAGGTATCTCATGCCATGCTCAACGAAAAAGACTTGCCAGATTTTTACTGGGCTGAAGCAGTTGCTACAGCAGTCTACATAATGAGCAGGACTCCCACTGCAGCAATACATGGGATGACTCCAGAGGAGCGGTATACTCATAGGAAACCAGATATTTCTCATTTGAAGATTTTTGGTTGCATTGCCTATGTACATGTGCCAGATGAGTTGAGATCCAAGCTAGATCCAAAAGCTGAGAAGTGCATCTTTATTGGTTACTCTCCAGCAGAAAGGGTATAGATGCTATAACCCTTCTACTCGTAAGTTTACAGTGAGCAGAGATGTTGTTTTTGATGAGATGAGTAGCTGGTATAAACCAATAAATGTGATTGATGATGTAGATGCACAAAATGGTAATGCTGCACAGAACTCACAGCAGTAGTCACAAAATATTAGTGGACCTGGAGCGTCCTCTAGCAGTGGTTCACATTCTTCGCCATGGACAAGCAGATTGAGATCAGGAGAATCTTCTCAAAGCAATGCAGATAGTGGTATGCAGGTATCACGAAAAGGAAAAGAGAAGGTTGATCAGCCCATGCTTGATGTGAATGCAGGTCACTCTTATGTGGATGGTGAATCTAGTGGCTCAAAACAGAGCATTGATGATGAGTTGGGTATTCCTTCTATTGTTACACCTGGAGTAAGGAAGACCAGGGATGTTTTGAGAGCACCTGGGAGTGAACCTATTTTGCGCAGGTCTACGAGAACTAGGTATCCTGTGGATAGGCTGAAATATGATGGATTTACAGCCATTCACTATGCCTATATGGTCAAAGTGATACAGGAACCAGAACCCACTTCTTTTGAGCAAGCCATGGGAAAAGAAAAATGGGAGAAAGCCATGAATGAAGAAATAGATGCCTTGGAAGCAAATGCTACATGGGAATTGGTATCTTTGCCTAAAGATAAGAATGCAATTGGTCGTAAGTGGGTTTATAAGGTGAAGCACAATGCAGATGGTTCTGTGAATAGATACAAGGCAAGATTAGTAGTCAAGGGGTATGCACAAACATATGGCATTGATTATGAAGAAACATTCAGTCCGGTTGCAAGGATGGCAACCGTAAGAGTAGTCATTGCTATGGCTACATCAAAAGGATGGTTTTTACATCAGATGGATGTAAAGAATGCCTTCTTGCATGGTGATTTGCAAGAAGAGGTCTATATGGAGCAGCCACTAGGTTATGTGCATGCTATTCATCCTGAGTTTGTTTGCAGGTTGAAGAAAGCCTTGTATGGCTTGAAGCAAGCACCTAGAGCATGGTCTGACAAGATAGGACAGTATCTTGTCACTATTGGCTTTCAAATTTCCAAGGCAGATTTCTCACTTTATGTGAGAAAAACAGAGAAAGGTATTATGCTACTTGTCATTTATGTTGATGATTTGATTATGACAGGTGATAGTGATGAATGTATCCTTCATGTGAAAATGCCATTGAAGCAAAAGTTTGAGATGAAGGATTTGGGAGAGCTGCATTATTTCTTGGGCATTGAGGTGATTAGATCACCAAGTGGGATACAGCTCTTGCAGAGGTAGTATGGATTGGACATGCTGTCCAAATATGGGATGACAGGCTGTAAGCCTATTTCAGTTCCTTTGGAGCAGAATGTGAAGCTGAGCACAGATGCATGTGAGCTTCTGGAAGACCCTACTATGTACAGACGCATAGTAGGAAGTTTGATTTATATGACTATTACCAGGCCAGATTTGAGCTATGCTGTTGGATTGGTAAGATAGTTTATGCAGGCTCCAAGGAAACTGCATTTGGATGTGGCTAGACGCATATTCAGGTATGTGAAGTCCACATTGCAGTATGGACTATTTTATGAGATTGGGGTTCAGATACAGTTGCATGGATACACTAATGCTGATTGGGTTGGTAGTATTTCTGATAGACGATCTACTAGTGGATATGTGTTCTCTTTTGGGAGTGCTCCAGTCACTTGGAGCAGCAAGAAACAGCCTACAATTGCCTTGTCGAGCACAGAGGCCGAGTACAGGGGTGCAGGCTGCATGTGAGGTAGCTTGGTTGCATAAGCTACTTTATGATATGCATCAGCCTATAGATGGGCCAGTTGTCATTTATTGTGACAACATGAGCAGTATACACTTGGAAAATAACCCAGACTATCATGCTAGAACAAAGCACATTGAGGTGCATTATCACTATGTGCAGGAGAGGGTTTACTAGGTCTTATTGATCTAGTTTATGTCAGCACAGAGGATCAGGTAGCTGACATATTCACGAAGGCATTGGGTGCAGAGAAGCTGCGCAAGTTCAGAGACCTGCTTGGTGTGCAGGAATTGGGATTGAGCTCGAGGGGGAGTGTTGAGATATCGAGCTCCACTCGTGATATGCCAGGGTGACCATTGTGCATTTATGTCACCGACTTGTTAGCTGTAGATGCGGTTGGTACACTGCCCATGAATAATAGCTAGATGACAGCTATCCTTATCTACTCTAGTTCGTGGCTCAGTTAGTATGCCACCTTAGTTAGTTGAGTTTGGTTTGAGACCCATATATATGGTTCTTCTATTTCTATGTACTTGAGTTCTTTTTGGCTTACACAACTGAGAAGAGGAAAACTGTTTTCAGCCTCCACCTGTATGTGTATTCCCCCATTGTGCAAGCAAGAAAGCTACAAGTGAAACTCCTTCCTTCTCTCCCACAATCTTGACAATGATAGCATGCTAGATGATGGGTCTCAATTGTGATGGCCCATGATTTTCCATGATGCAATATGATTCATGAAGCACTATGATGAGTGCTAGCTATCCTTGTTTGCAAGGACAAGATAGAGCTCACTCCAATCATTGCAAGACAACCATTTGAGAAATGGAAAATTGACTTCATTGGGTCGATTAGTCCTGCCACACAATGCTCATAGGCCAATTATATCATAGTCACCATCATAAACTATCTCCCAAAGTGGGAAGAAGTACGAGGCACTAGAAAAAACGATGCTAGGACCACGACCAAGTTCCTTTAGGAGCAAGTAATCTCACGATTTGGTTGCCCCATTGAACTAGTCAATGATCAAGGCACGTAGTTCATCAATGAAGTGATTGCCCACCTCCTATCTACCTTCTTGATCATCCATAGGAAATCTTCACCTTGCTACCCTCAAGCTAACAACTAGGTTGAATCCACAAATAAGATCTTAGTGAATGTCCCGACCAAGGTAGTCTTTGCTTCTCGCAGGGGGCTGGGACAACGAGCTAATGGAAGCTTTATGGGCCTATCTATAAAATGATGGTGGGAGAGACTCCCTTTAAGAAGACCTATGGAACTAAAGCAATTTTACAAGTACAAATCTTCATTCATATCTTGAGAGTGGCCATCTAAGAGAGATGGGATGGAAAGGAGGCATGGAAGGAACACCTAGTTGAGCTAGAACGCCTATCAAAGACTTGACTCCTAGCCACCCATGTGCTGATTTGCAAAAAGACACAACGTAATAGCTAATTTGACAAGCATGTCAAGCATCAAGACTTCGACCAGGGCAACCTAGAGTTGTTATACTCACTGAGAAACCATAAACAAAAGACAAAGTTTAGGGGATTAGGGCCTTTCAGAGTCCGCACCATTAGCCAAATTGGCTATGTAGAGCTCGAGACCCTAAATAGAGAGGGCATAGGCTTCTTCAACGGTAGCCGCATAAAGAAGTACTACACACCCATGCATCCATCACACGATTCTTTGATGCTAGAGTCCCCCAATGTATGTGTTGCCACAATAATGGAGATTGAGGAGGATGAAGATGAGAAAGCAGTAGCACACCTTCTTACCTATGCATAATGGTCATTGCCCCAAAAGACACATACCTTCGATGCCTTGATCAGTGAGGGAGCCAACTCTAATATCTTAACTCATGACCATTGGACACTAATTGGTCAACCACAACTACAACCCACGAGTGCTAAACTTGGCCTATTCGGGGTCAATCATACACGCTTTGGGAAAAGTGCAAAGTCGTAGTCTCTATTGAGTCTGAGAGCACACCCATACTCTTTTATGTGTTGCCCAACACATGGGTTGCTGATAAGGAATTTTTGTTAGGATGTGCATTTAAAAAGTAAACACATTGTATACGAGTCACACCACATTCACCTTGCCATCGACAATGCATGCATAGTGACAGCTTTCAGCAAGGGCAGTGTAGCCACACCAAAGCCCGCAAAGCCACTGATAGAGAAACCTACAACAAGTCTAAGGAGGGGGTCTTCACTCGTCACAACCCACCAAGCCTCAACACCATCACATAACCGAGAGTGCAACCAAAGCCAATGAGCCCAAATTCAAATTAATACCTAAACATTGAGGACCGCCACACCTAGAAATGTGCAGACATGATCTCACAATGCTAGAAACTCATACTCAAGACCTAGGAGACAAATAAGGCACTATAGGCACGGTCAAGTCACTATGGGTTCCCAAAACCCTATTGCAAGAACAAGGCTATTATGAGGGCAATACCTGGATATGGGTGCATAAAGCCAAAACCACTAAGGGCACTACTCAAGCGCAACCCTCGAACTTGCCTACCCAGGATAGCACAATAGTTAAGGAGCTGAAGCCACAAAAGTATCAAGCTATGAAGCCCATAGAGCCTAAACCCACTAAGCCTAAAGAGCCTCAACAAGTCTACGAACTGAACACATAGCTTGCTACTCCTAGAATGTCTCAACCTAGCACTGCTAGCATTTCAAGAGCCTCACAAGCATCTAGTAGCACAACAACAAAATCGCAAACCATGCCTATCACTCAAGAATCTAAACCAATCCCTCCCAATCCACAAAAGCTGCTGACCTTAGCTATCGAGCTATCTAGCCTAGTCAAACCCCAACCCCTTTTGTAGTCCTTAAAACCTCTTACGAGCGACGATCTATCCTTACCTTGGCCTTGGACTAAGCTGAGAATATGAGGTATGACTTGGACACTTTCTTTCAACGCTTAGATGCTACGTTCACCATGCTTGCTAAAAGCTATGCCAGATTAGACTAAGGTCTTTTAGATGAGCATTTAGCAATTGAAGTGGGCACACTACATTGCTCTTGGGAGGAGTTTGAATTTGTATTCATTAAGGCTCCCATGGTAGTTGAAGAGTTAGTCAACAAAAAAATCTCTTGCAAGCAAGCATGCAAACAATGACTCATCACATCTTATAAAATGTGCATGATCTCTGCCATGACCCAAGAAATGGAAGCATTAAAAGCCCGAATCAAAAATGATTTTACATTCTTGTGTAAATGGTATGCTCTGACTCCAATGGGAATAAGAGGGTTGCCGATGATCAATGCCGAGCAAAGATGTGCAATCAAAAAAATCAGAGTATTATCTGACTCACGTGGCTCCTACCTCCTTCAGAGTCTTAGCTATCACTTGTAGTCAAACTTTACATGATCACAAACTCACCCATCCCTTCCTAGACCACATCTTGACTGAGGAGGCATTACATATTGCTAGCTAAATTGCCTCTAGTGACTTTCTAACGGATTTCCTGACATACATAACATGCATCAACATTCAAGCTTTTGACATGGACCACCATGCCTACTTGGAATACAATCAGCAATTCTACACTTGGCTCCTGTAGAAGTAACACATCATGAATGCGCGTTGATTTCCCTTAACCCTTCAACCTCTAATCCTAGGAAGGATTCTTCTCATTTCCAAGGGGGGAGGGGGTAAGGTGGAAAAACATACTTTAAGAAAAGTTTTATGGATTTTTATTAGATTGTGTGGATTACTTGAAGAAAAAATTTCTTTTTGTACTTGAGCATTTCATGTTTGTATAAGTGCACAATCATTCTCTACTCAGCTTCCTACAGGTATTTATCTTAAGGAAACTAATGGTGAGCTGTAGTGTTAAGACAAGGACCCACAATGGCAAGTCAGGAGAAAAGCACCAAACTTCATTTCTCAGAAGAGGAACAAGCAGAGTACAAGCTGTTAATAGAGGCAAGGGCCTTCGACTAGTTCACGTGTAGGCATGTCCTAAATTTGGAGGATGTAGCCATGGAAGAATAGGCCATGAAACAATGCAATCTAGAGAAGTATCTAGAGAAATTTGGACAAGCAGTGGACTAGGAAAAGTATATGGAATTCCTTTGAACCTTCAATAGGAACTGCGGCACTGTAACTATGCAGCAAGAAGAGAAAAATTGCCAAGTGGAGGTCGAGCTGAGTCTTGAGGTTGTGGAAGGCCTAGGAACTAGTGCCCAAGTGCCAAACTTTATACCACCCTCACAGAAGGCAAGGGCAAGGGCTTGCTTCACTTAGTCTGCCGACTACCTTGATGGCTACCACAACCACCCAAAGCACTATGCCCAAGGTAGATGCCAACAATCTCATGGTCTGGGGTGGTACTCTTGGTGCATAGGGCACAGGAGATAGCCCTAAGATGTAAGTGCAGGAACCCTTATGACTAGAACCAAGAGATCGGCGACTACATACATCAAGTCAAGACAAGACCCCAAAAGGAAAGGGATAGAGTCGTGCCGCCTTCCATTAGCTACGAGGAATACATCAAAGAGCTTCTCTCACAACTCAAGAAAGCAAAGGAGGATAAGAAAATAATGATAGTCAAGTTGGAGGTTGAGAAGAAGATATTAGTAGCCTACCAACTCGAGAAAACACACCACATGGTGGGCTACCAGAAAGAGATAAGTAAAGGCATGGCTCAAGGAAAAACAAGGAGAAGAAGATAAGTGGTGAAAAGGGCTTGAGGACGAGCATCAAGAACTAGTCGCCTACAACGACAGTACAAACTCCTCATTGTATAGAATGAAGAGCTAACAGGGTGAATGAAAAGAATCCAAGAGGCCATAGATCAGCTCGCAACAGAAGAAGCTGAGAAAGCTCAAGAAGGAGAAAAGCATCAAATACAAATAGATGAATTGATAGGTAGGCTATTGATAGAGATGGAAGAGCGAGGGACATTAAAGAGAGAGATCGAATGCTTGAAGAAGGAGAAGGAGAAAATAATAGAAAAGTGGAAAAAGAAAGAACCAACCATAGTGGCCTTAACACAAAGATTTAAAAAAATCTTAGAAGAAATGAAATAGAAAGTGGAGGAATGGGTGATGAAGAGTGAGAGAAGAGTGAAAGACCCGGTGAGCTCCTTGGCCCTTCTTTCTTGCAGAAGTGAATAGAGTGTTAGTAGAAAGCAGAGCAAAGGCCACACAAACAAGACCAAAAGCCCAACAATGTGCCTTCCTCAGCACTGTCTTGGATGTCACACAATTAAAAGAGGAGCAGGCCTTGAGACACTAAAGAAAAAGTTGGAGATCACCCACATAGCCATAAGGCATGTGGGGTGTGCTTTACTGCAAGGAGAAGGGACCATCCTAAGCCAACATGATCAAAAAATTTATTTGCTAAGGGTAGGGCTAACAGTCCAAGATGTGGACTTGCTAGGATTCAAGGAAGAAGAACCACAAGAGGCCAGAAGAGAATATAAAATGTAGAGGCCACTTCCAGAAGCAGGGCTAGAATTCAAAATGGGACTGCCAAATGAGGAGCTTGTCTTGCAACCTCCCTCTCCACGACCAAAAAGACAACAAGAGGTGGACACCAGTGGTTGAGGGGAGTTCTAGGTGATAAGCCAAGCCACCAATTCTCTTCATGATCTAAAAGGGGCCATAGAACCCATGGGCCAGCTTGTTATTGTTACTATCCTTGAGAGTAGAGTAACAAGACTTTGGTACTTTCAATAGCACTAGCTTTCTCTCTTGGAATTCCATGTTCCTTCTCCTCTCATCAGCATAAACCTTCATGTGATCTTGTGCCTTCAAAAGATTCACTTTACATTATTAAAGCAAGGCACGGATATGCTCTAACTCCTCTTTGCTCTAAAGGTTTATCTTGTCATTAAAGAGGATTATAGAAAGGGGAACCTTATATCCATATAGTGCCTTAGAAGGAGAAACCCCAATGCTAGAGTGGGTGGAGTTTCTCTATGAAAACTCAAACAATTGGAGCCACATATCCCAATTGTGTTGTACATCATGTCAAAGTGCCTCAAATAGGTCTCAAACCATTTATTGACTCTCTCAATCTGATCATTTGTTTGGAGGTGGTATGCTACGGATGAAGCAAGCTTGGCATCCATAGATATGAAAACCACTTACCAAAAGTTGCTTATAAAGATTGCATCCTTGTCATGCACTATGGCTTGCAATAATGCATGTAACTGAAACACATGCTTCATGAACTGAGTAGCCACCTGAGACATAGTACACTGAGTTTTAGTGGAAATACAATTGGTAACTTTAGTGAGCCTATCAACTACCATACAAAATTGTTTCATCCTTTCTTGGTTATAAATAAGCCTATAATAAGATCCATGGTGATATATTACCATTTTATTTTAGGAATTTACAAGGACTATAAGAGATCGATTGATCTAAGTATGTTTTCCTTGTTTTGTTGGTATGAAATAGAGCTGGACACAAAAATTTTGTCATCCATCCATAGACCCTTCTAGTGAAGACTCTTGGAAATCCTATCATATGTTTTGAAGACACCAAAGTGACTAGTAGTGGGGCAAGAAAGCATCTCTTCCATGATCTTCTATGTGAAGGGAGAAGTGTGAGGGATGGCAATCTTGCCATGGGGCCATATGAGTCCATTCTTGATCTAATATTGTAAGTTTTCTTCCATTACCTCATGCTATAATTTTTAAAATGTGGTTGAATTCATCATTTAGCAAGTAGGCCTCCTTGAACTTCTCAATCCAATCATTATACAACTACAATAAATAACATATTAGAGAATTTGGGATCTCCCAAGTTCCACTTTCAAGGAGTAAGGATTTGACCAAGTGGCTAAATCTTAACCCCATATTTGAGAGTGGGATTTGGGGGGATTGCTTATATAGTATTTAGGAAAATTCCACCTTCAAGTAAGGGGGTAATATTTGACCATGTGTCCAAATATTAATCACATTACGAATTCCCAAATTCTTGAATATGTGGTTAATATGAATAATACATGTTATGCCCACATGTGTGATAGTGAATCAACTACTAGATTGTCTTTGCCCCTAATGTGAGAGATATCAAAATTAATTTTGCAAAATTTTCACCTATCATATGTTGAGGCTATCAACCTTTCAATGGGTTGGGAAATGTCAAGCTTCGAAGGCTCAGGAAATGGATATGACAGTGATGATTGTGCCCTAGCCTCGTTGTTAGAGAAGCTGTTGTTGCGATGTTGGTACGATTGAGGTAACAACCGTCGTGAGCTCATTGTAGAGCTTGACCCAAGAAGAGAGCCTAGCCCATGACTATGCTTTGGTTCATGCGATGTGGGTACTCGCAAGGGTGATTTTTTGCATTCGGCAACGTGGCTTTGTTGCGGTTCTTTGAGCGAAAAGAAGAAATCAAGAAGAAGAGAATGACTATGTTGGAGCATGCAAGGAGAAGATTAAAAGCACCAGTAGTATCCCTACAAGCACCCATTCCACCATGGGAAGATTGTTTCCCAATGGATTGGAATGTGGAGCTCATAGTGTGGGAGCAAAAGGAAAATAGGCACCAACCCTTCAACTTCACTTTCCAATTCCCCTCCACACTATGTAGAGTACTATTAACCAAAGTGGTGGAGGAGGTGATAAGTGTGGGAGGAAGGCTCAACAATAGGTGGAATCAAGAGAGGGAGAAGAATCCAATGTAGTGGGGAATGGAAGCACCTAATTATTGGGAAAACAAAGTCAGGGAGGTGCCTAGGACAATGAAAGGCTATGAGTCCCAACCAAAGTGGAGGAGGAGAATCTAGGATGGCAACATGGACACCTGGATATCATTTGGCAACACACTACTCTTTGAGAGGAACAACCCCATGTACACGCCATATCTGAGAAGGGTAGGGGTGGACTTCAACCTTGACATCCACGACAGATATGATTTCCTAAAACTAGACAATGTAAATGCCACCAAGCTGCCAGAGGATGCTATGACCTTTAGTAAGAACAACTTACGAGACTTGATCACCCATTTTCTCAACGAGTTCACTTTTTTCTCAGACCCCACCTTTATTACTACTTGTAACTATATTAGATTACTTAGGGTACTACTTAAACAGGATCCTACACCTCAAGAGTATCACCTCCCACCCCTATTTTTTGATCTTAATGCTGACATAGATAGTTATGCCGTGGCTAGGTTGATGATGCATGCTACTCTCTTACCATCCTTTTGCATGGCCCTCTTAAAGGACATGAACGATGGCCACTTCACTAGGTGCAACCACCCATTTTTGTCCACAACTCCTCTCCAAGTTAGAGTGAACCTAAAAGGATGTATGCAAGGAAAAGCCTTCCTTAGCAAGTCCCTTAAGTCCCCCAACTTCTCCTTACAACCATGATGATGAATATTAGTTCTTTGTTCCTTTTTTAAAAAAAGGAAAAGAAAAGAAAATCACAAGAGAAAGTAAGAAACTCACTACATGAGCACTATAGTCACTGCACCTCTAAGGGTCCTCAAGTTAGGTGCGCCCAGTGGCCTCAGTCGACTGGCTTTATCCCTAAACCCCTAGCCCCTTTTTGATTCCCCACTTCACTCTTAGGACACATCAAGGGCAGGACATACCTAGTGAGAGTGGATTTTTGAGCCCGGGATGTGCCTAAAATTTGCCAAAAATTCTGAAATTCAGGGGAAAAATATTTAACATCGAGGGCAGCGGCTCTAGCTAGGACGATTTTAAGCACCAAGTGAAAGACGGCTTTTAAAAGGCACGCGAGTGGCACTTGTGGATTTTTGATAATTTTACGGACTGCCGTGCGGGATGTCAGGAGTTGTCAATCAGTGCGGAATGTCAAGCCAGATGCCGAGGATTTTTTAGAGCTCGAATCGGAGCCAAGACGGGAAAATGGCCACAAAATGGCCAAGATACGAAGAGGTGGGCATTAAGAGGACCAAAGGGGGGTGTCCTTTGGGGAGTTTGACCCCCCCCCCCCCCCCCCCACCCCTCCCTCCCCCCCCCAAAATTTCATGCAACATTTCGTGGGAAAAAACATGGAGAAGATGAAGGAAACATGATTAGGCGTAGGGCGCATTTTTCGCCATCATGCTCCTTCCTCATGATTGGGGGCTGTGAAGACCCTATCCAACTGACAATGGGGGCCAACTTCTCTCTCTTTGCTGATCTTATCGCCGCCCTTCGGGCGAGCAATGGCTGTGTGGATGAAGAGAACATATTCTAGTCTTTCTCTCTCCTCCCTCTCTCTCTTCTCTATGGGCTGTTCATGTGTGCCATCTTGAAGGAGGAATTAGGGAAGGAGAATGAAGGAAATGGTGATGAAGATTGATGGATATGCTGAAGATTGAAGTATAGCATTGGATTGAGAGCAATGGAGGCTCCGTTTGCTGATTATGCAATCATTCAAGGCATCTCGGGTTACGTAAAAACACGGTATGACCATTTTTATGAAAAAAATGAAGGATTTTTGATAGTTTATGATGATAATTATGTTCTTATTGGATGAAAATTTGTTTGTGAGCTGTTTGTATCATGAATAATTGCTGTGTATTAGAAAATTTTGGTTTTGCAATGATTTACATGCTTTATTTAATTCTCGTAAACCCGAAATGTGGTTTTTAAGTGGCAAAATGGTAGTTCTTCCGTTTCGGGTAGGTAAAAAGTGTTCCCATGGGGCGAATATGAAAGATAAATTGAATGTTAGTATGCTGAAGTGATTGGAACAAGAAAAAAAAATAGCATATTTTATTACCAAATAAATCAAGAAAATGGAAAAAATAAGGGGAAAAATAGAAATACATCTTGGAAAAATAAGAAAAAATATAAGAATTATTCATGGATGTGTGGTAGTGGCAGAGCATGAGGGCCAGCCTCAGTTTGCCCTATCTCTTTGTTAAAGTTTGTGATTTACTGCTTTTTCCACATCAAAACATGACAAAATGAACCTCTACACCTGTGCAACGAAAGCAATACCTAAACGTAGGGGGTTTGGATGTTTGAATGGTGTGATTTGCGTGCTGATTGTTGCTGATTTTCTTATGTACATCATGACATAGAGTCCGTGTGTTTTTATTAAGAGGATAGTAGCACGAGTATTATCTCGGTGCTATCCTTTCATCGCTGCAACGGGTTAGTGAATAAGAATTGAAAGCCTGATTGTGCACAAGCACGTTGCTGATTTGAAAATGATGTTTGAGCACTTTAGAATCATTCAATTTGCATGTGCATGGAACCATGATATCGAAATACTTTCGAAATGAAGAGTGGAGTTTGTTTGTTTGTTTTATATGTTGAGCAGTGCATCAAGGGGCTAATCCCTGCGATGTAGGAGAGTTGTAGTGGGGCCGCGGTGTTTCTACCGAGAGGTTGTCTCCCATGTATGTGATTATCGTGGTATTTATTGCCAAAGTGTATGGGTTCTCCCTCTGAGGAGTTTATAAAAAGGGAAACGTTGGACTACAAAACTATAAAACTATAAACACATAGATTAGGCTTTAGGACAGTTCGTCTTTAGCTGTAGATTGACACTCCTGGTCCGCGAGGCTGTGAGGGTGTATTTGTCTGTTATGAGCATGAGGTCCGGCTAGTGCCATAGCCAGTGCTGGACCATTTCAAGTCCCATCAGTGGTGCGTTTGCCGGGAGCTGCCAACAAGTGGTGGTTCCCGAATCTAGGGTTTTTAGGGACCAAAAAGTTGGATTATGTCCTTTGACAAGGACCGTCAAGCCAAAATACAAAAAGTAGAAAGTGCTGAGAGGGCTAGATGACGATTGGAGATTGTAAGTCGTTATTGTCCTCAAAGGAGTAGCCCGATACGCATAAGAGGGAGTGGTCTTAGTAACCCAACTACTGCACATAGTCCTTTAGGTGCAGGAGAAAGCGTAAGTTCTTCCTTTCTTCCACCAAGTCAACCCACTTCAAGTGGCGGTGTGATTCCATCAGTTCAAACTCCTAGTGTCAATCCGATTGTCGTCATGGCACAATCCATTGCAATTCCTGTAGGGACGCCAGATTTGCCAGCTTTAGGAGTTCCTTTGCCCATTTTTAATGGGTTAGCTGAAGAAGATGCGGAGTTTCACATTTGTGAATTCCAAAGACTAATGTTTAATTACCACATCCAAGATGAGGGACATCTTATGATATTCTTTAACATGACATTAAAAGGAAGGGTTGTAGTATGGTATCATAACATAGAGACTAGAACCATAACTACAATCGACCAATTTTATGCAGCTTTTCGAGGAGAGTATGCCCCTGAAAGAGGTGGCCAATACTGGTTGCGTGTTTTGAATGTAACACGCCAAGACTCCCATGAGAATGTGAAAGCCTATGCCAAGAAGCTTTAGGAAGTGTTTCGTAAGTTACAAACTTACATTCCTATTCTGCGAGCTGCCCAATTGCAATACTTCTTGCATGGATTGGATTTCAATATTCAGGTACAATTGAGCAGTGTGGCTTTGGCTGATATAGACACCGCCATTACGCGGGCAGAAGGAGTAGAGTCACGATTACAAACGGCCTACTCCTCTCGAATAAATCTTAATGCGGGTTTAGTACCTGGAGGAAATTTACCATTGACAAATGGAAGTCAAGGGATGCCTATGAATAATCTTAATGGGAGAGGAAGCATGGTTCAAAATGTACCTTTGCTACCAGCTCCTCCCAGTGTGACTATGCCTATGGCTAGTTAGTTGGCTCCACCAAATGTTGAAAGCCAAGTTTTGAACCCTAATGTTGTTCCTGTGAGTCAACAACCAATGCCCAATCAGATTGTTAGGCCAATGGAACGACGGATAGACAATCAAGGCTATGAGTCGAGTGCATCCAATGTCCTTGGCGAAGTTAAGGATATGATGAAGCACTACACTGATATGATTTCTGAACAATATCGGCAAATAGCTATTGACATCAATTTCTTGAAGAAGTAGCAGAATCTGATAGGGAGTCGACGCCCTAAAGAAGGTGGCCCCTAAAGATTCAGCTATAAGTGGTGTGCGGACAATATTTCTCTAGACACGGTCCAAATGTTACATGTGATATTTGTGGGAAGTCGGGCCACTTAGCTGCTACCTGTTGGAGTAAGATTAGTTCCCTCCAACAAGGGAGTAAACAGCCAGGTCCAATTAATCATAGAGCGCAAGGTAATAACCTGTAGCAAAATGATGGACCAAGACAAATATTGCAAAGGGGAAAGACCATTATAGAAGAGTTGCCACAAGGCAATGGAGTCAGCCTTATTGAGGCTGTACGCGTCAATGACGCTGAAACCTCTAACGTATGAGCCATGACAAGAGGCCAAAAGGCTAAAGAGGTTGATAGAGATAATGTAAAACCGGTCGAGGGAAACCCTAAGCAAGGGGACAAGGGGACGCAAGTCCTGAATCCTGGCATGGAAGGTGGACCTCTAAGGCCTATTGACAAGAAAGTCGATCCCAAGAAGGATGAGGAAGTGCCAAGAAAGAAGGCAAGAGCTAAAAAAGAAGCAACAAAGCCCATCTCGAGACCAAAAGAAAGGATGGTTTGGCGAGAAAAACGAGCTTTAGCTACCTATCATGATTTTGATTTAGCAAGTTCTCTTTGCGAAGTCAAACCAGATGTAAACCTCTTACAGTTGATTAAATTATCTCCAGGAGTATGCAAGGAATTCAAGAAGATCCTGCATATTGGGTATATTGTAGAACCTTTGGGCATAGCACGAGTAGGGGAAGATTGGTTTGATCATGCTGAAAAGAATTGCCCTAGGGTCCCAGCATACATGGATGGAATATTAGTAGAGCATGCTATTGTAGACACTGGGTCCTTCGTCAATATCATGAGTTCAGAGTTGATGGAGAGGTTGGGTCTAGGCATCCAAAAGGATAGCTCCACCCTTCTTAGAATGGCTGATGATAGTCTAGGACAACCAGAAGGTTGCGTTACTAAGGTCCATGTTACAGTCGCAAATGTAGAATGCTTCTTGGACTTTAGGGTAATAAGATTTGCAGGACGTCCTAGCTATCGTGTCTTGCTAGGTAGGCCTTGGATTTTACGAACAGACTGTCAAGTCGATATACCTGCCGGTCGAGTGGTTCTAGGTAGAGGTGCTAATCGAGTAATAGTCGATGCTTACCCTGAGTCTCCTCAGAGTGAGAGAGCTCCTTTATCCTCTACTGAATTAGAAACAGCAAATGATCCATCTGGTAGTGAGACATCATCCAGTGATGAATCTAAAGAGGGGTCCACTACAGAGGATATTTATCAGATAACTCTAAATGAGCCGATAGAGCCGCAAGATAGGATAAGAGATGCGGATGTGATAGAGTTGGACCTTGGAATGCCGAATGATTCGCGGCCAATTAAATTAGGTTCCATGCTCAGTTCAATAAAAAGGGAGGACTATGTGTCCTTGATTCAAGAATTCCGCGATATCTTTGCTTGGAGTTATGACGAGAGCTGAGAGGCATTCCTCCTAGCCTGGATGTTCATACTATTCCTGTAAAAGAAGGCAGCCGTCTTGTGTGTCAAAAAGTAAGGTGTATGCCTTTTGAATTGAGGGATGGGCTGTTTGAGGAGTTGCAGAAGTTACGGAAAGCTGGTTTAATTTTCCCTGTACAACACACGGAGTGGTGTTCACCAGTTGTTATCAGGAAGAAGAAAAACAACCAGATCCGACTATGTGTAGATTTTAGAGAGCTGAATAAGAAGATGGTTAAGGATTACTACCCGTTGCCATTTATTGACCAGATTTTGGATCAATTAGCGGGTAGGGAAATATATTCGTTCATGGATTGCTTTGCATGATATAACCAGATGGCAATTGCATAAGCAGACAAGTTGAAAACAGCTTTCATTACTGTCTTTGGGACTTTTGCGTACCATGTGATGGCCTTTGGTTTGTGCAATGCACCTAGATCATGGCAACGAACAGCAGACAAGACCTTTGCTGACATCTCCCCAGATGAGTTGAAAGTATTTGTCGATGACCTGGGGGCAGCCATTGTGAGGAAAAGGATGTTGATTATCTTAAGAAAGTGCTTTGAGCGCTGCAGACAATTTTGTATCGCTCTTAATCCACGGAAGTGTGTCTTTGGAGTGCCTTATGGGCTATTGCTAGGCCATGTGGTCAATTCAGTAGGAATCGCAACTGACCCTGAAAGGATCAAGGTTATAGTCGCTATGAGTCCACCACGCACTTCGAAAGAGGTACATAGCTTTCTGTCATCGGTAGGGTACTATCGAAGGTTTATAAATGCCTTGGCAGAAAAGACGTTGCCATTAACAAACTTATTATCCTTTAGCTGTCTATTTGTATGGAGCAACCCTTGTACGGTAGCTTTCAAGGATGTGAAACAGGAGCTAGTAAAAGCACCAGTTTTAAAAGCACCTAAAAGAGGTGAGGTGTTTTACATATTTTCAGCAGCCACCATGCATAGCATCAACTGTTGTTTAGCCCAAATTCGGGAGGAAAAGTGGTATCATCCGATAGCTTTTGCTAGTCAAAAATTGGGCATTTCAGAAATTAACTACACCTACATGGAGAAGTTGTGCCTTACGATGGTCTTTGTGACTAAAAAATTCACGCACTACATCCTCTATGAGAAGGTAGTTTTCTATATGAAGGCGAAAGGGCTTAGATTGCTTATGAACAAGCTATAATCGCCTGATCGTTTAGCAAAGTGGTTAATCACTTTGCAGGAGTTCGATTATGAGATTAAGAGTAAGCCACCGAGGTTGCAGGGGATTGTGGAATGCCTTGTGGATTTCGGGGAGCCAAAAGAGACTTTGGCTGAAGGAAGTGATATCGAAGAAATGTTTAAAATTGATACAACTTCTATCCCATCTTGGTATGCTGCTATCACACATTATCTATCAACGGGAGAGACTGGAGATGGTTTATCCAAATCAGAAAAGAGGAAAATCAGACAACGTGCTTTGAAGTTTTCCTTGATCGCAGGGACACTATATCGGTAGGGTGTTGAGGATATCTACCGCTGATGTGTGATGCCTGACGAGGTTCCTTTCATCTTGGAAGAGTACCATGACTCTGCATGTGGAGGGCACTTCACTGGACGTTTGACGGTGCAGAAAGCTTTAAGAGCTGGATATTGGTGGCCGTCCATCTTCCAAGATTCCTTTGAGTATGTTAAGAGATGTGATACCTGTCAAAGACATGACAATAGAGAGAATAGGAAATGCCCGCTTATGCCTATCATGGCTATCCTTCCATTTGAGAAGTGGGGCATTGACTTTGTGGGTCCTATCACCCTGTCATCTACTGCCCAGAAGAGGTACATTATAATAGCAATTGATTATTTTACAAAATGATCAGAAGCACGGGCGACGAGGCAGGACAATGCAAAAGAGACTACAAGTTTTCTTTTAGAGTAGATTATCTGCCGTTTCGGTCCACCGAAGGAACTAATGTCAGACCGTGGAACTCACTTTTTGAATAAAGTGATCAAAAGCTTGACTGAAGCTTGGCAAATCAAGCACAATAAAACGACCCCCTATAATCCGCAAGCCAATGGGCAAGTCGAAAGTACTAATAAGCAGCTTGTGGGTATCTTGTCTAAAATAGTTTCGGAGAAGAAACAAGACTGGGACAGGAAGTTGTATGTAACAGTATGGGCATACAATACAACATTCAAGCGAGCTACCGGCCATACTCCATTTAAATTAGTTTATGGGGAAGAGTGTGTGTTACCCCTGGAAATCGAGTTGCCAACCATACAGTTTGCAATTAACCACTATTTGGGAGACGAGGATTCACTCTTTGAACGTTTCATGACCATAGCCCACCTAGATGAACTGAAATTGCAGAGCTTATTACACCAGGAGGTAGCTAAACGTCGGATGAAGAAATTGCACGACCTTAAAGCAAATAAATATACCTTTAAAAAAGGGCAATTAGTTCTGTATTATGATGCATGTAGGGAGCTATTTCCAAGGAAGCTAGAACCTAGATGGGATGGCCCCTACAAGATTGTCATGATAGGGAAAAATAGGTCTACGGCTCTACTAGCTGATCTACAGGGAGTAGAATTTAAAAATAAGGTTAATCTTAATAAGATTAAACCTTATTATTTCTAAGTATGCTAACTCAGAGAAATGCATTGCAGGTCCATGCTGGGGCTGATTTGAGACCTGTAGAAGAGCTTAAGCTGGTTGATGGGGTGGTTAATTCCTTATTTGGAGCACCCATATCTAGAGCAAAGATACTATTAGGGGAAACTTATCTGGTGGAGCAAAGGATACAAAGTGATTGAGCAAGAAGACGAAACCTTTGTGTGGGAGATCAAAGTCTTCTGCCACCATCACTGCTTACGAATGTTGACAAGTATCCCTGTTGAGTTCAATGAAGAAGGTGGGATGGAGCCGTCAGTTCATCCTCTAAACATGTTAAATTTTGACTATCATAATTACGAATAGAGGAGTTCGTGATGGCAGGCTGTGTAAATCCATTGTGGACGTACACATTATATTTTGACGGAGCGTCCACCAGGGGCCCTAATAAAAAAGGGAGTGTTGGAGTAGTAATCCGAGATCCTCGACGTAGAGTTACGATGAAGTTAGCTGCTTATCTCGGGGTAGGATTCATTAACAATATGACGGAGTATAAAGCCTTGATTATGGGACTGCTTATTGCCAAACAAGGTGGTATTCAGTGGTTGTTAGTAAAAGGGGATTCCTAGTTGATCTTGAATCAGCTAGATGGGACGTACACAGTGCGAAATCCCATCCTTTGTATGTATCTTCGAACTGCTTTGACCCTACTTGAGGAGTTTGAGAGAGTATCTTTTCAGCTGATTCCACGTTACTGGAATCAGTTTGCGGATTCACTAGCAAATCTTGCTTATGAGGAAGACCTTTTTTTCAACTATGGTCCTAATATGGATATTGCTATCAATGATGAGACAGTACCCGGTCGCTTGTGGGGAATGTTATCAGAGCATGCAATATATGGCAGGCGATGGTTGATATGGGTGATCCAAAGAGTAGCCGAGACCAATCTACCGTTGTTATCCTAGACCCATAGGCTAATTAGATAACATGTTATGTGTACACCTCTTGCTATATATGCAGGATGGATGGGTCATAACCTTATGCATTTAGTTTAGGGCTGTGAGTCCTATTTTTCCTCCTTGGAAAGGGGCATATGATTGCTCTTTCGGGGAGGGATGAGTCCTATTTTTCCTCCTTGGAAAGGGGCATATTATTGTATATCTGTACTCTTTTGGGGAGGGATGTGTAGGTGTTATTCTGTTTGATCTCGTTAGGCCAAGAGGGCCAGTTTTGCGAGGTTTTGAATGCTTTATTTCATTAGGCCAAGAGGGCCAGTTGTCTGTTTAGTACAGGTGCGGTTAATGGTTTCTTGTTTTAGTCTCTGTGCTAGACAGGTTTAAAGAAGAGCTTGGAAGGAGCCTTTGTCGCGCGGAAGCTTCTCGTGGCCCTATCCAGGTGATATCTCTCCTTTACAGAGTAACGTGTTTTTTATGCTATATGTGTTTATGTACTTGTGGGGGATTTTCTTTTCTTATTGGGGACCGGCATCCAGGGCATGAAGTCCCAGGTTTAGGTTAGGTATGTCTGGGGGAGGACTGAATAGTCATTGCCTCCTGTAAAGACATTGTCAGGCATCGAAAGACCTGTTTTAGAGGGTAGTTCTAGTGGCCCTGTTCTGCTAGCCTGCTAGGCAGCCGTTCTAGGAGTTCTTGTTAGTTGTGAGGCAGTTAGAGAAGCCTGTCGAAGGAAAAAAAATGATGATGATAGAGGAAAAAATAACCCTGAATATCTTAAAGACAATAAATATATACAAAGGTGTGTAAAAAGGGGTTCTAATCCCTATAACAATAGAAAAGCAAAGAAAGGAAAATTTATAAGCAGTTGATCATCGCCCAACGAAGGCCTGGTGGGTTCCTAGGGACGAGTCAAACCCGGGGCCGATGCCTTATCTTCCTAGAGGTGGCATCTCGCTGGAAAAGAAGAAAGTAAGGAAGGTTGGAGCGAAAATAAAAGTGAGCGTCAGAAAAGGATTAAGTGTCGCCTTGCGAGGGCTTGGTAGGTTCTTGGGTACCGAGACAAGACCTGAGGCCAATGCCCTGTTCTCCTTCGGTCACTACGCTCAACTCCCTCCTTTTTACATGCTCGATTATGGTAAAATAAAAACTTAAAAGAAGAAACGTGCTAAAAGAAATACTTCTTGATCAAGCTATAGGAGTCCTCGCCTAGTAGGAGCTCCTAGTTGTGCTGTCCTTAGTTAGGTAGGTAGTTCAGACCACCACTTAGGGTAACCTCTTTGATAGTTCTTTTTAGTTTGGCCGTGTTGGAGCAGTCGGTTGGTGACTAGCTTCGGACCTTCTATCAAATTATGCTAGGCCTACTCCTTGTGGATTTCATGTCTTGGTTTTGCCAGGGGGTAGGGTGAGCATTGTACTGTGTTTTAGTATGTATCTATTTTGTATCAGCTTGATGCTTCCTTTGGTTGTTTTGTGCAGATCTGTTGTGGGATTCGACGAGCTGAGTCGCCCTATCCCATGGTCGCCAATGAGAGCGGAGTTTTGAGCGCGGGATGTGCCTAAAATTTACCAAAAATTCCGAAATTCAAGGGAAAAATATTTAACATCAAAGGCGGCGGCTCCAGCTAGGACGATTTTAAGCACCAAGTGAAAGACGGCTTTTAAAAGGCGCCCGAGCGACACTTGTGGATTTTTGATAATTTTTCAGACTACCGTGCGGGATGTCAGGAGCTGTCAGTCAGTGCAGGATGTCAAGCCGGACGCCCAGGATTTTTCAGAGCTCGAATCGGAGCCAGGACAGGGAAATGGCCACAAAATGGCCAAGATACGAAGAGGTGGATATTAAGAGGACCAAAGGGGGGATGCCCTTTTGGGGAGTTTGACTCCCCCCTAAAATTTCATGCAAAATTTCCTGGGAAAAAATGTGGAGAAGATGAAGAAAACGTGATCAGGCGCGCAGGGCGCATTTTTCGCCATCATGCTCCTCCCTCATGATTGGGGGCTGTGAAGACCCTATCCAACTGACAATGGGGGCCAACTTCTCTCTCTTTGCTGATCTTATCGCCACCCTTCGCGCAAGCAATGGCTGTGTGGATGAAGAGAACAGATTCTAGTCTTTCTCTCTCCTCCTTCTCTCTCTTCTCTATGGGCTGTTCATGTGTGCCATCTTGAAGGAGGAATTGGGGAAGGAGAATGAAGGAAATGGTGATGAAGATTGATGGAGATGCTGAAGATTGAAGTACAGCATTGGATTGAGAGAAATGGAGGCTCCGTTTACTAATTATGCAATCATTCAAGGCATCTCGGGTTACGTAAAAACACGATATGACCAATTTTATGAAGAAAATGAAGGATTTTTGATAGTTTATGATGATAATTACGTTCTTATTGGATGAAAATTTGTTTCTGGGCTGTTTGCATCATGAATAATTGATGTGTATCAGAAAATTTTGGTTTTGCAATGATTTACATGCTTTATTTAATTCCCGTAAACCCGAAATGCGGTTTTTAAGTGGCAAAATGGTAGTTCTTCTCTTTCGGGTGGGTAAAAAGTGTTCCCATGGGAGGAATATGAAAGATAAAGTGAATGTTAGTATGTTGAAGTGATTGGAACAAGAAAAACCAGAAAATAGCATATTTTATTGCCAAATAAATCAAGAAAATGGAAAAAATAAGGGAAAAAATAGAAATACGTCTTGGAAAAATAAGGAAAAATATAAGAATTGTTCGTGGATGTGTGGTAGTGGTACAGCATGAGGGTTAGCCTCATTTTTACCTATCACTTTGTTAACGTTTGAGATTTACTGCTTTTTCCACATCAAAACATGACAAAATGAACCTCTACACCTGTGCAACGAAAGCAATACCTAAACGTAGGGGGTTGGGAGGTTTGAATGGTGTGATTTGCGTGCTAATTGTTGCTGATTTTTTGATGTACATCATGACATAGATTCCGTGTGTTTTTATTAAGAGAATAGTAGCACGAGTATTATCTCGGTGCTATCCTTTCATCGCTGGAACGGGTTAGTGAATAAGAATTGAAAGCCTGATTGTACACAAGCACATTGCTGATTTGAAAATGATGTTTGAGCACTTTAGAATCATTCACTTTGCATGTGCATGGAACCATGGTATCGAAATAAAAAACCTGGATGCATAGCACCTGTTTTCAATGACGATGACCCACGTTTGAGGGTGGAAAGGCATCCTAAGCTGTAGGATAGACGTTCAGTTTCTTGGGGGTTTATTTAGTGAGGACACATGGTATCTCCTGGATTACTTTCGAAATGAAGGGTGGAGTTTGTTTGTTTGTTTTATATGTTGAGCAGTGCATCAAGGGGCTAATCCCTGTGATGTAGGAGAGCTGTAGTGGGGCCGCGGTGTTTCTACCGAGAGGTTGTCTCCCATGTATGTGATTATCGTGGTATTTATTGCCAAAGTGTATGGGTTCTCCCTTTGAGGAGTTTATAAAAAGGGAAATGTTGGACTACAAAACTATAAAACTATAAACGCATAGATTAGGCTTTAGGACAGTTCGTCCTTTAGTAGTAGATTGACGCTCCTGGTCTACGAGACCGTGAGGGTGTGTTTGTCTGTTATGAGCATGAGGTCCGGCTAGTGCCATAGCCAGTGCCAGCCCATTTCAGGTCCCATCACCTAGGGAGGTCACACTCGTCACCAATGGTTAGACCTGTCTCCCTAAGCTTCACCCATCACACCTCCCTTATGCATGAATTATGTCCTCAAGTGTGGGACAACATCCAGGCTTGCTTGTGGTTCACCCAACTGCCAGTTCCACTATCACAAGCACATTACATTGCACAGTAAGGTAGACACACCCCCTAGGCAGTGTACTTTTCTTTTTCTTTTAGGTAAAGATGAAGGTGACCAACCACCGACCTTGAAGGCCCTGTCATTCACTCGACATACCCTTGGCCTCCACCACCTCAATCATTCGACAAGATTCTCTCCCATGGCCAATCCCTACCACAATGTCCCATCATTGACCCAAGCGGCCACCCTTCAACTCATCGAGCCCTCATAAACAACAAACCGCAAGTGCCATGGGATTGACACTCGATTAGGAGGGGGTAATGTTAATCCTTGTATAGGATAAGAAAAAATGAAAAGAAAGAAAAAATCCAAGAAAATTCTTAAATGCGGACCCAATGAAGTCAACAAGAAGGAGAAAAGGCAAAAGGTGCAAAGGCAACCTTAGAAAAATGCAAAAGATAGAAGGATCATTTTTTGAAAGACGTCCCTAAAATTTTGTAAAAGAGCAACAAGCTCCCTCCTGTGCAAATTGTAAAATCTAGATGAGCATAGGTGAAGGGATAAGGTGATAGAAGGGGATAGGAAAAGAGGACCTTGGCAAGACGCTTGGTCATGTAAAAAAGAGGATGGGTGCCCAAGGGGTTTAGGGCTTGTATATAAACTCAAAAAGTGAATGAGAAGCTGGTGTTTAGCAAAAGTAGCTCTCTTCTTCTACTCTTCTCTTCCTCTTGCTTGTGCTTGTGCTTGTGCTTGTGCTTGAGAGAGGGAGTGTGAAAGTGTGTGGGAATGTGTGTGAGGGTGAGGGACTACGGTGGAGAAGCTCTCCATCTTCTCCTCTCTTCTTTTCTTCCCTTCTCTCCTCTTGTCTCACGCGTGCGGCTATGGTGGATGGAGCTTGACATTAGAGGGTTGAGCTTGCATTATGGATTGTGGAGCTACCAGAGTGCTTGAGAGAGGAGGCTACTCATTCGGGCATCAAGGTAAGCTCACTACACTCATAGGATTGGAAGTGCGTTGGCTAGGTGAGAGAGCCATTAGAGCTCACTTGAAATACTTGAAATGATAAGTGGTCCATGGGTCTTGGCAGTTGAGCATGAGCTCCCACTTCACCCTCTCCACCACACATCATCAAGACATAGAAGTACATGTGATGGCCTCTAACGATGCAAAAAGGTAAGGCAACTAAAAGTACCTATCCCAATACCACTAGCTAGCTATCCAAAAAAAGCATCACAATCCACTATCCATGAGGAACCACTTATAAATAACAACCCATAAAAATAATTCAACACATGCATATTGAAATTCAAAATAGTTCATGACCATCATGCTACTTTAAAGAAAAGAGCATGATGAATCCTTCAAGACCTCTTTTACCACTTAATATCAACAACATCCGAGTTGTATCATGAAAGAAGAACACTATTTCTCATCATAGATCTCACCCATCATGAATCTTAAAAATACTAAACCATCATACTACAATATCCTTATGCCTTAAGGATCAATACCAAAGCATAAGATACCACATATGTTGACCAAGAGCACATACAAAGTGAGTCTTGGCTATTATAAGAGAGATGCACCAATAATATCTTATTAGATGATTATTTCCCTTCTTCCTAGTTATTGCCCAGGGAACTTTTGATGTAATGTATCAATGATATTTTATCCAATGATGACTACTCCATTTTGGGTAGCGTCCTAGTTATTGCTTATGGAACTTTTGATGGGGCAAAAGGTAATGAAATATGTATAAGCATCACAATGCTTGGCATTCAACATAAGCTTCTTCAACTTAGTCTTTAAGAAAATACAAGACCCCATCAATATAACATGATTGAGAAAGGAGGGGTGACTTTGGAGAAACAAATTATACCCCTTAAACTTTAGGTATAACATGATGGTGATAATGAAGATGGTTGAACTCTTTAGTATGCTACAGTCAGTAGTTGTGCTGGCCTGTACTGCACTTCTTATCTTTACTATCATTCATAAGGAATGTGCTCCTTCACAGATAGTTGATTATAGCTCTTCCAATGCAACATCTCTTTCTTTGATTTAGGTGTTGCAAGTGATGATCATCAATGGCCAAGATAGTACTAGTGTAACAATGATATTTAGCAAGCTTGGCAGAGAGTCCCCACCTTTCTATAGTTACCTCTCCCTTCTTTGTGCATGAGAGGGCCATCCCCATGTGAGGATGCCACCTCATCCACTTTACTTCTCCTTCTTCCCACCATTCATCAACCTTAGCCATCATTTTCTATCTCTTTTCCTCCTTCCTCATTGAGTTTACTTCTCCTTCTTCCCACCATTCACCAACCTTAGCCTTCATATTCTATCCCTTTTCCTCCTTAGACCATAAGCCTTTAGCCCCTTAAATGTTTAATTATGTTCCAACTAACTATCTCTTCAATATCTATGATCATGCCTCGTATCATGGATTGTGTAACCATGTAATGGAGAAACATCATCTACTATCCCTACCAATACATTACATTGGATATAAGGTCTAGAGACCATTTTTTGGTCTACTTCCATGTGCTACCTACAACTAATCTATGGGGAGTTTTTGGATTATGTAGATAAGGTATATCCCTACCAAAATACACATAGCATATTTAACCCTCCTCCCTAGTCCACAAGCATTCATACGATGTGTTAGCCTAGATAGCCATGCATTGCATTGATAGATCATGGGTCATAGATACATGTTATGACAAGGAGTCTTTACCAAAATGGGAGATGGCTAGTTGACATGGATCATGGTTGGAGAATTTGAGCTACAAATAATGTACCAAGAGATTTCTATGTTGCATGTCCAAATGTAAAAATCACCATAGGAGATGTTCAAGATTATGAATATTTCTTTGTGTAGGATGTATCTACTTATCTATGATTATTGGGTAGCCATGCATTACTACAGTTTGAATGAAAATTAAGTGTCAAATGATGGTTCTACCTATGCTAGAATTAGAAGCGGTGATGGTAATATTGCTCATCTCCTCATCACCATATATGTAAATCATGAAAGAAACCATGATAGTCCTCCTAAATATCCTTTCCTCTTGAATACCAAAGAATTGAAAGACTCTTGAGATAAGATGGGTATTCAATAACTTGTGCCATTATAAAGCAAGACTATGATGGTACTTTAAAAAAATGCTATCACCTTATTTAGTAGGTGCTGATGCTTTTTTGCAATATTTATAGTATTTCCAATAATGGTTCATTCTGTTCTCAAAAGCTTGAAAATATGCATAAAAATATAAAAAGTAATATGTTTGCAAGGCTCAAGAGGATTTGAAGAATGATACTTTGCTTGAACTTGATGAATGTATCTTAGGATTTTATGAGATGTCTTAGGTTGAAGAAAGATATTTTCCTTGAATCTAAAGAGGTGTCTTAGGTTGAAAGTATGAGAGAACTTACAATATGGTTTGGAAACTCGAAACGAATTGTCAAATTAAGCTCTATTTACATGTATAGGGTAATTAAAGATTTTAAAAGGCATGAATGCATGTGTACAAGTGAAAGATTAAAGAAATGGGTTAAAACTAGGTTTAAAACTATGTCTAAGAAGGTAAAACCTATTTCTTTGCCATTACCTTTAGATAGTAGTAGGGAAAAGATAGAGCAAGCATTTCAACCAAATCTCAAAGATCCAAAGAAAATTGGGCATAAGTTCATTGTAAAGACTTTAAAAGAATTGAAAATTGGTTGTGTGGATTTTCTTACTCATGAGGAGAAGCAATGTTTCATGGTAATGCTATCAAAGGGTGTAAGGCATTTGCTTTTAAGCCACATGAGATTGGTTGTGTGAATCCTAGTGTTGTTGCTAAAATATAATCTTTACTATGTCACATGTCCCTTGGAATTTACAACCTATTCATATTCCAAAAGTTTATTTGTCAAAATTGGTTGAGTTGTTGAATGAAAAGATAAGGGTAGGGGAGCCATATTTTGCTCCATATTCAAATAGCTGGTTCAAGAAGAATGGGTATATATGGTTTATAGAGGATATGTAGCCAGTTAATAAGGTAACTATCAAGAATTTTGGAGCTAGTCCAATTGTGGATGAGTTTGTAAAATCCTTTTTACAAAGGGCAATCTATTCCTTGGGTGATATTTACTCTATGTATGATAAATTCCAATGAGCTATTGAAAGCGTATTTAACAACCATGAAAATGTAACGTCCCCACTTATCGGTTGTCCAAGCATGTTTTTAGTGGTCCATTGATAGAAAAATCTAAGTGACACCACTCGAAACTCTGATGGAATGTTACGGGGTTTGTCACCCAAGGTTTCTCGAGTCCGCCTCACAACTGAACGTTCGCGACCAAACCCACTAGGATTGACCTAAAACTTGAGTCCCTAGTAGTCAAGGTTTCTTGATAGCATTCTAGTGTTGGGTCGTGGACATCCTACTTTATGCAGAGATACCCAAGCCAAAGCAGACCCATGCTGCACTTGGTTCAAAGAGAATGGGAAACAAGAGATACCCAAGCCAAAGCAGACCCATGCTACACTTGGTTCAAAGAGAATGGGAAACAAGAGGGATGTGCCACTCAAGCTCTCTTCCCGTAGGGCATAGTCCCATTCCTGTCCCCTAAAACGGCATGAATCGAGGTTCTAACCTAACAATTTTTAAGGGTCGACAGACAACAGTAAAACCCACTTCCCTTACTAGGCATTCTTTAGTTATTTAATTAGGTCCTATCACATTTATGTGTGACATTTAAAATTAGCTTCCTTGATTAAGCCTTTAGGGAATAGGGTTCATTCGCGTAATTTATGTCATTGACACAAATCCATAGCAAGCAGCCCTTTTGACAAATAAGTTCAGCTTACACAAATAAAATATGCAACTTAAAGATACTTTATGGAAAGGGAAAAGGAGAGGGAGTACGGATGAAAGTGAGAGGTCATAATATCATTTTCCAAGAAGACATTCCTTTATCCCCATGGCAATTTGTCATCATAGAACCCTGCCATTAATTTACCATCAATCACAAGTACTTGAAATAATCATCCAAATGATAAACCAACAAGCAGTTGAATGTAGAAGCATTTTGGACATTGGTTGAAAACGAAATGTATTTCCAAATGATGCAAGAATAGATGCGATAATATTTCCATTGCATATTCGCTCTCCCCCTTAGGATCAAAGAGTGATTCTATGTAAAATTTACTTAACACTCCCTTCTTTTAGCTAAGGCATATGTTAAGGTTTCAAACACTATACAAGATATAAGTTCCATAGGTCAATTATATTGATCAATAACCCAACCTTCTTTTCAACAAGTACAGAATTATTAGTCTTTACTTTGTCTTGGGTTTTCCTAATCCTTGAGCTCTCCACTTGCTTTTGAGGGTTGGAGTTGTTGTTTAGCCCAACCTCGAATAGGATTGATAAACATAGTAGCTATCGAATGGATCTTAAAGCATCTTATTTTTAACCCTTATGATCATTGTTTGTGCTAACTATGCACATCTTCAAGATCCCAGTCTATTTAATATGAGTTATCAGTCCATGTTATCGTCAAGAGCTTGGACAAAGGTCTAGAGTTTTGAGAAAATGACTCTCTTTTAGACTAGGTTGCTTGCCATGCAATCCATCAGGCATGCAAGCTACAATATACTCTCACTGAGGTGAAAAACATATCTATTATTTACGAGAAAAGGAGAGTAGAAAATACCTTGGAATATTATATGTTGCTTATGCTATGTACGAACTTGTCACATATCATCTAGATTCCATTTACTTCTCTTGATACCCATGCTTTGCAAACTCCACCTTTTGAATATATGAGATGAAACCTATCCCTTTCAATGACCTACCCTTGAGCGGCATAATATGGGGCCTAATGTGTCTCATGCGGGAATCAAGGCAAACATATTATTAATTTGGAAATTTATTACTTATGACCAGTATCACAGTTGGATTGGCAGTGATGCCCTCGCCTGAGGCTTCATTGCTTGTTGTGGAATTGCCATCCGTGCGTGACATTCTCCGCTTTGTGGCCATTCTTGATCTTGTCTCCTTTAGATGCAATTTGCACAAGACTTTAGTGCCTTTTACTTGATTAACGGGGGCCAATTTAGGGAGAGAATTAAGCTATGAGGGAGGATAATTTCACGGGAAAGATAAGTATGTGTGGCCATGCCCTCTAAGGAGGGGAAGAGAAGGAGATCCTTCAAAAAAACTCTCTCTCTCTCTCTCTATCCCTCTCTCTTTCTCCCCCCCTCTCTCTCTCTTACCCTCTCTCTCTCTTTCCCTCTCTATCACCCTCTCTCTCTCCCTTCAACGAGCCAGGGCATCAAGGCCTTTCGTTCGTCTCCTTTTCTTATGATGGGGGGGGGGGGGGGGGGGATTTTATAATAGGGAAGGGGGTTATTATTGGGGGGAATGTGGGGAGGAGGTGGAGTAGTGGTGGTGGTGGTCTTCACCCCACCCACCAATTGTCCGTTGGCATGGCAGACTAGCAGAGGGGGGGAATTGGCATCATCTTCATAGTTAGCATCTTCCACTTCTACTCCACATCAATGTCATCTCTGCCTCCCTGATCCAATCATCATCTCATACTTCATCTTGCCCTCCCTCCAGCAGCTGTCAGCGTCGACAGGGGGAGGTGAGAAAAAAAGTGATTACTTTTAATTGTTAAAAAGGCCAGGGGAATATTACATCCTCTCCCCCTTAGAAAACTCGAGATGTCCTCATTCGAAAGAACTGGGGAAAAAAAACATTAATGGGGCTTAAGACCTGTGGGTTAGGACCCACCATGCGTCCGGCTGCGCTACTCGTAATGACTCAAGTAGTGCAACCCATATTATTGCAATTAATCGTAGGTACAAGAGTAGGATTTATTCCCAAAATAAGTTGTATTACATGTCGATAAAATTTCTAGGATTTCTAATCATCTTGAAGAGGTGTAATGGGTGCTAAGTCTTCGTCTTCATGTGATTCCTCTATATATCCATAGACTGCACTTGTGTAGCTTCATTTTCTTGGAGGCTCAATATCTTCTAGGGTAGTTTTCTTGGATGTGCCCTAGCTCATTGCTGTGGAAACATTGATGGTAGGGACATCTCCTACGGATATGCCCTATCTCTCTGCATGTATGGTATCTCTTGCCCTGATCTCGGGAATCATCTTTGTCACAATTACCCAAATTAAGTTTTTGGGCGATTGACTTTGCTCAAAGTAATGCATCTTGCAAGTCGGTTGGGCGCATTGCTTCAAGATAGTGGTTCAGAGGAGTGTCCAGGCCATGGAAAAGCTTGGATACTTGCTGTGCAATATCCACAGGTAGTGCGTATTTTAGTAGGGTTACAAAGTTTGAGTAGTAGGCTTCCAGGGTTAATTCTAGCTACTTGATCTTAAAGAATTTATTCATCTTGAAAGTCTGGTAGGTTGGCAGAAGGTATCATCTGCGTACATCTTTCAATTGAGCCGAAGTGACAGTGGCTTCAGAAATACCTTGATCTTTGCACCATTGCTTCCACCATATCTGAGCATGTGGCCAACTTAGCTATCATTGATTGATTGGAATAAGTAGTTCCTACGGCATAGAAATAATCATTCATCGACTCAATCCATATCTCTGCCTCTGCCGCATCGTTTATTCCTTTTCCACCAAACTTAGGTGCCTTAATTTGCTTGAGAAGGAATTTCTTCTCTTGCATGTCAACATTCGTGGGTGTAGAAGGTGCTTGACAATCAAGTCGTACCACTTGGGTTATTTTGTTTAGGATATGTCTACCAAAAATCACGTGTCATTACAAAGTTTTACTCTGATACCAACTATAACCCGTGCACATTGTCCATGCACATTTTTAGCGGTCCATCCAATCTAAGTGATGTTGCCAGCACTCCCATGGAATGTTACGGGGTTTTTCACCTAGGGTTTCTCAAGTCCGTCTCACAACGGAACGTTCACGGCCAAACCCACTAGGATCGACCTGAAAGTTGAGTCCCTAGTGGTCAAGATCTCCTGATAGCATTCTAGCGTTAGGTCATGGGCATTCTACTTTACGTAGATGTGGAGATCACCAAGATCCATGGACCACTTATTGCTTCAAGCGTTTCAAGCGAGCGCTAATGGCTACCTCTCACATAGCCGACGCGCCATACCTTTCTACGGATGTAGTGAGCTTATCTTGATACTCGATCGAGTTGCTTCCTCTCTCAAGCACTCCAATAGCTCCATGATTCTTAATGCAAGCTCAAGCATCTTCAAGCCTTCTCCTCCAAGCTCCATCCTCCATAGCCTCACGCAAGACAAGAGAAGAGAGGAGAAGAGGAGAGGAGAAGAAAAGAGGAGATGGTGGAGAGCTTTACCTCCTTGATCCCTCACCCTCACACTCTCACACTCCCTCCCTCAGGCACACACAAGCAAGCAAAGAGAAGAGAAGGAGAGAAGAGGAAGAGTCCACTTTGGCACACACCAAAGAGTGAGCTCTCACTCATCTTTTGAACTTTATATACAAAGCCCTAAAATCCATTTGGGTGGTCATCCCCTTTTTACATGCCCGGCCTTCCCACTGCCTATCTACCTTTACAATTTGCACGGGTGAGAGCCCGACACTCTTAAAATAAATCATGGTACACCTTGCACTCTTTTACAAAAGTATTGACTTGCATTTTTTCTTGTGCGCCTTTCTCCTTGATTAATGACTTTTCTGCACTTCTTGTGTTTCCATATTTTTCTTCGTGCGCCTTCGTCTTCTATTTTAATTTTGCATTGGCCTTGTCTTCTACTTTAGATTTTCTCGATTTTTTCACCTTGTTTGTCTGAGGGTTAACATTACCCCCCTCCTAGTCAAGTGCTAGTCCCATGGCACTTGTTGGGTGGTGAGTTGGATAGTGCTACTGTGGGGAAGCCAAGTGGCCTTTTGAGTTTGTATACAAGCCGTGTTGGAGGGCATGTGGGAGGGATTTATGGAATGGGAAGGCTGTTGAGTTGGAATGAGCCCTGGTGTTGGAGGGATTTATGGAACTTGAAATTGAAGGTACTATTCTAAATGAGCTTCTTCATTCTCTTTTTGATTGGGGCTGTTGTGCTTCCTTTGTTGTGTCACCATGGTGACATGCTGGATAAGACGGGGAGTACATTGCATGGATGATGGGGTCTCTGGAGTTGGTGGTTGGGATGTTTGTTTGTATACCTGAAAAGAAAACAAAGGAAAAGAGGGTGCACTACATGAGGTGCGTGGAGCTTAGGGTGATAGGTGTAACCATAGGTGAGTGTTACTTCCTTAGGTGTGTCTTGCTCCCTAAGAATGTGTCGTGGGGGACAGGGCTAGGTACGAAAATCCTAGGTGTAGTGGTTGTGGTGTGCAAGGTGCTTCTTCTGTTCATTGTTGCCATCCCTTTTTCTTCTTTTATTTTCTTTTTCTTTATATATATATATATATATATATATAAGTGCGGGTGTATAGATGATTATAGCCAGCATTTGGATACAAGGGGTGCTCTCAGGCTCCTCCATGATCTTCCTCAGATGAGTCACGAGGTGGTCTTAGGGATTTGGTAAAAAAACTGTGGCTCTGCAGGTATCCCTTGATGTTAGCCTTCACATTGAGAGGTATGGTTGACAAGAAAGGATGATTCAAGGATCCTCATACAAAAAACGAGGGAAGCAAGGTTGCCCTCATCATGAGCCTAGCCATAGCACAACTATCTATTCCTAGGTTAATGTAAAAAAAGAGTGGAGGGAGGTGGGCTTCCTCAGTTGCTGGATTTTTTTAAAGGAAAAACCTAATGACCCTAAGGTAATTACAAGTGGTTATGAAGGCCGGGTCTGGGCATGAAGAGAAATCCTCGAGGAAGCGGTTAATGGAAAGGGGCAAGTCCCTTGCTTTAAAGGTCATGCATTCCTCAGGAGTTGTTGCATTGACATTGTAGATCTTTGGAAAGTTGTACCTACCGTGCACCCCTTATTGTAATCCACTCTGTGTTTGCGAGGGTAGGGCATGTAGGCGGGATCATTCCATTCTTCCTATACTATGCCATAGAAGGCCATCCATGCATCAAAATTGGTGTCCCAAATCCTCCTCTGCCACTTTGGTTACATCTCATAGCCTTGGATAGTTTTGGGGATCTGATAGACCTTGTCTTGCTAGTAGTCTATGGGCTCCCACCTCCATTGTGTGATTATAATGCTTCACTCCTCGACCCATCGGTTCGTAGAGTATGGGTCAAATGAATGACTCTTTCCACTACCTCCAAGGGTAAGACTTGTTCTAAGGCCCATGGGTAGCGGAAGGAGAACTCGAAGGGTTGAGATTGGAGCTCTTGTTGTTGCTAGATAGTCAGCTCCTGTGGCCAGTTAATGGGGTGGTGATCCTCAAATGACAGCATGTGCTCGTTAGCTATAGAGGGAGCTCACGCTCAACCGCCAAGACCCACGGACCTCTTATTATTTCAAGCATTTCAAGCGAGCTCTAATGGCTATCTCTCACCTAGCCGATGCATTGTCGATCCTATGAGTGTAGTGAGCTTACCTTGATGTTGAAATGAGTTTCCCCCTCTCTCGCGTACACTCCGATAGCTCCACGATCCAAGTGCAAGCTTCAAGCAAGCTCCATCCTCAAGCTCCATGCTCCAAGCTCCATTGCCACGAGCAAGAGAAGAGAAGAGAAGAGAAGAGAAGAGAAGAGAAGAGAAGAGAAGAGAAGAGAAGAGGAGAAGATGGAGAGCTTCTCCTCCCTGGTCCCTCACCCTCACACACTCACATTCCCTCTCTCAAGCACAAGCTCAAGCAAGCAAGAAGAAGAAGAAGAAGAAGAAGAAGAAGAGAACCACTTTTGGCCACACACAAGAATGAGCTCTTCATTCACTTTTCAGCTTTATATACAAAACCCTAAATCTCTTTTGGGTGGTCATCCCCTTATCTCCTTTTTTACATGGCCGCTCATGGCCTAGGCCCTTTTTCCCATTGTCCTTATATCTTTCTAGCTTCCTTCCTACTACCCATCTACTTTTACAAATTGCACGGGTGAGAGCTCGACGCTCTTTAAATTAAACCGTAATGCGCTTGCGCTCTTTTACAAAAGTATTAACTTGCACTTCTTCTTGTGTGACTTTTTCCTTTATTTAGAACTTTTCTGCACTTCTTGTGCTTCCATATTTTTCTTGGCGCACCTTCATCTTCCGTTTCACTTTTTCCTTGGCATTTGTCTTCTGCTTTAGATTTTCCAGATTTTTCACCTTGTTCATCTGACAGTTAACATTACCCCCTCCTAGATGAGTGCCAGTCCCATAGCACTCACCGTCGTAGGTAGCAGGCTTTGGCATGCACTAAAGACATGGGTGGAAGGGACATCGGTGGTTGCCATGGAGGAGTGTTAGTGGTGGTGTGGAGGAAGGTCATTGGGGGCACGTTGGTGGCCTAGGTTGCTGGTGGTAGGGTTGTTCTTTGTTGGGGATTTCACTAATGGCCAGCACAAGTGTTGGTTTGTTGGGGATTCGACACATAATGATTCTTGGCGGGCTTGCAAGATGATAAATGATAAGAATTCAGAGGTGAGTATCGATGAAGAGCGAACGACACTTTCGTTGGAGTCTTCAATACCTGCAATTAAAAACCTCTCATATGTGGTCTCTCTTTAGGGGTAGTGCTAGTTTTCTTTATCGTGCACAAGACGTAGTTCAATTAGTTTGGGAGATAGGTCAAACTCTAAGCAAGCTGAGAGTATTGTTTTGCACTTGAGGAGCCAAACCGTGTATATATTTCGGTGGAGATATTATGTGAGTGCTCGTGCATACTTAGATATTACATAGTTAGAAGACCATAGGCTGGTTTCTCGTAACAACATGTGGGTGAAGCAAAGTTGTCCATGTTGAGAAGAAGTACAGGTGAAGGTGTATGAGATATTCTTTACATTGTGACTGCACGACATAGCATAATTGAACATAGGGGCAGCACACTTTTGATAGTTGGTAGCTATTAGACCTGCGTGATGAGGACGGTGTACTTTTCATGGCCATTCGTGGGTGCTTACCACAATTGATTGCAATGGTATTAAGGCTGAGTGCAAGAGGGAATCGTGCGAATGGGTTAGGGTGATAGGTTTAACCATGGGCGAGACAAGCTCCCTAGGTATGTCCTACCCTTGATGTGCCCTGAACAATTTTGGGTGATGCTAAGGGGCTAGGGGACTTGGGACGGAGCCAATCGACCAAGATCATTGGACGTATCTAATCTGAGGACCCCTAGGTGCTGTGCTGTGATCTTGGGTGCTTCTTATCTTTTCATTCCTTTCTTCTCTTTTCTTTTCTTTTTTCCTTTTTTGTTTTTATTTTATTTTCTTTTTTTTGTTCTTTTTTTTTTGAACTTCCCTGAGTACAACCATTGCAATATGTTTAGGCTATCAGCCTTTTAATGGGTTAGGAAATGTCAAGCTTCGAAGGCTCAGGAAATGGATATTACAGCAATGATTGTGTCTTAGCCTCGTTGTTGGAGAAGTAGTTGTTGAGATGGGGAGATACACTTGAGATTTTGCAACCCTCTTTGGAACGTGGAATGTTGGTACAATTGAGGTAAGAGCTACCGTGAGTGCCCGGTGTAGAGTGTAACCCAGAAAGAGAAAGTGGTTATGATCATGCTTTGGGCCATGCAATGTTGGTGATCGGCCAGGGTGATTTTCACTTTCGGTAGCGTGGCTTTGTCAAGGCTCTTCGTGGGGTTGGCGGTCTTGCGGTGTCTTGGGTATTGAATACTTTCGCACAAAGACCTGCATCATCTTGCATCTACTTGTCACTTCATGAGAGTACATGCACGACACATGCCACAACTATAATAAACTAGTGCAACGCAAGGAGACATCACTTATTTGAATTCCATGGTGTTGACTTAGATACTTATCACCTCTGCTTGATTATCTTTTTCTTTTGCTAAAGCCGTGAAATATATTAAACCCAAATATGAAAAGTTTGTACAATTGGGGAACCTGTCAGCACATAACCATTTAGAGACAAAAAGTCATGGCCAGGTAGCATTTGATAAGCATTTTACACAACATGGAGCTACTCTATTTGTACGAGGCGGGGCGAGTCTGGGTGGTTGGGCGACTGAGGCTTTGTTGGTGAGGGGCTCCTGTGAGGCTGGCAGGGAAGATATCGACCAAGACTTGAATGGTGTAGTCCTTGGCCGTAACTATTTCCATAATGCTTTTGAACAATGCATCAAATTATTGCTTGTCTCGAGCTGCCCTCTCCTCTTTGGAGCACCTAGGGCCCGAGCTTCTAGAAAGGGCCCCCACATCCGGGGTTGCCACTCCTCGAGCATTCCCTTGACCTTCTGTTCCCTTGGCCTGGGGAGATTTTGGCCTATGTCTGGGGCAGTGTCCCTTAGGGCCTCATTTCTTTGCATACCTTTTAAGGATAGGTAAGTAGCTTTTCGGCGGAGAAGCTTGTAGTGCATGCTCCCTCCGACGACGGATAGAGTCCTTGCAAGCTAGTTGCACTAGGTGCTCCATGTCGACTACCATGGGGGGACCTGCAAAATGCAAACCAAGGATTAGGCCTTGAGGTAGGATAAAACTATTTGCATGGAAGGGATTATATAGTGGGTTATCCAGTGCATATAACAAGGAGGGGTGAGGCGGGCATGCAGTATTTGTTGTAAAGGGACGGCCCCCATGATGATGTTCGTTTTGCCTCAACTCCACCGGATTGTACTGGAGTGTGGCACATGCATCCAGTACTCATGGCAGCTTACTCAATAACGATAGATATTTTGCAACATCGAGTAGCATGGCACCTTGTGTGAGTCTACTGGCAATATGTAACTCCTCCTCAATGAGAACCTTATCAGCCAGAGATTTCTCTTGGCTAGTTCCAACGAAGTCCATACCTCGAATGGCAGTCAGCACACTCAAAAGGAAGTTGGTGCCACATAGGTTGGGTTTCTTTGAGATTGCCATTTGGCCAATCGCTCCTCTCAGACTATCATAATTTGGGCTCCTAGTTCGGCCATTGCAACACGGTTTTCAAACCAAAATTGATTTTGAACCTTTGATTGTCACTTTACTTGCTCTATCTCTAAGAGATTTGGTTGGCAGAGCACATCATTGAATGTCACAGTTAAGCGTAGTTCATCGGCTTCCTCGTTAGAGGTGAGTCGCATGCATTCATGTAGGAGCCTGTCATAGTGCTCGTTAAGATGTTCTTGCTCTTCCGAGGATAGGGGAAATGGCAAGTATTCTTCAAGCTGCTCCTTAGGGAATCCTCCCATGTCCACAAGGATGTAGACATGTGCAAATACTTTGAGTTTAACATCCAAATCAGTTAAGCATTCTGCGACACTTCTATGTTCAACGAGGGCTTGCTCAGTTGCCATCTCATGCAAGGTTCTAGGAGTTTCCCTAGGCTTTAGCATAGCTGGGGGCTCAAGCCTAGATGAGCAAGATTGGTCAACGCTAGGATTGCTTATGCTCTCGGGGTTTGTGCATTTTCCTGAGGTTTTGCTGCTATTGTGTCATGGTTCTCCTCGGACGTGACTGGTATAGATTTGTCACCTTGTCGTAACAGTGTTGTATCCACTCTTGATTGGTCAATGCGAGTTCTGTTGTCGGTGGATTGAGTGTTGCAAGCAATCGCTGATGATGATGGTTGCTTTGACTTATCAGAACACACGGATGTGTCTAAGGTGTCACGGCTATTAGGGGAGATCGCAATGGGTTCATTGGTGGATGGGCTTGATGTTTTATTCCTCAGCTCTTCAGTGCTCTTGGTCTCGATCTTATTGCCGTCTACCACCACTTGCAACTGTCGTTGTTTTCATTGTTTTGTCCTCTTTTTCTTGGGAAATTGCAGTATCTCCTTTAAGGACTCAGGACAGGTCAGTCATTGATGTGCTTGGCTGGGCCTTAGCACTCTCTTTCTCTGGTGTGCTCTCATGGGACTTAGCTGCGAATTAGCTACGACCTACTAAGAAGCCTTGCTAGGTTGATTGGTTGGATGCATCATATCCTTGGCCACATCTTTGAGAGGTCTCTCCTCAAACCTAGGCTTCAGGTGCTTTGGCAGTGCCAAGGGTGTCAAAGATGTTGGTTGCAACACCTCTTTCACAGGTGAATGGCTAAGAACATGTTTCGCAAGGGGCATCATCACGGACAAAGGGTGTGACTGCTGTGATTCCTGATTGGAAGTAGTATGGCTAGTCCAGTGGACTAGCTACTGTTAGTAGATTGCGGTGTTAGGTCCTCAGGCAGATTGGAAGTGGTTGTGTCTTTTGTTGCCCTTTGATCATTCACTTGTGTAGATCGAGCCTCAATTGATCTAGCCACGGTGGGTTGCACATGCATTTTTTTGGGTCGAGAGCTATGGGTGGTGTCATGTTCCACCTCTTGGACATTTGGAAGCTTAGTTGGAGATGGAGATTGGGATTGAGTAGCTGCACTTGATGACTGCTATTGTGCTTTCTGTGTCTGTTTAGAGAAAGAGGGCGTAGGAGACTTGGGACTCCTAAGTGGGTCCGACACTGGCTGGAAGATTTACTCGTGGCTGTTAGATGATTTTACCATTTTCTTTGTTGAGCATTTAGTCTTGCCATGAGCAATGTTGTGCCTATGATGCCTATTATCCTCTTGGGAAATCAAAGGCTCCTTGGGCACTGGTGGCTTTTGCATATCCTCAATGATTACATCTGATATTTGCTTGTCAAGCATGCCAGGCTAAGGATCTACCCTTCGATTAGTCCCGTTTGGTTTCTTGATTTCGATCGTGAGGGGCTCGGTCACTCCCATATCTTTGACTCAAGACTTGTTTTTTCGTTTAGATTTCCTCCTACGCTTCTTTTCTCTTAATACGATCTGGCCTTCTACTGATAGAGGAGGTTTAGTAGGGGGTTTGGTATCCAAATCCATTGATTACCTGCGTAATACCCTTGAGCACGTAGCAACGTGCTGGATATCCATCTCGGCATTGTGTTGGCTCTCCATTGATTCCTTTGTCTATGAGGCTTGGGCTTCTTTTGGGGTCTTCTACAAGATTCGTAAGTCCCAAGCCTGTCCTTGGCCTTCTTGTTTCAAGCATGGCCTCACTCACTGGTTCTTGTTGTTTAACCTGTGCTTATATCAACTCTTCCAACAAGTCCTTGCTCTCGTTAGTAGGCTTGACTGTTATGTCAGCACCTTCCTTGCCTTTCCCTCGAGGTTCGATGAGGTCACCCTTGCTAAAGGTTGTGACTATCCTCACACCTGGTAGTGTTAGGTGTATCCTCTGTGGTACATAGTCGGCCTCACACTTGGTCGCCCTTTTAAAGGGTCTTCCTAGGAGGGTTTCCTTCCTGCAATTAACACTATCTGGAGGAACATGAAATAGGATAGGCAAGCTTTCAGTTTTAATTGTCACAAGGATTTTGTACTTCCCTATGAGTGCTTGTGGGTGTTCCTTGTAAGGACTAAGAGTTGCATTAGTCGGTGTGAGCTCTGGTTGGCCTAGTAGGCTCCATGCTTCATAGGTCAAGATATTAAAATTTACTCCATCAATTAGACCATCGATAGTGTGCTCTCTTTTCGCAGTAAGTTTGACCCTAAGATAAGCAGGTGGTACCATGTCTTCATCTTCCGGGTCTTGGCTCATAAATTTAAGCCTTCTGACAAATGCCCTTGGGTCTCCAACAACACGACCAGATGTGGATTCTCCACTAATGTCTTGGATCGCCTGTGCAAGTAGTGCTATTCAAGGTGCATCTATCATTAGGACTATCATATCTAGTCATCCTCGCCATGGTAGGTTGATGTTGTTGCTTTTTGCTTTGACTAGATGCAGTCCGAATGCAACACGTACATGTTTTTGCAGTGCGACCTTTTTGCCCTTGTTGGCTAGATTGGCCCATTGAGGTTCTAGGGTCTCTGTTTGGTATGGGATTTTGGTTTCTCTTTTGCAAGTGAGAATCCATGCTCGTGTAGAGCCATTACTACACTAGGGTCAACTTTGGAGGACCTATCATGACACGCATTTTCTCTCCAACCTACTTGGGGGAGGTGCGGAGGGGATAGAGCCCCCTTTGCGGGGGGTCCGGGGGGTTTATGGCTCAGCGGGTTGTCTCTAGGACTCTAGGTCTCACGACAGCCTACACAAGCTGCTAAGCAAATGCGCCTTACAATTTTGCCTATTCCTTGTGCCAGAATTGAATTTTGAGCATCAGGAGGACTCGGGACAGGTTGTGTAGCTAAGCTCTAGCTGGGTGTGGTTAAATTTTTGGAAATTTTGGAAAATTCCACACTTGGCCCAACTTGTCCGAATTGCAGGGGCTGATTGGGTGACTCAGATGGGCCGAGGCACACGGGGTCAAGGGCGGAATGGAGGACTCGGACAAGGTGGACTCGGACGGGTCGAGGTGTTAACTCAGATGGGCTGAAAAGGTCCACTCGGATGGGGTCACTCGGACGGGCAGAGGGAGTCTACTCGGACGAGCCAAGACACACGGGCCGAGGGCCGAATCAGGTTTGTACGAGGGCTAAGTTTTACGAGGGTCAAGGGCCGAATTGGGTCACTCGGACGGGCCAGGCCAAGGGCCAGAGGGCCGAGCAGGATGGTTGGCCGAGGGCTGAGTTTGTAAGTGGTTCTGAGTGATGTCACTAGGATGGGTCGAGTAGGGTTTTGGGCTGAGTCGGCCTAAAGACAAAGGGCCGAGGGTCGATTCTGGGACTCAGCCCAGAAACTGGCTGCTTGAACGGGCCGAGTTGTGCGCGACGAGGCAACACCGAGGCGATTTTGATTGAAACTCACGATTTAGCTAATCATTTCACACACCACCTTCCAGATCACAACTAGGATGCAAGGGGAAGTGATTGATATACCTGAAGCGATCAGTAGGCTCTCCGACGACAAGATCGAATAGATTCTCCACGAGCTCTCTCTCTCTCCTCTCTCTCTCTCCCTCACTCATTGCAAGGGTTGCAAATGAGCTCTTCCTTGGCCTTTTGGCTCTTAAACCCCTTCCCGGGTAAGGTTTGGACGCTCTCAATCACTCACTTGCCAACATTAAGCATCCCAAGAAATCTTTTTGCCATTTTTTGCATGATTTGTGTCCTGTTTTGCCCTATCTACCCTTTTTCAATTTGATTTCCTAATCCTAACCTACGTTAAATGCAACAAGAATCGAAAGAAAAAAAACTGAAATGATTTCTCCATGTTTTCCAATCATCAAACAAACAAAATAACCCAAAATACCTACTTGCTTCGAAGATAAAAAAACCCAACTTTCTACCTATCTCAAGCTCCTGTTCGGGAATGAATCCCTTACTTCGATGCTCGATATGAGGCGCACAAGTGCTCAAGCTTGAATATGTTGGTCTCGGCAATGAAACCAAAATGTAGAGGGAGCTCACGCTCAACTGCCAAGACCCACGGATCGCTTATTGTTTCAAGCATTTCAAGCAAGCTCTAATGGCTATCTCTCACCTAGCTGACGCGCCATCAATCCTACGAGTGTAATGAGCTTACCTTGATGCCAAAATGAGTTGTCTCCTCTCTCGCACACTCCAATAGCTCCACGATTCAAGTGCAAGCTTCAAGCAAGGTCCATCATCAAGCTCCATGCTCCAAGCTCCATTGCTGCGAGCAAGAGAAGAGAAGAGAAGTGAAGAGAAGAGAAGAGAAGAGAAGAAGAGAGGAGAAGATGGAGAGCTTCTCCTCCCCGGTCCCTCACCCTCATACACTCACACTCCCTCTCTCAAGCACAAGCTCAAGCAAGCAAGAAGAAGAAGAAGAAGAAGAAGAAAAAGAAAAAGAGAGCCACTTTTGGCCACACACAAGAATTAGCTCCTCATTCACTTTTCAACTTTATATACAAAACCCTAAATCCCTTTTGGGTGGTCATCCCCTTATTCCATTTTATTACATGGCCGGCCATGGCCTAGGCCCTTTTTTCCATTGTTCTTATATCTTCCTAGCTTCCTTCCTACTACCCATCTACCTTTACAAATTGCACGGGTGAGAGCCCGATGCTCTTTAAATTAAACCATGATGCGCTTGCGCTCTTTTACAAAAGTATTGACTTGTGCTTTTTCTTATGCGCCTTTTCCTTTATTTAGGACTTTTCTGCACTTCTTATGCCTCCATATTTTTCTTGGTGCACCTTCGTCTTCTGTTTCACTTTTGCCTTGTCCTTTGTCTTTTGCTTTAGATTTTCCAAATTTTCCATCTTGTTCGTCTGACGGTTAACATCAGGAAGCTACTGTGGCCGCGTGCTTGCGTCCCCTGCTAGGCTTGCTCCACAAGTTTCCCTCTTCTTCTTCTTGCAGCAATAATGAGCTCGGGAACTTGGGCACCGTCTGGCTCTTTTGGGGATATATCAGGTAAGGGCGGACTAGCCTCTCTGATTTGTGGTTCTTTCTCGAATGCTTGCTCAAAGTTAGTTCCTTGATGTCTTATTCCATAGTGAGTTGGATTGGGGGTGGATGGGTTTGCTCTTATTCCTCAAATCCAAGTTCCCTGAGCTCATCAATGGAGAGGCCGGTGTCGTGCCACTACATGGGCACAGTATGAAAAACTCTGGAGTGCATCATCATCTGACTTTCTTATTGATCAAGAGAGTCAATGTGATTTGAGTTATTAGTACTAGTGTGAATGGCATGAATGGTTCAAAAAATACTAGATTTTTGGACAAATTTAGCATATTTTTTATATTATTTATTGTAAAAATCCAAAATTTTTAGAAAAGCTTCTAGATTAGGATGGCATGCAAAAAGCAAGTTACTTTTTCAGCGATTTATTGGATTTTTCATAGAAAAGAAAGAGGGACAAAATCGCACGACCACAATCGATGTTGATAGGTTGAAAACTATACTTTGAACTGGAAGAGGAAGAAGGAGTGATCTCGGAGATCCCCAATCAAGTCGTCAAAAGAAGGAAAGGTTATCACAAGAAGGAAAGGTTGTCAGAAGTACAGCCCTTCCGACATTGGTGAACCCGATGTGAAAGGTCATCAGAAGAAGGAAAGACAAGATGGGAGAACCTTCGAACACAATCTCCAATGATGTTTTGCATTAGTTGGTGTAGAATATGAATATGCTTATGCAAGTACAACAACAACAACAGGTGATGCACGCTTTTTCTCAAACAGAAAGTGTTGTGATGAATGCTCTGCAAGCAATTGAACATGAGATAAAGTTATTCAATGGAAGGAATGTATCTACATATGTACATACCTATGCTCAAAAGATGGAATTTTTTGTGGTGGCTCAACTTGCATGGAGCCGGTATTTTGTACGTGTTACTGTACATGAACTGAAAGTGTGAATTACTGAATTATATATGCAGGATGTTGAGTGGATAGCTTTAAGAAGACACTCAAGGAAGAATTTTACATTGAAGATACCAGTTTGATTACATGCAAGACTTTTCAGGAGTGGGTTTTACAACCCAATAAGGGTCTTGTGGCTACAAAACTGTTAAGAGAATTTGAAAGTTTCTTTGAGTAGTTGGATTTTGGAGAACAACAAGCTCTTGCAAGTCAGAAAATTGAATTGTTTTAACAAGCAATAGATCCTGAGCTTCAAGAGAAGCTTGATGATTTGCTAGAGGATCAGATTATAGAGACACGTCTGAAAATAGAGTGGAGACATGTTAAGGAAGCTATTACTACACTTGTGAAAAAGCATAGAAGAAGAGAAAGATTTCATGTCTCTAGTTTGCCCACCGTTACGGCCAAAATAGTTGAAGTATCCAGTAAGACACACGCTTCTATGGCTAACTCTATGGCTATACCTGTTATTGTTCCCTCTATTAGGGAAGAGATATCTTAGATGAATTGGTCAAAGGCATGCAAGATCTTCAATTAAAGGTTGCAAAATTGGATGAAAAGGTACAAGAGGAAAGGGGACGGGCAACAGCCTCGAAGCCAAGAAAAAGATGTATGTGGTGTGATAGTTTACATCATGAGAGAAAGGATTGTGCTGCCTATCAGGAGGCCTTGGCACGATAGCTCATCTTTTGAAAAGATGGCAAGATCCATGCACAAGAAATGGGATTTCCTCTCGCTTTGAATTTTGGAAAGGAAGGTATGCAGAAGTTGGAAGACTTCGCTGTCCGAAATGCTTATGCAACGGTACATGTTTCTACTTTTGGATAGAATGCATGGCCAAGTGAGGTCCAAATGCTTATGCAACAGTACATGTTTCTATAGTTGGATAGAATGCATGGCCAAGTGAGGTCCAAAGGTTGAAATATGGACACATGCTTTACATGCAGTTGAAAAGAGAAAGGTTACTGATAGTGAAATGTCACATGCAGGGCAAGACATTCATGACATAACTGGTTGGGAATCATGGGTAGATGAATATTCAGTGTACACATATTTAGCAAAGGTACAAAATACGAATGTACTTGTGAAAGAGAAATGAAAGAGAGATGAAGATAATGCAGGGACATCTAAAAGAGTTACAAGAAGAAATGTGGATCGGCCTAAAGCTACAAATTAGCCACCTCCCGAGCATGTTATGGAAGAGGTCAGTCAGGAGCAAAAATAGGATAGAAAAAAAGAGAGCAAAAGAAGGGCAAGCAGCCAGGATATAAGTTGTAGTCTAACATTGAGACAGCCATAGATCTTAAGAAGGTTCTTGAAGAACAGATCCTAAACAGTCAGGTGGAATTCACCTTGGGAGAGGTGCTTGGCATCCAAGCGAGAATTTCATGATGAGATCATTGACATAATTAAGAGGAAGCATCAATTTCTTAGTGATACCACTAGTGCATTGCTGCAATTTGAAGAGGAAACTGGTTTTTTGGGTATTAGGGCTGAATATGAGCATGAAGTAAGTACGTGATTATCTATGCAGGATGCTACTAATCAGTGGACAGCATGTGGAAAAGAGAAGTTTCTTGTAGCAATATGCATGGTGGAGTAAGGCAGATGCAACAATATGGGGACTCTAGGATTTATTCCTCAAAGTCATTACACAAGAAATAATTGGGCAAGGGCTACCACTGAAATAGTAGTGAAAATAGGGGAACGTGAAACTTCTTGTGTTGCTTTACTTGACCATGGATCTCAGATTAATGTCATTGAGTATGAAATGTATGAAAATGGTGCATGGCATGTGGACATTGTTCATGGTTGGCATATGAGGGGTGCAAATAATTCTTCAGGGGATCTTTATGCTGCATGTCCTAGTGTAAAAGTGACAATTGGCGATGTACAAGAAGAGAAACACTTCTTTGTGCAAGATAATTCCTCATATGCATTGATTTTGGGACATCCCTATATTACAGGAGTGCGTATGGAAACAAAGGTGCTTGATGATGGTTCTGCTTATTCAAGAGTCAGAAGCAAGGATGTGAGGAAAGCGGTCCACTTTCTTACTGCTTGTGTTAATCATCCTAGAAATCAGGATACGCTTCGAGAGTCTCCTTTAGCTCCAAATGCAAGGGAATTCAAAGACCTGGATTTTCATTAAGCACAGCTGTCATGCGAGGTTATAGTAGTGTTGTGAGGATATACTCACCTCTTGATGGAATGAAGCATGTATTTACTAGTGGTTATTCTTAGTTTACAACAAAAAATTCATGTTCGTTTAAGCCTATGGAAGCTATGTGCAAGGCTGAACACATATCTATGAAACGGGCTACTAAGGAACTGAAAGCATTGGGACTGTTGGCTGAAAATGAAGGCATTTCAGGCATCCTTCATGGGCTGAATATTAATGACACTATGGCTGAAATTTCAGCAACTGTATATTCAGAAAATGAGACTGAAAATAGAGCGTTGTTAGTACGTTCTTTGGACATGTATGATGTTATAGCATTGTTTGCTTAGCAGGAAGGATTACAATGGGCTGAACCACTTGTGGAGACAAAGTATAAGACAATTGACAAAAAGGTGAAACCAATTGCTTTGCCACTTCCACCAGAAAGTGAGGGTTTGTATGAAAAAGTTTCAAGGCAGCCAAGCTTACGGGATCCTAAAGATATAGGTCATTAGTTTACACCTGAAACATTACAAGAATTGAAAGTTGGTGCAGAAGGGTTTCTTTTGCCTACTGAAAGATATTGTTTTATGTGGATATTGGCTAGACATGGAAAGGCATTTGCATTTCAGCCAACTGGAATAGGTTATGTGGATCCAAATGTTGTCTCTCCTATGGTAATATTTATTGTGCCACATGTACCTTGAGGCCTATTCCAGTGCCCAAAGCTTACTTGCCAAAGCTGATGGATTTGCTAAATGAAAAGATTTGCATGAAGATCTTGGAGCCCTCTTCAGCCTCATACTCAAATATTTGGTTTATTGTGCCCAAAAAGAATGGGGCTTTGAGATTTATTCAAGACATGCAATTGGTCAATAAAGTGACCATAAGAAATGTGGGTGCAGTCTTGTGGTTGATGAATTTACAGAGGATTTTGCAGGCAGAGCGATCTATTCTTTGGGTGATCTTTACTTGGGGTATGATCAATTTTAGCTTGCAATTGAAAGTAGGGATATCACAACCATGAAGACTCCCTTGGGGTTAGTATGGATGTGTACTCTCCCGCAGGGTGCAACAAACTTAGTGGCACACATGACAAATGCTATGAATAGGGTACTTAGGGATTTTATACCACAATTGACAATGCCCTTCTTGGATGATGTTCCAATCAAATGGTGTGCAGTGGATGAGAAGAATGAAGAGATGGATGCTCATGGGTGCAGATAGTTTGTAGCAGACCATATTGTGGATTGTGAGAGGATTTTGACGTGTCTAGAAGAGGTGTATTTAACTCTTTCTGGACAAAAGTGTCTTTGGAGTTGAAGAGGTTTTGATTATTGGGCACATGTGTGGGCCCTATGGGCATAGACAATCACCAGCAAAAAAAGATGGGATGTATAGAATGCAAGATGTATGCACTAATGTATCAAAGGTGCATAGATTCTTGGGTGCATGTGTGTTCTATTTGACATGGATTTCTCCATGGGGAAAATATAAGAATGGTCATAAAGAATATTCCATTCTCCATAAGCTATATCTTATTTCTACCTTTGTATATTTCTTCTCCAACCAAACCATGCATCACATCAATAACATCAACAATAGACTCAACTGGTTGCCATTCCTCAATATTAGAGGGATAGACATCTACAAGGCAAACAAACAAATGTTATAATGGAAAATCTTAAATAAGTTCAAGAAAAGAAAGACTTTAAGAATTAAATTCTTACAATTTGGTCTATGCATTGGAATATTTGAAGTTCCAAGTTCCAAATATAGCTCTTTATGCATAAACATATGTTGCACCAGTACTTCTTTTATGCTATTCTTATTTACTCCAAGCTTGAAATCTTGGATTCTACTCTTTCAAGTAGAGATGAACGAGCTCTCATATCTTCATCTTTTTCCACATTTTGTATGCTTCATAGTGATCCAATTGCCTTTGCTAATGATTATAGAATCCAACTTTTTGGAATGAGTTAAACACTGATATGGATGTGATTTGGGAGCTTGGACGCCTTGTCTTGGGTCAAATTTCTAGAGAGAGAGAGAGAGAGAGAGAGAGAGAGAGAGAGAGAGAGAGAGAGAGAGAGAGAGAGAGAGAGAGAGAGAGAGAGAGAGAGAGAGGACTAGGCTACCACAAATAAAGGAGGGAAAAACACGAGAGGGATAAAAGAAAGGAGGGAAATGATAGAAATGTTGCCTAGTCTCAACCTGAGATTGGACCCTTATCCAAGCCCAATTGCAACCCTCACCAAGACCCCATGGAGCAATGCCCCAAAGACCAAGTCTTCAAAAAGGAGGACCAAGCGAACACTGAAAATCTGGTCCCTCGAGATCAACCACCCTAGGAGTGCCAAACCCCCAAATTGCTAGAAAGGTCGTCCACCTTTGCCACTAGCCTTTCCACCAAACTTGCCCTCTTCAAGTCTAAGGACCAAAAAAGTGCCGATGGGAGGAAGATTCACAAGAAGAAAACAAGCCCCACGAACCCACCTCAACGGCGCTCACAAGCTCGAAAGGCACCTCCTCTGCTCTGCCACATCCTCCCTGCAAATCTGTCCTAGTAATTTGTGCTGATTTTGCCTGAGTTCAACTAAGAAATGGCTCATCGGTCATCACTAAACTTTGTAAATGGATTCTTGACTCAGTAATAGCACTAGTAGTAGGAACTCACCATCCAAGTGGACCACCTAAAGCAAGCCAACATCGTCCTCTTTGAGAAGCTCTGGGGTAGATAGATGTCACCCTTGAGCATCTGGAGGCCTACTCGCAACTGGGTCCTCAAGCGTTAGACAATGCTCATAGATGGCTTGGAGTTTGACCCATCTCCCAATTGTACTTGTCTAAACATAGCTATTATTGCACAATAAGGAAGACATATCCTAGGGAGTGCACATTACTTTGCAAGTACATACCACGATACCACAGTGATGAATATATTTCCTAAGTAGCACAAGTTTTTGTGAACTGCACTACATTTATTTTTGTAAATGTATCCCAAACATCCTCGATGACTAGGCCATAGACTTTCAAGAAATTCTTTCATAGTCTATTATTAAATTTCCTTGTTGTATGCTACCCTATTTAAATACCAGTTCTTAGGTTTGAATGTTTCCATAAAGATCCATTCTTCAAGAAATAGTCATATGGTCTCCTTCAAATCCTTTGAACTCTTGATTACTTCATCCTTCTTGCCTTGACATTGTGCTAAAGTGATGCCCAGTAAACACCCACTCATGATCATACATGTCTTCTACAAAAGAGTCAACTGAAGAAACAAAATACATATGATCAAGTAGTGCACATGCACTACCAACTTCTTCAACTTTTGAAACAATATCTTTCTCATTCTCATACTTGGATCTTGATAGCATATCTATAAATTGGGTTATCTTTACCTACAATGTGATAAAATTTTGGGTTCAAGGTTTTAATATACACAATCCACTATAACATTGCAATATCTAGAGTAGAACAATTAGAAATCATACCAAGTAGTGGTGAGCAATGTATCTCCATAATAACTAAAGCTCCACTAAAATCCTTCATCTCCCAATTGCATCCACCTTAGTTGGACATGGCTATCTCCCATATGGTTCACACATATGGCCCACAATCAAGACTTTCTTGCCAAAAGTTAATTTTTTTCCTAAAAGAGTTAGATTAACTTCTTCCAATCTGGTTAAGATCTTTTAACAACTAGCTATATGATCTCTAACAATTTTTTTGTATCCTTTAAAATCCATTGATTCATCCCTAGTCTCTTCTTTGCACCCTTTTATCAACAAATTATCAAGAAAAGTCATAGGAATTTGTGGTTATAAAATCCCATAAGACTATGTTTATAGTATTCATCATTTGTGCAATTGAATTAGTTGCTCCATGTGGTAAGGTTCACATCAATCACCAATCTTGAAGGTGTTTTCTGTAATACCCCCCCACCGCTTTGCATAGAAACCCCCCCTTTTTTAACAATTAAAATTAATCAAATTTTTTTTACACCTCCCCCTTTGTTGATGCTGACAGCTGGAGGAGGGAGGGGGAGATGAAGTATGAGACGATGATGGGAGGGAGGCAGAGATGTCGCTGACGTGGAGTAGGAGTGGAAGATGCTAACTGCAATGATGATGCCAATTCCATCCCTCTGCCAAACCGCCATGCCAATGGATAGTTGGTGGGTGGGGTGAAGACCACCATCACCACCACTCCACCTCCTCCCCATGTTCCCCCCAATAATAACCTCCTTCCCTATTATAAATCCCCCCCTCCCCCCATCGTAAGAAAAGGAGAGGAACGAAAGGCCTTGACACCCTAGCTCACTGAAGGGAGAGAGAGAGGGTGATAGAGAGGGAAAGAGAGAGAGAGGGTGAGAGAGAGAGAGAAGAAGAAGAGTAAGAAGAAGGAGAGAGAGAAAGAGAGAGAGAGAGAGAGAGAGAGAGAGAGAGAGAGAGAACGAGAGAGGAAGAGAGACTTTTTGAAAAATCTCCTTCTCTTCCCCTCCTTAGAGGGTGCCCACATGTACTTATCTTTCCCACAAAATTATCCTCCCCTGCAGCCTAATTCTCTCCCCAAATTTCCCCCTTTTAATTGAGTAAAATGCATTGAAGTCTTGTGCGAATCGTGTCTAAAGGAGACAAAGATCGAGAATGGTCCCCAAGTGGGAGAATGTCACGTGCGGATGGCAATCCCACAACAAGCAACAAAGCCTTAGGTGAGGGCATCACTGCCAATCCAACTGTGATACCAGTCGTAAGCAATAAATTTCCAAATTAATAAGATGCTTGCCTTGATTCCTACATGAGATATGTCAGGCCCCATATTATGCCACTCAAGGGTAGCTCATCGAAAGGGATAGGTTTCATCACATATATTCGAAAGGTGGAGTTTGCAAAGCCCGGGTATCAAGAGAAGTAAATGGCATCTAGATGCTATGCAACGAGTTCATACATAGCATAAGCAGCATATAATATTCCAAGGTCTAAACGACTACATGCGTCTCAGTGCCTTCCCAAAAGGCATTGACGTGTAGTGACTTTGGCACTGAGTGCAGCATCAAGCTGGGTATCTACGTGACTGCATCATGATCCTACAAGTCAGCGGCAACATGCTTCATCGAATCTTCCACCCAGTGTTTCAACTCCTACCATAGCATGGGGTATTTCCTAAGCAGGTCTCCTAAACTTAGAGTCACTAGGGTGGTCACTAAAATCACGAGGAGATTGTTGGTTGCTTGCCTCTCTCCTAGGTGTGTGCTTCTTAGCCATTGGTCTTGATTGACTGGCTAGCCCATAGCATCTAAACTTGGCCTAGGTGGCACCACCTATGGCATGCATGCGTCTCTCAACCTTGGTCGTGCAACCAAGGCTTGCGTGCTCATGCTAGAGAGATCCTTGATCTCGTCCTCTAAGATAGGCTCAGCATCCTTGAGGTGCTCCTCAGCTTCCTTTACCCACTCCTTGACTTTTGCTATTGCCTTGAGTTGGCATCTAGGGTGAGGATACTCCCCTACCTTGGCACTCCCTTTCTTTATCATCTTTGGAGCAATGATTTTTTCCTCTGCATACATGACCTTCTTGCGAGTCACTAGCATTGTTGCATCCTTAGTCTTAAGTGTGACCTTTGCGTCAGTATTTTTCTTCCTTCTTCAATGAAGAAATTGAAGTAGCTCTTAAAATCTGCTCCTACATTGAGAAAGGCTGACTATTCACATGGAAAGCCTATCATTATTACTGTTGATACAAGCCCAATTGGGATTGGATGGGCAATTGGGCAAGATGATGAGGAAGGGCAAAGATATGCAATTCGCTTTGGTGCTAAAGTATTGACTACATGAGAGAGAAGGTATCCACATGTAAAATTAGAATTATGGGAAATTTTGACAGCCCTTAATTGTGATAAGGAGTATTTTATGGGTGCTCGTATAGTCATTGAGACCGATTGTTTGCTGGTATTGGGTATGATTACTAGTTGTGCTACCTCGGACATTGCTATGCTCTGGTGGATTGCATACATCAAATCTTTGAACCTTGAGTTTCAGCATATTGCAACAAGAAGAGATAACCCAGTGGTAGACATGTTATCTCAAGCGCGCTATGAGAATGAAGATGGAATGATGGATGAGGAGGAAGAAGATGACTTTCTTGCGGCTGAAAATGATGTTATAAGAGTGAATTTAGCAATGCAAGGTGTTGTTACAACATTAACAGAAGCTTGGACAACAAAGAGAAGACACTTTAGATGTTTTGCATTTTGTGTAGAAGTGTTTCTAGAAGAGAAATATGCAGGAGAGTGGTTGAGAATTGGTCAATACCTCAACATATTAACAAAGTGAGAAGAATTATTAGATGAGGAGTTTACGAAGATCAAGAGGAAAGATTATGGGGTTTTCTTTAATGATGGATACTTACGGAAACATGCTAAAATGAAACAGGGTATGCCATTGTGAGTTTTAGGTGATAAAACTTCATAAGTAAATGTTATGCAAGAATTTCATGAAAGCTTGTGGGCTGGTCATAGAGGTTATTTGGGTACTTTTGCAAAGATCAAAGAAAGGTATTGGTGGCAAGGTACGTACAAGAATGTTGCTCACTTTGTGGAAACATGTACGACATGTCAAATGTATTCATCTGTGAGACATCAAGATGGATTGGAGCCCGCATATCCATTATCTCTTCATTTTAAGTGGGTGGTGGATTTAGTCACGATGCCTCTTTGGCAAATGATATATCTTGTGCTTTCCCATGAAGACTTGACTAATCAAGTGAAAGGGAGAGCTCTACGTACTAAGACAACAAATCCTATGTGTACTTTTCTCTTAGAAGAGATCTTTTGTTGGCATGGCTATGTGGAAAAAATTACAGCGGATAGGGGTGAGCTAGATGTAGATGAAGCTCATGATTTCTTTGCACAGTTAGGGATAAAGCTTGCTTTAACTTTACTTATAACCCAAAGGAAATGGAAAAAGTGAAAGAGGTCATCCACCTATTGTGAAGGCATCGGCAAAAGCATGTGGAGAGAAGGTAATAGAGTGGCCATGATTGCTCCCTTATGCTTTGTGGGCTGACAGAACAACCCATAGTGCCATTATGGGATATATGCTTGCTGAATTGATGTATGGTCAAAAACCTATCATGCCGATAGAAGAGATGACAGTCACGTGGAGTGTGCTACCTTGGGAGAAGGAGTTGAATCGAGAGGAGTTGTTGGCCTTACGCATTAGACAGTTGGAAAGAAAGTCAAAAGACATAGAGGCTGCAATTGCAAAGTTAAGGGCAACAAGGATATAGAATAAGAAACGGCATGACAAAAGACATAGATTGAGTCCAAGAACCATACAAGATGGGGATTGGGTATTGGTTTATGATAGCAGTTTAGACAACCAGCATAGTGCCATGCGTAAAGTTTCCAAAAGATGGTTTGGAACCTATGTGGTAAGATAGATGTTTGATAATGCTACTTATGCATTAAATGAACTGGATGGGACAGCCATAAAACTTTCGGTAGAAGGAAAAAGAATCAAATTATTCAAGAGGTGGGAGTCTAATGCCTATGAGTCACCAGAATTGGAAGAAAATAGTGACCAAGATACAAGGGGTAGCCAGAAAGATATGGAAGATGAAGAAGCAAAGGATATGGTTACAGAGGATGAGGAGGACTCAGAATCTGATGACACCTAGGATTTTGGCACATACCGGAGGATGTACAGGTTCAGAGGGGGTGGATGTCATGCCACTACATGGGCACAGTGTGAAAAACTCTGGAGTGCATCGTCATTTGACTTTCTTATTGATCAAGAGAGTCAATGTGTTCTGAGTCATTAGTACTAGTATAAGTGGCATGAATGATCCAAAAAAATACTAGATTTTTGGATAATTTTAGCCTATTTTTTATATTATTTATTGTAAAAATCCAAAAAATTTAGAAAAGCTTCTAGATCAAGATGGCATGCAAAAAGCAAGTTGCTTTTTCAGCCAGTTATTGGATTTTTCATAAAAAAGAAAGAGGGACAAAATCACATGTGTCGTGATCGCTGTTGACAGGCTAAAAACTGCACTTTAAATTGGAAGAGGAAGAAGGAGTGATCTGAGAGATCCTTGATTAGGTGTCCTAAGGTTTTACCCCCCTTTTAAAGCTAATGGAACCATCAGATTCGGGTTCCGAGCAACAAAGAAGGAGCTATTATTTTGATGCACGCTTTTATTCTACGAAGGAGCTCCAAGAGATCTAATGCCTAGAGTTTGCTTCTAAGTAGTGCTAGACAAAGGATTTCAGGTTCTGTCAATACATATTGATTCAACTCATTGTGCTTTATCTTTGTCGTGCTTACCTCTTGTCTATTATTTTTCTTCTCTTCCATCTCCTATCTCTACTTCCTTCTATCTCTAATCCCTGGTGGATTTGACCTTTCGACAAAAACCCCTTCAATACCATCTTTTCACAAGTAGCTGCATTGCTGCTCCTTGGTTATGCCCGTGCTAGTTGGGAGTGTGCACTCTTGTAGGCCATACCTTAAAGCTCTGGTCGTTAGTTCTAGGTTTCTCTTCATTCTCTCCACCGAGTCCTCGCCTTCAACTTGTGTGACATGAAGCACAGTGCTCAAAAAAGCTTATCTATGCATGTTGGAGCATGCTTCACTGGCCTTAGCTCTGGATTATGCAAGCACCCTCTCAGATATTTTGATATTGCCATGTGCTCTGTCAGTCCCTGTACTCTTTCAAGGTTGTGCCTCTCCCAGTGCTGTGCCTTTTCTTCTAGGTTTTCCTTACCCCTCTCCATCTCCTGAGATAGCATCATTACCACTTGTTGCTGCTCGCTCCATATTTCCATCATTTGGGTTTTTTCTTTATCTCGTCTGTTCAACTGCTCTTTTGCTATCCTCCTACCTTGCTCTGCCCCACGGAGCACTGGTGGTAGGCTTTTGTGATCCTTTTTGATAGATCACCAATAGTTTGCGCGCAACTTTCTAGCTCTGCCCAATGCAGCTTTCTTTCGGTCATGGCCATGGCCATTAGTGCCTCCACCTCCTCCTAAGCATTCTCCAAATCGTCTTGTAGGCTTCTTGTGGCTTTGTCAATGGCCTCTTCCTTCATTTTTGAAATGGTTCCTATTTCTCTCTCTAGCCTTCCTTGCTCTTCCATTGCCGACCATAGCTGGAATACCACGACATCCTCCTGTTCTTGGCATCATTCTCTTGATGCATGGTCTCCTTCTTGTAGTTCTGCATGCATAGCTTCCATATGTGCCATTTGCTACTGGAGCTCGGTCCATGAGTCATTTTATGGGTGACTCTTCCATGATGACATCCTCTAGGTTTTCGATGTGCTTGAATGAAAAATGGCTATAGCCCCTCATTTCTATCGTCAAGCATTACCTAGCTTGCTCTTCCTCCGTGAATGGAAGCTTGATGCCTTTATCTTGCCTTTCCATTTTAGGTTCCTGTCGTATATCATGGTTCACCATTACTATTCCTAAGACATTTCCTTGCTGGAAGATAAACAGGAATTGATCATCTTTTATGACAAGAAGAACATGCTTTAAGCAAAAAAGAGAATTTCCCTTTGAGCAGTTCTATTCATTTCCAGGTTCTTATGACACTTTTCCTTGATTTCACCTTTCTTCACCCTTTACCCCCTCCTTGCTTGGGAATGAGAAGAATCCTTCCTAGTATTAGACATGGGAGAGGCAAGACATTTGAGCACCATAGGGTGCTATTTACCTCGGCATCAGCCCATTATAGAAATGAGGGTTGTATTCCAATTGGGAATGACAATCGAGATTACGAGGGCTAATGCATCCTTGGGTAATGTAAGTTAGGACATCGGTTAGAAAGTCACCCGAGTTGATGCAGCTAGCCACATGTAGCTCTTATTCCATAAGGATACGATCAATGTAAGGATGGGCCAAGACTTGGCCATCTAGGTGTTTGGATCGAGTGGTGGCCAAGACCCTGAAAGAGGTTGGTGCTACGTAAGTTGGGTCATACTAGGTTGTTCTGATGGCACGTCGCTACTCAGCATTAGTCATTATTTGGCAACCCTGTTTCTCCCATTGAAGATGTAGATTACCCCATTTTTGTAGGAGTCAGCAAGGTGAGTAAGTTCCTCAATCTCAATGGTTGATGCAGGTCATTGGGGCTTGCAGTAGGATGTTATTAATCGTATGATGAACACGTGCTCTTTCGAGATTTCACCATTATCGATCAGCTCCCTTGAGACTAATTTGGGGGATGTTACTGTTATAAACTCATATTCTTTCCAAGTGCAGGATAAGGAATGAATCTTGGTGGCAAGGGGTTCATTAAGCAAGCCGAGGTCAAGTCTTTCATAATTCCTAGCAAATGTGGTAAAGGCGTTATCCAAGTGTTTGATGCAAGTTACCAAGTCATCTCCCATATTCTTAGCAAGGTCCTTGGTGACTGATAGAAATGAACGTCACTTGTAAGAAGGCCTAAGACATGCTGGTGGTTAGGGTGGGAGTGAGCTAGACACAAATGGTTCGAGGGGCAGCTGATGTGACAGTGGTGTGTCTAAGGGTAGCTCCTTAGCATGATCGGTGTGGCCAGTGCTACTTTGGGGTACTGAGGGTGGCTCTAGTGGTACAGATGGTGCATTGCCCTCTTCATATGTAGCCACTAGGGTGCCAAGCTCTCCAGACTTAGATGATTTCGGGGTATCACATAGCTGTGTGGGTTGATAGGTTGATTGGGGTCTTTTGATCGCACTAGTCTTGGCCACTCGGGTTCTCTAGGTGTTCACTACCTTAGCCGAAGCATAGATTCCTAGAGATGGGGTGGCAAGTAATGGTCATGGTTAGACTTTGCTTCTAGAACATGTCTTCTTGGGCACCCATATCTAGGTGTTGCCTTTGTAGTATCCTTGAGCTCACAACAGATCTTTGGGGATCCATTGTGGCTTGATTCTGCACCTATGTCAATAGCGTCGGATCGGTTTTTTAGGATTTGAATGATGATTGTGAGCCTTGTGGGGCTGTGTTAGCTGGCTACGATTAGGTCATTTTTGGTGCTTTGGCATCCATTTAAGTGCGGGCGGTGTTGGGACATTGGGGATGGCCTTAGTTGTTGGTGGTGGTTTTGTAGTCTGGGTGGGTTGTTATGGCTCACGACCCCCCTCCCTAGGCTTTGTCCTAGGTAGTTCTATCGGCGGCATGGCAAGCTTGGGTGGAGCCTCACTGCCCTTGCTGAAAGTTGTCGTGATTCAAACATTGCCAATGGCAAGGTGAATACACTGTAGATCATAATCTACGTTGCACTGTGCTTGTTTCTTAAAAGTGCGTCCTAATAATGATTCTTGACCTGCATCCGTTGTATTTGGAAATACACAGAAGATGACAAATAGGCTCTTTGACCTAATAGAGACTGCGATCTTGCACTTTCCTAGGAGTGCATATGACCCCCAAAGGGACTAAGTTTACAGTTGGTGGGTTGTAACTATGGTTGACCAATGAGGGTCCAATGACTGTGAATCAAGACATTGCAGTCAGCTCCCTCGTCAATCAAGACATCAAAAGTATGTGTGTGTCAAGCGGTGGTCATGATGCGTAGGTATGCTAGTGCTACCACCTCTTCATCCTTGTCCTCTAGTTTGGTGATGGTGGCTGTACGGGCATTGACAGGGGCTTCCAACATATGGGGCTCATGCAGTGGGTGCATGGGAGGATAGTACTTCTTTATGCAACTGCCTTTAAAGAAGCCTATGCCCTCACCTTCAAGGGTTTCAAGTTCTACATTGCCCATCCTACTAATGGTGCATAATCAGAAAGGTCCCAACCCTCGGAATTTCATTTTCTGCTTGTGGCAAATAGAGCAAAACAAGTTCTGCCTGCTTAGAGTTGCATTGTTTGACATGCTTGTCGAACCACATCTTTCATCGTGCTTTCTCACAAATTAGAGGGTGGGTAGCTAGGAGCCAAGTCTCAGTGAGTCGTTCCCATTCCATGAGATGGTTGGTCCCATCTCTCCTCCACTGCTATCCTCAAGCTAGGGACAAGGAATTCTAATGGCAAAATTTCCTCAATCTCGTAAGACATCCTAAAGGGTGTTTGTCCCACCGCTGTTTTATAGGCCGTCCGATAAGCCCATAATGATGCCATAAGTTTCTTGTCCTAGTCACTTCGCGAGGTAGAAACCACCTTCGTAAGGATGGTGACTAAGATATTGTTCATGGATTCTACTTTGTCTCTTGCCCATACAGGAGAAATTATATATCCCTTCTACCTTGTAGAAGTAATAGGTCCAAATCACATGGCACCACAAATTCCATCCTTTATCTAGAATAGGACCTTTCAACGCCACAGATGTTGGACTCATGGCAACCTTCAACTCCGTTCCTGACTAGGCAAGGCGTGTCCAAAGCTCCACTTGACCCAAAAGCGACCTAGGAGTGAGACACAATTTTTGTGGTTAGCCTTTTCACCACTTGACCTTCAGCCCATGAATGGAGCAATTCCCTCTCAGGTTGAAGCACGGAGCGACCTTGGAGATGATCCACCCACACAAAATATCCTTTCCTTAATTAATCCAATTAAGAATCAATCACAATCAAGGCAATTAGCCCTAATATCATTTTCCAAGAAAAAATTCATTTATCCCCATGGCAATTTGTCATCACAGAACCCTGCCATGAATTTACCATCAATCACAAGTAGTTTCGAAAACCAATTATAAGGCTTCCAATATCGCCAAGCTTTTCATTAAGGAAAATTTTAGGTTACATGGATTACCCCAAAGAATCATTAGTGATCTCCATTCTCTCTTCACCTCAAACTTTTAGAAGAGTTTGTTTAAAGCTCTAGGAACCCAGCTCTACTTCAATACTGCTTACCATCCCCAAACCGATGGTCAAACAAAGAGGGTCAACCAAGTTATTGAGGACATACTGAGGGTTTATTGTAATAGGGAACCCAAATGGTGGATCCAATACCTACCCTTAGTTGAATTTGCCTACAATGCATCATACCATCAAAGTATTCAAATGACTCCTTTTCAAGCACTATATGGGCAAGATTGTCTTACACCATTAAATTTTCCCAATCCCACTGTAAGGGTAGAAGCATCTAGGAAAATACTGGAATAAATGGATCAACAAGTGAAAGCTATAAGGCAAGATATTCAAGCTGCCAAGGATCAACCGAAGGCATATACGATCAATGAAGGCAAGAACACATCTTCAAAGAAGGTGACATGGTTTTCTTATGAGTTTGCCCAAGGAAAAGTTCCTTATCTTTGGGGAAATTCAAGAAGCTAAGTCCCAGGTATTGTGGGCCATATAAGGTACTAAAGTGTCTAGGGCCAAATGCCTACAAGTTGCAACTCCCTAACAACTTGAAAGTACATAATATATTTCATGACAATCTATTGAAAGCCTATGTCCCTAACACAGACCATGTATTAAAGGACCAATAAATTGTAATGCCCAGTCAAGGAATCCTCGAACTTCAACCAAAAAAAATACTTGACATGCAGGAGAAGACTCTAAGAAGCAAAACCCTTAGAGAATATCTTGTCTAGTGGAAAGACTACCCTGAAGTGGATGTCACTTGGATTTACCATGAATCACTATGTAATGAATATCCCCAATTTCATTCAAGATGAGGAAATCTCAATTCCTCTAAGGGGGAGAGGATGTGATATCCAGACTTTGATTTAAAATCTTCCCAACTTCTTGCAAAATGAACTTGAAGAACTCTAAAATCATTAAATATATTAGATCTCAAGTAAAATGATCCAAGGATCATAACCCGACATTCTCCTAGATTGATAGGGGCTGTAGCCATCCGTCATGGAAGTTATTGCATGAACACGAGTTATGGACCACAAGTTGAAATTGATCAATCACATTTAAAACTTACCAAGGAAAGTAAGTGACAAAAGATTAAGCTTTAAATCTTAATGCTTTATAAAGAAAATAGAAGGAAGAGAGGAAGATGACAACAATCTGGCCACCCCCGCCCCTTTTATGAAAATAAAAAATGCAATCTTCCCCCCAAATCTTGGCATCTTTGATCGTGAACTAAAATGCTTGAACTCACCATCAGAAATTTAACAATCTCCCCCTCTTTTCAATTCTACGAGAGGCTTGGGATGAAGCAAGATCATCTGAGAGCTAGGCGAATTAGTCATGGCATCTCTGCCAGCCTCTCTAGACCTCAAAGATCAAATTGCCATCATTAGATTGCACCTTGAAAGCTTGAGATTTCTGATTTTGAGAAGATTCCCTCCATAAAGAGCTTGTCTTTTTAGCCACAACCCTTCTTCTCTAATTTAGCTATAAATAAGAGGCATGGGGAGTCGTTAAGGGTAGTTCGAGCAAGAGGGGAGAGGCCCTTCTCAAGAATATAGAGCAAGAGGGAGTGGGGCAAGAGAAGCACGACCAAAGGGATTCCTCGTTAAGAAGACAAGGAGGATACTCCACGAGCTCTCAAATTCAATTACTCCATCCCTTCTATCCTATTCCCCCTTGTGGAATCAAGACTCTTCTCGATTTCTTTAAATTCTTGGTGATCACATTTTCTCCCCCTCAATCAAAATTCAGTCAATCTAATTACCCCCAAGCTTCTTTGCCAAATTCCCCTTTTTGTGATCTCACAATTAAAGACCATGGCCCTGAAGAAGAAAGCTACAAAGGTCGCACAGGTAGGAGTTGCCAATAACGTTGTAGACAAAATTACTACAAATAGAATGGCGAGTACAAGGATTACAAACAAAGCCTCGAATACCATCGATCAAGCAACCATCATGGATCATCAAGTACTATTTTTCTTAAATAAAAATAGCTAGCAGGCCTTTATCCCAAGAATAATCAACAGAAGCTACGTGCGTAAAATAAGATTTTATTTTATTCTTGCATATAATTTCTCTGAGGAATTATTAATCGCAAATTCCAAGGGATAACTTGGGTCTATACAAGATGAACCTAAGCAAGTACAAGGAAGGTACTGTGTCCCTAAAAGATTTAATATTTTTATTTTTTTTGTTGATCAAACAAAATCTCTAACAGGTAATCCACGAACGTTAATCCTTGGTGTATGAGATACCTTGAGATGCAATTTTCAAATGATACTGTTCATAATTAAACTAACCAATATTTTCTTTTATTGCGAGCAAAGACCCAGGAAACTCCAAGGGAGCTATCCTCAAGTATGAAATTCTTGCCTAATTTCAATCCAAATTAATCCCCAAGGAAGAGGAAGTCTAGGAAGACTATTTGAAGGTATTGCCACTTATGTTGATTTGTCTCAAAGTTATTTTGTCGCTTATACAGATTTGTCTCAAAGTTATTTTGCCACTTATGCTTATTTGTCTCAAAGTGATTTTGCCACTTATGTTGATTTGTCTCGAAGTTATTTTGCCACTTATGCTAATTTGTCTCAAAGTTATTTTGCTACTTCTGCTAAATTTTCCCGATGTTATTAATTTTTGGAAAGAAAAGATTTGTCTTCGAAACAAACATGTTAGAAGTTTAAGTGTAATACTTTGGAAATAAAGATGTTTGTGATTGCAAGCTAGGTATTGATATTTTCTAATCATCAGGCTAAAAGATGAATGGCTGAGTATAGATCGCCTCAGGCAGTATTCCAGTTAGCACAGAACACCAAGACTGAGGTAGTGTTCCTAATGGCACTAGACCTCCCCAAGGCTAGCGTGAATAAAACTTACTCCAATGGTTTTTTCTCTTTTGTTTCGCATTAGTGAGATTAGATCAATCATGATGCGAAAGGGTCTTGTCGTAGGGAACTCTAGTCGACATGAGAAGGTGAGGGTACCAAGGGGCTCTGGTCATAAACTCTTTAGGCTCTTACAAATTGCTAACTACCCTTCGATTTCCAGACTGTATTTGGAAGTTTCAATACTAGTTGGGGAATGGAACTTGGAGAGAATAATATTTTGAATAGAAAACATTGTAAATGTTATTTTTTCTAAAAGGAACTATTAAGAAGGAATTGCTTTACTCTACTTTTGTGTCATGAATAAAAGGCGTGTAATGAATTTGTATAATGAGATAATTCAAAGAAGTTATTTTTATATGTTGAATCTAAAGTGATATGTAATTAGATAATTAAAACTACTCTCTCAAGGGAAGTGGGAGGATGGTGGACCCCTGACGGATCCAAACCTATGGTTGGATGGTCTCAATAAGCGGAGAGCTTTCCTAAGAAGAAATAAAAATCACACTTGATGGACCATTAGAAACCAGAAAGCCTAATTCGCATCACTTTAGAATCCGCTAATACAAATTAGCTGCTAGTAATAGACTTGACTAGGAAAATCCTTGTGGGAGCGGCCGTAACTTCTACTGCGGGGTAGACTCAAGTGAGCCTAGTTAGCAAACTCCGAGGGTTTTATCAAAACCTGGACGGCGCTTCCTAGGACATCACTTGATGGGCTACTAAAAACGTACTGCCAAGAAAAGCTGGGCAGCACGTTACAAATAGAAATGATTGAATAATTTTTTTTAAGAAGTTTGTCTTTGCTTGTGTTAAATTTTTCCATTGTTGAATGATAAATTTTATTCAATGAAATGCAATAAGGCTCTACAAAGCTCATCTGACCTCCATAATTGCATTTCATAAGTCACCATTTCATAAATTGTGGATGCCCGATGAAACGCGAAATATGATGCCACAATTTTGCTGCTTGAATACTCAACTGACGTTTCATAAGTCATTTTGAAGGAAATTAGGACTTATGCAAATTTAGATTTCTTATTTGAATGTAAGAAAATACGGATTGATTCTTTGTATTCCTAAACTTGTTATTTCAAAATTTGGTTCTATGAGTAATCAGGATGACTAAAAGCAAGATTTCTCTAGAGGGAGTGGAGGAAGAGGATCTGGAGGATACCTATGATGAGAAGCTATTTGATTTCCTCCATGCCACTAGAAATTCATCCAGATTCAACTACATCAAAGGCATGCTCCATGTTCCCTTTGATTTGCAAGAACTCTTGAAGAATCTTGAAGATAAAATGAAGGATTATAAGGAGTGTTATGATAGACATGTGCAAGGCCTAGAGATTGAGGGATTTGTCCATTATGGTGATGTAGTGAAAGCTACCAATGCAGCTAAAACAACTTTTTGAACAAGGTTTAACCTCATTGGTGTGAGGAATTCAAGAAGTGGGAAGCAGATTGCCCTTTTCATCAGAATCAACATCAATGTCTTCTTGTCCACAAGGATCTTGGATTTCTTATATATCTTCAGCATATGGATATTTCTTCTTTAGATACAATACAAGAGAAAAATACATAAGATATTGCAAGTAAAGATAAAGAGGTTGAAAAGAAGGAACAAATGTTTTAGGAGGATGTTGAGAATCAACTAGTGTAGGGATTTGATATTGTTTTGTTTCAAAGTGAGAATATTATAAAAGTGGAAGAAAATGAGATAGAGTTGAGTGCAAAGATTGAAGAAGGTCCTCTTGATTGAGTTCCAAAATTTTTCACTTACCTCATTAGTAAAAAGAGACTGCTTAGCAATCCTTGCAAGATGAGGCAAAAATGATATGAATTTTATAGGTTATGAGCAGGAATTGCTAGCAAGTCTTGATGTTGAGGGAGAGAATTCTCAAGATAGCTCTGTCGCCTTGCATTCATGTATTAATCAGATCATGGAGTATGAAAATAAGGGGCTATCTCTACAAAAGAAGAGTTCTCACAAGTTCAACAAAGACTTGGTATTGATGACATGTGGTATGAAGAGAAACTAAAGTCTCTATCAGAGGAGAGACCAAAAAGTTCAATAAATCTTACGATGATAGTCTTCTTGAAGAAGATGAAAACCCTAAGGTATGGAAGATAATTTTAAGATATCCATTGAGGTCTATATTAGAGTTTGTTATGCATTATAGACAAATATTATAAGATATTTATCTATTGAGATCTTACATTGTTGTGGTTTATTGTGTAGATAGAAATTGAAGATTGAGACAAGTTTCTTGGAAGAGCCAAGGGCTGAAGGCTATTGAAGCTTGGCAAAAGTTCAATTGGTTTTTGAACTCTTTGAGATCATCAACATTTCATTTAGTTTTATCACAATAAAAGTATACTTTGTCTAGTGTTTCCCAAGTATTGGATTTTCTATTTTTATCTTGTCCATTATCGACAAGATCCTTAACTGCATTATGTAGGGACTTCCATTGATTGCATATAATAGTTGAGCCACCATTCCTAGAGTTTATCTTACCAAGTCTCCTAAGAAAGTGTAGGAACCCTCTAGCCTTCACTCCACCAATAGATGGCTTTTGGGGACACAATTGCTATCCTTAGACTTTTGAAAATTTGGTTCAATAACAACATTGCCACCATGCAGACCAATTGTATATAAGACTTTTTCAATCTTTGTTATAGCATTTTTTCCAGCTGATAATGGCTTCAACTTCCATGTAAATTCTATATAAAGATGAACAAGATTTTCAATTAACTTGCAAAGTGTATGAAGTGTATAGATATGGGCATTTACTAAAGGAATATCTAGGACTAGCTTACATTGTGGATCCGTGTTGTGTGTAGAGGGAGCTCTATTCCAATTTCTTGAGTTTCACTCTATGGATGGGGATATGCAATATAGGCAAGGAGATCTTGAGTTCGCTCCCTTTGATACGTTGTACATACATTTGAGTATCTTTAAGTCACCAGCTATGTGCCACTCAATCTTATAGTTCCTAAATCCTTCAACAAATAGCTCTTCTCCTACTTGTTGTCTCTTAATAACATCAAGTATTGGTGTTCAATGAAAAACCCAATATACAATATAACAAAATCCTCTGTATCTACTTTGAATGCTCCTAGCCACCAAATGTTGTGTTATGATTGAACACTAAATGACATTGATGATTGCAGTGATGTGATGAAAGTGCTTTATTCATCAAGATAATAGAGATGCTCTCTAGTTTTGTGCATTTTAGAATCTTATTGTCATCAAGTTTAACCACAAATCTAGCCACTTCTTGTTTCTTGTCATAGAATTTGATCGTTAAACATTGTAGGGTGGGCAAGTCAAGGAAAATATTGTTAAATTCATTGAATACAACTTCCCTTTCTTGCCCTTGAAGATAGCCTTGATATGGAAAGGCTCACCTAGAATTTCCATCACTTTGTTCTTCACTCTCTATCTGATAGTTCTAACCACAAATGGCCTTGGAAATATACAATTGCATACTTGTCCTTGCTTCATATTTGATTATAAAAGCTAGAAAAGTTGTATATAAGCATCTTGACTGATACTAACACCATCTAGTGTCTTCTGCACTAACTTAGTATCCAAAGAATAATAATTTATAAATGAATCCAAGCATTATTTCTTTGCTATTTTAAATTTCTTCTTCTCTAAAATATCTTTTGAGACTACTGAAGGAAGAAGATGATAATAAGACTGAGATGCTTTTAAAGAATCCCTTTCACTTGCATTTGGTTGAAGAATAGACCTAAACAAAATCAACATCACAAATCAACACAATTAATTATAAACAAAGCCATATTTAATATTTTTAAAATGAAAAAAAATGTACCTTGCTACTTGGATTCTTATACTACAATCACCTCCTTGTTTGAGACTCTCAATAATTTTAAGATTCTTTTATTGATTTTGAAGGCCTAAAATAGTTTGCTTTTGTTAATAAGATTTTAATTGTTTCTCCAATAAATGAATCCTCTACTGACAACCCTCTAGAGAGGCAAATGGGTGAATCCATGTTTAAAATTGAATATGGTGTTGGATGGTGGAGGATAGCGGGTGGACGGATCCATCTTTGAAATTTAAGATGGTGTTAGACGAATTCGTCTTTTGGCCCTCCATGAGACTGCCTTCTCCTGTGCTACTCCAAATGAGCTTCTTCATTCACTTTTTTACTGGGGCTGCCTTGGTCTGCCTCTACCTTGGTTTGCCTGCATGGGGACATTGTCGCATAATATGGCCCCCTCTCTTATGCCCTCAGTGGTGTCCCACACTTGAGGACCCAATTTGTGCAGCATTGTATGTGCAGTGAGTCACTTAGGTAGATAGGTCTGGGAGAATGTCTCACCCTTGATGTGCCCTAAGCATGTGCAGTGGGGGATGGGGCTAGGCATGGAAACCCTAGGTGCAGTGATTGTGGCACTCAAGATGCTTTTGGGGGGTCTAGTGTCTCCACTTTTTCTTTCTTTGTCTTTTTCTTTTTTTTCCTTTTTTTTTAAAAAAGTAGATGATTATAGCCTACATTTTTATGCAAGGGGTTCTCTTAGGCTCTACCCTGATCTTCCTCGAACGATTCACCAGGTGGTCTTAGGGACTTGGTCAAAAAGGTGTGGCTCTACAGGTATTCCTTGATACTAGCCTTTGCATTAAGAGGTATGGTTGACAAGAAAGGATGATTGCATCTCGTAAAGTGGCTATCATTCATGCCCTCAAGGATCCTCATACAAAAAGAGGAAAGCAGGGTTGTTCTCATCATGAGCCTAGCCATAGCATAGCTATCTATTCCTAGGTTAATGTCAAAAAAGAGTGGGGGAAGGTGGGCGTCCTCAGCTGTTGGCTTTTGTTTAAGCAAAAACCTAATGGTCCTAAGGTAATTACAAGTAGTTATGAAGGCAAGGTCCGAGCAGGAAGAGAAATCCTTGAGGAAGCGGTTGATGGATGGGTGCAAGTCCCCTGCTTTAAAGATCATCTATTCCTCGGGAGTTGCTATGTTGACATTGTAGATATTTGGGAAGTCCTACCTGCCATGCACCCCCTATCATAATCCACTCCATGTCTCCAAGGCTAGGGCATGTAGATAGGATCATTACATTCCTTCCGTAGCGTGCCGCAGAAGGTCATCCATGCATCACAATTGGTATCCCAAATCCTCCTCCACCACTTTGGTTGTGCCTCGTAACCTTGGACGATTTTAGAAACCTGATAGACCTTATCTTGCTAGTAGTCCGCGAGCTTCCACCTTGTGTGATTATGATGCTCCACTCCTTGACCCATCGATTTTCAAGAGTATTTCCCAAACAAAGGATCCTTTCCTCAACCTCCAAGGGTAAGACTCGATCCAAGGCTCATGTGTAGAGGAAGGAGAACTTGAAGGGTTGGGATTGGAGCTCCTGCTATTACTAGATATTCAACTCCTACGGCTAGTTGACGAGATGGAGATCCTCGCATAGTGTCATGGGCTCATAAGGAAGCTGCTATGGCCATGCTTGCGCTCTTTGCAGGGCTTGCTCCACGAGTTCCCATCTTCTTCTTGTTGTAGCAATGACACACTCAGGAACGTGGGCACCCTCTAGCTCTTCTGGGGGTAGATGTGGCAAGGGCAGACTCGGCTCTCTGATTTATAGTTCTCCTTTGAATTCATGTGCTCGACTTTCGGCCCTTCCTCGGTGTCTTGTTCCATTGTGGGTTGATGGGACTACTCTTGTTCCTCGAATCCAAGTTCCCTAACCTCATCGGTGGAGTGGTCGACTTGTCACAAGTACTTGCATTGCTGCTCCTTGGTTATGCCTGTGTTGATTGGGAGTGCGCATTCTTGCAAGCCATCGGTGGAGAGGTCGACTTGTCACAAGTAGTTGCATTGCTGCTCCTTGGTTATGCCTGTGTCGATTGGGAGTGCGCATTCTTGCAAGCCATACCTTAAAGCTCTGGTTGTCAACTCTAGCTTCCTTTTCATTCTCTCCACCGAATTCTCACCTTTAATGCTTTAGCAGCCTCAACTCTGGATTTTGCGAGCTCCGCCACTGCTAGGCCCTCTATCAATCCTCGCACTCTTTCAAAGTTGCACCTCTCCCACTAGTGTGCCTTCTCTTCTAGATCTTCCTTACCCCTTTCCATCTCTTGATACAACATCATTACCACCTGGTGTTGCTCATTCCACACTTCCAACATTTGGGTTTTCTCTTTATCCCGGTGGTTCACTACTACTATTCTTCTATCTTGATCAGCCATGGAGAATTGCTGATGGGCCTTTGCAAGCCTTTCTAATAGATCTTCAGTAATTTGTGCATGGCTTTCTAGCTCAGCCAGGTGCAGTTTTCTTTCAGTCATGGCCATGGCCATTAGTCCCTCCACTTCTTGTTGAGCATTTCACAGGTTGTCCTGCAGGCTCATGGTGGCTTCTTCTATGGCCTCTTCCTTCTCCTTCGACATGACTCTCTCTCTAGCCTTCCTTGCTCCTCCATTGCTAACCACAGCCTAAATACTAGTGCATCCTCCTATTCTTGGTGTTGTTCTTCTGATGCATAGTCTCCTTCCTTTTGGCTCTGCCATAGTTCCACATTCATTGCTTTCACCCATGCCATTCGTTGCTAGAGCTCAGCGTATTGTTGGATGATCAACTTGTGGCCCCGATGCTCCGCCACTAGCTCTTGGGCTTCATCCTCTAGCCTTTGCCTTAGGCAATCTTCATTTTTTTGTGCCCCCTTTTCTTTGGCACTGAGTTGCTCTTTCAGGTTTTGAATTTCTTTCTGATGTTCTATGGCTTGACGTGTTATCTCTAGCCTTAGAGCTACGAAAACTTCTCTTTCGGCCTCTATTTCTGTAGCCACGGCCTTCTTCTCTTCCTTAGCCTTCTCTAGCTGGGCTAGGAGTTCAACTACATAGGTATCATAGTCCGTAGCTCGGGGCATTGTTGGTGGTGCTGTGGTGGTGGATGTTTCCAACCTTTGCCACTTTGGGTCTTGCCTTGACTCAGCATCTGCTACAGCTGGCCTTTTGGCTCCTATATTATGGAGATGATGGTGGCGATCTGAGGTGTGAGAGTCGAAGGGAGGGGATGGAGTGGGGTTTTTCCCTTTCTTGCAACAATTGGGGCTGCTTCAACTCTGTTTCTTGTTTTTCCTTCATGCCATGGGCTCAAGGTGACCATTTCTTCAGCACCGTGGGTCTCCTCTACAGACCTGTGCATGACCTCTGCCATGTCTTCATCCTCCTTTCTCCTTAGCTCCTCAGCCTCTTCTTCCACTCTCCTTCTTCTTTCCTCCTCGGCTCTTTGTGATTCTTCTCTCACTTTCTTCATTTCTTCATCCTCTTTTCACCTTCATTCTTCTTCCACCCTTTTGGATTCTTTTTGGGCTCTTTTCAACTCCGCCCGTTCCTCTTTTGTCATCTCCTCTCTCCTTTGTTACTGGGGCTTCGTGGCCTTCTTCTTCTCTTCTGCCCTAGCCTCCTTTTGGGTAGTCTACACTTCCTTCTCTCCCCGGTCGCTAATGGTTCTCTCACAGAATTGCTCCATGTCAAGGTGCGGTGATGCTGGGGTGTCTCTCCAACTTCTTTCTCAACTCTTTTTGCCTTCCTCACTGCTTCCTAAATGATTGTTGTCAAGACTCCACCAAATCTAATTTTGGAGGCCTTGGAGGCAAGCTTCTTGTGTGTTGACCTAGCCGTTGAGGCTAGGGACTCCCCTTCTACCAGTGTTGTGCTTGTGGCTAGGATGGTAGCCGAGGTCTTGATGGTTTTTAAGACAAAACCCATTCCAATCCACTTCTTTAGAGGACCCTATAGGTATGCTCTCCAGCAGTGGCATGCCAATCCTGTTCATCAATGCATTGTACATATGTCCCAAGAAGAGGGCATGGGCCATCTTTGCTTGCATCCTTACTTTTGGGTTTGGGATGTCTGATAAACTTATCATGTCCACTGTGTGCACATCAATCTTTTCCACACCCAGCATTGCGTATACGTCTCTTCGATGGTGTTTTTCTTTCTTGGGGGCCAAACCCAGGGCCTTCTTTACCATTGTAGCACTTAGAGGCACCTCCACTTGGCGTTCTTCTTCTCCTATCCTGACTATTACTGTCTTGCAATTTCTTGCATCATTAAAGCTTCTTAGGAACTCTGTGCACATGCTGTAGTCAATTGCTTGCCCTACTTCCTCCACATACTTCTAGAGGGCACATTTTTCCACCAACTACTTTATAGCTGGCTCCTCAAGTCTAGGTTCAGTGTGTGTTTGAAGGTGAAATGGCTAAAGCCCCTTTTCTTGACACTCAGGCCATATTTAGTATGCTCTTCTTCCATGAAAGGGAGCTTGCCACCTTTATCTTGCTTTGCCATTGTGGGTACCTGTCATTCATCATAATCCAACATTAGTATTTCTCAGATGACTTTTTGGTAAGCAAAAATTTGATTTTTCTTCCATGAAGAGAATGAACAAGCTGAATTAAAGACATGAAAATTTTGAATAGCAATCTATTTATTCCAAAACATTTTCGACATTTTCCTTCCAACCCTTTCTATTCTTTCTTGCTTTTAACTTTGATTAATGCTTTTTGTTTCCTTCTTTTGTCCTATCACCTTACCCCCCTCTTAATCACCTAATCACCTTACCTCCTCCTTGGGAAACGATGAGAATCCTTCCTAGGATTGGACATGGGAGAGACAAGGCATTTGAGCACAGTATAGTGCTATCTACTTTGGTATAAGCCAATCGTAGAAATCAGGGTTGTATTCCAAGTGGGCATGACGATGAGATTACGTGAAGCTCCATCCTCCATAGCCACGCGAGACAAGAGAAGAGAAGAGGAGAGAAGAAGATGAAGAGAGGAGATGGGGAGCTTTTTCTCCTCGATCCCTCACTCCCACACACTCACTCCCTCACTATCTCTCTCATTCCCTCACTCCCTCACTCAAGCACACACAAGAATCCAAGAAGAAGAGAAGAAGAAGAAGAAACTTTTTGCCACACACAAAGAATGAGAGTTTCCATTAACTTTTTGGCTTATATACATGCCCTCTTTCCCTTGGGCAGTCATTCCCTCTCTACATGGCTAGCCATGGCCTAGGCCCTTTTTCCCTTTGCCCTAACTTCATACCTTAGTCCCATTGCCCATCTATCTTTACAATTCACACAGGAGGGAGCCTAGCACTCTTTTACAACAGTTTTAGGGGCACCTTATATTTTAAAATGCGCTTTTGCCTTTGACTTGATTTTTGAGGCCGCCCTTGCACTTTTAGTCGTTCTCCTTTCTCCCTCTTTCATTGTGTCAGATTTCCTCCTTGGCCACCTCTTCTAGGTCCCCACTTGCTTTTTCCACTTTTTTCCACTTTCTTCTTGTGCTGAGGTTAATAGGGACAGTGACAATTAGGGAAAACCAATCATCTCAATCTATTAGGGCTATAAAGCCAACTCGAAGTAGTTGGTATTGACATGTTTGGCCATGTGGAGGCTCATTCGGTATCATTGCATTCGGACCAAATAACTTGATTTCAAGAAATCTAGTGATGGTAGAATTTGGAATATAGTCCTTTTATCCCTAAGTACTCCCAATCAGACACATCCTTATCTCAGTCTAGTGAATTGATGAGTTGCTTGCAGAATTGCAACGCTAGTTGGGCATTGATCTTCACTAGTTTGGAATTTTCTAGACCAAGGAACACTGTGTCTAATTCATCTTCTTTCACTCTCATGACCTTCTACATTTGCACCTCAAACTTGCACTCATATCTCAGTACGTCTTTTAACTCGACTTCAGCAATCTCATCAATATCGACAACTTTCTTCTCATAGGCTTGGAATATGAAACTATTTGAAATGTGTTCCTTTGTCTCTTATTGTGGATTTTGACAAGTAACTCTATGTGTGGCAACTACATCTATTTTTCACTGTCACGATGGCTGTAAATCTACATTAGGCTTTAAAATTTCCTCCTCCTCCTCATCACTTAAGCCTTTTACCATATTCACTATTTTGGCTACTGTTGGTCTACATTACGATGAGGGAGAGCTAACATTTTTCAAGAACACAATGAATTTATGTTGATTCTGCAAATTGTGAGTTTATTTTTGTCCTATTTTTGGGTTACTCTTGCTTAGTGGAGCCAATGCCTACCCCCAATAATAGGTGGTAATCTTCACTTGTGTGCTACACAATTAATGAAACCAAGAATTGAATTGTTGCAATTTCCAAGAGGGCTGACCATATGATGCCAAGTGATCTCACCCTTTGTTGATTTGCCATTTTGACCAAGAATGGGGTGTGTTCCCAATCCATCAATCCTAATTCCTGTCATGTTGCCAATGTGATAATGTTGACACTAGATCCACTATCTAGTAGGACATTTTGAATGATTTAGTCCTTGCACCGAACAGAAATTACTTGAATGGTTGGGCCCAACAATGGGCTTGGTGGTATTGGCTCTTGTTGGATTCTTCAAATTGTCACCTTCAAAGCATTAGCTATCATCATGTTGCTACTTTAGGTTCTAGTAATACTAGGTGCTCTAGTTAAATTATTTTCAATAGGTATCCCTCAAAAATTAGTATAAGATTCAAGAGAACTCTTAGTGGAATAGTAATATTCACTAGTCCCCATTTGGTTGGTCCTTCCGATGAGTCTAAAATAGCCAAAAATGTTGGTGTGTTCCCTTCCATGCTGTTGTGGGCTCAACATCAATGTTCTAGCTTCTACTACTTTTGGGCTTGGTCTTTAGGGTCTTACCATGTCGTTATCTAGGGTGAGCTTTTGGATTCTTCCTCTGCTCCCTACTAATATGATCATTTGGTATATAATTCTTATGTTTGCTAGGATAAACCTACAGTTGCTTCACTTTTGTGAATTTCAGGGTGACCATCTGGACTCTTGACTCCATTGTTTGGGGGATATTCCCTCACAACTTGCTTGTTTTTCTCTTATTTAATAGAATTTCCTATCCATATCCTAGTGGTTTGGATGTTGTAGACTTTGCACCTATGTCCACTCGGGGTTTTGGGTGACTCCATCCTATGTGTGGGTTTAGCTTCACACCTTGTTGTACTCCATGTGCTGGTGGGGTATGTGCATCCCACTACTAGTTAGACTGTAGATAATCCATCACAGTGTGGCTTCCTTTCAATCTTGTCAAGGTTTTAGCATCCTGATTATCATTGTGTTGTAGAGAATTCTTTTTCTCACAGGAGCTACTAGACTAACTTGCGGGTCTAACTTCCTGACTAGAGCTTGGTGTGGTGGATATTTCATCGTAGTTAGCTCACGTGCTAACCACCCTACCACTTGATGGTGAACTTTCTTTTGTGTTTCCCATGAAATGCTTGTGGGATTCAACATGACTTTGTTGTATGTTTTCTTGGAACAAGTTACCACATGAACATTGGGCTTCATTAGTTCCTAGATTCCAACTATATTGGCTCAAGATATGGGTGCCAAGCCTTGTCCTTGCCTTTTTTGGGCATCATATACCTGAGCCTCCAAACACTTAGATCTCCAGTGGCCTTCCTGTAAACAAAAGAAATAATGTTTAGAGAATGGCTAGAAATTTCATCATCCTCTTCCACCTCTACCATGCATACCACAAGCATTATCGAGTTGTCGATACTCCTAATTTTTGAAAGTGATGGTAGGTGTTTACGCTTGGGTGGATGGGGTGGTGGTCCATTGGCTAGATAGGGATGCTCCAATACCTTGCCATCCTCTTGGGTAGGTCATCTAGTGCATGCCATTGTATGGGCACTACTTGGTGTCATGAGTAGCCATGTTACAAATACTACTCAGTGTCATGAGTAGCCCTTATCCTTCTTCTTATTCTTGCTAGGATTTTTCTTGTTTTCCTCCTCAGAGTTAGTTTGCTGCTGGATTCTACCTCTAGATCAAAATCGGAATCACAATCAATGGTGTCATCACCTTAGTTTTCTTGGGCCCACTTGGTAGATTTGTATCCTTTTTTGGAATTTTTCTTCGACAAAAAATGTTCTAATTTTAGGGTTTTTTTGTAAAATGGGTCAATATTATTACCAAACAAATCATCGAAGCAAAAGCTTTTTGGATTGGCTTATTGAAGAGTTGGATATATAATATATTCAACATCTCGTCTTTGGGTTGGAAATTTGGGTCAATTCTACTCTGAGAATGGTGAGCTTGGGTGTATAGGCTTGGACATATCTATTGCCTTGTTTAAGATTGTGGAGGATTTTTAGCTTCTACGCATTTGTTCGATCATGTTAAAATCTAATAGGGAATGTGATGAGGGCATCATCCCAAGTTGGCCATCCATGTTCTACTACTAGCCAAGTCACAATCCTTTTTTGCATCAAAGATTTGAATACACCAACTTTGTGAGGCTCATTGACTTGACTAGGGAACTTGATCATGTAAGCCACATCAAATTGGTAGATGAAGGAATCCTAATCCTCACATTGAAAGATCCAAAGAACTTTGAAAATGAAATACTAGGTGAGTGGGCCATTGTGACAGGAAGTGAATATGTATGAGGGGGTATTGGTGGGATAGCAACAAATTGCATACTAGCCAAAAAATGACTCGCTAGGTTTAGAGTAGTGGGACCAATTGTCAAAACTGTGGATGCATGATTAGGTGGTGGGTTGGAATGCAAATGGGACTTATGCCACTATGGAGAGGGTTGTTATGCTTGGGACGCATCATCATTGAGGATAGAAGGAGCCTCAAGAGATAGTACCATTTGGTGCTTATGAGATTTGGACTGCCATACTTGGCCTAGAGTTGAAACTACATTGGGCGAACCTTGAAAATGTTGTTTCACCAACGGTGATCAGAGACAAGTGTATCACATAGCCCAAAAATGAATGACAAGGAGTATTGTGACTTTGTCCAGGTACAACACAAAAAGGAAATTTTCCAATTTTTTTACAACCACAACACAACCAAAGCACTAGCACAAATGAACAATTATGCCTCTTTTGGCCTCAATTACAACAAAGAACACACTCTGCGTAGATCATTTAATACCTTGAACTATATTCAAAATTTGAGCTGTAAAAAAATAATTGCATAAAATCTTCATACCTTCTTGGTGTTGTGACATTACATCAAACCTTAATCATCCAATGTTTGATAATTTAGCAAACTCAAACAAATCTCCACATGCTTATGTGTGACCCTCCTCTCTCCTCACATAAAATATAAGAATTGCAATCAAGAGAAGGGCCCCTTCCTCTTATTCATGGGGGTTTACACAGTTGTCTCTCACACCCAAAAGCTTTAGGATTTCGTGTTTTACAAAAAGCACAATTTATTTTCCTTTGCATTATAAATGTTTTTGAAAAGCATAAGACTTTTTCATTTTTCATTTTCATTAATAGCTCTTTAAGCTTTTCTTATTTTGTCTTCATTACATACATGCAGATCTACATCTTTCACCTTGATGTTCTTAGGCTTGGCAAAATTTGGATTTTCAATTTCAATCAAACCCTCCTGAGTCCCTTTCTTTTTTGAATTTTTACTTTTTGACAGATGATTTTTGACTCCAAGAAGTGCTTAAAAATAGCCAAAAATTCTGAATTTCAAGGGAAAAATAGACTTCGTCAAAGGCGGTAGCTACAATCAGTATGATTTTAAGTGGCAATGCCCCAAAAGTGCTTTAAAGACCCATCGCAATAGTTGGGGAATTTTCATAATTTCTCAGCATGTGAGATGAGACTTTGGGAGATGCCCCGCAATGGGGGACTTCAAGACGGATGCCCAAGAATTTTCAGATCACAAAACGAAGGTCGGACGATCAAATGGGGATGCCCGAGAGGCCAAGGACCACAAAGGCCAAGTATAAATGGACTTGGGAAACCCCAAAGGGTGTGACCCTTAGGGGCTCCCTTTGAGGGGGCCCCAAATCAATTTCGTGTGGGGGGGGGGGGGGGGCGATTTTTTCACGCGGACTAGGAAATTGACGTCCTCCATGGGTGCAGGCGACAATTTGTGGGAGGGGGGCTAGGGGAGCTTCAAAGCACCCCACCCCCCCAACTGATCAGATACATGATCTTCCTCCTGTCTACACTCTCTATCACCTGGCTTCCTACATGAGATGGCTGCCCGGTTGCTGAGTTCTAGTTTTAGTCTTTCTCTCTCCTCTTTCTCTTTCCTAAAAGAGGCAATTCATGTGGGAAGAATCAGAAGAGAATCGGGTGGTGAACGCTTGTCCGGCATGGTGCCGGATCACTCCCGAATTGATGGAGGGCTAGAGTTGACTGTCTGGAGGTGGGCTGAGCCTTGAATGAGGGCTGATTTGCAATCCCAAATCAGATTTTAAAACCCGCAAAGAAGGAAAAAAACGGTAACTCTATTTTGCAAAGAAAAATTGCTTCTTTTTTATATTTGATTGAGCCAATGTTATTCTTATGGAGTGAAAATTGGTAGACATGATGTTTACTATTTGTTATATGCTTGCATAGTGAAAAAAATCAGAAAACATAAAGTCAAAATGCTGGAAATAATTTTTAGAAACCTGTAAAACACGGTTTTTATGAGAAAAATGGGGTTTTTGGTGTTTTCAGGTGGGATAAACCAATACACATACGATAAAATGCCAATTAAATCTATATTTCTGCTATTCTAAGAATCAAGAGCCACAACTTTGAAAATATATCAATTTTTTTATTGAAAATTTAGAGAAAAATGGAAAAATTTAGGGGAAAAATAGGAATACGCCTCAGAAAAAATACGAAAAAATATAATAAGTGATTGTGAATGTATGCTAGTGGTAGAGCATGAGGTTTGGCCTCAGTTTGCCCTATCTTTTTATCATAGTGCATGATTTATCGCTTTTCATACATTAAACCATGACAAAACAACCTCTATACACCTATACAACGAAGCAAAACCTAAACAGTGAGAGGGAGGAGGATTTTGTGCAATAGTTTGAGGGCTGAAATAATACAAATTTTGATTGTTTTTTCTATGCATAGCATCTAGGAAACGGCCTATTTGGAAATAAAGGATCTAGTAGCACAAGGTTCGCCTTGGTGCTAGATTCTTGCAATGAAGCATATACGTATTAGTTGGAATTCATGAAAAGATTGTTTACATACACTATTGCACTGATCATATATATGGTATCAACTCCTAGAAATGCATAGCAATTGCTTGAATTATAGTTGACCCACGCTTGAGAGGGTGAGATTCCCCTTGCCGTAGGTTAGCCGTTTGTTTCTTGGGGGAAATTATTGGTGAGGAAACATGGTATCTCCTAGATCTCGCTGAAAAAAAGAGGAGTCTTCTACGAATTTGTTTATATGTAAAAGCAGCGCATCGAGGGGCCAATCTCCAAGATGCTGGAGAGCTGCAATGGGGCCACGACAATCAACCAATGGGGTGCCTCCTATGTCTGTGATACATGGCATTTATTGCCAATATGTGTGAGATACCCCCTTTGAGGGGTTTTGGGAAAGGTGCCATTGGACTCTTATCCAGCTACAAACGCAATATTAGATGTATCTAGTGTGAATTTAGTTATTACAGATACTCCTAGCCCGCGAGGCCGTGTGGTGGTGGAGCTGTTTGTTGTGTGCATGAGGTCCGGCTAATGCCACTATAGCCAGTGCCGGCCCATTTTTTGTCCCATCAATGGTGTGTTTACCGAGAGCCGCCTCAAAGTGGTGGTTTCTGAATCTAGGGTCTCTTGGGACCTACTTGTTAGTTGATGTCCTTTGAAGAGATTTGTCAAGCTGAACTCCAAAAACAAGAGAGAGACGAGAGGGCTAGACAAATGGCCAAAATTAATAGGCATTATTCTCCTAAAAGGTGTAGTCTTGAACCTATTCAAGGGCGGGGTCTTAGTAGCCTTAGCCTAGCCATCAAGAGGTGGAACTTCTAGCACTTCCCCCCTCCCGATTAATCTACCCACTTCGAGTGGTGTGACAACTTTGCTTGCCCCGATTCCATTAGCAAATCTGATCATCGCCATGGTACAACCTATTGCAATCTTTGCGGTGAGGAAATTATTGGTGATGAAACATGGGGAAAATTATTGGTGAGGAAACATGGTATCTCTTGGATCTTGTTGAAAAAAAGAGGAGTCTTCTGCGAATGTGTTTATATGTAAAAGCAGTGCATCGAGGGGCCAATCCCCAAGATGTAGGAGAGCTGCACTGGGGCCACGACAATCAGCCGATGGGGTGCCTCCTCTGTCTGTGATACATGGCACTTATTGCCAATATGTGTGCGATACCCCCTTTGAGGGGTTTTGGAAAAGGTGCCATTGGACTCTTATCCAGCTACAAATGCAATATTAGATGTATCTAGTGTGCATTTAGTTATTATAGGCGCTCCTGGCCCACGAGGCCATGTGGTGGTGGAGTTGTCTGTTGTGTGCATGAGGTCCGGCTAATGCCATAGCCAGTGCCAGCCCATTTTTGGTCCCATCAGTGGTGTGTTTGCCGGGAGCTGTCTCAAAGTGGTGGTTTCTGAATCTAGGGTCTCTTGGGACCTACTTGTTAGTTGATGTCCTTTGAAGAGATCTATCAAGCTGAACTCCAAAAATAGGAGAGAGCCAAGAGGGCTAAACGAAGGGCTGAAATCAATAGGTGTTATTCTCCTAAAAGGTGCACTCATGAACCTATTCAAGGGCAGGGTCTTAGTAACCTTAGCCTGAATCAAAGTCCGTCAGGAGGTGGAACTTCTAGTACTTCCCCCCTCCCAATTAATCTACCCACTTCGAGTGGTGTGACAACTTTGCATGTCCCGATTCCATTAGCAAATCCGATCATTGCCATGGCGCAACCTATTGCAATCCTTGCAAGAATGGTGGATTTGCTAGCCTTGGGTTTCCCCCTACCCATTTTTAATGGGTTAGTGGAAGAGGATGCGGTGCTTCATATAAGGGAGTTCCAAAAGCTAATGTTTAACTGCCGCATCCAAGATGAAGGGCATCTAATGATGTTCTTCAACATGACCCTAAAGGGAAGGGCATCTATATGGTATCACGGGCTTGAGGTCAAAACCATAACCACTGTGGACTTATTTTATGAAGCCTTCTGAAGGGAGTTTTCCCCTGAGAGGGGTGGCCAATATTGGTTGTGCGTGTTGAATTTTACATACCAAGATCCGCATGAAGAGCATATGCCAAGAAGATCAAAGAGGTTTTCCGTAAATTGGATGCCTCTATCCCTATCCCACATGCTGCCCAATTAAAATACTTCTTGCATGGTCTTGATTTTAACATCTAGCTGCAACTGAGTAGTGTCACCTTGGCGGATATAAACACTACCACTAGACAAGCACAAGAAATACAATCCCGATTGCAACTGAGTAGTGTCACCTTGGTGGATATAGACACTGCCATTAGACGAGTGTAAGAAATAGAATCCTGACTTCAAGCGGCCTATGCTTCTTGAACCAATCCCAATATGGGTCTAGCATCGGGAAATGATTTGCAACCGGTCAATGGTAGTGGAAGCCAAGGAATAGGGATGGCCAACTCTAACAGGAGAGGGAATGTGGTGCCGAATGTGCCTTTATCGCCAGCTCTGCCTAGTGTGACTATGCCGATGGCTAATCAGATGCCTCCAAATGTGGGAGGCCAAGTAGCAAACCCTAACGCCATTCCTATGGGTCAACAACCAATGCAACCAATGCCTAATCAAATTGTGTAGCCAAGGGACCGACGGGTAGAGCTCAGGGCTATGAGTCAAGTTCGTCAAATGTCCTTATCGAAGTCAAGGACATGATAGAGCATTATATGGATATGATCTCTGAACAATATTGGCAAATAGCCGTTGACATTAATTTCTTAAAGAAATAACAGAATCTAATAGGGAGTCGATGCCCTGAAGAGGGTGCACCCTCTAGATTCATCTTTGCAAATGGTGTGATGGGCAATATTATCCACATAATTGCCCAAATGTCAAGTGCAACATTTGCGAGAAGTCCAGGCATTTAGCAGCTACCTATTAGAGCAAGATCAATTCCCTCCAACAAGGCAATCTGCAACTAGGGCTTGTTAATCATCATGCGCAAGGAAAAAAATTTCAGCAGGATGATGGGTCAAAACAATTACTCCAAAGGGGTAAGGCTACTGTCAAAGAACTACCAGGCGGTAGTGGGGTGAGCCTCATAGAGGCTGTGCAGTTAATGGAACTAAAGCTTCTAGCCTACGTGCCATAACAAGAGGCCAAAAAAATAGAGAAGGTGACAAAGATAATGTAAGTTCTAAATCCTGACGAGGAATGGGGACCTTTGAAGTCAGTAGAGAGTAAGGTTGACAGCAAGAGAAATAAAGAGGTGTCGAGAAAGAAGGTAAGAGTTAAAAAAGAGGCAATAAAGCCGGTGTAGCATCCTAAAGAGCGGATGGTTTGGCATGAGAAGCAAGCTTTAGAAAATTATCACGAATTTGATTTAATTGGCTCCCTTTGCAATGTTAAACCAAATATGAATCTCTTGCACCTAATCAAGCTATCACCAGGAGTACGCAAAGAATTTAAAAAGATCTTGCATATGGGTTATATCGTAGAACTCTTGGGAATAGCGCAGGTAGAGGATGACTAGTTTGAGCATGCCGAAAAGCACTGCCCAAGGGTTGCAGCCTATGTTGATGGGATTCTAGTGGATAATGCTATCGTCAACACAGGGTCCTTGGTTAATATTATGAGTTCTGAATTGATGGAGAGGTTGGGTCTTGCGATTCAGAAAGATGCCTCCACAATCCTTAGAATGGTTGACGATAGTCTAAGACAGCCGGAGGGCTGCATTACTAAAGTCCACGTGACAGTTGCCAACATAGAATGCATGTTGGACTTTAGGGTAATCCGATTTGCAGGGTGTCCAAGTTACCAAGTATTGCTTGGTCGACCTTGGATTTTGCAAGAAGACTATCAAGTAGATATACCCGCTGGTAGATTGATATTTGGTAGAGGTGCTAGACATGTGGTAGTTGATGCATATCCTAAATCACCTCAAAGTGAGTGAGCTCCACTCTCTTCTATAGATTTAGAGACAATGGAAGATGTGTCTGCAAGTGAGATGTCCTCAATTGACGAATCCAAAGAGGGATCGACCACAGAAGACATCTATCAAGTAATGTTGAACAAGCCATTAGAAGCTCAAGATAGAATAAGGGACGCATATGTTATCGAGCTAGACCTTGGTACGCCAGACGATGAGCGGCCAATAAAGCTAGGGTCCATGCTTAGTGTGAAGGAATGGGAGGATTATGTCACTCTAATCCAAGAGTTCCACGGTATTTTTTCTTGGAGTTACGATGAACTTAGGGGCATCCCTCCCAGCCTCACTGTCCATACAATTCCGTTGAAGGAAAGAAGATGTCCTGTGTGATAGAAAGTCAGGCATATGCCATTTGATTTGCGGGATGGGCTATTCAAGGAGTTACAGAATTTACGGAAAGCGGGTTTGATCTTCCCTGTGCAGCACATTGAATGGTGTTCACCAGTTGTGATCAAGAAGAAGAAAAATAATCAAATCCGGCTGTGTGTGGACTTTCGAGAGTTGAGCAAGCAAACAGTTAAGGATTACTACCCACTGCCCTTTATCAACCAGATTCTCGATCAATTGGCGGGTATGGAGATATATTCATTCATGGACTATTTTGCAAGCTATAATCAAATGGCAATCACAGAAGAGGATAAGCTCAAAACTATGTTCATAACAGTCTTCGGGACCTTTGCATATCATGTGATGGAATTTGGTCTATGCAATGCACCTAGTTCTTGGCAATGAACTATCGATAAGACCTTTGGTGACATTTTCCCTAAGGAGCTAAAGGTATTTATTGACGGTTTAGGGGCAGCCACCGTGAGAGAAAGGGAGTTGATTATTTTACGAAAATTTTTTGAGCGATACAGACAATTTTGCATAGCTCTCAATCCAAGGAAGTGCATTTTTGGCATACCTTATGGGCTCCTGCTGGGCCATGTAGTTAGCTCAGTAGAGATCGCGATAGATCTTGAAAAGATCAAAGCTATAGCTGCCATGAGTTTGCCACACCCCCCCAAAGAAGTCCACAGCTTTCTCATCAGTTGGATATTTTCGATGGTTCATAAATGCTTTGGCAGAAAAAGTGTTGCCATTGACAAATCTATTATCCTTCAACTGTTTGTTTATGTGGAGTGACCCTTGTAAGGTGGCTTTCAAGGATGTAAAGCAGGAACTCGCAAGAGAACCTGTGCTAAAAGCACCGAAGAGGGGTGAAATTTTTTACATCTTTTCAACAACTACCATGCATAGCATTAGTTGCTGTTTAGCGTAGATGTGGGAAGAGAAGTGGTATCACCTGATTGCTTTTGCCAGTCGGAAGCTAGGTGTATCCAAAGTTAATTATACTTATATGGAAAATTTGTGCCTTGCGATGGTCTTTGCGACTAAAAAGTTCAGGCACTACATCCTTTATGAGACGTTTGTCCTTTATACGAAGGTGGAAGGGCTACGACTATTGATGAAAAAGCTACAACCGCCTGACCATTTGGCAAAGTGGTTAATCACTTTGCAGGATTTTGACTATGAGGTTAAGAGCAAGCCACCCAGGTTGCAAGGTATCATAGAGTGCCTTGTGGACTTTGGGGAGCCAAAGGAAGCTATGGTTGAAGGCAGTGACTGGGACTCATTGTTCAAGATTGACATGGCATCTATTCCCTCCTGGTATGCAGCGATAACGCATTATTTGTCGATAGGAGAGATTGGAGCTAGTCTATTGAAGTTAGAAAAGAAAAAGATCAAACAACGGGCTTTAAAATTCACAGTAATAGCAGGCCCGTTGTATCGGCAAGGGGTAGACGATATCTACCGCCGATGCATAATGCCTGACGAGGTCCCTTTCATCTTAGAAGAGTGCCATGACTCTACTTGCGGAGGTCATTTTGTTGGGCCGCTAACTGCACAAAAAGCCTTGAGGGCAAGATATTGGTGGCCTGCCATCTTCCAGGACACGTTCGAGTACGCGAAAAGATGCGACATCTGCCAACGACATGATAGCCATGAGAATAGGAAGCAACCACTCACTACTATTATGGCAATCCTTCCATTCGAGAAGTGGGGGATTGACTTTGTGGGCCCTATTACTCCATCGTCCACTGCATAGAAAAGATATATTATCGTAGCAACTGATTATTTTACTAAGTGGTCAGAAGCAAGTGCAACACGGAAAGATGATGCAAAGGAAACCTATTAGAGCAAATAGTACGTCGATTTGGTCCACCAAAAGAAATAGTATCAGACCGGGGGATGCATTTTCCCTATAGCCCACATGTGAATGGGCAAGTTGAGAGTACCAACAAGTAGCTTGTAGGCATTATGTCTAAGGTAGTATCAAAAAAGAAATGAGATTGGGACAAAACGTTGTACGTGGCAATGTGGGCATATAATATGACGTTCAAACAAGCTATTGGTCACACCCCATTCAAGTTAGTATATGGAGAGGAGTGCATCCTACCTCTAGAGATCGAGTTGTCGATGATAAGATTCGCAATCAATCATTCTTTGGGTGACGGGGATGCCCTCTTAGAGTGCTTTATGACTCTAGCACACCTCGATGAGATTAAATTGCAGAGCTTGCTACATCAGGAGGTGACCAATCATCGGATGAAGTAGCTCCATGACCTAAAAGCAAAGAAATACACTTTTAAGAAAGGGCAGCTAGTGTTGTACTATGATGCACATAGAGAATTATTTTCAGGAATCATTGTTTGCAGATTTTGACGAGCGTCCCTGTAGTATTTAATGACGAGGGTGGGATGGAGTCTAAAGTTCCTCCTTTGAACATGCTGAACTTTGATTATCATAACTACAAGTAGAGGATGGAAGGCTGTATAAACCCATTTTGGACGTACACACTATACTTTGATGGGGCACCCAGGGATCCTACCAAAAAAGGGAGCATAGCCGTCGTGATTCAAGATCCCCGATGTAGAGTTGTCATGAAGTTAGCTATTTTTCTCGGGGCTGGATTTACCAACAACATGGCGGAGTACAAAGCTCTTATTATGGGCCTGAATATTGCTAAGAAGGGTGGTGTTCGTCAATTGTTAGTAAAGGGGGACTCTCTATTGGTTTTAAACCAACTCAATGGGACTTACACCATGCAAAATCCCATCCTCTCTATGTACCATTGTACTACCATGGCCCTGCTCGATGAATGTCAAAGAGTGTCTTTTCAGCTAGTTCCACGTAATTGGAACTAGTCTGTAGATTCATTGGCAAATTTTGCTTATGAAGAAGACATTTTCTTCATTTATACTCCTAGTTTGGAAACATCCATTGATGATGAGATGGGACCCGGTCGACTGTGGGGTGTTCTATCAGAACATGCTCTATACGGTAGGTGGTGGTTGATTTGGGTGATGCAAAGGGTGGTCGAGACTTGTTTACCTTTATTATCTTGGACCCATCAGTTGATTAGATGACATATAATGCGTACACCTCTTGCGATTTATGCAGGAGGGATGGGTCACAATTTAATGCATTTAGTTTAGGGCTTGTGCCCTTGATTTTCCTAAGATGGTGTGTGTTGTTGTCTATCAGGGTTATTTGCAGGGGGATATGCATTATAATGGCTGATTTCTTTAGGCCAAGAGGGCCAATTTTATTTGCAGTGAAATGCATCATTTTTGAAGGCCAAGAGGGCCAATTAATATGTTTGGTGCGGGTGCATTTAATGGTTTTTTATTTTAGTGCTATGCTTGAAAGATTCTATGGATCTTGGGGGAGCCATTGTGATGATGACGCTTCTTGTGGCCCATCCAGGTGGTATTTATCCTTTATGAGTACCTTGCTCTTTCACCATGTATGTCTAAGTACTTGTGGGGGATCTTTTTCTTTATTGGGGATCGAAAATTTAGGCATGAAGTCCTAGGTTTAGGTTTAGTATATCTGATGGCCATCTGAGTAGTTGTGACCTCCTGTCAAAGCATTGTTAGGCACTGAAAGACTTATCTCCGAAGGTAGTCTTAGTGACCCTGTTCTGCTAGCCTGCTAGGTGGCCATTCTAGGAGTTCCTGTTAGTTGTGAGGTGAATAGATAAGCTTACTAGAGAAAAATAATTAATCTATAGAAGAAAAGTCCTGAATATTTGAAAGGGGAAAAAAAAAACAACTTATGTACAGAGGTGTGTAAAAAGGGGTTCTAACCTCTCTAAACAAAAAGGCAAGATAGAAAAAATTTTGAGCAGATGACCATCGCCTTGCGAAGGCCTAGTAGGTTCCTGGGAACGAGTCAGACCCGGGGCCGATGCCTTCTCTTCCTAGGGATGGCATCTAGCTGGAAAAAGAATGTGAAGGAAGGTTAGAGTGAAAGTAAAAGTGAGCGAAAGATTGAACAAGAAAAATGAATAGTGTCACCTTGCAAGGGCTTGGTAGGTTCTTGGGTACCAAGATAGGACCTGAGGCCAATGCCATGTTCTCCTTGGGTCACTACACTCAGCTCCCTCCTTTTTACACACCCGAGTATGGAACAAAAAGGCTTAAAAGGCCAATGTACTAAAAGAAAATATTTCTTGATCAGGCTCTAGGAGTCCTCACCTAGTAGGAGCTCCTAGTTAAGTTGTCCTTAGGTAGGTAGTTCAGACCACCACTTAGGATGACCTCTTTGATAGTTCTTTTTAGCTTGGCTGTGTTGGGGCAGTAGGTTAGTGACTAGCTTTAGGCTCTTATTAGATTTTGCTAGGCCTACTCCTTGTGGATTTCATGCCTTGGTTTTGTCAAGGGGTAGGGTGAAAGTTGTGATGTCTTTTGTTGTTGCTATTTTTTGTATCAGCTTGATGCTCTTTATGGTTGTGTGTATGTGAAGATTTGTGTGTGGGATTCAACGGGCTAAGTCGCCCTATCCCGTGGTTGCCAATGACAGATGATTTTTGACTCCGAGAAGTCCTTAAAAATAGCCAAAAAACCAAATTTCAAGGGGAAAATAGACTTCGTCAAAGTCGGCAACTGCAATTAGTATGAATTTTAAGTGGCAATGCCCCAAAAGTGCTTTAAAGAACCACCGAGCGATGGTTGGGGAATTTTTATAATTTCTCGACATGTGAAATGAGACTCTAGGAGATGCCTAGCAGTGGAGGACTTCGAGGTGGATGCCCGAGAATTTTTAGATCATGAAATGGAGATCGAACGATCAAATGGATATGCCCGGGAGGCCAAGGACCACAAAGGCCAAGTATAAATGGACTTAGGAAACCCCAAAGAGTGTGACCCTTAGGGGCTCCCTTTGAGGGGGGCCCAAATCGATTTCGTGGGGGGGGGGGGGGGGGGGGGGGTAGGGGTCTGATTTTCTTTGCATGGACTAGGAAATTGATGTCCTCCATGGCGCAGACTGTCTGGAGGTGGGCTGAGCCTTGAATGAGGGCTGATTTGCAGTCCCAAATTAAATTTTAAAACCCGTAAAGAATGAAAAAAATTGTAACTCTATTTTACAAAGAAAAATTGCTTCTTTTTTATATTTGATTGAGCCAATGTTATTCTTATGGAGTGAAACTTGGTAGACATGCTATTTACTATTTGTTCTATGCTTGCATAGTGAAAAAAATCAAAAAACATAAAGTTAAAATGCTGGAAATAATTTTTAGAAACCCATAAAACACGGTTTTTATAAGAAAAATGGGGTTTTTGGTGTTTTCGGGTGGGATAAATCAATACACATACGATAAAATGCCAATTAAATCTATATTTCTGCTATTCTAAGAATCAAGAGCCACAGCTCTGAAAATATATCCTCTTCTTCTTCCTCTTCTTCCTCTTCTTCCTCTTCTTCTTCTTCTTCTTCTTCCTCTTCTTCTTCTTCCTCTTCCTCTTCCTCTTCTTCCTCTTCCTCTTTCTCTTCCTCTTCCTCTTCCTCTTCTTCCTCTTCCTCTTCCTCTTCCTCTTCCTCTTCCTCTTCTTCTTCCTCTTCCTCTTCTTCTTCTTCTTCTTCTTCTTCTTATTCTTCTTCTTCTTCTTCTTCGTCGTCGTCGTCCTCCTCCTCCTCCTCCTCCTCCTCCTCCTCCTCCTCTTTCCTCTTCTTCCTCTTCTTCCTCTTCTTTAACAACCTTCTCAATGTCACCCTATCACGTACTACTATCCTAACTTGTACCTAGCTTACCTAATCGTATCAGTAAGCTCCCTTACAAATGATGCATGGTCCATCCTTCCTTGCTTGAATCTCTATGGGAAGGACACTTCCTCATTCTAGCTGTTGTTATATTTCCATCTTGATCAAACTTCTAGAACAAAGCAAGTAACTCCTCTTGATTATAGCATACCTACTCAGTGCTCTCAAGAGACCGATCAAAGTCACAAACTCATGAAACTCGACTGGGCCATTGTTGTTCTTGTCTGTCTTACATAATACCAGATGCAATTGCTCATGATTGGGCTTGAGGCCAAGGGACCGCATCATAGCTTCCAATTCAAGTTCTATAAGACTACCATCACCATCCCTATCAAAAATTTCACATTGTTGCAAAAAACTCAGCAAAACTAATCCTATCAACACCATCATCAGTGTCAATTTCCCTTCTTTCCTTAACCTGATTATTATAGTGGGCTACTTCTAAGCTTCATCACTTTTGAAATCTTGGGCATCATCATCAAGATGAAGATTCTTTGCAGCACCAACAATTGGCCTTTCTCCTCCTTTTATTACCCAGCTCAACTTTTGGTGTTGTTACCAAGAAATATTTTACTCCAAACCAAAGTTGCAAAAAATGAGTGTCTCCTCTCTAGTCATCTGCGTATAACATTTTTTGTAACATGGGCAAAAATCGACTTCAAAGGAAAGCTCCAAGTGATCATTTTTTGTAACATGGGCAAAGTCATTAAGCTCTGCGTATAACATTCTATGACCATCAACAATGGCTGCACCTATAGCCATGTAATCAAGTGTAATTGCAGTCTGCCTTTTTCTACAAACTGCCTCAATGTCTGAGATAAGTCTCTCCCAAGATGATACAACTGTGAATTCATCAAATCCTCCTTGATCATCTAGGAGAAAATCTTTGAATTCCGAGTTGGAGTCCATGCCATTTTGCTTGTCTTGTCTAGATACCATATCGGGCTACTTCCTTTTGACATTACTAGAACAGCTAATAACTCATCCACTGATGTGCTAGTGATTCACACCATGAGAATTCCAAAAGATTATTGAAACCTTTTTCCAAATTTCTATAAGAGCATCTGCCAATGGAACCTTTCAAATATCTCAAGCTAGTAGAAGTCCACTTCATAATTCTCCAAAAAAAACATTCTCCCATATATTTCCCTTGAGACTTCTATTTTTTTCTTCATATATTCATGCCTTGCCATAATGCAATGTGTCCTAGCAATATTATGCTTTCAAATGTAAACTCCGTGCTCAATCATACATGACTTCAAGAAGAAATGCAAAATTGGATCCATGATATGCAATCATACAAGCAATGCTACACATAAAAAGATGGATGCATTGAAAAGTATAGTGCCTAGCCTATCTACGTGTCTCATGCGTCATACAAAATGCAAACACAATTTCTTAATTACTATAGATCCTTAACCTCACCTCTCATCACTTAGCAAGCAAGAACTATTTTACTCCACTCCACCCTCCCAAAATCTCACAATCACTGAGAAAAAATATGGTCCTCATGATGTTGACCAAATAAAAACAGTCCACCTCATAATTGCAAGCATCCTTCATGATCCTCAAAACTCACCCAACCACCTTTCCCACTCAACCAGCTGTTCCTATTTTTGGTGAAGAGCGTGCATCTAAGCTTTTTTGCATACAGCTACAATGGGCATCATGTTGTGCTATTTCTCAATGATGGTGCAAAATGTGCATCGACCCAACCCTTGGCATGGAAGTAATTGATGAAATCAGGAGGCAACCCTTGAGTGCAGTGCATTGGATAAGTACAATGTGAAGTGCTCATGAGCCCATAATCCTTATGATGTGCAAAAGTATTGGTAAGAAAATATACCTATTTCAAGATATTTAGCAGCTACCATAATCCTTGTGATGTGCAAAAGTATTGGTAAGAAAATATACCTATTTCAATATGTTCAGCAGCTACCATCAAAGTCCTTGTCCAAGAAAATACCAATCTCAACAAGGCTATCAAATTTTCACACTCAAAAACCCAAACAAAATAACAAAATCAATTTCTAATCTAAACAAACACAAAAAATCCATCCATAAAGGAACATAAAAAGTAGTCATGAAAACAACTAAGCTACAAAAATCCTACCTATCTAATGTTTTTCTAGGGGTTTTCAATTTACACAAAAATGCTTGACAACGTCTATGCATTTAGCTTAACACATGGAGGAACAAAGATCGTGATTGCCATGTGTAATCAGATCCAAGCACCATCGCCATAGAGTAAAGGAGGGCAATCACACTTAGAGCCAATAGAGATGCACACCAACATCCTAAACTACAATCAACATCCAGAGTACAGAGTTTGACATAGTCAAAGCCATGAGGATAGATACCAAGATACTCAATGAAGGAAATACTCAAATATGTATTGCTAGATGAAACAATATAACTATCTTAGTAGATATGGAAATGATAGTGACCAAAACTTAGGAACAATTGATGAAGGGACAATAGTATCTCATAGACTTAAGACAAAAAATGACACATACACAAATGGTAGTACTATTGCCAAAAGTCGTGACTTAGGATATACAAAGGAGACAACTCTCCTACTATGGTAGCACTCAGGATATTAGTCAAAGAATTGGTCGAAGGGACATACAAAAAATCTAACAATCAAGCTTTTTGATCCCTCGATCCTCTCCCACACCTTCTACTTGGGTAGGTATCTTCCTTATATAGCATGTTGCTTGCTACAATATTCTCTCCATGCATGTGTCATGCCAATGGTCTTTACTACTTTTGCACCCTCATCAACTCATAAATGTGCAATTGGTGGCCCTAGATTTAAATGTTGCTACTACCACCACCTTTAATATACCTCCTATTTTATTGTGGTAGATAATGCCATTTCATTCAATGGGCACTTAGGGTAAGCATTCACGATCATTCTCTTTAATCCATGCCCAAAGATTAAGCGACCAATTGGCATGTCCACTAACAAATCTAACAACTCTTGCAAATCGAATAACATGGAAGTCAAGTGTACACACTTGATATGAGCTATTATAACATGCATTTGAGATAACACCTCTTTTTCTTGTCTAAGACTATCATCCATTGTTAAAATGATAATAACATCCTTTTTTATGGATAGTCCTAGCCTCTCCAATAAATCCATACTCATTTTATTTATAGATAAGCCTAGGTCTACTATTGCAATTTCAATAAAATTTATATCTGCCGTATAAGCTTGCACCCTAGGGTAGTGTTTCTCTACATGTTCCCACCATTTGCCCACTCAATTGATATCATCAAGCTCTACCACGTAACTTGTTCATAAGATTTTCTTGAACTCCTTTTCAATGTTTGGTGACAATCAAATGAATTGTAAAAAATTAGCATTTGGCTTGACTTCACATAGAGAATTTGTTAAGTCAAAGTCTTGGAAGTTTTCTATAGCTTTCTTTTATTTCCATACCATCCTCTCTTTTGGTTTAATAGCCTTAGAAACCTCCTTCACTTTTGATTTTTTTTTCCTCTTAACCACAAGCTTCTCTAAGAACCATCATGTTTAAGAATACCTTCTTGGGTATTGGCATCTATGGCCTTCTTGTCAACCACACTAGCCTTGGGATTAGATTTACTCATACTAGGGTCCTCTTGATATTATTTCATTTTCTAACCCCTAGTAACCACTCTAACATTATTAGAAACTGCATTCTCACCAATTGGAAGCATCTCTACCAAGCTAACTCCACTGACCATTTCCTTAAGGGTGGTTTTGTCCCTTTGCAAAATCTATCTAGGGCCCTCCTATTGATTATTCCCATAATTTGTACAATGATTCACTAGCCTAGGTTGCTGACTACCATTATGGATGGAACTAATTCTACTCTAGAATGTATTGGTGATATATCGTGACTTCATGCATATATCACATTGGATATGAGAACAATTCCGTGGAAGTTCTTTGCCACCACACCACTTGCAATTGAATCTTGATGGGCCCACATCATCTAATAGTGCCCATCAAATTTTGCTCATGTTTTAGAAAACCAATGTCTACTACAATTTGATGATATTGTTTCATGATCATGTCAGTATAATGCTTCATCATATCCTTACAATCTTCTAGGATATTGGATGTAGAAGACTCATAACTAGTAGCCTCAGGATTCATGTTGAGATATCAAGCTCAACATGAGTTGACACTCACGTACTTGGATCCATATCATTGACATGGCTGGTATCTCCATCAACATGTCATTCTAGTAATATTTTACAATTGGACATTGGTTAGTCCACCTTTTTGAGTTATGGGATATATAGCTAGTCATCTTTCTAGTTAGCATGTTCATACTATGGAATCATCTTTATATTATGTGTGTTGTACTCTCTCATTATTCTTGGTAGATTGATATAGTAGAGAAGAAGAAGAAAAAGAAGAAAGACTAGGGTTTTTAGTCTCCTATCTTGTCTGCATTCTCCATGTGTTATGTATCTTGAAAGAGCTCAACATCCTCCTTTCTTCCCTATCTTTTCATAGTATCAAAGTGCCATTCAAGCAAGGAGTTGCAAGCCACAAGCACAAGAGTCTACACGAAACTGTGGAGTATATGTATGGAGATTATTCTCATATAATCTCCAATTGAAGATCCATATTTGCAAGGTTTGAGTGCTCTAGTGAGTATAATAGACCTTGGGTGTGCATTTGTGCAATTGGATTTGCATTTCAAGTGTAATTTGGCCTCCATTCAGGAGTTAGAGGAGGTTGTTCGTGTGCAAATCTAGTAAGGTACATGAACTTTATAAACTTTGACATTTCGTAAGGAGGTTACATGTGTTGGATGTGCCATACAATATTTGGATACTATAAGACATTACAAGTGTTGCTCAGGGTATGCTTATGTATTGAGTTCAATACAGGTGACAATTTATGTGAATTAGTAGGTTGTTAATAAGAGGTGTACTTTTGGGATTTGCTACACAGTATATGAGGGATTTAATTAGACTAACAGTGACAAGATTAAAAAACATAAATTCCATGCTTAGAAATTTAGATATTGACCAATGTTCTTATGGGTAAAGGTTATTGGGATTACATTGAAGGAAATAATGCTGAGTATCCAACATTACTAGAGGAAAATACCACACTTGAGCAAGCCAAGACATTTAAGTAATGGAACCATGTTGCTTGGAAATTTATGTATTGGCTTTCCATCAGTGTTTTAGACAATATGATTAGGTATATATAGTATTCAAATAGTCCTATAGAAAGCACGTAATAACTTGGTCAAACTATTGATATAAATACAAAAGTTGGAAAGTTGCAATTGAAGTTTGAGTTAAATAATGTCAAGTGTGGCAACCTATCTCTATTAATGACTATGCATTGAATATCAAGATCATTGTTGAAGATCTTGGGACTATTAAAGTGCAAGTTAATAATGACGTTATAGTGGCTATATATTTGGATGGCTTGGTAAGGAGTATAAGAAGTTTTGAACCTCTAACAATACAAGAGACACCACACTTGATTTTGCAAACCTAATATCTATGTTGATATTAGAAGAAAAATACTTGGGTTTTGCTACATCTTCATCACAAAGCAATAATAGTTTAGAACATGTACTCTACTCTAGCACAGGTAGAGCTAGAGGTCATGGTGGTAGAGGTTGTAGAGATGGTCATTATGGGAAAAATCAGGGGCAACTTCATGACTCACAAGAGCAGACACATATAGGTGGTAGAGTCCAATCTCAAGGTAGGGAAATACATAGAGGTCATGGCCAAAAAAGTGCAAGTTATGATAATAGAGAATGTTATAATTGTTGTCAAAAAGGTCATATTGTACATGACTATCAAGAAAAGAGAAGTAGAAATAACAAAAGTGGGAAAAGACATCATAACAATTATGTATCTACAAGTAATCAGGTTGATAATGAGAAGTTGTTTGTTATACAATATATAATGAATGCAGTAAATGCATGTATGATATGTGGATTTAGGTGCCTTTGACTATATGATGTCTCATGGAGAATGGTTTAGAGAAATGAAAAATCTTGAAATGTTTGGTTTTTTGGAAACAATATATGCATCCTATTGCTCATATTGGGAGTGCTCCGTTATCTATGCAAGATGAAAAAGTTTAGTGCTTGGGTGATGTGCTACATAGGTCTAACATCAAAGAGAACTTGGTTTCTGTTGGGCCAATAGCTGAGTAAGGATTACAAGTAAAGTTCAATCATAATGACTACTTTGTAGAAGATTTCAAGAATAAATGCAAATTGATTGCAAAAGGTAAGTATATGGGAAGGATGTTTAGCTTGGATGTAAATATATCCGAGCTATAAAGGATGCTATGTTTGCACAAGATGCAGCAATTGTGGCTTATATTGAAATTTGGCATAAATGTATTGGCCATGTAAATGTTGATGAGCATTTAAAGAACATGTAGTCATGTGAAATTATGACTGGCTTGACTAAGTATAAGTGGCTAATATGTAGAAAGTTTGTGAAGCATGTCAACTTGGAAAATAGAGAATGCATGTATTTTCTCATGACAAACATATAAATAGACATTTACTTGATATTGTACATTTGGATGTATGGATTTCTACAAATACTTATCAATGGATGGAAGTATGTTGTACATTTGGATGTATAGATTTCTACAAATACCTCATCAATAGATGGATGTAAGTATTATGTAACCTTTATTGGTGATCATACAAGGAAGGTATGGGTGTACTTTATGAAGGAGAAAAGTGAGGTGCTCTCCCACTTTTAGGATTTTAAATTTTTGGTTGAAAATAAAAAGTGTATAGATTAAGTGCATGAGATCAAATGCAGGAGAAAAGTGTCTTTGCAATAAATTTAGTAATTTTTAAAGGTAGTTTACATATATGTATACTCTGCAATAGAATGGTACTGTTGAAAGGAAGAATTATGCACATCATAAAAATTACATGAGTCTTGATAGTTGAAAAGAACATGCCTCATTATTATTGGGCTATAGTTGCCTCTATAGCTATGTATATTATGAACAAGACTTCCACTATTGTATTGCATGATCTGACACCAAAGGAGAAGTTTACTAGTAAGAAACTAGATTTGTCACACGTTAAAGCATTTGGATGCATTGCATTTGTCCTTGATGAACTAAGAAAGGAGTTGGAATTGAAAGTTGAGAAGTATGTATTTATTGGCTAATCCCTTTAGCAAAAGGGTTACATGTGTTATAATCCAATTACATACAAGTTACAAGTGATCAAAGACATTGTGTTTAATGAGATGAGTAGTTGGTACATTGCTAAAATACAGATTGTTGCACATGATGTAAAAGAAAAGGTAATTGTAGTAAATGTAGATTCATAGTCACAAACTTTAAGTGGACCAAAAAAATCCTCTTATAGTAGATCTATTGAGAGACCATGGAGTGGCTGGTTGTGTGCAAATAACACTCCTACAAGTGTAAAAAATATACCACACAAGGGAAAAGAAAAGGTGGTTAATTCATTTAGTGTGTGAGATGTTTTGTAATATATTCACATGTAGATGGTGAATTTAATGGCTTAAATCAGAGTATGGATGAGGAGTTTGGTATTCAAGTTGTTTGTACACCTAGTGTAAGTAAGATCAAGGTTGATATAAAGGCAACATAGAGTGCTTCACAAGTGTGCAAGTCAATGAGAGTAAGGTATCCCATAAACAAGTTAATATATGATGGTTATGTTGCTCCCCATTATGCATATATGGTGAAGGTTATAAAATTAGTTGAGTCCATCTGTTTTGAGGAAGCTATTGATCATGTGCATTAGAAGAAATCCATGGATGAAGAATTGGCTGCATTATATATAAATTAAACTTGCAATTTAGAATAATTGCTTGAGGAAAAGAAAGCTATAAGCTACAAGTGCATTTACAAAGTAAAATATAATGTAGATGAAAAAGTGAACAGTTATAAAGCAAGGTTAGTTTCCAAAGGTTATGCATAGACTTATGGGACTGATTATGAGGAGACATTTCTCCAAAGGCAAATATGGCAACTGTGAGAGCTATCAATGTAGTGGCTACAAATAAAAGGTTATCTTTTGCATCAAATGGATGTAAAGAATGCATTCTTGCATTGGGAATTGCAAGAAGAAGTATGCATGGAGTAGTCATAGGGTTACAAGAGCATGGTTCACCTCGATCATGTGTGTAGGCTACTAGAGCCTTGTATGCTCTGAAACAAGCATTGAGAGCATGGGATGACAAGTTAGTCTAGTATCTTGTCTCTATCGGTTTTCATGTTGGAAATGTAGATTACTCACTTTATGGGTGTCAAAGTGATAGGGGTCTTGTTGTGATTATCTTGTATGTGGATGATTTGATTGTTGGGGGTAATAATGTGCAAGAAATGGAGCATGTGGAGTCTTCTCAAGAAAAAATTTAACATGAAAGATTTACAATATTTAAAATAAATTATTGGCATTGAGGTAATAAGAACATCTAAGAGGATATGGCTCTCACAAAGACAGTGCATCTTAGATATGTTGATGAAATCTAGTATGGATAATTGTAAGCCAATCTAAGTGCCATTGGATCTGAATGTGGAACTAAGTATTGATGTGGGTGAGATATTGGAAGATCCCACAATATATAGGAATATGGTGGGAAGTTTGATCTTCACTATTATTACTAGTCCAAATTGTAATTACACAATTGGCTTAGAGAGTTGGTCTATGTAGGTGCCTTATAAGCCTCATTTGGATAGTGTGAGATGTACCTTGTGGTACATTAAGGCCACATTGGTTTAGGGTATCTTTTATGAGATAGGGTCAGTGGTGTAATGATTTGGTTATACTGATGTAGATCAAGCAGGAAGTGTATTTGACAGGAAATCCACCAATGGCATTGTATTTTCCTTTGGAAGTGGGGCTGTGACTTGGGTAGTAAGAAACAATCCATTGCTACATTATCGAGTATAGAGGCAGAGTACACCGATGTTGTTATGGAAGCATGTAAGGTAGCTTTGATGCAAAAGTGATTTGATGATTTGGGGATACAAATAGATAAGAAATTTGTCATTTATTATGACAACATGAGTAGCATATAATTGTTTGGTGAGGAACCTAATATTTCATGCAACCATGAAACGCATTGAGGTTCATTACTATTTCATCAAAGAGCATATCTTGGTATGTGATATTGAACTCATATATATGAGCACAAAGGAGCAAATTGTAGATATTTTTATCAAGGTCCTAGGAGTAGAAAAACTTTGATGATTTTGAAGCTTACTTGGAGTATAGGTCATGAAGTTGAGCTTGAGAGTGTTGAGATGTCAAGCTAAACATAAGCTAACATACACGTATTTGGATGACCATTTCCACATTCATACCATTGACATGGTTGGTACCCTCATTGACATATCATTCCATTGATACTTTATAGCTATAGTTAGTCCATCTACTCAAGTTATGGGGTATCTATCTAGTCATTTTTCTAGTTAGCATGTTCACACTATGAATTTCTTATATATTATGTATGTTGTACTCTGTCACTATTCTTGATAGACTAATATAGTGGAGAAAAAGAATAAGAAGAAGGAAAGCAGGTTTGCAAGTTTCTATATTATGTATATTCTATGTGTGTTGCATATCTTGCAAGAGCTCAAGTTCTCTCTCTCTCCCCCATCTTTTCAAGCCACTCCCATATTAGGTTTCACAATTTATAAAGGGATTGGTGACTCTATAGACACTTGGTTTGCAACACAGGGTTGCCCCCATCCACTGCTCATAGATGGCGTAGGCATTGGTTAAAAATGTTTAGCATGCTAAGGTTGGGTAACTGAGGAAACCCTTGTATTAACTAGGAGGGCTTGCCCTCTTGCTGTATAGGTAGCCTAGATTTTAGACTTGACTTCCTTACTACTATTATAGTCATATCTAAATCCTTTAGCATGATATTACTCAAATGTAGTTGGATTGTAAAATATGACCCTCTTAAGAAGAACTACAGCTTAGTGGAAGGGGGTAATTGAATAGTATTTTCCAAACATTGGCAAACCTCATGTAGCTTTTGGACATATGCTTTATAGTTTCATTGCAAGTCTCATTAAGAACATGCAATGGCCAATATTGTTCACCTTTTTCTGAGGAGAATTCCCTATGAAAAATAGTGTAGAATCCTTGCATATCAATAAAACCAAGTTTGTTGCAAGGTGATAGCAACACTGGCCTATATAAACTTTTATAGTCATACTAAAGAACATCATGTGATATGCTTTCTCATTTACTTGGTAATTAAATATCAGCTTTTGGAAGTCCTTAATGTGTAATTATGCATCCTCATTAGGACCTCCACTAAATATAGCAATGTGTAATTATGCATCCTCATTAGAACCTCCACTAAATATAGCAATGGATACCCCATAGCAGGTAGATACATCATACTTGCTAGGATCTGTGCTACCTAAATGGGTATCAAATGTGAAACTTGATCATCCCATAGATGTGGAAATAGGCTTACTAGTGACTATAGCACTACTTGTGGCACCAATAGGGGGTGGAGTTAAGTTACACTATGGCTAATCTTTCTTAGAGGAGTGAACTATCTAGCTGTAGGCGTTAAACATAAGCTTCCACTCTTGCACATATTGGATTATTTTTACTATGAGGGGCTATAAGACCCTTGCCGACTCTAAGAGATACATGACTAGTGCATTCAAGGGAGTACTTGCAAAAAATTCCCACATCTCCTTTACCACTCTTCACACTCTTGTTTTATACAAGAGATTTCCAGCCTTCCTTTTTCTTGTTCATGCCTTAAGTAGTTCTTTCTCTACTTCTGAACAAAGAGACATACCCTCTAGAATCGAGTTCTAGGCCTTATTGGAAAAATAAGAAACTCAAAAATAAAGAAATAGAAATCGATGTCTCTATCCCTCTCTTTATCTCACTCTTTTTCTCCATCTCTCTTTCCCTCTCCCTCCCTCTCTCTTTCTCTCTCTCATTATTTTTCTTTTTCTCTCCATCTCTCTTTTTCTATCTCCCTCCATCTCTCTATAACTCTCTCCCCTCCTCTCTCTCTCTCTCTCTCTCTCTCTGTCTCTCTCTCTCTCTATATATATATATATATATATATATATATATATATATATATATATATATATATATATATATATCCATGTCTTTATTTGTTTCTCCCTCCCTCTCTTATTTCAGCTCTCCTCCCTCTCTATTTCTCTCCCCACCTCTCTCTCTCTCTCTCTCTCTCTCTCTCTCTCTCTCTCTCTCTCTCTCCATTTCTTTATTTGTTTGTCCCTCCCCCTCTTCTTTTAGCTCTCCTCCCTCTTTTTATCTCACCCTTATTTTCTCTCTCCTCCCCCTCTCTCCCTTCTCTCTCCCCTTTCTATTTTTCTTTCTTCTCCCTCTTAGTATTTCTCTCCCCACCTCTCTTTCACTCTCTCTTTCCCTTTCTTTGTTTCCTTCCCTTCCTCTCTCTTTGTTTCTCCCTCCTGCCTCTCTAATTCACGGATTCCCTCCCTTCTCATTTGCACCCTTCTCCTTCTTCTTTGCATACGGTGATGGTGGTGGCAGAGGCGATGATGACCTCTCCCTCTCTCCCCCTCTCCCCTCTCTCTCTCTCTCTCTCTCTCTCTCTCTCTCTCTCTCTCTCTCTCTCTCTCTCTCTCTCTCTCTCTCTCTCTCTCTCTCAAAGCTTTGAGCTCTCTCACTCTCTCTTTCATCCTCTTTTGCAAATGGATTTGAGAAATGCTATGCTATGATTTTTGGCATTTTTTTTGTCAGAGTGATGTCACTACCGATGTCACAAATAGCATTACTATCAATGTCACTAATGGCATCGCTATGAGTATTGCTATTACCGTCACTATTAGCATCACTAACTTTAGTTTGAGACTCTCATAGTGACCCTAGTAGCGATTCCAATAGTGACATAGATATTTTTTGGCAAAACTAGCCATCACTATCGGCCCATTTCATTGTAGTACATTTTCAACTCTTATATCTCCACTATGAGGATGGAAAAATAGAAAGGATGGAGCTAAGCCAATAGCAATAGGGAAAAGCATCATACAACATTAAAGGATGAGATGGATGTATAAAGAGAGGAACTGATATCAAATCTTTAGGAGATACTTTAGTATTCTGTAGAGATTTCATCTTTGTTTAGGAGTAGGGGCTTTGCCAATGACCTAGAGGAATGGGCTACTTATATGTGCAAATGCATTGGAAGAGACATATGGAAAAGAACTTCAGCTTGCCTATGAAAAATTGTGCAGGAGGGTGCTAGATATGCTTCTTTCTACTTATGATTCATCTCAAATCGCATCTTTCCTCCATCATGCAAGTCCAATTTTTGTTCCCATGGCTAATGATGCTTGTGACTTACATGTAGTAGAAGCTTTACTTGTCTATAATTGGAGCAAGTTATGGTTGTGATAGAGATGCCTCATAGTGTAGGACTTTCAAGCAGGCATTGGATAATGATTATAAGCAATTGCTATGATTCACATGATGTTTGAGTCTTCTTCTATTAAACCATATGGAAAAAATTTAGATGGTCTTGTTGGGAGATTATTATGCTCATCAAATGCTGATAACAATCCAAATCACCGCATTATCTTCCTAGATTTCCCAAACTCTCTTATTGATAAGTTTCTTGAAGAAGCAAAGAGAAGCCTATCACAACTACACACATATACTTTTGTTGGTCTTGTGCTTTAGATGATTTTGCAAAGTTTTGACACAATGCAACTGCTGTTGTGAAATCAATTAATATTCTTTTAGAATGCAACATTTAGAAAACTGGGAAAGTAGGGGAGTCATTAGAAGTTTTTTTTTCACCCAAGCTCTTAAAATATTTCATATCCAATAATAAATGTAGTCATCCTATGGAGGCTATGCTGGAAGTATCTCCTGATCTTGTTTATGCAGACATGTTTTCATGGATCATGAGCTTTAACATTCTTGAACTAGCAGTTCATTGCTCTGATAATTATGTTGTGCATGCCCTTATAACATCTATATGATGTTAAGGTCAATTTGCAAAAGATTCTTCATCCATCATCATGAGTTTTGCATGGCTTTAGTTAGGGCTATTCATAATGAATCAATTTCTCATAACTTCTTAGTTCCAAGGTTTTCTATTAGAGGTGCAACCTCAATTTGTGAGAAATTTAGACACATCGTTTTGAGCAATTGCTACATGTGTATTGAGAACTATGATTTATAGAGGAACAAAGGAAGCTCTTCCAAGTTTTCTCTCAAAAAGAAATACATAATGAGGCCTTCGATAAATTGCAACAAAGTACTGGTACAAAGGACTAGCAAGAAGAACTAGTAGACAAATATGATGTCAAAAGAAAGGCATTGAGCTTATACTTAGTATTGAAGGGGACCAATGAGTACTTCAAAGTGCTACTTCAACTGACATTAGTTTAGAGTGCATCAAGTGACAGAGTTTTCAGTATACAATAGCTCATTCACTTCATTTAAAACCATAATATCTAGAAAGCATGGTGTTCTCAGCCTAATAAAATAATAGGGATAATAGGGAGGAAGATACTTGTATCAACGCCAACATCAATCCAAGTTGTACATTAGGAGAAATATGGACTCTCTTTTTTGCCCCTTAAGGGGTTTCTCTCACCTCTCTCTCTCTAAAAAGAGATTCCAAAATAATATTATAAAAAGAGATCTTCTACAATCAAGAAAATCTCGTTTTTGTGTTTTCAATAGATTTCACCTATTATTTTATTCCCAAACTGCAGGATAAGGTCACTTTTTCTCAAAATCCTCATAACTAAAAAAATACAATTCTATTTTTTCTAAAAACGCAGCCAATCATTCTTTAATGCCCTCATGACTCTTTAATGCCCTCTTTAGTGCCCTCATGACTTTTCAATCATTCTCATTCTCGCTTCTTAAAAGGGCGGAAGTTAAAAAATGATATAAAATGACGTACACATCATATTTTAAGATTATTTTTTACCCAGAGACACCTTTTTGACTCAAGAGTTTCCTTGTAAATTTTCGTCTTTTTTGGATAAGTATATACCTATTTCTGGGCATTTTTTCATTCCCTCAGAAAGCTCTAGTTTTGTCCCAAATTTTGTGCATTCTTCTCTTTCCCTCCAGAATATGGTTTCTTGCATACGAGTTCTTCTGAAGCAGCATTGAGGAGTAGTTTTGATACCATTTGTTGAAATCAAAGAATCTCTATCTACAACACACTCTACCCTGCTACAAGCCATCTTCCTCTTCAGAAATATGCAGTAAGAAATCTCCGTCTTCAACAGTCTATACTACAAGCAATCCAGTGATAATGGAGGTATCTTTATTTTTTAAATCTTTGTGATGTTATTATTCTTCACAGTTGTTGTTCAGTCCTTAAGCATCAATTCATAGAGTGAGAGAGAGAGGGGGAGAGAGAGAGAGAGAGAGAGAGAGAGAGAGGAGGGGAGAAGGGGGGGGACAGAGAGGACTGTGTGAGATGAACAAAGAAAATAAGTGATAGAGTGACAGATAGTAAATTAGGGTAGAAGATAAGATGATGTTATTGTTTTCCACTAGCCAAGCTTCAGTATGAATGTGTTTAGGGTTTCCTTGATGAATTTTTGTTGAGAGAGAGAGAGAGAGAAAGAGAGAGAGAGAGAGAGAGAGAGAATATTTTGGATAGAACAGAAGATAAGATTTGATGCTAATTAGAGGTAGATTAAAAGCCAAGTTTACAGGCTGATTAGGGGTTGATTAGGGTCTATCAAGACTGAAAGCAAGAGAAAGAGACAAGAACCAACTGGGTTTTAAAAAAAACACAGATATAGTGAATCAAAGGGGTGTAGTTCTGCTATTTGAATGTTAATCCAAGTTAACATTTGCATACTTTTTTTTTTGCAGAATGCAGGTGCAGGATGTACCAAGAGAAAGAGAGATATTCACTTTCAATTGGAGGATGAATATGCACCAATGTTCAAAAGAACTGTGGAAAGAGATGATGCAATAAGATGCAGGATGCAACAAGAAAGAAATGCAGGGAAAAAAAATGTGGACCTTTGGGTTGATGGGTGCATTTATCCACCCGATCCACTCACTCGAAGGCCACCACAATTTGAAGGGCTTACATCATTTGTAAAGTTTGCTTGTGAAGGCAATGAAGGATTGTATGGATACACATGCAGACTTCTCACACAAGGAATAGCAGGGGCTCATCAAACCTTGACAAATATGCAGACAAGATTACAAGGGAATATGCAGTCTTTGATGGAAAAGGATAGATTATTGGCTGAGAAGGATAGAGAGAACTAGAACCTACAACAAGCAATGTCTGTCATTGAAGATGCTATGCATGCTACACACATGCAGAATATGGAGTTACAGTCTAAAGTCAATGACTTGGAGAAGGAGAATCAAAACATAGAGAGGAAGCTCACAAAAACTTTGGAGATTGGGCCCACTTTAAAAACCAAAGAGGCACGTCGGCGCATCCGATCCGTTAAACCAATTGGCCAATTAGCCAAAGGAAGTGGACAATATCATAGACGGATATATGCTCAATCTACTACAATGAGAAATATGTTTCCTCATGCAGAGAATGATACTATTGCCAAAGTCCTTAGCAAGAATATGGTAAAAAATGCATTGGAAAATCGTAAATTCAGGGACATTGTGGATGGTGTTGCTAGTGAACGTCTTAGGGATGTGAGCAACTTGTTTACTGCTACAGATGCTCAGGGATTTTGTGACAAGGTGGGAATGAGTTCTGAGTCATATAGTATGCTCTATCAACAATTGGATACAGGTTTTAAGCAAGTCTTCAATACTAAGCGAGTAATGCCTCTGCCAAAACCATTTCACGTGAAGAAGGCTCGAAAACAACTAAATGAGAAAGTTTTAGAACTAATTGGTGAGCCTACGCATCTGGAACACACACACATATTGAAGTATGGTTCCAAAGAAGTTGCCTTTGTATTGAATGCATCCAACAACTTTGTATTGGATATATGTAGGGTTCAGATTGCTATGGTCAAGTTTTACAATATGTCTATGGAAGAATGTAGAGGCAAGCTTAAGTTTGTCCTCAAACTTGATGAGAGTGAGATTATCAAGGGGCAAAAACTTGAGCGTGTGAGTATAACACTTATGAATCGAGCATTAGATCCCAACATCGATGAAAAACATCCTTTATACTTCAGTGTACAATCGGAGAATGAAATATGGTGGCTTGCAGCATTTGAAGTACCAAAGGAGGACCATGAAGTACTTAAAGTTTTTTTTAACCTCACTAATATACCCAGTGTTATTCAACAGCAAAATAATGGAGCAGTTTTACATGTTGAGGGGTTTGGGGACTATCAAGTTGAATGGCATCTTGCAGGTGATTTAAAAACATTGAAGTGTATGTTTGGTTTATCAAATGCAGCAAATGCAAAATTTCCGTGCATATACTGCATGCAAACTAGGAAGAAAGGGAAAGATGGAAAGAAAGAATGGCTTGCCAAGGCAGGACAACAGGGTGCTCCGACACGTGATCAGAAAGTCATGAGAAATGGAATGCTAATTCCAGTGGATCCAAACTGGCGCCCTATTTTGGAAATACCACTAACAAGGGTTCACTTTTGCACATTGCATTGTTTGGTTAGAATAATTGAGAAGCTAGTATATGAATATATATGCTTTGCATACAAGATGCAGCCCGTGTCAGAATCTGATGCTACATGCAAGAAGGTAGAACAAGTCCTCTCTGAAGTTGGATTGCACGGAGGCCAAGTAGAAATAAAAAAGAACGAGAAAAAATCGGGGAAGAGTGGAAATGTTCCTTGTAAACCATGCTTTGGCGGACCCAAGGCTAGGAAGTTTTTATCTCCACCTCGAGATGAGGAAGGCAATATACTAGTAAAACAACCAGAGAAGTACGAAGCATGGAAAAAGTTGCACCTTGCTGTTTCAGATTGGAGCAATGGGGGACGAACGAGGATTGCGAAGGCAGAAGTGTGGATACACCTAGATAGATTAGCAGCTCTCTTACAGAAGTTGGGGTTTATGGATGGTGATGCCAATGCATTTAAAGAGACAGCTGCTAAATTTCATAAGTCCATGGTGGAGGCATGGACTACAAATAGCATAACACACTACATGGTCAGTATTATCACCATTGCAAAAAAAAATCATCATTTCGAATTACTTTGTGTTTCTAATCTCTTTTCTTGTGCAGCATATACTTGAAGCACATGGTCCATACTTTGCAGATCAAGGAAGTTTGGCAATATGGTCAACTCAAGGCATGGAAAGATCTCACTGGCAAGCTCGCTGTGCTTTTCAAAAGGCAACTGATCATGGAGGTGGCATCAATGATTCCAATTCTATGAGGCAATTATTCCAATGGTGGTATAGGAGACTAGAGATACGATACGAGGAAAAAGAAAAGAAGTCCAAAACATCTCAAGCAGAATCTATAAGTAGGGCAATATATGAAGTGAGAAAAGCAAGATATGAAAACAGCACAGCTAGACAACGGCACGCAGAATGGTTGGCAACCCAAGAGAGAGATGGCAAAAAATGGAGACCTAGATAAAGATAATAATTTTGATGCATTTAGAGTCCACAAGAGAGCACAAGTCCCAAGGATATGACACATCAATACTCATATCTCTAACATGAGATGTCTTATAAATTTTCTTTAAAATTTCAAAGGTTTGTCACTATATTTTTCAAAGTCGATTTCGAACTTTGTTTTTTAATTATGAAAAGTCCATTTTGAAATCCTAAGACAAAGATATGAAAATTCTAAACATTGGAACATTCATTGGCCTAGAGAGAGAGGGGGGGCATGAGGGGGGTGTCAGGAGATAGAGAGAGGTAGGGATGGGGTGGAGAAATGAAATGAAATGATAAATTTAAAATTCATTTACACCACAGTAAGTTTGAAAGTTTCGTATTTAAGTCGTCTCTCCTTTCATTTTTTCCCATTGCTCTCCACTCTACCCTCCACCTTTCTATCCTTCATTATCACAGCCATGGCACGTTCCAAGCTTCCTATCAAAAAGGCGCCTGCGAGAGCAAGAGCTCAACACTCTTCCGAATCTAGTGAGCGTACTGTGAGTGACAAAGATCCCCTGGTGACCGATAACGGTGGCCCTACTGCAGCCAATAATGGTGGCGCTACTGTGGCCAACAATGGTGGCCCTAGTATGGTCGATAATGATGGTTCGCCATTGTCCAGAAATGGTGGTCCACATGCTCCAGCTGCTCCACCTCCCACTACTGCTCCAACTCATAATACACGCCCTCCAACACATAAAAAGCGAAGATAGAGACCAGGCACAGCTGCGCTACGCGAGATAAGGAAATTCCAGAAGAGTGCCGACTTGATTATTCCTAAGGCACCATTCTCCAGGTTGGTGCGAGAAATACTGCAAGATCTACAGTCAGGGCATCATCACAAGTTCTTTTCGAGGAACCAGGCAAGGAATGTGGGGCGATGGTCAAGCCAAGCCTTGCTTGCTCTCCAAGAAGCAGTTGAAAGCTACTTGATTGATCTAATGAGTGATGGTCAACTTTTAGCCATTCATGCCCGACGTATCACTATTAAGCCCATAGATCTGGTTCTTGTTCGCAGGATCCGCAATAACAAGGATGCATTTAATCTTAATGTCAACAATATGCTTTGAGAAGCTACCTTGTAATTGGATCTATGTTTTTAGCTCAGGTTTGGTTGTAGATTGTAAGGATCTTAGTTTTGGGTTATCTTTCCAATAGACCTTCAAGTATTTGATAGTAGTGGCCTGCAAAATGGAGCTAAATTTTCCCTAGCTCTAGTCGTACTTGGTGCGATGCACTATCTACCGTGTATTTCATAGTTTCGCAATGCTAAATCCAATATGTGATATTCTATTTTGACCATGTTTCGCATTGTGTGAATTTTCAAGTTTCCAATTTTGTAAGTAGTTTTGTTGAGGATAAATTCAATGTGCAACCACGTACACGTCGGTGATCAGTTGTACATGGGCCGATGCACTATATCCTTACTATATTTAGTGGTTTGGCAACAGTATATCTGATGTGATATTCCATTTTACCCATGATTTATTTTTTGTCAATTTTTAAGTTTCCAATGTTTCGCATTGCGAGGTTGACAATACATTATCAGTGCAGTATAATGCAGTTAACGCATTTTCAAAAAAAGATTGAACCGTCAAATTTATAAATCGGAATCTGGTGAAACTTCACCCTCATGCTGGGCATTAGAAAAACTCATTTATATTAAAAATTTGGCCCCATCAGAAGCCTCTGGGTCACCTGTCCGGAGGCTCGCGTCTGGGGCCCTGAATCTGGGGATTCAGGGCCCCAGACGCGAGCCTCCGGACAGGTGATCCAGAGGCTTCTGTTGGGGCCAAAAAAATTTTGGATGGTTGATGTGTCCTTGAGGAGCCTACAGGTAAAATTTCATGTGAATCGGAGCACTGGTGATATTTTTCTTAAGCATGGATTCATTAATTGAAATTTTAGGGTTTTTGAAAAGTTTGGCTATAAGTTTAAAGTTTCACCTCATTTTACACATTTCACTTTTGAGTTCTGAGTTCTCTCTCCTAGAAGACATGGTACGCACCAAGCAAGCGGCCCGGAGATACCCCCCTAGAAATTCCATACGGCAGCCACGTCCTCCAGCTCCACCACCACCACCACCACGCCAGCATCGCAAGCGTCGATGGAAGCCAGGCACAGTGGCTCTTCGCGAGATCTGCCACTACCAGAAGACCAGTCACCTCCTGATACCGAAGGCTCCATTCCAAAAGTTGGTGCGGGAGATCATGGAGGGCATACTGATCATGAACAACAGGAACCAGTTTCCAAACACATCACGCGCGAAACAACCGGATCGCTGGACTGCCCAGGCCCTCCTCACACTATAAGAAGCTGCTGAAGCCTACCTCATCGACTTATTTGGAGACTCAGTCTATGTAGCGGTGCATGCAAGGAGGGTCACTGTCACCGAGAGGGATCTGCGGATAGTCAGGTTCTTTCGGCGATGGAAAGATAGTCCTCGCGGAGGTCAGCAAGGATAGAGGTGTACAAACTCAAAAGCACATGGAATGTAGCTTCTGAAGACATTTTGTAAAGCCTTGGTCGTAATGGACCCCATGTAAAATGATTATTAATACAAATACAAAGTTTTTGGCGCGTCTTATTTTTGTTTAGTCACTTGATATTTATTTTATTTACATCGTTGAGTTATCGTTACATGCGTTCAAACAAATACATGTTGCGCACGAATTCGATAAAGCACTGTGTATTAAATTTAGGGTACGAATCGTGTTACGTATAAATTCGATAAATAAATGTAACATTCAAGTTAAAAAAAACAGTAAATGACACGTATCACAAACTACATTGCACGCGAATCCAACAAACATCAGTTTTCATTACTTGAAGAGAAGATTACAAAGTGCAGTACATCAGTGATGCGATATCAGTAGGCAATAAGTACATCTATTCTCTCCTAGGCTTCTTGGAGCTAGGCTCCCCATGGTCAGAGCTATTCTTGATCATAGGCAACAATACATTTTGCCCCAATAGTTCCTGTCTAATGATAGTGGGGTCTTCAACACCGGCAACCATGCCACGGGCCACCATGGAGAAAAGTGGGCCAGACCTAGTACTCGTGAATAAGTAGAGAAGCTTCGAACGTCGAAGCAACACTACTTTCTCCAGGCTGGAGTTGGTCGGGATGGTCTTGAAGGGCCCAGCCTTTGTTAGTGCCCTCAACTTCAAGAAGTTCTCTGCAAAAGCAGGGGAGCATGTCTTATGAAATACAATAATGTCATTGACAAGCTGCCCAACATACTCCTTCAATGCCGAGTCTTGCACCCTTCCTTGGCTACCAGATCGGCCACCCTGCCTAGATGAAAACTCATCTATATAGACAATCTCCTGCAACACACAAGTTCAGTATCAGACTCATTAAAAAAACAAGACAATATACCTGTAACTTTGTTTACAGAGAAACCCTAAGATGTTGAAGAAGAAGTTGTCCCAAAGATGTTGTAGAAGTTGAGTTCTTAATAAATCATTGTTCTTCACCCTCGGAGATTCTTGGAGTAAAAAAACAAAGGAAAGCTCAGTATGCATGTAACTTGTATACATTTTGTCTAAACGAGATAAAATTTAACAGTGGAGCAACAAAAAAACAAGACAATATACCTGTAACTTTGTTTACAGAGAAACCCTAAGATGTTGAAGAAGAAGTTGTCCCAAAGATGTTGTAGAAGTTGAGTTCTTAATAAATCATTGTTCTTCACCCTCGGAGATTCTTGGAGTAAAAAAACAAAGGAAAGCTCAGTATGCATGTAACTTGTATACATTTTGTCTAAACGAGATAAAATTTAACAGTGGAGCAACAAAAAAACAAGACAATATACCTGTAACTTTGTTTACAGAGAAACCCTAAGATGTTGAAGAAGAAGTTGAGTGTTCAAAATCCCAAAGATGTTGTAGAAGTTGAGTTCTTAATAAATCATTGTTCTTCACCCTCGGAGATTCTTGGAGTAAAAAAACAAAGGAAATCTCAGTATGCATGTAACTTGTATACATTTTGTCTAAACGAGATAAAATTTAACAGTGGAGCAACAAAAAAACAAGACAATATACCTGTAACTTTGTTTACAGAGAAACCCTAAGATGTTGAAGAAGAAGTTGAGTATTCAAAATGTCACTATTATTGACTGTAAGAGACTCCTAGAGCATCAAAACAAAAGAAATTACATGTCAGAGAATGCACATAACTTGCACAGGTTTTCTCCAAACGAGATAAAACTTTACCATAGAACATCTATGGAAGAGAAAAATATACCTGTAGAGTTTTGTGAAGAGAATCTTAGGGCTTTGGTAAAACAAGCTCTGCTCTCATGAAACACATGAATCTCTCTCTGTGCTTGTGCAAAGCAAATGAAATTTTACAGGGTTACAGACATGGCAAGAAACAGTGAGGCTGTAAAATTTCGTCAAGAAAGAAGAAGCGGGGAAAGAGATATGACAAATTTGAGTTCCGCCTAAAAAAGAGGGGGAAACTGAAAAGGGGAGAAAGGAAAAGTCAAACATAAAAAATAAGAAAATGAAAATTCGAGGCACAAACTTCCAAGAAGTGACAGCTTTGTACTCCCCTTTTCCCTTATTTTATTGCTGAGGGAAGATTTGGTCCAAGATATGGCTAGAAGATTCATGTTACATGAATCTGGAATCCCAGCTCTCTCATTGGTTAGGCCTATATTTGTTTATTCACTCCTTAAGGGGCAAAAAAGAGAGTCCATATTTCTCCTAATGCATTCCTTAGAGGTAGGTAGCATGTTTCATAGTGTGATTCAAGGAGATCAGTGGTGGCATATATCATAAAGAATTAATGTATTGGGAAATGGATAAGATGCAAGTAGATATCAATGTATTTGACATAATGAACTGATGGAAGCTTCTCAACTATGAAAGAGCTGTATAGGGTAATTGAAGTTGCTTGGTAGGTGTGCTTTGGATGTGGTTTTCATGGTAGCTATAGCAACAAGAGTAATTATGGTAGTTGTGGCATTTTCAAATGTATAAAAGCTTGCAAGAATTGGGAAGAAGATTTGTTGAGAGAAGGATTATAAATGATGGAGTTAATACCAAGTTGCTTCGTTGCCAAGAAAATTATCTAGTTAACTCATTGTCTTTTCAACAAAGAGCTAAAAGCAAACAAGACCATGTCTGAGGTAACCCTCTTTGAGATAGAACAGAGAAGTGCAGAAGCATGCAGGTGCATTAGGCAATTGAATGTATCATTTTACCATCATAAAGTTGTAAAGAGAACCTTGAGACTCTTCCATTAAACAAGGGACACTAAGGAATGCATGAGGAAGGTTTGCAAGGAATCAGAAGTATTTTGTGGGCAATTGGTTTGAAGAGGGGACATTCTGTATGGGCTCAATGCTTATTTTCCCAGGGTATTTTGTTAGAATCTGAGAAAATTTCAAGACATTGTAAGAGGTGGGGCAACCTAGCTTAAAGGCAATCCAACTTAAAGGCAATCTAGCTTAAAGGCATAGCCATTGCCTATCTATCCAAGGAGATTCAAACAGCCCTGAAGGGTTAGCCCTTACATACAGGCATTCATTACTGTATTGTGCCCACAACATTCATTACTATTTTGTACCTAGACTGGGAGTTGTGTAGGATACAATGATTAGGATTCCCTTCTTAATAAAAGGACTACAATACAACTGGGGAAGAAGATTTAGAAGGTGCTAAACCTGAGTCTCCAAAAGTAAAGAATGGAGCTGCAAGACCTATTAGAGAGGCATTGATGAAGTTTTGCTTCTTGAATAAACCATCATTCATAACAGATGTAGACTTGACCATTGCAAATGCCACAAGTAAACTGAATTTTGGAAAATAGGAAAATCTGAGAGCTGGATTATTTAGAAAAATCTATGACAAAGAATACAAGGACTTTCTATCCAATTGAATGCACTATTTTGCTTAATATCTACTTCAGTCACAATTGGATGATGAATCTAGAAGAGACTATTTCCCTTGCTTTGGCAACTTGTAGCTGAAAAATGAACAATAGTGAGCCACCATCTTTATATGCATTTGTAGCAGCTATGCAAGAACAATAGGTATACTATGCAAACAAACAACATGCTTATCATGAAGATGATGAATAATATGCATGGTATGAACATCTTGAAGAATATTCAAGGCATGGACATCAATCTCATGATCAACAGTATTATGAGCCACCATCTTCTTGTCATGGATATTATGGACAATAGTATGGCTATGATCTATAGTTGCATTATGCCCATGAGTACAACAAGCATTGGTACGACCAACAACATGCATATGATGATGATGATAACTTTGTTGAGCTACAACAACTTGCAAGTGATGGTCATAACACTTTTGGACAATAGCAACATGTCAATCATTATGCTTATGGTCAGCCTCAAAATCAAGGGCACCCTTGCATTCATTTTGGATACTCTTCCATGTATGATAATCATGTGGCACAACCACACGGACTTGGGAATGGTTCCAACTTTTTTGATATGCATGCAAATGGACAGTCATACATGAATGGGCAGTAACATGCATATAATTATGGTCATGGATATGAGTAGTGTTATGCTAGTGAACATGGGTAGCATGTTGACCAATACTTCTATGATGATCAACCATCCCATAGTCAATATTATGATGATGACCAACCATTTTATGGACATCAGCATTATGCTAGTAGGAATGAACGTGGTCATGACTATGGAAAACCATTCTATTTATGAGACGTATGACCGTCATAGTGGCCAGTGTGGTGCTATTTGGAGAAAACTCTTAACAAGTGATGATATTAGAGGACTACATACACAAGATTTATGTTATAGATATGTTGAATCAATATCTTTTGATCATAAGGATATATGCAAGAAAAGGAATGTTAAAGTGATGGTGGTTATAGAGTTTCCTAATAATGAAGAGGAAGCTGAAGACACTAGAGAGGAAGTTGACCATAAAGTCCAAGATGGAGAGTCTGAGAGCAAGATTTTAAGTTGGAAAAAGATCTAGAAATATGCCAAAATATGTCATTTTTAAAAAAAGAAATGGAAGCTCATTGAAAGCGGAAGACCCGTACCTGACAATTTTAAGTGACTGTGGAAGACGGGAATTCAAATTACTTCAAGACGGACCTTCACAGTGGTTGCATATTTTTCATAAATTTTTCAAGTGCTAGATTGAAGCAAGACAAGTTTCCTACAGTTTAGGACCGCAAGATGGACGCACGAAATTTTTCGGACATGGAATCAAGTATCAGACGCGGGAGTAGCCGGAAGCTGGGGGGCACAAAGGACCAAGGGAGAGTGTGAAAGTGACTTGGGGAGAGTTGAAAGGATATGATCCTTGGCCAACCTCCCTTAAACAAAAATTGACAAATCATGGGGGGGGAAGGGGGAGGGTTTTTTTTTTGCATTAAAAAAAGAGGGGGCCACCTGCACACCATGACGATTTGAGGAGGGAGTCTTGGGGTTATAAAACACCCATCTAATCTAAAGACACAAGTCAACTTTTGCAAATTTTCACTCTTTATCACCGGCCTTCACACAAGGAATGGTGGCCTAAAGAGCAAATGCAAAATTCAGTATTTCTCTCTCCTCCATCTCTATCCTCCAAGAGACCATTCATGCAGAAAATAGAAAGAGAAGAATGAGATGAAGAATGCTTGTCCGACATGCACCAAATTGATGCAAGATTGAGAGGATACTAAGAATTGATGTAGCTATGTGGAGATCAATGACAAGTCGGATGGCTATCCATGCATTTAATTTTTGTGACCCAAAACATCCAATTTCGCGATATCTCCATTTTATGAAGAAAATTTACTTATTTTTTACATTTTATGGCTTAGTGGTATAAAAATTTGTATGAACCTTGTTTGACATTTCTTTGAGGGCTCCAAGTGATAATACACAGAACTTGTGGTTAAATGTGGTCCTTATTAATAATTTAAAGCCTGAAATGTGGTATTTAAGTGGAAAAATAAGGACTTTTTTTCGTTTCGAGTGGGAAAATCATGTTTTTATGGGATGAAATGAAAGATAGTGGTTAATCTTAGTAATCCTAATCAAGTTGAATTAGGAAATAAAAAATAACAATAATTATTAATAAATAAATAGAGAAAAATAAAAAATAGCTTTTATGTGCCAAAGAATTACAAAAAATTATAAATGTGTTTGTGGATATATGATGGGCCTAAGACATGAGGTTTAGCCTCATCTTAGCCCAATTTTCATGTTATACTACGTGACTTGTTGCTTTTCAGCTAAGAAAATGATATGAAAATATTTTCTACACCTACCATCACAAGCATAACATTAAACGATAGGGAGAGAGGGGGATTTATAAGTACTGATCGTGGTTTTAAATTTGATTTATTCATTGCATTTTGCATATAGAGTTTGTTTGGTTTAAGTGTTAAAGGGTTCAGTAGCATGAGTATACTCGGTGATGTCCCTATGCAACACTGCAAGTATACTAGTAGTATGAAAATCATGAAAAGAATTGGTTATGCACGTCCATGATGTTGCTAATTTGATTAAATAAATTTTTTGTGAACATCCACATTGTTGATTTGATGAAATCAATTATTTTTGTACTTTTGGGCATTCACCTTTGCATCACATTCCATATACATGGTATTAAACAAGTATCAATTCTTGGATTGCATAGGACTTGGTTTCCTAAATGTCAACCCACGTTGAGAGCGTGAAAAGTCCCAAGTTGTAGGTTTAGTACTTTCCTTTCTTTGGGGATTGATTTAGTGAGGATTATATTTCATCTCCTGGAATGATTTTTATAAAGAGAGGACTATATGTCATATGTGTTACATGTGTGAAAGACACATCTTAGGGCCAATCCCCGAGGTGTAGGAGAGTCGTAGTGGGCCCACGGCAGCGTCAGCCAAGGGGTGCTCTTTGTGTGTTTGCTACAAGGTGCTAGATACCGATCTATTTGGGAACTCCCTATGAGGAGTTGGAAAGGGATCCATTGGACTATAAATGGTATAAATGCATGTCTAAGATTAGTGCATATAGTCTCCAGACGCTCTTGGTCATGAGGCTGTGGGGTTTTGGTTGAGTATAGAAGCCCGGACTAGAGCCTTAGAGCTATTGTCGAACCCATTTTTAGTCCCAACAAGTGATGCATTTACCGAGAGCTACCAATAAGTGGCGCTTTTCAAATCTTAGCTATAAGGGACCCATTATTTCTTTAGTTTCTAATTGGGAGCTGCCTTGAAGCGGTGGATATTAAATTTGGGTTGATTAAAGACTTGGTCATCAACATGATGATTAGTCTAAGAAATCCCCATAACCCAAAAGATACTTTGCCGATCCTAAATAGTTTAGTGGGATCTTTGGCTAGTCATGTGGCTAGTTATTTTAGCCTCTACCCCAAAACTGACACCATGCTTGAGTTTGGGCAACTATGGGGAAGTACTCATGGAGCAAATTTTGAGATTAATAGGCCATTGGAGTTAGAGAAAACATAAGAAAGCAAAAGTGAGGCTAAGAGGGCACAAGCATCCACTAATGATATGACTTTTTAGATAAAAAGACTAATGACAATGGTTAATATGCGCATAATAGTAAATGACTACGATTCAAGAATACATCCAATGCTAGTGCCTAGCATAGTTGGGTATCGTAGTGCAATTGCCAAGATCCATAAAGCATTGGATGGTGTTTATGTGTGTGAAAAACCATTATTAGCAAGGTAGGTTCTATTGGGACTTGTCCTAGGTTCTAGCAAAGTGGTGCTAGATGAGAATAGACTTGCTAAAGTACCACTAGTCAGTGATGGAGTAGATTCCCTATTGTGTATTTTTGGACTCCCTAAACCACTTTGTTGTGAGTTGGTAGAAAAGGAAGTCCAAGGAACTAGTGACTCTTCCACACCATTAGAGGTGTAAATGGAAGAGATTAGAGACCCTAACATGCTTGTATTAAGTTAAGAGGAATACAAAGACCTTGATGACCCAGTGTTGATCCCAAAGAAGAGGACTAAATGCCCTCCTCCTTATAGGGATCTACCAGTGTTTTATGGGCCACTAGATGAGGATCCGATGCTGCACTGGAAAGAATATGGCCTAACTTTCCTTGCAAGTGGGTGTGATGATCTCCATCAGATTCTTGTGTTCTCAAGTACCCTAAAGGGAGAGGCTAGAAAATGGTATTGCAGCCTCCCAAGAGGGTCAATCAAATCATTTGAGGAATTATGTGATAGATTTTTAGATGAATATGAGAAGAATGTTCTCATGACTCAAGTCTTGGGACAGCTTATACAGATTCAACAAGAGTTATATACCTCTGTCAAAGAGTACATGAGATCCTTTGATGACATTCTATAGCTTTGGCCAAGGAAAGTCAATTAGTTATCGAAAGATGTTCTTGGTGAAATCTTTGTCAATGGCTTGGAAATAAACACATAGTTCCAAGTTAGGATGAGGAACCCTAAGTCACTGAAGGAGGTAAAGGTTCAAGCTAAAGATTATGAGAGATATATTCAGAGGTCTTGGGAGAGCTATTGGAGTTATTCCCACACCCTTGAAGTTCATAAGGATTGGCAACATTTGTTTAATGTTAGTCATATCGGAGGTGAAAATGACATGCATATTAGGGAGCTTGCATTAACTATAAAGATCATAAGGCCAAGGAACCTTGGCATCCTAGTTTAGCCAATCCTATGTTCCAAAGCCATGAGCTAGATGCAAATTAGTGTAGACCTAATGGGGGAAGCAGAGTGGTTAAGAAACCCCTCAATGGTCTAAGTTTGAAAAAAAATCATGTCAATGAGATCGCCCCCAAAACATAACTGATATATGCTATCGTGTGGAGGCTATCTCAACAATGGGGAGTCCAAGAGATAGGAACCTAGGGTTTATAATGGTAAAGTCTCATTTAGGGTTGGATCTAGTAGAAGGATCCAATTTAGAGAAAGTGATAGGTAGCAAGAAAGCCAATATAGATCAATCATCATGAAAGAATATAAAAATAGTAGTGGCATCCATTCAATCTATGCAATGATAAAAAGAAGATGGGTTTGGAGGCCCAAAATATCTAAAAGTGTGGTTGGTGGCTTAGAAAAATCATCTAAATTCTACATACCAAAAGGAGAAACAAGGGAGGGTTTTGATTCATATGACTTAAAGGGATTGTAGAACCTGACATTGGACCTAGTTGAGATGAAGAAGATGGGTCGCTAGTTGTCCCAAATGTCGTATGTCCTCCACGGTTGGAGATGTGATCAACCTCACCAATTGGTCTAAATGTAGTAGCAAAGTTGGTAGGAGGGGTGAAAACTCGACTATATGTGATGTGCAAGTACTCTTCAAACTCCTCCCCTATCATATGACTAAAATTTGGAATAGGAGGAGAAAAACAAGATGAAGATGAAGGTGGGGTGTTATCTATCTCCCCAAGTTCATAATGCTTCCTTAGTGTCTCCAATGCTAGAGAAGCCTGATAAGGCATCGTGGGATCATGAGAAGGTATCTAAGGTGTCTAACACATTATGAATTAGTTACATGTTGTTTGTGTCCTTGCTCAAAACTGAACCTCCACAATATGCATAGGATACTCTTTGCAAGAGCATCAACTCTAATACCATGTGTAGATATGCTAAGGTTTGCACTGAGGAAACACAAAAAGTATGACCATGATTGAAACACAAAGACTCCGACAGTGACATGCAAAACTCAAAACTCAAACACAAAACTAAAAACTTAAACATAGAAACAAAGACAAACAAAGAAAGAGAGAGAAAAGTGAACTTTGATGTGAATGAATGATGTAAATGAATGCAAGAGTGCATAGAATGCTCAAGGCGCAGAACTGAAGAGTGTCGGAGTTTGATGTCCACTAGAGATTGATCTCGAGTGTTGAAACCACTAGTAAGAGATTTCAAAGTGTGAGAAACTACAAAACACTCATTACCAAGGTAGTAGGAGACATGATGCAGATGGCCACACCAACTACAAAAACATAAGCTGATTCGATCTCATCGGGTGGAGATCAACATATCACCAAGTTTGGAGCTATAAATGCAAGCTAATCCGAGTGTCGATGGTGAGTAAATTGCAGCAAGCAACAACTAATAGCTAAAAACATAGCAATGTGAGGCCTCCAGGTAGCAGGGCGATAGTAGGATGGAGATATCAGGCAATGGAGAGGATTGTATTACAAGCGACAAAGGTTGGACAACAATGGGATGGTGGGGCTGATGGCTGACAATTGCACATGGGATTGAGAAACCTGCACATAAGGATGGGGCAAGACTGGTGAGTAGCCTATCTATTTATAGATGTGGAAAGATCCTCCCAATTTAGGGTTATGCATGTGGAACACAAAAATATCTCTAGAACACTTTCCATTTAATGGTACTTTTGGCGATTGCCACATTTTGGAGCTATTTTAAAGAGCTAACTAGTATGAATGAATTTTAGCTCAACAAACTAAAGGTTGAGATAATTGAGATCCTTTGATTGAAAATTTGAGCTCCCTAAACAAATTTCTAGCCTAATTCAGATATTTTGGCTCTATAGGCCATAGTTTGTTGGCTCATTCAATCAAGTAGTGGAGAATGGCCTCCCCTGGTTGTTTCCCATTGAGATTGTATAGCCAATAGAGAGAACCTTTGTGATTTGTTCTAAAGGGACTCTAGTCCCAAGCCACTCTTGTGCTTACTAGCAGTGACTTGTGATTTGTTGTAAAGGGACTCTAGTCCCAAGCCACTCTTGTGCTTACTAGCAGTGACTTGTGATTGGAGTGGATTGATTGGCTTCAAATGCATGTCTTCGAGAAAGGGAAGATAATGACCATGAAAACCATGGATAAAGAGAGAAAAAATTGAGCTACAGTTTACCTACTAGGCCAACAATGGGGCCAATCCATTTATGCTTTTGACTTTTTCATGGAACCACTTAAATCTATCTTTCATGATGATCATCATGACCAACACACAACCCAATTATTTGAAATTGGAGCTCATATTGATTAACTTGAGATCCAAGCTCTAATAGCTAGTCATGAAGATCCTAGACCCAAATTGATGGGACCTAAAATGGGCTGGCACTGGCTATGGCACTAGTCGGACCTCATGCACACAACAGACAACCCCACCACACGGCCCTACAGGCCAAGAGCATCTGTAATACACCGATGTACACTAGATAGACTTAATTATGTGTTTGTAGCTTATATGTAGTCCAACGTTTACCTTCCCTTCTCCTCAGAGGAAGATCCCATAACATATAGGCATAGTGCCTTGTAACACACATATCAGGAAGCTCCCCTCGACTGATTGTCATGGCTCCACTGCAACTCTCCTACACCTCAATCATCAGGGATTGGCCCCAAGATGAGTCGCTCCAACATATAAAACATAATGCACAAACTCCACTCTTTTCTAGTTTTGTACGATCCAGGAATATATAGATCCTCACCAAACAGTCCCAAGGAAAGCGTGCAATTGCCCTATAGCAAAGGCTCCTTTCCACTCAACGTATAAGTCATGTCTTAGGAAGACAATTGCTATGCAATCTAGGACTGATACCATGTCATGTGTCATGCATAGTGCATATGATATTGGTGCATAAAAAATATTTAACAAATCAGCATTTTATGATGTGGAAAAATAGCCCTTTCATGATTTTCGCTAAACATATACTTCGATGTATGGAGACTAGCACCCATTCCTCGTGTTACTAGCCTCTTAAACTGAAATATCGCAATTCTAAATGAAATGCTCAATCAAATATTTCAAAGATTCAAAACCCTCTCCTCTCAGCCTTCTTAATCTCTTAACTTCGCCCTTTCCCTCTAACATTTAGGTTATGCTACGTTGCATAGGTATAGGGTTTATTTTGTATGTATTTTTCGCATAAAACCAAAAAAACCACAAACTATGACACATTAAAAAAAGCCTAACTGAAGCCAAAATTCATGCCTCATCTTTGTTATATAGCCATAACCACGAATCATAATTTTTTAGATTTTTATAACGTGAAATTTTTTTTAATTATTTTTAGCTATTTTCTCTATTTATTTGTGCATAAAAATAGATTATTTTCTGATTTATGATTAGTGACTAATTATAACAGCTGAAACATGTTTTGTCTCAGAATTTTATCCCATGCGGATCTCTTTTCCCCACCCGAAACCAATAAAACCTTCATTTTTACACTAAAAATGCACTTTTCGAGCATTAATTTAGTTATTGCGACTATTTATTATTATAGATCTACATTTCTTTTATGCATAGCCCTCAATCATAATGCAAACAAGCTCCAAACAAATTTTTGTTCCATATGAATTCCATTTCAACCATCAAACATCAACAAGAAGAAAAATTCCTTTGTAAAAATGGTGCATACCGCTTATTTGCATGTTGGGGGTTTTGTGATTAATTTTCCGAGTTGCCAATGGACGGACCAGCAACAAATCTTCAATGTTGAGCATCTCCCCTCAGTCTCCTCTTGATCTTGGAGCAATCTGATTCATGCCGGGCAAGCATCCTTCAACCGGTCTTCATTCTTCTTCATGTGCATGAACTACCCCTTAAGGGGAGAGAGAGGGAGGAGAGAGAAATATTGAAACACTATCTCCTCATCCGGGCAGCCATCTCGTGTGAGAAGCCAAGCGATAGAGAGCAAAGAAAGAGTATATCAGGCTGGTAAGATTGGTTTACATGGGTACATTGAGGTGGGAGATGGCCCCCTCTCCCCCCCTTCAAAAACATCGTTGTTTGCTGCCGCCATATCTAGTTTTCTTTCCTTCAACAAAAAAAAGTCCCCCCCTCTCCCTGTCGCGTGAAAGTTTGGGGGATGGAGGCCCCAAAGGTCACACCCCCCACTACAAGATTGATTTACACTACCTCTGCTTTGGCCCTCTGCTTTGGGCACCCCCATTTCCGCATTTGGCATCAAATTTTACTTCTAAAAATTTTTGCTCGACTGTCTCGAAGTCCCCCAATACTGAGCATCTCCCAGAGTCTCATACGACAGTTGAAAAATTTATGAAAATTCCCCAACCGTCGCTCGGTGGGTCTTTAAAGCACTTTTGAGGCTTGCCGCTTAAAATCGTGCTAATTGCAGCTGCCACCTTCAACAAAGTCTATTTTTCCCTTGAAATTCAAATTTTTTGGCTATTTTTAAGCACTTCTGGGAGTCAAAAATCAACTGTCACAAATAGATGAGCTCAATCCTAGGGGCATTAACATTAGAGCCCAAAACCTTAGCAAATGAATCATATTCTTAAAGTAGAGCATCCATGGAATTCTTTTTGGCATCTACCATGATAGAGTTTTTTGCAAAACATCTAGGCCATAATTTTACTTCCATTTGAGAGCATCAAGGGATTAAGGGAGTTTTCTCTTACCTTCCCCTCTAGCTTTCTAAGCATTGGCTATGTGACCATAGCAAACAATAAGGAGAGTCTAATGGGCATCTTTGTCTAGCTGAGTGCTTGAGACTCTTGAGAGTGAAGGCTTGAGCTTCATAGCCATTTATTGAGACAAAGACAATAGCATTAACACATAAAGTAGCCACCATGTTGTAAAAGACTATATCAAGTGCCTCCATTACCTTAATTCTGAAGGTCCAATCTATTGTGTCATAGGCTTTTCGGAAATCAATGTTGACCATACTTTTTATTGATAGCATAATCTATTAGGGCGAAATTCATGATTTCATGACAATCTTGCAACCTTGAACAAATGTTCAAATTTGTATTTGCAAGTTACCTTAGCAAGAATGAACTTGATGGTCTCTGCCATGGCCTTGGTTGATATTGGAAATGACATTGAGCATGTTTATAAGATGCCATTGAGGAGGGGAACTACTAGTAGTGGCTTAAGAAATGAGCTTCACAAGCCCTTTTTGTTTGTGAACTATGAGATTGAGCCAATGTTGCAAACATGATCAAGGGTTCCACACATGTCACAAGGGCATGTATCTCGTAAGTGTTGATCAAATTCAATAAAAATTCCATCTAGGGCTTGGTGACTTCCCTTACTTCATTCTTTTGACAACAAAGCCTAGATTTGTCATTGGTGAACGACCTGGCTAGAGACTTGGTTCTTCATTAGAAAGAACATATTTAGTAATGTACATATCTTGGGTGACAAAACCAATAGTATGAGTGCATTTCATTTTTGAGTCGGGCATATTTTGGCTAGCTGACTAGCATTTCTAGGGCATCTTGATGCTAGCTAATTGGTCATTATTATTGTATTAATTGTTGCCTATATATAGGTAGTCTTTCATCCACTTCTTTTGTTGTAGAGAGGGAGACTATTGCACTTTGTCACTTGCCGTCATGCTGCACCACTGTACATACTCTTGAGCCTTGGTATATGGATTCCATTTCTGGACTCTATTCTCTTTTATTTCATTGTATTCGTGTTACTCATTTGTGTTCTTTGTGTCTACAATAGTTCTATTAGCACTATCTCTTTGCTTCCATTGCTCCGTACTTTTCTGACAAAATTTTCTCTTTGAAGAACATTCAAGAGACCAAAACCTACAATTTTCCCTTCATCATTAATCTCGAGATCAATTCCTACTATTGAGGCAAGATAGTTATTGATTACCTTGCCAATACAAGCATCATCATGTGCGCCATTGTGCAATGATCCATGATCGTTGTGATTGCATCTCACTTGTGTGGGTCTCTACATGAGCAAATAGGATGGGCACATTATTTATACATCTTTGTTTGTTGGCACTTGATTTATTAGGGCTAGATTGTGAATGACCATGCATTTATTGTTGCTAGTAACCGACTTGATTATTTTATTCCCTTTTTCAAATGCCCAACTTTTCAGGTTGTGGCCTATTTGTTGCTGTAGAGGCGAGCTCACACCTCTACAGCAACAAATAGGTCAACTTTTCAAGTTGGTGGCCTATTTGTTGTTATAGAGTTGAGCTCATGCTCAATCGCCAAGACCCACTGACCGTTTATTCCTTCAAGCGTTTCAAGCAAGCAATAGAAGCACAGTTCTAGGTCACCGGCGTAGTCTTCTAGGTGTCCATCTTTATCCTTACAGCCTCCGTTTGAATGCCTAGGAAGATGAGACCATTGCCCCAGTCTTCTATGACTCTCGCGTTTTGCATCCATATTCGACCTAGTAGGATGTTGTAGTCCACTCCCTTCATGAGTATAAAGTCAACAAAGAATTAGGCTCCTACGATCTTCATTGGCCAATTCTTTAACATGTTGAATGGTTTCACCTTCATTCCATTAGCTAGTGTAGCATTGAACCTAGCAATCTCAACCGGTGGGTTACCCCAAGTTTGGAGTACCATATGGCTTAGCACACTAACTCCCGCTCCTATGTCTACAATTCCCTTTCTTGTGACATCTCCAAGAGCTAAGACCGACAGGACTACATGCATCTGTGTGCCTTCGTAGAAAGCATTGACGTGCAAAGACTTAGGCACAGTGTGCAGTGTCAGGCTCGGTATTTGTGTTTCTGCGTCGTGCTCGTGCAAGTCTACAATAGCTTGCTCATTTGATTCTTTGACCCACTGTTTCAGCTCTTGCCATAGCATTGGATGCTGCCTAAGCAGGTCTCCTAAGCTTAGAGTCACAAGGGTCATCACTAATGTATTAAGGAGGTCACTAGCTACTTGCCTCTCTCCTAACTCCGCGGTTCTTGGCCAATGGCCTTGACTAATTTGCTAGCCCATAGCATTTAGACTTTGTCTAAGTGGCACTGCTTGCGGTGCAGTCGCATCCCTCGATTTTGGTCATGAGGTGAGATTGGCATGCTTATGCCTTTCAACCTCGTCTTCTAGTATAGGGTCAGCGTCTCTTTTAGGTGCTCTTGGGCTTCCTTCACCCACTCCTTCACTTTCTCGATGGCTTCAAGTTAGCGCTTCGGGTTGGGATACTCCCCAACCTTGGCACTTTCCTTTTCAGCTGTCTTTGGAGCTCACATCTCTACCTCTGCGTCAGCGACTTTCTTTCCAACAAGCAATGTCGTGGAACTTTCGGTTTTGAGTGTGACATTAGCATCTAATCTCTTCTTCCTCCATCTCCGACTCTTCTTTCCGATTGAGGTTGTGTCAAGATTGCTAGGCCGTGGCAATGATATGCTGACATGCTTTGTTTGTGTGCAAGAGGTCATGACATGCAATGGGATAGGTGTGGCCTCCCCATTGAGTGTCTCGACACCGAACAACCCCAATGGGACCGATGGCTTGTTTGCCCAACTAGAAGATGGCTTCCATCTAGGGAAATCAACAAAGAGATTATTGATTCCACACTCAACACACCTTAAGTCAGCCTTGTCCCTATTTGCTTGCTCCCTCTTGGGGCAGTGCTTGCGAAGAAATGTGTCTTGGGTGACTCCAAGTCCATTGGCTCTTGGGTCTTCCCTCCTAGGCCTCTACCTCTCCTTCTACCTAACGCCATCACCAGTATTGGTCGGTAGTCCATAAGAACTACATTGCCTTCTTCATCGTATGATATGCAAGTGTGTACATAAGGCTCTTCATCATTTGGCTCCTCCACATAGGGACTAGAGTGTCACTCAGTTGGATGGGTTACATGGGGTCCACGTGGTCTAGGTATGCTTGTAGGGTTTATCTCCATCCTAGGAATGACTGGCTTGGCGTCATTAGGTGCCATGAGAGCCAATGGGGCTCCCCTTTTGAAGAAGTTTGGTGGCCTATTCACTAGGTAAGGCTGATTGTATGGTTGCGAGTATAGAAGTCTCCTCTGTAGTCTACAATGCATGGCATAATGGCCGAACAAACCTACTGCAATTAGCGCAAGGTTGTGACCTAGGGTCCTGACACTCGGATGGCAGGTGATTTTTGCCACAATACACACATTGGACGTGTGGGCGTGTAGTCCTGAATCAGTGCCCTTCCCTTTATCCTAAGCACTTGGTCATGATCTCTCGGTTGGCATTGAAGCTCTCTCAGAATTCCTAGCATTGGACTCTTCTCAATTCAAGCTCTTGGAGCTTCTCTCCTTGAGTTGGTCGTCCAGTCTAATAGCTTCCTCAAAGTCCCTTGCCAGCACATCTCACTGTAGGCTCGAGTTGCCTGCCAAGGCTTTGTAGAGCTCTTCACTTCATATTCCATTAATGAATACTGTGGACACCGCTCTTTCAGTTGGTCTCTCGCCCATAAGGATTCTCTTGAAGAGGCTCCTCGCATGGGTCACGTAATCTCGGATGTCCTCTTTCTCTCTCTGCTTGACATTCATGAGTCGCACCAGCAGGTTATCGAAGTATCCTGGTTCAGAGAATCTCTTAATGAAGATATTTTTCAGGCCATTGAAATTGGCTCACTCAATAGCACCTAAACTAGTGTACTAGATCCTACCCTTATCGTCTAAGCACAGACCAAAAGCTTGGGAGTGTTGACTTAGATAGTGAGGCCGTTGGCCTCGTAGACCTACTCGAACTGCTCTACAAAGCTATTACGACTGGTATTTGTCCAGCTGCTTTGCTACTACGAGATTTTTCGACTGGCTCCTAAAACCTTGGCTAACTCCTAACCCTGCTAACCACTAGCAATGTTGCTAATGCTACAGCACTTTGCTCTGCTACCGTGTTATCTAGCACCCGCTTTGCTCAACGTGAGGTCTACTTCTAGCGCTCTCTCATTCTCTGTTCGCTAGGGATAGCACTCTCTAGATCTCTCACATTTACATGCTCTAGCGTAAGCTCCTAGTCTATTGATCTTGATTGTAGGTCACTAGGCTTCGCAAAGCTTTGTACACTAGTCTCCTCTCCTCTCCTAGGTCCAACATGACATCCTCGAATGTCTTGCCATGGTGGTCTATCCGAGTTTGTAGGTCGTAATTGGCAACCAACTACTGGATTTCGGTCGGAGACCTCCTAGATAGAGCTCCTCATCCCCTCCATGGTTAGTGCTTGTTTCTGCCATGTCCATTGTCTCTCTCTCCACCAAGTTGTCGATGAGGTTGATTAGATTGGGTAGATCCACTCCTCCAATGGTGATTGTTCCTTCTGGATTCCCTGATGCATCTTCTGCTTGGTCCTACGCATGGGGTTTTGATCACCCAACTATGTCTCCATATCTCCTCCTACTGATGGGTTCATTGTTGGGTTATGTCTAGGTGAGTTCCTTGTTATTTACAAGCAAATCGCAACTTACAGTCACTCGATGTGTGTGGGTGTGCTCTTTTCCCTGCACAGTCAAGATTTCAGCTCTTACCAAGTGGACTTCAAGTGCTGAAAACAATTTGAGTGTGAAGACAAGATGACTATTTAGCTTCCGCACTCCCACTTGCGATCGTGGCATGATGGGGCACTAAGCTCAGTTGGTGGCCTTCCTCGTTGCTTGTTAGGGTCTATGTTGTGTCGTTCAGCTTGTTCAGGGTCAAGTTGGGGTCTTACAACCAACCTACAACACTAAGCATGTCAAGTTTGCTGAAATGTGCGTCAGCACGATTCTTGGTTGTTCAGTTACGATTCCTAGGTCTATAATTGTCTGTAAGGCATTCGGTGAGTTCTCCTGGTGTGGGTCACACTCTTCATTAGTTGGGATTTATCAAATTTCTACATTTTCTCTCTCAAGCTATGTCTGATTTACGAGAGTCAAATTCTGAGCATCGAACGTCCGATTTAGGGTGTGTTTGATTCTAGGAATCGAACAGGATCAGGTCTAATTGTCACGATCAGACAAGGTATATCCGATCAGACTGCATGGGCTAGTTCAATTTTGGTTGGTCCGATTTTCGAGTGTCCAATTCTAGGGTGTCCAATTTTGGGATGTCCGATTTTGGGAATCGAACATCCAATTTGATGGGTGTCCGATTCTGGATGGTCCAATTGTTAAGATTGGACATGGTATGTATGATCAGACAAGCTAGTGTGTCTAATTCTCGCCTATCTGATTCTTAGAATCGGATAGGGTGAGTTGTCCGAGTGGTAATGCAATAGATCCAATCCTAAGTGTTTGATTATGGAAATCGGACAAGGTGGTCTGAGTGTCCGATTCTTAGAATCAAATGTTCGATTTTGGAAATCGGACACTATTACGGCCATCCAATTCTTTCGGCGGCCAAAACGACAACTCCAGTGTGATTCGATCAAATGCCACTAGTACGCACAATGCTACCCCTCTAGACTTTCCAAAACACAACTAGGGAAGTGGGGGAAGGATCATATACTTGGATGTCACGAAAACCTTTGGTCCAGCTCGATCGATCCATTGCCAAGTAGGGCCTCCAAGCTCTCTCTCTCTCTCTCTCTCTCTCTCTATGTCAAGTCACAAATGATGCTTTCCCTTGTGTCTCGGGGTCTTAAACCCTTGCTAGGCACAACCTTAATCTCACCGATCACTCCCCTTGCTATTCCAACATGTCTAATCACTGATTTTTTCCATTTTTCCCTGTTTATGCCCTATTTAGACCTATTTTACAACAACAAACCCTAAGCTTTCCGCTTCGATTTCTCGATCCTAACCTACTCTCAATGCCACAAAAATCAAAAGCAAAGAACTGAAATGATTTCTCCTACTCAACTAATCATCAAAAACCAAAAATACTCACTTGTAGCACGGATTAAAAACCCAAAACCTCCTATCTATCTCAAACTCCTGTTCAGGGATGAAACCCTTACTTTGATGCTCGATTTGAAGTGCGCAAGCGCTCAAGCTTGAATTGTGGTCCCGACAACGAAACTAAAATGTAGAGTTGAGCTCATGCTCAACCGCCAAGACCTTACGGACCGCTTATTCCTTCAAGTGTTTCAAGCGAGCACTAATGGCTACCTCTCACATAGCCGGCGCGCTATCCCTCTCTACGAGTGTAGTGATCTTACCTTGATGCCCGATGGAGTTGCTTCCTCTCTCAAGCACTCCGATAGTTCCACGATTTGCGATACAAGTTCAAGAATCCTCAAGCCTCTTCCTCCAATCTCCATCCTTCATAGCCACGCGCGAGACGCAAGAAGAGAAGAGAAGAGAAGAAGAAGAGAGGAGATGGTGGAGGGATTCACCTCCAAGATCCCTCACCCTCACATACTCACTCCCTCACTCACTCACACTCCCTCCCTCAAGCACTCACAAGAAAGCAAGCAAGAGAAGAGAAGGAGAGAAGAAGAAGAGTCAACTTTGCCACTCACCAAAGAATGAACTCTTCATTCACTTTTTAACTTTATATACAAAACCCTAAATCCCTTTTGGGTAGTCGTCCCCTTTTCCCCTTTTTTACATGAACGACGGTTGTGGCAAGGTCATTTTTCCATCTCCTCCTATGCCTTCTATTTGCCTTCCTTTCTACCGCCCATCTACCTTTACAATTTGCATAGGAGGGAGCCTGGCGCTCTTTTATAACAAGTTTTAGGGGCTCCTTGTGTTTAAGAATGTGTTTCTGTCTTTGACTTAGCTTGCACTTTTCCACTTTTCTGCTTTCTTTTTCTGCTAAGGTTAATAGTTGCCAAGCTCCCTCCTCCAGAGCAAGTGCTAGCGCTTACTTCGCTCTGACTCATTGTTGTCTTGTACTATCTCCTGCCTTGGTATATGGATTCCATTTCACAAGCATTCTTATTTTGTGCTCTTTTGTAGTGTTCATTCTTTTCTTTGTAAACTCTTTCTTCTACAATCTATTACAACAGATTCTCATGCTTCCATTGTTGCACCCAATGTTAATACAATCATCCAGCGTGACCTAATCATTTACTATCATTATGATTGCAACTCACTTACACTATGTTTGAGGGCCTCAAGATACAATAAGTCTCTCATCCATCTTGACCCAAGCTAGATGCAAGCTGCATTTTTGTTCTATTGATGAGCAGTCCCCTGATGATATGAACATGTAAGAGTGCACAACATAAAAGAAACACAAGCAGAGAGAGAGAGAGAGAGAGAGAGAGAGAGAGAGAGAGAGAGAGAGAGAAGGGGAGAGAGAGATGTTTAAAAAAGAAGAGAACAGAAGAGGAAAGTATGCATTGAACTCCAAAAGAATGTGGAGTACAAAGAGGATTGATCAACCCCTACATCCAGCCCAAAGTGTCCCTCCATGTAGCCCAATGCATCAATAAGGGCATGAAATCAAGTTGATTATTAAAGGAATCAACAAAAGAAAGAGGAAAATCCCTAAATGTTGGAGTGTACTGAAACTTGAAAAGCAAAATGACCAACCAATTGAAGGGGGTAGCAATAAATGGTTGAAATTGCTAAAAAGTGGCCAACTAGCATCTACTAGCCAACTTGCATTAATTAATGTAGAAAATGCTTAATTAATGCAATAAAAACTAGTTATTTTTTTTAATACTAATCACTCCAACTTTGGTGTGGAAATACCCTCCAATCACTGAAAAAGAAATGCAATGCTAGAAATAAATCTCAACCATTGTGAACACACCTAAAACCGGCTAGAAAAGAAATGTATGCTCTAAATAGAGTTGCCTTCTTCATCACAACACATGATAGTGAGTGCCAAAGCTCTTAATGTCCCTATCTTGCTCAAACTGAGACCAAGGGTAGTAAAAGAAATGCCAATGTTGATGAAGTTTGTCGATGTAGTTTGTCAATGAATATGTCAATATAGTTTGTCAATGAAGAAGCTTCTCATGATCTTGGGAATCCCTCTGTGAAACATAAGGGGCAAGGATATTTACATCCATATCATTGATATTGCTCCAATCTGAAAGGGATGGCAAGGTACGAGGGAACCTGTAAGATAGATGGTGCACAATGGGGAATGGGTGCGGCTATGGAAAACTGCCTCGGAGGACCTTGCATAATGAAATGGGAATGTAGTCTATATAGCCCCCTCTCCTCCAACTTGTTGCTAAAATGGCTCTTGAAGAAGAATCCTCAATAAAGAGTGCTTGCTTGGTGAAGATAACTCAAGTATCAAGTCTAGTAAGGCCATGAATTGAGAGAAGTGGTCAGGAAATAGCAACGAAGTGCTAACACTACTAATAGACACCAAAAAAATATCACCAATAGTAGTTATACCCTATGATGGACAAATATATTATAGCACATACATATCCTAGAGGAGTTATATGACTCAAACCACCACTATCAATGAGCCAAGGCCTCTTAGAAGATAAGATAGTCAATAAAGAACGCTCCTCCATCTTATGGATGTGAAGGAACACAAACTTGTGTAATAGTTGGTGAAGAAGTAGAAGGCTCAGATGATTCAACTCCATCCTCACTACTGGACAAAGGTGATGGCATTTCTTCCAATAGTTCTCTTTAGGAGGATGAGTGTCCTTCTCACATTGTGGGCATTTTCATGCATGTCCTCCATCTTGTTGATGTGATCTTGCATAAAAGGGAAATGATCAACAAAAAACATTTGAAGTTTTTCTCTAGGGTGATACGGTGAGCAAAGGTCTTCTACTAGTAGAGAGAAGACAGCTTCATCCATACCTCCGATGTGGTTTTGAAGTTTGCACACATGCACAAGGATAGAATCGTGTAGACTCATGAAGAGAAAAGATCGCACTCTAGAATTGAGTTGATCCCAAAGGATTGCTTTTTCAATTGTGGAACTAATGCAAGAATCATCTATTAGATGGGGGATTGGCATAGGAACAAGCTTCCACAAGTCGAAGGTGTCAAGGATACACTCCATGTTGCAAGACCAAAGGGAGTAGTTTGTACCATCAAGTTTATCTTCTTTGGGGAGAGAAGCATAAGCACCTAAACAAAAGGTATCATAACTGCAGTACGGGGACATGTAGTACATGTCCTATGAGAAACATATAGAGAAGCAAGGGGAGGAGGGGGAGAAGGGTGATCTTCTTGATCTATCTGACTGAGAACATGGCTTTGAACACCGATCTTCATATCGCTCTTCATGATTATTTGACTTATGGGATCGCTTATTGGAGGAAGATTGAGTGGTCTTCTTATCCAAGTCATCAAAGGCATCAAACCTGTGTGGTACTTCATAAATCTTATAGACTTGCAAACACAAAAAAATATGCTGCGTTTTGGTGTCGGGCTACCCAAATGGAGGAAAAATCAACTACACCTTGCACAAGGAAGTCATAGATACTCCACACTTTGTAGAAGGCCTAAACAAGGCAAAAAATATGCATTCTTCATTACAAGTCTACTCCAAACAACAAGCTAAGTCAATCGTCTAATACATTAGGATAAAAGATAGCATGCATGTAAAAGCATTCAAGTGGAAGGTAATAAATTCTATAAACATACTTGCAATGTTTGGGAATCACAAAGGTGTTGCTTAGGTTTGTCCACAATTTTGTGAAGTCCACCTCCATGAATTATGAGGGACCCCTTTAGATAGTACACTTAAGCCCTCCATCACCACTTTGTTCCACTGGATATCCAGGATAAAGTTTTCATTAAGAAAGGGAATGATCTGAAAGTCGAGTTGGCCAATAATAGGCAATAACTTGCCATGTTCACCACTATTGACTCTTAGAAGTCAGATGATGAATGCGTTAAGTTCTTTTTGAATACGCTACTTGAAAAATACTTCCATTTCATTGAACACATTATCTTATTGCCCCAATTGCCAACCTTCAATGAGTTGGAGTATCAATTCTTATATTACACAAGGCTGCACGATCAAGTCGACAAGGAGTCCTCCACATACTCTTATTCAAAGAGGGTTCCATTTGCCTCTTCTTTGCAAGGGAAGGTGGCAAGAACTCATAAGATGCAAAGACAAGCCAAAACAAGCCACACCCCTTTCTCTAGAAAACAAATTTAAAAAACCCATCTAGCAACAACTCCCTAAGAAAAATAAGTTTTATATACACTAGGAAAGATTAGGCCATGTGGACGAGGTGTCATACAAAGGCCCAGGGTCTTCCTCTTAAGAAACCTTGGAGAAGAACCTAAGAAACCTTGGCAAATTGCTACAACTGCCTCCCCTCCTGCTAAATAGTCCAGTGGGGCTACACCTCCCACTGCTGCCCCGTTTGTCTCCTTTGCCTCACTTGCTACTAGATATGTGGCACACAGATAGCCTTAATAGCCTCTATTTTTCAATACTATTGGAGGATTAGCTAACCGGTCTACTAGCTCCTCACCCATTGCATTGTTTGCATCCATTCCTAAGCCATCCTTTGCACCTCCATCTAAGATCACTTCTCCACCTTATTATGCGTTTCATTGACAACCACCTACCAATGCCCATATACAATGGCAAGCCACATCCTTAGTCTTTCCTTCTTCAATCTTTTGTTGCATTCACTCATAGAGAGATACTCATTACATTGTTTTTCATTTAGCTCTCCTTTCTTGTTTCGTTCTACTTTGGAGCATCTCACTACTAACCTCTATTTTGTAGATTCCAATCTCTGTTGCAAGGTTTTATATTGCATTATAGGACTAACATGCAAGTTTGCATTGGTCTTTTCTGGGTAGTGACATGGGATACACACCACCCCTTTCCTAGTTTCATCTTTCCATGTGATTTGCTTTTCTACCAACACAAAGGCTCTCTTTCCCGAGGCGAATCATGCAACCTCTCTCTTGATACTATCATGATGGGGACTTCTACCTTGCTCTTCCAATTGGGGTGCTTCATCCTCATCTTTATCATCATGGTTCCTAGCACCACACAAAGCCCAACATAAGGCTTCTCTTCCTCCTTCGCCATAGACATCTGAGAAGTGGTTTATGGTATTCTACAAGATCCAACACAAGGCCCTTCCTCTTTCCTCCCTTGGTCTCTTTATCAGATGCCTTGGTCTCTTTGGGGCGATCACCTAGACTCCCTTGGTAAGATAGCTATTGCCTCTATAGTCTTGGTAGGCCACTAAGCAACCGATATACACCCTTTGTCTGATGCCTTCACTACTTTGCGGTCAGATGCCATGGGGTTAAAAATGGGCTTGAGCTTTTCTTCCAATCCCTTCTTGGTTCATGTTCTAGGCCTTGAGAGGGGATGTTGAGCTAAAAATTCCTTCTATTTAGCTTTTCAAAACAGCCCCAAAACAAGCAAACTACCAAAAGTACCATTAAATGAGGAGCAGTTCTAGAGAGTTTTATATGTCTCATATGCAAAAGCCTAATTTGGGAGGATCCTTCCACATCTATAAATAAATAGGTTGCCCACCATTCAACCCCATCCTTGTGTGTAGGTTCTTCACTTCCATGTGTACTTATCAGCCATCAGCTACTATCCCTTTGCTTCCAACCTTGTCCAGGTGGCTGTTGGTTGCAGCAGAAATGGAAAAGATGCGCTTCCATGCACTTGACTTTGATCCTGGGCCCAAAGATTCCAAGATGCCTGGAAGGTGACCATCTCTACAAGAGACAACTTGTTGCTGCGGAGGCTGCTGGCTAAGAAATTCATTACTAAAGATAATGTATCCAAGTTTAAGGATGTATCCCCCTCGTGCTTTTCTGTCAGTGCAAGAGGACTCCCTGCATATTATCTGGGCTTGCCCTGAGGTCAGATGTCTATGGAATAAAATATTTGATGTCATGGGCAAAGCAGGCTTGCACAGCCAGCTGAGCATGAGGCAAGCAATTATCAGGGGTAAGAGGTAACCTTAACAAAGACTTGAAGCACCATTGGGACCTAATCAAGGTGCTGGTTCTAAAGTGCTTCTGGTCCATGCAGAACACAGTCATGATAGGCCATACATAAGGCATGAAGGGCCTTTTAGCTAGCTGCTACAACGGTGTGCTGCAAGATTTTTTGTTGTCTTAGGATTGTCAGTAAGAGGCATAACAGCTACAATGTAGCTTATAAGCTACTTAAGAAATCTTGCTGATTTTGCTATTGCCCTGTTGATCTTTTTCGTGGGCAGCTAATTCCATTACGAAGTTGTACAATAGTCACTTTTTCCTTCCCAAGGCTACCCCAAATGTTTGAGCTCAAGTAAAACATGGCCACTAAAAATTTCTGTGTGGTATATGTTTATAGACAATTTACAACATTAAATAAAAGAACAAAAAAGGCCTTGACTTCCCATTTCAGAAGGCAATATTTTTGCACTCATCTGACAACCACCTATATGCATAAAACACAATATATCTTTCCAAAAGCTCAAATCAATTCAAACACCTAATGAAAGTAAAAGAAAGAGAATGCTTTATGCTTTAAACCAAGAGTTTGAGAGTCCCATCGTATGCTTGTCAATTGTCCACTTAATATGGCACTAGTTGTTATACATGGTGAGAACATGGGTCCAACACAGTAGCAATTGACCATCAAAGACACACCATGAGACTCATTATATCCACATCAACAAGTTCAACAAACAATGCGTGATAAACAAGTACACTTTTTATAGCACCAGTTAACTAAAATAACCATTGGCTTTTGCCAAAGACCCATTTTTAATTGTTGATTGCGCCAGTATCAATATGCCAAGGGGTTGAACGCAGAAAAGTTAGAAGGTTCACCACCTGAAAAGCATTGCATGAAAATGAAGATCATCTTCTCTAATCCAGATGACCCTTTCTTAACCAATCTCACTGAAAAAAAACAAGTTGATGATAGAAGCTTTAATTTCTCTGAAAAGCTATGCAACTAGAGAAAGCCCAGATTTAAAAAAGCAAGAAGTAAGAAAAGTTAATGAAAGCAATCGATCTGATTGAGAGAAGCTCTTGGGAGAAAATAATATTCTAGATGGCAAGACTCAAACTATTTGAATGTCAAGGGCATAACCCTTCACTGATTCCCCCAAAGCTACAAAAAACCTTCATATGCGTTACCAGCTCTCTGTGTATGGTAGCAGAGAGCTTCAATGGCTTGATCCTCTCTCCAGCCACCATTGTCAGCATTCAAATCTAACCATACAGTCGGTCAATCTGCTACATTACAGTTGTCCATCCCGTGGCATGAGTGAGGTTAGAAAGTCTACAATAAGGCCACTCACTTTCTCTGGAAACTGCTCCTGCATGAAATGTGTGCCTTCCTCAATGTAGACTGTTTTCAATTGAGGTAAAAGGCTTGGATCAATCAACAAGGACCCTGTTCTTGTAGTGCTGTAATCACGATTTCCAATCACAAGGAGCAAGGGAGCTCGAATAGTGAAATCTTGTCTACTCCCAAGTTTATCCAAGGTGCTGCAAAGCTCAAACACCAAATACATGCGGATCATTTAATCTTTTCACATGGAAATTGTTCTCGTGCTCCTTAACAGACAAGTTTCAAGCAGCATGCTACGTGGTGTTAAATTGAAGTTCAACATAAACAACCGATTAACCTGTCATAAGCACATGTAACAGTACCAAGCAGGCACATGTGCCACTTTGATCTGGCTGAATGCATCAGCAATGCCTGGTATTTCCCTTTAAAAGAATTAAAGGCTGACACTTAAGCTGATATATGGGTCTGTAAGCATTAACCCAAACATATGGAACTCACTATGATCCTGCATACTCAGAGAAAAACAAGTTAATTAGGCTTTTTTCATATTCATACCTCTGCCCGCACCTGTATGGGACTTGGATGGGGTACTTAAAGGTGGACTTCTCGTAAAGCTCTGCATAAACCTTGAGATCATCTTCTGTCATCCACTCAGGCAAAGGATCCACAGGCTTTACCAAATCCAATGTCTGCTCATTCTCAGATGCTATTGGCATCTCACTTTTACTGAACAAAATATAGATCCTCCTAATTACAGTGGCCACATCAAATCTACCAAAATCTGCTTCTGGGACCCCTGGTTTCTGTTGGTCATAAATTGAACGATTAAGCAAAAAGGCATTACATTGGAATCCACAATATGATGAGTTTCTAAAGTCCAATTGCACATACCGCCCATCTCCTCACATAATACCCTTCAGGCAGCTTCTGTACAAGTACACTCAATATCATGGGTTTCATAAAAGGCATTCCCAGAATCACGAGTCCATTTATGCGATCTGGATGTGCATATCCCAGGCAATAAGCCACAATCGCCCCCCAATCTTTGGCAACAATAAAAACCTGCTTTGGGAGAGATGATAGACATCCTTGAGGTCAGACATGAAGCTTAAGGCAGCATTTTCTGATTATCAATAGGAAATATGAATTTCAATGTGAGGACCTCTGTGAATGGCACCTCACACCTTCCAGCTGAGCACCCCTCATATCAGCTGATATATCTACAGGTATCAGGAAACTACAGCTTGAACTCAAATGACTAAATAAATCTCAAATCAGGTAGCATCATAATGTAGATGCCATTAAGGCCACAAGGCCGAGTCTCTTCTTCCACCAGACAAACATGCCTAGACCATTTGACATCTCTAATAGCCATTGAGGGGCTCAGCACACCCTAAGTGTGTGCATGTCAATTCACAGGAAGTTCTAGACAAATTCCCACTGTAATTCCCACATTGTGTCCCCAACCACACCTAGCTAGGTATGCAGTGCCTCCCAAGCAGAAGCTCAGGCTGTTGGACACTATAGGGGGCCAGTAGCGCTCTGCCCCCAACTGCACCTAGCTAGGTATGCGATGTCTCCTGAGAAGAAGAACTCATAATGTTGAACACTTTAGGGAAAAACAAGAGAAAACAGCCCCTTTTCTCACATGGGAAAACGTCAAAAACTTCTTGTGATTCAACCAGATTAACCATCAATAGCCAGTGCATATCCAGATGTGATGCAGGCCAATCAAACCAGACTAATCATAATACATCCATTCTTACCTTGTCTTCTCCAATGGCATCTAAGAGGCCCAGAACATCATCAACCGCGTCCAACCAATCATCCTTTGCAGGATCAGTATTCTGTGTGAGGCCATAGCCCCGGAGGTCGGGTGCAATTGCATGGAAACCTGCATCTGCGAGAGCGAGTATCTGATGCCTCCAGGAGTACCATATCTCTGGAAAACCATGTAGAAAAATGACAGCAGGACCTGTAGCAAAAACAAAATTTCCACCTTAATTGAGAGAACTGATGATAAAACAAGCTTCAGACCAAACATTTCTCAAAGAATTCTGAATAGAAAGCTCTGTTCTAGAGAACTTCTGATAGAAAGCTTCAGATAGAAGCGTTTTTGTTCTTCTTTAAAGGATTCTAACAAAAAAACTTCTGATAGAAAGCTTCAGACAGAAGCATTTTTGTTCCTTTCTAAAGGATTGTGATGAAATGCCTCACTCATCTTTGCTTCTGAGAGTAGGCTTAAGCTTTAATGGCAGAGCTCCAGAGGGAATTTGACCTGTGCCCAATTCTGCAATGTGCATGTTGATGCCATTGGTAGCAACAAATCGATGATTGATCTTGTCCATACCTATTAAGAATGGGACCCAACTTTTATTTTTCCAAAACTAGAAATTTCCAATGTTCAGTTTGGAAACACCTGATGGTTATAAGATGAAACCAAGAGCGCAAGTGATGAACAGTTGTTTAAACACGCTGAAGTAACCAAAGGATATAAGCCTGCACGTAGTTGTAGATCCGTGTAAAAGGCTTGAGAAAGTTTGGTTGAGAACCAAAAAAATCAATACTTTAGGAGTTATGAATTATTGTCTTGCATTGTGTTGCGCTAAGACTTTTTCAATATCTTAGAAGAAACTTCTTGTACATGAGAGTAATGCATGGATTTGTTAGCTTTATTGTTGCAAGAAGGCACCACTTATTGACGACGGCCTTAAATAGTTCTCTGTGTATCAAGGTATGTTCTTAAGGGGATGATGGCCTTCCATGGTTCTCCCTTGGGTGAAAGTTGATAGAGCCATATGAGACTATTCGCACGGGCATAGTTTGTTAATTGATACCTTTTACATGTTCGCACCTAGCTTGAATGTCTAGTTATAGTAAAAATAAAAACTAAATTGCATTTTCAAATGAGACCCAAAATGGGTCTTATTTATTTAACGGGGCCACTTGTAACCTAGAAGCATCAATTCTGTGACCAACATGTCATTTGTTAGTCGAGATCTAAGATTATGTTCCTTTTTTTTTTGCATGGCTATTTGAAGTCTCTCTCATGCAAAGTTTCCCCCCTCCCTCTCAAGCACAACATTCTTCTCCCAAAGATCTCTTATAATCACATAAAGCCTTGTTCTCCTTATCATAGCAGTGTTCAATCCACCAATCAATTTTACATAGGCGTCTCTCTCTCTCTCTCTCTCTCTCTCTCTCTCCATTAATCAATCAATTCGGAATGCCTTCGACTCTCTACAAAAATCACAAATTGAAAATTGAATTTAAGTTAACACTCATCGAACAAAACCCTTTATTGCCTTTGATTTTATTATATATATATATATTGTTATGTATTGCAATATATACTCCTTTATAGTTGCTCTACTTCATGAAGTTGTTGCCTCCCTTATGCTTTGTCCACTCAATTAATCTATACTACTTTATTATTTTGGCTACACATACAAAGCCCCAAAGAGCTCCCAAACCTGGAAAGGTTGCCAAACCTGAAAAGAGTTTGAATTTCCCAATCGATACTAGTTTGAATTTTCCAATGATTGGAAAAGATTGAAAAAAGTAATGGGTACATCCTCTCTCTCTCTCTCTCTCTCTCTCTCCCCAAATCGAGGGAGCAAAGGTCAAGTGCAGTAGAGCAAAGCCAGCAAGGGGGTCACACGAATCGGTCACATGAATCTAGGTCACACACACACACACACTCTCTCTCTCTCTCTCTCTCTCTCTCTCTCTCTCTCTCTCTCTCTCTCTCTCTCTCTCTCTCTCTCCATGTTCACTACTTGTAGTGTGTCATTTGCCCCTATTAAACATTCGAGACCTCTCCCACCCGCCAACCCCAGAGCCTCCATCTGTTCCCCTATTCATGGAGCTCTAGGGTGTCATCTGCATTCAATGTGCCAAGTCCACCTACAAGGCATCGTTCACCCCGCCGCAGCCAAAGCCTCCTCATCACCATTCAACCAACCACCGTTCATTTAATTGGCACCCACTTGCCATAGCCATTGGGGGAGTTTTGAGGTTTTGAAAAGGCCTTGTAAGTGATCTTAGAGAGAGAGAGAGAAAAAAAAAATATTTTTAAAAATAAAATTACTTTTTAGAGTTTTTTAAAAACATATAAAAATCGTTAATAAGTCATTGTCATGATATTCTTGTGCTCACATCAAACCTAGAAATCTAGGCCATCATAAAGGTGACAAAGGTTGTCATAATGAAGATCTTACTCATCCTCATTAAAGTGAAAAGTAATATTCTATTTGAATTTGTTCAACTTTTGATTACTTCCATCCATTCTCGCTCTCTTCTTTCTTTCCCCTCCTTACTACTTTCTTTTTCATTTTCCTTCTTATTTCTAATTCACATAGTTTTTCAATCCAATCTTGTAATCGTATCCTTAGCTATGGATCAGTCATCCAATGATCTTTGTAGCTCTAGTAAAAGACCTCTCTATCATCTTCATATTGAGTTAGATAGTGAGTAAGAACTAGTAAGGAAGAGAACAAAATCCATTACTATCACACAATCTACGAAACATATACTCAAGTTTGAAGGAAAGAAAAAACTTGATCTTTGGTTAGATGGCAAGCTATATCCCAAATATCCTAGCAAAAATAGCACTCTATAATATTGATGAGGTTTATAGGTGATGGTTATGATGGGCTTCTAGGTTATACACTTAACTTGGTTGTAGAAAAGAATGTCCTCAGATTGGATAACCATCTTTTATCAAAACATAACATAACAATGAGTTATTACAGAAGCTAGAGGGCTATCAATAGAGGATTCATTCGTTGGAGAAATGCATCAAATCTTATCAACGAAAGCAAACTATTTTAGGCCTTCAAAATTGACAAAGGGCTTTTAAAAATATCGAGAGTCTCAAATGAGGAGGAGATTGTTGTAGTAAAAGAATCCAAGCAGCAATGTATTTTTTTCACTTTAAAAATATTAAATATAAATTTGTTTATATTTAATTTTATTGATTTGTGATGTTAATTTTATTTACGTCTCTTCTTTAACCAAATGCAAGTGAAAGAGATTCTTTAAAAGCATCTCAGTTTTATTATCATCTTCTTCCTTCAATAGTTTCAAAAGATATTTTGGAGAAGAAAAAACTAACAAAGGCAAAGAAACAATGCTTGGAGTCATCTATAAAGGATCATTCTTTGGATACTAAGTTAGTGCAGAAGACACTAGATAGTTGTTGGGGGTAAAGGCGCCTCCACCTAGTCGCCCGTGTATTACTACACTGACAGTACCCGCCACTGCACACTACAGGTGGTGGGCCCCCATCACAGTCACTTATTCTTTATTCTTTTAGTGACAGTTTGAATAAAGGAAGGCCCAGCCACACATTGTGGTTGTTGGAGTTCCCATTTGTGTCTCTCTCTCTTCTTGCTCTTGCTCTCCGCCATAGCTCACTTCCAAGCAAGCTTCGATCCTTCTCACCTTTCAACTAGTATTAGAGCGAGGCTTCCCAACTTCCCGAGCTTGGTTCGTGGCATTCTTAGCTTCCATTCAAATACCTACAACATTGGGTTTCTTTCCCGGCAGCCATAGCCGACCTTCCCAAGCTCCAATCACTCCCCGGCTTCCCGAGCACCTCCCCGGCCTATTAAGGCACCCTCAAGGCATTGCTACAGAGGTATTGAAGTGTTCTTTTAGTGTTTTTCTTTAGTTCTCAAGTTGCAGTCAAACAGGGCAACCATAGCTCAAACCCTTGGAGCTTGGATCTTGCTCCCTCTTGCATTTGGGGACTTGAGGCTTGTTGTGGGCCTCCCTAGGCATCCCCCGAAGCCTCCAACCACTACCATTGAGGCCATGTGGATGCACAAGAGTAGAAGAAGGGATCAGCAAATTTGTGCCATTTTTTGGTTGTTTTGGACATCACACTATAGTAGCTCACCTACTCCTCATTGATGGCTATGTCATGCTTCTTCGGGCTTGGCAATTCACTTGGCAATGGTCTCTAACTTCGATTGAAGCCTCCTTGATCATTGGCATTAGTTTTGGGTCTGATCTGTACATTCCCATGACTATTTAGAGCAGTCCCATAGTCATGTTATGTAGAAATAACATTGGCATCTAATGATATGCTTGTTTGGGCACTTCTACTTAACTGGTTTGGTACCTATTGATGCCCGATTGTTTGGGGGATGCAAGGCACATGTTATGCCATCATTTTGGACTGATTTTCTTGCTGAGAATACTTAATTTTGAACAATAAATCGCTATTGTACCACAGTGGGCTGAAGCCTATTATCTCATGTTTAGTTATGCCTATTGGTTTTGGGCTATGTCTTTGGGATATGCAATGAAGTATTGACCTTCGCGGTATGACATCGATCTTGTCTTTGGTTTCGGAATGCTTTTGAGCTTGTATTAAGCTCTGACTTGGTTGTTCTTCATTGGCATTTGGCTTCAGTTGGCATGCTTTGAATCAGTCTATGTCTATTGTCACTGCTTGACATTTAGGCCTCTTGCATTTATGCTTTGGTTAGATATGGATGCCACTTGGTTTGCCAATGCTTGACAGTTACTTGAAGCTTCATCTTCAGATGTATTTGAGCATTTTGAATCTACTGGGCATTACATTTTGTTGTCAGTTACATGCTCTTTGAATGCTTTCAGGCTTATGCTTTACGGGATTGAGATAGCTTGGGATTTATGCTCCGGATGTACCCTACTGGGATTTGGCATGCCTGATGCTATATATTTGATGTATTAGAGCATTGCTTGCTATGTTTGCATCTGACCTCACTTCCAGTGGGAGCCTCTTGGTATATTCGGATGTATACAAAATCTTATTTACAGATGAGCTTGAGCTTGTGGGATAGTTACATGCATTTACTCTCTTGAGAGCTTTATGTCTGCAGTTTGTCTGTAGTGGGCTGATTTCATAGGACTATTGAGGCAGGCACCTATCTCTGTCACAGGTTTGTGAGTTTTGTATGCATCTTGGATGGTTATGTATTGAGCTTCTTGCTCTATCAGTTGTGCTTGTGATTGGTCTCTTCTCTTACCCTGAGACCCATTACATGAATGACTTCTAGACCTATGAGATGTCTCTTGCCTGACAGGTTATTGGTTTGACAGTTCTTGGTACCTTCTTGCCTTTGGAAACTCACTGTTGGATGTCTCTTGTTACCTGGCAGTTGCAGTGACATATGTATCAGTGATTGCTTCATTTTGGGACAATTTTACATACATTAGAGCAAGCTGAAATCTGCAAATTTTGAGCACTTCTATGAGGGTAATGCTTATTATTTGATGTTATCTTTGTCGTATTTGGTAGACGGGTGCTTCTCTTGGTGAAATCCACTCTTTCAGCTAGTTTTAGCAGTGGTTTTAGTGCATTTTCTGCTAATTACAGCAACATGCAATTTTACTTTTTTGCTTTGATTTGGGACAGTATGGCTGGTCATTTGAAACACAGCTCTCTTTAACATTGCCAAGTTGGATGGTACCAACTATGGGTATTGAAAGTCCCAAATATGGCAGGTTTTGGTGTAGAAGTTGCAAATTAAACCCTTGCATTTCAAAGGTGTCAAACCTGAGGATATGGATGATGATGTTTGGATGCAAGTTGATGAGCTATGCAAGTCTACCATTATTTTGTCACTCTCAGAAGAGGTCCATCATAATGTTGTTGAAGATGAGAATCAAAGTGCATGGGATTTATGGGAGAAGATTCAGGAGCTCTATGCGTAGCAGAGTCTTGCGTCACAGATGTATTGGCTGAAGTAGTTAATGGACCTTCGTATGAAGGAGCGAACCTTCCTTTCATCTCATTTTAGTCAGTTTCATGCTATCATGAAAAGTTTGTTGTCACAGGGTATTGAGTTCAAAGACAACTTGCACTCGTTGTTTCTGCTTGGCACCTTACCTGAATCATGGGATGTCTTTCGTACTGCCATATGCACAAACAAGCTTAATGGGCTGAAAATCAAAGATATTGAGAGTGCTTTATTGACTGAGGAAATCAACAGGAGAAACAATTATGCTTCCCGCTCTTCACATGTATTGACCGTTAGAGGTGACAGAAATGGCAAGCATGATAATGATCATAAGGGCAAGGACTCTCAGAAGTCCAGGTCCATGTCACGTGGTCGCAGTAAGTCTCGTGGATGGAAGTCTGATATTACCTGTCATTTTTGTGGGAAAGTAGGACATATTAGGCCGCATTGCCATAAAATGCATGATGATAAGCGCAAGGAAAAGGGAAAATAAAAAGTGCAAGAAAAGTCTTCTGAGCACAATATTGTACTTGCAAATTCCAGTGTGAAGATAGAAGAGGTTAATGTCATACAGGCCACTGATTTAGATGATGATTACATACTTGCACCTTCTTCATGCGATGCCTTACAGGCTTTTGAGATACATTCTATGTATGCGCAGTGCTAGCTCTTGGATTCAAGTGTGTCCTTTCATATAACACCTTGTCGAGATTGGTTTCATACCTATAGTACCATGTCTAGTTCTGTGCGTCTTGGTGATGACAAGTCTCTTGACCTTGTGGGCATTGGCTGTAGTTTCCTTCTGGCAATTATTTTGTTTTGCATGATGTACGCCATGTACCTGTGTTGACTCGCAGCCTTATATCAGCTGAACAACTTGATGATGCAAGGTATTTTGTGTCTTTTGGAGACTCTTCATGGAAGATTACTCGTGACAGGCTTGTACTTTTGCAAGAGGTGCCAAGTCTGGCAGCCTCTATCCCTTACTTGTATCAGGAGCTACATTAGATCATGTTTTGTATGTGGGTTCTATTCCCCATGTATCCCTGTTGCATGCTTGTTTGGGTCATATGTCTCTTAAAGGAATGAAAATGCTTCGTGCTTTGCAGTATCTTTCGCCTTTTGACTCTTCGCATTTTGATTCTTGTGATCATTGTTTGTATGGCATGCAAATAGAAATACGCATAAAAAGTCTGGTAAGAAATACATGGGTGAGCCCTTGGCTCTTGTGCACTCAGATGTATGTGGGCCCATGCCCTGCCAGTCACTTGGTGGGGCAAAGTACTTTGTTACTTTCATAGATGATTACTCACGTAAGGTTTGGGCTTATCCTATAAAGAGAAAATTTGATGTCTTAGACACATTTCAACGTTGGCTTGCATTGGCAGAGAACCAGTTTGGAAAAATGCTCAAATGCCTAAGGTCAGATAATGGGGGTGAGTATGTATCACGTGCTTTTGAGCAGTTTTGTGATGAGTGGGGTATTAAGTGTCACTTGACCGCCCCTTACACCCCACCCCAAAATGGTATGGCTGAACGCATGAATAGGACCATCCAGGAAAGGGTCTGTAGCATGCTTAGCCATGTTGGCTTACCGCAGCACTTTTGAGTTGAGGCAGTTACTACTACAGTGTATCTCATTAACAGGTCGCCTAGCAGTGGCATAGACTTTCAAGTTACAGAGGAGGTATGGGCAGGCAAGCCCCCCTCTTATGATCGTTTGCGTGTCTTTGGATGTGAGGCATTCTGTCATGTGCCCAAGGACAAATGCAATAAGCTGGATCTTAAAAGTGCCAAATGCATTTTCATTGGCTATGGAGATGCAAGAAAGATGGGTTATCGTCTATGGGATCCGTAGGCATAGAAAGTGATCCGCAACCATGATGTCATATTTCATGAGGACAAAATGCATATGTAGCCTGAGAAAGTGGTTGAGGTACGCAGAGTTATCTTTAAGGAGGAGCCACCTACTCCCATTCAGCCCGCTCTACGGCCAGCTAGACACTGCATAACATCACTTGATGCTCATGGCCCAGATGCTAGACATGCTGATGTTAGACAAGATATCGGTCAGGCAACAGCAAAGCCTGGATTGAGGGGTTCTACTAGAGATAGACGACCTCCTGACCATTTTATGCCCTCTATGGATTATGTACTGGTTACAGATGCAGGAGAGCCTCTCACTTATGATGAGGCTATGCGCAAGGGTGATTGTCACTCTTGGGAGAGGGCTATGTAATCTGAGCTTGACTCATTGCATAAGAATAAAACTTGGGATTCGGTTTCCTTACATCAGGGTAAGAAGTCTTTGCCATGCAAGTGGGTGTACAAGTTGAAAAGTACCCCTAGGCACCCAAAACCGGCATACAAGGCTCGATTGGTTGCTAAGGGTTTTAAGTAGGAGCATGGTGTTGATTTTGATGAAGTCTTTTCTTTTGTTGTCAAGATGACCACCCTACGCTTAGTCTTGGCCTTGGTTGCACAGCTTGACTTGGACTTGTACCAGATGGATGTCAAGACGGCTTTTCTACATGGGGACTTGCATGATGAGATTTACATGGAGCAGCCTAAGGGCTTTGTAGACCCTGGTAGGGAACACCTAGTGTGCAAGCTAAAGAAGAGTCTATATGGCTTGAAGCATGCACCTAAGGAATGGTACCATAAGTTTGATGCATTCATGCAGTCACAGGGCTACAACCATAGTGCTATGGATCCATGCATGTACATAAGAACGCCCTTGACGGTTCTTTAATGATTTTGGTACTCTATGTGGATGATATGCTTTTAGTAGGGACCGCTCATGAGGAGCTAGATGCTCTTAAGGCTCAACTCAAGAAGAGCTTTGAGATGAAAGATTTGGGACATGCCTCTCATATACTTGGTATGCGCATTATGCGTGATAGATCTTAGGGACTACTCTATCTACCACAGAGGGAGTACATTCATAAAGTCCTTGAGCGCTTCCGCATGCAAGATGTTAAGCCTATTGGCTGTCCATTGCCTTCTCATGTGAAGGTTTCACAGGCCGATTGTCTGCAAACAGATGAGCAGAGGGCCGAGATGGCCAAGATTCCCTGTGCATCAGCCGTGGGCAGTCTTATGTATGCCATGATAGCCACCCGTCCAGATATAGCTTTTGCAGTTGGGGTTGTGGTATGTTATATGGCTACACCTGGCAAGAAACATTGGGATGCCGTAAAGGGTATCATGAGGTACCTGAAGGGCACAGCAGACATGTGCCTTTGCTATGGCAGCCATGATACAAGAGTCGTGGGTTACACTGACTATGATTATGCAGGACATGCAAATAGTAGGAAGTCCACTTCTGGCTATGTGTTCACTTATGTTGGAGGGGATATCTCTTGGATGTCTAGGGCGCAGAAGTGTACGGCTCTTTCTACTATAGAGGCCGAGTATATTGCAGCTACAGAGGCTTGCAAGGAGGCTATCGGGTTAGGTCGTTTGATTGCAGACCTTGGTATGACAGATGCTATGCCTACACTGCATTCAGATTCTATGAGTGCCATTCAGTTGGCCAAGAATCCGGTCTTCCATGCGAAGACGAAACATATTGAGGTGAGGTATCACTTCATTCGTGAGGTCGTTGAAGATAGGTCTATTGACCTTGTCAAGATTCTGGGACTGAGTAGAATCCTGCAGACTTGCTCACGAAAAGCCTCACTACCGAGCGCTTTGCTTTCCTCAGGAGATTGATGGGCATTGGATGAGATGGCGTATTTTTTCTCATCTTTGCCTTTAAGTGGGAGGTTGTTGGGGGTAAAGGCGCCTTTGCCTAGCAGCCCGTATATTACTACACTGACAGTACCCACCACTGCACACTGTAGGTGGCAGACGCCCGTCACAATTACTTATTCTTTATTCTTTTAGTGATAGTTTGAATAAAGGAAGGCCTGACCACACATTGTGGTTGTTGGAGTTCCCATTTGTGTCTCTCTCTCTTCTTGCTCTTGCTCTCCGCCATTCACTTCCAAGCAAGTTTTGATCCTTCTCACCTTTCAATAGTATTGGTATCAATTGAGATGCTTATATGAAACTTTTTTAGCTTTTACAATCAAATATGTAGCAAGGACACGTACACAATTGCATACTTCCAAGACCATTTGTGGTTAGAACTATCAGACAAAGAGTGAAAAACAAAGTAACGGAGATTCGAGATGAGCCTTTCCATATCAAGGCTAGCTTCAAGGGTAGGAAAAAGGAAGTTCTATTCAATGAATTTAATAATATTTTCCTTGACTTGCCTACCTTACAATATTTAATGATCTGACTCTATGACTTGAAGAGGCACAAGGAGTAGCTAGATTTGTGGTTAAACTTGATGAAAGTGAGATTCTGAAATATACAAAATTAGAGAGGTATTTATTACCTTGATGAATAGAGCACTTTCATCAAGTCATTGCAATCACTCAATGTCATTTGATGTTCAATTTGAACACAACATCTAATAGCTAGGAGCATTTGAAGTAGATATAGAGGATTTTGATATATTGTATTGGGTTTTTCATCAAACACCAATACTTGATATTATTAAGAGACAAGAGGCAGGAGAATAGCTATTTGTTAAAGGATTCACGAACTATAAATTAAGTAGCACATAGCTGGTGACTTAAAAATACTCAAATGTATTTACAATGTGTCAAAGGGAGCCAACTCCAAATCTCCTTGCCTATATTGCATATCCCCAACCATAGAGTTGAACTCAAACAATTGGAATAGAGCTCCCTCTAGGCACAACAAGAATCCACAGTTTAAGCTAGTCCTAGATATTCCTTTAGTGAATGCCCATATGTGTACACTTCAGATGCTTTGCAAGATAATTGAAAAGCTTATTCATCTTTATATAGGGTTTGCATAGAAGCTAAAGCCATTATCAGCTAGAAAAGATGTTATAATAAAGATTGAAAAAGTCTTTTCTGCAATTGGTTTGCATAGTAGTAATGTTATTATTGAACCAAATCTTCAAAAGCCTAAGGATGGAAAGTCCACGCAAGAAGGAGAGCAATCATGCTCTCTATCCATCATCGTTATCTTCCACAGACTAATTGTGTACTTACAACCAAAACATACAAAATCAAAGTAACCTAGATGTAACCATGGTTGAGTCACTGTGACCCAAACTCAGCTAAGGTAAAATAGACCACACCAAAGGTACATGAGTGACTCTCAACACTCCCCCTCAAGCTCAAGTGTGGTACTTCACTCCAAGTAGCTCTCTGAAATGCATAAACTTATCTTTACCCAATGACTTGGTAAAGATATCTATAACTTGGTCTTCTATCCTCACATGAACCGAATCAATGTCACATGCAATCACTTTTTCTTTGATAAAGTGATAATGTACCTCAATGTTCTTAGTCCTAGCATGATAGACAAGATTACTGGCTAGGAGCACACTACTCATGTTGTCACAATAGAGTGACAATCATGACTCCCTACATGCCCAAATCATTAAGAAGCTTCATGAGCCATGCTGCCTCACATGCAACAAGTGCATCACCTCTATACTCTACCTTAGTACTAGAGAGTGCAATTGTAGGTTTCTTTTTACTGCTCCATTTGACCATACTACTACCAAGGGAAAATTCATACCCACTAGTAGATCTCCTATCATAGGCACTTCCTACCCAGCCAGCATCTGTATATCCTGTAAGCTCCAAAGGATTACCATGCTCATAGAATAGACCATAATCTGATGTAGCCTTCACATATCTCAAGATCCTCCTCACTGCATCCAAGTGAGGCTTCCTTGGGTTCTGCATGAATTAGCTAATCAATCCAGCTGAATAGCTAAGGTTTGGTCTAGTAATGCTAAGGGATTTGGGGCTATCTTTTTTGCTATGAGAGAAAATCGTGTCATGCTTCAAGTTGCACAAGTCTACACAGTGCTCTTGTGGGAGAGTTCATGAAGGCATAAATGCTTGCATTAACTCGGGATGATTTGACATATCATGCCCAACTTCTACAAGTAGCTTAAAATTTTGCTCCAATGGAGTGCTCAAAGGTTTGCAATCCAACATACCATACTTCACGTGCAAGAAAATCTGGATGTACGTAACCCTTGGACTGATCCATGTACACTTCCTCAACCAAATCACCATTGAGAAAAGCATTCTTCACATCCATCTGATACATACTCCATCATCTAGATGCTGCTAATGCAATCACTATTCTCACGATTGCCATTTTAGCAATGGGGCTGAATGTCTCCTCATAATCAAGACCATATTGTTGGGCATACCCTTTTGCCACTAGTCTTGCCTTGTATCTTTCTAATGTTCCATCTGATTTGCACTTTACCTTGTATACCCATTTGCAACCAATAGGTATTTTTCCTTCAGGAAAATCAACCAAATCTCGAGTGTCATTTTTAGCCAATACTCAATATTCCTCATCCATTCCCTTACACCAATGATCATCCACAATAGCTTCAAAAAACTTTGTGGGTTCCTTGAAGCTAGTGACTTTTGCCATATATGCATAGTGCCTCACTATGTATGCATTGTATATAAACCTATCCACAGGCTTTTTGGCTCTTTCTTATCTCCCCAATTGAGGTGCAGCATGTGACTCTCCTCTCTTATGAGGTGGTACATATCTATGTCTCACACTAGGAGTCACAACTGATGGAATCCCAAACTCACTATCCAAGCTATCAATGTCAAGTGAATCATAACCACAAGTGAGTGGCATTGTAACATCATCAAGTTTGCCTTTGCCTTTATCCACATTTATCCCCCTCACTGACATATCCGTGTCAGTGGGGATAAAGATGCTGAAGTCCTCAATCTACCTGTCCAAGGACTAACTGATGTAGTAGCATCTTTAGAAGGCCCACAAATTTTTGCACTCTCATTTATACTTGCATGCATCTAAGTCTCTTGACAAACATCATATTCATTCATCAAGATGGTTTTCTTCTCATGCCATGACTTCAACTCATCAAATACTACATCTCTTGATACCAATGTCTCATGAGTAGAAGGATTATAGCATTTGTAAGGCTTCCTATCTTGTGCATACCCAATAAAGATGGCCTTTTATGCCTTTGGATGAAGCCTCTTCCTCTTCTCATCTGGAACATGTACATATGCCAAACATCCAAAGACCTTAAGATGGCTAATGTCATGCTTTATCCCATAAAGCCTCTCATGAGGAGTCACCTCGTGTATCCTTGTTATTGGTGTACGATTCATGACATACACAGCAGTCATTACAGCCTCTACCCGATATACATTTGGTAAGATCTCATCCAACATGGCTCTAGCTGATTCCATGATCACCCTATTTTTTCTTTCTACCACACCATTTTGTTGTGGTGTGTACCAGGTACATGTCAATTGTCTCTTTATCCCATGGGCTGCCAAGAAGTGATCAAAGTCTTCAGGGACATATTCTCCACTACTATCAGATCTCAAGCATGAGATGTAACAAGCCAATTGTTTCTCCACATGTCTCTTGAAGTCCTGAAAAGCATCCATGACACCACTCTTGTGCTTCAACACATACAACCATGTGTATCTACTATAGTCATCTACGAATGACACATAGTAGCGTGATCCCCCAAGAGATGCATTTTGTGAGGGTCCCCATACATCAGAATGTACAATCTGTAATGGTCTAGTAGTGGTTCTTGCATGCCTCATAAATGGAAGCCTTGATTTCTTTCCAAATTGACATGACTAACATACATGTCTCAATTCCACATGCTTGAACATAGGGAGTCCAAGTACAACTTGCTTATGCTGCATATTTTTCAGCTTTTCAACATTTGCATGACCAATCCTTTTATGCCATATCTCAATGTCCCTTACTGCAACATTCTCATGTGAATGCATATTAGCATTCGAGGCTGGAATTTTTGTATCCAATGTAAACATCCTAACATTTCTTTTTCCATTAGTAATGAGTTTTCATCCTTGACCATACTCTTCAATGTAGCATCCATCTCTATTGAATCTAACTTGTAGATTCTGTTCAGTCATTTGTCCCACAGAAAGTAAGTTTTTGGTAATGGAGGGGACATGTAACACATTATATAGACTCTTTTTCTTGTCACCATGCATCATCAAGGGAACAGTACATGTATGCTTAATGTCACGCTATGTATCAGCCCCTATGCAAACATATCAATGAGCACCTTCTACCAATGTGTCAATCCACTCTACATGAGGAGTCATGTGGTTAGATGCCCCTGAGTCTATATACCATGCATCATCTGCTTTGCCTTGTGTAGGCAACCCCTTCTTCACATGTTGCATAGCAAACAACATGTCATCCTCCTGCATACCACTAGAAGAGGCATAGTTACCATGTTGCCTTCCTCTTGCTCTCTAATCATTCTAATTCTTGTAGCAATCTTTAGCTATAGGCCCATATTTACCACGATAATGACAATCCTTATTTGCATTTGATTGCTGTCCATGACTCATTTGTGGCTGCTACCAAGTACCTTTTCCTCTAGACGAGTAACCCCCTCTTCCATGAGCTTTAGAGGCACCTCTATTTTCTTGAGGATGCCTATTTTTCCATCCAGTATCTTGCTTTCCATGGGCTACATATGCATTTCCGGTCCCTCTTCCTCTAAAGTTTGACCTTCATCTTCCACCTATACCCCTTTGATTTGAGTAGAAGACAGTATCACTGTTGTTCTTAGACCCGTTGGAACTTGTATTGAGTCCAAGCTTCACTTCTTCATGCAAAAGACGTGCTACAAGTTTATCAAAGTTAGGCTGCTCATGATGCACTGATATGGAAGTGTCACACTGCTTGTAGTCCTCTCCAAGACCATGGAGGGTAGTGGCCACTAAATCATCATCCTCAACTTCAGCTCCAATTGAGCCTAGTTGCTCTACAATGGTTCTAATCTCACTCACATAGTCTTCAATAGACCTTCCATTCCTGGATATGTGGTTGAATTTTTGCTTCAATTGTGTCTTTCTTGCATGAGTAACATGGCCATAATTCTTCATCAACAAGTCCCAAGCAACTTTGGTGATGTACAATTTGCAATTTGCATAGCTTTTGTGTCTAACACACATAAGGATAGCCAATGCAAGAGCTTGCTAGCCTTTTCCAACCATTTTTTATGTGCCTTTAATTGATCATGTATTGGAGGTCTATCCTTTAGTATCTTGGGCTCATCTTCAAGACCTATGACTAGATCCCAATAGCCTCTTCCAATTGACAAGTTTGACATCCTCAACTTCCATAAAACAAAGTTGTTGTAGTCCAGCTTCTCCCCTACTATCTAGGTGATAGTATCCTTCTCTCTTGTGTTTGCTATTCCAAAGTCTTCAACTTTGCAAAACAAGATTTTATGTGTAGATTCAATTACCCCAAAATGCCAGTAATGCACTTTAATGACCTGTAATGCAACCAGTTTTTACTGAGAATTTGCAACAATAAACACTATTGCATTCTTAGCTAACACATGTGCTTTGTTCCCATTCAACCCCAAAAACAATGCCTCCAACAAACCTATTTATTTTGAGCATAGTAATATGCTTGCAATTGAAGCCTATTTGTTCCAATGAGACATTAGTCACGTTTTGGCATTCACTTACATCAAGCTCCTCAAGCTAAGGGCAAGCTTTAGAAATTTGATAGATGGAATGGTCTCTGATTCCACTTGATGATGCCTCGTGAACAGTAACTCCAATGCTTTTGTGCAGTTCACTAGTGAATCAAACAACCTTTACAATCTAAATAGCTTCAAGTATTCAGGGCTTGCAACAAGAAGAATGTGTCCATTAGAGGAGCTGGGGACCTTTTTGTAGAGATAACATCAATATCTTTGATTGGATCTAGAGCATTTTCAACAATGTATCTTAAATTTTCTTTGTTCTTTTATGTTGTTTCTTGTGTAGTTGCAGCCAATACTGCATTTGCTTTCTCTACTTGCTCTTTTAAATATTATGTGGTATCTCTTAACAAACCAATCAACTTTTCAGTCGATTGGACAACACTATCTTTTAGCCCTGCCATTTCTTGCAAAAAAAAAAAGAGAGATGGTGGATGTAGTCATGCGTCTTACCTGCACTGTCTCCTAGCTTTATGTTGATGGTGAAGGCCAAACTGTCATTGATTCAATATGTTGGCAAAGCAACTCTAACCACAGAAATCAATTACTCAGATGTCACATGATTGGTCTACTTGCTATATTCTAATGGGCTTGTGACTACTTATGGCTTCGTGATAGCAGCCACATCCGTTAGCCTGGGTAGCATATGAACAAACAAGATGCTTGCTTGGATTGTTTTTATCATGGATGAGGGACAAAAAATGACTATGACTGGCTTCTCACACCTCGTGATACTCCATCAGTTTCAACTCTTCATACTGACATTATAGGAAATGGCTACTCTTTGAGTGGTGTTGTCTCTACCAAGCTTGTTGCACAATCATCCAAACTAGGAGATTAAAAAATAGAGCCATCTTCTAGAGCAGAACCTTCATATAAGATTCTTCGTGGCAGTTTGGATTTGCATCACCCAATGAGTGTTGCACAAGATCTTTCAAATATTGTCTCAAAAGTATCTAGGCAGTCCTTTCCATTGTGCTCTAATACCATGAAAGAAATGAGAGAGAGAGAGAGGGACAAAGGCCAAGCAAGAAGGAGAGCATTCAGGCTCTCTATCCATCATCATTATCTTCCATAGACTAACTATGTACTTACAACCAAAACATAAAAAATCAAAGTAACCTAGATGTAACCATGGTTGAGCCAGTGTGACCCAAACATTATTCAGCTAAGGTAAACAAACCACACCAAAGGTACATGAGCTTGACTCTCAACAGTCTGGATCTTCAATTTCTATCTACACAATAAACTACAATACTGTAAGATGTTAATAGATAAATATCCTATAATATTTGTCTATAATGCATAACAAACTCTAATATAAACCTCAATGGATATCTTAAAATTATATTCCATACCTTAGGGTTTTCATTTTCTTCAAGAAAACTATCATCATAAAGATTTACTGAACTTTTTGGTTTCTCCTCTAATGGAGACTTCAGTTTCTCTTCATACCCCATGTCATCAATACCAAGTCTCTGTTGAACCTGTGAGAACTCTTCTTCAATAGGTAGCCTCTCCTTTTTATATTCCACAATTTGATTAATACATGAACGTGAGGCTACAGAGGTATCTTGAAAATTCTCTCCCTCAACATCAAGAGTTGCTAGAAATTCTTATTCATAACCTATAAAATTCTTATTATTTTGGCCCCATCCTACAAGGATTGCTAAGCAATAATCTTCTCTAAGATAAAAAAAAGGTGTTGAATATCATTTAGCAATACATATCTCTTTTCATTGAATGTTGGGACACAATCAAGAGGGCCTTCTTCAATCTTTGCACTCAACTCTATCTCCTTGTCTTCCACTTTTGTGATATTCTCACTTTATTCTCAACATCCTCTTGAAACATTTCTCCCTTCCCTTCAATCTCTTTATCTTTACTTGTAATATCATGTGTCTTCTTCTCTTGTATTGTATCTAAAGAAGAATTGTCCATATATTGAAGATATACAAGAAATCCAACATCCTTGTGGATAAGAAGACATTGATGTTGATTTTGATGAAAAGGGCAATCTACTTCCCACTTCTTGCATTCCTCTCACTAGTGAGGCTAAACCTTGTTTGCAAAGTTGTTCTAGCTGCATTAACTTCCACCACATCATTGTAATGGACAAATCCCTCAATCTCTAGGCCCTGCACACATGTCTATCATAACACTCCCTATAATCCTTCAATTTGTCTTCAAGATCCTTCAAGAGCTATTTCATCAAGAGCACATGTATTCTTGGCTTACGATGCACAAGGTGTGTGGTTGTGGGAGAGAGAAAAAAATGTGTAGAAGAAAAGTTTGTGTAAAAACTAGCATGGGCTTCACAATGTGTATTTATTTATAAATGGTCACCTTGAAACTTGCTCAAAAGGTACTATGCACTAAATAAAAAGGGCTATATTTAAACTAAAAAAATAAGGCTTAAAAATATTTTCTTTCACTCGAAAAATAATGCCATAAAATTGCCATGACGTTCGAAAAGCTCATTGACACATGGCATAAGTTCCAAGGCGACAACGGTATACCCGCCATATGTGAAGTAAATTGCTCATTATACTTTGAGAAAATGTCATTTTTAAATAAATTGAACCACAAAGTGAATTTTTGTACCAGTAAGCTCCTTTCTTGCTCTGATTCACCAACGTGAGGTAGCTTCATCACAGCTCAAAATTTTCCAATACCCAGCATACAAGGTCCCATAATGCACATTATTTCCTATAGTCTTGGGCTAAAAAGAAGACATATTCTCTATAGTAATGTGATTTTCTCTATAGTGATGTAATTTTATTTGACATTAGCTAGCTCTATATCATTTTTTGTTTACAAATTTTGTTCACATTTGTTTCCTTTGAAATTTCTTTGAAATTTTTTTTTTGGACATATGAAACGCGAAAACGGCAGCCCTCTCTCAATGTGCAGGTCTTTATTTCACATTTCATACGTCAGATTATGCAAGTGTGTTATCCTGCACTTTGAAGCAAATGCTAGTATCATTCAAGTATCTCATGATACTATATATTACCTTCTAATGCTTTTTGCCAGGGTTTGTCATATACATGCTAACCACTTCCATTGCATATACAATGTAAAGATGTGTAACAACTATGGCATACATCAAGCTAACAATTGAGGATGCATAAGATCCTTGGTTATGTCAAACTTTCACTTGTTTGACTTAGGACTAATTTTGAGTTTTTTAATTTTTTCTTGAGATTTTTGATGACTAGAACTAAGGCTATGGTAAGAAAGCAGAAAGTTGATCCTAGAGGCCTTGCTTCAAAGATCCATCACCAAGCCTTCTAAACTTCTAATGAAATCAAAACCAAGGAGAAAGTTTTCACAACATGCTAGATGTCTAAAGGAGATTAGAAGTGTAATAAAGGCTCTAGATAATGCAATTCCAAAACTATACTTTCAAAGGCTTGTCAGAGAAATTTGTAACAAGCACAGTCTTGATAGTTTTAGATGGACAAGCTCTCAATTGCGTCTAGGAGACTGCAGAAGATCTTTTGATTGAGTTTTTTCAAGATTCCTATATCTATGTTGCTCATGCACATAGGCTTATAATTATGGACAAAGATGTGATAATTCTTAGGAGGTTTAGATCAGATTTTCAAAGGTCTATGGATAGCCCAGCATTAAAAGCTGGTCAAAGCCTTGAGCCAATCCCCCATACTCATGAGAAGACTTTCAATATTTTAAATGTGCCTTCATATAGAAAAAAGAAAGGTGATACATGTCCTAAGTTGAAGATGTCACCTATGAAAAAGACACAAGGCTACATGAGAAAGAGGAAAAGGCCACAAAAGAGCAGGCAGATAAATGGAGGGAATATAGAAGGAAGAAGGCATAAGAAAAGAAAGCAGAGCAACTACCATCTTTTGAAAAATAGCTATCTACCCTTCTTAAAAGGGTTGATCCTAAGGACTTCAATGTCTATTGCTTTTTACATGGTGATATAAACAGAAGATTTGATATGATATTTTTTAACTCTAACTATGTTCAGATCCTCAAGAATAAAATGGAGAAGTAAATGACTCTATTCTTCTTGTTGGGATGAGGTATAATATACCCAAATTTACTTTTTCTTACTATATTTTTTTAGAAATAGATTTTTCATGTTTATACTCACTATCTCAAAACCTTTGCTAGGTGTGTAATGCATGAACTCCCCTTTGATATACAATAAAAGATTGAGTTTCTTGATCTATCTATCGCATACTATATGAGGAGTGAGCTTGATGCAAGTACATTTGATCATCGGTTCAATCCAATTGACTTTTACACTTTGGAGCTCCTTCTAATTCCATACAATGAAAAGTAAGTAATTTGATATTCTGTTAGATTTTATGAGACTTTGTTTTCAATTCTCATTGGAGCCTAATTGGAATAGAGTGTGTGGACAAGCAATGTTTTCTCATCAATTCTTTGAAAGAAACCCACGGAAATGCTAAGACTGTGTGGACAAGCAATGTTTTCTCATCAATTCTTTTGAAAGGAACCCATGGAAATGCTAAGTTGTAAGTTATATAATCCAGGGTCTTCTTGATATTTTGACTTTTTTTTTGCAAGTACTCTAAATATTTTGATTTTTTTTTCCAAGTACTCTAAATTTCACTATCTTTTTGGTACAGAATTGTAAAAAGATTGATTGAAGTGCTAGAGAAAAAGCCTCCCATACTTTCTGATTTACTTGCAACAATGCAATATAGACAAGTTATGGTAAGGTCTTTATTAATATGGTTGAAATATAATAATAAAATTTTTACTTTATATTGTTGGTTATAGTGTTCTCATCAAGATGATAGTCACTCTTGTGGTGGCTAGAGAGTAATTACAAATGCCAGAAGTTTATTTATCTCAATGATGATAAACTTGTAAAGGTAATGTGAAAGATACTAAACTTTAAGATAGAGGTTCATTGAAAAATAGTCTACTGATTATAATAATATATTCCATTATAAAGAATAACAATGAACTAAAAATCTTTTCTTACAAATGTATGATAGTTTTCCAGGGATTGCTATATAAGTGAGCATGTTTGGTATATATGAGCAAAGATCATGAAGTACATTATCATTAATTGTATGAAACCAAGAATGGATAGTAGTGGGGGCTTGGACAATGAAGGAGAGGAGATGCATGTAACTGCAGTAAGTGAAGCTATACCTTCAACACCTAAGGCAACCAAAGCATCAAAGAAATGCAAAAGAACTTTTAGAAAGAATGTCCCTTCTCCTAAGAAAAGTCCTTGAAAAAGAAGTAGCTTTGCCTCATTGCTTATAAGCCGTTAGGTGTATAAGTCATGCAAATGGCTGACAAAAATTTGCCACAAAATGTATACATGTATTTCATATTGATAGTAAAGATATGTTTTCTTCAATATCTTTGCATTGTATATTCTTCTCTCTCCTTGTTGATATCCGCAAAAAATATGCTATGAATGTTTGTTAATCAGGAAGTGGAATCAAATATACACCTAAGTGGATATAATATGATATAAAAAGTACTCGTTTGTTATTAAGTTGGAACACAAATGAGCATGGTAGTTCAATATATTCATTCTGTAAATCCATCCGCACTTGATGTAACGTACATGATTGTCGAACCTTTAGGATTGCAATAATGTCGTCATTGAATCAAACATCAAGATCCACTATAGAATCTTTGCTAAAATTATCAAAATTTTGGTCTAAAGCAACCAGACTACCACTAATATAATACAATCTACTATAATAAAAGCTAAGGATAAAATTTTGAGTAGCAACCATATATTTACAAGCTATAGAGTCTTGATTTGTCTTACATATAATTTTTCCTTTTGTCCTAGTGTCCCATTCTTCATCAACAAATTGCATGGCATGATCATATGTTAGTCTCTTCACACTGAAAGCATGGCCTTTGATATTCTTATCTCAGTATTAGAAAATAAATCAACAAATATATTAATATGCATAAACAAAGTAACTTTTCTTAGTCTACTTGAGATATTAGGTTTTAATGCTCTCTGTATCTTAGAAAATATTTTACATCTATAGCCCTCACTAATAGCTGGACTTGGCAAATGCCACTCAAATCTTGAAAAATCTAGCAAAGGATGGGGGAATGTTGATCCCCATTTGGCTACGCTACATGGGGGCAATATAAGAATGGTCATAACAAAATATTCAATGCTTTGCAAGCTATGTCTTCTTTCTAGCTTTGTACATTTCTTCTCTAATAACATCAGTAACATTAACAATAGACTCGATAGGTTACCATTCCTCAAGATTAGAAGGGTAGACATCTATAAGACAAACAAATGTTATAATGGAAAACCTTAAGCCAAGTTCAAGAAAAGAAAAACTTTCAGAATCAAAATCTTACAATTTGGTCTATGCATTGGAAGCTTTGAAGTTTCAGGTTCCAAATATAGCTCTCTATGCATAAATACATGTTGCACCAGTACCTCTTTTATGCTATTCTTATTTACTCCAAGGATCTTAGATTCTACCTTCCAAGCAGAGATGAGTGAGCTCTCATATCTTCATATTTTCCCATGTTTTGCATGTTGCATAGTGATCTAACTACCTTTGCTAATGATAGTAGGAATCCATCTTCCATCTATTTGGAATGAGTTAAACACTAATATGGATGTGATTTGGGAGCTTGGATGTCGAATTTCTGTATCCATGGCAAAGAGAGAGGGAGAGAGAGAGGGGGGGGAAGGGGGGGAGATTAGGGTACCACAAAGGGGGCTAAATACAAGAGGGATAAAAGAAAGGAGGAAAAAAATAAGTGCCAAGTATTTTACTAATTTGAATTTAGATTAAACTAATTATTATCATTAATCTAGATATATCATTAAATAAAAGTGACCGAGATGGTATGCCATTAATGCAAAGAATGTCACAATCACAAATATAAGAGGCTAAAAATAGATATTGATAATACAAATTCGTAATATTATTATGTATATATCTTTTTGAAAATTGATTTTTTATCTTTTTTTAAATAAAAGTCGTGTTACAGAGGCTTTGCTCTTATTACTCTAGAGCACTCTCTCTCTATCTCCTAAAATGCATTTTGGAGACCTCAAAACCCCCCTCATGCTAGCGCTCACCAACCAAATGCTCCCACCCACCCGCTAGATCTACTAGACTTGCCTACCAAACCCACTAGACCTGCTCGCCAGCTAGACATTCATCACCTAGAGAGAGAGAGAGAGAGAGAGAGAGAGAGAGAGAGAGGGCGTGGTGAGAGAGAGAGAGAGAGGATGGGAATATATTGGTGGAGAGACAGAGAGAGAGATGGTGAGAGATTAGAGAGAGAGAGAGGGGTGGCAGTGAGAGGTTAGGGAGAGGGGATGGGTGGTGAGAGGTTAGTTGAGAGAGAGAGAGAGAGAGAGAGAGAGAGAGAGAGAGAGAGAGAGAGAGAGAGAGAGAGAGAGAGAGAGAGAGAGAGAGAGAGAGAGAGAGGTTGGGAGAGGGAGAGAGAGAGGGCATGGTGAGAGAGAGAGAGAGAGAGAGGATGGGAATATATTGGTGGAGAGACAGAGAGAGAGATGGTGAGAGATTAGAGAGAGAGAGGAGTGGTAGTGAGAGGTTAGGGAGAGGGGGTGGGTGGTGAGAGGTTAGTAGAGAGAGAGACAGAGAGAGAGAGAGAGGTTGTTTTGGTGGGGGAGAGAGAGAGGGGGGAGGGGAGTGAGAAGTTAGTTAGAGAGAGAAAGAGAGAGAGAGAGGGTGAGTTTGGTTAGAGAGAGAGAGAGATAGAGAGAGAGCGAGAGAACGAGAGAGAGGATAGGTTAATTGGTTTGTTAGTTGGGTAGATAAGAGAAACACACACACACGTACACATAGAGAGAGAGAGAGATGTGGTGAGAGAGTAATGATTTTTAGTTTAGTTGGTTTAAGTTTTAGCTTAGTTTGGTTATTAGTTTATTTGTTAGTTTGTCCATTTATCTTTAGTCTATTGGTTTATTTATTTTTATTCATTGTTTGGTTATTAATTTATTATTTATTATCAATTTATTAATTTATCAGTAGGATTATTAATCATTTATCAATGTATGTGTGTGTTAGGAAGTTTATATATGTATGAGAGAGAGAGATGTGTTGGTTTGTTTTTCAAGTTTTCTTGGTGTAGTTTACTTTATTATCACTCTTTGTTGGTGTTTTGGTTGCATGTTTGTGAGGAGAGGAGTTTTTTTTGTGAGGCTTGGTCTTTCGAGTAGTTTTTTACAACTATTGTACATGTTGGCAATCTCTCTCTCTCTCTCTCTCTCTCTCTCTCTCTCTCTCTCTCTCTCTCTCTCTCTCTCTCTCTCTCTCTCTCTAACAAAACTCTCTTTCAACATGGGTTGTAGAAACTCTCTCTCTCTCTCTCTTTAACAAAACTCTCTTTCAACATGGGTTGTAGATTCAACCCATGTTGAAAGAGAGTTTTGTTAGAGAGAGAGAGAGAGAGAGAGAGAGAGAGAGAGAGAGAGAGAGAGAGAGAGAGAGAGAGAGAGAGTGTGTGTGTGTGTGTGTGTGTGTGTGTGTGTGTGTTGTTTATTCAGTTTATTGTTGGTTTATGCATTTTGTTAAGTTAGAGAGAGAGAGGGGTGTAGGTAAGTTAGTTTGTTAGTTGGGTAGGTTAAAGAGAGAGAGAGGGGGGAGGTTAGTTAGTTAGTTAGTTAGGTTGGAGAGAGAGAGAGAGAGAATATATTAGTCTAGATTAGTTTCGTTAGTGTTATTAGTTAGAGAGAAAGAGAGAGAGATTTGTTTTTTAGTTTATTGTTAGTTTGTGCTATTATTAATGTTAGTGCAAGTTAATGTTAGTAAGAATTTTTTCCCCCTCTCTCTCTCTCTCTCCTCTTCTTCTTTTTCTCTCTCTTCTCACCTCTCTCTTGCTCTCTCTTTCTTCTTCTTCTTCTCTCTCTTTCCCACTTTCTCTCTTCTCATCTCTCTACTCTCTCTCTTTCTCTCTCTTTCTCTCTCTTTCTCTCTCTTCTCACCTCTCTCTCGCTCTCTCTTTCTTCTTCTTCTTCTTCTCTCTCTCTCTCTCTCTCTCTCTCTCCCCCCTCACACTCTCTCTTCTCACCTCTCTCTCACTCACTCTTTCTTCTTCTCACCTCTCTCTCCCTCTTTCTCTCTCTTCTCACCTCTCTCGCTCTCTCATTCTTCTTCTTCTTCTTCTTCTTCTCTCTCTTTCTCTCTCTCTCTCTCTCTCTCTCTCTCTCTCTCTCTCTCTCTTCTCACCTCTCTCTCAATCTCTCTTTATTTTTCTCTTCTCTCATTCTTCTTCTCTCTCTCTTTCTCTTCTTCTTCTTCTTCTCTCTCACTCTCACTCTCTCCCATTCCTTCTTTTCTCTCTCTCTCTTCTCACCTCTCTCTCTCTTTCTCTCTCTCTCATTCTTCTCACCTCTCTCTCTCTTTCTCTCTCTCATTCTTCTCACCTCTCTCTCTCTTTCTCTCTCTCATTCTTCTCACCTCTCTCTCTCTTTCTCTCTCTCATTCTTCTCACCTCTCTTCTCTCTCATTCCTTCTTCTCTCTTGCTCTCTCTCTTCTCACCTCTTGCTCACTCTCTCCTCCTCCTCCTCCTCCTCCTTCTCTCTCTCTCTTTCTCTCTCTCTCTCTCTCTCATTTTTCTTCTCTCTCTCTCTTTTTCTCACACTCTCTTTTTCTTCTTCTTCTTTCTCTCTTTTTTAGTTGGAGAGAAAAAGTTAGGTATGTTAATTAGTTAGTTGGTTGGTTAGTTTATTGGTTTAGGTCAGATTGTTAGTATTGTTGGAGAGAGAGAGAGAGAGAGAGAGAGAGAGAGAGAGTTTTGTTTGTGTTAGTGTTGGTTTTGCTACTAGGTAGGTTAATTTTGTTAGTGGGTTAGATTGTTAGTTTTGTTGGAGAGAGAGAGAGAGAGAGAGAGAGAGAGAGAGAGAGTTTTGTTTATATTAATGTTAGTTTTGTTAGCGGATTAGTTAGTTAGTTAGGTAAGTTCATTAGTTTTGTTAGTTTTATTTGGTCCTCTCTCTCTCTCTCTCTCTCTCTCTCTCTCTCTCTCTCTCTCTCTCTCTCTCTCCCTCCAGAATGACTTTTATGGAGTGCTTGATAGCCACCTTTTAGCTCCATGGGGTGTGGGTGTAAATAGTGGAAATCCAATCGATATTGGATATCTACATCGATCATATAATTTTTTGGGTGATCAAAAACATGTCATTTGATGTTAATACAAAGCCAACTTTCATTATATGAGCTAAATGAGATGCTTTGATGATTCGCTTAGAAAATCACTTGAAAATTTAGTCCCTTAAGACTTTAGAACTTTGCCAAAATTAGATTTAACGGATTAGAAGGCTAATCCTATACCATCTAGGAGTTTTCACTATTTTTAAATTTTGAGAATAGTTTATATGCCCCTCAAGGTTAACCTATGCATTTTGTGCAATATGGAGGCTTCAACAGCAAACAAGAATGTGTGCATAGCAAATATTGTACAGTGCATACCTAACATGCAAGTGAATATACGCAAAATGAAAGAGGTCACAAGGAAGAAGGCAATTCAAAGCATGTTGGAGGGCATAATAGTTCTATTGGTTAATTGAGAATCATTGGTCGCTTGGATGGGATTGAAAAGCAAGTGAAGACACTATTTCAACGTCAACAAGCTTCGATTTCTCTTAGTGAGAACATTGGTGACCATCTATAGAGGATTGAGAGAATATTGGAAGGGAAATATGAAGGGAACATTACTAATGGAGTAACGATACAAGGTGAGTTAGAAGAAAGTAGGGGTTACATAGGAGACATATATGAATACATCCAAGAATATTGGTGGCCATGTGCTAGATCTTTAGGTGATCAAGAAGAGAAGCTGAAATACCTTATTAATAGTATAGGTCATATAGAGGATAGAGTATGTGAGTTGATTGCTCACAAGAATGAGAACTTAGTTGCACTAGAGGGCATTGCTCTTGACTTGCAACTTACCTCTTTAAAAGTTTATCTTAATAGTTTTTTAGCCATGTCAACCCAAATGAATTGCAGCATATGCTCATACTCTTACATTAGAGAACATTTCCCTTAAATAAGTGTACAATGTTAACCTAGCATAGACTCGTCCTTGAATCCATATTGATTTGATGAAAATCCCCATTTTGAAATGCATTGTCTACCTCTTACAAATTATAAAGTTGTTTTTATATCATTTTAATAGTCCCTCTCTCTCTCTCTCTCTCTCTCTCTCTCTCTCTCTCTCTCTCTCTCTCTCTCTCTCTCTCTCTCTCTCTCTCTCTCTCTCTCTCTCTCTCTCTCTCGTTGTGACCTAGCCTTAAAGCTATTTTGTATACTAATATTGAATTTTAGAACGCTTTCCTTGTTGAAAATTGGCATATTACATGCTCAACTGTTCCTTTTAACTAAGGAACCTACACAATAGCACTCATGAGTTTGTAGCTTTCCACACTTTAAAGCTTATATAATAATAAATGGTTTCATTAAGTCAATTATGATAGATACAATTTGACTCTTTGGATAATGTATTTTACCATAATCCAATGATATAAAAAAGGTATGTTGTAAGGTTTTTAAGTGGAGAAATGTTATTGCACTTGAAAAGTGGAGTTAAGGTTTGCAGTTGCATTTGTTGTTGAAAAGTCATATTCTTAAACTCTACCACTGCATTGTTAAATTATGTATTGCTATTTCACTCATATTCATTTTTTCTACAAGGATCATAAAATGCTACAAACGAAAATAGTTTACATACGTCTTTAGGTGTTCTACAGGTAGGTAATTTTACACTCATGAGTTTGCAACATTCCCACTTTGAAGCTTATAATAATAAAGAGTTTCTTTAAGTCAATCATGTCACACTTGAACAGTGAAGTCAAAGTTTGCAGTTGCATTTGTTGTTAAAAGGTTATATTCTTAAACTCTACCACTGCATTCTCAAATTTACTCCTGATAGATATAATTTGACTAAAGTGCTTTCATAGCTTAGATTAGAGACATAAAATAGTTGAAGCTTAAAGGTGTTGAGATACAAAAACGACTTGATAACATGTTTTATTGTAATCCAATAAGATAATAACTGAATGTTGCAAGGTCTCACCTTGAGTTACCTCATGATTAGCTAGCATCCTATTTGCTACCGAGATTAGCTGACACATCAAGTGCAACATAAATGATAGTGGTGGAATCTCTCACCTTAAGTCACCTCATGATGATAGTATTTGGGTTAAGCTTTTGCATTCGAGTGGATGCTTTATATAGTTTGATCTTACAACTAGAGTACCTCTCTCTCTCTCTCTCATGTTTAAATTTAAATGTAGTAGAGAAAAATGAATGTTTATCAAGTGTTGAATAATGTTCTCTCACATTATTGGGAGTGGATAGCTATGCGAGGACTAATGCATCGGTATTATTTCACTTTTGAGTCTTGGACACCTTCCTATCGAACACACATTTTTCTCTCTTGAGAAAAGTGCTATGTAGAGATGAAGACGAAAGAACATCCATTAACAAGGCTTTGAGATATATATATATATATATATAAGAATATGCTTGGCTAGCCTTTAGTGAGCACCATGTATGCATGTGCTCATGCATGGCCATGTACACATTTGCTCATGCATGCTAGAACTCATGCATCTCTATTCTTTCACTATCGAGTCTAGGACACCCTCGACCCTAGGATACCTTCAAGTTTATGACAAGTGATACTTTTGGGTTTAGAATACCTCTAGGTTTAGGTGTGATGCTTGGACAGCTTGTGGTGAGTGTCACACACACATGTAAATAAATGGGCATCCGTGAGAGAGAAAGAGAGAGGGAGGGAGGGAGAGAGAGATTAAATAATGCTCAATTGGCATTTGGGGAGCACCATCTATGCATGTGCTCATGCATGGCCATGCATGCGTGTGCTCATGTGTGACTATCCTTTTTGCCTTTGAGATGAGGACACCTTTGATTCATGGTTTGCAATTGCAAATTTGTTTATCATTTATATCTTGGATAGGTTTGAGATTTGTTTGTTGGGACTCTTATATTCTCTTGAAGGTTTTGTGTAGTCATGGAATGAAGCAAAGCTATGGGGGAAGATATTCCAGATAGTGCTTTTGACTCCTTTGAATGTTGTTGATTCAATGGAATTTTTTAAAAAAATCACTGTTGCCACTTTTTTTCATAGTGTGTACATGTCTTTGACTACTGGTTTTTTGTATGATATGAAACCTTTCTTTTCCTCCTCAATGACAAGGCCCTATGACATGTCAAGACCCAATCCTAAGATAGGGCATACAAGATGCTCATCATTGCAAACCTAGCAAATGTAGAGGGCTCCTTCCAATTTTTTTTCTCATACAACAAGATAAAGAAGGGGTTGGTGGCAATCCATTCGATGATTGGTTCACATGAAGATCACCACCAAGCGATGTGGGGGTCCTCCATCCTAGTGGGTGGCCTCCCTTGCTTAATTGTGACATGTAGGGAGTTTGGTGCACATGAAGATTACCACCAAGAGATAGGGATTCCCTCTACCATAGTGAGGGCCCCCCCTCACTTGGTGGTGATCCATAAGGCATTTACTACACATGAGGGTCAACATCAAGCCTAAGATACCAAAATCTACCATTGGGTTTCAAAATGTGCAAAATTGTTTCGGGAAAAATATGCAAAAAGGTTCAAAATGTTCTAAAATGATTCAAATTTTTCAAAAGACACCAAAACAAATATAGCACTAGGCCAATGGAGTACAATAGCTACTAAAAGAAAAGGATGATGCCAAAAGGTAATGGAAAAATACCTATTGAGCTTCCACCTCTTAGGCGATAAGCTTTTCGTCTGAGATCTTGTCCACATCATCCTTAAACACTAGCTTGATCTTCCTTTTTCCTATGCCTAATAGAAAATCGAAAAGTAGAAATTGATTCTCCAAGCCAAATAACCACTTCAAATCAAGCATCCTTCACTTGGTGGTGATCCATAGTGCATTCAAGTACAACACCAAGTGACCCATTTTGCTTGCCACCCAGTGAGGAGCCTCCCTTGCTTGGTGGTAGCCCATATGGTGTTCAATGCATGCGAGGACAGCCACCAAGAAATGTGGGTGCTCTTAGGCCTAGGGAGAAGCCTTCTTCACTTGGTGGTGACCCGTACTACATTCAATGCCAAGAACAGTATCATCAACTCCAAGTGACACTCTTTGCCCATTGACCAAGTGAGAGGCCCGCCTCGCTTGTTGGTCCCATACTACTTTCAATGCATATGATGGTCAAAATCAAGCGATGTTAGTCCTCTTAAGCCTAGGGGGATCCTCCTTATCTTGTTCGTGACCACAACCCACACTATGTTTAAGTGCCAGTTAGGTCCTTTGACACAGCAGTGAGGCTCCTCCCTCGCTTGGTGGTGTCAATGCTACATTCAAGTGAGTACTACATCACAACCAAGCGATGTGGGAGCTCTTTGGCCTAGATAGAAGCCTCCCTCGCTTGGTGGTGACCCACATTGCATTCAAGTGCACACGAGGGCCAACACCAAGTGATGCTCTTTGCTCGCCACCCTAGTGAGGGGCCCCCTCACTCGGTGGTGACCCATATGGCATTCAATGCACATGAGGGTCACCGCCAAGCGATGTGGGTGCTCTCATGCCTAGAGAGAAGCCTCCTTTGTTTGGTGGTGATCCATACTATGTTCAATCCTAGGGAGATTCAACACCAAGCAACGCTCTTTGCTCATTGACCTAGTGAGGAGACCCCCTCGCTTGGTGATGTCCCGTACTGCTTTCAGTGCACACGATGGTCAAAACAAGCAATGTGGGTCCTCTTACACCTAGCTAGAAGCCTCCCTTTCTTGGTGGTGTCCCGTGCTGCATTCAGGGGAACATTATGTCAAAGCCAGGTGATGTGGGAGCTCTTAGGCCTAGATGGGAGCCTCCCTTGCCTGGTGGTGACCTATGAGGCTCAACACCAAGTGATACATGAGTCCTTGACCCTAGGGAGAAGCCTCCCTTGCTTGGTGGTGATCCATACTACGCTCAAGTGGACACAATGTCAAAACCAAGTGATATGGGAGCTCTTTAGTCTAGGTAGAAGCCTCTCTTTCTTGGTGTGACCCATACTTCATTCAAGTGCATATGGGGGTCAACACCAAGCAATGTAGGGGCCCTTAAGCCTAGGAGGCACCCCCATTGCTTGCTAGTGGCCCATACTGCGTTTGGTGCACACGAGGGTCAAAACCAAGTGATGTGGGAGTTCTCAAGCCTAGGGAGAACCCTACACCCACAAACTCGAGGATATTGTTTGCATCTAGGCACTTCACTAGGAACATGTTTCTGAAATTTAGTGCTAGAGAAGAAGTCTATGAAAATGGCTATAGGCATAAAAGTGGATATTTTACTTGACTAGAAGTTTGGGCTTTAGGCATTTTTGCACCTCATGAAATATTTTACACCAATAACTCTTGTTTATTCTAGAATATGGGAATTGCCACTCCTTGTTCTTGAAATCTTGAAGGGAAAGGCTGGACAAGGCTTCCCATTGCCTACTAGAGGGAGGTGGTATGTAGAAATGGTCATAAAAGAATATGCCCCTCTCAGCCAATACGGCTTTGGTCCTCCCCTTGTAAATTTCTTCACCAAAAATAGAACCGTGGATGACATCTGGAATATATACCACACATTCTACTGGTTGCCACTCCTAGTATACCTTATGGATACAAATATGTTAACATCAAATGGTCTTATCAGTTACAAGGTGAATAAGAAACACAGACCTTCATTCATACTAGAAAGTAAGTGCAACCAAAGTGCACCAACTCTTGGGTCTATGGAGAGGAAGATTAGAGGCAGTGGGCTCAAGGTAAAGCTCCTTATGCATGAAAACATGCTACACATGCACTTCTTTGATTGTCTTCTTGGAGCAACAAATCCTAAAATTTGTTACCCTTCCAGCATGATAAAAAATGATATTTTCAACTTTCTTCACTGCATGATTATCCAACTTCCCTTCGTTATGGTCAAGGGAACCCACATTCTTGCTCATTGAGCATATTGAAAGAGACTATGGATTCGATGGAAGTACTAGGTCTTCTACACTGAGAAGATGCCTCCATGGAGTAGAAAGATGGAGGATAGAAACATATGACTGAGTGGAGAGAAAATAAATAGAAACTCTAAAGGGTGCAGTAGACTAGAGGCAAGAGAAAGGGAATGAGCATTGAGCACTCAAAATTTTCAAATGAGGAGAGGCTTCTGCCACCTTTTTTCCCCTCGGTAAGAGAAACAACTGAAATATGACGACAAAACATTACTATTGGAAAATGACAGTACTCGCTTTACTACTAGAAAGTGACAATTACTCTACTCATTTCAATTAAACTAACAATATAAAATATGAAAAACTTATTTTTCTAGAATTAAAAATGATTTTTAGAAAAAACGTTTAGTCGTGAAAGCCTTCACCTCATTGGTGGAGTACACTATCTCTCTACATGCTAAAAGGCCGAAAAGTGATCTCAAACTCCTACTAATGTAGTGATCAAGAGGATATGAAGCTCTAGTAGAGTTTCTCAAAACTAATTGTGGGACCTATATGACTTGTCCTGTCTATCCAACATCATGATCCTATACAACTAGCGGATCCTAGATCATTACATCATCAACACCTACAACATGTTGTTTCACTAGGGCTAGATGTAATGTAATAAGAGACTTCTCCTAAAAGATGGAAACTAGCATCATGAATATGGATAACCTTTCAAGACTATGGATCACAAAGATGATAGATCATCTCACCTATAAGTGCAATACCATTCTCAAGTGAGACAATCAACTAACACTTAATACCCCTCTCATCAACACAAAACTATCAAAAGCCTTAGAGACATACTCATCCCCATTGTTAAACTATAGGCATTTCAACCATACCTAGATTGGTACTCAACCATGGTAATAAAGATTCAATTTCTACTTAATAGGATAGGTCCAAATCTTATGTAAATAATCATCTATGAATGTAATAAAGTACTTCCCACCACCTAAGGACTAACAAGGCATGGAACCACAAACATGTAAATGAACAAGAGCCAAAGGCTCATCCACACACATAGAACAGACTTTGTATGTGAGTTACAAGTCTGCCTACCATACAAATAGTGATCACAAAAATCAAAACAAGAATAATCAAGAGGTGGAAGATACTACAAATGGGTCAATACTTTCATTCCTTTCAAATACATGTGCCCAAGCCAATGATGCCACTAATATATATGTGGAAGATCAACCACAACCTAAATATGGTTTTGACAAACCTAGAGACAAAGCAAAGGGTCTATAGAGGCTATCAACCTTGGTACCTCTAGCAAAAACAAGATTACCAAAACATGGTTACAGCCAAAAAATGGTCAATAGACCTGCTGACTGAAAGCAAGGCTTGGTGGTACAAAAATAAGTATCCTTGACACCACATTGGATTGGTGGTTTGTGTGTGTAAAACCAACTATTTTTTAAAGAAGGTGTAAAGGTAAAATAGAGAGAAAAAAAAGGAATAAATCACATAGGGGTTGGAAAGGTGATGTCTTTTAAAACGTTTCATATTAGAAGGGTGGGACCTTAATAACATGGGTAGAGGGTGAAGAGGGTTGTAGCGCTCAACCTATTTTGCACATGCTCAATCTTTAGAGTTGCTGCACACCCTAGACATCTCTCTCTCTCTCTCTCTCTCTCTCTCCTTGCAGCATGGAAGCTCACATCAGCCCCTCCACCTCTGTCTACTTAGAGCAACCTGCATCAACAATGATTACCATGGAAGTTGGTATCCTTTCTTTCATCCATGACAAAGGAACTAGATATATACTACCCAAGTCATTCCAAAGCCCCAATCAGGATATTATAATGCTTAGCAGTCATTCCATATCTCTTCCATATAGTACTAAAAGATTAAGAACACACCTTGGCTTTTCTCTTGAATGGGATTTTACAACAAGTACCAAGTGTCCCCTTTATAGAACCCATGTGTTGTGCACTTTCAAATGCTCTTGTGCTTTTGTGATCCATGTGTGACTGGGTAGTGGAGGAGATGCAAGAATAGACAACACATAGAAGAATGTAAATATGTCTCCATTGTGCCATTGATAGAGATGGTAGAAGCAAATAGCGATTACAATGAAGAGAATGTGGAGGACAACAGATATATGTTTTCCATGCCAATGAGTCAAGATCATAACATGGCAATTTATGAAGGAGATCCTAAAGTATTGTGTTTCATGTTGTCCACATCGAGACACATTTGCAGTCAAGGCAATCGAGCCCAATGAGGACTTCTAATTTCTAATATACACAAAAACAATGTATCAGACAATAAGAGCATAGGAGGACCTTTGGCATAATAAAATTATCGAAGGTGGAAATTAGTTGAGGGCTTGTACTATGTCAAGTTAAAGGAAAAACTGATACATATACCCTATTTGATTAGACCCCTCCAGTGATGATCTACTCCCATCTTGTTAGAGCCATATGCTTCCTAGGTAGACTATCCCTAGAATCCATAACCAATTTGTATTATCCATTGAGGTACATGAGAACATATACAATAGTATACCATATGATGATGGAAGTGACCAAGATGCAGGCATAACAGCCTTGACCACATCTACCATACTTACAAGTGGCCAAATATGTACTTCTCCCAAATAGAATCTCACTTTATAGACTTCTTGCCTTTTAGTCTTTGTTTGGCTTCCTCTATCACAAGTAAGACCAATTTTTTAGTATTGTTTACTTCTGTAGCCAATTTGGTACAAATTGTGATCCTAAACCAAATTTGGTACAAAACACTAATCCTAAATCACAATACTAAATTTAGGTTCAATAACAAATTTGGTACAAAATAGTGTTCTTGAACCACGGTACAAAATTTGGAACTGAATTTGGTACATCTTGGTACCAAATTGGATAGAAATATAGTTGTCCAATATACTAGTTACCATTTGCACATTATGCTTTATATAGTATCGAATTTGGTACAAATAGTACTTAAAGTGGTGCACAACAGTACCAAATTGGTGCAAAGTAGTGTTCCTAAACTCTTACTAAAACCACAACCTAGGACATAGATACAGATGCTAAGCATTGTACTTAGCATATATACAAGTTGTATGACACTATCAAATTCTCTACACTAGAATACCAACTTTAGTACGTTATAATACCAAAATGGATAGAGGTACAAATGTGCAACATGCTAGTTGCCATTTACATAGGCTGCTTTATATAGTACCAAATTTGGTACATAGTAGCATCAAAATTTGTGCAAAATAGTATTCAATTTTGGTATTGCACATGTTCCATAGGTGTTAATGGAATCAAAACATAAGATTCATAGGTATATAAATTCAGCACAATATGAAATTCATATACAATTGTTGTTATTGACACAATACCAAAATTGGGCAAAGTAAAAGAACCAATGTAGATATAAATCACAAAGTAAACATTGCACAGATACTAGCATACACCATGGGAAAAGTAACAAAAAATCCATAGGTGGAATTGCATTAATATGTATATTGCCAAGGGTACAACTTTGGTTACATTGCTCACTAGATGGCAAGGGGGTCAAATCTATAGCCATACCCCTCCAACTGTATGAAATGGTCAACCACAAATGAGAAGACGTCATCCTCTATATCAAACAAGGGGTTCCTTTGGGGAATAAGAGGCTAGAAACAAATCTACTATCCAACCACACAACCACAAATAGATGACATCCATAAGGTAGAATGATTTAATTAGGTCATAATATGTGGGCTCATATGATCTTATACGAAGGCACGACTCATAGTCATTCTTCAATGATTTGTATCTAGAATCATCAACAAGAATTGTATTGGCAACTTTAAACCAGGGTTGCTTCTCCCATACTTTCTTTAGCAACTTCAGAAAAAGGGCTTGTTACTATACTCTACTTTTATGTTTGCATTTGCTGGAGACTCTCAGCCCAAACCTCGCAATCATTCTGGGAAAACATGCTTGCAAAAGTAAAGTAAGAGGTTAGTTTACAATAAAATACATGTACATGATCCATGATTAAAAGCTAAGTAGTATAACAATATCTAGAAACTGTCCTCTCATTTTCATCAATTGAGGAAAGCACATATTCATGATCTTGTACGTATTATACTTTGTGTAGCATGACCACAATATCACATATGTCTTCTTCCTTAGCTATCAAATAAACTCTTTCACATTGGTTCTGACAGCGTCTTACACCACAATGGTCCCATCGAGATACTTACACACCCCGGGTTTTGACCCCATCCGGGAATGGCAACTTTCAAATATTTTTTGGATCTTCTTGATAACCCTTTAATAGCACACTATTGATGTCAAGTTTTATGAGCCGGTCAAAATTAGCTTGCACATCCTTGAAGAGCGGTGTATCCAAGGGTTGCTCCACCAAGATTTCCTTGCTATAGTACCCAAAGACCAAATGAGAAAAGGAAGACACATAATTTAAAAACAATGATCCAAATAGCAATACGCAGTCCCTGTTGTGAACTATAGAAACACCACAATGCCAAGGTTGGTACTAAGCAATATTCGAATGATACAACACACTACCAAATTGAAAGTACAAAATTAGCAACAAGCTCCCTTACTAAACCTTATAAAAATCCATAGAATATGAATTATGATACAATACACTATAGATAGAAGGTAGTGAGAAAACCAAAAGAAACTACTATTGATTCATATAAAGCACATTATGAAGTACAAAGTACTGTCACATTAGCTAGATCTTGCAAGCATGCATCTTTTGACCATGACTTATAGGGCACTTCTTTGCTTTGATACAAAAAAGCTATGATAAAGTGGCTGAATCAATGTATTTACCTGCATCTATGTCCACCCCAGAAGTCATATTCCCTATACACATATTGCTGGAATATTAGAATGTACTCATATGAACATGTACTTAGAGAATATCTATGAAGACAATATCTAGATATTTAGGAAAACTAGATAAGATGGATCTAGAAAATGTGGATGATACTTCACTAAGAGAAACTACCATATCCACACCTTCTTTGTATATATATGTGTACTCACACCTATTCCAATGCAGATGTGTGTAAGCAAGTGTGCAATACAAGTGTGTGGTTCATTCTCCATCTCATTGCCTCATTATCTCTCTCTCTTGCTCTCACCATCACTTTCACTACATGGTATCAGAGCGCACCATGCTCCTGAGGGCCTAGATTAGTAGCTTCTAGCTTTTGTCTACTCAATTAATCCTTAGATTTACTTCTTGCATGCAATCCAAATCAATTGCTTTGTGTGTTGATTAGTAGGATTTGAATCCATGTCAAGGTATCTAACCTTATCCACATGCACCTTATCCTCGTTATCTTGAACTTATTTTATCGTGTCCACCTACTTCTTATCTTTCCTTATCATTTTCACCTACTCTTATCTTCTTAATTATCACCTCTCCTTAAGAGAGAGATATTTGTCCTCTTTATCATTATTATCATCCTTATCTCATCTTATCTCCTCTCTCCACCTACCTACCCCTTTGGTTCTTTGCTATATTAAGGTCTAAACCCCTTCTCTCTCACCTTCATTTGTGGGGCCCACCCATCCATTACCCATTAAAGTGATCTCCCACACACTATCCATTTAATTCTCACCCAACAACCTTATCCTCAAAGAATCTTTTTCCTAGCCACACATATTTTCTATCCTTTCTCAAACCAACCTCACCCTCTTCGCCTTTAAACATTGAGATATCCATGCCACATATACTTCACTTATTTCTAATCTAGCTCAAGCCTTTACATTACCTCCTATTTTCCTCCACTTTTAGTATCCAAGCATGAAAGCCCATCATAGAGACCATCTACCCTATCTTCTTCCTGTAAAACATCTGCCAGCTTCAATTATTTTTCTTTTCTCTTCACATACTACATGGAAGATCCAGGCATATTAGAAATCTGCTCAAAACACAAAGTACTCTCAGTGGATACACCCTAAGCAGATGAGGAAAAACTGTCGCTGCCAGGAGGCAAGAGCTTCCCTCACAAGACAGTGGTACCTAACAAAAATCCAGCTCTCCTGTTGGAAGAGGGGAATCCCTCAAGAAATCCTTATTCCGTCACTGATGGTTGATACAAACGGTCATGAACTGGACCCATCTTTACTTTGAATCCGTGCATAGACACACCCATCATCTAGAATCTTAGTCTCCATCTGAAACTCGGCAATAAATGGCTGCCCTAAAATAATAGGATAAGAACAAGAATTCTGCACAAAGAAAAGATAAGACTCACCCACATCTCCAATAGAAATCTTCAAGTTTGGACAAGCAGCATACAAATCTCCTATAGTGTTATTGGCCGCACACATGCACCAACCGTAATCCACATCAACTGCCCATCTACCAATATCATATAAACCTCGCACTATGACATTAATCTTGGAGCCATGAACCAAAAGAGCAACACAAGGAGTCTCTATCTCACCAAGCTTGACTACAGTCTCTGTAGTCACACAAGCCTAGTGACTTCAAGAAAAATGGCTACAAGGCACCAATCTAGGCGCATCATCACTCTCAGCATACTGTACAGGCTGAAGTAAAGGTTGAAGAGACTTCTTGGATTGCATACATAAATCTCCATTCGTAGACTCCTCAATAGTCTCCTCATCAGAATCAATCTCCTCAATCTGCAACCCATAGAGAATAGCCTCGACAACAGCTAAAGCCTCTCGATGGATCATATCCTATGTCAGCTCTTCAATAACCTGTCGTTTTCTTTTAATGATGTTGACGATAACATCATGAAATTATCTTTTTGCAATTCCCAAGACTTCTCCAAGAGTAAATTCAATTTTGCAGTTAAGAATCCAATCCTCAACAAGTACCTTTTTCAAGTCTGTAGTCGTCTCAATGTCGAAAAGCAGCTTGAATCTAGGTTGCTTTTTTGGCTTCAGATCCTTTGTCTTTGGGGCTTTCTGATCTTCTTGTACTTTTGGCTTTTTAACATCAGCCATACTCTGCTTCAGTCCTGAAGAAGAAGGCTGAGAAGTTGGATCATTCCTCCTAGTCACCCTCTTTGAACCTTCAGGCTGATCATTATCTCTTTTTCGCTTCTCCTCAATAAGCACTTCAAATCCTTGAGATTTTGCCATATAAGAATAGATAGAAAAGACATCAACTCGATCATTCTATCCAGTCCCTTTTCTAATCGCATCTCCTCTGGTTGAAAGTTTGGATGATGAAGCTTTTCCTTTCTTCTCTACCTGTAATGCATAGGACCATAAAGGAGATTTGTCCTTTGGCAACTACTCCAATTGAAGATCATAGGCAGCAGCTTCTCTTGCCACCTCTCGCATCACATAAGAAGAGCACAAAAGAGACTTCTCCAACAATTTCTTCATACCACCTTTACCAAAATTTGGTTTGATCGGTTGCTCTGTATCCTCGAAACATATCATCTTGTCCTTACAGACTACCAACTTCAGCATTTTCGCCTCTTCAAAATCTTGATAGTCCTTCCGCTCATGGTTTGGACTATCACACCACATGCAATGGCAAACACGATCATTTCTGGAAGAATTTGTAGGAGTAGAAGAGGTTGGGGCAGAAATTGGAGCTGGGGTAAGTGGCTGTTGCTCCCTTCTGGTCATCTTAACTTGAAGATCTTCAAGTTCTTTGAAAATTCCTCCACCATATCTTCAACAGTCGGTCTTGCAGATGGTCTGACAACCGCAGTAGGAATAGGCATAGGCATAAAAATAGGCATAGACATAGGATGAGAAATACAAGAAGAAATGGAAGGAGCAATAGGAGAAGTAGGAGAAGTCGAGGTAGGAGAAGACATTGATGGGGTTGATTGCATGTCGTTCTGCAAGTGAGCCTTCCATCTCCACCTCTTTGTTAGTGTAGAAATTGCATCGACAACATCTTGCCAATCAGTTTTCAATCCCAAAGGCTGCATACAGTCTCAAGAAGCTCTCCCAACTCATCTTGAAGTGTAGGATCAGCTGCGTGTATGAATAACTCCACTTTCTTCGAGTTTAGAGCTCTTGCTCTAGAGCATCCAACTAGTTGTATCGCTCTTCAAACTCCCGCAACAAATCAGAAGCAACAAGTCTTTTGTTGGGCTGATAGACCCACTCTTTGAATGTCTTCTGCATAGCAATACCATAATCCTCCAGAAAATATTCGTCTTTGAGTGCTTTCTTGAAAACATTTCAATTAGAGTCTTGCACAAATAAATCTGTCACTCTAACATGTAAACCAAGTGTGACAAGCTATAAGAAATAGTTGCTCCAGTTGGACGGAACTCCGAAGAAGCGCATCTAGCTTTCAAAGGCTTTAAGATAGGCAGAAACATTTCTTCCATCAAATAATTTGTGCTCACTAACCATAGCCTCAATTGCCTTGGTTCGCACCATGCTTATGCTCTTGTTCTTGATGCAACAGTCATTGTTGATCCAATTGTTGCTAATGTAATGTTGTTGCTGCATAGATAACTGCATCTATTGATTCTGTATCATAATAGCTGAAGAAAGAGTTAAGAAGGAGTCGATGAAGAGGGTGGATTATTTGAAGAGTCTCCCATTTTGTTGATCAAAAGTGACGCTTTCACGTTGAGTTCACCAAATGTCACACGTGATTCGCCACGGGGGATTCACTAATAGTAATAAGGAGACGTCACCTACGTGCAAGAAATATATGAAAATACCCCTTATCTACTCCCTATTTATGGGACCTTACCTTATAAAATGTACATTCCTTCCCTTAGATAACCCCCCTCCCTTACACTGACTTGGTACCATACGGTAAACCCTAGTGGACCCCTCACGTGATTCGCGTGGGGGGTTCGTAAAGTCGCTTGTTTTAGGGATGCTTTGAGATGGGAGAATGCAATGAAATAAAACTTATTCAAAAGAATTTTTAAATGAAAAAATAAATTCTTGATTAAAAAAATATAGACAAAATATAGGTTCATAGATTTTGAACTGAGAGAGAAGAGAAGAAGGTGAGATGACAAAATTTTATGGAGAATTTTCAAGGAGTATGAAGCTTGACTCGGAAGCCTAATGTTGACGGAATTTGTTGACAATCTTCAAAAAAATAGGCAAGAAGCTTAAAGCTCAACTCAAGCCAATCTTTGTAGCAACTCGAGGTGATGGTATTTTCGATGTAGGTGAGGGCCTCTCGTCCTCAAGCCTTCTCTCCAAAATTCGATGATGGTCCAAAGAAGGCGAGGGATTCAAGCTCAACCTCTAGCCTCTCTCACAACATGCGACCCTCCTCCAATTACAAACTTCAATGCAAGGAGTAGTGCCCTTTGCACCACTTACCCCTCTCTTATATAGTTTTTTGTCAAGTACTCAAGTTAGGTTTGCTTTTTTCTTTCTATAAAGTCTAAGGCTTTTTAAGCCTTAGCTCTTTCCTCTTCCACTTTTTTTTTTTTGAAACTCAAAAGCCTTTAATGGCATAAAAGCTTTGAAGCTTTGTTTAAAAAAAAAAAACAAAATCGTAATTGACAGCACATCGCTACCCTAATTGATCTTTAACGGATTGCTTCGTCATCCATGCGTTCTGACTGTAATGCCTAAGAGCTGCCACATGTCCTTCATTATTGTTAGCCCCTAATCAAGCTGCCATTATCATTGTACGTTGATCATCAGCTACTACCAGGACTTAGTTGGGCACCCCTGTTACTATCATGTTTATGGTGCTTAACATTCTCAGGTGGGCCATGGAACTTCTCATTAGGCCGGCGTTTCTATTGACCAGCCCGCAGTCTTCTTCCTCTTCTTTACCACTATCATCATTGTCATCTTCCTCAATAGGAGGTGCTCCTTCTTCTTCAGCAATGGGCCCCATAGGAGCATCAGATAATCCAATTCTGTAGCCCTGCTCCTCAGAACTTTCCTAGGCTTAGGCTTGGGCAAACTTTGGTTATCCAAAGGTCAAAACAATTGCATGAGCTTGTGAACCTAAGCTGTAAATTTATGCGTGGAGTCCTTTAAAGCATCGAGAGCAAGGTTCATTCTGCCAGCCGAGGAAGCCCTGGAGAAGCTTCTAGTTGACGTCGAAAAGGAACAGCTTCGTGCCTTTCTTCACTTGCACCACTATGTTCTTCTTGGTCTCAAGGAAGCCAAAGACTTAAAACTTAAAGGAGTCATCCGTAGTGGAAAAATTATACATAAAAATGGATCCATCAAAAGAGGAAGAGACTGCAAAAGACATGCACAGTGGATTTTAGCTTAAATGCAACCTTCTTCATGGCTCTCTTCACATTGCTCGATTTAATTGGCTTCTTCGAGTGCGCTACGACCTTCCACCTCTCATCCATATCTAATGTATATCTCCTCACTTTGCAATAGCATTTAATCTTAATCTTAGGATAAACCTGCTTAGCAAAGCCTCTCTTTATCTTCTATAACAAGCTACAAACTGGGAAAGTTCCATTATTGTGCACTAGCTTCATATTGGGATACCCTTGAATTTTTTGAAGACCACAGGGTAGTATTTGCGCTTGACCTTCCTAATTTCTTTCCTTTGTCCTCCATGGTGGCCATTAGGGATAAGCGGAGACAATTCCTATTGAGGAACAAGAAGCTTGGAAAAAGCCTCTCGACGAGCAGCAGCGACTACTAAAATTCACCTCCAAGTCAAACTCAAGTGACCAGCATAATTTGTTCATCCATTCCTCCATAAGCCAATGATGCACTTTGAATCAAATCCAAGAAGATTCCATTGTAGTCGAGTAACTTTAAATTCTCCTTCACTTGGATAATTAGCACTATTGTACCCTTTGCTTCTATTTTTACTTCGGTAGATCCTCTATCTCATATTTTGGCAACATCTCTTCATTTATCCATAATGGTAAGGTCATTAGGCTCCATGCAAAGAGAAGGAATGGACATCAATGCCTGTAGCCCTTTTGACCTCCATATATGTTTTAAGATATCTCATGAAATACTGGAAATGCTTTTACAATGCTTTTTTCAGGTTCTTTTTATGTTTTAGGGATTGGCCAAAGTCCATCTCTTATTCAAACGAAATCCCCCAAGACCTCCCATCTTTGAATCGTATCGAATTCCATCCTATTTTTATTTTTCAATAAAGCATGTAGCTTTGAGAACTGAAATACCTCTTCATATGAATTTGTTTCTCATGTAATGTGCCCTAGCAAGAATATGTTTTGAAAGAGAATTTCATGCCCAATCATTCATGTGGTTTGCAGTTAAAAACCATGTAATGCAATCATTCAAACAATGCTTCCATACAAAAATTTATGAATGCATTGAAGAAATTGTGCCTAGCCTAATTACATGTGCTCATGCGTCATGCAAATGCAAACAAAAAGACACACACAATGGAAGATGAATTCCTAATGGTGTTGACTAATGTTTTCAAAATCTTGGCAAAAAACTCTGCCCTCAAATTTGCTGTGGTGAATGTGCAGCATCATGACAACGCTTGACTGTGACATTTAACGAAGCACTTTGCCAACCAAATCTCTTAGAGATAGAGCAACTAAAGCGACAATCAGAGGGTCAAAATCAATTCAAAAAACATTGGTTTGAAAACCATTCTATAATGGCTGAGCTCGCAACCCAATCTCAGAGGAGCGACTAGTCTCAAAGAGACCCGCCTATGTGGCACCAACTTCATTTTTACGAGTAGTATTGATTACCGTTCGGGGTATGGACTTAGCCGGAACTAGCCAAGAGGAATCTCTAATTGATCAAATTCTCACTGAGGAGGAGCTACATATTGCCAGTAGACTCAGATAAGGCACCATGCTACTCGATGTTGCAAAATATCTGTTGTTACTTAGTAGGCTGCCACAATTGCTAGATATATATGCCCCACTCCAGTACAATCCTGAGTTCTACAATTGGTTTTTATCCTCACGAAGTGACATGGATTCATAAATGTGTACATAAATAAAAAATGTGTTTTGTGACTGTGTATAAATAATACCAAAAGAAGCAAAGCCAACACACACACATAAGTAATGATAATCAAGCGCAGCTGATATGCATCAAAGTCAACACTATGGGATTCAGATAAGTGAAGCCTTTTTGAGCTGCACCTATTCATTATGGTTGAAGCATATAACTTGCATGTACTCTTACGAGTTGCCAAGTGAATGCACGATGACACAGGTCTCTGTGTAGGAAAGTGTTCAATGTCCCGGTCACCACAAGACCACCAACCCCACAAAGAACCATGATGGAGAAAGTGATAGAAATACCAAGAAACAAAGAGCCATGATGGAAGCCCCACTGGAAGAGATTGGAGTTTTTTTGGATAGGTTGGAGCTAGAGTTTGTTGGTATACTATTGGAAATCTTGAAACATGTCTATTTTATTGTTGATACTCTTGAACTACACAGGGATTATGGGCTCATGAGCACTTCATGTTACACTTGTAATGCACTACACTCGGGGGTCGTCTCCTAATTTTATCAATTATTTCCATGCCTAGGTTGGGTTGATGCATGCTTTGCACTATTGTTGAACACTAGCATGGCATGATGCCCACTATAGCTATATGTTGTAAATCTTAGTTGTACACATACTTGAGAGAGCACCTTTCATTGTGCATGCACAATTTTTTACACACATGGGAGTTGGGATTTTCATCACCAAAATAGGAATCTCCGGTTGAGCTTGCACTTGTGAGATGGGTTGTTTTTAGTCAACATCTTGAGGACCATTATTTTCTTGAGATACTATGAGATTTTGGGAGGGTGGAGCAGAGTACAATATTTTTCTATGCTGCTAAGTGATGAGAGATGAGGTAAATGATATAAAGTAATTAAGAAATTATATTTTGCATCTTACATGACACAAGGGCACATGTAGATAGATTAGGCACTATATTTCTCAGTGCATCCATATTTTCGAGTGGGGCATTGCTTGTATAATTGCATAGCATGGCTCCACTTTTGCATTTTTTCTCAAATCATGTGTGATGGAGCATCAAGTTTATCTTCAATAGCATGTTCTTGCTAGGACACATTGCATTGCAAAAAGGCATGAATATCTAAAGAAAACAACAGAAGACTCAAGGGGGATCTATGGGAGAACGTTTTCTTTTGAGAATTATGAAGGAAATTGCTATTAGCTTGAGACATTTGGAGGGTGTCATTGGCAAAAGTTCTTGTAGAAACTTGGAAAAAGGTTTCAATCATTAGTGGTGTGAATCGCTAGCATCAATGGATGAGTTGTAGCAATGCCAAAGATTACTGATTTCATCGGATCTTGCTTGATGAAATTGAGGCATCGTTTAACACTGAAGGAGCATAAGGATGTGGCATTGTTTGGGGAAAGATTTGGAAATGGTCATACTTGCAATACTTTTGAGGATAGATGAAACATCTACAGATGTTTGATGTTTTCTAGAGGTGGAGTGCCTAAAATTGTAATGATGATGTTTTGGGTGAGGTAAGTTGGAGGATGGTTTGCGTGCTTTACAAATTTGATAAGATGAATAAAGAATAGTTCGACTTAATGAAGATCAAGGAAAGCTTCAAGCTGGAAGGAGGATTGAATCCTGTAAAGTCATTGATGCTCTCGTGAGAGCTCTGATGATGAAGAGCCTGGGTGGTGGTTTCAAGGAGTATGGGGGCGGGGCAAGAGATGAGGAGCATGGCTTCGTGCAATCCGAAGATCTGAAAAGCGCATGCCATGAGAGGCCAGCAGGCCACAATATTGCTGGATCTCATCACCTTTTCGGAGTTATAAGGCCGATTCAACTCTAGCACGAGAGTTGGCCTTCCTCCACACATATTCCTGCAATCATCGTCCAAAAATGAAAAATTTAAGAAATGCTTTTTAAAAGCTTTTTCGAATAATAGAAAGCCAAATGTTCTTTTCAAAGAACACACACTCACAATGTGTTTGAGAGGAGAGAACCTAAAGGAGGGGAGAGTAAGAAGAGAGGGCCCTTCTCTTGGAATTGTATTTTCTTATCTTTGAGAGAAAAGAAGAGGGTCACTTATTAGTTTATGGGGTTTTGTGTGTCAAAAATCCTACAAGTCTTTGATCCCTAGGGTTCACTGTTTAAACACGTCCACTATGAGGTATGAAGCTTGTAAGTAGTTATTTTTTCAAATTCATATTTTAAACCTTGTTCAAGGTTATAGATGCTTTACTTGGTGCGTGTTTTTCAATGTCATTGGGGCTACAAGAAGAGGCATAATTGTTCATTTGTGCTAGTGTTTCAGTTGTGTTATGGTTGTAAAGAATCGAAAATTTTCATTTTGTGTTGTACTTCACCGGCACTCCTTATCATCTCATTTTTTGTGTTGTGTGAGAGGATTCTTTTCGATCACTACTCACAAAACAGCATGTGGGTAAGTCTTTCAATCTTGTTCATTCAGATATTTGTGGTCTTATGCACTATCAGTGAATTAGGTGCTGCTAAGTGCTTTGTGATGTTCATTGATGATTACTCGCATAATGTTTGGGCCTATCCTATTAAGCAAAAGCCAAATGTTTTAGCTATAGTTAAATACTTTTTTGTCATGTTCCAAAGCTAATCTAGGTATAGGTTGAAATGCCTATGATCTGACAATGGGGGTGTATATGTCTCTAAAGCATTTATGGAGTTTTGTGATGAGAGGTGTATTAAGTATCAATTGATTGCCCCTTAGACCCAACCCTAGAATGGTATTGCAAAGCACATAAATATAATAATTTAAGAAAGAGTCTACAGTATGCTTAGTTAGGTAAGCTTACTATAGTACTTTTGAGCTTAGGTAATTACTATTACTGTAACAATTCATTTGATTAATAAATCCCCATGTACTGCTCTTGGTAATGGAGTTGCAGAGGAGGTATGGTATGGTAAACCTCCCTTATATGTGCACTTGCGTGTCTTTGGATATGAGGCTCTCTACCATATGTCAAAAGATAAATGCAATAAGCTAGAATCAAAAGTCTATAAAATGCATCTTTCTTGGAGATGGTGATGCAATTGAGATGGGCTATCACCTTTTAGATCCACATGCTTAAAAGGTTATCCATAGGGATGATGTCATATTCCATGAGGAAAATTTGCATATGAGACTAGAGCAAGTATAGGGTGATCTTTTAGGAGGATCCTCTTAACCAACCCCAATTAAATAGCTTCCTACAATTTTTTATGATGTGCTAGCTCAAGATCCACCTGTTATTTAAAATCATGACGTTGCATAGAGAGGATAGGTTGTAAAGGCTCTGCAATCTATCTTGAGATGCTCCATTATGTTGAGAAGTAAGCATGGGAACTCTCCTTATACTGGAGAGGATAAGGGTAGCTAGGTGTAAATGGACTGGAGGATAGGGGAAAGCCTAACCCTAACTCCTCCAAAGGCTATATAAACAGCCTAAAGTACACACTCACAGTTGAGGAGAGTGTACTAGTTGTACCTTGAACAACTGACTAAACAAGAACTTGTTCTTGTACTTGAGCTCTCTCTCTCCCTCTTGTGCACACTCTCTCATGCTTCCAGATTTGCAACATGGTATCAGATCCATCTCTGATCCTTCAACTTCCCTCAACTTCCCTACAGCATTAAGTGCACATGAGCCTTCATTTTCTAACTCTTACCTCTTGACCACCATATGCACAACCAGACCCACCTTTGATGGAGGACTTAGGGAGAACAAAGGAGGAGGTTTTAGCTGAAGGGATCTTCTAAGGAACTCTTCCCTAGCTCAAGGCGTGGCAGCCCAGCACCACAAACCCCCACATTGGCCATGCAGAAGGACAACATTGCAACAAACACAGATTCAGCACAGTTTTTTCAGGTGACCTGATACGAGCTAAAGCACGACTTGTAGAAGGTGCAATCAAGGCGACGACCATAGGGCTTTCAAAGCCCCTAGTGGGCTATCTCTGTCTAAGAGGGTTTGGAGAAATTCCTCCTATGGTGGTTGCTATCAGTCAAACCCTAACTGTGGGCTTTTGGCAGCCATAGCCAGGGAGCTTCAAGCTCACTCATTTTCAACTTTTCTCAACCTAGGCATTATCCACAATGATTTTAATAACTGAAAAACACTTGTCAAGATTTTTTCCTGCCTCGTGGAGCTTAAAAGTAGATTGCTTCTCAATCCATGGGCAATATTAAGCTTGTAAAGACCAACCTACATTATGAGTATTAGAATGGATGTTGGTAAGAGTGCTTCTTAGCACTACTGATGCATTCAACTGATGTTCCATACTATTTGATGCTGGTAAATCATATATATGAATGTTATTGTACTCTCCTCTGATTTATCCCATAGCATAGAGTTGATTGATAAGTCGTGCTCCACCAAGAACTCCTCTAATATGCGACATTATCAGGAAGAGTTTGAAGTCCAATCAAAGCTCACCTCATTGAAACCTAGGAAAACAATAAAGCTTAAACCATGAGTTATTCAAAGAACAAGACCTCCAAAATCCTATCTTGAGATATTACATATGTATGACTTCCAACCTTTTTCATCTCTACAGCTTTAAAGTTAGTTATCATTTGTAGGGCTATCAATTCTATTTTTTAATTGTAGTTGGCCACCTATAAAGGACTAGACACTGCCATTGCTCAAGGCAATAGGTAAGACCTTCCTATAATGGCCATGACCTACGCAAATATAAGGCCCCAAATTCACAAGTTCAATGGAAAAGATTTCCATCCTTGGCAAGTCTTGGTAAAATATAAAATGATGGAATGAGGCTACTGGCCCTTCATAAAAGGGACCAAAGTTATTGACCTATCCAATCCTCTTGATGTAGAAGATTGTGAAAGGGTTGAGGCCATCATCGTGCTTCATTGGGATGAATCATTAATTTATCATATTGACCGACTCTCCACTACCAAGGAGAAGTGGGATGAGCTTGAAAGGCTCTATGGGGCTATAAGGGAGGACTCCAAGATTTTTTTAAAGATTGAGTTTTTTAGCTTGCAGTACAAACAAAAGAAGATCTAAGCAAGTTTATTTCACATATCACTACAAGGATATGGAAATATAGCGATGGCACTTTTCGGCGCAAAATGGCAGCATCGCTATTTGCGTCGCTATTAGCATCGCTGCGATGCAAATAGCGATGGTACTCAAACAAAAAAAACGCAGGCCAAAACCCGAGTGCGTTATTTTACGTGCATAAATGAAAGAGAGAGCGAAAGGGAGAGCGAACATCTTGCATTTGAGAGGAAGAGGGAGAGAAAGAGAGAAAGAGGGAGAATGAAAGTTTCTCACTACCGCCGCCGCCATTCACAAAGAAGAGGAGAAAGTGTACGAAGGGCGAAGAGGAGCCGCCGAATCCTTCTTCGAGCCTTTACTGTGAGTGCATTGTTCATTCTTGCTTTGTTTTTTTGTTTTCTCTTTCTCTTTTACTTGTTTTTGTTAAAATTCATGTGTATTGAGAGAGGGAGAGGAAATGAGAGAGAAACAGAGGGAGAGGGAGAGGGAGGGAGAGGAAATGAGAGAGGGAGAGGAAGTGAGGGGAAATGAGAGAGGGAGGGAGAGGAAGAGAGGGAAACATTAAACATTATATGCAAAGAGAGAAAGAGAGGGAGAGGGAGAGGGAGAGGGAGAGGGAGAGGGAGAGGAAATGAGAGAGGGAGAAGGAAAGAAGGAACGAGAGAGAGAAGGAAAAAACATTAAAGATAATAGGGAAAGGAAGAAAGAGAGGGAGAGGGAGGGAGAGGAAATGAGAGAGGGAGAGGAAGAGAGAAAAGGAAAGAATGAACGAGAGAAAGAAGGAAAAAACATTAAACATAATAGGGAGAGGGAGGGAGAGGAAATGGGAGAGGGAGAGGAAGAGAGAAAAGGAAAGAAGGAATGAGAGAAAGAGGGAAAAAACATTAAACATAATAGGGAAAGAGAGAAACAAAGGGAGAGGGAGAGGGAGGGAGAGGAAATGAGAGAGGGAGAGGAAGAGAGAAAAGGAAATGAGAGAGGGAGAGGAGAGAGAAAAAACATTAAACATAATAGGGAAAGAGAAAAGGAGAGGGTGAGGGTGAGGGAGGGAGAAGAAATGAGAGAGGGAATAATAGGGAAAGAGAGGGAGAGGGTGAAGGAGGGTGAGGAAATGAGAGAGGGAGAGGAAGAGAGAAAAGGAAATGAGAGAGAGAGAGGAGAGAGAAAAAACATTAAACCGGTTTAGGGAAAGAGAGAAAGAGAGGGAGAGGAAGAGGGAGAGAAAGGAAAGAGAGGGAAACATTAAACATAATAGGGAAAGAGAGAAAGAGGGAAAAAACATTAAACATAATAGGGAAAGAGAGAAGGAGAGGGAGAGGGAGAGGAAATGAGAGAGGGAGAGGAAGAGAGAAAAGTAAATAAGGAACGAGAGAGAGAGGGAAAAAATATTAAACATAATAGGAAAAGAGAGAAAGAGAGGGAGAGGGAGAGGGAGCGAGAGGAAGAGAGAAATAAAAATGAGAGAGGGAGAGGAGAGAGAAAAAAGGAGAGAGAGAGAGAGGAGAGAGAAAAAACATTAAACATAATAGAAAAATAGAGGAAGAGAGGAAGAGAGGGAGGGATAGGAAATGAGAGAGGGAGAGGAAGAGAGAAAAGGAAAGAAAAAACAAAATACTATGGTTGTTGAAGGATGATGATAGACTGACCGGAGATGTGGTGGTGGTTGAAAATGGGATAGAAAAAAGAATGGATGCTACAATGGAGAAGAAAGTGAATCACTTTTGTATGTTGCACCATGCCTCTATGGAGACGTGGCTCGCCAGGTACTAGTAAGCTAGGCAAGATCGAGATAAAGCATGATCTAAATTTTGATGTAGTACGCACCATCGACCGATGGTTGCATGGAGCCTTGACCGCAGCGTCTCGCGAAGGGGCAGAGGTCTCAACTGAGGAGTGGAAATTCTCGAGGGGATGTAGTCCAAAGGTAATGACGTGTTTAGGGTTTGTCGTATCTGTATTTTATATGCGATAAATAATTGAGTGTTTCAATGTACAGTACAAAATATATAGTGCAGCGTGGTAGCACGGACTGCATTTCCGTGTGGAGCGTATTGACAAAATGTGCTCCACAACAGATTGTGGTATCATGGCAAGGTTTGAGCAAGAGAGTCGACGACGAGCAACGGATCCAAACACGGTTATAGATAAGATGGAGTATTTTGGAAACTTGCAAAGTATTGTTACGGTGGATTACCCTAGCTTCTCCATGATACTATTCGATGTGCAATGGTTCAAAGTGGTACTTGAAGGAGCTGAAGCAATAGTTTGATGAGGTCCATCTGGATTCCTCGAAATAGATTTCGAAAAAAAATGGACGGATTTGCGCGACACCTTTGTGTTGCCGGCCCATTGTGAACATGTACATGAACTCGTTTGTTTATTAATTGTATTACGATATGGTACATGTCACAATAGTTAAATCTCTCTTGTACATATTTGTGAACATATAATCTTCTATCCAAACCCCGACAACCTCGATTAAGAACGAGGTAGACTCATCCTTTTGTGGTGACATGTCTATCGACCTTTCAATTTATACCGAGTTGTATCAGAAGATTGATATGGGACCATAGGATACTTCGTACTTGGAACATCCACTTACTCAATTCGTTGACTAATCGCTTATAAGGGTACATAAGATATGCATTTTAAGTAAGATCATTTTTTTAAGATTTATATTACCGTGCTTTGTATGATTTAAATTGATTATGCTAACATCATTTTTTGTTTGTGCAGGTGACCTTTGTGGATACTTAGACCATCAGGATGAGTCAAGGGATGAGCGATCAGGAGTTGTAGGATATCTTCACGCGCATGTCTCCAGATCAGATAGCGAGATTCAGAGACATGGCAGACCAGGAGCTCTCTCGGACATCGTCAAGCTTCTCTATTAAATCTACTTCGGCACGATCAAATGCTTCAGTTTCGAGCAGACGAGGTCGATGCTCTAGACTTGGGCCAGAAGGAGAGAGTGCTTTAGGATCGGGGGATGCTCCAAAGATAGGGATGCAGTGAGCCCATGGTCGGCTCGCGATACAAGTGCTACTCCTCGCTGTTGAGATATCGAGCTCCACTCGTGATACGCCAGGGTGACCGTTGTATATTTATGTCACCGACTTGTCAGTTGCAGACGCGGTTGGTACACCGCCCATGAATAATAGCTACATGATAGCTATCCTTATCTACTCTAGTTCGTGGCTCAGTTAGTATGCCACCTTAGTTAGTTGAGTTTGGTTTGAGACCCATATATAGGGTTCTTCTATTTCTTTGTACTTGAGTTCTTTTGGCTTACACAACTAAGAAGAGGAAAACTGTTTTCAGCCTCCACCCTTGTGTGTCTTCCCCCATTGTGCAAGCAAGAAAGCTTCAAGCGAGACTCCTTCCTTCTCTCCCACAATCTTGACATGGTATCAGAGCCTTGTTCGTGGTAAGGAGCTCAAGAAAGCAAGCCAAGCTCGCGGTGGTCTGGTAAGAGGAGCAGTGTTGCTTTCATTTCCTGTTTTGGGAGCAGATCTCTGCAGGTAGCACAGCCGGAAATTGCAGGAGTGCATTGTCTCAGGTTGAGACGCCTTTCGCGGTGAAGCAAGAGGGCAGTATATGCTGCGGGACGGGGCTTTAGCCCTCGGCGACCTTGTTTTTTTGATTTGAGGCCATTTCGGGGCCTGTTTTGCAGATGGAAGTTTTCTGCACGCACTCAAGAAAAGGCTCAGTTCTATGCTGTGCGACCACTGTTCTACAGGTCGGTGAAAAGTTACTGTAGAAATTGCATCGTATGCTTGTGCGCAGAGACATTGGGAGTTTCAGAATCATCCTTGGTTCCTGTTTATGCAAAATCGTCACTAGGAAGTGACTGTGTAGTCAAATACCACTTTCGCCAGTTTTGCAGATTTGCCCTTGTGAGGGTGAAGCTGTGTTTTTTGTAGTGACAGAATTTCTTGCAGTATTCTGTAATGGCGTCTGATTCTCTTTCACAGATTGTCACTGAAAAGCTTGACAAGAACAACTTCCAGGCATGGAAGTTTAGAATGACGAATTTCCTTATGGGAAAAGGATATTGGGAATTTGTTGCAGGAAATGAAGAAGAACCAGTTCTTCCTGATGTTCCCAATCAACAACAAATGCAGGCATTTAAAACATGGCATGAGAGAGCCAGGAAAGTTATGTATTGGCTGTCTATCAGTATTTCAGACTCTATGATTGTGCATATTCAGGATGCAAGTACGCCAAAGGAGGCATGGGATACTTTGTCAAAAATGTATAGCACAAATACGCAAGCCAGGAAAATGCAGCTCAAGCAAGAGTTGCATAATGTGCAAAGAGAAAGTATGAGCATCAACGACTACCACATGAAGGTGAAGAAGATTGCAGATGCACTTGCTTCCATTGGGTCGCCAGTGGAAGATGATGATTTAGTTTCCGTGACCTTGAATGGTCTAGGAAAGGATTATGCACAGTTTCGGACATCCATTTCAGTTCGTGAAAGATTTCCTGATTTTGAGGAGTTGATTGCTCTTCTAATTTCTGAGGAACAGAGAAATGGTGGTGCATCTTCTTCAGGAGGAACTTCAAAAGAAGCTGTCTTCTACTCAAATGCTGGAAGAGGTAGAGGCAGAGGTAGAGGAGGCCGATTTGGAGGCCGTGGCAGAAATCAGAATATGCAGCAAACTCAAGAAAACCAGTCCTATGGAGGAGGACGTGGTAACTCTAGAGGCAGGGGGAGCCAAAGAGGTCGTGGTGGATGGCAAAGAGGCCAAAATGCAAACAGTAATGTTGAATGCTACTACTGTGGTAAAATGGGTCATATGGCTAAAGACTGCTATAAAAAGCAGAATGACATCATGAATGGAAAACTGCAACAAGGGAATTATGCATCTTCTAGTAGACAGGGTGATGACAGAAATGAGCATTTGTTCATGGTGCAGCACATGAACAATTCTATGACAAGTGCAGAAGAAAGCAATGATGTATGGTATGTTGACTCAGGTGCATCAAACCACATGACAGGTCATGCAGAATGGATGGAGGATGCAAGGAAAATGGAAAAACCAGGATTTGTGGAGACTGGTGATGATACTGCACATCCTATTGTGCAGATTGGAAAAATTCCCTTGTCTATGCAGGGTGGGAAAAAGAAATACCTGTCTGATGTATTTCATGTCCCGAATATCACCAAGAATCTGGTTTCAGTTGGTCAAATGGTTGAACAGGGCTTGCAGGTCAGATTTAATCCTCATGGATGCTTTGTTGAGGATATGAAAAATAAAGGTCGCTTGATAGCAAAAGGAAAGAAGAAGGGCAGAATGTTTACATTGGATGCAGACATGTCTGAATTGAGTGTAGCAATGTTTGCACATGGGACCGGTGTAGTTGCAGATATTGATATCTGGCATAAACGCATTGGTCATGTTAATGTACAGCGACTTAAATCAATGCAGGCCCAAAATATTGTTGCAGGATTGCCCAAATTCAAGGTTGCAGAAATGCATAAGGTATGTGAAGCCTGTCAGTTTGGAAAACAGGCAAGGAAACCATTTCCTAGACATGTTCAAGAGAGTGAGAAGCCATTGGAATTAATTCACTCTGATGTGTGGACAACTAAAGCTGCATCTCTTGGAGGCTGTCATTATTTTGTCAGTTTTATTGATGACTATAGCAGAAAAGTTTGGGTGTATTTTATGAAAAAGAAAAGTGAAGTTTTTGGGCATTTCAAAACTCTTAAAGCTATGGTTGAAAAAGAAACAGGCTTGCAGATAAAATGCCTAAGGTCAGATGGAGGGGGAGAGTACCTCTCAAATGAGTTTGCAAAGTTCTTGCAGGAGCATGGCATAAAGCAGCAATATTCATGCAGTTATACCCCACAACAAAATGGAATTGCAGAAAGGAAAAACAGGCATATTGGAGAGGTATCTCGTGCCATGCTCAATGAAAAAGACTTGCCAGATTTTTATTGGGCTGAAGCAGTTGCTACAGCAGTCTACATAATGAACAGGACTCCCACTGCAGCAATACATGGAATGACTCCAGAGGAGAGGTATACTGGTAGGAAACCAGATATTTCTCATTTGAAAATTTTTGGTTGCATTGCCTATGTACATGTGCCAGATGAGCTGAGATCCAAGTTGGATCCAAAAGCTGAGAAGTGCATCTTTATTGGTTACTCTCTGCAGCAAAAAGGGTATAGATGCTATAACCCTTCTACTCGTAAGTTTACAGTGAGCAGAGATGTTGTTTTTGATGAGATGAGTAGCTGGTATAAACCAGTAAATGTGATTGATGATGAAGATGCACAAAATGGTAATGCTACACAGAATTCACAGCAGCAGTCACAAAATATTAGTGGACCTGGAGCGTCCTCTAGCAGTGGTTCACATTCTTCGCCATGGACAGGCAGATTGAGATCAGGAGAATCTTCTCAAAGCAATGCAGATAGTGGTATGCAGGTATCACGAAAAGGAAAAGAGAAGGTTGATCAGCCCATGTTTGATGTGAATGCAGGTCACTCTTATGTGGATGGTGAATCCAGTGGCTCAGAACAGAGCATTGATGATGAGTTGGGTATTCCTTCTATTGTTACACCTGGAGTAAGGAAGACCAGGGATGTTTTGAGAGCACCTGGGAGTGAACCTACTTTGCGCAGGTCTACAAGAGCTAGGTATCCTGTGGATAGGCTGAAATATGATGGATTTACAGCCATTCACTATGCATATATGGTCAAAGTGATACAGGAACCAGAACCCACATCTTTTGAGCAAGCCATGGGAAAAGAAAAATGGGAGAAAGCCATGGATGAAGAAATGGATGCCTTGGAAGCAAATGCTACATGGGAGTTAGTACCTTTGCCTAAAGGTAAGAATGCAATTGGCTGTAAGTGGGTTTATAAGGTGAAGCACAATGCTGATGGTTCTGTGAACAGATACAAGGCAAGATTAGTAGTCAAGGGGTATGCACAAACATATGGCATTGACTATGAAGAAACATTTAGTCCGGTTGCAAGGATGGCAACCGTAAGAGCAGTCATTGCTATGGCTGCATCAAAGGGATGGTCTTTACATCAGATGGATGTAAAGAATGCCTTCTTGCATGGTGATTTGCAAGAAGAGGTCTATATGGAGCAGCCACCAGGTTATGTGCATGCTGTTCATCCTGAGTTTGTTTGCAGGTTGAAGAAAGCCTTGTATGGCTTGAAGCAAGCACCTAGAGCATGGTCTGACAAGATAGGACAGTATCTTGTCACTATTGGCTTTCAGATTTCCAAGGCAGATTTCTCACTTTATGTGAGAAAAATAGAGAAAGGTATTATGCTGCTTGTCATTTATGTTGATGATTTGATTATGACAGGTGACAGTGATGAAGATATCCTTCATGTGAAAATGCTATTGAAGCAGAAGTTTGAGATGAAGGATTTGGGAGAGCTGCGTTATTTCTTGGGCATTGAGGTGATTAGATCACCAAGTGGGATACAGCTCTTGCAGAGGCAGTATGGATTGGACATGCTGTCCAAATATGGGATGACAGGCTGTAAGCCTATTTCAGTTCCTTTGGAGCAAAATGTGAAGCTGAGCACAGATGCAGGTGAGCTTCTAGAAGACCCTACTATGTACAGACGCATAGTAGGAAGTTTGATTTATATGACTATTACCAGGCCAGATTTGAGCTATGCTGTTGGATTGGTAAGTCAATTTATGCAGGCTCCAAGGAAACCACATTTGGATGCGGCTAGACGCATACTTAGGTATGTGAAGTCCACATTGCAGTATGGACTATTTTATGAGACTGGGGTTCAGATACAGTTGCATGGATACACTGATGCTGATTGGGCTGGTAGTATTTCTGATAGACGATCTACCAGTGGATATGTATTCTCTTTTGGGAGTGCTGCAGTCACTTGGAGCAGCAAGAAACAGCCTACAGTTGCCTTGTCGAGCACAGAGGCTGAGTACAGGGGTGCAGCAATGGCTGCATGTGAGGTAGCTTGGTTGCATAAGCTACTTTATGATATGCATCAGTCTACAGATGGGCCATTTGTCATTTATTGTGACAACATGAGTAGTATACACTTGGCAAATAACCCAGTCTATCATGCTAGAACAAAGCACATTGAGGTGCATTATCACTATGTGCGAGAGAGGGTTTTACTAGGTCTTATTGATCTAGTTTATGTCAGCACAGAGGATCAGGTAGCTGACATATTCACGAAGGCATTGGGCGCAGAGAAGCTGCGCAAGTTCAGAGACCTGCTTGGTGTGCAGGAATTGGGATTGAGCTCGAGGGGGAGTGTTGAGATATCGAGCTCCACTCGTGATACGCCAGGGTGACCGTTGTATATTTATGTCACCGACTTGTCAGTTGCAGACGCGGTTGGTACACCGCCCATGAATAATAGCTACATGATAGCTATCCTTATCTACTCTAGTTCGTGGCTCAGTTAGTATGCCACCTTAGTTAGTTGAGTTTGGTTTGAGACCCATATATAGGGTTCTTCTATTTCTTTGTACTTGAGTTCTTTTGGCTTACACAACTAAGAAGAGGAAAATTGTTTTCAGCCTCCACCCTTGTGTGTCTTCCCCCATTGTGCAAGCAAGAAAGCTTCAAGCGAGACTCCTTCCTTCTCTCCCACAATCTTGACACTCGCTCTCATGGCAGTTCCAGAGAGCATGGCTCAGGTGGTCGCTGTGGAGGCACGGACGCGGTGTCTCTGTCTCGTCGTTCTACTAAAGTTACGTCACCTCCGAGATTTGTCACACCTGTGGGGACGTCTACTCCAGTCACTCCTGCTTTTTCTTAGCCATCTACAGGTGGCACCCCTATGGATGCTACTCCGATAGATACTAACCTAGTCGGTACACCAGATATACAGGGGTCTCCTGGATATGCCCAGGAGTGTAGTTGCAGGTGGGAGAGAACCCATCTTAGGCGTACCCCAGAGGGATATGCCTACCTTGTAGATGATATATCAGGAGCCATCATGATGAATAATGAGGGGAGGAGTGTGATAGCTCGCATGAGAGTTGTACCAGCAAGTTTTTTGGCACAACGTCTTGGATCATTGAAAAAACATACCGAAGGGGAGCAAGGACTACATAGTAGCATCCTTGCATGAGGAGTTTCTGGTACCACCCGCAGCAAATAGGTTTTCTATGGATTGGATGATGGAGTACATGCGTGCACATATATCACACAGACGATCGAACACACGCAAGGCACTCAAGAGTGGGGCTGCAAAGCCCGAGTGGCTAGACGCGGACAACTAGCGTCGACTGAGGGAGGAGGCTGGATGTTGGAGACAGCAGCGCGAGGCGGCGAGGGCACGACTAGAGGCCAAAGTGGTCCATCATCTTGGGAGTGACAGCTACAGGACATATCTGGAGGACTTTGTAAGTTTTTGTTTTGTTTTTCTTGCTTATTTTTTTGCAATATCCTTTGTACTGACAATCGTGTTTCTAACAGTTAGTATTTTATTTCCTTTGCAACACTCCATTACAAATCGCAATCTGACCGGCCTTGAGACTTGATATGCAAAGAGGCATGGTCTCACTGCATTGATCGACCGATTGTATGGACGTGGCGACCGATTGTATGGACGTGGTGGCCGATTGTATGGATGTGGCGGCCCTGTAAGTCACTCATCTTTCTTGTTCGTAATTACCATGTTTAATTAGAATGCATTATTGTATGGTGGACTAATATGTAGTTGTTTCTTTTTTTGCAGAGTCCGTTCGATGCTCCTTTGTGGCGGGACGAGCTTTCAGATAGTGATGATCTATAGCTCGCCCTTGGATCCCTGGAGCTCACACACCCTTATTTTTTGGTCACATGATCTATATAGACATTTTCTATGTAGCAGTGATATCTTGCCATGATTGTACCAGTCGCTTTCATTATGCAATCATGTATTTATTTCATGTATCAATGTTATGATTTAAGTACACTTTGTCTTTATTTACACGAGCATTGTACATAGTGTAGAAACTATTTTGTATGGCCCAAATAAAGCACATAGTGCTATATGTGGCTGCCCTGCCACAATTTTTTTTCCCTATTATCGTCGCTATTAGCGTCGTAAATTTACCTGCATGCGTCGTTCTTAGCATCGCAAAGCGTCTTATCAGTATTGTTATTTGCATCGGTATCATATCGACGCAAATAGCAACGTTGATAACGACGCTAATACCAACTATTCTATGGCATCACCAATAATGATGCTTTTTATGATGACAGGGGCAAATTTTTTTATTTACATTTTTGTCGCTTTTAATGTCGGTATAAGGCCTATATCTTATGGTGTATGAAGGGGTTCATGGTACAGCTGGCCTCCATTCAAGCACCAGTTCATGATGAAGATGCCATTTCCATTCTTCTGAAGTCTATGAAGAAGGTCTTTCCCACTCTTGTGACTACCCTAACTAATATCCCAAACCCAACCTTGGCAAGTACCATCCAGTCATGCCTAGATGAAGAGAAGAGAAATCATACTGAAGATACTTTAGCATTTACTTCCTGTGAGCAAGTGTTAGTCCATACAGCTTCTACTAAGTGCTCCTTTTGTCACAAAAAAGGGCATATGCTAAGCAATTGCTGGAAGAAATATCCTAACAAAATGAAGTGCAATAAATGCAAAAAGATCACGCATATCACTAGTCCCAGCGTTCCAAAAGTACCTAAGGAATTGGAGGCCAAATTTGCCTCCCAATCCACAGATGGCCAACTCTTTTGAGTCTTGTAACACTCTCTACCTATATAACCTTTTTTTGTAGCCTAAGGCATCTCATTGTGGATTAAGGGGGGGCATCCTATCATGCTTTATCCAATGTCATCTAGCATTGAGGGGGGGCATTGAGAAGTAAGCATGTGAACTCTCCTTATACTAGAGAGGATAAGGGTAGCTAGGTATAAATCGATTGGAGGACAGGGGAAACCCTAACCCTGACTCCTCCAAAAGCTATATAAACAACCTAAAGTACACACTCATAGTTGACGAGAGTGTACTAGTTGTACCTTGAACAACTAACTAAACAAGAACTTGGTCTTGTACTTGAGCTCTCTCTCTCCCTCTTGTGCACACTCTCTCATGCTTTCAACTCTGATTTGCAACACATTAGAGCCTCATATCCTCCCAATTGTTTTGAGCCCTCTATGTGTTATGTCATGGTGACAAATGTTGGTGAGTCTCTATGAGGAGGCTATGCATAGAAGTGATAGTCACTCTTGGGAGAGGGTCGTGCAGTCTAAGTATGATTCACTATAGAAAAATCGTACATGGGATTTGGTTCCTTTATGCAATGAAAAACATGCATTTCCATGTAAGTGGTATATAAGTTGAATAGTACCATGGTTGGCCTAAGCTAGTTTTGATGAGATACTTCTCTTAGGAAAGAGGCCAAGATAAGTAAAAGAAATTTTAAATTCCATATTTTTAATGGGTAACGTGATGGAAAAATTATTCTTACTTTCATTAGTCTGTTTGATGACTATTTTCATGAAGAGCAATATGCTGAAAAAGATAAACTTAAATGCATCACTAACCATTTAGCAGACAGAGTATCATTATGGTGGACTATTGTCCATAAGAGTGTTGATTGTCTCTCTACTTGGGAAGCCTTTCAAAAGAAAATTTTGAAGAAGTTCCTTCCGTCTCAATTCCATGAGAAAGCCATCAACAATGGGATCTCGTGTAACAAAGAGCTCGTGAATCCATCCCACAATACACTGAGCGTTTCTAGAGTGCCTTACTTCAACTTTGAATGCTTGAAGATGTCCCTGAGATGACCCACAAGCGCAAGTACATGTCCAGTTTGCTTGGTCGCTTCTATGTGAAAGTGAATATTTTCAAACCAAAGACTTTGGAGAATGTGATTTCTTTAGCACAAGATGCGGAGGATAAAATTCATGGATGAGAAAAGTGACCACAACAATTTTTGGTTACTAGTAACTTTGGTACAAAGCAATTCAATTCTAACTTCCGAAAATTCAATCAAAATCGCTTTGTTCCTTCTTCTTTCCGTAAACCCTGGACTCGACCTCCTGCTTTACCATCAACTGCTAATTCAAACCCTAAGCCTTCCCTCCAGCCAAATCCCAATATTGCCCTTACCAACAATGTCTTCAAAGCAAAGCTTATGGTTTGCTACAAGTGTCATTAGCGACACTTAGCAGCGAGCTGTTAGTCCAAGAAGCAAGCTGCTCAAATCAATTATTTGGGAGTAACTGATGACGAGGACCATGAAGATATGCTAGAATTCACTAAAGATAATGATAATATCGGTAATGCTTTAGATACTTTACAAGGTATGCCAAATCCTCATTCGTTATTAACAATGAAATGTTTTGTGCATAGTCAAGAAAAGATTGTTTTGCATGATGATGGAAGCACCCATGATTTTATTTTCGCAAAGTTGGTAAAATAATTGAATTTATCTGCTGCTCCAACTCATTATTGCATAAAGGTTGCATTCTTGGGCACTAGATACAATGTTACACAAGAAGTGTATGATTTTGAGATTAAAATCGATGATTATGTTGAGCACATAAATTTCTTGGTTGTGCCTTTGCAAGCTAGTGATATTATTTTAGGAATGCCTTAGCATCACAAATATAACCTTGACATAGATTATTCCACACATTCCATGAAAATTCATTTTAACGGAAACCAAATCACATTGCATGGATTGCACACCCTTGATAATTTTCCACTGCTTAGTTACACACAGGCTAAACATTCATTGAAAAAAGTAGTAAATCATATTTACTATGGGTGAATGAAATTGAAGCTAAGAAAAATAAGATGCATCTTGGGCATGCACAATTGCTTTCACAGTTTAAAGATTGTTTTGCTTTGCTGATTTACCACCTCGTTTACCACCTACATGTCTTGAAGACCATAAAATAGATTCAATCCTAGGTTCTCAACCACCATGTAAAGCACCTTATAGACACAATTAGATTGAACAAAAGAAAATCCAGACACAAGTTGAGGAGTTGTTGAACCGAGGACTCATTAGGCCCAATAGTTCTCCTTTTGGTGCACCTGTCCTATTAGTTAAGAAGAAAAATAATACCTATATGATGTGCATTGACTATCGTGCCCTTAAAAAAAATCACTGTTAAGAATAGATATCCGATCTCCAGGGTAGACGACCTCATGGATAAACTACAAGGAGCCACTATTTTTAGCAAGATAGATCTCAAGTCTGGATATCATCAAGTACGCATGGATACACTTGACATTTTTAAGACTACATTTAGAACTCAGTTTGGTCATTATGAATTTCTTGTTATGCATTTCGGTTTGACCAATGCACCAGCTACATTCAGTCATATGATGAACCATATATATTTGAGGTATCAGAATTGTGTGATTATTTTCTTTGATGATATTTTGGTTTTCAATAAGCATGAGAATGAGCATTGTGAACATCTATCTTTAGTTTTCAAATTGTTGAAAGAGAATCAATTGTATGCTAACCTTGACAAGAGTGAATTTTTCCAAACCCAAATTGAATACTTAGGTCACATTGTTTCTTCTGATGGTATTCGCATTGATCCTAAAAAGATAGAGGCAATTTTGAATTGGCCAATCCCTAAAAATGTGCATGAGTTACGTTCTTTCTTAGGCCTTTCCAGCTTTTATAGAAATTTGTAAGAAATTTTTCATTGCTTGCATTGCCTTTGACGAAATTGTTAAAGAAAGGTGTTGTGTATCATTGGTCTGACAATCAGCAAAAGCCTTTTGATTTGTTGAAACATGCTTTAACACATGCACCCATCTTGCAATTACCTGATTTTAGTCGACCATTTTTCCTAATAGTCATTGATGCTAGGGGATTAGGAATAGGAGTTGTCCTCATGCAAGATTCACATCCCATAGCCTATTCTAGTTACAAACTTAAACCTTCTGACTTGAAGTATTCCACCTATGATAAAGAATTGTTAGCTATAGTTCAAGCCTTACGTCAATGGAAACACTATCTGATGGGATCCAAATTTATGATTAAAACTGACCACAGCAAAGTATGAAACATCTCCTTAGTTAGCCACAAATTTCTGACCACTATATTAAATAGGCTAATTTCATTCAAAGTTTTCATCCACTTATCCAATATCAGCCAGGAAGAGAGAATGTTATTGTCAATGCATTGAGTAGGAGACCAAGTATCCATAATATTTCCATTCTATCCTTTGATTCCCTTACTCCTATGAAGGATACCTATGACCATGACCCCAGTTTTCAAGCTGATTGGAACAAGTTAGTTGCTAATAACTGCATTCCAATTGATTCTTTATCTTATTCTGATGGATTTATGTTTTGTGAGAAAAGATTGTGTCACTGTTCAATTTAGATCATTTGTGTTGCACAAAATTCATTGTCCTCCATATCAAGGTCATAGAGGCATTATTTCCACTTCAAGAACATTGGTTGAAGATTTTTACTGGCCGCAAATGGAATCTGATGTTTCTAACTTTATTTCTGAGTGTTTAATTTTCCAAAGAGTCAAATGACACCATGGTAAGCAATATGGTTTGTTAATGCCTTTATCGATTCCTGACCGTCCATGGAAACATTTTTGAATGGATTTTATAACTAGTTTGCCTAATACACAAGCTAATCATGATATGATTTGGATTATATTAGATCGATTTAGTAAACAAGCATATTTTCTACCATGCAAGAAAACATTGACTGCATCTCAAGCTGCACAATTGTTTTTGAAGACTGTTTTCACTAATCATGGGTTGCCAAAAGTTATTATTTCTGATCATGATTCTAGATTTTGTAATAATTTTTGGACTACTTTGTTTGCTAATTTGGGTACTAAGATTGATTTCTCATTTGCATTCCATCCTGAAACCAATGGCCAAAGAGAAGCTACTAATAGTATAATTCTAGATCTTTTGCTTGCATATACAATTTCAAAACCACAAACATGGGACATACACTTGCATCTACTTCAATTTGCAGACAATAATACACCACACATAGCTACTCATAAAGCACCTTTTGAAATCATTAATGGACATAGATTGCCTACATCTATCACATCATTGTCGAATAAAGTTAAAGTTGTTGATGATATTGCCAATACGCATGCTACTATTTTTACTTTATGTTGCTACCCTTTCTATGCAGAATGCCTTTCATTGTGAAGTAAGCCACAGAGAAAAACCATTAGAGCCTCTCTAGTAGGCTAGTTATAGCCTTCTACTGCAGTTGCATAAGCCCCTCAAAAGATAGTCAAAACAAAACATAAAGGCATAATCCTAGAGGCATAGATATCAAATATGAAGTAAGTATGATGGACAAAGACAGAAACAAAGTCTGGCAGTTGAAACATCAAAATCACTCATGAGCTAGGAGGCTCATGAGCATCATGGCAATCAGTAACTGACTACTCCTAATCATGCTACTCATGAGATCCAAGAGGTAAAACATCCATATCATAAATCTTATCCTCTGTAAGCTCCCTAATCTGCACCTGCTTATGAATATCATGCAATACATCATTAATATCAGCCTTGATAGCATCAACATCAGAAGACCAATTTTTAGCATGATCTATGAATAATAATGAAGAAGAAGATGGATGAGAGAACATTGCTTTGTTCTTGATCCACCCCTTTACCATTTTCTCTCTCTCTCATGAACATTTAACATGGTATTAGAGCATGGTCTTGTTGGAGCCCAAGTGTAAGTGGGAGCTGAATGTGGACCATGCTTTAATACCATGTTAAATGTTATTAGATAATTTAACATGGTATTAGAGCATGGTTTAACTATTGTCTGTGAAGGAAATATCTCTATAAATGGATAGGTAAAAGGTATGCATTTTATGTGTCTCTTGGTTAGGGCAACCTTTTAGGAGATAGAGAGAAAGTGCTCTAGACCAATAGGAGCAAAGCCTTCGTAATGAAACTTCTATTTTTAAAAATATAAAAAATCATTTTACATACACACACACACATACATATATAATATTACAAATTTGAATTATCAATATCTATTTTAGCCTCTTATATTTGTGATTATGACATTCTTTCCATTAATGATATACATGCTCAGCCACTTTTATTTAATGATATGTCTAGATTAATGATAATGATTAGTTTAATCTAAATTCAAATCAGTAAAACTCTTGGCACTTATTTTTTTCCCTTCTTTGTGGTAGCCTTGTCCTCTCTCTCTCTCTCTCTCTCTCTCTCTCTCTCTCTCTCTCTCTCTCTCTCTACCATGGACACATAAATTCGACCTTCAATAAGGCATCCAAGCTCCCAAATCGCATCCATATCAGTGTTTAACTCATTCCAAAAAGATGGAAAATGGATTCTTACAATCATTAGAAAAGGAAATTGGATTACCATGCAGTAACCAAAACGTGGGAAAAGGCAAAGATATGAGAGCTCATTCATCTCTATTTGGAAGTTTAGGATTCGAGATTTCAAGCTTGAAGTAAATAAAAATAGCATAGAAGAGGTACTTGTGCAACATGTGTTTATGCCTAGAGAGCTATATTTGGAACCTCAAACTTCAAATCTTCCAATGCATAGACCAAATTGTAAAATATTGATTCTTAAAGTCTTTCTTTTCTTGAACTTGGTTTAAGGTTTCCCATTATAACATTTTTTGTTTATCTTGTAGATGTCTATCCCTCTAATCTTAAGGAATGGCAACTCGTCGAGTTTATTGTTGATGTTATTGATGTTATGCATGGTTCGATTGGAGAAAAAATGTACAAAGGTAAAAAAAAGAAGTTAGTGCTTGCAAAGAATGAAATATTCTTTTATGACCATTCTTATATTGTCCCCATGCAATACAATTATTGGGGATCAATATCCCCCCTTCCTTTGCCCGATTTTCCAAGCTTTGAGTGGCCTTTGCCAAGTCCAGCTACTAGTAAGGGCTATAGATGTAAAATATTTTTTGAGATACACAAGGCATTAAAACCTAATATCTCAAATAGGCTAAGCAAAGTTACTTTGTTCATGCCTATTAATATATTTTTCAACTTTTTTTCTAATGTTAAGATAAGAATATCAAAGTCCATGCTTTCAGTGAAGAGACTAACATCATATGATCATGCTATGCAATTTATTGTTTGATGAAGGATGGGACACTAGGACATAAGGAAATTTTATAGTTATTATAGATCAGGACTCTACAGCTTGTAAATATATGATTTCTACTTGAAATTTCATCCTTAGCTTTTATTATAGTAGATGGCATTATGTTGGTGGTATTCTAGTTGCTTTAGACCAAAATCTTGATAATTTTAGCAAAGATCCTATAGTGTATCTTGATGTTTGGTTCAATGAGGACATTTTGCAATCCTAAAGGTTAGATCATCATGTACACTTCATCAAGTGAGCATGGATTTATAGAATAAAGATATTGAAATTACCATGCTCATTTGTGTTCCAACTTAATAACAAACGAGTAAGTTTTTATATCATATTATATCCACTTAGATGTATATCTAATTCCACTTTCTAATTAATAAACATTTGTAACATATTTTTTACAAATATTAGTGAGGAGAGAGAAGAATATACAATGCAAGGATACTGAAGCAAAGATCTCTTTATTATAAATATAAAATACATGTATAAATTTTGTGGCAAAATTTTGTCGGCTATCTCCATGACTTATACACACAAGGGCTTACAGGCAAAGCTACATCTTTTTTTAAGAACTTTTCTTAGGAGAAGGGACATCCTTTCTAGGAGTCCTTTTGCCTTTCTTTGATACTCTAGCTGCCTTGGGTATCAAAGGGGAGTTCATGCATTACACACCTAGTAAAGGAATGGAGATAGTGAGCATCAATATGAAAGCCTATTGCTAGAAAAATATAGTGAGTAAAAATAAATTTTGGTAAATTATACCTCATCCCAGCAAAGAAGAATAGAGTCATTTACTTCTCTCATTTTATTCTTGAGGATTTGAACACAATCAGAGTCAAAAAATACCATATTTGATCTTTTGTTAATATCACAAGGCAAAAATCAATAGACATTGAAGTCCTTAAGGGTCACCCCTTTCAAGAATGTAGGTAGCTCTTCTTCAAAAGATGGGAGCTACTCTACTTCCTTTTCTTCTGCCTTCTTCCTTTTATACTCCCTCCATTTATCTGCCTACTCTTCTATGCCTTTTCCTCTTTCTCATGTAGTCTTGTGTCCTTTTCATGGGTGACATCTTCAACCTTAGGACCTGGATCACCTTTGTTTTTTCTATATGGAGTCACATTTAAAATATTGAAAGTCTTTACATCAGAAAAAAAAGGGAAACTGGCTTAAGGACCTTTAAAATCCTGTATCTCAACCTCCTAAGAATTATCATGTCTTTGTCTATAAGTGTAAGCCTATGTGCATGAGCAACATAGATGTAGGAATCTTGAAAAAACTCAATCAAAAAATCTTCTACAGCCTCCTAAATGCAATTGAGAGCTGCCCGAACTAGTCTGGGTATATGCTGAAATGCCTACAATTTGACAATGGAGGTGAGTATGTATCTAAGTCTTTGAGAAGTTTTGTGATGAGAGGGATATAAGCATCAATTGCCCACCCTGTACACCCCACCCCCAAATGATATGGTTAAGCATATGTATTGGATGATTTAAGAGCGAGTTCATAGTATGCTTAGCTAAGCAGGCTTACCACCACTTTTGGGCAAATGAAATTACTATTGCCGTACATTTTATTAATTGATCTCCATGCACTACTCTTGACTATCAGATTGCAAAGGAGGCATGGTCTGAAAAACCTCTATCATATGCTCATTTGTGTGTCATTGGTTGTGAGGCTTTTTGCCATGTTCCTAGGGACAAGCGCAATAAGTTGAATTCTAAGTCTGTCAAATGCATCTTTCTTGGTGGATTTGCATTATCCAGTCTTCATTGTATTTCTAATCTCCTTTAGGCATATAACATGCTGTGAAAATTTTCTCCTTAGCTTTGATTTCCTTGTAAGTTTGGAAGACTTGGAGTACTAATGGATCTTTGAAGCAAGGCCTCTAGGATCAACTTTCTGCATCCTTACTGTGGCCTTAGTTCTAGCCATCTGAAATGTCCAGATAAAACAAGAAACAACTCAAAATTAGGACAGCTCTCCAAATCTTTGATATAATGTTATTTGCAATCACTTAGTGGTAAATAAACAATATTCAAATAGCCTCAACCCATGTCAATTATATATTCACTATTTGGCAATAAGTTATTTTATCAAATGATAAACCAAATTTCAATAATTCATTAAAGTTGTGATATCATTTCAGCTCGAATTTCCATCAAACAATACAACCCCTTGATGCTTGAAATGCAAACTAGGTCTTCTAGATGAGATAGACATATTCCTTTTTGTGTTTCATATGTCAAATTTTTTGTAAAAATTTTGGTCAGATTCGAAGAAAATTTTGAAATATGTTCTCATTAGCCATTCGAATATGATTTTGCTATTGGACTAGCTAGGATCTTTTAAATTTCCAATTGAACACAGAAGCATGGTAACCAATATATTTAGTTACCCAAACCAATCTTTGTTGGGAGTTCAAAAACAAAAGGACTAGATCAAAATAGGATATTTTAATTAGTTGTAGAGTAGTGGAGGATTGGGCCAAAGACCTCCAAATCTTTGATATGATGTCATTTACAATCACTTAGTGGTAGACTAAATAGTGCAGCCCCTCCCAACGTATGCAATGCAAGTTGGGTACTCTACATGAAGGAGAGCTATGCCTTATCATGTTTCATACATCAAACTTTTTTGGAGAAAATTTGGATAGATTCGAAGAAGATTTTGAAGAAAATTTCGTTTGTAATTTGGAAAATAACATCACTATTGAGCTAACTAAAAATTTTCCAAATAAAATCATTTCTAAGACTTTAGCACGTTGTATGCTGGGTGATGAAATCTTACCTTGTGTGGTGGGTACTGAAGAATTTTGAGTTGTATGAAGTCACCTTATGTTAGTGTTTGGGAGCAAGGAAAGAGCTTAGTCTTCGAAAAAATACTTTTTTTGGTTCAAAAATTGGTTTTAAAGAACCTTCATTCACACGTGTGACTGTTATACTATGCGTAGTTAAGTTGACACGTGCGACGAGTAGACTATTGTTGCCTCGAAACTTGTGCCATGTGTCACTGACATTTTCAGACATGATGGCACTTTTATGGCATTGCTTTTCAGGTGAAAATGAGAATTTTTAACCTCTTCTTTTTCACCTTAAATATAGCTCTTCTGAATTAGTGCATGGTACTTTTCTGAACAAACGCATGGTGACCGTTGATATATATATACAAGAACTCGAGCTTGTGTTTATGTAAATTGTTCTTCCATGCATTTTGTTTTCTATCTCATAACCATATCCTTTGTTCACAAGCCAAAAGTACATGAATCCCCAAAAAAACCTACTTATTCTTAGGAAGCAATACATTTCTCAGGTAACAAATGCCTATTTGTCACTTTTTTTCTACAAGCTTTGAAAAATAGTTGAATGAGCTATTTCAAGGTATTAAAAATGATTACATATGCTATTTTTCCTCTGAAACAATTAGTTGCCTTATGAGACACGATATTATCAATCTACAAAATGTTTTTGACCCCCCTTATCATGTTTCATAAGTCCTCCAAATAGAATAATGTATGCACGATGATGAAACACAAAATTTCATGCTTACTTTGCTGCCTAAAGAGTCAATTCATGTTTCATAAGGCATTATTGTTTTATTTCCTCCAGTTTAACATGTATGATATGTTACACAAGCATTTTCAAATGTAGAGTATGATATATGGATTTAGACATGCAAGATGAATAAAGTACAGTGTCATTGTGGCCCCTTGTTTTGCGTTTGTTAGTTTAAGAGGAGGAAGAGAACATTGAAGCCTTGCTCAAGTTCCCTTAATGATCATGTTATACATCAGAAGGGCAAAATTCAAAGCCAAGAGTGATTTCCTCACAAAATATCAAAAAGCAAAAAAGGTCATGAAGGTTTTGATGGAATTTTTCTAGCAATCTTGCTTTGATCTTGTACATATGTAAAATAATGTGGTTTTGATGTTTGTGCATTAGCTTAGACAAATTTTTTGGATGTGAGAAAATGTGGATTGGTATATTGTATCCCTAAACTTCTCTTGTTGTTTTCAGGAATTGGTTTTGTGAGTAATCAGGATGACTAAAAGGAATATTTATCTAGAGGGAATGGAGGATACTTTGATTTCCTCCATGCCATTGGAAATTCATCCAGATTTGGTTACATCAGAGATATGCTCAATGTTCCCTTTGATTTGGAAGATCTCTTGAAAGATCTTGAAGACAAACAGAAGGATTATAGGGAGTTTTATGATAGACATGTGGAAGGCCTAAAGATTGAGGGATTTGTCCATCATAGTGATGTAGTGGAAGTTACCAATGCTGCTAGAACGACTTTGCAAACAAAGTTAAGCCTTATTGATGAGGAATTCAAGAAGTGGGAAGCAAATTGCCCTTTTCATCAAAATTGGCATCAATATCTTCTTGTATGCAAGGATGTTGGATTTATTGTATATCTTCAGTATATGGATAGTTGTTCTTTAGATACAATACAAGAGAAGAAGACAAAGGATATTGTAAGAAAATATAAAGAGGTTGAAGAGAAGGGAAAAATGTTCCAAGAGGATGTTGAGAACCAATTAGTGCAAGGATTTGATATTGCTTTGTTTAAAAGTGAGAACATTACAAAAGTGGAAGAAAAGGAGATAGAGTTGAGTGCAAAGCTTGAAATAAGTCCTCTTGAATGTATTCCAACATTTCTCGATTACCTCATCAACAAAAAGAGATATGTATTGCTAAATGAAATTCAACACCTTTTTTTTATCTTAGAGAAGCTTACTACTTGGAAATACTTGCAACATGAGATCAAACTGATAAGAATTTTTTAGATTATGAACAAGAATTGCTAGCAAGTCTTGATGTTGAGGGAGATAATTTCAAGATAGCTCTATAGCCTTGCATTATGTATTAATCAGATCGTGGAATATGAAAAGGATGGGCTACCTATAGAGAAAGAGTTCTTACAAATTCAGTAGAGACTTGGTATTGATGACATGGGGTATGAAGAGAAACTAAAGTCTCCATCAGAGGAGAAACCAAAAAATTCAATAAATCTTTATGATGATAGTCTTATTGAAGAATATGAAAACCCTAAGGATTGGAAGATAATACTAAGATATCCATTGTGGTTTGTATTAGAGTATGTTATGTATTATAGATAAATATTATTGGATATTTATCTATTGACATCTTACACTATTGTGGTTTATAGTGCAGATAGAAATTGAAGATACAAACAACTTTCTTGGAAGAGCCAAGGGCTCAAGGCCATTGAAGCTTGGCAAAATTCAAGGTCTTGGCCATTATATTGGAAGCTTAAATAATCAAACAATTGCAATTTATTGTAGCAGGTTATCAAGCTCTCCAAGCTTGCCAATGATGGCTTTGAAAGCAATCTCCAAGATGATTGGATCCCAATTTTTCAATAGAGGATCAGATAATATAATTTTGGTGGAGAAGGAGGAGGTTGTAAGATTTTTTGGCTTCATGCCTAGATATAGTGGATCTAGAGAATGATACTTTGGAGTTCTTGGCTCTTATTTTCTCTCCCATGTAGGAGATGCCAATAATTTGAAGCTCCTTCCGGGCTATAGGAAACAAGAGTTCATGAAATGTAGAGGTCTCATTGAGTGGGATGAAACAAAAGATTCCTCTAGAGGACCTAGTGAATTGCTTGAAACTAGAGACTCTTTTGCAAACAGAGTCAGACTAAAAGATGTCAAGGGTTTCTTGAAACCCATTCTTTTCCATCTCTTTGTCTAGTTTTTCTGTAACCATTTTGAAAATATTTGCTTTGCACAAGAGTTTATCCCTATTTTCATCTTTGGGTGACAATTTGTATAGTCCTTGCCAAAGATGATATATTACATGATGTGGTTGTGTCTTTGAGCTTGAATTTGTGCCAAATTTAGCTGTAGAACCATTGGAAGATCTCTAATAAACTCTTTGCTTTGTATCTTCCACCTCCATGTGTTGTGTGTCTAAAGTATTTTGTTCTTGCTTGATAATGCGATTTTTCCATACCTTGGGTTGACCACATAGATAGAGATCCATATTTCATGATAAAATATGGAGTATGGTTGTATAAAATATGTTGCATAGTTAACAAATAAAGAAAGTTAATAAAATAACCTTATATGAGTTAGACAATAAAGAGACATACATATGTAAACTTCTTACCATATAGTGGGTGAAGTGTTGATTACCCTAAGCTTCCATCATTGTCTTTTTAAAAAGGTCAATTGGTTTTTAAAGTCTTTGAGATCATAATCATTCCATTCAATTTTATCACAATAAAAGAATACTTTGTATAGTATTTCCCAAACATTGACTTTTCTATTCCAAGCTTATCCATTATCAGCATGATCCTTAACTGCATTATGTACGGACTTCCACTGATTGTATCTAATAGTTGAGTCACCATTCCAAGAGTTCATCTTACCGAGTCTCCCGTGAAAGCCTAGGAACCTTCTAGTCTTCACTCCACCAATAGACGGCTTTTTGGAAACACAGTTGACATCCTTAGACTTTTGAAGATCTGGTTCAATTATAACATTACCACTATGCAAACAAATTGCAGTTTTAAAATCTATTCTAACTTATAATGGCTTTAGTTTCCATGAAAACCCTATATAAAGATGAACAAGCTTTTCAATTATCTTACAAAGTGCATGAAGTGTACAGATATGGGCATTCACTAAATGAATATCTAGGACTGGCTTAAATTGTGGATCGTTGTTGTGCCTAAAGGGAGCTCTATTCCAATTGCTTGAGTTCAACTCTATGGCTAGCAATATGAAATATAGGCAAGGAGACCTGGAGTTGGCTCCCTTTGATACATTGTACACATATTTGAGTGTCTTTAAGTCACCAACTATATGCCACTCAATCTTATAGTTCCCAAATCCTTCAATAAATAGCTCTTCTCCTGCTTGTTATCTCTTAATAACATCAGGGATTGGTGTTCGATGAAAACCCCAATACAATACATCAAAATCCTCTGTATCTACTTTGATTGCTCCTAGCCACCAAGTTTTGTGTTCTGATTAAACGCTAAATGATATTGAGTGATTGCAATGATGATTTGATGAAAGTGCTCTACTCATCAAGGTAATAGAGACCCTCTCTAGTTTTGTGCATTTCAAAATCTCACTTTCATCAAGTTTAACCACAAATTTAGCCACTTCTTGTGCCTCTTCTAGTGAAAGTCATAGAATTTGATCATTAAGCATTGTAAGGTGGGAAAGTCAAGGAAAATATTGTTGAATTCATTGAATACAACTTCCTTTTTCTTGCCCTTAAAGCTAGCCTTAATATGGAAAGGCTCACCCAGAATCTCTATCACTTTGTTATTCACTCTTTGTCTGATAGTTCTAATCCATAGATGGCCTTGGAAGTATGGAATTGCATACTTGTCCTTGCTTCATATTTGATTATAAAAGCTGGAAAAGTTGTAATATAAGCATCTGGGCTGATACCAATACTATCTAAACAAACTCTCTCACTTGCATTCGGTTTGAAGAAGAGATCTAAACAAAATCAACATAACAAACAAAGCCATATTTAATATTTTTAAATCGAAAAAAAATATGCCTTACTGCTTGGATTCTTTTACTACAACTACCTCCTCCTCATTTGAGACTCACAATATTTTTAAGAGCCTATTGTCAATTTGGAAGGCCTAAAATAGTTTGCTTTCGTTGATAAGATTTGATGCGTTTCTCCAATGAATGAATCCTCTATTGATAGCCCTCTAGCTTCTACAACAGCTCATTGTTATGTTTAAAAGATGGTTCTCCAATCTGAGGTCATCCTTTTCTACGACCAAGTGTATAACCTAGAAACCCATTATAACCATCACCAATGAACCTCATCAATGAAGAGCTATTATAGAAAGGTGGAGTGCTATTTTTGCTAGGATCTTGGGATATAGCCTGCCATCTACCAAAGATCAAGATTCTTCTTTCCTTCAAACATAAGTATATGTTTTGTAGACTCTATAATAGTAATGGATTTTGTTCTCTTCCTTATTGGTTCATACTCACTATCCAACTCAATATGAAGATGATAGAGATGTCTTTTACTAGAGCTATAGAGATCATTGCATGATCGATCCATAGCTAAGGATGTGATTAGAAGATTAGATTGAAAAGCTATGTGAATTAGAAACAAGAAGGAAAATGAAGAAGAAACTAGTGAGGACAAGAAAGAAAGAAGAGAGTGAGAATGGAGGGAAGTAATCAAACGTCAAACATAATTCAAGTTGAAGGATGAGTAAGATCTTCATTATGACAATCTTTATCACCTTTATGACGGCCTAGATTTCTAGGTTTGATGTGACCATGAGAATATCATGACAATGACATTTAAATTTGTATATTTACTTTCCAAAATATAAAAGTTTTTAAAAATCTAAAAATTATTTTATTTTCTAAAATATTGTCTCTCTCTAGGATCTCTTACAGGGCATTTTCAAGACCTCAAAACTCCCCTAACGCTAAAGGCCTAAGTTTCCTTGCTAATTCCAGAGAAACAACCAACCTTGCATAGGAAGTTGGAATAGAGGATGGACGTGTAAGAAACATTGCTAAAGACAATGGTGGGTGGCCATCTCGTAGTAGGGTTGTTACTCAATATCTCAAGGATAGGTTGAAGCATTAGATACTATGAAGAACATAAACCGTAATTGAACTTGGAATCAATGCTGACCAAGCAGAAAACATAAAGAAGCTATATGAATGTTTTCTCCAAGCTCTGGGGTTGGAGAGAAAGGGTTATTTACAAGTGGAGCAAAATGGATATTACAATGATATGCAATTGTCAGCCACCCAAAGACTAATGAAGGTCATTTTTTGAACTTGGATGACTTGAAAGTATTGGAGGAGCATTTGTACCTCAAGTTGTTCATGAATCATCCTCCGTACTCCCATTTGAATATGTAAGGTTGCGTTTAAGTAGTCTTTACAGGTTCTTGACTAGCTGCACTTATAGAAGGTGTTGCTAAAGGACCCCATCTAAAACCAAAGCCTTTGCCACATCAATATTAGCTTCTCTATGTGGTTGCTTTCCTAGATAATATTTCTAAAGATGACTTTTCAAATGATATAGTGTGAGACCTCTAACATTCATAACACACCTGAAAAAACCACAAGTGTAGTAGCTGCTGCAAGGGAAGTTAAGGAGTTTGCAAGCTGGACCCGCAAAAACTTGTTCATCTACATCCATATCTAAGGACTTATTAGCTTCCTGGAGGCCCTTCATATACTCAAAGAGCACGTCCTAATGTCCAACATGGCAGTAAGAAAGGCTTCAGACATTTTTTAAGCTACCATTTCCAAGCAAGCCCCTACTAGTAGATAGACAAAATCATAATGGGTTGTCCCACAGAGATTGCTATTAATGAGCCAAGGCAAGTAATTGTTATCCCCTGGCCACAAACATGTCCCTATCCACTTATCTGTTGATTATTTCACATCCATGAATGCTAGTGGGATAAAGGGCCATGTTGGAACAACTCTATACTGCTCTCGTAGAATCTCCAAGACTCCTTTTTCTAGAGCAAGGAATGTGTTAATAAGAATGATATCTACCACATGCAAATGATGAAATGGCTGCAGTCTGAACTGAGACATGTAGCTTGACATGTCATCTAGCAAAATTGATGGCAAGTCCTATGATGCAAGTGGGGATGCCTTGGTATGCTTCTTATCATGTGATTGTTATTACACCCTTCCACTTTGATAGGAAGGAGGCCTTCTTGGACAAGTTGGGGGATGTGGAGGTTCATAGTGAAGCTAGCTATGGATTGGAGCCAAATAGTGATGCGAGGAAGGTTGAACGAGTGGGCCACATCTTGAGTGAAGAGCATGAGCATGTCAAAGATAATGCAACATGGGGGATGAGCTTAGGCTATTTGAAACAATCTCTTTTAGCCTTGATATTAACTTCATATCATTGGTTGGAATCCCTAAATGATTGTTAAAGGACAACATTTTATGAAGGCATTCGGTCTTAACATGAAGGAGTTTGATATGCATGTGATTATTGAGACAAATAGGAAAACTACTAGAATATCCTGTGATGTGCTTGGTGTGGAAAATCCAGAGTTCAAGGCCAAGCTTGACCGAATGGTTGAGTTAAACACAAAGTTAAGTGAAATGAACTTCTAGCTCATTGGTTGCTTCTCTCTCTATAGTACCCACTGGGTTGTGTGTCTCTCAACCCTCGAGGTCTATTGAAATAGCAAAGACTATTGTTGTAGTGACCTACTTCTACTATTGGTCAGCTTTTGTTGCCATGGGTATTCCTTTATGGAAGATTCCTGAGATTGGTCACCTCTATGGTAAAGAAGCAGAGACAAACTCCCCAGGATTGTTTACTATTGACTAAATGGGATTTGGTTCACTTGATGTGCTTTGTACCTATCTATTTACATCTTGGTAATTGGCACTCAGGTCGACATTCAAGGTGAACTGTTGCATGCACATATCTTTGGGATGCTTCCGACAAGCTTCAGAATGGATCAAGCATCACAGTAGAGGACTTTAGGCAGTTTTGGTCCCTTGGAAGAGGGCCTATCAAACTAGTAAAAGTTCCTTATCAAAGGAACAAGGTTACATAGCAAGACCAGAAGAGCTGCCTACAAGACCAAAACAGCAACAAGGAGAAACATTAGAAAGAAGGAGGCATCGATAAAGAAGTTGCTAAAAATTTACGAGGAGTCTTTGTGCTATCAGGTTTATAGGCAAACAAACTGAAATGAGAATTTAAATAAGCAAACTGTATCCAAAATTTTGACTCCAAGCAGCAATATGAGGAGTACCTTAAATGAATGCAACTCAAAGATTATAGAATCAACTATTTTTTTAAAACAAGAAAGTGTGGGCATCTTATTTCATGGTATACTAGAAGAGCAACTTAAACACATAGAGATCATAATTTTCCTTGAGACCCAAGGGACTTTGAGCCACATTTGTAGGTCACAGTTGAAGAACCTAATCAAATTGGTCTATTGCACCTATGGAGGCTCCATTTGCTCATGCCCAATGCATTTATCATTTGAGAGATGTGGCACCTATGCAGATGATTTGATTTGGAACTTGCAATAATAGTTGTGGTGGCTACATTGGTTTTAAACTTGCATCAATTTTGGACCTGGATAAGATCAACATTAGTAGCAGCAACTACTAGAAGTGGCCTAAAAAGTGCTTGCTTAATGTATTGATATTATGTTGATGACTTCATGCCACTACTTATGGTTTTCAATAGTTCTTGAGCATTGATCTACACGTCATCTTGAAGGCTTGCCAAATTGCTTCAATAATTACTACTATGGGAAAGCTACCTTCTTGGAATAAATATTTGTAGTCCATTTAGTTTTTGTCAACAGTGGTCTATGGATGCTTGATGCACTCTCACTTTGAAGACATGTGCCCCTCCTAAATCCTCAAGTGAAGCATTTAGGATTGTAGAGGCATACAAAATAGATGGAGCTATGAAAGTTGCAACTACTATGTGCCAATTGAGGTTGCACACTTCTAGAAGAAGTGCCTATTGGAGACATCACACAAAGACCTTGGCTCATCATGGCAGTCTCCATTTTCCAATACCTTGTTGCAGGTAGTAAACACTCAGTGCAATAGTGTATGCAACACAAAAAATCAATCATGGCTCTCAATTCTAGCTCCTTTTCTCACACTTGACATCCCAAATTGAATGCACTGAATGCTGCACTAGGGCAACAAGAAGTTATCAAGGCTAAAAGATACAACAGATTAATGGAGACAGATAGTACATTAATGTTTAATATGGACCAACTGATCTCATCCATCTCAGCCACCACCAACACTCAAGCCCAAGCAAGCAATGACAAAATTAAAGCCCTTACAACTGTAGTTGCTCAAATGGATGCAATTAAAAGGATTGATGAGCATGATTATGAGCAGCAACATGGGCATTCTCATGGAAATTATTAGTACCGTGATCAGTGGCATGGGTCCAATGCGCAAAAGCAATAGCGTGTGCTTACTTATGGTCATCATGCATATGATGATTGTGCATATTATGAGCAGCAGTATGCATCTAATAACTATGCATATTCTTATGAGTTGCATTATGGTCATGAGCACGGACAGCCATCTGAGAAAACTTATGTCCATGGACAGCATCATGGAAATGTATATGAGTATATACATGGTGAGCAACATCACTATCAGTAAAACGGAGAGCTCAATATCATCAACCACTTGATCATTACTATGAGTAGCATGAGTATCCTTATGAGCAACATGATGCTTCTCACAAATGATGCCATGATGAGCGCACCTCACTGCAGGTTCATGAGAAGGAGCCCCTTTAGTTCAAGCCCCTTAACTTTGACGGCCTAGTAGTAGCCACAAGTGTGCGGCTCATGGACATGCAATGCCTAGGGGTTCATGCAATGAATGCAATGGTGATTGCATCCTCATTTACTCCAGTCCTACATGGCACAATGGGTTCGGATGAGTTTATGGAAAAGTCAATGCATACTACCATGCGAGTCAGTGTGAGTCTTGCACCAAACCAATGCTTGAGGATGACACCATGAATCACTTCTATGATATAGTGCATGTATTGGATCACAATTATCTTTTTTTACCACGGTGGTAGTGCAGAGACCCATGCTTGTATGGATGACCCTTATGCCCCTGAAACCACATATTCAAGAATTTGAAAATTTTCATAAAGATTGGAAATTCTTAATGTGATTAATATTTGGACACATGGTCAAATCTTATCCCCTTACTTGAAGGTTAAATTTTCCCTAGATACTATATGATCAATCCCCCAAGTCCCACTCTCAAATATGGGGCTAAGATTTAGCCAGTTGGTCAAACCTTTACTCATTTGAAAGTGGAACTTGGGGGATTCCCAAATTCTCTAATATGGTATTCGGATACTTACCATGTAGATTATCCATATGATCCGAAGGGAACGAATGGTTTAGGAAAAGGCCTACCTCAATCTACATTTCATTAGTGCACCCCCCTACTTCAAGTGTGTAATTTTGACTAAGGATTAGCTAACTTTGCCCTAGTTTACATTGCAGAAAATACACTATTTTAGAACAAATTTTACCCTGCATTAATGATAGTCAAGTGAAAGTATGCTTCATGAGCTTCATTTTGACATGACACACACCTCTATCGAAGTTGCTCATAGGAAATTATGACCAATTTTCTCCAATAGGCTTGTTCTAGACAGCATGCTTATCCTTGTCAGCCCCTAATTATAAAGAATTGGTGGCCAAACTCATACGCTATCAACTTGGACATGTTGTGTGCATCCTATACACATTTGTATGTCTCAAATCCACATGAGATTGTACTTCCCCATACCTATCGTATCCTTTAAAATGCTAAATATGGTAGTACTCTGCAAACCCCTCCCCCTATGAGCCACACCCACCAATAAGTCTTGTTTTTGTTTTTTAGGGCAAAAAACTTCAAAATTTGGATGGAAAAAAAAGAGTGGGGATAGAAGGGTAGGACACGAGGTTAGCACGAGATTACTAGATTACACTAATGGGGTATTTAAGATGTTGAGAGACCAAATTAGGGCATTAGTTGATCAATAATCAAATCTCCTTTTACCCTTCCTTCCAACTTTCATGGCTTCCCTTCTCTTTCTCTCCCTTTTCCTATCTTTCTCTCTCTTTTGCTAGTCTTTCTCTCTCATCTTCTCCCTCTTTCTCTCTCCTTTCTGCAGTCTCTCCTTTCTATCCTTCTCTCTCCTCCTAGGTCTCCTTCATTACACTTGTCCTAAGTTGTAGAGTTCTCCAAAGTGCTCTTGATGCTCTCAAGTTTGGGGATCTTTTCATTATTTACTTCCCCCCCCCCCCCCTCCCCCCCTTTGTCTTGTTCTCTTTTTTCCCTTCATCAGCAATGTACTAAACTCTAGACTATCCACACGGCTTCTAGTACTACTTTATGAGCTAGGCATGCACTTGCAATCCTACTCAACTTAGCACAAATACTAATCATTGTGCCAAAGCACAAATTGACCAAATATTGTTTTTTATCATTTTCTCATTCAAGAAATCTATGACCAAATTATGAGTAGTGAAAGTAGATTTCTGTGTTGGTTGTTTTCCTTGTTTGTGTTGTGATAGAAAAACAGTAAAAGGGCTTCCCTTTTAAGGGAAAATTAGGCAAGGTTTATGATCTAACTTGATGATAGGTGAACATAAATTGATTGGTTTCTGGTAGTAGAGGACCCTTTCTCCCTCACTTCATGTGAGTAATTCACAAACCACTTTGATAGCTTGATCCACTTTCATAGCTCCATCTTCATGTGGATCATCAACAAGATCCACTTTGACAACTCCATCTTCTTGAACTTGTTTTAATTTCTTTATCATACCATCATGATCAAAGCAATATTAGAACCATCTACATGCAACACTATGAATTTGGGTAATGGATCCCCAAATCCACTTGCAAATAGGATGCCCTTTTGAGAGACTATAATAACTAAAGCTACAACATGCATGTTTTTTACCTCACCTAAACCAATTTTCCCTACATCGTGTTGTTCACTATGTAGAGGCACTAACTGCACCACAAATTGAACACACTCAAAAATCACTTCTTTTAAAATGTGATAAACTAAAACGTTTGCATCCATATCCTTTTTCACATCAATTTTGCCAACTGCTCTTTAGGTAGCCTTTTTCCCTTGAGTGCACCCTATAACTTTACTTTCAATGCATCATGTTACTTTGCTTTAAGATCTTGCATTCCCATCTCTATGGAAAAAACGTGCACAAGATTGCTATTTTTGCCATTCAATACCATTGCCAAATGTTTTGAAATAAAATATTATTGCAACACTTCATGAGGTCTTTGTATAACAACCCATCCTTGTATCCATGCTTGATTGATAGCCACAATTAGAGTACTCCTAATCTCTTGTTCCCCATCACTTGTGATTTATTGCCTCCTCAACTTCAACATCCAAATTTTGCAAAATCTATCTTTCCACTTTAAGCAATGGCATTAATATTTTATTTACCAACCCAATTTCCATTTCTAGACTAGCATTCTATTCATCACATTGCTCCACAAGTCATCCGTCAAATTCTTAAGAGTTTTGGTAGACATCTTGTCTTTACCTAGTTGCTCTTGCGCTCCATCTATCACTTTGCTCTACAAGTCATTAGTCAAATTCTTAAGAGTTTTGGTAAACATTTTGTGCTTAACTAGTTGCCCTTGCACTATCTAAAGCTTTCCTTGGACAATCTACATTCTTCAATGTGTTAAGAATAAGTAGCATTTCCATGTTTATTCTATTTCTTGTTTTTGTGTACTTCCAAATACCATTCTTTGTTGGCTTCTTTGAGGGCTTGTTTGCTAACAAAATGCTTTTGAGACTCCATAATTAAAAACTCAATTCCCCATTGAGAAGAATTACTACTAATTGCATGTCCATGTTTGCATGCACTGTTTTTTGCTTCACTTTGATTTTCTCGAAGTTTTGAGAAATTTCCCCAATCACTACCCCTCTAATAGGAGTAACTCCAGGGATGCATTTTGCCTTCAAACTTATGTTTCACAGTTTCATCACAATGAGGGATTGTTGAAGATGTGCAATGTGGTTAGAAGTGTAGTTATTAGATCACATTGGGAACATAGAAACACCCTTGTTTTTGGAAAAACTTCTTGCTCAAATTCCTCTTAACATAACCACAGGTAAAGAGGAGGTCATGATAGTGCGTAAAGGGTGGCCGGTTGGCGCTTATAAGGTTGCTTACAAGCTCCTCAAGAGTGTGTCGAGCTTACCCAAGTTGGGTTTGAAGTTGTAGAACTTAGTAATTTACCTTATGGAACCTTAATACATAGCAATATTTGCGCGTTTTAAAGATGTATGATTTGAAACGATTCATTCCAAGGGGCGGCCAAATGTTCCAACTTCCACACCAAGGGGAGCACTGGGAGTCGTAAAGCCATTAGAAAGTAGAATTCTAGAAGGCTTTTGGGAATCATGACATAAGCATGCAGCTGTAAAATGCATGGCGTAGGTATTGCATTGGGTGCGATGACCGTTACCACGAAAGCGTGTTCAGGGGCGGCTAGACGTGTGCTGCCTTTTGCTCTCTCTCTTTCCCTTCCTTCTCTCTCTTCTGAATTTCTGGTAGGTCGCATGCATTTTCCTGGAAAAAGTCCGTCGCCTTTACCCACTTGCTGTGCCTCCATCCCTGCACAAAAGAAGAGCTTTGCATATATATCATCAATCATCAATTTGCCTGATCGAAGAACTAGAGGCAGATTCAAGAGGACAACGATAAGGAGAGATTGGAGCAGATTCATCTTCGACGACGACGAAGAAGCAGAGCTTGCAGCACGAAGAAGAAGAAGAAGAAGACGACTTTTTGGTGAATCAATCGACAGATCAAGACATTAAAAAGAAGCAGCAGCTTCAAGAGATGCACGAATAAGAGGAGATTGAAGCAACGTTTTGCCAGTATCAGTCGTCTGATTAAGGGGGGCGGAAGAAAAGAAGAAGGCATTGAAACACCTTTTTTCATCTATGGCTCCCTCCCCTGCTACCCCCGTGTCTGGTGACCTAGTCTCTCTGCAAATCAACCCCGGACGCAGGCTCCCAGACTTCCTGCAAACAGTCAACCTGAAGTACGTCAAATTGGGCTACCATTACCTCATCACCCACCTGCTGAAGCTCCTCTTCATCCCCCTCTTGTTGGGATCATTGATCCAGGTCGGCACCGTCGGCCCTGAAGATCTATGGCAGCTCTGGGTGCACCTACAGTACAATCTCGTAAGCTTCCTGCTCTTCTCGTCCTTTCTTGTGTTCGTGTCTACGGTCTATCTAATGTCCCGGCCGCGGTCCGTCTACCTCGTCGATTATGCGTGTTTTAAGCCCCCCTCCAGCCTCATTATCCCCTCTTCCATGTTTATGGATCACTCTGAGAAATCAGGGTGTTTTGATGCACAAAGTCTACAATTTCAGAAGAAGATCCTAGAGAGATCTGGCTTGGGGGAGGAGACGTACCTCCCACAGGCGATGCACGAGCTCCCGCCGCAGCCAACCATGGCTGCTGCTCGAGCAGAGGCCGAACAGGTCATGTTTGGTGCATTTGACCAGTTGCTACAGCAAACTCGCATCAACCCTAAGGACATTGGCATCCTAGTGGTCAACTGCAGCCTGTTCAATCCCACACCATCCCTCTCTGCCATGATTGTCAACAAGTACCACCTCAGAGGTAACATCCAAAGCTACAATCTTGGTGGCATGGGATGCAGCGCTGGTGTTATTGCTATAGATCTTGCAAAGGACCTCTTGCAAGTGCATGCAAACACGTACGCTGTGGTTGTGAGCACAGAGAATATCACCCAGAATTGGTACTTTGGCAATTCCAGGTCTATGCTTATCCCCAATTGCCTTTTCAGAGTAGGAGGAGCAGCTGTGCTATTGTCAAACAAGAGAAAAGAGAAAAGGAGGGCCAAATATCGACTCATTCATACTGTCAGAACTCATAAAGGCGCTGATGATAAAGCTTTCCATTGTGTATATCAGCAGCAAGATGATGCTGGACAGCTCGGTGTGTCTCTTTCAAAGGACCTTATGGCCATTGCAGGTGATTCTTTGAAGACCAATATTACAACGCTAGGTCCACTTGTTCTGCCAATATCTGAGCAATTGCTCTTCTTTGCTACCCTTGTTGCAAAGAAACTCTTCAATGTCAAAATAAAGCCATACATTCCGGATTTCAAGCTGGCATTTGAGCACTTCTGCATACATGCTGGTGGTAGGGCCGTTATTGATGAGCTCGAGAAGAATCTGCAGCTTTTACCACAGCATGTAGAAGCATCAAGGATGACACTTCATCGCTTTGGGAACACTTCATCATCGTCTATCTGGTATGAATTGGCATACACTGAGGCCAAGGGTAGGATGCATAAAGGTGACCGGATATGGCAAATCGCATTTGGCAGTGGATTCAAGTGCAACAGTGCAGTGTGGCATGCCCTTAAAACTGTGAAGCCTCAAGCAAACAACCCTTGGACAGATTGTATTGACAAATATCCTGTTTTGATACCTGCAACTGATTAATCAGCCTATCAGTGGGGATGTTGCTGCAGTCTGATTTTTGGAGAAATCTCCCCCTCATTCAGCTTATTGCAGAAAAGAGAGGCATTTTTTTGTGGTATGTTGCACAAATTTGTTCTTCATATACTTCATTCATTCAGGAGAGAGGTCAAATTTACCCCACATTCTTTGTTTGGGTGAAACCTCTCTAACAAGTGTGATGAATAAAACAGGTATCATTCAGCTGACATGGGGTGTCTCCTCTGTTTCTGTTTTACGTGGAGTCATTACTTGAAATGTCTGCAGCAAAATGTGAATGCTCTATCCAAATTTGCTTTGTGGCACTTGAGCAAGACTGCCCTATGTGGTACTGCCTGTGCAAGTCCGCCAGCTTTTTTTCTTTTTGAAAGAGGAGATGGTTCCAAGGCCACATACTTCACTACATTTTGAAAAAAGAGCTGGTTTTCTTATCCAAAGGCTATAAAGTCCTACAAATGTGGTTGATTGCCGCTCTGCCAATTTCACCAGCAGAAAGATTCACTGTGGGGGACCCAAGTGTAGTTACCTCTTTAATTACTGTGGTTATGGAATATGTTGCAAGATTATAGCTTTATAATAGTTCAATAAAGCTGCAAGTTTGAGCTGCTCTTCCATGTCCTCGAGTTCGAGTACAAAGTTTTGAAGGCACATAATGACTTTTGGGCATTAAAAGCAAGTCTTAATTGATACATAATTGAATAACATAGCTAGCAAATGGTGGTGGTTTCTTAGGGAAAAACTAATAAAACCTTTCTAAAAGCTAGAATGAAGTTAGGCATGAGATAGCTAAGCTGAGTTGTATGTAGAATGTTGAAGGGCTAGAAAGACTACGGATTACCACTGTGCACATGTAGCCCTAACAACACTACCCTTGATAGCTCAACATCACAATGACCCCATTCTTGAGGGTCATTGAGGTTAAGTCAAATCTTTGATAAAAAGGAATTGTGTCTAGCAATTTGTCTTGACTGTAATGTCTCCATTTTTTTGTGTCTTTGTTTTAACAAGTCTTGAAATCTTGGAAGGTTGTTAAATGGATCATAACTCTTTGAGTTTAGTGTAAGTGGATGGAACATAATTTTGTGAATTTAGTTGTCACTTGTAGTTTACACATGAGCTCTCAACGTGAGTATTCTAGATCATGAAATTCCAAAATGGATACAGTTTCTAAAGTGGCATATGAATCAACTCTATTGATTAAAAAGACAATAAAAATAAGCCATTGAATCAAATAGAAGGTTGTTTTGATTAATGCAACAAGATTTACCACCATTGTTCTCATAGTGCATTGCATGTTAGCTTGATTCAATCCATCAAAAGGCAATGATAAGAGAAATCACTGCAACTTTGTTAGCATACCTAAGTTGTGAAATTTTGTGTTGACATTCTCTGTATTGGTCTCCCCTACCATGTCTATGTAGGTTGGGATTGTGGTGTACTCTATATATCCCTCTAGCCTTGAATAGAACCACCACCAATGGGTGGAACATGCAATCATTAGTGAGTAAGCCATGTATTTGAAAAATTGCCTAGCATTGTGGATGCAAGATAAATGAATAAAGCCCAATCTTAGTGTGCAATAACCTTTAGATCAAGACAAGGTGTGTAGTCCCTTAGATCATATCCAACAATGGACTAGAAGGCCAATCCCTTAGATCATAGCCAACAATGTACTAGCAAGCTAGTCAGTGGATTGGTAGGTTGGATCTTAGCTTGCTCACAATTTTGTTTAGCCAATGGTGATTTTGTAAAATATTATGACATTAATAAAATTTTTAATTATTAGGAAATAATTATTTGTATATTTTTGTTTGATTAGGGTATTATTTTAATGAACAAATGCTAAGGATGCAAAGAAAGAACAAACATAGCGTGGTAGCAATTAAATATCTAAAAAAGGTGAGTAGGTGAAAAGCAAGAAGATGATGATTCCAACAAGCCCATCCTATGGACAAGTGACTTTGATTAGTTAGGATGATCAAGATTAGAGCCCAGTGATTGTGACTGTCTAGGTGACTCTTTACATTATTATTAAAATATTAGGATTAGAGCTAAGTGATTGTGACCATTTGTGTTATAAAGTATAAAGCTTGAGCTAATATTGTTGTAAGGGAACAATGAGTCCTAGATTGTGAGACAATAGAAGTTTTGAAAGACTACCACTCTGTATGAACCAAGTGGTGTAAGCTAATCTCATCTTTGAGTGGTTGTGGAGTGACCATTCTTAGATGGGCATTAGATTGTTGTTAGGGTGATCATTTGAAGCTTTCTAAAACCATAGCTCCCCCATGCACTTGAGTTTGTTGCTCTCAAAAGGTGGAGTTGATAGTGTTGCTTGTGGAACCAAGAGATTCACTTGGCTACTAAAACATCCTCTTAAGGTTTTGATGAGGGGATACTTTAATGTCATATCAAAGCAAAAAAGATAAAAGAAAATGATTTGACTACTAAAGGAGTCCCCTAAGGTTCCAATGAGAGGATACAACATGGTATTAGCTCAAGCCTTATACATAGATGTTGAGGAGAAGAAGCTACTTCTCAAGCAAATACAACCACCCTCTTATGGAGAATGATCTTCGGTGGAGACACATACCAAGGTTTGTGTTAGCCGTTGGCTTGACACTACATTTACCCTTAGAATGGTGTATTACCTTAGTTATTACTATTTCCTATGTGAAGCAACCTTTATATGTCTTATGAAGTTTACTGCCTCATGAAGTGCAGTTTTGGGGCAGTTGAAAAAATGTGACCTGATGAGGCATTTTGTGTGTTCTTCTTGTCTATCTGATCACTGATGATGATCACGTCTGATGTATGGTGTTTCTACCTAATTATGAAGAGGATTTGGGAGTTGGCGCCATCATGGCTGGAGTCTTGATCTCGTTTGTAGCATGTCTTGTGTGATTCATTCTCTATTTTCCGATTAGCAGTGCTGAATGTAGTGTATCTATGCTTTCATATGGTCAGTTTTGAGTTCCTATGATTTCTGGGTGTGAGATTAGGTATTTGCTTCATGAAGTATTCTCTGTTCTTTTATGTATTCTGCATAAAAAGGGCAGCAACACTTTGGTGATCCTGCCATTGCCTTCTTGGAACCTCTGTGTCAAAACATTATTCAAAATGATGAAGGTTAAGCCCAGATGTTCGAAGTTGCTGCATGAAGCAACAGTTTTCTGCGTGAAGCAGAAGTTTTCTGCATGAAGAAGCAGAACCAGAATCAAGACACTTCAACTCTCTTTATGTGGTTTTTTTATTTCTGGATGCTGAACCATAGTCGAAATACTTTTCTTTGATGATATATATCTGAAAATCTAGTTGCTTCTTGGGGCAGTGGTATATTGCTTCAAGCAGCATGATGCAGATTAAAGGTTTAACTTTGCATTTCTGCATATATGTCAGTGAATTACCCATACTGATCAAATGTTATTCTAACCCGAAGCAAATCCAGAGAATTACGGGAGTTATTGGCAAGACAACAGAGGGAGTTATTGCAGAATGACAACCGGGAAGCAGGAGGAATTGACACCCTGGATGAGGGGGAGTTTCCATCTTTTGGAGAGGAGTTCCAGGATGTTGGTACTTCTGCTGGTACTGCTACTGTGTATCATTCCCCTGCGTCGTCTACTGAATCTCCCTCAAGTTCTCCTGATGAAGCAAAAGGAGTACTTAACTTACAAGATCTTTCAACTCCTCCGGATCGTGCAGCACAGTGATTACAACATTTGGTGTTAGGAAGTGCAGTCCTGTTGAGGAGACTAGTGGGTACTGCTAGGAAGTCTTTAACTTTTGATCCCCTACCCCTATTGAAGAAGAAGAAGTTCCGAATTATGAATCCTAATCCACCACTTAACCCTAAGGTTAGGGCATCTAAATTCTCAGGGAAGAAGAAATAAGACCCAGATTGTCATGTCGCTTAGTTCGAGACGAGGTGGGTGGCCAGTGGCTTCAACAATATGTTTGGGGATCAAGTTAAATTACAGCAGTTTGCGGCAACTTTCAAGGGTAAGGCTATGGATTGGTATAGTACTTATGGTGCTGGATACTTTATCACATATGGTGACCTTAAAACCTCTTTCTTAAGTAGGTTTAGAAAGCATAAGACAGCTACTGATGTGTTGAAAAGGTTGAAGCAGATCAAGCAGAAGACAATGTTAGTGCAGGATTATGCACAGAAATTTAAAAATCTATTAAACAGGTTGAATCAGGAAGATAGACCTTCTATGGAGTTACAATACTCTTATTTTGTTAAGGCTTTGGACAAAGCAATTGCAACGGCAATTGCTAATGCAGAAATTGGAAACAATAATAGTATAGATCGGCTGGTTGAAGCAGCCTAGCGGGTGGAAAAGAGACTTGGTAAGAGTAGATCCAAGAAGAAGAGTAAACATGACTCTTCAGACTCTGACTCTGATGGTTCTGATTCAGAGGATAGTAGTGAGGAGGAAGATACTTCATCAGGCTTTGAGTCGGAAACCGAATCAAGTGACTCAGATGATGATCGAAGTAAGCGTAGACAGAAGAGATACAAAAAGAAATCTAGGAAAGATAAAACCTCTTCTAGGGATAACAAGAAGGGGAAAGAGAAAGAGGAAAAAACGGCCTTGGAAAAAAGGTTGGAAAAGAAAAGTAGGAAGCAACTGTTGGAGATGGGAGTATTGACAACTTCCAGAAGTGTAAAGTCATGTACCATTTGTCAGAAAGTGGGTCATGAGGCTAGAGAATGCTGGTATAATCCAGTTGTACGAAATGCAAGGTAGCAAACAGCATCTCCGGTGGCACCAGTTAACCAAATTGCACCTGAATTGGCACATCAAAGAGGATTTAGAGGCTTTGGTAGGAAGGGTTAGACACCTAAGCAATGGGGTACTGACCAGCCAAGGCAATGGAATAGTGTTCAGCAAAGGCAGCGAGGACCTTGCTATTACTGTGGCAGGCAAGGACACATGTCTGGACCTAACTGTGAGTTATGGGTACGCCATAGGGCTGAAAGGGGAATGCAGACCGGGTAGCAACAAGAAATGCAACCGGCAGGACTACCCCGTGGACAACAACCATCGGCACCCGCAGAGGTAGTCCTAGTAGAGTTACATGCAGAAGTCATGGAAAGCGAGGCAGTAAGTCATCAAAAGAACCAGCAAGTTTGTGAAGCTATACAGAAAGAAGTGCTATGCAAGGGTGTGTTAAATGTTACTAAGCATGGTTTGGAGCCGCAGGTGAGCTGTGACTGTTCAAATTGCATAGTTGTGGAAGATTGTCCAGATGAGACAGTAGTTTTGGCCATTACCAGAGCAAAAGCTAAGCAAAAGATTAATTGGGAAGATCAAGAAAAGGCTAGGGAAGTGGCTTCCAATGAAGTTATGAAGTTGCAGAAAAAACAGTCTTCAAAACATCTTAAAGTTGCAGAATTGCCTTATGAAGTTCAAGACAGTCAGCTGCTTCATGAGGAAAATCAAAAGGATATGCTTGTGTCAGGAATGCAGTTCAGTAAACAATCACAAAGTTTGAAGCCTTATGAGGCATTGGATGGTTCTCATAAGTTGTTTGCTGCACTAGCCAAATCTTCATTACAGTTGACTTTGGAACAAATCCTTGATTTAATTCGAGGGTTTAAAGAAAAGCTTTTAGCTAAGATTATGTCAAATCAGGATGAAGTGTTTAAGCATTATGCTATGGATCGAGAGCAGACTTCAGATTATCAAGCGGCGATTTCCACACAGATGGAGGTGGTAGACTATAAAGTTCCGACTATTCAAGTTGACTATTTGGGTAGCAAGTTTGATGATGTTCTTCTAGATGGAGGTTCTGGAGTTAATATTTTGCCTGAAGAGATGCATTTGGCACATAAGTTGCAAGGACTTGTGGTAGCACCATTTCAGGTTAAAATGGCAGATCAAAGAAGAATTCAGCCATTGGGAATATTAAAGAATCAGCTTATTCGGATAGCCGGGCTGAAGTTCAAGGCTAGTTTTGTTGTTCTTCATATGGAAGGTTTAGGGGATTCATATAATATGCTGTTGGGAAGACCGTGGATTAGACTAGCCAAGTTGAAGCAGGATTGGGGCTTAGATACATCGACTATTCCTCATGGAAGTAAGGAGGTCAAGTTGTCCACAAGTAATCGGGTAATTTTGGAACCTAAGTACCGTCCGTTAGTTGCTCAGACAATTAATGTTGCACTTGAGATTGAGGATGATGAGGAGGAACTTTTTATGCAAGCTAACCCCACAGTTGTGCCAGTTTTTGAAGTGGATGTTTAAAATTTTTTGGCTCAGTATAGGGTATTTCCAACGGTATTATCATCAGAAGTGGTTTTATCTTCAGAACAGAACAATTACCCCATGCATCAGCAGAGTAATTTGATGCAGCAAACTATTTTCCCCATGAAGCAGGACAGTGACTTCATGGAGCAGAGTAGTGATTTCATGCAGCAGAATAGTAATTTGGTGGTGGAAAGTAATGTTACTTCTGAGGGAAGTAAAAACACTGATTTGGGAACACTAAAAGACCAAAAGAAGCCTTCTTTGGATGTAGAGGAGGATTTAGACAAAGCGAGTCAGCAAGCTATTATAGATGCAGAGTTGAAATATGAGCATACCATGCATAAGTCAGCTAGAGTCTTTGAGGATGATGTCCAAGAAGTGTATTTGGAAGCTGAAATAGGCTCTAAGCCGATAAAGGTGAGTATTTTCGTTGTGGAAGATTTCAAACAGCAATTAATTAAGTTGTGTAAGGATTTTCGGGATATTTTTGCTTCGGAATATACAGATATGAAGGGCTTTGATCCAAAGGTGTGTCAGCATAGAATTAATTTAAAGGCAGATAAAAGCCGGTTATGCAGAAACGGTATCGTATGAATCCTAATTATGCTAAACAGGTGAAGGAAGAGATTGACAAACTTATTTGAGTGGGTTTTATCCGCCCTGTTAATGAAGTGACTAGGTTATCACCAATTGTGGTGGTGCCTAAAAAGAATGGCAAAATATGGGTGTGTGGATTATAGAAAGTTGAGTGCAGCAACTATTACTGACCCATTCCCTCTTCCATTCACGAATTCTTTATTGGATGATGTGGCGGGCCATGAGATTTATAGTTTTTTGGATGGTTTCTCTGGCTATAATCAGATTCGTATGCATCCGAAAGATATGGATAAGACAACTTTCATAACCGAATGGGGTGTCTTTGTGAGTACTGTCATGAATTTTGGTTTGAAGAATGGACCTCCAAAATTTCAGGGTGCAGCTCATAAAACCTTTGATCCTTATCTTACATCTTTTATGAGGGTCTTCATAGATGATTTTTGTGTATTTGGTAAGAAAGTGGATCATTTGCAGCATCTTAGACTTTGTTTTGAAAGATGCCGTCAATTTGGCATGTCCCTTAACCCTTTCAAATCTATTTTTGCTGCTAAAAGAGGAGTTATGTTGGGGCATATCATTTCAGAAGAGGGTATGGCTATTGATTCAAGGAAGATTCAAGCAGTTCAGAAGGTTGTAGTACCTACAACAGTTCAAGAAGTGATGCGCTTTGTGGGGCAGGTCAAATGGCATAGCAGGTATTTGAGGTATCTAGCTCATATTTGTGCTCCACTAACATTGTTAACCAAGAAAGGGGTTCAGTTTGTGTGGAGGCATGACCAGGATAAAGCTTTTGCTATATTGAAAAAGATGTTGGTGGTAGTAGCAATTTTGCAACCACCACAATGGGATATTCCGTGTCATGCATTTGTGGATGCATCTGATATTGTAGTAGGTGCAATCTTCATGTAGGAAAGGGTTGTTGATTGGTTCAGACCTATCTATTATGCAAGCAGACGGCTTACAACAGATGAGAAGAATTATACTGTTACTGAACGGGAAGCTTTGGAGATGATCTTTGCATTGCAAAAATTTAGACATTACTTGTTGGGGAACCAAGTTATTTTTCATGTGGATCATCAGGCTTTGTTGTATCTTATTAACAAGCCACAACTTACAGGAAGATTGGCAAGGTGGATGTTATTATTGCAAGAGTTTGGTTACAAAATAATACATACACCAGGTAAAGAGCATACAGTGGTGGCTGATTTTCTGAGTAGAATTGAGTCAGTGGACCCTGTATTGGGGGTGAATGATCAGTTGCCTGATGGAGAATTATTCAATGCTCAAGTAAGTCAATTCAATTCCTTCTATGATCAAATGTTATAGTTTTTGCTTCATGGAGTGATGCCTGCAGATTTGTCTAGAGACCACCGTAGAAGATTGGCATTACAAAGCAAGAGTTATCAAGTTATTTTGGGAGTTCTTTACAGGAGAGGCATTGATAATGTGCTAAGAAGGTGTGTAATTGTTCAAGAGCAGCCTGTAGTTCTCCATGAAGCACATGTAGGAATAACTGGAGGGCATTTCTCTGGTCAGATTACAGCTAGAAAGGTTCTTCAAGCGGGATTGTGGTGGCCAACTGTACTCAAAGATGCTCATCAATATGCTAAAGAATGCATTACTTGTATGAAGGAGGGTCAACCTCAATCTCGAGATCGAATGCAAGATCATCCAGTTTTACCTTTGGAACCATTTCAAAAGTGGGGTATTGATTTTGTGGGCCCCATCAAGCTAGCTGCTCATCAAAGTAACAATCAGTATATTCTAGTCTGTACCGATTATTGTACTAAGTGGGTTGAAGCCAAAGCATTACGGGATAATAAACCGGCAAGTGTAACTCAATTTTTGTACTCTAATATCATGACCCGTTTTGGATGCCCCATAGAGTTGGTAAGTGATCGAGGTAAGCATTTCCTGAATGAAGTAATCAAAGAGCTTACTGCTAAGCATATGATCCTTCATAAGAAGTCTACACCTTATCACCCTCACGCAAATGGACAAGCTGAAAGTTCAAATAAGATTTTACTCCGAATTCTTAAGAAAATTGTGGCTGATAACCGTAAGGATTGGGATACAAAGTAGATTCGGTATTATGGTCCTTTCGTACAGCATATAAGGTGTCAACAGGCTTGACTCCTTTTAAGTTGGTTTATGGACTTGAGGCAGTTGTCCCCATGGAATTCTTGGTGCCTAGTTTGAGGATAGCGGCTGCTTATAGGTTGTGTCCGGAATAATCACTTCATGATAGGCTCCTGAAGTTGTTCGAGTTAGAGGAAGATCGGATTATAGCTCACTACCTTCAAGGGGTGGTGCAGTCAAGAAGACATGCATGGGTTAATAGGCATATTAAAAAGAAGATAATTAAAGAAGGGGATTTGGTTATGGTGTATAAGTCGCGGCTTGGGAAGCATCTAGGGAAGTTAAAGTTAAGGTACATCGGTCCCTATGAAGTTTTGAAAGATGCTGGTCAAGGCACTTTTGTGTTGACTACTTTACAGGGTGAAATTATTAAGCCTGCAATGAATGGATTTAGATTAAGAAGGTTAGTTCAACTGGATTATGATAAGGTACTCTATGGAGTTGAACAAGAATCAGTTGCACTAAATTTGGTTCAAATTCTAGCACTGTTACCTCATGGAGTAATCTGTGGCATTTTACCTCATAGAGCACTTTATGATTCTATGACTCTCATTATTGTTTTTAGGGTGTCTTGGCTTGATTTTTGGCAAAAAGAACTACTCTTTTATGGTGAGCTATTAGCTGATAATTTTATATTGTATATCACTTGTGGTGTACATGAAGAAGTGAGGCAAACTTCAGTAGTGCTCTATGAAGTGCAAGCTATTTGGCAATTGTTCTATCTCATTTTAAAGGTTCAATGGTACTACATGAAGTGGTGGCAATATATGACATTCAAAGTTGCCACTTGGAATTTACTTTATGAGGATTATCTTTTTAAATTTCTTTGTCCTACAATCATGATTGGGCAAAGTGGTATCATGGCCATGGAAAATTGTGCTTTGAAAAGATATCTACCTTTTAACTTGGGATGTTTATGTGATGGTTTAGAAGATCAACTGTCTTTAACTCCAGTTCTGTTGGTATTTTCATTGTGTGAACTTATCAAGTTTCAGTTGCATGAGGTGGGGTTGAAGCAACAAGATTCTCATGTTCAACTTACAGGGAGTACAAGTGGCAATCAGTATGTTACCATGTCTCTTTTTTCAAGGAGTTTAACTCATGGTCAGGTAAGGCAAGTGGAAAAAGGGCAAACTATGGCTAAGAAGACTCGTGTGCTGTCGCCTGCGCCAATTTAGCAGCGTCTCTCTGCGACTTCACGCCATCAATCTTCATTGTTTTCTTCATCTCTTTTCATTCCTAATTCGCAGCAGGTCATCACTGATGCAGCCATGGTGAAGACAAGACAAAAGAAGAATTCGAAACTCCCTGTTAAGAGGGCACGACAACAGTCGAGAGCAGTCTAAGAGTAGGAGGATGACTCTAGTGATAGCCCACCTGACACAACGCCATCGAAAGTCAAGAACTCCACGCCAAAAACACATTCTGTTATGTTGAGTGAAGATGACGATGAGTTGCCTACTCCTATGCTTGATTGCTCTATACCAAAGAACCCAATACCAGGGGCTGGTTAAGGCAAATTGGGTTGCTTGATTATGCGGAGCTACCATGGGAGGCTTGGGGAAACAATACACATGCTCAACAGCAGTTACTTATGATTAGAGAAAGTGGCAAAGTTGGCGGAAGATTGGAGCTTACTCCTGCTCTACTAGCACATGTTTTCTCTCTTTCGCTTAATGATTGGCCAAAGCATTGCTGGTACACAGATGAAGCTATGCAGCAAGAGTTTGGGCTTCCTACAAGTGTTAGAAATTAGTATGTGTTAAGGCATGCAGATGCAAAGAGGAGGTTTTTCATCAAATGGTTCATGCAGCAGTTTTTATTGTTCATAAAGGCTGATGTAATAACAAAGGACACCTTTGGTATTTTATGGTATGCAGAAAATGTTGGGATTCCAAATTGGTCAGGAACTTTATATGACAAATTGATGCAAGAAGTTCATGTGCCAACAATTCGTAAGCAGTAGCAGAAAAGTAGACTTGGACCTATGTTGGCTAGTTTATATGCTCATTTGCAGGTTGTATGTCCAACATTGCATCCGTCTCTTTGGGAATCTCCGGGTATGGACAAGGTTACTGCATTTAAAAGGTAGAAATTAGTGGATGGGATAATGGTTGATTGTTATGATAAAGTTTTGTCTCATGATCATGCATTAAATGATCTTGAGAATGTCAAGTCAAAGGAGTTTGTGGATCCTTTGTTTATGACTTTTTCATCTCTTGAAGCTTCACATGCTAGTACTTTGGGATGCGCTGTGCCTTTAGATATATCAGCATGGTTAAATGATGATGTCAAGAATGACAATGCTCATGAAGATGTGCTTATTACAGGGGTTAAGAAGAAGGTTAGATTCTCCAAGTTGAAGATGGAGACTATGCCTATACCAAAGCACAGTGATGCTATGCAGCAGCATATGGGTTTGTCTTATGATGGGGAAGTGGTTCATGATGGATATGTTCCTCAAAGTCTTGGTGAAGCTTGCTCTTTGGTTGCAGGATTACATTGGTTCATGAAGGATATGTATGCTAATGGTGCTGTTAAGTTAAGTGTGGTGCAATCTTTGCAGGAGTAGTTAGAGTCCATGAAAACTAAAAGAGATTCTATGCAAGTTGAAATGGAAAAAATGAAGGAATTACATGAGAAAGAGGTTGGTGCTTTGAAAAGGCAAATTGATGAGTATGCCGATATGTTGCTTAAATGTAATTTGTCTTCTGTTGCATTTAAGGAATGGACAGCTAATATGCAGGATAAGTTTGGTGGTGAATTGGATTTGTTGGCTAAAGAAAATGCTAAGTTGAAGGCTGAAAGGGTATTATTGGATGCTCGTTTACAACCTCTTCTTAAAATGGAAAAGAAAATCTTGAGAGATATGGAGGTTGATCTTGATGGCTTTATTTTTATGTAGCAAGATTTGACATCAACGAGAGCTACATTGACTTCCTTTATGCATGATCAGTGGGTTAGCATAGCTGCTAGAATGTCTCAAGTTATTTCTCGGTCATATGCAGTTTTGTAGCAGACATTTGTGTCTGAAAACATGGAGAAATTGATTCATGAGAAAGATATGTTAAAGGAAAAGTTGGATGGTATGCAGGCTGACTATCATAGGATGATGGATGTAGTGTCTGGGTTGCAGAATGTTAAGCAAATTCAAGGTTCTGAAAATCTATCTATGGATGCAGTAGATATGGTCAAAGCTGATATTAATAATGTTTTGCAGGATATAAATTAGCAGATTTAGATTCAAGATCATATGGCTGATACATTTCATGATACTGCATCTTTTGGATTTTAGGAGCATCATGTCCAAGAGCAATCTGTTACGGATTGCAATGATGCTCATGAGCCTCATAGTTCATAAGTTCTTTTGGTGTAGAACTGTCAGATCTGATTCTCTTTTTGTTCATCATACTTACATCATACTTGATATATATGCCTCTAGGATTATGCCTTTATGTTTTCTTTTGACTGTCTTTTGAGGGGCTTATGCAACTGCAGTAGAGGGCTATAAGTATCCTACTAGAGAGGCTCTACTTATGGTTACTCTTTGTGGCTTATTTCATGGTGAAAGGCTGTGGGTATGGCATAATCTTTTTCACTAGATATGGCGGGTTTTGGATAAAGGCATTTTGACTTCATCGATCATTCAAGGGTTCGAGTCATGGCTGTGCCAGCCATCCACCGGGCTATGCCAGTGTTAGCCGTTGGCTTGACACTACATTTACCCTTAGAATGGTGTATTACCTTAGTTATTACTATTTCCTATGTGAAGCAGCCTTTATATGTCTTATGAAGTTTACTGCCTCATGAAGTGCAGTTTTGGGGCAGTTGAAAAACCGTGACCTGATGAGGCATTTTGTGTGTTCTTCTTGTCTATCTGATCACTGATGATGATCACGCCTGATGTATGGTGTTTCTACCTAATTATGAAAAGGATCTGGCAGTTGGCGCCATCATGGCTGAAGTCTCGATCTCGTTTGTAGCATGTCTTGTGTATTTCATTCTCTGTTTTCTGATTAGTAGTGCTGAATGTGGTGTATCTATGCTTTCATATGGCCAGTTCTGAGTTCCTATGATTTCTGGGTGTGAGATTAGGTATTTGCTTCATGAAGTATTCTCTGTTCTTTTATGTATTTTGCATAGAAAGGGCAGCAATAGTTTGGATGGAGGCCATGGATCACTACTTTTTTATCGTGGGTATCATTTCTGCCAATAAGTGTATGCTTGTGCCATTTCACCTCATTGGCAATGTGAAGCTTTGATGAAAACAACAATTCAAGAATAACCAAATGACAAAAGCTTCTCAAACTTGGGAGGACATCAAGGGAGTAGTGAATAAGTGTTATCTACCACCCTCTTGTGATTCCATAAAGATGAATGAGTTTTTCAATCTAAAGCAATACAAAATTAACCTTAGAATAGTACTACTCAAAGTTTATCATCTTCAAAAACTATGCTCCAATAATGACTATCAAACAATAAGTGGCCCAATTCTACCAAGGTCTTAATACTCCCCTAGACCTTTATCTAGAGGTGATGAGACCTACATTATTATATGATGCACTCACAAGAGCCAAGGCCCTTATTAAAGAGATCAATGTGTAGAGAACAAGCCTAGAGAAAGGCTTATATTCTTCCATTACAATGAGCTAGGACATTCCAAGGTGAATTACCTTGGAATGTCATATCAAAGCAAAAAAGATAAAAGAAAATGATTTGACTACTAAAGGAGTCCCCTAAGGTTCCAATGAGAGGATACAACATGGTATTAGCTCAAGCCTTATACATAGATGTTGAGGAGAAGAAGCTACTTCTCAAGCAAATACAACCACCCTCTTATGGAGAATGATCTTCGGTGGAGACACATACCAAGGTTTGGATGGAGGCCATGGATCACTACTTTTTTATCGTGGGTATCATTTTTTGCCAATAAGTGTATGCTTGTGCCATTTCACCCCATTGGCAATGTGAAGCTTTGATGAAAACAACAATTCAAGAATAACCAAACGACAAAAGCTTCTCAAACTTGGGAGGACATCAAGGGAGTAGTGAAGAAGTGTTATCTACCACCCTCTTGTGATTCCATAAAGATGAATGAGTTTTTCAATCTGAAGCAATACAAAATTAACCTTAGAATAGTACTACTCAAAGTTTATCATCTTCAAAAACTATGCTCCAATAATGACTATCAAACAATAAGTGGCCCAATTCTGCCAAGGTCTTAATACTCCCCTAGACCTTTGTCTAGAGGTGATGAGACCTACATTCTTATATGATGCACTCACAAGAGCCAAGGCCCTTACTAAAGAGATCAATGTGTAGAGAACGAGCCTAGAGAAAGGCTTATATTCTACCATTACAATGAGCTAGGACATTCCAAGGTGAATTACCTAGAGCTTGGAATGACTCCCATCCAATCCAAAAGCCCATAATTTAATCCACATAAGTTGTTACATACTTATGTATCTAATATTAGCATGAATGAGTAGTGATACCCTAATAAGGGGTTCTTGTGATATAGTCTAGTAGTAATTTGACTTTGAGATTAGGCACCTTTGTAATCATACTATTTTTGGAAAGGTCACTCAACAACGAATATCATCTACATTGATGAAGCCTCCCTTGTAAAAGAATACCTCAATTCTTATCGAGATGAGAGAGTCTCCAGTTCTTTAAGGGGAGAGAATATAATGTCTTCATTCTTTATGTCATTATTTTAAAGGGCCTCACAAAATTGGCAAGTTCTTGAATGGATCGAAATTTTTCCAGTTTGTGGCATCTTTATGATCACATTGTTTTTAGAAGGACCACCCAAAAAAGGATATTATCTACAGTGATGAAAACTCCCTTGTAAAAGAATATCCTAGTTCTTATTGAGATGAGAACATCTCAAATTCTTTTGGGGAGAGAATGTAATGTCTCCATTTTTTGGCATCATTATTTTTAAGGGTCTTGGAAAACTAGTAGGTTCTTGCATGAATCATAATTGTCACAAGCTTAGTGCTCATACTTGCTATTGACATGTGAGCTCTTAAATTGAGTATCCCAACTCTTGAAATTTCAAAATGAAATCAATTTTTAAAGTGGTACATGGATCATCCCCATTGAGTAAAAATATAACCTAATAGTAGAGATGCTATTTTCATTAAGAATTGGCTTCACTTTTAGCCAAAAAACAAATTGAAGAGATCTTTATAAGAAAAATGAGCTGTTGAATCAAATTGAAGGCCCATTTAAAGCAACAATATTTAACTCTATCATTCTCACTCTTCATTGCATGTTTGCTTTATTCAACCCATCAAAACCCATTGATAAGGAAAAGCTTGTAAGTGATAAAATTGAAAAGCTTCTATCTCAAGCATTCAAAAGCAAAGGTACCCCCTCTTTTTCCATGGAAAAGCAAAAAATAATGTTAATCAAACCATTACTTTTACAATTACAAGTAGAATGTTGAAAACAGGCCATTGGATAGATGAGCAACCATTTTTATCCTTAGAAAAACCATCGATAGCAATTGAAGCTTTACAAACCACATTACCTTTGTACTTTAAGTGCTACATTTATATGTGGAAAGGAAAAGCATTCCAACACATAGACATGCATAGACACACACACACCTCCTTTACTTTCCTCTAAGCATGTGCGCACACACACAACCTACTTAAAGGTAGCCCTTGTGGCCCCTCTCCAACTACCACACTCAAACTTACAACACACATTTCCACTTCAGAAGCAAAAGTGAAAAGAGCTATTGAGTGAGGAGCTCCATGAGAGGAGATCAACATGACGGTACTCATGTGATGGCAAATCAACTTGCCTTGCAAGTTGCTACACTACCCTCCTTAGCCAAAACTCTATCTTAGTAAGTTGACAAACCTCTTGTTACATTAGTAAGACAACTGAAGTTATTGACTAGTAATGGCACCAAATAAACATCATTTGAATGCCTCCATAACTTTAGATGCGAGTAACAACATGGATGCAAATCCAAGTAGAGAGACAATAACCATGGCTCCATCTCATAGTTGAATATGCAATGCCTCAAAAGCAAATTCTTGTAGCCCAGATTCACATTATTTGTTGTGATGTATATTAGTCATGAAATTAATTAATTAATTAATAGAAATGGATGGTTTCATACGATAGAAGGTGCATTGCAACTCTTGGTAGCTTACTTAAGTTGTGGTGAAACCTTGCATTAATATTCTCTATACTAACTCGGTCCATTGTTCTTCTGTAGTGTTCACCACTGCAAATCTGAGGGCGGAGTTTTTTGCAAAGAATTTGAAAACATTAGTTAGCATCATTAGGAATTTATTTTCCATTGTGTGTGTCTTTGTTTTTTACATTTGCATGACAGACGAGCACATGTAGTTCGGCTATGCACAATTTCTTCAATGCATTCATATTTTTTTGTGTGGAAGCATCATTTGAATGATTGCATTAAATGGTTTTTAATTGCAAATCACATGAATGATTGGGCATGAAATTCTATTTCAAAACATATTCTGACTAGGGAAAATTACATGAGAAATAGATTCATATAAAGAGGTATTTGGGTTCTCAAAGTTACAGGCTTTGTTGAAAAATAAAAAATATGATGGAATTTGATATGATTCAAAGATGGGAGGTCTTGGGGGATTTTTTTTGAATAAGAGATGGACTTTGGTCAATGCCTAGAACATCAAAGGAACCTTAAAAAAGTAATGTAAAAGCATTTCTAGTATTTCATGAGATATCTTAAAACACATATGGATGTCAAAAGGGCTACATGCATTGATGTCCATTCCTTCTCTTTGCACGGAGCCTAACGACCTTACTATTATGGATAAATAATGAGATATTGCCAAAATATGAGAGGTTACTTGACTGCAACGGAGTCTTCTTGGATTTGATTCAAAGTGCACCATTGTCTTATGGATTGGATGAATAGATTATGCCGGTCACTTGAGTTTGACTTGGAGGTGAATTTAAGTAGTTGTTGTTGCTCGTCGAGAGGCTTGTTCCAAGCTTCTTGTTCCTCAATAGGAATTGTCTCCACTTATCCCTAATGGCCTCCATGGACAAAGGAAAGAGATTAGGAAGGTCAAGTGCAAATACTACCCCATGGTCTTCAAAAAATTCAAGGATATCCCAATCTGAAGCTAGTGCACAATAATGGAACTTTCCCAGTTTGTAGCTTGTTATAGAAGATAAAGAAAGGCTCTACTTTAAGCAGGTTTAAGCTTAAATGCTATTGCAAAGTGAGGAGATATATGTCAAATATGGATGAGAGGTGGAAGATCGTAGTGCACTTAAAGAAGCCAATTAAATCGGACAATGTGAAGAGAACCAAGAAGAAGGTCACATTTAAGCTGAAATCCACTGTGCCTGTGTCTTTTATAGTCTCTTCCTCTTTTGATGGATCCATTTTTATGTGTAATTCTTCCACTATGGATGACTGCTTTAAGTCTTAAGTCTTTGAGACTAAGAAGGATGTAGTGGTGCAAGTGAAGAAAGGCATGAAGATGTTCCTTTTCGATGTCAACCAGAAGCTTCTCCAGGGCTTCCTCTACTGGTGGAATGAACATTGCTCTTGATGCTTTAAAGGAGTCCATGCATAAATTTACAGCTTAGGTTCACAAGCTCATGCCGTTGTTTTGACCTCTGGATAGCCGAAGCCTAAGCCTGGGAAAGTTTTGAGGAGCATGACCACATAATTGGATTATCTGATGCTCCTATGGGTCCCATTGCTGAAGAAGGAGCAACTCCTACCAAGGAAGATGAGGACGATGCTAGTGGTGAAGAAGAGGAAGAAGACAATGGACTGGCCAATAGAAATGCCAGCCTAATGAGAAGTTCCATGGTCTACTTGAGAATGTTAAGCACCATAAACATGATAGTAACAGGGGTGCCCAACCAGGTCCTGGTAGTACTGATGATCAACATATGATGATAATGGTGACTTGATTAGGGGCTGACAATCAATAATGAAGGACATATGTCAGCTCTTATGGCATTACGGTCAGAATGCATGGATGACAAAGCAGTCGAATCAAGGTGGCGATGTGCTATGGCTTATGCTTTTGTTTTTTTTTTAAAACAAAGCTTCAGAGCTTTTATGCCATTAAAGGCTTTTGAGTTTCAAAAAAAAAAAGTGGAAGAGGAAAAAGCTAAGGCTTAAAAATCCTTAGACTTTATAGAAAGCAAAAAGTAAATTTAACGTGAGTACTTTACAAAAAACTATATAAGAGAGGGGTAAGTGGTGCAAAGGGCACTACTCCTTGCATTGAAGTTTGTAATTGGAGGAAGGTCGCATGTTGTGAGAGAGGCTAGAGGTTGAGCTTGAATCCCTCGCCTTCTTTGAAGACCGTCATCAAATTTTGGAGAGAAGGCTTGAGGACGAGCTTTAAGCCCCTCGCCTACATGAAGATACCATCATCGCAAGTCGCTATGAAGATTGGCTTGAGTTGAGCTTTAAGCTTCTCGTCTATTTTTTTGAAGATCGTCAACAAATTTCGTCGACATCAGGCTTTCGATTCGAGCTTCATACTCCTCGAAAATTCTCCATAAAATTTTTTCATCTCACCTTCTTCTCTTCTCTCTCAATTCGAAATCTATGAACTTGTATTTTGCCTATATTTTTTCAATCAAGAATTTATTTTTATCATTTAAACAATCTTCTAAATAAGTTTTCTTTTGTTGCATTCTCCCATCTCAAAACGTCCATGTGGCGAGTGACCTCATGAACCCCCCTCACGAATCCCATGCGATAGCGTAGTTCGTCGACTTCCTCGTTAGAGATAAGTTGCATGCGTTCATATAGGAGTTTGTCATAGTGCTTGTTAAGATGTTCTTGCTCTTCCCAGGGTAGCAGATATTACAAATATTCCTCAAGTTTCTCCCTAGGGAATGTGCCCATATCCACAAGGACATAGACACGTGAGAATAATTTGAGTTTAGCCTCCAACTTGGTCAAGCACTCTGTGACACTTCTATGTTCGATGAGGGCTTGCTCAGTTGCTATCTCATGCAAGGTTTTGGGAATTTTCATAGGAGCATTGCTAGGGGCTCAAGCCTAGATGAGCAAGATTGGTCAATGCTAGGATTTCTCATGTCGTCGGGGTTTTCATGTTTCTCTTGAGGCTTTGCTGCTATTGTGACATGGTTCTCCTTAGATATGACTAGTATAGTTACGTCAACCTATTGTGAAAATGTTGTATCCACTCTTGATTGGCCAATGTAAGTTCTATTGTTTGTGGATTGAGTGTTGCAAGCAATTGCTGATGGTAATGGTTGCTTTGACTTATCAAAACACATGGATGTGTCTGAGGTTTCATTGCCGTTAGGAGAGATGGTAATCAATTCATTGGTGGGTGGACTCGATGCTTTATTCCTCAGCTCTTCAACATTCTTGGTCTCAATCATCTTGGCGTCTATAGCCACTTGCAGCTGCTGTTGTTTTCGTTGTTCTCTCCTCTTTTTCTTGAGCAATCAGGGTGTATCCTTTAAAGACTCTGGACCCTGAACTAGGCTAGTCGTTGGTGTGCTTGGTTGGGCCTCATCATTCTCTTTTTATGGTGTGTCCTCATGGGACATAGCTACAGCTTGTTGAACAACCTCCTTGGGTTGTGAGGATACAATTTCCTCTCTTTATAGAGAGTCTAGCTCTTCAGGTAATTCCCCTCCATTTAGCTCCTCATCCAATTGCATTAGTAGTTGCTCCTGGTCGAGCGTTTGCTCTAGACTCTTGTCCTTACCCATTGGAACATGCCTCCATTGCTTCTTATCAGAGCGAGTATTGTGTTTAGGGCTATTTCTCTCTTGCTCTAGAGGTTTGGGTGACTCTAGTGTAGACCAAGACATGGTTTAGGATTCCTATCATGTATGCTTGGAAGAAATGTTTTGAAGAATTCAAGGTTGTATTGATGGTGGGAAGCATAGTGATCTAGCATTGCAGGGTCTTGAGTGAGGCAGAAGACATATGCACTAACATCAAGTACCATGCTCCCTACTCCTAGCCTGCTAGCCACATGTAGATCTTCTTCTAGAAGTAGTTATTGTAAATGGATGTTTTTGGATAGTGATAGAAAGCTGGACCTCATGGATCGTTGCCAACACTCTTAATGAGGTCGGGGCAATGTATGTGGGATCATGTATTGATGTCCAAAGGGATTTTCTTTGCTCAGTGAGTGTCATTAGTCAATGGCCAATTTTGGCTACCAAACTTTGGTTGGAGTATCATTCCTGCACAAAGTTACCTTGTCCTTTCCCTTTTGTCATTTGATTGCTTTGAGATTTTCCTTGTTTGTCTCACATTGAGTAGTATAGAGTGAGGGTATCAAGTGCAATTCTCTAGTTGTGGCTTTTGGGATGTCCTTTATGACTTCATCAGCAACAACGACAACTACATAGCGGGAGAAAGGATGTTGTTGCTCACAGGGGTTCGGCTATGAGCTTTGTGTGCTCTGGTGTTGTCCTTCTAATGTCCACATGGACGTACGCATGTGTGATGGCTATTAGCTTGTGATCAACAAGATTCATCATGCACTTCATCTCTGGTTCATTGGTTAGATGCGCTATCTCTTTGGCCAAATCTTCGAGAGATTTCTCTTTAAGCCTAGGCTTTAGATGCTTTGGAAGTGTTGGAGGTGTCAAGAATGTTGGTTGCAACATCGCAGGTGTATTGCTAAGGACACGTTCAGCAAGGGGCATCGTCACGGCCAAAAGCTATGACTACTGTGATTCCTGATTAGAAGTAGTAGTGGCTAGTTTAGTGGACTGGCTATTGTTGGTAGATTGTGATGTCGAGTCCTTAGGCAGATCGGAATTGGTCATGTCCTTTGTTTCCCTTTGTGCATTCACTTGTGCAAGTCGAGTTGAGCTAGTTACGGTTGATTACACAAGTATATCCTTACGTTGAGAATTAGAGGTGGTGTCATATCTGGCACCTTGGACATTTGGAAGCTTAGATGGAGATAGAGATTGGGATTGAGCAGTTGCACTTGACGACCAATGTTGTGCTTCTTGTGTTCATTTAGGAAAAGAGGGTGTAGGAGATTTGGGACTCCTAGGTGGACTTGGCACTAGTTGGAAGATTTTCTTGTGGTTATTAGAAGATTTTTCCATTTGCTTTGTTGAGCAATCAACCTTATCATGAGCAACATTGTGCCTGTGGTGCTCATTATCCTCTCTTGGAAAGTCAAAGGCTCCTTGGGCACTAGTGTCAAGTGTGCATAAAGGCCACTAGTACCCAAATCCATCAGTTACCTGCGTAATACCCTTGATTACGTAGCAACACTTTGGATATCCATCATGGCGTTGTGCTGGCTCTCCATCGATACCTTAGTCTATAAGGCTTGGGCTTCTTTTGTGGTCTTCTACGATATTTGTAAGTTCGAAGCCTATCCTTGGCATTGTCTCCTAACCTTCTTGTTTCAAGCATGGCCTCACTCATTGGTTCTCTCTATTCAACCCTTCGGCCTGCAGGGCTGTTACACTAAATACCATGAGCGATTTGAAGGACCGTTCGTAGTAGGCAAGTTTTGAACTACTTGCTCTAGATTTCAGCCAAGTGATAGATCTATGATGTGCTTTCAGCTCTATATGGTCTATGGGTCGGTTTTAGGGTATACACATTAAAAATTTGAAAAAATAAAAATTCAACCCAGTAGGTTTGAATGTCCGATTCGGCCTATTGTCCGAATGGCCGAGAGCTCAATGAGAAAGGGCCGAATGCAATTGGTCCAAATGTCAAATTCGGCCATTCCAAATGTGGTTGTTCGAGGGCCAAATGGCCAAATGGTAGTAGACCAAATCGATTGGGCCAAGGGCAGAGTGGTTAATTTGAATGGATGCGGGCCAAACGGCTAAGGTCCGAGTCACGTGGGCCAAATGCAAAGTTGGTATGAATGGTTGATTCAACTCTTAAGCATACGAATGGTGGTGGACCAAATGGCCGAATACAAGAGGGCCAATTTTGGGTGGTCCGATTGGTTTGATTGAGTCCGACTCAGGGAGTCAATCAATCCACGATTCTGGGTGGTCCAACTTTGGGAGTTGGATGGTCTGATTCTGGGAGTTGTAGTAATAGTGTCTGACTCCTACATATGGGTTTCTAGGGATGATAAAAATTGACTTGATTTTAATGATTTTGGTTATGAGGGGTCACACAAAATTCTAGCATGTAAGAATAGACCCTAATGAAGGATTGTATATACCTCGAATAGCAAATAAACTCCAAAATACAAATCGACAACAAATCAAACCCTCTTTCCCTGTTATGATATCCTAATGTATCCAAATCACAAAGAAAACACCTACACTACTCCAACCTGCTTTTCCAAATCCAAAAAACCAAAAACTTACTTTGCTAAGGAGATCAAATATCTCTTCAAAATCCCTCGCTTTCCACCTATCTACCTCAAGCACCAGTTCGGGGAAAACCCTACTTCAATGCTTGATTTAGAGCATGCAAGGACTCAAGCCTTGAATTTGTTGGTCCCAGCAAGCAAAACTAAAATGTAGAGGTAATCAACTGCCATGACCCATGGACCGCTTATTATTCAAGCATTTCAAGCCGAGCACTAATGGCTACCTCTCACATAGCTGATGCACTCTCTCTCTACGAGTGTAGTGAGCTTACTGATCGAGTTGCCTCCTCTCCCGAGCACTTTGGTAGCTCCATGATCCAAGTGCAAGCTTCAAGTGAGCTGATCCTCAAGCTCCACACTCCACACTCCAAGCTCCATTTCCGCGAGTAAGACAAGAGAAGAGAAGAAGAGAGGAGAAGATGGAGAGCTTCTCCACCACGGTCCCTCATCCTCACACATTCACTCCTTCACACTCTCACACTCCCTCCCTCCAAGCACAAGCTCAAGCAAGCAAGAAGAAGAAGAAGAAGAAGAAGAAGAAGAAGAAGAAGAGAGCTACTTAGTTGGCCACACACAAGAATGAGCTCCTCATTCACTTTTCAACTTTATATACAAAACCCTAAATCCCTTTAGGGCAGTCATCCCCTTTTTGGTCTAGGTGGCTTGGCCCATTCCTCCAACCCTTCTCCTCCTCCTCTTTCCTATTGGCATGGCCTCAACCCGGCCATACCTCTAACCATTTACAATTTGCATGGGTGAGAGCCCGTCGCTCTTTTACAAAATAAATTATGGTGCGCCTTGTGCTCTTTTACAAAAGTACTAACTTGTGCTTTTTCTTGTGTGCCTCTCTCATAGATTTAGGATTTGTTTGCACTTCTTGTGTTTTTCTTGTCGCGCATTCATCTTCCGTTTCACTTTTTCCTTGGCCTTGTCTTCTGCTTTAGATTTGTCAGATTTTCCACCTTTTTTGTTTGAGGGTTAATACTTCTAAGTCTACTCTACAAGATGTGGTTACTTCTTTGGAACATTTTGATGCTAGGCTTATATCAAAATATATAGAAATAAATCACGCACATCAAGTATACTTTGTACAAAGCCAAGATCAAGAGGATTATTCCATAGATCTTGTACATCAAATCAATGGGAATCACCCAAACGCAGTGCTAAATTCTTTGTTTCTTCAAGGTAATGATACTGTTGAAGTGGACAATGGTTTCTATGATGGGTAAGAGGAAGAGTATGAAGAGGCTAATGAACAAGATGATGATCATAAGGACCAACCATATGAAGAAGACCAAGCTGATTGATCCTCTAGTAGAAGACAATGTATATGAAGATTACTTGGTAAGTGATCACAGCCTTATGGACCATTTGAGGAAGAATATGCACATGCTGAAAATGGAGACTCCGAAGTTCTTGATCATGCATATGATTGATTAGTTGAGGATATGCATCAATTCACACTCAATCAAGGACTACACCAACTAGAAGAGGAGTTGGGTGCATATTGTTACGGTTATGAAGACTTGGATAATGATTTTGATGATTGGTATGCTGATAAGGAGGATGTACATGAGATTCATGATGGCTATAATCTGATGGATGATGGATATGCTTATGGTGATGATTATGGGGATCTTTCTTCCTACCCATTTGACTCGAGTGGTCAAGATTATGAGTTAGATGGTAGTTTTTCTCCTCTTGATCATTATTATGATTGTATACTTTTTGATCCACGAGGTTATAGGTAGGATTTTACACCTTCATCAGGGAAACATCTATATTGAGATCCAAATGTTTATCTTTTAGAGATTTATTTGGCTAAAGACTAGTCATTTTATCTCTTATTCTACTGTAGATAGTTTGTAGACAGCTCTCTATTTTGGCTTTGTTTTATTTCCAATTTTATTATAGAGGAGTCACACTTTTATGGGCTGAAAGCATATCTAATGAGATTTCTTTTGACTCATAGCACACTTGATTTGGATGTGCTCATCAAAAGATATCTCAATTTTACTACAACAACATCTATAGTAGACATCAAGCTGCCTATTGTTTGTATGTGTCTTTTCTTGGAGTTATGGTGGTCTAGTTCTCAATTTTATCATTTCAAATGGATGTCCATATGGTCTATTACTTTTCCGCTTTTGATTCCATCCATTATTTCATATATATAAGTACTTTTCCTATTTTTGTAGCCACTTGTAATAGAATAGTACTTTGATTCCCTTTACATTTAGGTATTTTAAACAATCCACCAATGTTTTCTAGGACAAAACTTCTTTTGAGTGGGGATGGAATGTAAGAGATGGAAAATAGGGTACATAGGAGCAGATATGAAAGGTGAAGGTACCAATCAGTTTGTATCCAGTTTTGACATAAGTACAAGTCTTTTCTTGTTTCAACTCTCTTCTCTTAGGTCCCTTCATGACAATTTACACTTAAGAAGGTATCCAAGAGGTGGTTTGGATCATACATCGTGATATAAGTTTTTGACAATGCTACATACATGTGAACTAGACATAATAGAGCTTAGGGTTCCAATTGCAAATAAAAGAATCAAGATATTCAAGAGAAGAGGATTTTAGAGAATATGGAGATTCAGATCTTGAAGATATAAAGGCACAACATGATATTGAAGAAGAACAAGATTTAGAGCTTATGAAAGATGATAAAGACCTCAAACTTATAGAAGAGTAAAGTGGCACATGCCAAAGGATGTGTAGGTTTAGAGGGGGTGGATGTGGAGACATTGTGTGTCTAAAGTGAGAGAAAATAGGTTATTCAATGTTAGAAGATTTCATTGTGTACCTATGGGATGAGTTACTTGATAATCAATGTGATCTATCAAGAGTAAGTTGGTGAATGACACATTATAAAGTACTAATTCATATGTTGGATATATAAGTGTTCAAAATTAAATTATCAAAGTCCATTACCAATGTGTAAGGACTTATTTTGAGTATACAAGTCTTCCAAGCTAAAAATTACCAAAAAGTGATGCATTTATAAAAGAACAATATTTTTTGCTATTCTGAAGGGATTTTTGTAATTTGGCCTACATTGGCTTGTTGATCAAATTTGTTCGCTTTGATTTGAGTATCCTAATAACCCTATTCTAAGTTAATATATGAAAGTTATGGTCAAAACAAATGCTATAAAAGCATAGAAAAAATGAATATAGGAAAATCAAACAATAAGAGTTTGCAAGGAAAAATCATGAAAAGAAATTGTGAAAAGTGGGCTTGAACTATTGTAAATGGTTATAAATAGAGATCTAAGCCATTGTTATGAGCATAGGTGAATAAAAAAGTGATCTATTGTTGTAATTAATAGAGATGAAGTAAAACGCAAGTTATTCTGTCTCTTTATAGATTCCTTTAGCTCAAAAAGGCTTGGTTGTAAGAGGTTCTATTTGGGACAAATCTGAAGATTTTTTACCTACTAATATAGGTGAAGACTAAAAGTTTTCCTTTGTACTTGCTATAATTTTCTTCAAATAGAAAGAGTGGTGCTGAGCTATTACCTCAGATAGAGTTTGCCTAAGATATCATCTTAGGCGCAATGTATTTAGCTTGAAGGGACTTATTACAATAGTAGAAAGTTTCTTAGAGTAAAATAGTTTCTTGTTGGGTTTATCTATTTCTTGTGTTCTATAGTATATCTAAGAGTTCCTGTTCTAGTATTTCTTTCTTCCATCTATCTTATTTTTTCTTTGATCCCCAATGGATTTAAGCCGAGACCTTCCCAACCCCTGACATCATCCTCCTACAATGTTGATATAATATCCAAACGTAAGAGATGGAAAATAGGGTACGTAAGGGCATGTATAAAAGGTGAAGGCACCAATCATTTTGTATCTAGTTTTGACATAAGTAATAGTCTTTTCTTGTTTCTTCTCTCTCTTTTCCTATCCTTTCATGGATGACAACTACTCTTTCCTTCTTTCTTGTCTTTATCTCTCCATTATTAGTCTTTCTCTCTCCTTGTCTAGAATTTCTCTCCTATGTACTCTTCTTCTCTCTTTCTTGTAGTCTTCTCTCTCTCTCTCCTTGTTGACAAGTGGTATAAGAATAGCATAGGCTTTTTGTCCATTTGATTTTCTCATTTTAGTTATATTTTCTCCAATTTTCCACTATTAAATCTTGGACAACAGGTATAGAAGCCACATGGCAGGTACTTGCAGGAGTTCTACTTGAAGTAGAGACTAATCTTGGAGCTCTAATAAAGATCTTAGAGAGATTTGGCCAAACCATGGCTAAAATGGCAGGTCGTGCATCCATTACAAGCTATTTTGAAGGAAACTTGGTAAAATAAGGGTTAACCAGACTTAGGGGAAGAACAAACTGTGCTTACTTTTTAAATATAGGATTTGTTTCCCCTTTCTTGAAGGTTCCCTGCAGATTTCATGGATTTTCCAGCCAAGATCTCTTTCTACCTTAGCCATCAAACCTCATTTGAGCTGGAAATCAATTGCTACATCTCTTAAGCTTCAAGTCCATTACCATCTTGAAGGATTATTTGCTATCCAGACATGTCAAACATCCTTGAAAATTGTGGCACAATTTTTGGACTACTTCCCTGATGTGATCTCTCACTCTTCATGTTGAATCTCATCAATCTTAGTCACTCCAGTCATTAACAAGTTTTTTCTCTCAGAAATCATCAAGATTTGTGCTCCATTCTTCATCTTCTAGCTCTCTTGAAACCCTCTGGAGTTTATCTCTGGATTTGCTTCATTTCATCTCTGGAGTTTATCTACAGCAAGATTTTTCCAAGATTTGGTCAAGATTAGACACATTGGAGCTTTCTTCGACTCTTCAAGCTTCCATGGAGGATAAATTTGGGGATTTTACTTCAAGCTTGACATTCTTTGTTTCTTAAGTATAAAGAAAGCTGAAGTATTTCCATTACAAGGATTCTACATGGGTTGCTTCTTCATGGCCAACATTGAAGCTCAGACATTGAAGATTGAAGATTAGTTCTCTTCCATTGAAGTAATACAGAGCTTCTTTTGTTGAATTAACCAGGGAATCGTCAAATATTTTCTTCTTCAACTTGCTCAGCAATTGAAGTATCAAGAGGCATTCTCTAATATTAAATGCTCAATGATAAGTCTCCAACCATAGCTATCAGTTTCTTAAATTTCATTGTCTTCTTCAACTAAGGCTCTTCAACCTTGGTAAGATTGAAGATTATAGAGTTGTGAGATTCAATTTAGAAGCAACATTTTGGGGCTTTTGATGGAAACAAGCTAGAAAGTCATTACTCTTTTCTAAGATCTTGGACAATAGAGCATTCCTTGATACATGGGTTATGCTGATAATATTCTTGTGGCAACATTGGTTGATTCATCTTGGCAGTGATTCAATTCATATAGAGATTATAGGACATTACTCCTTCATTGTAGTCATAAAAATGGGTGGTCTAGGACTTTGATTACTTTTTATTGATCATGAATTGATATCTTGGTACCCTACAAAGTGTCTTCAATTCTATTTGTGAGTCTACATGGGTCAACATGGTCAAAGTTGGATTTATAGACCTATTACAGACTCATTCAAATGGGGCAGGTTGTAAACAATTTTAGTCATCCAACTTTGGGCTATCATATCTTTTTTTGAACTGTTTTGAAATTTACTCTTAAGTGCTTCGTTTGAAGAGAAAAGTGTTAGATTGTCAGAGAGTGAACTAGAGAGAGAGAAAGAGGAGAGACAAGACTACAGAAGAGAGAGAAATACTATAGGAAGAGAGAGAAGAAGAGTGACGAGGAGAGAGAAAGACAAGAAAGAGGGAGAAGCCATAGAAGTTGTGAGCAAGATGGGAGAGAAGGACTGTAATTGTATTAATTTGTCAAAAAGATATGAAAAATTACATTTCCTCTCCTTTTATACCAATGTCAGTGTGACATGGCATAATATCAATATTATTTACACTAAATCCTTATTCCCAAGCTTCTTACAATCCATCCCTTCCCATAAGTTTTTATCCTCAAAAACAAACTTCGAAGACTAGAAAAAGATGGATAGAACAGAGTACTACTCTATTTTTTACAACTTTATAAATGGAAAATGAATGAAGTATGATCAACTATATGGACTGATATTGAAGAACAGAAGTAAGCCTAAGCTATATACGTGATCTGGAGTACTTCAAAAGTATATGGAGCCATAAAGTCTTTAACAAATAATCTCAAAACAAAGTAGACAGCTTGCTATGCAAACAAACCCTATTGGACCAAATCTGCCATAACTTCTAGTAGAAGTGTCCAAATGAGACGTACCATATATCAAAACAAAGCTCTCAAAGAGTATTTTAAGCCCATGTAGATAGCTTAATTCTAAAAATTAGGCACGATAAAAACTATTCTAAAATAGCGTGATGTCGTGATCCTGTCTGCATCATCACTAGCTCCATAATCAATAGGCTTCAGCCACAAATGTATCCCTTAAGAAAGGAAACTCATCCAATATAGAATCAAGCCTCCAAGAAGCTTCCTCGGGTGGTAAACCTCTCCATTTGATCAAATATTCCATGATAGAATGAGATCGAAGCTTCTTCTCATGCTACCCTATAACAGCCTCTGGGATGTACTAAATAAGACCGTCTTCATCAATAGGTGGCAACTCATCAACTATATCCACTAGATCACCATAAAAGGGCTTGAGTGGACTAACATGGAAGACATTATGAATCTTTGTGGAAGAGGGAAGCTCTAGTCTATATGCCAAATCTCCAATTCGCGTAAGGATTCGGTAAGGACCATAAAACCTGTGGGCAAGCTTATTACTAGATCCATCTTTTAATGTAGAGTACTTGGACTTGGGCACCTTCAGTAAGACCAACTCTCTTTCTTGGAACTCCAAAGGCCGCCTCTTCTCATCAGCATACATCTTCATTTGATCTTGAGCTTTCTTAAGATTCCTCTTACATTGCTGAAGAAGGGTATGCATTCTTTCTAACTCTTTATTCCCATGAGGATTGATCCTTTTATTAAAGATGACTGTGGGTAAGGGCACCTTGTAACCATACAAAGCCTCAAAGGGTGAAACTCCTATCTAGCATGAGTAGAATTGTTATAAGCAAACTCAGCCAAGTGTAACCAAGAATCCCATGAAGTTTGGACATCATAACAAAAATGGCGAAGATAAGTCTCCAACCATTTATTGACTCTTTTAATCTATCCATCAATTTGAGGATGATAAACAGTAGATGGAGCCAATTTAGTGCCCATAGATGTAAATACCGCTTGCCAAAAGTTACTCATAAACTTTGAGTCCCTATCATGGACAATCACCTGCGGTAATCCATGTAGTCTAAAAATTTGCTCCATAAACTGACTGGCCACTTGAGAAGTAGGAAACTGAATCTTGGTTGGAATAAAATGGGCTGCCTTGGTGAGCCTGTCTACCACCACATATATACTATTCCATCCCTTCTTGGTAGTAGGTAAGCTAGTAATAAAATCCATAGTAATATGAGTCCATTTACATGTAGGAATAGGCAATGGCTGTAACAGACCTCCTAGCTTATGGGTGCTGCCCTTATTCTGCTGACAAGGCATACATTTCATGACAAAGTCATTGACATCTTTCCACAATCCTTTCCAATAGAAACTTTTGCTGATCCTGTCATAGGTCTTGAAAACTCCTAAATGTCCAGCTAGAGGCGAAGAATGTAGTTCCTCCATAATTTTTTGCATAAAAGAAGAGGTAAAAGGAATAACAATCTTGCCTTTCAACCAAATAAGGCCATTTTTGAGCTGGTAATGTGAGTTTTCTTCCATAAGTCCTTGCTGTAATTTCTGAAAAATATGGTTGAATTCTTCATCCAGAAGATAAGCCTCCTGTAATTCTTCAATCCAATCATTATGCAATTTTGTCATAGCTGAAACTTTGCAAGCCCACATACGAGAAAGAGAATCAGCCACTATATTATCTTTGCCCATGGTCTGAGTGATGTCAAAATCATAATTCTGTAATGTAGCTAGCCAACGACGTTGCTTTGGAGTAAGATTGGACTGAGTAAGGAAATACTTATGTACCCTATGATCACTATGTACTCTGAATCGGCTGCCATATAAGTAATGGTACCACTTCTTAATTGCATGCAAGATAGCCAACATCTCCTGGTCATAAACATTCATGGCCATTTCTTTATCTGTAAGCTTACGGCTCTCAAAGGCAATTACTCCATGCTCCTGTAGCAAAACAGCCCCAATGCCATGGTCACTAGCATCACACTGTATAGTAAATTCTTTGGAAAAATCTAGGCATACTAAGATAGGAGCAGAGGTAAGGAGTTCCTTTAACCGGTTGAAGCTGCTATTTGCAAGAGCATCCCAAAAGAAAGCCTCATTCTTTAACCTATCAGTCAAAGGAGCTGCAATGGCCGCATAATGTTTAATGAATCGGTGATAGAATGAAGATAAACCAAGGAATCCTCTAAGAGAGGTAGTAGTAGTAGGTGTTGGCCAATCTTTTATACATTGCACCTTCTTGGAATCAGCCTGTATTCCTTTTTCACTGACAATATGTCCCAAGTATTCCACTTTAGTCTGCATAAAAGAACATTTCTTCTCCTTAGCAAAAAGCCTATGATGTCTCAATACATCAAAAACCCTCCTCATATGTGCCAAGTGATCCTGTAAAGTCTTGCTGTAGATCAGAATGTCATCAAAGAACACCAAGACAAATTGAAAAAGAAAAGGTTGTAAAATCTTATTCATCAGGCTTTGAAAGGTAGTTGGAGCATTTGTAAGTCCAAATGGCATCACTAAGAAATGATAGAACCCACGATCAGTCCTGAAAGCAGTCTTGACTTCATCACCCTCTCTCATACAAATCTGATGATACCTTGACCACAAGTCAATCTTTGTAAAAAATCAAGCCCCCTTAAGTTCATCAAGAAAATCATCAATTCTGGGTATCGGATACCTGTTCTTCACTGTGATCTTATTAAGATCCCTATAGTCAATGCACATTTTGAAAGATCCATCTTTCTTTTTGACTAGCAAGACTGGAGATGCATAAGGTGAAGAACTTGGTTCAATGAATCCCATCTCAAGAAGTTCCTTGATTTACTTGGTTACTTCCTCTCATTCACACTTTGATAATCTGTAAGGTGGCTTATTGATTGTCTTTGAGTTGGGCTCCAAATCAATGGAGTGATCTACTGCTCTCTTAGGAGGCAATGAAGTAGGTACCTCAAATAAATCTCTATACTCCTCAAGAAGAGCTGTCAAGGCTGGATGGTTTGCTGAATTATTGGGCTGATCCTGCATTTCTTTATTCAAATGCAAAACAAATATTTGTGAGCGCCTCTTGTACTCCCTTTTGAGTTGTTGAATGGTAATAAGCTGAAAATCTGATCTATTAGGAATTCCATGTAAATGGATAAGCTGTCCATTGAAGATAAACTCCATATACAACTGTGAGAAATCCATAGTGATCCTGCCTAATGTCATCAACCAATCACAACCGAGTACAATGTCTATAGGCCCCATTTCCAAAGTGATCAGGTTTACCTTTGCTTCAAAATTTTCAGCCAACTGTAAAGAAACCCTTTGGGCATATCTGTGTGTTGATTTCCTCTTCACCATTGGCCACTTGAACTTTAATGGGATGCTGTAAATCTTTGGGAATACAATTCAGCTTGTCCATGATGGACTTATTCACAAAACTATGAGTACTGCCACTGTCTATCAGAATGAACACTGGCTTTCCACATATGATTTCATACTGAGTGTATTAGGGCTCTTAGATCCTGTCCAAGCATCCATAGAAATAGAACAATTAGTGGCAGCAAGCGGCTCATAACAAGTCCCACCTGGATCAAAAGGAAAAGAATCGGCTGGATCATAGAAGTATTCTTCCTCAAGATCTTCATTTTCAGCATTAAGTGCAATTGCATTAGCTTCATCCATGTCATCTTCAAAATCCTCAAAAACTAACATACTCTAAAGCTTGGGTTTGAGATTTTTATATACACACTTTGAGGCATGATCAGTTATATACTTCTCCCCACACTTGAAACATAAGCCTTTCTCCTTTCTTTCTTTATAAAGATCCATAGGAATAGATTTAGGATTCGTATTGGCTGAATTGGATTTAGGCTTACTGTCCCTTTGTTTGAAATCAACTCTTGGATTGTTTGCTGTCCTGAAATTAGTTTGAGGTCTAGAAGCATTAAATGGAGGATAAGTTGGTACCCGTAAGCTCCCATTTGGCACATGATTGCTGCCATAAGTGTTACCAACTTGCCCCTGCTTAAAAACAGTCCTTGGCTATCCAAAACCAGGTTGAAATGAAGATTCTCTTCTATACTTTCTTCCATAGCGCTCTGTAAGCTCAATAGCCTTAAAGAGGGAAGTAGGATTTTGTGCCATGACATCAGCTGATAAAGATGGCTTTAAACCATACATATACTTATGGAGCTTAGCCTCATCACTAATGCTTTCCACATACATAGTTAGGTTGAGGAATTGGTTAGTGTAATCTCTTATACTTAGGCCCCTTTATTCCAAACCATACCATCTCCGTGCTAATTTCTCTTTTTCAAGAGGGGAGACAAATACTTCAGCCATAAGTGCCTTGAAAGCTTCCCAATTCTCTACAAGTATGTTTTCTTTTTTTATATACCTCCACCAAGTATGGGCAAATCCCTCCAAATGCAAGGAAGCAAAATGAATCTTTATGTCATCAGTTTTAGGAAATATGTCAAAGTAGGATTCCATCTTAGAGGTTCACTCCTCTAAATCAGATGGTGAAGATGACTGACCATTAAATTTAGCTAGAACAATCTTGTCCTTTCTGTCCGAAAATAGGCTGATCATGATTACCATGTATGGAACCCCCAAATTGAGACGGAAATCTCCCAACACATGGCTGAGAACTACTATGTAATCTTCCTGTTGGTAGAGAACCCCTAGGAATTTGAGTATTCAGCCTAAAAGCTTGGGAATTAGCTCCATTCAAACTGCCCAAATAGTCATCATGCCGTTGTGAAGCCTCTCCTACTTTATGCTGGCTATTTGGGATGCCTCTTCTTCCAATAATCCCATGTCCATGACCATTTTGATTAGATGAATGCAATGTTAGCGAGTCTGGGAATCTCCCAATTCTCATTTTTTGAATACTAAAAAGGTGGCACCCGGATAATATGCCTGTAAGTTTCTCAAAACCATATGATGTGACCTATCATTGGAAAGCACTTGAAAAATGGAATCTATTGAGCTATAGAGCGCTCCTTTTGGATTTATGGTGTTCAAGTTATGAAAATACAAAGATTTGACTAGTGTCCCAAACTTATGGGAAATTCCCATATTCCCCAATATGGTGTTGATGGCTGAAGTGGGACTAAAGATTCACTATTTGAATAAGCTTTCTCCTTAGCTTCTTTTGATCCCATCTACATTTGCATCCATTGGGAGAATTGTGCCATAAGTTGAGCATTAGATCCCACCAACTTATCAATAGAAGCCTTTGTTTGAGTCATTGAATCTACCAACTTCTCAATGGAAGACTTCGTTTGATCAGTAGACAAAACCATTTGCTCCATTCTTGATAATATGGCCTCATGTCGTTCCCTATGTCTTTGTTCATGAGCGCACAAGGTATTATTGAGTATACTGACTTCCCCTTGTTGTTGAGGCTCTTCAAGGCTCTCTTGAGGTGTAATATCCAACATGGAATCCTTGATTTGTTGAGCATAATCTTCCTGGACCTTATTTTTACCCTTATGTCCTGCCATAATAGTGCAGTCCTACAGTACCCCCTGTCAGAAAAATGGCTATAACTTTTGCTAGGGAACTCCGATTTCAAAACTTTTTAGTTCAAATAGAAGCCAAGAATGTCCTCTTTGAGATGAGCTATAGCATGTTATAATAGATTTAGGATAGAAAATTCTGTAGCTGGATTTCTTATTCTGAACTGTCCAGGCTTGCACCCTATCTAAACCTATAAGTGCCCTGTTTTGACCCTGTAATGCAAGACAGTAACCCCAAATGGTTACCAAACCCTGTAAAAGGTTGACCTGTGGGTACCCTGTAGTACATGCACCTGTACTTCAGTAATGAAGGATGTACCTGTAACCACCTGTAAATACCCTGTAAGTGCCCTGTAAATTCCTTGTTTTACCCTGTCTTGAACCTGTAGGTACTTGAGACTTTGGAAAGTCTTCAATCTTCAATTCTCCACTCGCTATACCTGTGTGAGGGATAAAATGGCATGACAGGATCCCTAGATGGGCTCTGAATCACTGGGAGGTGGGCAAAGTTTCCCCGAAGTCAGTTGATTGCACCCCTTTGGGATCTTTGATAGTGAGGAAGGGTCACCTCTCTTTTGTCCCACTATCTCCCCCGGCATCCATCTTTTTCCTTGGTGGGTATATCAACATGGCAGTAACTAGTAATCTAATCAATCAGCATGAGATGCATTCCTGAAATATTCATTCAGCCTTTCATGAGATGCAATTGAATGGAATCTTGAAAGTTTGGATAGGGGAAGGGTCTTACCAATGCAATTCAGTGACTCACTGATTGCTAGTACTTACCCTTTTATAATATTTCAGCTTGGGTAAAAGAATTCAGCCAATCAATGGATTAGAGTGAACAAATTCATCAATCAATAGATTCAATCAATGGGATTCAATTGTTATGCTGGAAATTTCAGATTGAAGCCTCTAATTCACTGATTAGAACTAGTATGCATAGAGCAAGCATTGCATTACATGAATGGATTGATTCAAGCAAAGGTTGGCTGAAATTTGATGGATATTATTCAATTATTTAATCTCTTAATCAAATGGATTAAGCTCAGCAATTAGATTAATAAGAGAGATTAAGAATTGAAGAAGAGTACCTTTGACATGATTGATGATGACTAGATCAATCTTTATATGCTTGATAAAGCCTTCGGTGGTCCAATGTTGCCAAAATAATCCCCAAGGCTTGTGTATTCAGTACTTAAGAACAATCTTGAAGCTGCAAATGCTTGAAATTGAGGCATTAAACCCGTTTTCCCAAAATTTTGGCTCCATGGAAGCTCTTGAGCTTGAATCTTTGACCATTCGTGCTTAATCCTTGCAATTTGTTGAAGAATCCTTGCTGAAATGATCCCACGGGCTAAAAAGATGAAGAATCTTCAAGAAATTATTGAGAAATGAAAGCTTGGGTTGAAGCTTTCATGGCTGCCCATGGACTGTTCATGTAGGGTTTCAAGAGAGTAAAAAGATGAAGAATATAGCCCCATTTTGGAGTCCACACACCAGGAAATTGAAGAAATCACTGCCAAAGATCATTTAGAAGCACCATAGCTGAAGATTGGCTGAAGATTGATGAAGAACAAGGCTGGAAAAATCTGCGCAAATTTTGGGCTGCTGTCTAGTCCACGTGGCTGATCCTCCAGACCATAAAATGGTATACAACCTGTTGCATTTGATGCCTAGAGTGCCATTATGCAAGCCATTGTTGAAGGAGAGCAATGATCAGTGAATAAGGAAGAGATCTCAGCTAGAAAAATCCATGGAAGCTTGGCCAAAGCTTGGAGAAAGAGGAAAGGAATACCTATTTTGAAAAGTAACCATAGTTTAACCCCAAACTAAGCCCGGTTAACTCTCCTTTACCCTAATTACCTCCAATTTTGCATGAAATTTGATGACGACCTGTCACTTAAGCCATCCTCTGCCATATCTAACCTTGGATATCTCTAGATGTAGTCTCTTACTAACTGTAGATGATCTGCAGCACTCCACTAGTCACTGTCTTGTACAATTTTTGTCTAAAATTGATTTTAATAGAGGAAAATAAGACTGAAAATAGAAAAAAAAGAATGGATCAAAGACCAATGCTCTGATACTACTTGTCAATGTGAGTGAACTAGAGAGAGAGAAAGAGGAGAGAGAAGACTGCAGAAGAGAGAGAAATACTATAGGAAGAGAGAGAAGAAGAGTAACGAGGAGAGAGAAATACTAGATTTGGAGAGAGAAAGACAGGAAAGAGGGAGAAGCCATAGAAGCTGTGAGCAAGATGGGAGAGAAGGACTGTAATTGTATTAATGTGTCAAAAAGATATGAAAAATTACATGTCCTCTCCTTTTATACCAATGCCAGTGTCACATGGCATAATATCAATATTATTTACACTAAATCCTTATTCCTAGCTTCTTACATAGATTCGATTTAAATCAAAAATTTTATCGATCATAGCTTTTAGTCAAAATTTATGGCTAATTTAGTACTTGTAGGTACTGTAGGACTGCACTTTTCATAGGTTAAGAGGTGATCACATTAGGGCCAAAAAGGTTTGAAAAATGGCACTTGTAAGAAAATGATTAAGTTACTAATTAGTTGAAGTTTTAAAAGAATAAACCCTCTAAATTTGATCATTTAGATGTGATTAATAAGAGAATATATTATTCATTTAAGAGATTGGCCATTAAATATCTAAGGATATTAACTCATGTCAGGGGTCACTTTTCGGCCATTATTCTTTCTTTTTGAATGGTTAAATATTCTACTATCACGTTTCCCACCAAAATCACGCTTCTTTTTTCGTTTGCATTCATTTGAATCATTATTCTCTCCTCTTCACTTTCTTTTTTAGTTCTTAAAGCAGATTTTACTTTGTCGTAAAATTTCTCACCAAAATCACGTCTGATTCTTACCAGTAGTTTGTATAGGTCTCCCTTCGTCTCCTTTCACAAAATCTTGAGAAGGTGATCAACAATCAAAAGAGTCTCTACACAAAGGACCAATACCACTTACTTACCGATTGAGCTATAGAGATATGGTTCTCCATGGACCTGAAACAAGATCATCTCGTTAGTTTTCAGTAGACCCAACTAGGTTGGGACATCCAAGCCGCATCTTTACTTCGACCCCTAAGACATCCATTCTATTAGATTTTGTTTCAACTAAATCCAAGCTTTTTCTTAAATCTCTTCAATTTGATTCATAAGAAAATGGATAAAAGAGTCCCATGGTTAGGAGGTGATCACATTAGGGCCAAAAAGGTTTCAAAAATGGCACTTGTAAGAAAATGATTAAGTTACTAATTAGTTGAAGTTTTAAAAGAATGAACCCTCTAAATTTGGTCATTTAGACGTGATTAATAAGAGAATATATTATTCATTTAAGAGGTCGGCCATTAAATGTGTAAGGATGTTAACTCATGTCGTGAGGGGTCACTTTTCGGCTATTATTCTTTCTTTTTGAATGGTTAAATATTCTATTATCACTTTTCCCACCAAAATCACGCTTCTTTTTTTGTTTGCATTCATTTGAATCATTGTTCTCTCCTCTTTACTTTCTTTCTTAGTTCTTAAAGCAGATTTTACTTTATCGTAAAATTTCTCACCAAAATCACTTCTAATTCTTACTAGTAGTTTGCATAGGTCTCCCTTCGTCTCCTTTCACAAAATCTTGAGAAGGTGATCAACTATCAAAAGAGTCTCTACATAGAGGACCAACACCACTTGCTTACCGATTGAGCTATAGAGATATGGTTCTCCATGGACCTGAAACGAGATCATCTCGTTAGTTTTCAATAGACCCAACTAGGTTGGGACATCCAAGCCGCATCTTTACTTCGACCCCTAAGACATCCATTCTGTTAGATTTTTTTTTAATTAAATCCAAGCTTTTTCTTAAATCTCTTCAATTTGATTCATAAGAAAATAGATAAAAGAGTCCCATGGTGTTGATACAAATTGGTAGGGATAGATATACTAAGGACAAACCTCAAGCTAATAGAATAGAAAGTGAAAATTTCACCTTGATCTTGGCACTTGAAAATAGAATATCTTCATTATATAGTGTTGTAATATCAGCTTTTTAGCAACCACTAATGGATAAGATAAGGATAATATATTATAATTAGAAGAAAGGAAGTACCTTGATTTTTGGGAGACAATAATATTTGCCTAATAATAGATTTAAAAAATTTATCATTCAATTTTTAGTCTTGTAAAAAAATTAAAAATTAAACAAGTAATAGATAAAAGTATTAGTGATATTGTATATCATATCAACTTTAGGACTAAGAGGATTTTATGTGTGTAGGATGCTTCGGAGAATATGAAGGATACAACTTCTTACTTGATATTAGCTCTTGGGAGTCTTTTTCTCATCATACTCTCAACTATGATTCTTAATAGCACTATTGGGTTTCAAGATCCTCAATTGCGATTCTTATTAGCACTATCAGATTTCAATACCTAAATGGTGGCTTGATGTCATGGGATGATACTACTCATGCTATCATATCATGGCAAATCTCCTAAGATATTTTCCCTTGATTTGTAGGAAGAAATAGAGAGGACTTGACTCTATTTCTTTCTATGCAGACTGATTTTATAATTGAAAGCATCACTACATTATTGATTCTTTATCCTTATATATCTTTTTTCAAATGTAATATATCTCAATTTCACAAAAAAATGACCATAAAAATAATCTTATTATTATAGATCTCCTTTACTCTATAGCATTCATGATCTTATTTATTTTTTAAAAATAGTTTAAAGAGTATTATACGATGTTATACCAAGTTCTCTACATGAAATAACATGAAATTTTGACAAGTCAATGGAGTTAGATAAATAAATTATTAGTGGAGTCATTTATATAATAGAATAAATTATTGATAAATCAATGGAGTTTAATAAATAAGTCATTAGTGATAAAATTATTATATAATATATATAATTATTCAATATCTCTTTAATCTTTTTCTATAGCTCAAAAGGATAGAATATACTATTTAGTAAAGATAAACTATATTTCATAACTCTTCAAGAAGATACTCTCTCTAAAATTAAAATATTTTAGTGAATTGATAGAATGATTAGCAAATAAATTATTAAAAATATATATTATCTAAAATATATATAACTATTTATATCTCTTATATATTTTTAAAGCTCTTAAAGAAGATATAATTTCTATAGCAAATATATTCTAATGCAATATATAATAAAAAAGATAGTCTATTTTGGATCCAAATTATATAATGATAGGTAGACAAAAAAAAAGAGTAAAGGAATAGCCCAAAAAAATTTAAGCTTTAGGATAATGGTCACATGTGACTCTATGATAATGTTATAATCTTTATTTTTAATAAGACCTTACACCTATTAAAAAATCCAAAAATTTTCATAAAAGTATTAGACTCTAAAAATTTTTGAAAAGTTTTTAAGAAATTTTTGAGCTCATTTATTATTTTAAAACTATTTTTAAGAAAAAAAAAGAATCCTCCTTACATGTTGTAAGGGAGAAGGGGAGTTGAGCGTGAATGGTCTTGAGGGGAAGGGGAAACCCTAACCCCAAAAAAGCACAAAGAAAGGGCCATCATGATATGGCATGAATAGGCATCACCCAACCCCCCTATTTGTGCCATATTATGATGGCCTATTTTTTTGTGGTCTTGAGGAGAAGGGGAAACCCTAATCCCAAAAAGGCATTTAAAAATCACAAAAGATAGGCCATCATGATATGATGAGAATAGGGGGGTTGGGACATCATGCAACCCCCCATTTACGCCATATCATGATGGCCTTTTTTTGTGATTTCTTTGTGCTTTTTTTTGTTAGGGTTTTCCCTTCCCCTTAAGACCATTCACACTCAGCTCCTCTTATCCTCTATATAGCATTAGAAAGATTCACATGCATACACTCTCAACACCCCCCCCCTCCCCTCAATGCCACATTGGATTACAAAGCATGACAAAATGCTCCCCCTTAATCCACAATAAGATGCCTTTATAAATCAAGCTACAATAAAATGCAATATATATTCTTTCTCCTTGGCTTGGAAGGCTCACTTCCTTGAGCAGAAGAGGGTCTGGATTGATTTGTTGGTTGATTAAGTACTCTAAGGGAGATTGGAACCTTGGTAGTTGTTTGCTTTGTCCTTGTCATCACTACTGCCTATCTAAGAGAGAATGATAGGAAGAGTAATAAAAAACTATTCACTGGTATGGTCGATACAACATGGAGAGGAAAAGTTGATATGATGCGAGAGCAACAGAGCCAAATCTTCACAGGGTCCTACTCGCATCATATCGTGGAGTAGTTGATACAGCGCGGGCGTGGCAAAGCATAATCTTTGGTACTGAACTTCTCACTCCCTATCGTGGATGACCTGATATGGTGTGAGAGTGGCACAACAAAATCTTCGTAGGGATCCTCCTCACTCCGTATCGTGGAGTAAATATGCACGTGCAAAGTACAACCCCCCTGTAATGCCTTATTTTTTGTGAGACCTTAAACCTATTGAAACAATTCCGAAAAAATTCCATAAGATTATTAAGATATGAAAAAAAAAGTAGAAAATTTTAAAGATTTTTTTGAGCTTGTTTGCTATTTTAAAACTATTTTAAGTAAAAAAGGGTCCAAATGACAAAAAATCACCCAAAAATGGCATATCATGATATGGTGTGAATAGGGAATATTCGTGGAATATGCCATTTTTGGGATTTTTTGTGATTTTTTGGTCATTTTTGGGCCCCTTTTTTACTTTAAAAAAGTTTTAAAATAGCAAACAAGCTCAAAATTTTCTTTAAAATTTTCTAAATTATTTTAAAAGCCTAATGAATTTATGAATTTTTTTAGTAGGTTTAAGGTCTCATAAAAATAAAGACATTATAAGGAATTGTACTTTACATGTGCATGTTTACTCCTCCACAATACGGAGTGAGGAGGACCCCTATGGAGATTTCGTTGTGCCACTCTTGTGCCATATCAGGTCATCCACGATATGGAGCGAGAAATATAGTACCAAAGATTATGCTTTGCCACGCTTCCACCGTATCAGCTGCTCCACGATACGGTGCAAATAAGACCCTGTGAAGATTTGGCTTTGCTGCTCTTGCGTCATATCAACTTATCCTTTCCATGTCGTATCAACCATACTAGAGGAATAGTTTTTTATTACTCTCCCTATCATTTTCTCTCAGGCAGTAGTGATGACAAGGACAAAGTAGACAACTACCAAGGTTCCAATCTCCCGTAGAGTACTTGATCAGCTAACAAATCAATCTAAGGAAGTGAGCCTTCCAAGCCAAGAAGAAAGAATAGATCTAGGTTTTACTATATGTAAAAGTGTTTTAGTGAGATATATATAGAAGTGTTTTACTAAGATAAGGAAGGCTGGCCTAGAGAGCTTTATAGCATGTGATTCCAAAGACAACTTTTATCAAAGTTATCAAGGATATTTCTAATAGATTTTCAAAAGTGTTGACTAAAATTGGATTGCAAAAGAAATGGTAGCATGCAATGATTCTTTCTCTTTAGGAGACAGTTATTGAATTTATGAATTAATCTTACATTGTTGTTTCTCATACTCATAAGATCACCCTGATGAACAAAGATTTTAATATGATGAGCAGAATAAGGTACATGTTCGATAAGGTATTGAGGCTCTTGTCCACTATTGATAAAAAAGTCTTTGAGATCCTTAATGGACCCCAAATTTGTCTAGGAAAGCAAAAGGGCCAAAGATCAAGGATGTGATACATCTATACCCAACAAGGACTACACCCTAGCAAGAGTTTGTCCAAGAAGAAAAAATACAAGAGGTCATAGAAACCGAGGATGATGTTTGCAAGAGAAAAATTGATGTGCTTGGCCATGTTAATTATAAGAGAATGGGTGAGGTGTATGGACAAATGGTTATCAATGTTTCTTACACTTCTGAGGAAGAGGACTATCTTAGCATATCTCTTAAGGATAAGTCCATGCTAGTTGTAAAAAAGATATTTAATTGTTAGATTCTGTAGTTTATTGTTGCATAAGGTAAAGCATTTTGACTCTCTAAAAAATTTTAGTGTATAGAATGATTGTGCTATTGATTGCAAATAACACGTCTTTATTTTTGCTATTAGCTTTAGGGTATTGATTGCATCACTTAGCCAATAAATCTCTTAAATTATATGTATTGTTGATCCACTATTATCAATGGAATTGTTTTCGAGATCTGGGTTAAACATAGCAATGTCTTTCAAAGCTTTTGATTTCATCACAAACTACCATATTTTTTTTCATTGCATCGGATACACTCACTAGAGAAATTATCCTCATGAACTCTCTAAGTGGTATCCATGGCCAAGGAAAAATGTGGGTTGAATGGAATACTACTTGCTTTTTGGTTAATTTTTTATTTTATTTGATTATCTACTTTAGTTACATGTTTCCATTTGCAGTGCCAGCAAGCTCGTGACTACCTTCTTGGACACCACATGTGAGGATATTGTTGATCCTAAAAAACCATATAAATCTCTCTAACAAGAAGTACCATTGCAAAGTCATACATATACTTGTGGAAAGTGCTTTCAAATGTCTGCAAGAAAATAGATTCAAATATACTCAAGATATATGGGATGAATATAAGTCTCTTTCATATTGTTCGTTTTTTTAGGGACCCTTTTTAGTTTACCAACTTGTTATATTTTTTCTCGTAGTGCTAAGATTACCCTAACTCATATATGTGTTGGATAAGGGAGCAATGTAATGAGTTGATTTTGGATAGGGTAATCACACTAGTTGATTCTGACTCCCCTCCACAAAGCCACGAAACATGCATAATATATTTAAAAACATTTCCTCAGTAAAAAAAAAACCCACAATCTGATCAGCATAGATAATGTCTGCGAACACCTTATGAATCGCATGGAAGGTTTCACTTAAGCTTTCCATAGGTTGCCATTCCGTATTTGTTGACATAAATATATCTACAACCAAGAATTCATTATTAGTACTTGCTTAAATGAAAAAAAATTGCATACATTATCAACTCAAGTCTTACAATGTGTTTGCTATGAAACGCGCTCGTTTGGAGGCAAGTGCATATCCTTCGCCATGTAAACATGTTGCAGTTTGATAAACCACCCTTCATACATAATTTTAAAAGAAATGATACGTCCCTTCCAGTGATGTTTAATATCCTCTCGTTTTTTTCTTTTCACCTTGTGAGAGTCCTTGCAAGAGGGCAGCATGGCGACCTAATCATTTACGCTAAAGAACTTTGGCTCCCAATTTTCATCAGCTCAAGGCTATAGACAATGCAAGAGTTTACTAAACGAGAAGAGCACCTTCTAGATGCCATACTTAAATCAAATTCACATAGAAAGAAGCTCATCGAGAAAGATGACTGAACTAAAAAGCAGAGAAAGAAGCTCACCGAGAAAGGTGAATGAACTAAAAAGGAATATTAAGAAGACTAATGAAAATATATTGGGTACCAAAAAGTTCTCGAATTTCAATAAAATCATCATTAACTTCACAACAACTTTATTATGTCATTTGTCAAATTTTATAAGTAAATAAGGACTTCGGGACTACCAAAATATGTCAAACTTTGGAGATTTTGGCTAAAAAGGAGGAGAGAATCATGAAGTGGACTCTACTATCTCCAACAAAGAGGAGACAAGAATACCATATTCTTGCACACATGGAAAAATCTCTTTGGCCCTTTACTTAATCTTGTGCTTAACAAAAGTGTATTTTTTGAAGCGTTTTTGGCCCTAATGTGGGCTTCAATAGAAGGACAACTAGCATAGGAAATCTTGGATGCTAGTATGCTTTCATTAGTCTAGCTTCTTGGGAAATATTCTACCAAGATAGAGGAATATATTACATTCATCTTGATTTGTCTTTATATCTACCATGAGGATATTTTCCATTGTGTAGATATGGCTATAAATATTTTGATGAAGCATGATGTATGGAAAAACAAAATGCTTGCATTGCTTGGTGCAATCACTTCAAGGATAGTGCTCGACCTACTCTACAAGATGTGGTTACTTCTTTGGAACATTTTGATACTGGTCTTATGTCTAAATCTATAGAAATAAATAATGGACAGCAATTATACTTTGTAAAAGCCAAAATATTAAGAGGATTATTCCATATATCTTGGATAGCAAATCAATGGGAATCACCCAAATGCAGTGTTGAATTCTTTGTTTCTTCAAGGTCATGATATTGTTGAAGTGGACAATGGGTTCTATGATGGGCAAGAGAAAGAGTATGAAGAGGCTAATGACCAAAATGACAATCATGAAGACCAACCATATGAAGAAGACCAAGTTGATCAACAAGTTGATCCTCTAGTAGAAGACAATGTATATGAAGATCACTTGGTAAGTGATCAGCCTTATGGACCATTTGAGGAAGAATATTCACATGTTGAAAATGAAGACTCTAAAGTTCTTGATCATGCATATGATTGATTAGTTGAGGATATGCATCAATCACACTCAATCAAGGACTACACCAACTAGAAGAGGAGTTGGGTGCATATCGTTACGGTTATGAAGACTTGGATAATGATTTTGATGATTGGTATGCTGATAAGGAGGATGTACATGAGATTCATGATGGTTATAATCTGATGGATGATGGATATGCTTATGGTGATGATTATGGGAATCATTCTTCCTACCCATTTGACTCGAGTGGTCAAGATTATGAGTTTGATGGATGAGTTTGATGGCATTTTTTATCCCCTTGATCATTATTATGATTGTATACCTTTTGATCCACAAGGTTATGGGCAAGATTTTACACCTTCATTAGGGAAACATCTATATTGAGATCCAAATTTTTATCTTTTAGAGGTTTATTTGGCTGAAGACTAGTCTTTTTATCTCTTATTCTACTATAGATAGTTTGTAGATAGCTCTCTGTTTTGGCTCAACTTTAATTTTGGTTTGATTACAAAAGAATCTCACATATATGCGCTAAAAGTATGTTCAATGAGATTTCTTTTGACTCATAGCACACTTGATTTGGATGTGCCCATCAAAAGATATCTCATTTTTATCATTTCAAATGGATGTCCATATGGTCTATTTTCTTTTCCACTTCTAATTGGATCCATTATTTAGTGCACATTAGTGCTTTTCCTATTTTTGTAGCCACTTGTAATAACAGGGTAGTATTCTGATTCTCTTTACATTCAACTATTGCAATCAGTCTACCAATGTTTTTGAGGGCAAAAATTCCTTTTGAGTGGGAATGGAATGTAAGAGCTAGCAGCCTCTATCCTCTTGTAGTTGATGTTGGCCTTGTTTTGTCAGTGGGTTCCATCCCACATGTATCTCTTTGGCATGCCCGTTTGGTCCATATGTCCTTGAAGGGAATGAAAATGCTTTCTGGTTTACAGTACTTACCGCCCCTTGACTATGCATGTTTTGATTCATGTGAACATTGTCTTTATGGCAGACAGACTAGGAATACGCATAAGAATTCTGGTAGGACACGCATGAGTGAGCCCCTGTCATTGGTACATTTCGATGTCTATGGGCCATGCCCTGTCAGTCTATGGGTGGTGCCAAGTATTTTGTGACGTCCATTGATGATTTTTCGCATAAAGTCTAGGCTTACCTCATTAAGCTTAAGTCTGATGTCTTGGCTATATTTCAGAGATGGCTTGCATTTGTTAAAAACCAGACTGGGCATAGGCTGAAATGCCTTAGGTCTAAAAATGTGTGAGAATATGTGACACATGCTTTTGAGCAACTATGTGACAAGAGGGGTATTAAGCATCAATTGAATGCCCCCTATACCCCACCCCAGAATGGTTTGGCTAAGCGGATGAATAGAACCATCCAGGAGCATGTACGCAGTATGCTTAGCCATGCAGGCTTACCACACAGCTTTTGGGCTGAGGTAGTTAGTACATCTATGCATGTCATAAATAGATCACCTTCTAGTGGTTTGAATTTCTAGGTTGCAAAGGACATATGGACTGGGAAATCTCCATCTTATGCGCATCTACGTGTCTTTAGATGTGAGGCATTCTGCCATGTGCCCAAAGACAAGCATACTAAGTTAGATACTAAGAGTGTCAAATGCATTTTCCTTGGCTATGAGGATGCATGCGAGATGGGTTACCGCCTCTAGGATCTGCAAGCGTGGAAAGTCATCCACAACCATGATGTAGTCTTCCATGAAGACAAGATGCATAGGCAGCCTAAGAAGGTGGTAGAGATACGTAGGGTTATATTCCAAGAGGAGCCACGTGCTCCTGCACAGTCAGTTGGACAGCCTATAGAAACAGTTGTACACATGGCCAGGGTGTTGGACGCCACAGAGCCCACTATGAGACGGTGTTCTACTAGAGATAGACCTCCACCTGATAGATTTGAGCCCTTGATGCATTATGTCTTGGTTACAGATGCATGAGAGCCTCTCACCTATGATGAGGCTATGCATAGGGGTGACAGTCACTCTTGGGAGAGGGCTATGCAGTCTGAGATAGACTCCTTGCATAAGAATGTGACTTTGGATTTGGTTGCATTGCCTCAGGGCAAGAAGGCTTTGCTATGCAAATGGGTGTACAAACTGAAAAGTACCCCTAGAAACCCCAAGCCGGCTTATAAGGCAAGACTTGTCGCTAAGGGTTTTAAACAGGAGCATGGAGTTTACTTTGATGAAGTATTTTCTCCTATGGTCAAGATGACCACCCTATGCTTGGTTTTGGCCTTAGTCACGTAGCTTGACTTGGACACGTATAAGATGGATGTCAAGACTGCATTCTTGCATGGGGATTTGTATGATGAGATATACATGGAGCAGTCTAAGGGCTTTGCAAAACCTGGCAGGGAGCACCTAGTGTGCAAGTTGAAGAAAAGTCTTTATGGCTTGAAGCAGGCACCTAGGGAATGGTATCATAAGTTTGATGTATTTATGCAGTCACAGGGCTACAGCAAGAGTGCTATGGATCCGTGTCTTTACACAAAGAAATCCTGTGATGGCTCCTTGCTTATTTTGGTACTTTATGTGGATGATATGCTGATAGAAGGGAAAGCTCATGATGAGCTAGATGCTCTTAAATCTCAGTTGAAGAAGAGCTTTGAGATGAAGGATTTGGGACAGGCCTCTCACATTCTTGGTATGCGTGTTAAGTGTGACAAGCATCAGGGACTACTCTACTTCTCATAGAGGGAGTACATTCATAAAGTCATTGAGAGTTTCCACATGCAGGATGTAAAGCCTATTGGTTGTCCATTACCTTCTTATGTGAAGGTTTCATAGGCCGATTGTCCACAGACGGATGAGCAAAGTGCCGAGATGGCCAAGATCCCTTATGCATCAGCCGTGGGCAGTTTGATGTATGCCATGATAGCCACTCGTCCAGATATTTCCTTTGCAGTTGGTGTTGTGGCACGCTATATGGCTACACCTGGCAAGAAGCATTGGGATGCCGTTAAAGGTATCATGAGATACCTGAAGGGCATAGAAAATCTGTGTATTTGCTATGGCAGCTAGGATACAAGAGTTGTGGGCTACGCATGCTCTTATTATGCAAGACATGCAAATAGTAGGAAGTCAACTTCCGGCTATGTCTTTACCTATCCTGGAGGTGCTGTTTCTTGGATGTCCAGGGTTCAGAAGTGTACGACTCTCTCTATCATTGAGGCCGAGTATGTTGAAGTCACTAAGGCTTGCAAAAAGGCCATATGGTTGGGCCATTTGGTTCATGACCTTGGGACTGATGCTACCACTACGTTGCATTCGAATTCTATGAGTGCTATTCAACTAGCCAAGAATCCGGTCTTCCATGCAAAGGCAAAACACATTGAGGCGAGGTATCACTTCATGCGTGGGTCGTGGAGGAAAAGTCAGTTGACCTTGTCAAGATCTCCACTAACAAAAATCTTGCAGATTTGCTCACGAAAAGCCTCACTACTGAGCGCTTTGCCTTCCTCAGAAGATTGATGGGCGTTGGATGAAATGACATTTTTCCTCATCCTGTTGTATATGTGTACATTGTATTGTCTTTTCTTTTCTCTTTTCACTCCTCACTGGGGCAGATTCACCTTTAAATGGGAGGTTGTTGAGGGTAAAGGCACCTTTTCCTAGCCGCTCGTGTATTACTACACTGATAGTACCCGCCACTGCACACTATACGTGGCAGGCACCCATCATTGTCACTTTATTCTTTATTCTTTTAGTGACAGTTTGAATAAAGGAAGGCTCAGGCACACATTGTGATTGTTGGAGTTCCCATTTGTGTCACTCTCTCTTCTTGCTCTTGCTCTCTGCCATAGCTCACTTCCAAGCAAGCTTCGATCCTTCTCTCCTTTCATTTTTTGGCACATTCAAGATTAACTCTTTGCTAGTTTTACCACATTTTTTGAAGTTGATTCTCACTAATGAGAATGCCAAGCATGAAGATTTTTAAATGGATGCCTTTCATGAATAGTAACATAACTCTTCTTACTCATTTACACTACATGGAAGGCTTGTGTGGTCTACCTGCATGAAGACATCGAGCAACCTACATCCAAGTGAAATCAATTATTTCATTTGAAGGTTTTGAAGACATTCCAGCTACCTCGGTCATCATGCAAATCTCAAAGATGGTGGTACCTTTGCTTGAGGGGAACATGAAGACTAATGCAAGCAAAGTCAATGAAGAAGAAGACCATAAAGACCATAAAGAAGTAGACCAAGAAAAAGAATACCACGAAGACAAAAAGAGCATCAAAGAAAGTAAAGTGGACTACATTAAAGAAGAGAACAAAGAAAAGAAAATATGTCATGCCTATCATGGCATATCTAATGAAGAAAACCACAAGGGCCTATTGGCTCTTGTCTCCACTTTTTACTAGAATGTTTTATTATATGTACTTGCCATTAATACTTCTATCATAAGCCTTGTAAAAATCCTCATGTAGCCTATGCTTAATAGCCTCTACATGCTTAATGAGAGGCCTTGTAACAATCCCTAGATGTTTGCCATGTTTGGGTGTACCCACACTTAGCAAGATGTTTTGTTTTTCTTGCAACAACCTCTGGATGCTTCACCTATTTATGGTATGCCCACACTTAGCAAGGTTCTACTCATGATAGCCTCTATGCACTTAGTGCTTTGTGATTGAGAAGGGATGTTGAGAGTTATGCAATCACACCCATGTGATAGTATCTTTGTATGGAACATCAGAGCAAGACTCATACAGTTTATTAGAGAGGATGCCTAAATCCTGTAGGCATAGTGGAGAAAAAGGGAACCATCATGAGCCTATAAAATATTGTACTTTCTTATCATTCAATGAAGGAATACCGTTGTATTTTTTCCTTCCAGTCATAGTCAATGTCATACTCAAGATTGTGTTTATGAGTCTAAGCTTCCATCTTGGAACCTAATTCACTTGAGTAACTATCAATTCTTCTTGTCATTGTCATCATGAGTCTTCTCTTTCTCTTCCATCCGCCATAGCCATGCTCTAGATCCATGCATTCTAGCAACATACCTCTTGGGAGGAGTATCCACAAAAAAAGAGAGGATTATTGAGAGTAATTCATTGTAATTCCAATATACTATTGAGAGAGAGAATGTGTGTGAGAGATAGGGCATGAGATAGCCAAATTTTCTATGAGAAACATTGTATCTACATGAGATGACAAGAAAGTTGCATTTAATTGAAGGTTTTTGAAATTATATTTTCAAACGGAGATATATATATATATATATATATATATATATATATATATATATATATATATATATATATATATATATATATATATATATATTCACAATGAAATTGTAGACTAGCTAGCCTACATGCCTTGAGAATACACTTATGTAGTTAGCTTGCTAATGACTACTCAGAATATCCATATCGGTGTTAGGTTGTACAATATATACATTCAGGGATAGTACTCATGTAAGTATCAAGCTTTGTTACAAAAGTTTTTTGTATATGTCTTTGTGTGTGAGGAATGGAATGATAATAATGAAACCAACAGTAGAGGGGGATAATTTGTTAAGTTCAATCACATTAGCTACACTAATGTTATTGAGTTTAGCACTCGTATATGACTTTAAGGAGAATGTGACTTGAAGTATTTTGGGCTCCAAATGGTTAGAGTCACATCACCTTTGAGAAAAGGAGGATTTGTGCATGTGAGAGTTTGTGCACTTTATCTACTCATGCAAAGTGCAAGCGAATACCAAGGGCTATGTAGCATGAATTGACAAGATATATCAAAGATTGATGTATAACATAAGTAATTGCTACTAAAGGATTTGCCATCATACATTAATTATAGTGCCACTAAAGTAAGAAGGGGCTTACAAGGGTTTAGAGAGAGAGAGAGAGAGAGAGAGAGAGAGAGAGAGAGAGAGAGAGTTCTGTCTATTATAAGATTTTTGGATTGACAGTACTCAAGCTCAAGCCAAAATATGGAGATTTGAAGTTGGTTATAGTAGGCATGGTACATAGGGCTATATTGTGTGTGTGTGTGTGTGTGTGTGTGTTTTGGGAGGGAATGCAAGATTATAGTATTTGGGATGCCACATCAATTAAAGTTTTACGAGGGGATGCATGATTATGGTATTTGAGATAACACTTCAATGAGAGTTTTAGGAATGGGATCTATGTTTTGAAGTTCATGTAGGTGGATTAGGGTAAAGATCTCTCTCTCTCTCTCTCTCTCTCTCTCTCTCTCTCTCTCTCTCTCTCTCTCTCTCTCTCTCTCTCTCTCTCTCTCTCTCTCTCTCTCTCTCTCTCTCTCTCTCTCTCTCTCTCTCTCTCTCTCTCTCTCTCTCTCTCTCTCTCTCTCTCTCTCTCTCTCTCTCTCTCTCTCTCATTGTTTAAAAAAGTCTTTCAAAAAATACCGTGGAAAAAAATTTTATATTTTCTCATAAAACTCTTTTATTAGTATGCACTCATTCAACATCTCATTTTTTACATTCAATCTTTGAAGAACGATAAGCTTTCATTATAGTTATGCGAGTTAGATAGATAAATTGAATGTATAAAGACATATGTTGTTGATTCATGTGTGCATGATTGCATTTGAATAATCTTAGCAAATATTCTACTTACATCAATGAGATCTTTCACTTTAGCTAAAGGAGTGTATTGTTAATTGTGTGTGGAGCGCACCATTTATTTCACACAAAGAGAAGTATGCTTTTGTGAGCAAAGGCCCGGCAAGCATGCAATGGCACAGTTGCTTCTCTTTGCTCACAAAAATCCAAAGCAAACAAGGAAAAGCCTTGTGAGCTTTGCAAGTAAGCAAAACTGAGCAACGCACAAGCTAGCTAGTATAAATTACTAAGTAATGGTTCATCACAAAATAAAAGTTCAAGGGAAACTCCACAAGCACCTAAGTGATGTGTATATTAGAGAATCATCTACTAGTGGAATTATCCATGTTCACAAGAGGGAGTATTGCACTTGAAAAGGATAAACGTATTTGTCAACTTTCCACCTAGGGAAGGACCATTTAAGCCAGTTACCCCCTTCAGACTATGCCCTACCAAATGTGCCTTGATGCAGAGGAGCACTATTTAAGGCAATCATCCCTCTAGAAATAACTAATGCCTTCTCCAATGATAAAGCTAACAAAATAAATTCATTACTTTAATGAACAATAAATTTCTACTAAGGTTGAGAAAGACTTGGCCTAACATAATGAAATACGACAACTAACAACTGTAAGAGTATTGATTTTGCTATTCTTAATCAAAGTTTGATGATGCCAACATTAGCATAAGTCAATAGAGAATTAATATGCTAAAATTATTTAGCAAATTGACATAGATCATTAATAAGCACACCTCCCATAGAGCATCTGGTGCGCAAATCGAATGTTGTATGCGTACTTAGCAAGCGCTGCAATGTCCCCAAGAACAAAGAACTCTACTTTAAGCTCAAAATTAAAGAGAATAGACTTGTACGACATGAGGCAAAAAGACCAATTGGGTACAATCTCCCCCCATGCCTTGTGTGAGCACTCCACAAAGCATGTATTTAATAATTTATTCATCTCCAAGCTCAAAAATAGCCCAATTTTACAATTAGCATGCTTTAGCTTTTATGTTTGCTTTTGTCCAAATAAAGAATAAAGCGGTTGGGCGGCCCAAGAGTCAGGCAACGCCCAAATACAATGTCCAATAATGAATATTTAAATCGTGCATCCATGCGCATATAAAATAATAAATATATGTCAAGCGCTTCAATAAATAAGCACGCCAAAATAAATATTAGCGCCACACCTAAGATACGCGCCCATCAAAAATGATAATTTCTTCTAAATAACTTGAATACGCACTATCGCCCAGTGCTTCCCAGTGCCACTGCTGCCTGCTCTACACATCAACTGAAGCATTCACAATTGTTAGAAAATAATAAAATTAAACCAACAAAAGTGAATACCTAGCAATCTTCACCTACAAAATAAATAAATGGGTTGGAACTCTGTCCTAACCTTAATTTAATATGAGTGCGCACTCTAAACTCATAAACGTCCATTAATTTAAATATGTATTTTGTGAAATCACCCACTTGCACATTAAATTAACGTGATGCCCGAAAAGGACAGCCGTCCCCGTCAACTTTTCACTCAAAGAATTCACCTTGTGTACGAGCCCCGGTAAATAAATATAATTTTACGAAATCCACCACAAAACCTCACGGAATCCACCGTGGAATATGCCTCCTGGCATCATACCCCCGAGTGGGATAGCAATTTTTCTCAATTGCTATTAGCTCAATGTGGAGTGAGCAGTGAGGTGTAAGCACTTAGGTCACGAGCATGCATCCATTGGGCCTCTTCAATATGATGATTTTTAAACTTTACCAAATATCTAGAATATCTACGACCAGTTCTAGTGGTCATTTAATCAATGTCTAAAATAGTGTTGGGTTCAAGGATTTCACTTTCTTCTTCTAACAAAGGAGGATTTTCATAGATAGGGTGGACAGGTAATTGGCCTTTGAAATGTCATAACAAACCGATATGAAAAGTATTGTGGATTTCCACTGTTGGGGTAGTTCTAATTTAAAGGCATTGTCATTGATTTTGTGAATGATTTTGAAAGGTCCATAAAACCTAAGAGCTAACTTTACAACATGGTGTTTCTCAACACTTTTTAATCTTCTCTTTTCAATGCATAACCAAACATAATCATCAACTATGAAATTCATAGCTTTTCTTTTCTTGTTAGCTTGTTTTGTATATGATTGCTGGGCTTTCGCAATCATGTCTTTGATTTCAGCAAAAATAGTATGCATATTGGCAATATCATCAGCAACTTTAACTTTGTTTGACAATGAGGTAATAGATGTAGGCAATCTATATCCATAAATGATTTCAAAAGGTGCTTTCCGTGTAGCTATATGTGGGGTGTTATTGTATGCAAACTGAAGTAAATGCAAGTGTGTATCCCATGTTTGTGGTTTTGAAATTGTGTATGCATGCAAAAGATCCAAAATTCTACTATTTGTAGCTTCTGTTTGCCCATTTGTTTCAGGATGAAATGCAAATGAAAAATCAATCTTTATTCCTAAATTAGCAAACAAAGTAGTCCAAAAATTATTGCAGAATCTAGAATCACGATAAAAAATAATAACTTTTGGCAAACCATGGTTAGTGAAAATAGTTTTCAAAAACAATTGAGCAGCTTGAGATGCAGTTAACGTTTTCTTGCATATCGAAATCATATCATGATTAGCTTGAGTGTTAGGCAAACCAGTAATAAAATCCATTGAAATATGTTCCCATGGTCGTTCTGGAATTGGTAAAGGCATTAACAAACCATATTGCTTACCATGGTGTCGCTTAACTCTTTGACAAATTAAACATTCAGATACAAAGTTAGAAACATCAGATTCCATCTGTGGCCAGTAAAAATCTTCAACCAATGTACGTAAAGTGGCAATAATACCTCTACGGCCTTGATATGGGGGACAATGAATTTCGTGCAATACAAATTATCTAAATGGAACAGTTACAAATAACCTTTTCTCATAAAACATAAATCCATCAGCACAAGACAATGAATCAAGTGGAATCCAGTTATTTGTAACTAATTTATTCCAATCAGCTTGAAAACTGGGGACTTGATCATAGGTATCTTTCATAGGGATAAGGGAATCAAAAGATATCACAGAGATATTATGAATAGTTGGTTTCCTACTCAAGGCATCGGCAACAACATTTTCTTTTCCGGGTTGATATTGGATAAGTGGATGAAAATTTTGAATAAAAGCAGCCCATTTATTATGACGGTCAAAGATTTGTGGCTAACTAAGGAGATGTTTGATACTTTGTTGGTCAGTTTTGATCATGAATTCAAATCCCATTAAATAGTGTTTCCATTATCGTAAAGCTTGTACTACAACTAGTAATTCCTTATCATAGGTAGAATACTTGAGTTTAGATGGCTTAAATTTGCAGCTAGAGTAGGCTATGGGATGTGAATCTTGCATAAGGACAGCTCATATTCCAGATCCACTAGTGTCAGTGACTACTAGGAAGAATGGTCTATTAAAGTCAGGGAGTTGCAATACGAGAGCATGTGTTAAGGCATGTTTCAGTAAATCAAAAGACTTTTGTTGATTTTTAGACCAATGATACACAATACCTTTCTTTAATAATTTTGTTAAAGGTAATGCAATGAATGAAAATTTCCTCACAAATTTTCTATAAAAGCTATCAAGACCTAAGAAAGAATGTAATTCATGCACATTTTTAGGTACCGGCCAATTCAAAATTGCTTCTATCTTTTAAGTATTCAATGTGGGTTTGGAAAAATTCACTCTTTTTAGGATTAGCATATAATTGATTCTCCTTTAATAATTTGAAAACCAAGGATAATTGTTCATAATGCTCGTTCTCATTCTTATTGAAAACCAATATGTCATCAAAGAAAACAATGACACAATACTGATGCTTCAAAAATATATAATTCATCATACGACTGAATGTGGCTGGTGCATTAGTTAAACCAAAAGGCATAACAAGGAATTCATAATGTCCAAATTGAGTCCTAAATGCAGTTTTGAATATATCAGATGTGTCCTGTTGTACTTAATGGTATCCAGATTTAATATCTATTTTGCTAAATATTGCAGTCCCTTGTAGTTTTTCCATGAGGTTATCTACTCTAGGGATCGGATATCTATTCTTGACAGTGATCTTATTTAGGACATGATAATCAATGCACATCCTATAGGTGTTATTTTTCTTTTTAACTAATAGGACAGGTGCACCAAAAGGAGAACTACTGGGTCTAATGAGTCCTCGTGTTAACAATTCTTCAACTTGATTTTGAATTTCTTTTTGTTCAATTTGATTATGTCGATAAGGTGCTTTACATGGTGGTTGAGAACCTGGAATTAATTCTATTTTAGGATCTTCAGGACATGTAGGTGGTAAGTTAGCAGCAAAAAAATCTTTAAATTGTGAAAGAAAGGTGCATGCCTAAGATGCATCTGATTTTCCTTGACTTCAATTTCATTCACCCATATTAAGTAGAATTTGCTACCTTTTCTTAATGCACGCTTAGCCTGTGTATGACTAAGCAATGGAAAATTATCAAAAGTGTGCATACCATGTAATGTGATTTGTTTTTCATTGAAATGAATCTTCATTGAATGCATGGAATAATCTATATTGAGATTATATTGATGACGGCACAGCATTCCTAAGATAATGTCACTAGATTGCAAAGGCACAACTAAGAAATTTTTGCGCTCGACATAATCACCAATTTTAATTTCTAAGTCATGCACTTCTTGTGTTCCATTGTATCTAGTGCCTAAGAATGCAACCTTGATGCGATAATGAGTCGAAACAGTATGTAAATTCAATTCTTTAACCAATTTTGCAAAAATAAAATCGTATGTGCTCCCGTCACCATGTAAAACGGTCTTTTCTCTACCATACATAAGACATTTCATTGTTAATAAAGAATGGGGATTTGGCATACCTGGTAAAGTATCTAAAGTAGTACCAATATCGTCATCATTTTCTATGAAATCTGGCATTTCTTCATGGTCTTCATCTTCAGTCACTCCCAAGTAGTTGATGTGAACAGTTGGCTTTTTGGATTAACAATTCACCGCTAGATGTCCAGGTTGATGGCACTTATAGCAAACTATGGATTTGGCTTTAGAAACATTATTGGTAATAGCGAAAAGTTTAGGAATGTTGGAATTTGGCTGGAAAGATAGCTTAGGATTTGGATTTGTGTTTGTTGGTAAAGCAAGGGGTCGTGTCCAAGATTTACCGAATGAAGATGGAACAAAGCGGTTTTGATTGAATCTTCAAAAGTTAGAATTGAATTGCTTTGTATCGAAGTTCCCGTTATTTGAGAATTATTGTGGTCACTTCTCTCATCCTCGAATTTTGTCTTCAGCATCATGGGCTAAGGAAATCGCATCCTCGAGAGTCATTGGCTTGAACATGTTCACTTCCGCATAGAAGTGACCAAGTAAACTAGACACAAACTTGCACTTATGGGTCGCCTCAGGTACATCTTCGAGCATTCGAAGTTGCAATAAGGCATTATTGTGAAATAGGCTCGTGATCTCTTTGTTGCAGAAGATCCCACTGTTTGATTGCTTTTTCGTGGAATTGAGGTGGAAGAAAATTCTGCAAAAATTTCTTTTGAAAAGTCTCCCAAATAGTAGGACAATCAATGCTTTTGCGGACGACAATCCACCATAACGATGCTCTGTCCACTAAATGATTAGTAACACACTTGACTTTGTATTTTTCGGCATATTGTTCTTCATGGAAATAATCATCAAAATGATTTATAAAAGCGAGAACAGTCTTTCCATCGCGTAACCCATTAAAAGTACAAAATTTAAAATTTCTTTTACTTTATATTAGCTTCTTTCCGGATAGACTGTGCTTCAAGTGTTGCATCGATCGTGCGTCGTATAACATTTTCATGTTGCAATCTATCTTGATCGTCAGTAGATCGTTGAAGAATGGCCAATTGAGCTTGCAAAGTTTGGCGTGCTCTTTGTTCCTCTTGAAACTGCATCATAATTAGGTCCAATTTTTGCTCCATCGTTGGTTCCGGTAAATCACCTTCGGCCATAAAATCTTCTATATTTTGATCGGTCATCCTACAAAATTTCAAACGACCTCACACACTCGAAATCTTGTTAGTGGGATGAGCGTAGCTCAAAGTTGGGTTTACAAGGCTTGCTCTTTTTTTTTTTAAAATGGCTTTTAGTGATCTTTCTTCTTTGCGGATACGGAAGTTGCTAAAATCCTTCTTCGACGAATTCTTTGCTCATGAAGACTACGTATAGCAATCTACTTGCTAGAAATTATCTATGTCATAGCACGAGTGTGAATAGAGGCTTGCAGAGAAGTGTAAAATCGATTTGTGAGTATGGCAATAAGAACAGCCGCTAAGAAAGAGATTTAGAAAGGTAAGGTTTTTAAACTTTAATAAAACTTGGCCTTTGACTTAAGATTTGTAACTAAAAGCTTTAATTAATCATTTAACAATGCCCAGGTCAAGAGGATGTACTCATCATTTTTTATGCCGTGTAGGACGTGCTGCCGCCGCAATTTCTTGAATTGATAGGATTAAGCTTTTTAATAAGCTTATTAACCTTTGTACCCTCCAACTAATGAAAATTGACTTATCTTCTTCTCTAAGAAAAAAAGACTTAATGAAGGAGCTTGGGAAGTGGTCCTCCGCCATCAAAGACCGGTCCTTCACGATCCAACTGCACAGCACGGCGTTCTTCACTACGAGGAACACACTGGTATTGACGGATTGTTGCGAAGCTGACTGTAGAGCCCATTCGTTTCAGGAGCTTTGCCTTCGTGCGAGATGGTAAGCGATTGGAAGCCCTTGATCACAGCTTCGCTTTGATACCACTGGTGCACAAATCGGATGTTGTATGCGTATGTAACGAGCATCGGAAGGTCCCCAAGAATAAAGAACTCTACTTTAAGCTCAAAATTCAAGAGAATAGACTTGCAAGACATGAGGCAAAAAGACCAATTGGGTAGAACCTCCCCCCATACCTTGTGTGAGCTCTCCACAAAGCATGTATTTAATAATTTATTCATCTCCAAGCTCAAAAATAGCCCAATTTTACAATTAGCATGCTTTAGCTTATGTGTTTTCTTTTGTCCAAATAAAGAATAAAACGGTTGGGCAACCCAAGAGTCGGGCAGTGCCCAAATACAACATCCAATAATGAATATTTAAATTGTGCACCCATGAGCATACAAAATAATAAATATATGTCAAGTGTTTTAATAAATAAGCACGCCAAAATAAATATTAAAGCCACGCCTAAGACGCATGCCCATCAAAAATAAAAATTTCTTCTAAATAACTTGAATACACACTATCACCCAGTGCTTCCCAGCACCATTGTCGCCTGCTCTACACATCAACTGAAGCATTCACAATTGTTAGAAAATAATAAAATTAAACTAACAAAATTGAATACCTAGCAGTCTTCAGCTACAAAATAAATAAATAGGTTGGAACTCTGTCCTAACCTTAATTTAATATGAGTGCGCACTCTAAACTCATAAACGTCCATTAATTTAAATATGTATTTTGTGGAATCACCCGCTATGGAATCACCCACTTGCACATTAAATTAACGTGATGCCCGAAAAGGATAGGTATCCCCATCATCTTTTTGCACAAAGAATCCACCTTGTGTACGAACCCCGAAAAATAAATATAATTTTACGGAATCCACCGTGGAATATGCCTCCTGGCATCAACACCATAAACTTTGAGTAGCAGCCCCAAGGATCTATCCCACTTCATTTTTTAGATCACAAATGAGAGTTCCTCAATTGTGAATACTTTTGCCAAAATAAGCCCATGTTGTTTGGTAATTTCCCCTTTGATAGAGCCAAAATTTCCTCAATTGTGAATAACTTAGCCAAAATAAGTCTCCACTCTATGGTCATTTTCCCTTTAATAGGAACCAAAAATTCCTCTAACGCTTTTAGGTTGCAACCCCCATGATAGAGTATAAGTGCCTAACGAAGACCTCAACAATTCATCATCCTTAGTGTTAAATCAATCATCTTCATCCTTGAACAATGCTATCATTCATGTACTCTACTTAGTTTTCAAAGAGTTGGAAAATAAAAAAAGGGGTCATATCCATCAATTAGCCACTTTCCCTTCAATGGCACCTTGAGACTTTCAACTCTATATATTTCTTAAACTATATCTTGTAAGAACCACATATGAATATGCCCATTAAGAGAAACATAAGAAAAAAGGAAAAATTCCATTCTCCAAATCTAGAAGCACCAACCATATCTCTTCCTATGAGTAAACAATTATCTTTGCTATACTTATTTGCTAATCTTGTCAACTCAAAGATGAAAACTTCCAATCTAAGGAAGGGGTTAGCTTGCCTTTGACCTACATGCTCCCAAACTTACTTCACCTATTTATGGTCTTGGAGAAAGGAAGTATTGAAGAGATATGACAACATATCATGATTTGAAGATGAGGGAATAATCATTTTGAAGACCAATTCTAGGGGAGAATGATTAGAAGCCATGACACTTGGAATCATCCTCGCCTTGGTATGTAGGGCAAACCACCAACCTCATGGTTAACAATCCATGGGTTGCATTAGCTTGTAGTCGATGGTAAAAATAACAATGGGATTGTACATATTTTCTTTTGCTCTAACCAAGGTGATGATAGGTTCTTCATTGCCCTAATCCCTCCTTGCCCTCATTCTCCATCTTCTTTCTACTTCTACCTTTGTAGAGCAATCCCTCACATAGTGTCTAGAGAGGTAAGAAATGTGTTGAGTAAACCCTTTCTACACATACACACTATACAATCATATACAAGTAAAAAAAAGAAAGAATAAGGGTACCATTTATTTTGTCCCCACATAACTTTCATGTGATCTCTCTCTCAACCCTCTTGCACTCCATAGCTTCTACCTCACATCCACCATTGCTTCCCTCTCAAACAATTGGTATTAGAGCAGCATTTGATGCTCATGGGAGCTTGTACTTGGAGTAAGGAGCACAATAAGTGAAGCTTTGTTGCAAAGGTCAAGGATTTGAGCTTCTTCTTCCGCATTGATGCTTGTTTCTTGCACGTTAATGCTTGGCTGCCTACACATTGATAGAGGTACTATTCTCATTACCAAGATCTAGATCTAAGTCAAGAAGGTGTTTGAGCCATTGAGGCTCAATTTGGGATGGCAACATCCCATTTTGGTATTGATTTTGAACACCATTACTAGTTGGGATTAGAGAAAATTAGCTTGGTTTTGGATGGTTGAAAAAGGTTTTGATGTATGCAAGCACATGCTTGCTCACGCAAGGGAGCAGCTTGTCTCTTAGAAGTAGGGGGCCTACTTCTTGTTGCAAGTGAGGGTTTAAGCAAGGGGCTCAAGCTGGGGCCATAAGGTAGAGGCTCTACTTGGGTCTATCAAAACCAGATAAGAGAATAGATTGATTTTTCTATGATCTATATCTTGATCTATGAAGGACTTGGAGTCTCAAAATGAAGTTGCTTGATGACTAATGCCTCTCAAGAGCAAAAATAACCTCTATGAAGATTGGCAACAGTTCTTGCTGCCTTGTGGGATACCATTACTTCTAGAAGCAACTCTCTCCTCTTCTAAACCTTTCTACAAGTTTAAATTTAATAGTAGTTTACTCTAAGGCTCCTGAATTATGATTGGCTCATCAGCCCACCTCCTTGCCCTCCCCAAACCATAGTAATAGGCCGATTGACAAGCCTATGCTAGCTTATCCTCAACACCAATGCCATCGTGGGCTTATCCTAGTTTTTGTAGGTGCACACGAGTGCTCTCTCTCTCTCTCTCTCTCTCTCTCTCTCTCTCTCTCTCTCTCTCTCTCTCTCTCTCTCTCTCTCTCTCTCTCTCTCTCTCCCCCCCAATGAGTTCCTAGGTTGAGGGTTGCCAACGTGCTAGCTCTAGAATCGGTCAGCTTCTTCCTCCACCCCTCATCTCTGCCTCTCAATAATCTGCACCATCCGCCTCCAGCCAATTAGAGCTCCCTTCTCTACTTCAAGAAAATCAAGCATGTTTCCAATGGCTTCACTGCAACTATCTTCCTCTATCTTATATGTCTCATTTGGTAGCCTAGCCTTTGTGCACATATGAGGCATGCATGAGCTTGCTCTTGGCCTCGAAGCTAGCACAAGATACTTCATTTGCGTCAGGAGACACGAGTAGGGCCTCTCTAGCCTCATCAACAAGATTGCTCCCAAAGGGGTTTCTGGAATGCACCAAGGGGTAGGGTATAATCATCAATTGGACACCTCAGCTCAAGGTTCTCACCCACATGGTGTTGGGTGGGTTCATAAAAAATGCTAGATGGAACTCTACCTTGGACAACATCTACTCCGATATGCCCCTCATTGTCATGGCCAATGCCTTCGAAGAGTAGAAGACCACAATCTAGCTCATAGAGCATGTGTGGGGGATTGAGTTGTAGCTCAAACTGGAAGAGCCTAGATGCATGAGCCACACATGGTTGAAAGGTTGATGAGAGTGCTCTCATGGGAGGTTCACCACAAGTAACCAATCTTAATTAGAAATGATAGATTATTTTGATGCTTTTGTGAGGGCTTAATTAGAGAAAATTGAGTGGTTGCTTCATGTGTGCACACTTACATGCAAGCTTCTCCATCTCAACATTACATAACAAACTTTTATTAGTGCTTCTCGAGAGGCCTCAAAGGGGAGGGAGATATATATATATATATATATATGTATATGTATGTATATATGTATATATATATATATATATATATATATATATATATATATATATATATATATATATGTATATGTATGTATATATGTATATATATATATATATATATATATATATATATATATATATATATATATATATATATGTACATGTATGTATATATGTATATATATATGTACATATATATATATATGTATATATGTAATGTATATATATATACATATATACATATATATACATATATATATATATATGTACATATATATATATATATGTACATATATATATATATATATATATGCATCTATGCATATCATACAAGAGTGTTCCATATGTGCACTCCTCAAGAAGTCTAGCATGCTTACCTCTTCCATCACTCCTTTGCCATTCTCTTTTGGTCTTCAACCTCCACTCAAATTTTTGTGTTAACTACTCATGCAAAGGCTCCAAGTGCTGCCTTTTGTCCTCCTATCTCCTTTCTAGTCCATCTATTGTATTTGGATGTGTTATGGGATTTGTATTGAGGAATGTTAACAACCATAATTTGTTGATTTTTTTGCAAGGTAAAATGTCAACTATTGAGAAAAAGCATGAAATGATCAATTGAACTTTATAACTTTATTAAACAAATAGCATGAAGAACTATGAGAAAACACTAAAAAGACAATTGTTCTTTAGTGTCTACAAGTTTTTGTCATAATGAAGGATTTCACATGTTAAGGTGAGCATATCATGCTAGAAAATGCAAGAATTTGAGTCCCTAAATGGGAAACTTTATTTTGAAATATTTGAAGAAATATTGGTATTGTTTAGGAAGAAACAATAGGATTTTAGGCAATGTCCTACTCATAGCAATGATTTATGAAGATTATTGGAATTTTACTTCAAGTATCTTATTTCTACTATGAGAAGGCAATCATGTTTCCCTATAAAATAAGGCAGTGATTATTTACTCAAAGAAAAGTAGGCATTGGTTTTCAGCTAAAAGAAATACATCTGCAATATCGATATTGCTCCTAACTAGAACAACCTACGCATGATATCGATACTCTATAATGTCTAGAATTGAGCCAAAAAAATCCATGCATTATGCCAGCATTGTTGGTGCAACTAGAATACCCCAACCTCTCTTGCAATCTACTAGCAAGCACGAGCATGTCTTCTATTAGCTAATTGACTTTATTGCATTAGTGTCTTCCTTTCTAAAAGCTTACTTAATGCTTCATCAATCCCATGGAAGCATTTCCTAGCTTGCACATGTAAGAATTTCATGCAATGTTTGATTAATCCCATGGAAGATGAGATGTAGATGAGGCATTCAACATGGTCCATGTCTCTCTGTCACTCTTCAAAAGACCTTACGTTGGTGGTGTCACCTATCAAGTGCTTATGAGCAAAATACACTATGTAGAGAGAGTGAGGAAGACATTCATCATGTTATGGGCCATTGCTATTGTTTAAATGGCTTTAATTCTAAATGTTGATATGCTATAAGTTCAAATGTCCATTCAAACCCCATGAATATAGGTAGCACAAAATGTTTAACTTGGTGCGCTTCTTTGTTAGAGGATCCATGTAATCTTTTAGTGGTAACTATTTATTAACATGTTAAATACATTCTCAATTGCATCTATTTACAAGCAATTTAATTGAGAGAGTAGTTTTTTTAAAGTTTTGAATGCTAACTTGAATAATCAAATGCTAATTGATCCATGCCATCAAAGCTTGAGGTTTCCAAATATTTCCTTGAACTATTTATCCTTACTTGAACTTAAGTTTTTCATTTTGAGATATATTACAACATTTAAATTTTACATCTTCACAACATCAAAAAGTATTTTTAATATGTGAATATGTGAATCTTAGGGAAGAAGCATTAAAATCATGACAAGATAATGACATTTAATTGGAGGTTTTTGAAATCATGAGAGAGAGAGAGAGAGAGAGAGAGAGAGAGAGAGAGAGAGAGAGAGAGAGAGAGAGAGAGAGAGAGAGAGAGAGGCTTTCACATTGAAATTGTAGACTAGCTAGGCTACATGACTTGGGAATATAGTTATGTAGTCAGCTTGCTAATGACTACTCATAATATCCATTTTGGTTTTAAGTTGTACAATAGATACATTCAGGGATAGTACTCGTGTGGGTATCAAGCTTTGTTACAAAAGTTTTGTGTATGTGTATTTGTGTATGTGTTTGAGGAATAGAAAGATAATAATGAAACAAAAAGGATTTATAGAGTCATCATACATTAATGTAAGTAGGAGCTAGGCATGCAAATCATGGGCTAGGATAATACACATCATTGTAGTAGTATTGACAAACCATCCATAAGGTGCCACTAAAGTAAGAAGGGGCTTACAAGGGCTTTGAGAGAGAGAGAGAGAGAGAGAGAGAGAGAGAGAGAGAATGTGTGTGTGTGTGTGTGTGTGTGTTTTGTCTACTATAAGATTTTTGGATTGAGAGTACTCAAGCTCATGCCAAAAGATGGAGATTTTGAAGTTGGATTTAGTAAGCATGGTACATAGAGCTTGTGTGTGTGTGTGTGTGTGTGTGTGTGTGTGTGTGTGTTAGGAGGGGATGCAAGATTATAGTATTTGGGATGACACATCAATTAGAGTTTTAGGAGGGGATGCAAGATTACGGTATTTGAGATGACACTTCAAGGTTAGGATCTCTCTCTCTCTCTATCTCTCTCTCCCCCCCTCTCCCCCTAAAATCTCTCATTCACCTTGAAATCCTCTCTCTCTCTCTCTCTCTCTCTCTCTCTCTCTCTCTCTCTCTCTCTCTCTCTTTAAATGTCTTTCTAAAATAACCATGGAAAAAGAATTTGTATTGGCTCAAATAAAACTATTTAAATAGTATGCACTCCTTCAACATCTCATTTAGTATGTTCAATCTTTGAAGAATGATAAGCTTTCATTATATTTATGCAAGTTACATAGATACGTTGAATGTATAAAGATATATGTTGTCAATTCATACATGCATGATTGCATTTGAAGAATCTCAACAAATATTCTCCTCACATCAATGGGATATTCACTTCAGCTAATGGGGTGTATTGTTAATTGTGTGCAAAGCACGCTAGTATGCTTTTGTGAGCAAAGGGGAGCGAGCGTGAGATGGCACAGTTCCTTCTCTTTGCTCACAAAAATGCAAAGCAAACAAGGCAAAGCCTCATGAGCTTTGCAAGTAAGCAAAACTGCGCAACATAGAAGCCAGCTAGTCTAAATTACTAAGCAATGGTTCATCATAAAATAAAAGTTCAAGGGATAGTGCACGAGCACCTAAGTGATGTGTATATTAGAGAATCGTCTACTAGTGGAATTACCTATGTTCACAAGAGGGTCTATTGCACTCGAAAAGGACAAACGTCTCTGTCAACTTTCTACCCAAGGAAGAACCATCTAAGCAATTCATCCCCTTGAGATTGTGCCCTAGCAAATGTGCCTTGATGCGTAGAGCAGAACTATTTAAGGCAATCTTCCCTCTAGCAATAACTAATGCCGTCTCCAACAATAAAGCTAACAAAATAGATTCATTACTTTCATGAACAAGAAATTTCTTCTAAGGTTGAGAAAGACGTGGCTTGTCAAAATGAAATACAACTAGCAACTCTAAGAGTATTGATTTTGTTTTTCTTAATCAAAGTTTGTCAAACCCTTTTAAAGAATTTACAACAACTTGGAGACTTATATCATTGGCTACTTACTTAAGCCTCTTCAAACACTTCCAATCACCCCTACCTTTACTATCACTTCTTGGCAACTCCTCATCATCAAGTGTGCCCTTGGTTTTGTCTTTATATCACCAAGGTGTCTGCAAACTGAAAATAGGATAATTCCAGGTTTTTTTCGGGGGGCTGATTTATTTTGTACAGAGGCATGGACAGGATCAATCATCGATTTGTTGCTACCAATGGCATCAACATGCACATTGCAGAATTGGGCACAGGTCAAAATCCCTCTCAAGCTCTGCCATTAAAGCTTAAGCCGACTCTCAGAAGCAAGGAGGAGTGAAGCATCTTATCAGAATTCTTCAGAAAGGAACAAAAAATGCTTCGATCTGAAGCCTCCTGTCAGAAGTCTTGATCAGAACCCTTTGAAAAAGAACATAAATTGCTTCTATCTGAACCTTTCTTTGAGAAATTTTTATCAGAATCCTTTAACAAGGAACAACAATGGTTCTGTCTGAAGCTTTCTATCAGAAATTCTCTACAACAAAGCTTTTTATTCAGAAATCTCTGAGAAATGTCTGATCTGAAGTTCTCCAAAATGAGGTGGAAAATTGTGTTTCCTCTGCAGGTCCTGCTGTTCTCTTTCTACATGGTTTTCCAGAGATATGGTACTCCTGGAGGCATCAGATACTCGCCCTCGCTGATGCAGGTTTCCATGCAATTGCGCCTGACCTCCGGGGTTATGGCCTCACACAGAACACTGATCCTGCAAAGAATGATTGGTTGGATGCGGTTGATGATGTTCTGGGCCTCTTAGATGCCATTGGAGAAGACAAGGTAAGGATGGGTGTATTATGATTAATCTGGTTTAATGGGAAAGTGTCTAAAACTTCTTGTAAATTGACACGGACACACTTGGGATGTGCACCCTCAATGTCTATTAGAGATGCCTTGCATGTGTGTTTGGTGGAAGAAGAGACTCCGCCTCATGGCCTTAATGGCATCTACATCATCATGCTACCTGATTTGAGATTCATTTGGTCTTTTGAATTCAAGACGTAGTGTCCTGATACCTGTAGATATATCAGCTGAAATGAGAGTGATAAGCTGGAAGGTGGGAGTGCCACTCACAGAGCCCCTCACATTGAAATTCATCTTTCATGTTGGTAATCGGAAAATGCTGCTGTAAGATTCATGTCTGACCTCAAGGATGGTGATCATCTGTCTCAAAGCAGGTGTTTGTTGTTGCCAAAGACTGGGGGGCATTTGTGGCTTATTGTCTGGGATATGCACACCCAGAGCGCATAAATGGACTTGTGATTCTGGGAACACCTTTTATAAAACCTGCTACACTGACTGTACTCGCAACACAGAAGCTGCCTGCAGGGCATTATGTGAGCAGATGGGCGGTATGTGCAGTTGGAGTTCAGAAACTCATCATATCGTGGATTTCCAATCTAATGCCTTTTGCTTAATGGTTAAATTTATGACTCAACAGAAACCAGGCGTCCCAGAAGCTGATTTTGGTAGATTTGATGTGGCCACTGTCATCAGGAGGATCTATATTTTGTTCAGTAAAAGTGAGATGCCAATAGCATCTGAGAATGAGCAGACATTGGATTTGGTCAAGCCTCTTGATCCTTTGCCTGAGTGGATGACAGAAGATGATCTCAAGGTTTATGCAGAGCTCTACGAGAAGTCCACCTTCAAGTACCCCATGCAAGTCCCGTATAGGTGCTGGCAGAGGTATGAATAAGGAAAAAGACCTAATTCATTGGCTTTCCCTGGGTATGCAGAGTTTTTGTCATGTGCCATATGTTTGGGATAAAGCTTACAAACCAATATATCAGCTTAACTGTCACCTTTTAATTCCTTTGAGAAAAGGCAATAGCAGGCACTGCTGATGCATTAGCCACATCAAGGTAGGTCAAAATTGCAATGTATTCACATGTGCCTGATTGGTACTGTCACAGGTGCTTATGACAGGTTGCCAGGTTTTTTATAATAAACCACAATTTAACACCATGTAGCATGCTACTTGAACCTTTTGTTTGTTAAGGAGCATGATAAATATTTCCCAAATGAAAAGATTAAATGATCCTGTATACATTCGGTATTTGAGCTTTGCAGCATCTTGGATAAACTTGGGAGTAGACAAGATTTCATCATTCCAGCTCCCTTGCTCCTTGTGATTGGAAATCATGATTATGGCACTGCAAGAAGAGGGTCCTCCTTGGTTGATCCAAGCCTTTTACCTCAATTGAAAACAGTCTACATTGAGGAAGGCACACATTTCATGCAGGAGCAGTTCCCAGAGCAAGTGAATGACCTTATTGTAAGCTTTTTAACCTCCTTACTCATGCCACAGGATGGACAGCTGTAATGTAACAGAGTGACCAACTGTACGCCCAGCTTTGTATTCTGACAACGGCGGCTGGAGAGAGCTTCAAGCCATTGAAGGTTGTTTTGCAGCTTTGGGAGAAAGCAGCAGACTTGGGATGTGCTTCTGTTCAAGTAGTTTGTGTTTTGCCATCTTGAACATTCGCTCAATCAGATCAATTGCTTTCATTAACTTTTCTTGCCTCTTGCTTTTTGCAATCTGGGATCTCTCTAATTGCATAGCTTTTCACAGAAACTAAAGCTTTCATCATCAACCTGTTCTTTCTAGTGAGTTTGGTTCAGAAAAGGTCATCTAGATTAGACAATATGATTTTCATCTTCATGCAATGGATTTCAAGTGGTGAACCTTCCAACTTTTCTGATTTCAACCCCTGAACTGTTGCTAGAAAAGCTTCAAATGTACTTGTTTATGTCACATCTCTAGTTGAACTTGCTAATGTGGATATAATGACTCTCGTGGTGCATCCTTGGTGGTCAAGTGCTAACATGTTAGAGCCATGTTCACCATGATAACAAGCATAGTCACATTAAGTTGGACAATTGATCTTAAGTTTGATGAGCTTATGACAAAACTCTAGAAACTCTTGCCAACACAATATTAGTGAGTTTTGGAATCTCCCAATTTTTATTTTTTGAATACTAAAAATGTGGCACTCGAATAACATGTCTATAAGTTTCTCAAAACCATTTGATGTAACCTATCATTGGAAAGAGCTTCAAAAATGGAAACTATTGAGCTATAGAGTGCTTGATTAGGAGTTATAGTGTTCAAATTATGACAAATCCAAATATTTGACCACATGTCCTAAACTTATGGAAAATTTCCATATTCCCCAAGTTGGTTTAAATCATAAAGTGTTATCTTTCATTTATGTTCAAAAGACCTTTCAATTGATTTGAGCTTTTGGAAAGACATTTTGTACTTTGTGCATATAGGCGGTTGTCACTTGAATGCAAAAGTATTACTTTTCAAAACTTGAAGTCAATGTCTTTTTTGTTCTTTTATTTAAATGTTGTAAATTGTCTATGTACATAAATCATATAGTTTTGACTCAAAACATTCGATTAGTCTTAGAGCATAATTGTTTAAGTGACTCATTTATTATATATCTTAGCTCCATAGTTAGGGGGAGCCCAGTAGTCATTGTAAAATAAGGGGTGATATCTTATGGGAGTGGCCAGATTGGAGGAACATTGGAAGGGGAGCATTGTATATGATGTTTATGTATACCCCCCCCTTTTAATTTGATGTTCTTAGCCCTACCCAAAGATTTATCTCCAAGGCTATATTTGGAGGAATTTGAATGTTAAAGTTGACCTAGCATGTGTACAAGAGGGGGGTTTAAGGTAAGAATCATCGCAAGGCAATTGTTGGGTAAGTGATAAGAAAGGGCTAGTTGTCTAAGAATTGTTTATGCTCTCTTTCTCTCTCTCTCTCTCAGCACATATCTAATCTTTACTAATAATGAAAAAGGACATTTGTTCATGTGTACTAAAACCTATAAATACATTGTTCAAATGCCATAGCACTACAATTATGGTATCCTATGGGATACATCGACTTATGTTTAAAAATATTTGGTTGCATTTTAGAAGTAAAACTTTTCAATGGACATTTATTTTCAAAATCGATAATTTAAAAAGTTTAGGGCTCAATTGGGCATTGAGATAAAAGTCCCACATGTCCACTAGCATATGCTTTTAGCTTGCACCTTCAACATCATCAATGTCTATCTATTGGGTTTTTAAAACCTCCAATTCACTCTTTGATATACCCCCCTCAACTCTAATACCTCAGTGCCAAGATGTACACAATCACTTTCTCCTTAGTTGCATTGGTCCTCAAGACCATGAAGAAAGCAGTAGGAGTTAAAGTCAATAGAGTGGCAGGTTGAGGAGTGCACAAGAGAGGTAGAAACATCATAAGGAAAGAAGTCTATGGATGAGATTTCAGAAGATGTGTTTATGGATTATGAGACCTCATGTTAGAACTCCATGCATAAAAAGTGCATAAAAATATGTACCACAAGTATGTATCACCACATGTAAGAATAGTTGAGATATCATCTAGTGCATCTCAATTGAGAAGATTAGAAAGAGTAAAGCTTCCACTAGACAAGTTGGCATACAATGGCTTTATGAAGATGCATTATGCTTACATGGTATCTTATGTGCAACATGTAGAGTCTACTTGCTTTGAAGAAGTAGTTGAAAGCAAAGATTGGAAGGATGCAATGGATGAAGAAATGGATGTTTTGACCAAGAATAAGACTTGAGATCTAGTATAGTTACATTATGGCAAGAAATTAATTAGCTGCAAGTGGTTTATAAGGTCAAGTATAAGTCACACCTATATGTAGTAAGAAGTGTTAAGATATGTCAAGAAGATTGTTAGCTATGGCTAGGACATGCCCCTTTGAATTTTCCCACAAAATGGTTCTAAATACTATCTCCCTTTTCCGCCCAAACTAAAGGTCATTTGATACAAATTTTGGCTCCAAATGCATTGTCTTGGCATGAAATAATTATTCGGGCATTCCATGACTTTCCATGATTTTGCCTAGTACTCTTGCTTGCTTTCAACTTAAAATGCTTCATGGATTGAACCTTTTACACATTTGTGGATATGTTAGCTTTGTGTCTCCTTTCTTCATTTTATACCCCAACTGAGTTTTAAAAAAGTTTTAAAATCTCATAAAAAATGCTTCAAGTGTACTCATTAAATTTTGCTCATTCACAACCGTTGGATGGGTCAACCCAACTTGTTAAGTATACAAATGCAATATGCCAAAACAAACACCACATAGGAGAAAACAACTAGTAGAAATGTAAAAGATAAATCAATTTACACAAGAGTGAGCTTGGCACTCTCAAAATAACTTATAACAAATTAGGAGATTTAGACTGACTTTTGGGCCTTTTAAGCTCTTTGGGATTCTAAGGCATATTCCATGAGGATAAATGAGGATGAGGCTACCATTATGAAGCTTTTGAGATTATTCTTTAGTAAAGATGACATAATTTGAGCACATAAACTCCCAATTTATCAAATCCCAATGATCTACTATATGATATAGTTTTAAGATACAATAGATATAATTATCCATGGGTCCCCTTTTTTTAATAGGATAATGACATGGCAATTCTTACAAGGCCCCATGCACACGGATCATAGCTAGGACTTAGAAACCAATAATGATAGTCACCTAAGGGGGTAACATGTCATAACTCCCTCCCCATTAGATAATCCTAGATCAAAGTAAAGGATATCCTAGACTATCCTAATAGGCACCTATGAACCATCCCATCCCCAAATAAGATGCACTTACACTAGGGGAGACCCTAGACTAGCTCCTTGCTGCTTAGGACTCTTTGGTGCAAAAAGAGAAAATGTTAAAAGTCCACTTATTTACTCTGATATATTTCTTTTAGTCCATCGGTACTTAATTTATAATTTATTGGGGATGGCTTGTCATAGTTTCATTTTCTTTAACATTTCCCAAGTAGACCAAGGCATCAACCTCGAGCCTCACTTGCACCTAGGAACCTACCATGATCTCGCAAGGTGAAATATAGATTTTACTTCCTTTTTTGTACCCCACAATTAAGCCTCATCCCAAGGAGGGTGGGCCTAGAATTCGAACCTAGAAACTTGCCAAGCCCTCGCATGATGACAAGGATCTTCTAGCTTTATATTTCTTTTTGTTTTTAAAAGATGGAATCATTCACTTCATTAAGCTCATGGGAAATTTTCCCAAAAACCAATGCCTCACTAATATGGGACTTTATCATGATAAAACCCAACTAGAAACACATACCTAGGCTAGCTACCTTATTGAAGGAATTATAACTCCCATTACATATTAGGGCTAGCTAGAATGACACTCCCTTTTGGCTTATGACCACCCTCAGAAAAGGGAAAGCAATAGATCCATATGTAATACCACATCAAATCCCTCCTAAAAAGGCTTCTCAAATCTAACTCCAAGTCTTAGCATCAGATCTATATGTAACACCACATCAAATCCCTAGCTCTCACCGTATTATCTAAACAACACACAAACAAAGGCAAGGTGATAGAGACACATGGTACTCAAAAGGATCCATGTCACATCACTTAAACACCTTTTTAAATGCAAACCAAAGAACCTACATAACATAACTCAACAAGAACATGTAAGTACAAAGCACCTACACTCAAAGAGGAAACAAAATGACCCTCTTAGCCTAATAAGATATGTCAAAACAACATAGCATAAATGATAAAATGCCAAGAAATACCCTTGTAATGCACAACACTAAACCAAGGGATGGGTTGCTTAGGCCCTTACGGTAAATGTAATAGATTACTGACCAAAACCCCTCTACATAAACAAAAAAAAGGGGTGTCCAAAGAATATATTGATGAGCAATCCTATGCACCCATGATAGGATAGGAAGATGGTCAACAGCCACTTGACTCATGATCCATACTAACAATCAACAACCAAAAAGAGCCATTTCAACTAGTAAGCCCCAAAGTAGTCCAGGTGTCTAATCTCATCGAATAAGGGTAAAATAATCTTTGGATTACAATTAAAGAAGACATCTTTAGCAAAAATATACTTAGCTAGGGAGTCAAAATAGTGGTTTAATTACTAAGGAATCAATTGAGAGTTTATTAGCTCAAATATGGCATGGCAAGGGTCACATGATAGCACACATGAAGAATGGGATCACAAATACTATAAGTCCCATTCAATTGATTGGTTACCAACTATGAGACCCCTTTCACTAATAAATAATAGATGCCTCTACATTTAGCAATGTTAAGCCCCATCAGTAAGGCCCTATATTCTAACATGTTGTTAATGAAACCAACACCCAAATGAGCACCAAGGAGGCACCAAACTTCATAATAACTTGACATCGAGGCTCTTGTATGACCACATCAATACTAGCATGCCTAGATGGCCCTCGAGAAGCTCTATTGAAATATGGAGTATAAAAATTAGCTTCATCAATACGTCACGCCATGTAAATCAATTATTTGTACCTATGGTAATCAAAATCAAACTAGGATAGGGGATGCTTCACTCGAATAATGTCTCCTTTCTCATTAAACTCAGTAGGAATACTAGTTAGAATCCTATCAAAATGGTAGCAATATACCTAGATATTCCATGTAAAAATTATGTCTAGCTAGTTAGTAACTGGATATTCTTTGTTCCATTAGATAATTCTTCCTTAATGGTTGTTGTCTCTCTTACGAGCTAGACCACCATTCTTACAAACCACTTATTGTTTCAAGCATTTCAAACAATGCCACTATGGCTACCTCTCATCTAACTATTGCAAACTCTCCAAATAAATATAGTAGCAAACTCATCGATTTACTCGTAGTATACCTGTGAATGGCTCATTGATGGCTCCACAATCCTTGCAATGTGTCTCAAGTGAGCTCCACCTTCTTTGCATCAATCACTGTGTAAAATCCAAGAAGAAGACGAAGAAGAAGAAGAAGAAGAAGCAAGAGCTTCTCCAACATATCCTCTCTCTCTCTCTCTCTCTCTCTCTCTCTCTCTCTCTCTCTCTCTCTCTCTCTCTCTCTCTCTCTCTCTCTCTCTCTCTCTCTCTCTCTCTCTCTCTCTCTCTCTCTCTCTCTCTCTCTCTCTCATGCATGTAAGAAGTAAAAAGAGAGCTCTCAAGATTGTACACCACAAGAATGAGCTTATCCATTCACTTTCCTGTTTTTATACATGGCCTCAATTTTTGGGCACACTCCTTTTGCATTTGCCTAGACTAGCTTTTGTTCACTTGCATACACCATTTACTCTTTTTTTTGGACTACCTTGGTCGAGATCAATTGTTACAATTTGCACAACAGCGAGCCTATCACTCTTTTACAAATATAATTCCAAGTACTTTTCTAATTTGAAAAATTACCTATGCTAAGTTATTGCTCAATTTATGTGTTTCTTGTACTTCTATAATTTTTTCTTTTTCCTTCTTCTACATGCTCCTTGGTAGAAGGTGCAACCAAGGAGTTAATGTTATCCCCCTCTCCTAGAGTCGTAGAAGGGGTTAATATTACCCCTTCTTAGAGTTTTGTAAGTCCCATGGCACTTTGTGGCCTAATAGGATCTATGTGTAGCCGATGTCGGTTGGAGGTGTAGAGGGTAACCATTAGTATCCTTGTGCCTCAGGATAGTGTTGGTGGGAATGGGATTAGCTCTAAGTTAGATTCTTTAGGGGTAGGCTTGCTCTCAAGGTAGAAGTGAGAGAGAGAGAGATCAAGATTATGTGGGCCACCAATGTTGCTAGTTTTGTCAAGCTACTCTTCGAGCTAGATTCTCACCCCCATAAAAGAATGTGCGCACTTCCTAAGAGGGTTTCGATCTCATTGTGCTATGAGTTTTGTGCATGTGCCAATGCAATGGGGAGATGATTCAAAGCCCAAGTGATCTTGAAGTGTTGTTTTACACTTGAGGACCTAGTCAGTGCTAGGAGAGGTGGAGTGCAAAGCTCAAGGTGATAAGTCTGAACCAAGTTTCCCTAGGTGTGTCCTTCCATCAACGTGCCTTGAGTTTGTGAAGTGGGGAAGGACTAGGGGTTAAGGCCCCCTAGGTGCTATGATTGTGTATAGGCTCTTGTTCTTTTTCTTTTTCTTTTTTCTATTTCTTTTTCTAATAAAGAAAAATAGTGTACAAGTAAATGATGACGGCTTCATTGGGGCTCCCTTTGATTCCTTGGTGGTGGTCGAGGTAATGGTCACAATGATCTTTCTAAGAATTCTTTGCTCATCATATAGGTTTTCAGTGTCAACCTTGCTACCAAGGGTATTGATAAAAGGAAGGGTGGCTGCAACTAGTAAAGTGGTTGACATTCATATCTTCTAGTAGTTCAAAGCAATATGTCAGTAGCAGTGTAGCACAAAGAAACAATCTTACCATGGCATACCTATCTATTCATGTATTCAGATCAAGGAATAATGGGTGATGACCCTCCTCTTGTAATGAAAGCAAGATCTCGATAGGGTGAGAAATCATCCACAATTCATTTGAAAGAAGGAATCAAGTCCTTCTCTTGAAACCTCATGCTATCTTTTGGCTTTTTTACATTGATATTGAATATCAATGGGCAATCATACCTACCAAAGTCATAGTCAACTCTATGTCTACTAGAACAAGGCATGTAAGTGGGTTTCCCTAGTTCGGAAGGTAGTGAGCTATAGAAAGCTACTTGTGCTTCCATGTTGTCATCCAAGATATTCCGTCTCCAGGCAGGCTAAGATTTGTAACCCTTCACATTCTTCGGCACCTCAAATACCTTGGCATGCCAATAATCTACTGATTCTTGTTGCCACAATTAAAGGTTGTGAATTTTTTGCTCACCTTTTAATTTCCTAGTCTTAACAACACATAAATTATTTTTTGCATACTTGTTAATGTTAACACCTTTTCAAGCCCATGGGGAAAGTTAAATGGCAACACCTTTTTGAGCACATCAAAGAAGTTAAATACAAATTGCATAGGTGATTCATGAATCTCCCATTGTTCCCAAGTGGCAATTTCCCCACCCCAATTGATTGTAAAATACTCCTCCCTTTGTGGGAAGGGTATGTCAGGTATCATTTGAGAAGTGGTAGTGAGTTTTTCGCTACTTTTCTACACCCATTCTCTTCTTCTTTGAATGGCTTCTATAAGATTTTTTGGAGGGGTGGGTATCCTTTCCATTTTTGTGGCAGTTGAGAGCAGGATTTTAAGCCAGGAAAAAGGTCAAAAGTGGGCCAAAGTTTATTATTTTGAAGTGGGAATGCAATCCCACTGGAAGTGACAGAACCATTTTAAGTGGCCATGAAAGATGAGTTTAAAAACACTTTTGAAGATCAACCTCACAACAGCTCGAAATTTCTAATACTTTTCCAAGTAATAGGTTCAGCTAAGGCAAGTGCTAGGTAGTGCAAGAGTTCTAGATGGGCAAGCAAAAAAATTTGGACATCAAATCAGACGCTGAACACAGGAGAAATTGAGTGCCCAAGTGAGAGAGGACAAGTCTAAAAAGACTTTAAGTGGGGAAGGTGTGCGCAGGGGGGGGGGGGGGGGGGGTTTACAAAAAAAACAAAAAAAGAGGTGGGTGAGGGGCACAAAACCTCATGATGAAGGAGAGGGGGATGAGAGGGGCTATAGAGTCTCAATATACCTCATGAAATCAAAGACATCAGGCTTTTCCTCCATTTTTCCACTTCCTATTGCAACTCTCAGCTTTAGAAATAGCAGCCTGGCTGATGAGATCTAGATCTAGTCATCCTCTCTCCTCTTGTGGAGCGCTCATGCGGCAACAATCAAGAGAAGAATGAGATGAGAAGCGATTGTCTGCTGCATAGATGGAGATGGGACCATGCTGATGCTAAGATGGCAATGATCAAAATTGATTAGAGGAGGCTACTTATGGACATCTATTGGCTATACATTCAATTATTAGAACTCGAAACACGAGAAATCCTGATAAGCTTTATTTTGAATAGAAATATAAAATTTTTGTTGTTTAATGATGCAAATGATGTTCATATGGTATAAAAATTGATACGATGGTAGAATATGATGTGTTTGAGGTCTATTATAGAGAAAATGTAGAATGTGCCTTTGTCATCATGAGATATTAATTAATAAAGACTCGAAAAACACACAAAGTAGGTTGACTTTACAATAAATGAGAGAAATGATAACAATAAATGCTATAAATGGATGAAATATTGTATGTTGATTGTCATGGTTGGTCTTTGTAGCTATATAATCAAAAACTGTAAAATAATGAGTATTTATAATAGAAATAGTTAAGAATAATTAAGAAATATAGTAGAAAATTGATTTTTAAATCCAAAAAATGGAAAAAAATAGTAGAATATGTTCAAATGTATGGTGGGCTATAGGGCATGAGATTTAGCCTCACGTCCATTTATGTGTCAAAGTGGTCGGTTAGGGAGTGTTTCTATAGGAAAATATCATATTATGTAAAGAGTGCTACACATAATGAATCAATACGCAATAAGGCTAGAATGCCAAGTTTTTTTAATCATGAAAAGATGAAGGATTGTGCATTGAAGTGTAGCATTTAGGTTTCGTTGAATATCAAAAGGAGTGGAAGCACGAGTTAGCCCGCAGGTTCCATCTTCTGAACACCACACTACATTAGGGAAAAGCATGAAAAGAATGTCCTTACACATCACATGGATGATTGTTAGTTAAGACTATTTGAGCAAGGTAGGGCATGACACCATGCATATGCACAAAACACAGTATCCAAGAAGAACTCCTAGATGCATAGCACTTGTCTGTCGAATTGTTGACCTATGTTAAGCAAAAGAGGTTCCTTTGTCGTAGGTTAGAGCGGCTAATTTTGGGGAAAAGGTTTTGTGAGGAAGTAATAAATCTCTTGGATCAAAAAACTAAAAAGATAAAAAATAGGACTATGTTTCATTGTTTTTTATGTGTTAAGATGGTATACCCTAGGGCCAGCACTCCTGCCTATGGTATAGGAGAGCCGTAGGGACCACATCATTCACTTTGGGGGTGCCCTTTGTGTGTGAAAATCGAGGTGAAGTAGTCACCTATGTATGGGAATTTTCCTATGCTTGGAGTTGGCATGGGTAAATCATTGGACTATAGTTCAAAACTTATGTCTACAAACACATTAGTTAGATAAACCATTCTGTATTATCCAGACATACCTAGCCATAAGGCCATGAGGGTTGTAACTTGTTTGGTGTATCTAGGAGCCCAATTAGAGTTGATAGAGTCAGTGTTGAGTCCATTTTGGATCTCAATAGGTGGTGTGTTTTCCAGGAGCTACTAATAAGTGGCAGTTTTTGAACCTTGGCTAATAGGGACCTAGTCAGTTAATGTATACCAAAGAGTGTTGAGATAGATCGAATATATCCTAATAAAAATTGTCAATGCAAATTGCAAGTATCTATTTCCATTCCACGTATGTTGCCTAACTACAATACTTTCTATATGGATTGGATTTCAACATCGAAGTGCAATTGAGTAGTGTTCCTCTCACTAAGATAGATACTACCATTACATGAGCAGAAGAGATAGAGTCGTGATTATAAGTGGCCTATGCATCTAGGGAAAATCTCTATTCAAGTTTAGGTCCTAACAATAATTTGGTATTAACTACAACTAGTGGAGGTCAAGGTGTGATAAGTACACCCATAACAAACCATAATGCAAGCAGAGATATCATGCAAAATATGCCTATGCTGCTAGCTCCTCCTAATAATAATATGCCAATGGCTATCCAAATGGACTCATTAAATAGCAAAAGCCAAATGGTGAATCCTAGTGTAATGCCAACTAATTAGCAATACTTAACCAAGTGGTTAAGCCATTGGGACACTAAGCATATGATTATAGTTATGAGTCTAGTGCATCGAATGTCCTTGGGAAAGTCAAGGACATAATGAAGCATTATACTGATATAATATCTGAACAATATAGACAAATGGCCATAGACATAAACTTCTTAAAGAAGCAACAAAACTTAATAGGAAGTTGATACCTTGAAGAGGGTGGTCCGTCAAAGTTTAGCTGTAAATGGTGTGGTGGTCAACACTTCCCTCAAAACTATCTTAGTGTTACATGTGACATATGCGGGAAGTATGGCCACTTAGCTAGCACATGTTAGAGCAAGATTAGTTCCCTTTAGCAAGGAAGTAGATAGCTAAGTCCTATTAATCATCGAAGACAAGGAAGCAATCTTCAGTAAGATGAGGGACCAAAGCAGAATTTGCAAAGAGAAAAGGTTGTAGTGGAAGAATTCCCTACTGGCAGTGGCGTAAGTTTGATAGAAGCAATGCATGTTAATGGCAGTAACACTTCTAATTTACAAGTAATTAGGAGAGGCCAGAAGGCCAAAGAGAGAGATAAAGATAATGTAAAACCTATTGAGAAAACCCTTAAATAGGAGGATAAGGGCAAGAAAATTCTTAACCCTGATGTGCAAGGTGGTCCTTTGAAGGTTGTTGATGGCAAAGAAGACCTAAATAAGAAGCTAAAAAAGAAGAAAGTAAAGGCTAAGAAAGAGGCACCTAAGCCTATAGGTGACCAAGAGAGCGAATTGTTTTGCGAGAGAAGAGGACTATTGCTAACTTTCAGGAATTTGATTTAAGTTCTCTTTGTGAGGTCAATGCTCGACATCAACCTCTTGCAATTAATTAAAATATCCACAGGAATGTGAGGAGTTCAAAAAGAAAATTCACACTGTATATATTGTTGAACCCTTAGGTATAGCCCATGTTGGTGATGATGACTAGTTTGAGCAATCTTCAGTAAGATGAGGGACCAAAGCAGAATTTGCAAAGAGAAAAGGTTGTAGTGGAAGAATTCCCTACTGGCAGTGGCGTAAGTTTGATAGAAGCAATGCATGTTAATGGCAGTAACACTTCTGATTTACAAGTAATTAGGAAAGGCCAGAAGGCCAAAGAGAGAGATAAAGATAATGTAAAACCTATTGAGAAAACCCTTAAATAGGAGGATAAGGGCAAAAAAATTCTTAACCCTGATGTGCAAGGTGGTCCTTTGAAGGTTGTTGATGGCAAAGAAGACCTTAATAAGAAGCTAAAAAAGAAGAAAGTAAAGGCTAAGAAAGAGGCACCTAAGCCTATAGGTGACCAAGAGAGCGAATGGTTTTGCAAGAGAAGAGGACTATTGCTAACTTTCAGGAATTTGATTTAAGTTCTCTTTGTGAGGTCAATGCTCGACATCAACCTCTTGCAATTAATTAAAATATCCACAGGAATGTGAGGAGTTCAAAAAGAAAATTCACACTGTATATATTGTTGAACCCTTAGGTATAGCCCATGTTGGTGATGATGACTAGTTTGAGCATGCCGAAAAACATTGCCTAAGGGTGCCAGCTTATGTTGATTGTATATCGGTGGACCATGCCATTGTGGATATAGGATCCTATGTCAACATTATGAGCTCAAAATTGATGGAGAGGCTAGGATTAGAGATCCAAAAATATGCCTCCACAATTATGAGGATGACCAATGACAATTTGACACAACCGAAAAGTTGTGTTACCAAAGTCCATGTAACCATTGCTAACATTGAATGTATCCTGGACTTTAGGGTCATTAGGTTCGCAAGGCAGCCAAGCTACCAAGTACTATTAGGAAGGCCATGGATCTTGCAATCCAACTGCCAAGTTGACATATCGGCTGGTCATTTGATCTTTGGCAGAGGTGTCAAACGAGTTATAATCAATGCTTACCCAGAATCACCTCAAAGTGAGAGAGTACCCATATCCTCAACGGAAGAGGATGCACTAGAGGGGCCTTCTAGTAGTGAGACATTATCAAGTGATGAATCAAGAGAGGAGTCTACTACTACAAAGGACATTTTGTTAGAAATATATGAGATATATATATATATATATAGGGGAAAGAGAGAGCAAAAAGTTGTAGGGAACTAATATTGCTCTAACAAGTGCTAGCTAAGTGGCCAAACTTCTAGCATATGTCACATTTAACATTGCAGGAATTTTATGTCTATGGCTATTTGTCTATGCTAGCTAAGTGTCCGAACTTCTAACATATGTCACATTTAACATTGCAGGAATTTTATGTATATGGCTATTTGTTTATATCATTCAGATATCGTGTTAGTATAATGCTTCTCATGTTTTTGACTTTCCCAAGAACATTAGATGCACTAGACTCATAACTATAATCATCTACTTTGTGTCCCAATGGCTTAACCACTTGGTTAAGTATTGCTAATTAGTTGGCATTGCATTAGGATTCATCATTTGGCTTTTGCTATTTAAGAGGCCGACCTTTCTTGTCCACTGTGTTAAACCTCTGCTTTAGATGTATTTTTTTAATGCCAGTAGTAGTACCATAGTATCTCATTAGAATATCCCATGGATCCTTTAGTGAGCTGCAATTCATTATTTGCATAACCATAGCATCAAAAATACATAGAGATAGCCAATTTAGTACCCTATGAGCTCTCTTAGTCTATGCTCAATGTGCCCTAAGCTGATCAAGAGTTGCATTCCTATCGGGGAGTTTGGGCTCAGCCTTTGCACCTGTAACCAAGTCCCACTAGCCCTTGCCAATGAGTAAATTCTCCATCCTGAACTTCTAATTCCAATATAGTTTTCTTGTAGTTTTAGGAACAATTTTCTTGTAGCTTTAGAATAGTTTTCCTACAATTTCAAGATAGTTTTCCTACAGTTTCAGGAATAGTTTTCCTATTATTTCAGGAATAGTTTTTGTGATATTTCAAGAACAAGCTATCAGTAACTAGCAATAACAAAAACACAATCAAATGAGCATAGACCAAGCTCAAATCAGCTCAAAACATTCTATGGCAGTAGTAAAATATCTAGACATGATAGCACGTTCATGTAGACTTCATCTCCTACATATCTTATATGCAACCAAGCTATGTAACAATAAACAGACAAGCAATTTGTAATGACCGACAGTCAATTTCCTATGCAAAATGAGATACATCATAGACATGTCCCATTGCATCAAGGATTAAATACATGATCAGACAAGCATCAATGATTGTACCGTATGCAAGTAACAGTGCCAATTATTCTTCCTAGAGACTATTTACAGCTAGTCCATTGTTATAACCAGCAATATTTCAATCCTAATTAGAGGATTTAATTTTCATTTACATCCACAAAACATCTTGCATTTATGGACCAACATCCAAGCATTTATGGGTACCAAATAGGTGTCAGGATACTCCAAAATTTCAAGTGTAAGCTCTCATATATTCAATGAAAATTTTGAGCCTACAATTTAAGATCTATAAATCATTCCAAAATTAAATTCTCAACCCCTTTTAATCATGCAAAATGCTCAAAGTTCAAGGCACATACATTGCCAAACATATCATGTACATGTATGTGCCCAACACAAGCATTTCAAGGCTAAATACTTCCTACAATTCCAAGCAGGTAGAAGCACAGTTTCAGCCTATTTACAATGGTTTCCAGGTTCAAATGGGGGCTACTCCTATTGTGATTAGTGCTGCCAATAATGCTTTCTTTGATTAGTTCTTACTAAGCTACATAACCTTCATCATATCACCCCTTCACAAGGTATCCATTTACCCATTCTAAAGTAGGTGCAAATTTTCCCACGTTTTTGGGTTTGTTGTTCTTCCACTGAATGTTCATGCAACAAAGCTCATTCGAGTGGCAAAGGACCCTCTTGAAAAGCCTCAACAAGCTGTAGGCAAGTAGTAGGCACCTCAGGCACAAGATACATACCAATGGCTACCATTTTTGTAGGACATTTTAGGACACCTCTCTTTTCTCATGTCGACCACTTCAAATCTCTTCATTCCAACTCTCCTAACCTTAGACTCTAGCTCTCCCACAATGTTGATGCTGAGCTCACAAGCTTCTGAGGCTTCACGGAGTCATGGGTATTCATGGCTATGATACCATGTTAGAAAGATGATAGAGAGATAGAGGCAACAGAGAGAAAACAACTCTAAATGTTCTTCTTCTTCATTATTTATTATACTTTTTTCTAACTAAGTAACCCAAAGTACAATGTACTACAACCTAAGTCAGTAGTATAAAGAGACTTAGTCTAACTGTACCAACCAACTTTATTACACACACGTCATCTAGCTAATCTATTGTTGGATAGAGTCGGTAGGTATTAGGTAGATTAAGCTTGCATATCTCAACAACCAGCTAAGTCTGACCAACTTTATTACACACACATGTCATTTAGGTAATCTGTTGCTAGATAGAGTCGGTAGGTATTAGGTAGACTAAGCTTGCATATCTCAACACTCCCCCTCAAGCTCAAGTCACTTCCTATATCCCAAGCAGCAATCTAAAATGAGTGAACTTATCTCTACCAAGGGATTTGGTAAAGATATCTGCCACGGTCTTTATGTGCTTTGACTTGGCATGATAAACTATATTGCTTGTCATAAGCACACTACTCATGTTATCATATTATAGCTTTCTTGCTGGTTTATCCACATGAATCCCCAAGTCATCCATCAACTTAACTAGCCAAGTAGCCTCACATGCAGGCAACGGGTCTTTTAGAGGTGTAACTAATAATGCACACCATAGAAGTTATCAAGAAACCAAATGTGTTTCCCCAATGTTGCACCCCTATATTCTGCTTTTGTACTTGAGAGAGCCACAGTAGGTTGTTTTTTACTACTCCAACTGACCATGCTGCTTCCAAGACCAAATGCATATCCACTAGTTGACGATCCCTTGTCATACATACAACCAGCCCAATCTGCATCATAATAACCTATAAGCTCAACAAGACTTACCATGCTCATAAAATATTCCATAAGCCAATGTACCTATCTCAAAATCCTCCTCATAGCATTTAGGTGAGGTTTCCCTGGCTACTGCACAAAGTGGCTTATCAAATCAACTACATAACTCAAGTTTGGTCTACTGATAGTGAGATAGATCAAATTACCAACCATCTATCTATACATAGTCACGTTCTCTATCACATTTCCTATATCAACAACCAGCTTTACATTTTTCTCCAGTGGTGTGTCCATGGGTTTGCATTCCAACATGTCATACTTCTCCAACATATTCTATGCATACTATTTTTGTATCATTCATATCCCATGGGGTGTACACATAACTTCAATGCCTAAGATAAATTTCAGCCCTCACAAGTGTGTAATCTGAAATTATTTCTACAACATAGATTTTATGTCATCAATGCCATGTACATACTCATCACCTTTGATCACCAAATCATCTACTTAGAGTACCAAAATCACATATCATGTCTTGGTTTTCTTGGTAAATAGGCTGTGATCAGCTTTGCCTAGCTGAAATCCAAGTGTCTGCTCTGCAAGTAGGAAGTAATCCTAGCATTCCAAGCTTAAGCCATACAATGCTTTCTTCAATCTACATGCATATGACAAATAGTCAGGATGTACATAGCCCTCTAGCTAATCCATATAAACCTCTTCTTCCAATCACCATTTAAGAAAGCATTTTTAACTTCCATCTCATAAAGATTCCAACCTTTGCATGTAGCCAATGCAATAACAGTCCATACAATTGCCATCTTTTCAACTAGATTAAAGGTTTCCTCATAATCTAGCCCATCCTGCTAGCCATATCCTTTCACTACCAGTCTGGCTTTGTACCTCTCTAGTGAGCCATCAGGCTTAACATTTTACTTTATAGACCCACTTGCATCCAATAGGCACTTTGCCCTTAGGAAACTCAAACAAATACCATGTTTTATTTTTTAGCAAAGCCTCATATACATCATCCATAGCCTTGCACTAGTTCTCATCCTTAACTGCTTCTACAAAAGATGTAGGCTCTTTGTATTTCTACACCTCTGTCATGTATGCATAATGTTTCACCGATTATCGACACTGTAGGTAAGCCTATCCACAAACTTCCTTTCTCTCTATGATCTCCACAATGGAGGAGAACTAGAATCCGCTCTCTCATGAGGCAATACCAAACTCGCATGTATACCAAACTCGCTGTCAAGACTCTCAGAAGAGTCATAGCCTGAAGTCAATGGACTTGTAGTATCATTAGAAACCTTCTCTTTTCTTGTATCTCTCCCCCTCACTAACGTATCCATGTTAGTGGATGAAGATCCATGGCTGCATAGCCTACCTGTCTAAGGACTTACACTGTTAGATGCATCCTAAGTAGGTCCACCGATAGAAGAAGTGCCTTGCTATCCATTTTTAGTAAACATGCCCTGTGAACTGTCATCATGTACTGTAGCTTGTTTAGCACCATACCAAGATGCTAACTCATCAAATACAACATCGTAGCTAAGAAATATCTCCCGTGTAGTCATAACAATGTACTAATATGCCTTTCTTTCCTATGAGTATCCAAGGAAAACACACTTCATGACTTTAGGATCAACTTTCTTCTATTTGTCATCGCAAACATGAACATAGGCAATACTACCAAATACTTTCAAATGTCATATGTTAGGCATGTAGCCATATAGCTACTCATAAGGTATCATTTCATGTATTCATGTAGTAGGTGTTCTATTCATAATATAGACAACAGTAAGTGCTACTTTATTTAGCCCAATAAGACAAAGGCATGTCCTTCTCATTTAACATGGCCTTGGATGCCTCCATAATCACCCTGTTCTTTCTTTCAGCAACTACATTCTGTTGTGGAATATAGCTGCAAGTCAATTGCCTCTTGATCCCATGCTTTCCTAAGTATCTGACAAACTCCTTTGAGACATACTCTCCACCACCATCAGATCGTAAGCATGAGACATAATAGTTAAGCTCTTTTTTAGCATAAGCTTTAAAATCCATAAAGCTATCCAACACCTCATCTTTATGCTTTAAGATGTATATCCATGTGTACTTGCTATAATCATCCACAAACGTCACATAGTATTGAGAACCACCAAGTGATATATTATGCGCAGGTCCCTAAACATCTGAGTGCACAATCTGTAAAGGCCTACTGCTATTTTGTGTATTCCTGACAAATGGAAACCTGGCTTGTTTCCCAAACTGACATGTTGAGCATACATGTCCCAAATCATCATAGTTAAACCTTGGTACCCTTGTAACAAGGACCTTACGCTGCATATTTTTTAGCTTTTGGACACTTATATGTCCAATCCGTTTATGCCATATATCAATGTCTTGAATACTTGCCTCATCATGAGCAAACATAGCAAAATTCAACTCAAGTATGTTTGCATCCAATGTAAACATCCTGCCATGTCTCTGACCTTTAGCAACCAATCTACATCCTCTACCATACTCCTCTATGAAGCAACCATCTCTATGAAATCATACTTACATGTTCTGCTCAACCATCTAACCTACAGATAACAAATTCTTGGTAATCAACGGTACATGCAATACATCATGCAAGTGCTTTTTCCTGCCATAAGGCATAACTAAAGGAACAATCCATATGTGTGTTATATCATGCTAAGAATCATCTCGAGTATATACATAGCCATTAGCAACTAGTTTCAGCTCACCAAACCACTCGCCATGTGATGTCATTTGGTTTGAGGCACCAAAATCTATGTACTGAACATCATCAAACTCTCCTTACTACTTGCCCTTATTGCGTACATGAGTCATAGCAAAGAGTCTTTCACCAATCTTAGGCTCTAAATGACTAGAAGATGCATAGTGACCTTGTTGTCTACCCTTTTGATCAACCTGCTTCTTCCAACACTCTTTTGCAATGTGGCCATGCTTGCCACCCACAATAATTGCAATCTTTATCCTTGTTTGCATTTTCATGACTAGACTAAGCATGCCAGGATCCTCTACCCCTAGACTGGAATCTCCCCCTTGCATGCAAGAGTATCCAATACCTCTACTAGCAAATCCCTATTGACCTTGTCCATGCTAAGATGCATGCTACTGAGTTCCCCTACCATATCTAGCACCTTTGCCACGATAACCACATCCTCTCTTATTAGAGTAAAAAACTACATCTTTACTTTTAGAGCTACTCGAGCTCATAGCCAAACCCAATTTTACTTCTTCGTGGATAAGCAAGGATACAAGTTCATTAAAGTTAGGCATTTCAACCCTAACTGAAATTGGCGTATCGAAGGACTTATATTCAGGCCCTAGACTATTCGATGTCATAACCACCAAATCATCATCATCTACCTCAATCCCAATGGCTGCTAGCTAATCCGAAATAGTCTTTATATCAATCACATAGTCTTGAATGGACCAACCTTTCCTATCCATTATGTTAAACTTCTGCTTCAACTATATTTTTCTGGCACTATAGGTAGTACCATAGTATCCCATCAAAATATCCCATGCATCCTTCGGTGAGCTGCAATTCATTATTTGCATAACCATAGCATAAAAAATACATAGGGATAGCCAATATAGTACCTACGAGCTCTCTCAATCCATGATCGATGTGTCCTAAGCTGATCAGGAGTTGCATTCCTATCGGGGAGTTTGGGCTCAATCTCTACACACTTGTAGTAACCAAGTCTCCTAGTAGAGCTTGCCAATGAGAAAAATCTCCATCCTGAACTTCCAAATAGCATACTTGTTGTTGTCTAATTTGTCATCCACTATTTGAGTTATGTTATCAATTCTTTTAGCATTTTCCATCTCTACAACTCTATGTATTCAATGCAGTATACAACCTGTAAATGCATGATTCCATGTAGTTCAAGATTAGGCTCCCTATAGTTTAGGATCAAACACCCTACAATTCCAAGATAGTTTTCTTGTAGTTTCAACAGTTTTCCTATAGTTTCAGGAAAGTTTTCCTATAGTTTTAGGACAGTTTTCCTACAATTTCAAGAACAATTTTCCTATAGTTTCAGGAATAGTTTTCCTACTATTTTCAAATACATACTGTGAGTAACCATCAATGAAAAACACAGTCAAATGAGCATAGACCAATCTCAAATCGACTCAAAACATTCTATGGCAGTGGTAAAGCATCTAGACATGATAGCATGTTCATGTAGACTTCATCTCGTGCATATCTTGTATGCAACCAAGCTATGTAACAGTAGACAGACAAGCAGTCTGTAATGGCCAATAGTCAATTCCCTATGCAAATTGAGGTATTCTCAGACCAAATTATCCTCAAGACATCATAGACATGTCCCAACATCACATCAAGGATTGAATACATGATCAGACAAGCATCAATGATTGCACTGTATGCAAGTAGCAATTCCAAAATATTCTTCCTAGAGGTTGTTTATAGCTAGTCCATTGTTATAACCAACAATATTTCAATCCACATTAGAGCATTTAATGCTCATTTTCATATCCATAAAACATTTTACATTCATGGACCAACATCCAAGCATTTACAGGTACCAAATAGGTGTTTGGATGCTCCAGAACTTTAAGTGTAAGCTCTCATATATTCAATGACAGATTTGAGCCTACAATTTCAAATCTATAAAGCATTCTAGAATTGAATTCTTAGCCCCTTTTATGTTGGGGGTAAAGGCGCCTCCACCTAGCCGCCCATGTATTACTACACTGACAGTCACCGCCACTGCACACTGCAGGTGGCGGGCGCCCATCGCCGTCACTTTATTCTTTATTCTTTTAGTGACAGTTTGAATAAAGGAAGACCTAGTCACACATTGTGACTGTTGGAATTCCCATTTCTTATCTCTCTCTTTCTTCCTCTTGCTCTCCCGCCATAGCTCTCGAGTGCAAGCTTTGATCCTTCTTACCTTTCAATTGGTATCAGAGCACGGCTTCCCGACTCTTGAGCTTGGCTCGTGGCATTCTCAGCTTCCCATTGACTCCCCACTCGCATTGGGTCTCCTTCCCGGCAGCCATAGCCCATTCTCTTGAGCTCCCGTCACTCCCCGGCTTCCCGAGCTTCTTCCCGGCCTATTAAGCACCACCAGGGCATTGACATTAAGGTATTGCTTCATTATTTCAGAGATTTATCTCAGTCCACGGGTCTAGGTAAACAGGGTTTTCATAGGTTGTGGGCAGCCATAGCTCACACCTCTTGGAGCTTCATTCACCTAGATCTTGCTTCCAGCCTATCAAGGCTTGTTGAGGCTTGGTGTAGGCCTTCTTTGGCCCCCATTTGTACCCCCTTTTTGGCCCCATTGTTAACACGTGGGATAGCAGACCCCCCCAGCCAACTCACATTTTTTTTGCACCTGTTTCAAAATCTAGCCCAAAAATCACTCTTTTTGTCATATCTTGGGCATTCGGAACCCAATTCAAGCAAGGTAAGAGTCTAAATTGGGGTTTTGGCATGCTCCGGACAAGATGGTGATGTCGGGTTTGCCAAATTCTGATGGTAGAATATTCTGTAATAGATCTCATGTCTGAGACATCATGTATTTGTATGCCTATGGCTTATGTGATGCTTCTACTGATGTCTATTGATACCGAATCACTTGTGGATGTTATGCCTCTTATGTGAGACGCATTTAGAGCTGATTTAGCTCAGCCATTGACTATTTTGAACAATCCCAGATCTGTCCAAAACAAGGCAACCACCTATTACTTCAATTTTATGCTTACAGGTCTTGGCATTTGATGTCTGATTATGCCCAGTTGGTGCCTATACATAGGGGAATGTATGCCTATGGTTTGCCTATGGATTTGAGCTTGGATTGAGCACTGATTTGCTCAGTTTATAGAGGTTATATGCTCCATGAAACTTCAGGACTAAAGCTATTTATGCTACAATTAGGTTATGCCTATTGGTCACAGGGTGCTCCCGGCTACTCGATATGATGTCATGATGTATTTGGACTATGCCACATATCTTGTTTATGCTCGAGAATGCTTTTGAGCTGAGATTAGAGCTCGATTTGGGTTTGACTGTCACTTATTTACAGTTGGCATTTCATCTATGACATGGTTTATGCCTAGGCTACCCAGTACGGGTTATGATGTCTTGGTGAATGCTTTATGCTTTGGCTGTGGATGGCAATTGTTTGAGCTCGTCTCGACATTCATTTGAGTATTCCCTTGAGCAGTTGGACATTGACTTGGATTTTTCTGTTACGACTTAGCTTTTTCCATTTTGACCTTGGATGCTATTGAGGCATTGTCTTGGTTACCTGTCTTTGGTACTTTGACTTGGTTTGCTTGAGTTGTTGAGCTCGTTTATCCGCCTTTTGTGCCAGTGAGAGCATCTTGTATGCTTGATCGACATTGAGCAGGAGATTTATGCTATTTGAGCATTTTGCAGATACTTGAGACTTTGGGATCTCTTACACTTACATGTTGCATGGTTCATGCACTAATATCTTGGAGTTGCTTTTGACTTGAGCTTGGGCTTTGCACTCTTGTGAGCATATATCTACTTGTGTCAGGTCTCGCCAGTGTTATGTATACTTTGCCCTATTGTCTAGGGGGTATGCTTGCTCACTGATGGATGCTTTGGTGACATGTTTGGGTGTTTGCTTACGGTCTTGATGACTGTTTGGTGCTGATTTATGCCCATTTATGGCTGGTCATGTCTTGGCTATCATTTATTGACTTGGTGCAGTGATTTGGTCAGAAATTGACTCTCATAGTACCTTGCTATCATTTATTACAGCAAGTATATAACTCTGGACTGACATGGATCTTTCATGCTGAAATATTCTGAAATGATGTACTTTCACTAGTACTTGGTGGGCAGCAGCTTTGGTTACACTTCTCTCGCCATTTTCTCTCGATTTTGGTGATTTTTTGGTCATTTTCTGCAGTAAACAGCAAGCAGTTTTGAATTGTCTATAGTCTTCCAGCCTACGTTATGGCGAGTTCATGCTATTTTCAACATCACTAAGCTTGATGGTACGTTACTCTTATTGGAAGAGCTAGATTTGGCAGGTGTTGGTGCAGAAATCGTAGATCAAACCATTGAGGTTGAGCGGGCATCCGCCTACAATTATGCCAGATGAGGAATGGCTTGAGCTTGATTAGTTATGCAAGTCCACTATTGTATTATCTCTCATAGAACAGGTTCATTACAATGTATTTGAGGAAGAATAGAGTGCATGCCAGTTGTGGGATAAAATCAAGAATCTCTATTATAAGAAAAGTCCAGCGAGTCAGATGTATTGACTAAAGCAGCTTATGGATCTGCGCATGAAGGAGAATGTGACTATGTTTGCTCACTTGAGCTAGTTCCATGCTATACTCAAGAACTTGACTTCACAGGATATCACTTTTGCAGAGGATGTCACTCCTCTTTTTTTGCTTGGTACTCTTAATGAGTCATGGGATGTATTCCGCACTACATTATGTGCCTCTACTGCTACTTTGAAATTATCTGATGTTGAGAGTGCTCTTCTGCAAGAAGAGGTTAACCGTAAGAATTTGGATGCCTCTCGTGTGTGGCATGCTATTACAGTTAGAGGCAAGAATGATGGATATGGAAAGCATGGCAGTGACAGTGGGGCCGTGGACGGGATTCTCAGAAATCTCGGTCCAAGTCTCGTGGGAAGTCACGTAGCAAATCCCGTGGCAAGAATGCAGATGTTACTTGTCACCATTGTGGGAAAAAGGGCCATATTAGGCCACAATGCCATGAACTACGCAATGAAAGGCGCAAAGATAAGGGGAAAGACAAAGTGCAGGATAAGTCTTTTGATCGCAACATAGTGCCTGCAAAGTCTAGTGTTAAAATTGAAGAGATCAATGTTATGCAGCCTGAGGATGTTGATGATGATGATTATATCCTTGCAGCTTCTTCTAGTGCTTCGGAGATGACAAAGATACACTCTATGTATGCACAGTGTTGGCTGTTGGACTCAAGTGCGTCCTTTTATGCGACACCTTGCCGAGAGTGGTTTCATTCATATCGTATTGTTTCGGGTTCTGTGCGCTTGGGTGATGACAGCTCTCTTGATATTGTGGGCATTGGTGATGTTAGGCTGCAGTTTCCTTTTGGCAGCAGTTTTGTTATGCAGGCTATACGTCATGTACCTACTTTGACACATAGTCTCCTATCAGCTGGACAGCTTGATGATGCAGGTTATCATGTATCTTTTGGAGACTCTGCATGGAAGATCACTCGTGGCAGACTTGTGATTGCGAGAGGTGCCAAGGCTGGCAGCCTTTATCCCTTGATTGTATTTGCTTCTTCCCTTGATCATGTTTTTTCTGTGGGTTCTATCCCTCATGTATCTCTTTGGCATGCCCTTTTAGGCCATATGAATTTGAAGGAATGAAAATACTTTCTGGTTTGCAGTACTTACCGCCCCTTGATTATGCATGTTTTGATTCATGTGAGCATTGTCTTTTTGGCATGCAGACTACGTCAATGCATAAGAAGTCGGGTAGGCCACACATGAGTGAGCCCTTGGCATTGGTACATTCGGATGTCTGTGGGCCCATGCCTTGTCAATCTATGGGTGGTGCAAAATATTTTGTTACTTTCATAGATGATTTTTCACGGAAAGTTTGGGCTTATCCCATTAAGCTGAAATCCGATGTCTTGGCTGAGTTTCAGAGATGGCTTGCATTGGTTGAGAACCAGTCTGGGTATAGGCTCAAATGCCTAAGGACAGATAATGGGGGTGAGTATGTCTCACGTGCTTTTGAGTAGTTATGTGATGAGAGGGGTATTAAGCGTCAGTTGACCGTCCCCTACACCCCCCCAAAATGGTTTGGCTGAGTGGATGAATAGAACCATCCAGGAGCGTGTACATAGTATGCTTAGCTATACAGGCCTATCACAGACCTTTTGGACTGAGGCAGTTAGTACAGCTGTGCATATCATAAATAGATCACCTTCTAGTGGTTTGGATTTCCAGATTGCAGAGAAGATATGGACTGGAAAACCTCCCTCTTATGCGCATCTTTGTGTCTTTGGATGTGAGGCATTTTGCCATGTGCCCAGGGAGGACAAGAGAAGTAAGTTGGATCCTAAGAGTGTCAAATGTATTTTCCTTGGTTATGGGGATGTATGTGAGATGGGTTACCATCTTTGGGATCCGCAGACGCAAAAAGTCATCCACAGTCATGATGTAGTCTTCCATGAAGACAAGATGCATAGGCAGCCTGAGAGAGTTGTTGAGATCCACAGGGTCATATTTCAGGAGGAGCCGAGAGCTCCTGCACAGCCAGTTGGACAGCCTACAGCTGCAGCAGATACTCATGGTCAGGGTGTTGGATAGGCAACTGGGTAGGCAGCAGAGCCTGTCGTGAGACTGTCTACTAGAGACAGACATCCATCTGATAGATTTCGGCCCTCGATGCATTATATCTTGGTTACAGATGCAGGAGAGCCTTTCACCTATGATGAGGCTATGCACAGGGGTGACAGTCACTCCTGGGAGAGGGCTATGCAGTCTGAGATAGACTCCTTGCATAAGAATGAGACTTGGGATTTGGTTTCCTTTCCTGAGGGCTGTTAACCCCAATACGAAGAAAGCAAAAGGAAATGAAAAAGACGCAGGGCAAAGGCAAAAAAAAGGTAGCCCGATTGAATAAAGAAAAGGAGAAAAGGCCAAAAGCGCAAGGGCAACCTTAAAAGTCCAAGGAAAATGCAAAAAAGGAAAGGTGCATTTTAAAATAAAAAGGCGCACCTTGAAATCTTGTAAAAGAGCGCCGGGCTCTCACCCATGCAATTTGTAAATGTAGACGGGTGGTGGAAAGGAAGCTAGGAAGATAGAAGGACAATGGGAAAAAGGGCCTAAGCTACAGCCGGCCATGTAAAAAAGGGGAAAAGGGGATGACCGCCCAAAAGGGATTTAGGGTTTTGTATATAAAGTTGAAAAGTGAATGAGAAGCTCATTCTTGTGTGTGGCAAAAAGTGGCTCTCCTCTTCTTCTTCTTCTTCTTCTTCTTGTTCTTGCTTTCTTGAGCTTGTGCTTGAGGGAGGGAGTGTGAGAGTGTGAGGGAGTGAGTGTGTGAGGGTGAGGGACCGAGGAGGAGAAGCTCTCCATCTTCTCCTCTCTTCTTCTCTTCTCTTCCCTTCTCTTGTCTTGCTCACGGCAATGGAGCTTGGGGCGTGGAGCTTGAGGATGGAGCTTGCTTGAAGCTTGCACTTGGATCGTGGAGCTACCGAAGTGCGCGGGAGAGGAGGTAACTCAAACGTCACGGAGGTAAGCTCACTACACCCATAGATATGGATAGTGCGTCGGTTATGTGAGAGGTAGCCATTAGTGCTCGGCTTGGAACGCTTGAAACAATAAGCAGTCCGAGGGTCTTGGCAGTTGAGTGAAAGCTCCCACATTTTGGTTCCATTGCCGAGACCAATGGATTCAAGCCTTGAGCGCTTGCACGCTTTGAATCAAGCATTGGTGTAGGGTTTTCCCCGAACCGGTGCTTGAGGTAGATAGGTAGGAAGCGAGGGAGTTTGAAGAGGTATTCGATCTCCTTAGCAAGTAGGTTTTTGGTTTTTTGGATTTGGAAAAGCATGTTGGAGTAGTGTAGATGATTGCTTTGTGATTTGTATGCATTTAGGATAGGAAAAAACAAAGAAAAAAAAACAAACAATTGGGTTTTTTGTTGCTGTATAACAGGCTAAAACAGGGAAATAGGGGCACAGATCCTTGGAGTGCCGTTTGATTCGAGCACCATAGTGATTCCAGGCATGTCTAGCATTTCCTTGTAGTGTTTTGTACCTATCTGGAAGGCACTGGACGATTCGGTGGAGTAGACGTTGACCTAGGGGCATTGCACACAACTCGCGAGCCATTGACCGCGTAGTCGGACCAGGCCGTCCGAGTCCCAGAATCAGACGCTTGTCCGATCGGACCATCCTGTCCGATCAGACCACTCGGACTCGGACCACTCGAACTCGGACACTCGGACGCTCGAACCACTCGGACCAACCCGTCCAATTTTGAGAATCGGATGCTCGGACCACTCGGACACTCGGACGCTCGGACAACCCCTTCCGATCGGACCAACCCCGTCCGGCTCGGACACTCGGACCACCCAAAATCAGACCAGTCAGAATCGGACCACCTTGTCCGATCCAATTCCCAGAATTGGACCACTTTGAAAATCGGACCACTTTTTCGATCCGACTCCTAGAATCGGACGTGACCAAAATCGGACCACTGGGCCGATCGGACCAACCCAAAATCGGACGTCCAATTCTGATAATCGGACTCCTGAAAATCAGACATCTGAGAATCGAACAAAAAACTATCAAAATTGGATAGGTATCTAGAACACAAATTTTGACGCATCTAAACCCTTAAATTGACCCCAAAGGCTACATAGAGCTAAAGGCACATCACAGATCCGTCACTGGGCTGAAACTTAGAGCAAGTGGATCAAAATTTGGCTATAAACGGTCCTCCAAATTGCGTATGGCATTTATCGTAACGGCCCTGCGGGCCGGGGGGGTTGCCCCCCCGGACCCCCGCAGAGGGGACTCTGCCCCCTCCGCACCTCCTCCAAGTAGCTTGGAGGAAAAACGTGCGCCGTGATAGGTCCTCCAAATTGGACCCTAGAGTAGTAATGGCTCTACATGAGCATGGATTCTCACTTGCAAAAGAGCATCCAAAAACCCATACCCGAACAGAGAGAAACAGAGACCCTAGAACATCAATGGGCCAATCTAGCCATCAAGGGCAAAAAGGCCACATCACGAGAACACAAAGACATTGTGTTCATACCATGTCTAGTCAGAGCGAAATGCAACATCAGCAAGCTACAAATGCCAAGATGACTAGACATGACACTCTTGACGAGAGATGTACCTTGAGCAACACTGCACAGACAACCCAAGACATTGGTGGAGAATCCACATCTGGTCATGCAAGTGGGGACTCAAGGGCATTTGTCAGAAGGCTTAAATTTACAAGCCAGGACTCGGAAGATGAAGACATAGTACCACCTGCTTATCTTAGGGTCAAACTCGCCACGAAAAGAGAGCATACTATCGATGCTCTGATTAATGAAGGAGCAAATTTTAACAACTTGACCTATGAATCATGGACCCTACTAGGCCAACCAAAGCTCACACCGACTAGTGCAACTCTTAGCCCTTATGGGGGACACCCACAAGCACTCATAGAAAAGTGCAAAATCCTTGCGACAATTGAAACAGAAAGCTTGCCTATCCTATTTCATGTTCCTCCAAATAGTGCTAGCTGCGGGAAAGAAACCCTCCTAGGAAGACCCTTCAAAAGGGCGACCAAGTGTGAGGCCGACTATGTAGCACAGAGGATACACCTGACACTACCGGGTGTGAGGATAGTCACAACCTTTAGCAAAGGTGACCTCATCAAACCTCAAGGGAAAGGCAAGGAAGGTGCTGACGTAATAGTCAAGCCTACTAACGAGAGCAAGGACTTGTTAGAAAAATTGATGCAAGCACAGGTCGAACAACGAGAACCAGTGAGTGAGGCCATGCCTAAAAAAGAAGGTCAAGAGACAATGCCAAGGACGGGCTTTGGACTTACAAATATCGTAGAAGACCCCCAAAAGAAGCCCAAGCCTTATAGACGCAGGCATCGATGGAGGGTCAGCACAATGCCGCGATGGATATCCAAAGCGTTGCTACGTGCTCAAGGGTACTATGCAGGTAACCGATGGATTTGGGTACCAAAATCCCCTGCTACACCACCTCTATCAGCTGAAGTCCAGAGTGCATCAAAAATAATGAAGCACAGGAGGAAATCTAAGAGAAACTCTAGGTCTCGAGGCAACAAACCAAACATGATTGTTCGGAAGAAAGAGCCTCGGCCTAGCATGCTAAATAGACAGATGTCATATGTAGCCATTGAGCATGCACAAAAGTCATTAGTGCCCAAAGAGCCTTTGATTTCCCAAGGGGAGAACAAGCATCATAGGCACAACATTGCTCAAGGCAAGGCTGATCACTCAACAAAGCAAATGGCACAATCGTCTAATAGCCTCGAGCAAATCATTCATCCAGTACCAAGTCCACCTAAGAGTCCTAGATCTCCCACATCCTCTTTTCCCAAATAGACACAAGAAGCACTATAGCAATTGTCAAGGGCAACTGCTCAATTCCAATCTCTATCTCCATCTAAGCTTCCAAATGTCCAAGAGGTGGGACATGACGCCATCTGTAGCTCTCGACCCAAGGATATGCTTGAGCCACCATCTACACAGATGAGTGCTCAAAGGCCAACAAAAGACACAACCACTCCTGATCGCTCTAAGGACATGACACCACAATCCACCAAGGGTAGCTAGCCCACTAAACTAGTTGCTACTACTTCCAATCAGGGATCACAGCAGTCACAGCCCTTGGCCATGACAATGCCCCTTGTGGAAAGTATCCTTGGAAGTTTACCTATGGAGGAGGTGTCACAACCAACTTCCTCAACAACTCCAGCACTTTCAAAGTGCCTAAACCCTAGGCTGGAGGAGTTACACACAAGGGAGTTGGCTGAAGGGCTAGACTCTCTGAAAAGGGAGGTAGTTGTGCTCTCACAACCTAGCGAGGCTATTCAGTAGGCCACGACCATGTCCCATAAGGACACACTAGAGAAAGAGAATGCTGAGGCCCAACCAAGCACATCAACGGCGGTTGACCTAGTCCAGGGTCCTGAGTCATTGAGAGATGCACCTTCATTGACCAAGAAAAAGAGGAGAAAACATCGAAAACAACAGCAGCACAGGTGGTGGTGGACCCCAAGAGCATTGAGACCAAGAGCGAGGGAGAGCTAGGGAATAAAGCATCAAGTCCATCCACCAATGAACCCATTGATGTCTCTCCTAATGGCGGTGAACCCTCAGACACATCCGTGTGCTCTGAAAAACCAAAGCAACCGTTGCCATCAACAGTTGCTTGCAACACTCCTTCCACTGACAATAGAACTCACATTGACCAATCAAGAGTGGATACAACGCTGTCACAACAGGGTGACAAGGTCATACCAGTCACACCCAAGGAGAACCATGACGCAATAACGAAGCCTCAAGATAAACAAGGAAACCCCAAGAGCATGAGCAATCCTAGTGTTGACCAATCTTTCTCATATAGGCATGAACCCCCAGCTATGCTAAAGCCTAGGCAAACTCCTAGAACCTTGCATGAGATGGCAACCGAGCAAGCCCTCGCTGAACATAGAAGTATCGCAGAATGCTTAGCTGAGTTGGATGTTAAGCTCAAGGTGTTTGCACGAGTTTACGTCCTTTGCGCACGTGGGCACAATCCCCAAGGAGCAGCTTGGAGATTACTTGTCATTTCCTCTATCTTGGGAAGAGCAAGAACATCTTGACGAGCACTATAACAAGCTCTTACATGAACGCATGCGACTCATCACACTGACAAGGAAGCTGATGAACTGTGCTTAACCGTCAGATTCAATGAAGTGCTCTGCCAACCAAATCTCGTAGACCTAGAGCAACCTATGCAACTGTCAGCAGGCCAAAGTCAATTTGAGCAGCGTTGGTGTGAAAACCGCGTTGTAATGGCTAAACTAGGGGCTCAGATCATGACAGTCTCAGAGGAGCGATTGGCCAAATGGCGGTCTCAAAGAGACCCAACCTATGTGGCACCAACTTCCCTTCGAGTGCTGACTACCATTTGGGGTACGAACTTAGCTAGAACTAGCCAAGAGAACGCTCTTTTTGATAAGGTTCTCACTGAGGAGGAGTTACATATTGCCAGTAGACTCGGATAAGGTTCCATGCTACTCGATGTGGCAAAATATCTATCGGTATTGAGTAAGCTACCACGAATACTAGATGCGTGTGCCATGCTCCAATACAACCCTGAGTTCTACAATTGGTTTCTATCCTCGTGAGGTGACATGGATTCGTATCTATATATATATATATATGTATATATATAAAATGATTTTTGTGTCACCCTGTATAGATACTATCAACACATACAAGCAATGATAGTCAAGCGCAGGGAGAAGAGTTGGGTTTGACAAGCTAAGCTCCTCAGGTCCTCCTCTCATCATGCTTTTAAAAGTCGTTTGACCATTCCCACCTCCAAGTGAAGGGCATGCAACCCTCATTACCGCCATAGGAAGCCTTGACCAATGACTCTGATGGTGTAGATGGGGTACTGTCCCTTTCTATACACCCTCTTCCCTTTCCGGTCTATCCTTCCGATAAGGAGCCTTGCCTAAATCCATGACCACCAACCAACATAAATCGGTGTGAACCAAGATCTGCTAATGGAAGGAGGCTAAATATACATCACAGGGGCCATCCCTCTACAACAAGCACTGCATGCCCCACCCCTCCCCTTCTCGTCCTATGCGCTTGATAATCTGCACTATAATCCCTTACATATGAATGGTCTTATCATGTGACAAATCCTAATCCTTGATTTGCATCTTACCGGCCCCCCGCAAGGAAAACATGGAGAACCAAGGGCAGCTAGCTTGCAAGGACGCTCTATGCAGCCGACGAGAATATGCAGCACATGCCCCTCCACCAGTACGCTACGTGCCCACTCTTAAAAGGTACGCCAAGAAACGCGGCCCCAAGCGACACCGCCCTAGACGAAGGCCGAAGAATCCGTGGGCCAGGGGAGCAGACGCTCTAGGAGGCACACAAAATGTGGCAATGCCAGTTGCACAGACCCCCAACGTACGCTCGGGCACCAGGTGCTCACGAAGTGACAAGGCGGCCAGGGATAGGGTAGAATTTAATGAATTGTTTAAAGACATTCTAGAAACGGTAGTGGCCCGAGACTACACCATTCATGTCCCGGCCGACATGTTCCCTGTCCAGCCTCATGGGAGCCCCACACTAGCACCACCCCAGTCGCCTAGCCAACGGACCTTCCCGGCCTCGTACCTATCGGCTAAACCCCTATGATGTACAAGTAGCTCGAAAAGTTAGCATGCCAAAACATTTTGTTTTTTGATGAGTAAAGGGGCAAGATCCCCACTTGTACACATTCCCATTACCTCTTGTTAATGTATGTGACCTTAACAAGTAATGAAATAGGCATCCCAATAGACATCATAGCATTCTAAAAAATTATGTCTTAACATGATTGCATTGGTCCGATGTACTTAACGCAAGCGAGCATGTACTCTCACGAAGTGACGAGTTGATGCAAAATGACACAGGTCAATGTCTAGAAGCATTGAATATCCAAGTCGCCACAAGACCACCAACCCCACAAAGAACCATTATGGAGGAAGTGACAGGAATACCAAGAAACAAAGCCATGACGGAAACGCCACTGGATGAGAACCCAAGAACACCTCTGCAGAAAAAGCACATATTGCAACTGAGCATGGCCAAGGCATAATCATTGATTACCTCCTCCTTCTTGGCCAAACTCTATGTTCGGGCAAGCGCCATGCTCTCAACAAGGGCGAACGTCTCTTCATCATCGAGGATTCAATTCGCAAAATGCTATGCCCTTGTCCATGCACAGCTCACTCCAAGTGCTACCTCAATTGTTCGATGTCTCACATATTACAAAGAGGTTTGCAAAATCTCAAGTGTATCTCTTCATCTCAACAACAGTTCCTCTAGCATCAAGGTTGGTGACACAATCATCTCTGTAATATCAATTCTTCATAGCCTTTGAATCCCAACATTTCTCAATCCAAATGAAAGGCTAACAACCTCAATGTATGGCATTGATTGTATTCACTTTTCCCACCAAAAAAAAAAGAGAAAAAAAGAATTTTTTTAAAAAAAAGAAAAGAAAAGAAAAGAAAAGAAAAAGAAAGAAAGAAATACAAAAAAAGAAAAAAAAACGCACACGATCACAACACCACACCTAGGGGTCCTCAAATTAGGTACGTCCAGTGACCTTGGTCGGCTGGCTTCGTCCCTAATTCCCTAGCCCTTTGTACATCCCCCACAATTTTTCAGGGCACGTCAAGGGCAGGACATACCTACGAAGCTCACCTCGCCTATGGTTAGACCTATCACCCTGAATCACTTGCCATTTCTTTTGCACTCCATCTCAATGCCATTACAATCAACCGCGGTAAGCAAGGCATGAAAGCAATGGACAAGTACACTGTACTTTTCAAGCACTACAAGTAGTTACTAGCTACCAAGAGCTAGACATCAAGGAGCTCAATTATGCTACATGGCCTTGACAAGACCATAATGATGTCTCACGCAATCTTCAAGTGTACTCCCCGTCTTCATCGACAAAATTTTCCATCAACTTAGCCCCTTGCTTCACTGACCCATTGCTATACAAGGAACCCGGTCGACAGTCTTTTAACTAAGTAATATCTAAGTGTGCACAAGCACTCACATAATACCTGCACCGAAGTATATACACAGTTTGGGTCCTCAAGTGCAGGACAATACTCTCAGCTTGCTTAGAGTTCGACCTGTCTCCCAAACTAATCACATATGTCTTGTGCACAATAGAGAAGACTAGCACTACCCTTAGGGAGAGACCACATGAGAGGTTTTCAATTGCAGGTGTGGGAAGACTCCAACGAAAGTGTCGTTCGCTCTTCATCAACGCCCAACTCAGAATGCTTATCCCTTGCCATCCGACAAGCCCGCAAAGAATCGTCATGTGCAGAATCCCCAACAAACCAACACTTGTGCTGGCCATCAATGCAATCCCCAACACAGAATAGCCCTACCACCAACTCCAACAACCTTCCACCAGCCACCTTGGCCACCAACTCGCCCCCAGGACCTTCTGCCACACCACCACCAATACTCCTCCACGGAAACCACAAGTGTCCTTGTCACCCATGTCTTTGGTGCATGCTACAGCCTGCTATCTACGACGGTGAGTGCCATGGGACTGGCACTCATCTAGGAGGGAGGTAATGTTAACCCCAATACGAAGAAAGCAAAAGAAAATGAAAAAGACGCAGGGCAAAGGCGAAAAAAAGGTAGCTCGATTGAAGAAAGAAGAGGAGAAAAGGCCAAAAGTGCAAGGGCAACCTTAAAAGTCCAAGGCAAATGCAAAAAAGGAAAGGCGCATTTTAAAATAAAAAGGCACACCCTGAAATCTTGTAAAAGAGTGTCGGGCTCTCACCCGTGCAATTTGTAAATGTAGACGGGCGGTGGAAAGGAAGCTAGGAAGATAGAATGACAATGGGAAAAAGGGCCTAAGCTACGGCCATGTAAAAAAGGGGAAAAGGGGATGACCGTCCAAAAGGGATTTAGGGTTTTGTATATAAAGTTGAAAAGTGAATGAGAAGCTCATTCTTGTATGTGGCAAAAAGTGGCTCTCCTCTTCTTCTTCTTCTTCTTCTTCTTACTTGCTTGAGCTTGTGCTTGAGGGAGGGAGTGTGAGAGTGTGAGGGAGTGAGTGTGTGAGGGTGAGGGACCGAGGAGGAGAAGCTCTCCATCTTCTCCTCTCTTCTTCTCTTCTCTTCCCTTCTCTTGTCTTGCTCGTGGCAATGGAGCTTGGGGCGTGGAGCTTGAGGATGGAGCTTGCTTGAAGCTTGCACTTGGATCGTGGAGCTACCGGAGTGCGCGGGAGAGGAGGTAACTCAAACGGCACGGAGGTAAGCTCACTACACCTGTAGATATGGATAGCACGTTGGTTATGTGACAGGTAGCCATTAGTGCTCGGCTTGGAACCCTTGAAACAATAAGCGGTCTGAGGGTCTTGGCGGTTGAGTGAAAGCTCTCACAAGGGCAAGAACGCTTTGCCTTGCAAGTGGGTGTACAAGCTGAAAAGTACCCTTGGATACCCCAAGCCGGCATACAAGGCTAGACTGGTAGCAAAGGGTTTTAAGCAGGAGCACGGTGTGGACTTTGATGAGGTCTTTTCTCCTGTGATTAAGGTGACCACCCTGCGCTTAGTCTTGACTTTGGTTGCTCAGCTTGACTTGGATTTATGCCAGATGGATGTCAAGACAGCTTTCCTACATGGGGACTTGCATGATGAGATTTATATGGAGCAACCTAAGGGATTTGCAGAACCTGGCAGGGAGCATCTAGTGTGCAAATTGAAGAAAAGTATTTATGGCTTGAACCAGGCACCTAAGGAGTGGTATCATAAGTTTGATGCCTTTATGCAGTCACAGGGCTACAGTAGGAGTGCTATGAATCCGTGTCTTTGCACGAAGAAAGCCTATGATGGTTCTTTATTGATTTTGATACTCTATGTGGATGATATGCTGATAGCAGGGAAAGCTCATGATGAGCTAGATGCTCTTAAGGCTCAGCTCAAGAAGAGCTTTGAGATGAAAGATCTAGGACAGCAGGCCGCTCACATACTTGGTATGTGCATCGGACACGACAGGCATCAGGGACTCCTCTACTTGTCACAGAGGGAGTACATTCATAAATTCCTTGAGCGCTTCTGCATGCAGGATGTAAAGCCCATTGGCTATCCATTGCCTTCTTATGTGAAGGTATCACAAGCTGATTGTTCGCAGACAGATGAGCAGAGGGCCGAGATGGCCAAGATTCCCTATGCATCCGCAGTGGGCAGTCTTATGTATGCCATGATCGCCACTCGTCCAGATATTGCCTTTGCAGTTGGTGTTGTGGCACGCTATATAGCTACACCTAGCAAGAAGCATTGAGATGCCGTGAAGGGTATCATGAGGTACCTGAAGAGCACTGCAGATATGTGCATATGCTATGGCAGCCAGGATACAGGAGTCGTGGGGTACACTGACTCTGATTATGCAAGACATGCAGATAGTAGGAAGTCCACTTCCGGCTATGTATTCACCTATGCTGGCGGTGCTGTTTCTTGGATGTCCATGATGCAGAAATGCATGGCCCTTTCTACTACAGAGGCCGAGTATGTTGCAGCCCCACTGAGGCTTTGAAGGAGGCCATTTGGTTGGGTTGTTTGGTTGTTAACCTTGGTATTGATGCTATCCCTACACTGCATTTGGATTCTATGAGTGCTATTCAATTAGCCAAGAATCCGGTCTTCCATGCGAAGACAAAACACATTGAGATGAGGTATCACTTCAGATGTGGGGTCGTTGAGGACAAGTCTGTTGACCTTGTCAAGATCTCGACTGACCAGAATCCTGCCGATCTGCTCATGAAAAGCCTCTCTACAAAGTGCTTTGCCTTCCTCACGAGGTTGATGGGCGTGGGATGAGATGACATCTTTCCTCATCCTGTTGTACATATGTACATGTTGTACTGTCTTTTTCTTTTTCTTTTTCTTTTCACTCCTCACTAGGGCAGATTCGCCTTTAAGTGGGAGGTTGTTAGGGGTAAAGGTGCCTCTGTCTAGCCGCCAGTGTATTACTACAGTGACAATCACCGCCACTGCACACTGCAGGTGGCGGGTGCCCGTTGCCATCACTTTATTCTTTATTCTTTTAGTGACAGTTTGAATAAAGGAAGGCCCGATCACACATTGTGACTGTTGGAGTTCCCATTTCTTGTCTCTCTCTTTCTTGCTCTTGCTCTCCCGCCATAGCTCTCGAGTGCAAGCTTTGATCCTTCTCACCTTTCATTTTAATCATTCCAAATTCACAAAGTTCAAGGCATATACATTGCCAAACGTATCATGTACGTGTATGTGCCCAATACAAGCATTTCAAGGATGAATACTTCCCACAATTCCAAGCAAGTGTAGCAGCCTATTTACAATGGTTTCCAGGTTCAAATGGGGGCTGATCCTACTATGATTAGTGCTACCAATAATGCTTGCTTTGATTAGCTTCTTTTTACTGAGCTACATAACCTTCATCATATCAACCCTTCAAGTTGTCCATTTACCCATTCTGAAGCAGGTGCAAATCTGCCCACATTTTTGGATTTGCTATTGTTCTTCCACTGAATGTTCATGCAATAGAGCTCATTCAAGTGGAAAAGAACCCTCTCGAAAAGCCTTCGCACGTCAGGCACAAGATACATACCAATGAACAAAGCTATGGTTGCCATTTCTATAGGACATTTTAGGACACCTCTCTTTTCTCGTGTGTCGACCACTTCAAATCTCTTCATTCTAGCTCTCTTGACTTCAAGCTCCAGCTCTCCCATAATGCCGATGCCAGGCTCACAAGCTTCTGAGGCTTTAGGGGGTCAGGGGGATTTATGGCTATGATACCATGTTTGAAAGATGAGAGAGAGATATGGGCAGCATAGAGTAGATAGCTCTCAATGTTCTTCTTCTTCATTATTCATCACACTTTTTTATAATTGAGTAACCCAAAGCACAATGTACTACAACCTAAGTCAAGTAGTATAAAGAGACTTAATACAATTGTACTAGCTAAGTCTGACTGACTTTATTACACACACGTCATACAGCTAATCTACTGGTAGATAGAGTTGGTAGGCATTAGGTAGACTCAGGTTGCATATCTCAACACATTTACTAGGTAACTCTCAATGAGCCTATAGAAGCTTAGAATAGAATTCGAGATGCAGATGTGATAGATGTAGACCTTGGTATGTCGAATGATTTGTGATCGATCAAATCAGGGTGTCTATACTCAGCATGGAAGAAAGAAAGGACTATGTGTCCTTAATCCAAGAATTCCGTGACATATTTGCCTAGAGTTATGACAAATTGAGGGGTATTCCCCCTAGTTTAGCCCTGCATACTATTCCCCTAAAAGAGGAAATTCAACCTGTTTGATAAAAGGTGAGCATGTGTCTTTTGATGTAAGGGGTGGACTATTCAAAGAGTTACAAAAATTACATAAGCCTAGCCTAATATTTCCCATGCAATGCATGGAGTGGTGTTGGTCAGTGATCATTAGGAAGAAGAATAATAATCAAATCCAGCTTTGCATTGATTTTAGAGATCTCAACAAAAAAAATTAAGGATTATTATACATTGCCATTCATTGATCAAATCTTAGATCAGTTATTAGCAAGTAAAGATATATACTCCTTTATGGGTTGTTTTGCCAACTACAATCAAATGGCCATCGTAGAGAACAAGCTAAAGACGACATTCTTGATTATGTTTGAAACCTTTTCGTATCATGTCACAGCCTTTGGATTATGTAACGCACCCAATTCTTGGCAATATACAGATAACAAAACCTTCAGTGACATTTCCCACAAAGAGCTAAAAGTTTTTATTGATGATCTGGGAGCAACCACCACTAGGGAAAGGCAATTGATAATTTCGTGAAAATGCTTTAAGCATTGCATGCCATTTTGTATTGCCCTAAATCCAAGAAAGTATGTCTTTGGGATACCCTATGGATTACTGTTGGGCCATGTGGTTAGTTTAGTTGACCCAGAAAATATCAAAGTCATTGTCGCTATGAGTGCACTAAGAAACCCCAAGGAAGTGCATACTTTCCTATCATCAATTGAATATTACTAACAATTCATTAATGCACTTTCTAAAAGGACATTACCACTTATAAATTTATTATTATTCAGCTATTCATTTTTTTTGGAGTGAGACATGCAAAATATCCTTCGAGGATGTGAAGTAGGAATTGGCTAAAGTGCTAGTCCTAAAAACACCCAAAAAATGTGAGACGTTCTATGTGTTTTCGGCAGCCATGATGTATAGTATCAACTCATATATGGGAGGAGAAATGGTATCATCCAATTGCATTTGCTAGTCACAAATCGGATGTGTCTAAACTTATTTATATGCATATGGAAAAATTGTACCTAGGAATGCTCTTTGCTACGAAGAAATTCAAGCACTATATTGTATATGAGAAAGTAGTATTTTATACAAAGTCAAAGGGGCTGAGATTATTACTACACAAGTTGCAGCTACCTGATCACCTAGCAAAGTGGTTAATCACTTTGTAAGAATCCAATTACAAGATTCAAAGTAAGCCACTGAGATAACAAAGCATCATGGAGTGTCTTGTAGACTTCAAGGAGCTGAAGGAAGTGTTGGTTGAAGTTACCAACCTTGAGGGTCTATTGAAAATAGACATGGCCTCCATTCCATCTTGGTATACTGCATAATGCATTATCTATCTATAGGAGAGACTGGAGCCTCTCTATCTAAGGCTGAGAAAAAGAAGATTAAATAGCAAAACTTAAAGTTTGCTTTAATTGTAGAAACCTTATATTGATAAGGGGTAGATGATATTTCTTGCCGATGTGTTATGCCTAATGAGGTTTCCTTTATCCAAGAAGAGTGTCATGATTCCACTTGTGGAGGACACTTTGTTGGATGGTTGAGTGCACAAAAATCCTTAAGAGCTAGATATTGGTGGCCATCCATCTTTTAAGATGCATTTGAATATGTAAAGAGGTGCGATATATGCCAAAGACACGATAGTCAAGAGAACCAAAAGCAGCCACTAACTCCTATTATAGCTTTATTACCATTTGAGAAGTGGGGCATTGACTTTGTAGGTCCAATTACCCCATCGTCCTCTAGATAGAAGAGGTATATCATAGTAGTGATTGACTATTTTACAAAATGGTTAGAAGCAAGAGCGATGAGGAAGGATGATGCATAGGAGATTGCTAGCTTCCTTCTTGAATAGATAATCTATCGGTTTGGCCGGCCAAAGGAGCTAGCGTCAGACCAAGGCACTCATTTTATAAATAAGGTAACCAAAATCCTAACTGAGGCTTGGCAAATAAAGCATAACAAAATAACACTTTATAATCCACACGCGAGTGGGCAAGTTGAAAGTATAAATAAATGGCTTGTGGGAATCCTCTCAAAGATTGTTTCAAAAAAAAAACAAGATTGGGATAAGAAATTATATGTTGCTATATGGGCATATAACCTCCATATAACAAGACCTTTAAACAAGCTACAAGCCACACCCCATTTAAATTAGTTTATGGAGAGGAGTGTGTTTTATCTCTTGAGATTGAGTTGCCCACAATATGATTGATGATTAACCATTCTCTAGGGGATGAAGATGCACTTCTTGAATGTTTCACGACTTTAGCACATCTCAGTGAGCTTAAACTTTAGTGTTTATTACATCAAGAGGTGGCTAAGTGTCGCATGATACAACTTCATGACATAAAACTAAAGAAGTACACCTTTAAAAAAGGACAATTGGTCCTATACTATGATGCGCATAGGGAGCTTTTTCCTAGGAAATTAGAACCTAAATAGGATGGTCCCTACAAGATAGTTAAAATAGGTACAAATAAGTCCACCACATTATTAGCAAATCTACAAGGGTGGAATTTAAGAATAAGGTTAATCTTAATAATATTAAACATTATTATCTATAAGCATACTAATAAGACACATGATTTGTAGGTTTATGCCACATTGATCTGAAACCTTCAAGAGTATTTACATTGGTTGATGGGGCAGCTAATTCCCTATTTGGAGCACCTATACATTGAACAAAGATACTATCAGGGAATGCTAGTTTGGTGAAGCAAAGGATATCAGGTGATTGAACAAGAAAATGGGAAGTTCATTTGGGAGATTGAGGTCTTCTATCATCACTACTTGAGTGTCTTGATGAGTATCCATGTAGGTTTGAATGAAGAAGGTGGGATGAAGCCTTTGGTTCATCCTCTCAATATATTGAATTTCGATTATCATAGTTACCAATAGAGAAATTGACCATGGTTGGCTATGTAAACCCCTTATGGACCTAGAACAGAGTTTAGTTGCTACCGAACAGAAACCTATTATGACAAAAATGAATTATTATCCATCTATTTGTGTGAACAATGTACTTTCATGGAGCATCTAGGGGTCCCAATAAGAAAGGGAGTATCAAGGTAGTCATTAGAGATCCACGATATAGAGTCATGATGAAATTAGTTGCCTACCTTGGGATAGGCTTTACTAATAATATGACAGAATATAAAGCCATGATAATGGGATTGAACATTGCTAAGAGAGTCAGTATTCACCATTTATTAGTAAAGGGGGACTCCCTGTTGATATTGAATCAACTAAATGGGATGTACATAGTACGCAATCCCATCCTTTGCATGTATTATCATGCTACTATAGACCTAATCGACGAGTTCAAAAGGATGTCTCTTCAACTAGTTCCATGACATTAAAACTAGTTTATTGATTCATTAGCAAATTATGCTTATAAAGAAGAGCTCATTTTCAACTGTGGTCCTAGCTCAGATATATCTCTTGATGATGAGATGGGACCTAGTTGATTATGGGGACTATTATCTAAACATGCTTTATATTTCATGTGGTGGTTAGTTTGGCTGATGCAGAAAGTAGTCGAGCCCCATGTACCATTATTATCTTGGACCCATAGGCTCATTAGATGGCATGTTATGTGTACGCCTCTTGTTGTATATGTAGGAGGTATGTGTCATAATTTGATACATTTAGTTTAGGGATGAGAGTCCTATTTTTTCCTTGGAATGGCACATCTTGTTGTATGTTCAGCACCACTCCAGGGGGGGTGTCATATAACCCATATTATTTTATTTCATTAGGCCATGAGAGCCACTTCTTTTGCTACAGTGAAATGATTTATCTCGTTAGGCCGAGAGGGCCATGTGTCTGTTTAGTGTGGATGCATTTAAAGGTTCTTTGGTTTAGTGTTTCATCAAACAAGTTTGAAGAATCACCTAGAGTGAGCCAATTGTTACATGGAAGTTTCTGGTGGCCAGTCCAAGTAATGTCTTTCCTTTCCAAGTTTCTTCTCTTTCACTTGAATGTATCAATGTACTTGGGGGGGGCTAGTTTTTTTCTTTGTTAGGGACCGGTAATCAAGACATGAAGTCCTAGGATTACATTAGGCATGTCTAGGGAGGTTTGAGTAGTTGGCTTCCTCCTGTGAAGACATTTTCAGGTATGCAAAGATTTGTCTTAGTTGTAGTCTTTTTTAAATTAAACATTTTTCTTCTCCCCCTCCCCCCCTCTCTCTCATGTGTAGGGCGGCCTAGGTTTTCTCTCTCTCTCTCAGTTAGATTAAAATTTTAATTTAAATTTTTTTAAATTAAATATTTTTAAAAGTTTTCTTTAATTTAAAGTTTGTTGGACATAGTTTTTCACATGCTTTGAGAGGGGGATAGATGAAGAAGAAGAAAAAGGATAAGGATTAAAAAAAGAAGGAAGAGAAAAAGACGAGAGGGGGGAAAGAGAAAAGAGAATAACATTTTTTAAATTAAATATTTTTTTATATAGTTTTTGACTTAGAGAGAAAGACAGAGAGGAAATATATAATTTAAAAGAGAGAGAAAATAGGGGAGAGAAAGGGAAAGAGATAAAATAGAAAAATAGAGGGAGAAGGAAAAATATTTAGAGAGAAAAAAAATTGAAAGAGAGAGGAAAAGAAAAATGTGAGAGAGAGAGAAAAAAAAACCAAGAGAAATATACAAAGAGTAAAAAAGAAAGAAGAGGAGAAGAAGGGAGAGAGAGGGGGGCAACAGAGAGAAAGAGAATTATAGAGAGATGAAATATAAAATTTAAAAGAGAGAGAGAAAAAGAAAAAAAGTAAGGATAGAGGGGGGAGAGAGACAGAGAGAAGAAAAGGAGAGAGAGAAAAGAAGAAGAAGAAGAGAGAATTTGAACACAGAGAGAGAATTATAGAGAGAGAAAAGATTAAATTTAAAAGAAAGAGAAAAGAAAAAAATTTAAAGAGAGAAGAAGAAACAAAGGAAAAAAGAGGAGAGAGAAGGAAAAGAGAAGGGGGGAGAAAGAAGAAAAGTGGGGAGAAAGAGAGAGAGAAGAAGAAGAAGAAGAAAAAGAAGAAAGAGGAAAAGAGAAAGAGAGGTGGGAAAAAAGAGAAAAGAGAAAATCTTACTACTATATTATTTTTGTTGCAGGTTTGGAAAGCCTCGACCGGAAAGCCTCGAACCTCTTGAGGGCTTCTAGAACCTACCCCCTTTTCCAAACCTCCCTTTTTCAATCAAAACCCCCTCCCCTCCCCTCTTTCTCACGTGTAATCTCTCATTTTCTCTTCCCCCTTCCTTTTTTCATTAAAAGCCCCTCCCTCCCCCTCCCCTTTTCTAAATTAAGACCTCCTTCCCGCTCTCTCACTTATAATCTCTCTTTCTTGTCCCCCTCCCGTTTTTAATCAAATTCTCCCCTCTCTCTCTCTCTCTCTCTCTCTAATTAAAATTTTTAATTTAAAATTTTCTTTTAATTAAATATTTTTAAAAAAATAAATTTAAAGTTTTTACATGGTTTTTCACACACTTTGAGAGGGAGATAGAAGAAGAGAGAGAGAGAGAGGGAAGAAGAAGAAGAATGATAAAAAGAAGAAGACGGAGAGAGGAGGGGGGAAAGAGGAAAGAGGAAAGAGGAAAGAGAATAGTCTTTTTTAAATTAAACATTTTTCTTCTCCCCCTCCCCCTCTCTCTCATGTGTAGGGCCTAGTTTTTCTCTCACACACACAGTTAGATTAAACTTTTTAAGGATAAAAAAAAGAAGAAGAAAGAGAAAAAGACAAAGAGAGGGGGGAAAGAGAAAAAGACAAAGAGAGGGGGGAAAGAGAAAAGAGAATAGTCTTATAGAGCTAGACAAGAGCAGCTCTATGATCAACCAAGAGATAGGACTAATTGAAGAAGACCTATCTTTACCCATGACCAATATTCAAAGCCAGAGGGTAACAAGAAGAAGCGCAAGTATCTCTTACCCTCTGAGATACAAAAGTACAAAGAGGAAGGAAGGTGCTTTCTTTGTGGTGAGTTAGGGCATATGAAGCCTAATTTTCCTCACAAAAGGAAGGAAGCAAATGTGGTTAAAGATCCTCTTCCACCATCCTCAAATTCTATTCCGGATGTGCAAGCTAACACTCATTCAAGTGAGAAGAAAAAACAACTCTTAAAGGGTTGGGGGACACTCAACAATCAACGAGTTTTGATACTCTTTGATCCAAGGTCCACATATAATTTTGTGTCAGCAGATAATGTTGAAAGGCTACAAATTCCACCGGATTGATTAGGAATACCAATTGGATTAGGTTCGGCATTTGAAGGACTTACAACCAATTCTAATCCTATCTAGGGTAAGTTGAATCTTAGAATTGGGGATTATCGCGACCAAGAATCTTTTCTACTTGCACCCATTGGTAACTGTGATGTTATCTTAGGCGTGCCTTAGCATTACAAGATTAGAACTCTTCTCAATTTTGTTAAGAAGACCCTTGCATTTCAATTCAAGGGTCAAAACCTAGTATGCATTGCTGATGCTGGAGATTGGCCTGTGCCAATGGTTAGTCATGTTAGTATTTCTAAAGAAATGAAGAAAGTTATTTCTACATACATGATTTTTGTGAGAGAGTTAAAAGAAGCTAATGATTCAAGGGCACTTGATGCCTCTAATGAACACACAATACCAACTAATACTTCTAACTCTCAAACTTTAAAAGAACCCCTCTCGTTAGTTAATCAAGCCAGACATGATTTTGTTAAACAATATGAATATTGTTTTAGTAATTCACTCCTAGGAGAGTTACCTCCTAATCGCCTGGAAGATCACACAATTGATCTTATCCCAAGTAGTTCACCACCTAACCAACACCTTACTGAGTAAGTGCAAGTCAGCAAAGAGGAGATCCTAAAACAAGTAAACAAACTGTTGGAAAAAGGGTTAGTTCAACCTAGCTCTTCTCTATACTACTCTCTAGTCTTACTTGTTCAAAAGAAAGATGGTTCTTTCCGTTTGTGCATAGACTACAAATCTTTGAACAAGCTCACAATCAAGAATCATTTTCCTATCCCAAGGATAGATGATAACTTGGATAAGTTGTAAGGGGCTAGTATCTTTAGTCACATTGATCTCAAGAGTGGCTATCACAGATACGGATAGCACCTAAAGATGTTCATAAGACAAATTTTCGTACAACGTTTGGACTATAAGAGTTTTTTGTCATGCCATTTGGTTTGACTAATGCACCCACCATATTCAATCAAATGATGAAAAGAATTTTTAGACCTCACTCAAAGTTCACATCTGTCTTCTTTGATGACATTCTTATATTTTCACGGTCTGAAGAATAGCATAGAAAACATCTATCTATTGTTTTTCAAGAGCTTCGCAAGCATAGACTACAGGTCAATGCTAAGAAGAGTGAATTTTTCCTTTTGAAAATTCATTAGTTGGGCCATATTGTTTCTCACAATTTGGTGAGAACGAATCCCGAGAACATTCAAGCCATTGTTGAATGGCCTACACCTACTTCTATACATGAAATTAGAAGTTTCTTGGGCCTATGTTCATATTACAGGAGGTTCATACGAGGTTTTGCATATGTTGCATCTCCTCTACATGACCTTACTATAAGAAGTGAATGCCTTTTCACTGGGGATCAAGGCAACTACAAGCCTTTGAAAGAATTAAGTTTCTTGTGACTCAAGAACCAATTCTCATAGTTCTGGATCTTTAAAAACCTTTTGAAGTTCACTACGATGCTTCTGGGGATTGCATTGGAGTTGTGCTTAACCAAGAGCATCATGTAGTAGCATTTGAGAGCCGACGCCTCAAGGACCATGAGCTACATGCTCCAGTATATGAGAAATAGCTTATGGCAGTGGTACATGCTCCTCAAGTATGGAAATACTATTTACTTGGTTTAGATTTTGTTTATTAAAACAAATCACCAAAGTCTAAGATACTTCCTCACTCAAAAGAAGCTCTCAGAGAAATAGATGCATTGGGCAAATTTCTTATCTATGTTTTGCTTCCAAATCCTTTACATATCTATAACTAAGAATGTGGTAGCAGATGCTCTATCGCGACGACCTCAAGTGAATGAAATCACAACTATTTACCATAACGAGTTCATGGATTTACCCAAAATGTATGCAACTAATTCCAACTTCTCAACCATATGGGATTAGCTTAACTGAGTGTAGAGACAATCAATCACCAAGACCCGTGGATTGTTGATTGTTTCAAGCATTCTAAGCCGAGCACTAATGGCCACCTCTCACATAGCCAACATGCCATCCATTTCTACGGGTGTAGTGAGCTTATCTCCATGCAACATCGAGTTGCCTCCTCTCCTGAGCACTTCGATAGCTCCATGATCCAAGTGCAAGCTTCAAGCAAGCTCTATCCTCAAGCTCCACGCTCCAAGCTTCATTGCCGCAAGCAAGAGAAGAGAAGAGAAGAAGAAAGGAGAAGATGGAGAGCTTCTCCATCACAGTCCCTCACCCTCACACACTCACTCCCTCACACTCCCTCTCTCAAGCACAAGCTCAAGCAAGCAAGAAGAAGAAGAAGAAGAAGAAGAAGGAGAAGAAGAAGAGATCCACTTTTGGCCACACACAAGAATGAGCTTCTCATTCACTTTTCAACTTTATATACAAAACCCTAAATCTCTTTTGGGTGGTCATCCCCTTATCCCCTTTTTTACGTGGCCGAGGATGTCGTGGCCTAGGCCCTTTTTCCCATTGTCCTCCTATCTTCCCAGCTTCCTTCCTACCGCCTATCTACCTTCACAAATTGCATGGGTGAGAGCCTGACACTCTTAAACTAAATCATGGTGTGCCTTGTGCTCTTTTACAAAAGAATTGACTTGCACTTTTTCTCTGTGCCTTTCTTCTTGATTTAAGACTTTTCTACACTTCTTGTGTTTCCAAATTCTTATTGGTGTGCCTTCGTCTTCTATTTCACTTTTGCCTTGGCCTTGTCTTCTGCTTTAGATTTTTTGGATTCTCCACCTTGTTCATCTAAGGGTTAACATTACCCCCCTCCTAGACAATTGCGAGTCCCATGGCACTCACTGTCATAGGTAGCAGGCTTTGGCATGCACCGAAGACGTGGGTGGAAGGGACTGTTGTGGTTTCAACTTTGAAGTTTTGGTGCTGGTGTGGATAAAGGTGGTTGGTGGCACTTTGTCGGTCTAATTGGTTGGTGATAGGGTTGTTTAAGTTAGTGATAGGGGCAGTTTTTGTTGGGAGTTGAACTCATGGGTTGGCACAGATGTTGATGTTCTTGGGATTCTGGAGTGGGCAACGATTCTTTGGTGGGCTTGCAAGATGATAAACGATAAGAATTCAGAGTTGAGTGTTGATGAAGAGCTGATGGTACTTTCATTGGAATCTGCAATACCTGCAATGGAAAACCTTTATATGTGGTCTCTCCCTAAGGGCTAGTCTTCTTATCGTGCATAAGATGTAGTTTGATTAGTTTGGGAGACAGGTCAAACTCTAAGCAAGTTGAGAGTATTGTCCTGCACTTAAGGATTTGAACTGTGTATATATTGTGGTGCAGATATTATGTGAGTGCACGTGCATACTTAGATATTACGTAGTTAGAAGACCGTTGGTTTGGTTCCTCGTAGCAATGAGTGGATGAAGCAAGGGTTCGATGGGGTGGGAAAAATTGTCAATGTTGATAAGAAGTACACTTGAAGGCTCCTTGAGACATAATTTGTGATTTTGACAACACGATGTAGCATAATTGAGCTCATTGATGCCTTAGCTTTGGTAGTTGGTGGCTACTTGTAGTGGTTGAAGAGTACAATGTACTTTCCATGATTTCCATGCCTTGCTTACCACTGTTGATTGCAATGGCACTGAGATGGAGTGCAAAAAGAATTGTGCAAATGGTTCAGGGTGACAGGTCTAACCATAGGTGAGATGAGCTTCCTAGGTATGTCCTACCCTTGATGTGCCTTGAACAATTGTGGGGGATGTGTAAAAGGGCTAGGGGATTAGGGATGGAGCCAACCGACCAAGGTCATTGGGTGTACCTAATTTGAGAACCCCTAGGTGTTGTGCTATGATTGTGAGTGCTTTTTTATTTTCTTTTCTTTTCTTTTCTTTTTGTTTTCTCTTCTTTTTGTTTTTTTTATCGCTCTCCTTTTTTTTTATAAAATGAATACAACCAATGCAATACATTGAGGCGATCGACCTTTCATTTGGATTGAGAAATGTCGAGATCTAAAGGCTGTGAAAAATGGATATTACAAGGATGATTGTGTTACTAGCCTTAATGCTAGAGGAACCGTTGTTGAGATGGAGAGATACACTTGAGATTTTGCGAACCTCTTTGTAACATGTGAGACATCGATACAATTGAGGTAGGGACTGCATTGAGCTATGCATGGATAAGGAATAGAGCATCTAGTGGTGAATTGCATCCTGGTAGATGAAGAAACATTTATCATTGTTGAGAGCATGGCTCCTACTCGGAAGTTGAGTTTAGCCAAGAAAGAAAGAGTAGCCAATGACTATGCTTTGGGCCATGCTCAAACGCACTGTGTGCTTTCTACATGGTTGATTTTCTCTTCCAACGGGGCTTCCATCATGGCTCTTTGCTCTTGGTATTTCTGTCACTTTCTCCGTAATGGTTCTTTGTGGGGTTTGTGGTCTTGTGGTGACTTGGACATTGAACGCTTTCGTACAAAGACCTATGTTGTCCTACATCCACTTGATGACTCGTGAAAGTACATGCAAGTCATATGCTTCAATCATAATGAGCAGGTGCAGTTCAAAAAGACATCACTTATCTGAATCCCATAGTGTTGACTTTGATGCATATCACATGTGCTTGATTATCATTGCTTGTGTCTGTGTTGGTTTTGCTTTTTTTTATATTATCTATACATTGTCGTAAAACACATTGTCTATTTATATACACATTTATAAATCCATGTCACTTCGTAAGAATAAAAGCCAATTGTAGAACTCAGGGTTGTACTGGAGTGTGGCACATGCATCTAGTACTCGTGGCAGCCTACTCAATAACAATAGATATTTTGTAACATCGAGTAGCATGGTACCTTGTCCGAGTCTACTAGTAACATGTAGCTCCTCCTCAGTGAGAATTTTATCAATCAAAGAGTTTTCTTGGCTAGTTCTTGCTAAGTCCATACCCAAAACAGCAATCAATACTCGAAGGGAAGTTCGCGCCACATAGGTTGGGTCTCTTTGAGACAGCCATTTGGCCAATCGCTCCTCTGAGACTGTCATAATCTGGACTCTAAGTTCGGCCATTGTAGCACAGTTTTCAAACCAACATTTTTCAAATTGACTTGGACCCTTTGATTGCCGCTTTAGTTGCTCCATCTCTAAGATATTTGGTTGGCAAGGCACTTTGTTGAATGTTACAGTTAGGCATAGTTTGTTGGCCTCCTTGTTAGAGATGAGTTGTATGCATTCATGTAGAAGCTTCTCATAGTGGTCGTTAAGATATTCCTGCTCTTTTGAGGATAGAGAATATGGCAAGTATTCCTCAAGCTACTCCTTAAGGAATGTACCCATGTCTGCAAGGACGTAGACACATGAGAATAGTTTAACATCCAACTTAGTTAAGCATTCTGTGACACTTCTATGTTCAATGAGGGCTTGCTCGGTTGCTATCTCATGCAAGGTCCTGGGAGTTTCCCTAGGCTTTAGCATAGCTAGGGGCTCAGGCCTAGATGAGCAAGATTAGTCAATGCTAGGATTGCTCTTGCTTTCACGTTTTTCATGTTTCTCTTGAGGCTTTACTGCTATTGTGTCACGGTTATCCTCAGATGTGACTGGTATAGCTTTGTCAACCTGTTGTGACAGTGTTGTATCCACTCTTGATTGGTCAATGTAAGTTCTATTGTCAGTGGATTGAGTGTTGCAAGAAACCGTTGATGGTAATGGTTGCTTTAATTTATCAGAACACATAAATGTGTCTAAGTTTTCACCACCATTAGGAGAGATGGCAATGGGTTCCTTAGTGGGTGGACTCAATGCTTTATTCCCCTTAGCTCTTTGGCACTCTTGGTCTCAATCTTCTTAGCGTCTACAACCACTTGTAACTGCCGTTGTTGTTTTCATTCTTTTCTCCCCTTTTTCTTAGGTAATCGAGGTGTATCCCTTGAAGACGCATGACCTTGAACTTTTTCTTAGGTAATCGAGGTGTATCCCTTGAAGACTCATGACCTTGAACTAGGTCAACCGTTGATGTGCTTGGTTGGGTCTCAACATTCTCTTTCTCTAGTGTGTCCTCATGGGACATAGTTGTGGCCTGTTGATGAACAGTCTCGCCACGTTCTGAGGGTACAACTGTCTCTCTTTGTGGAGAGTTTAGCTCTTTAGCTAATTCTCTTTCATTTAGCCCCTCATCCGATTGCATTGGCAGTTGCTCCTGGTCAGTGGGCATTTGCTCTAGGCTCTTGTCCTTATCCATTTTTGGAACATGCCTCCATTACTTCTTATCAGTGCAAGTGTTGTGTTTAGAGCTGTTTTTCTCTTGCTCAGGTGGTTTAGGTGACTCTAGTGTAGAACCAAGAGATAGTTTAGGGTTCTTGTCATGTAGGCTTGGATAGAACCAGCTAAAGAAGTCAGGGTTGTATTGATGGGAAGCATAAAGATCTAGGATTTTAGGGACTTGATTAATGCAGAAGACATATGCACTAACATCAAGTATCGTGCTCCCTACTCCTAGCCTGCTAACCATGTGTAGATCTTCTTCTAGAAGCAGTTTATCGTATAAGGGATATTTTTGGATAGTGGCAGAAAGTTGGACCTCATTGACCATTGCCAACACTCTTAATGAGGTCGAGGCTTTCCTTTGCTCAGTGAGTGTCATTAGTCGATGGCCAATTTTGTCTGCCAAACTCTGGTTGGAGTATCATTTCTACACAAAGTTGCCTTTTCCATTCCCTTTTCATTTGATTGCTTCAAGCTTTTCCTTGTTTGTCTCACATTGAGCAGTATATAGAGTGAGGGTATCAAGAGCAATTCTCTAGCTGTGGCTTTTGGGATGTCCTTTATGACTTCTTCAGCAACTGCTACATAGCGGGAGCAAGCACATTGTTGTTGGTGCACAAATCGGATGCTATATGCTCGCGTAGTGAATGCTGGAAGGTCCCCAAGAACAAAAGAACTCTACTTTTTGCACAAAACTCAAGGTAAAAAGCATGCACGACATGAACAAGAGACCAATTGGGTGCAATCTCCCCCCATGCCTTGTGTGAGCACTCTACAAAGCATGTATTTTTATGTATTAATCATCTTCAAGCTCAAATAATAGCCCAAATTACAAAATAGCACGCTTTTGGCTTTTGAGTTTGCTAGCACAAAATAGAAATAAAGCTAGTGGGCGGGCGCCCAAAGAGTCAGGCGTACCCAATACAATGTCCAAATACAAATATCATAATCGTGCACCCATGCGCATACAAAATAATAAATAAATATCCAACACCTCAATAAATAGGCGCAACAAAATATAGGCGCCATGCCTAAGGTATGCACCCATCAAAATATAAGTGATAACTCGAATACACGCTATCCTCCAATGCTTTCCTCCGCCACTGCTGCTATCTCTATACATCAACTGAAGCATTCACAATCGTTAGTAAAATAATACAATTAAACTGACAAAAGTGAATACCTAGCAGTCTTCAGCTACATAAATAAATCAACTGGTTAGAAATCAATCCTAATCTTAATTTATTACGAGTGCGCACTCTAAACTCATAAATGTTTATTAATTTAATATGTATTTTATGAAATCACCCGCTATGGAATCACCCATGTGCACACTAAATTAATGAAATGCCTGAAAAGGATAGGCATCCCCATCAACTTCTCGCACAAAGAATCCACTTTGTGTATGAGCCCCGGTCAACAAAGTTTACGAAATCCACCGAAAAACCTCACGGAATCCATCGTGGCACGGAATCCACCGTGAAACATGCCTCCTGGCATCAGTTGCTCAAGTCAAGGGTTTGGGCTATGAGCTTTGTGTGCTCTGATGTTGGCCTTCCAATGTCCACATGGACGTACGCATGTGTGATGGCTGTCAACTTGTGATTAAGCTTTATCATGCACTTCATCTTTGGTTCATTGGTCAAATGCGCCATCTCCTTGGCCAAACCTTTGAGAGATTTCTCCTCAAGCCTAGGTTTTAGGTGCTTTGGAAGTGCTGGAGGTGTCGAGGATGTTGGTGTGACACCTCTTCCGCATGTGAATTGCTAAGGACATGTTTCGCAAGAGGCATCATCACGGTCAAAGGCTGTGGCTGTTGTGATTCCTGATTGGAAGTAGTAGCGGCTAGTTCAGTGGACTGGCCACTATTGGTAGACTACGGTGTCAAGTCCTTAAGCATATCAGAAGTGGTCGTGTCTTTTGTTGCCCTTTGCACATTCACTTGTGCAGATTGAGCATCAGTTGAACTAGTCACAATGGATTGCACAGGTATATCCTTAGGCTGAGAGCTAAGGGTGGTGTCATGTCCCACCTCTTGGACATTTGGAAGCTTAGATGGAGATAGATATTGGGATTGAGCAATTGCACTTGACAAGTACTATTGTGCTTCATGTGCTAGTTTAGGGAAAGAGGTTGTAGGAGATTTGGGACTCCTCAATGGACTTGGCACTGGCTGGAAGATTTGCTCGTGGCTATTAGATGATTCTACCATTTGCTTTGTTGAACAATCAACCTTACCATGAGCAATGTTGCACCTATGATGCTCATTATCCTCTTGGGAAATCAAAGGCTCTGGCTTTTGTGTACCCCCAATGATTATATGTAATATGTGCTTGCTAAGCATGCTAGGATGAGGATCTACCTTTCGAATAGTCCTGTTTGGTTCCTTGATTTCAATCGTGAGGGGCTCAGTCACTCCAACCTTGTTGAGTGAAGACTTGTATTTTCATCTAGATTTCCTCATGCGCTTCTTCGTTTTTTATATGATCTAGCCTTCAACTGATAGAGGTGGCAGGGGGTTTTGGCACCCAAATCCATCGATTACCTATGTAATACCCTTGAGCACATAGCAATGCTTTGGATATCCATCGTGGCATTGTGTTGGCTCTCCATCTATACCATCATCTATAAGGCTTCGGCTTCTTTTGTGGTCTTCTACGATATTTGTAAGTCCAAAGCCTGTCCTTGGCATTGTCTCCTGACCTTCTTGTTTTAAGCATGGCCTCGCTCACTGGTTCTCTCTATTCAACATGCGATTATACCAACTCTTTCAATAAGTCCTTGCTCTCATCACTAGACTTGCATGGTATGTCAAAATGTTTCTTGTCCTTCCCTCGAGGTTTAATGAGGTCACCCTTACTAAAGGTTGTGATTATCCTCACACCCAGTAGTGTCAAGTGTATCCTCTGTGCTACGTAATTGGTCTCACACTTTGTCACCCTTTTGAAGGGTTGTCCTAGGAGGGTTTCCTTTTTGCAATTAGCACTATTTGGAGGAACATGGAATAGGATAAGCAAGCTTTCAGTTTCAATAGTTACAAGGATTTTGCACTTCCCTTTAAGTGCTTGTGGGTGTCCCCCCGTGTACAGACTAAGAGTTTCATTAGTCGGTGTGAGCTCTGGTTGGCCTATAGGGTCCATGCTTCATACGTCAAGATATTAAAATCTACTCCTTCATCAATGAGAGCATCGACACTATGCTCTCTTTTTACGGTGAGTTTGACCCTAAGACAAACAGGCGGTACTACATCTTCATCCTCTAGGTCTTGGCTTATAAATTCAAGCCTTTTGATACATGCCCTTGAGTCCCCGACTGCACAACTAAATGTGGATTCTCTACTAATGTTTTGGGTCATCTGTACAATTCCATTCAAGGTGCATCTATCGTTAGGACGGTCATTTCTAGTCATCCTCCCAATTGTAGCTTGATGTTGTTCTCTTCTGCTTTGACTAGATACAATCTAAATGGAACATATACATACTTTTGTGGTGTAGCCTTTTTTCCCTTGTTGGTTAGATTGGCCCATTGAGGTTCTAGCATCTCTGTTTGTCTTTGTTTGGGTATGGGCTTTTGGTTGTTGTTTTGTAAGTGAGAATCTATGCTTGTATAGAGCCCTCACTACACTAGGATCTAATTTGGAGGACCTTTCCTGGCACATGTTTTCTCTCCAGCCCACTTGGGGGAGGTGCAGAGGGGGCACCTTTGTGGGGCTCCACGGGGGCAGTCTCCCCGATCCCGCATGGCCATTATACTAAATATCATACGCAATCTGAATGATCGTTTGTAGCCAAATTTTGAACTACTTACTATAGATCTCAACCTAATGATAGATCTATGATGTGCTTTTGGCTCTATATGGTCTCTAGGTCAGTTTTAGAATCTACAAGTTAAACATTTTGAAAAAATCCAAATTCGGTCCAATAGGTCCAAATTGTAGGGGCCGAATGTCCGATTCGGCCCATCCGAACGGTCGAGGGTCAAATGCAACTGGTCCGAATGTCAAATTCGCCCAATCCGAATGTGGTTGTCCGAGGGCTGAATGACCGAACAATGGTGGGCAGAATCGACTAGGTCAAGGGCTGAGTGGTTCGTCCGAATGGGTTTAGGGGGATGAATGGCAGAGGGCTGAATCAGGTGGGTCAAGGTCGGAATGGTGAATTCAGCTGGGCCGAATGTCAGCTTGTCCGAGTCCGCAAGGCAGCTAAGGGCCAAATCAAGTGGACCGAATGCCAAGTTGATCCAAATGGTCGATTTGGACAGGCCGAGTAGTGGGTTGATGGGACCTAAAATGGGCTGGCACTAGCTATGGCACTAGTCGACCTCATGCATCCGACAAACAACCCCACCACACGGCCTTGCAGGCCATGAGCGTCTAAAACTCACTTTGCACTAAATGCTTATGACGATTTTGCATTTGTATCCAATATGTAGTCCAACGTTCATCTTCCCATCTCCTCAGAGGGAGATCCCATAACATATAGGCATAATGCCTCATAATACACACATAGGGAAGCACCTCTCAGGCTAATTGCCGTAGCTCCACTGTGACTCTCCTACACCCTAGGGAGTAGCCCCAAGATGCATCCCTAACACATAAAACATTCATACAAACTCCACTCTTTCATAATTCAATGTTCCACGATATTTTAATTTACCTCACAAAACTTTTCCCAACAGAAACACCCATCTAACCTACAGCTTAGGTTTCCTGTCCTCTTAGCGTTGGTCAAAGTTTATCAAACAAGTGCAATGCATTCTAAGAGATACCACATGGCATGCTTGATGCAAGGTGTATGACAATTGTGCACAACCATTTTATGATTAAAACCAGCCATGTGAGGTGTGGAAAACAGCCCTTTCATGAATCTTAACTAAGCCTTACATGTATTGCGCTCCTTTAGGGACTAGCACCGGAACTTCCGAGCTACTATTCACCTATATTTAATTATGAAACGATCTCTAAATGCTATGCACAAACAAGGAAATCAGAATTTCCATCTTTTCAACAATTAACTCGTCACACAAACTTCATCCCCCCCTCACCGTTTAGGTATTGCTGCAGTGCATAGGTGTAAATGGTTGTTTTGTATCATTTTTGTATGTAAAAAGCGATAAAAACGGACTATAACACAAAGGACAAGGCCAAACTAAGGCTTAACCTCATGCTTTAACCTTGCCAAACATTCGCACACATAAATCTTATTTTTTCATATTTTTTTAGTGTAAAAAATCTAATTTTTCCTATTTTTGCTATTTTTCTCTATTTATTATTCATAAAAAATGGATATTTTCTGATTTATTTATATTGGCTCATTGTTTTGACTGAGACTTAACATTTTATCTAATTTTATCCCATTTCCATCCCTTTTCTCCAACTCAAAATAGAAAAAAACCACTAATTTTCACTAAAAATGCCATTTTACGGGTTTTAAAGAATTAATAACGACTCTAAATCATTATGGGTTCTATATTTCTATAATTTCATCCCTCAACCATGATTTAAACAAGGTTTAAACAAAATTTCATTGCATATGAACAACATTTGGACCATGAACCAATCAAAAATAATCAAATTTCTTCATAAAATTGAAGCATACCGTGTGTCCTGCGTGTTGCGGGTTTTTTAATCATTATTCTGAGCAGCCCACAGACCAACCAGCAACCATTCTTCAGCGTTTAACCTCTCTCCTCAGCCTTCTCTTCATCTTGAAGCAATCCGATCACAGCTGGACAAGCATTCTTCAGCCCCTCCTCTTCTTGATTTCTTGCACATTAATAGCCTCTATGCAGGAGAGAGAGAGGGAGGAGAGAGAAAGACTGATTTTTGTTCTCTTCACTCAGTGCATCATTCTTCGATCGGTTTGTGCTGATGGAGGGCGAAGGATAGAAGCATTCCAAGCCCAAGAGCATTCCTCCTGATTCACTTGATCAGAAATCCATCATCATGGGAGAAAAGAGGGGGCGTAAAAAACTGACCCCCCCCCCCCCCCCATCCTTTCAAACCGTGGGATTTTGAGCCTTAAGCTCTTTTAATTAGAGCTTCTAAACTCTAATACACTTAACTAGTCCATGCTTTTGCATTCACACTTCCGGTCAAGTGATTTTTTCAGATTTGAGGGGGCAAACAACATCGGATTCGAGATCCGTCTAGACAGGTGGCTCTGTGACGTTGAAATCTACAAAGCTAGGCCCCATCACGCTCTTCTCGGCTTCTGGATCTAGTAGCTGCTTCACAACCCCAAACCTTGCGGGGATTAAATGGGGGATCAAATGACCTTGGAACGGAGATCTGACACTTGCATTGGATTCCTGGTGTTGTTTTGTATCTAGGAAAACTCCAGCTAGACCATCCGCCACCGTTTGATTTCCATGAAAATAAGCACTAGCACTTTAGGGACTTGCCCCTTAAAATCGTACTGATTGCCACTGCGGTCTTCGACGAAGTCTATTTTTCCCTTGGTATTCGTAACTTTTGGCTATTTTTAAGCACTTCTCGACATCAAAAATCATCTGTCATTGGCGACCACGTGATAGGGCGACTCAGCCCATCGAATCCCACGAATAGATCTGCACATAAACAACAAAAAGGAGCATCAAGATAATACAAAATAGATACACATCACAGCTCATACCCTACCCCCTGACAAAACCAAGGCAGGAAATCCACAAGGAGTAGGCCTAGCATAATCTGATAGAAAGTTTGAAGCCAATCGCTAACCAATTGCTCCAACGCAGTCAAGCTAAAAAGAACTATCAAAGAGGTCGCCCTAAGTGGTGGTCTAAACTACCTACCTAACTAAGGACAACTCAACTAGGAGCTCCCACTAGGAGAGGACTCCTATAGCCTGATCAAGAAATAGTTTCTTTTAGCACATTGCTCTTCTTTTAGGTTTTTATTTTCCATACTCGAGCATGTAAAAAGGAGGGAGCTGAGCGTAGTGACCCAAGGAGAACAGGGCATCGGTCTCAGGTCTTGTATCGGTACCCAAGAACCTACCAAGCCCTCGCAAGGCAACACTTAATCCTTTTCTAACGCTCACTTTTATTTTCACTCCAACCTTCTTATATTTCCTTTTTTTTAAATGGCAAGATGTCACCCCAAGGAAGACAAGGCATCGGCCCCGGCTCTTGTCTCATCCCCAAGAACCTACCAAGCCCTCACAAGGCGATAAACAACAGCTCAAGGATTTTCCTTTCTTTCCTTTTCTATTTTCATAGGGGTTAGAACCCCTTTTTACACACCTTCGTATATTCAGATATATCATCTCTCTTATCTTTAGGGTTTTGTCTCTTTCCATCATTATTTTAATAGGCTTCTCTAACTACCTCACAACTAGCAAGAACTCCTAGAATAGCCTCCTAGCAGGTCAGCAGAACAGGGTCACTAGAACTCCCATCTAAACAGGTCTTTCAATGCCTGACAATGCCTTGTAGGAGGCAATGACTACTCAGACCTCCCCCAGACATACAGAACCAAAACCTGGGACTTCATGCCTCAAGTGCCAGTCCCCAACAAACAAAAGAAAGTAACCCTCACCTGCACATACATCATTAATTGCTTAAGGGAAAAAACTAGAAAAGGGGACGAAACCACCTGGACTGGTCACGGTCACAAGAAGCTTCTTCGCAGCAAAGGCTCCCTCCAGTGACTTTGTCAACCTGTTTGGTGCAATCACTAAAACAACAAAGCATTAAACGTACCTGTACCAAATAGAGATAGGGCCCTCTTGGCCTAAAGAAATAGCATATTTCACTGCAAACTAACATGCCCTCTTGGCCTAAAGAGATAGATTATTAAAACCTGAAAACAACGGCCCTCTTGGCCGAAAGAAATCAGACATTAACTACTTGAAGCAACTAGCTCTCTTGGCCTAACGAAATCAAACAAAATAGCTCATAGAGATCCCTCCTTGGAAGAAGAGAGATATACACAAATACACTCCATTCCAAGGGGAAAAATAGGGCTCTCAACCCTAAACTAAATGCATCAAATTATAGCCCATACCTCCTGCATATGTAGCAAGAGGCGTACGCATAACATGTCATCAGATCAACCTATGGGTCCAAGATAATAACGATAGATGGGTCTCGGCTACTCTTTGCATCACCCATGTCAACCATCGCCTGCCATATAACACGTGGTCTGATAACATCCCCTACAAGCGACCACGTCTTGTCTCATTATCAATAACAACATCGGGACTAGGACCACAGTTGAAAAAGAGGTCCTCTTCATAAGCAAAATTAGCTAAGGAATCCGCAAACTGATTCCAATAACATGGAATCAACTGAAGAGAGATGCTCTCAAATTCATCAAGTAGGGTTATAGCAGTTTGATGATACATACAAAGGAGAGGATTCCGGACTGTATATGCCCCATTGAGTTGATTTAAGACCAGCTGGGAATCCCCTTTTATTAACAATCGCCTAATGCCACCTTCCTTGGCAATATTTAATCCCATAATCAGGGCTTTATACTCCGCCATGTTGTTAGTAAATCCTACCCCGAGATAAGCAGCTAATTTCATTGTAACTCTACATTGGGGATCTCAGATAACTACTCCAACACTTCCTTTTCTATTAAGGCCCCTGGACGCTCCATCAAAGTATAATGTATATGTCCATAATGGGTTTACACATCCAGCCATCAAGAACTCCCCTATTCGTAATTATGATAGTCAAAGTTCAACATATTTAGAGGATGAAATGACGGCTCCATCGCACCTTCTTCATTAAACTCAACAGGGATGCTTGTCAAGATTTTTAAGAAGTGGCAGAAAACTTTAACTTCCCACACAAAGATACCGTCTTCTTGCTCAATCACTTTATATCCCTTGCTTCACCAGATAAGCCTCCCCTGATGATATCTTTGCTCGAGATATGGGTGCTCCAAATAAGGAATTAAATGCCCCATCAACCAATTTAAGCTCTCCTATAGGTCTCCAATCAGCCCCAACATGGACCTGCAATGCATTTAGCGCATTAGCATACTTAGAAATAATAAGGTTTAATCTTATTAAGATTAACCTTATTCTTAAATTTCACTCCTTGTAGATCATCCAATAGAACTGTGGACTTATTTTTACCAATCTGAACTATCTTGTAAGGGCCATCCCATCTAGGTTCCAACTTTCCTGGAAATAGCTCCCTATGCGCATCGTAATATAGAACTAACTGCCCCTTCTTAAAGGTATATTTCTTCGCTTTCAGATCATGCAACCGTTTCATCCGACATTTAGCTACCTCCTGGTGCAACAAACTCTGCAATTTGAGCTCGTCTAAGTGGGCTATAGTCATAAACCGCTCAAAGAGAGCATCTTCATCACCCAAAGAATGATTGATTGCAAATCTTATGGTTGGCAACTCAATTTCTAAGGGTAATACACACTCCTCCCCGTAAAATAATTTGAATGGGGCGTGGCCAGTGGCTCATTTAAACGTCGTATTATACGCCCAAACCCTCACATATAATTTTGTATCCCAGTCCCGCTTCTTTTCGTAGACTATCTTGGATAGGATACCCACAAGCTGCTTATTGGTACTTTCAACTTGTCCATTTGCTTGCGAATTATAGAGGGTCATCTTATTATGCTTGATTTGCCAAGCTTCAGTCAGACTTTTAATCACTTTATATAAAAAGTGAGTTCCACGGTCTGATACTATTTCTTTTGGCGGACCAAAACGGCAGGATGATTTGCTCAAGTAGGAAACTAGCAGTCTCTTTTGCATTGTCCTGCCTCGTCACCCATGCTTCTGACCACTTTGTAAAATAATCAGTTGCTACTATAATGTACCTCTTCTGAGTAGTAGACGACGGGGTAATAGGACCCACAAAGTCAATGCTCCACTTCTCAAATGGAAGGATAGCCATGATGGGCATAAGTGGACGCTTCCTATTCTCTCGACTATCATGTCTTTGGCATATATCACATCTCTTGACATAGTCAAATGAATCCTGGAAGATGGACGGCCACCAATATCCAGCTCTTAAAGCCTTCTGTGCCGTTAACCGCTCAGCAAAATGCCCTCCACAAGTGAAGTCATGGCACTCTTCCAAAATAAAGGGAACCTCGTCAACACGGATCACACATTGGCGATAAATATCATCAACACCATGCCGATATAATGTGCTTGCGATCAAGGAAAATTTCAATGCCTGCTGTTTAATTTTCCTCTTCTCCGATTTTGATAAAGTAGCTCCAATCTCTCCCGTAGAAAGATAGTGCATTATAGTAGCATACCAGGAGGGAATAGATGTCGTATCATTCTTGAACAAAGTCTCCATGTCACTTCCTTCAGCCAAGACCTCTTTTGGTTCTCCAAAATCCACAAGACACTCTACAATGCCTTGAAGCTTTGGCAGCTTGCTCTTAATCTCATAATCAAATTCCTGCAAAGTAATTAACCACTTTGCTAAACAATTAGGCGGCTGTAACTTATTCAACAACAATCGAAGCCCTTCCGCCTTCGTATAAAAAACCACCCTCTCATAAAGAATGTAGTGCCTGAACTTTTTGGTCGCAAATACGATCACAAGGCACAACTTCTCCATATAGGTGTAGTTAATTTCCTATATGCCCAACTTTCGACTAGCAAAAGCTATCGGATGGTACCACTTTTCCTCCCAAATTTGGGCCAAACAGCAGCTGATACTATACATAGTTGCTACTGAAAATATATAGAACATTTCACCCCTTTTTGGTGCTTTTAAAACAGGTGCTTTGGCAAGCTCCTGCTTCACATCATCAAAAGATACTTTGCACGCATCAGTCCATGTAAACTAACAGTTAAAGGACAATAGGTTTGTCAGCGGCAACGTTCTTTCTGCCAAGGCATTGATAAACCTCAGATAATACTCTACTGATGACAGAAAGCTATGCACTTCCTTTGGAGTACGTGGCGGACTCATGGCGACTATGACCTTGATCTTTTCAGGATCAATCGCAATCCCCACGGAACTGACCACATCGCCTAACAAGAGCCCATAAGGGAATCCGAAGATGCACTTACGTGGGTTAAGAGCTATGCAAAATTGTCTGCAACGTTCAAAACACTTGCGCAAAATGATCAACTATCTATCCCTTATGGTGGCTGCGCCCAGATCGTCAATGAACACTTTCAGCTCCTTTGGGGAGATGTTACACAACCCAAATTCTATCACATGGTACGCAAAGGTACCGAAGTCTATAATAAACGTCATTTTTAGCTTGTCTTGCTCAGCAATCGCCATTTGCTTATACCCTGCAAAGCAATCCATAAATGAATAGATTTCCCTACCCGCTAGTTGATCCAAAATATGGTCAATAAATGGCAATGGGTAGTAATCTTTAACGGTCTCCTTATTCAAAACTCTAAAATCTACACAAAGATGGACTTGATTATTCTTCTTCTTCATGATCACAACTAGTGAACACCATTCTGTATGTTGAATAGGGAAGATCAAACGTGCTTTCTACAACTTCTGTATCCCTTGATTCAAAAGGCATGCGCCTTACTTTCGGATGTATAGGGTGGGTACCTTCCTTTACAGGAATAGTATGCACATCTAAACTGGGAGGAATACCCCGAAGTTCGTTATAGCTCCAAGCAAAAATGTCACGGAACTCTCGAATTAAGGACACATAATCCTCTCTTTCTTCCGCACTGAGCATGGACCCTAATTTAATTGGCCGCGAATCATTTAGCGTGCCAAGATCCAACTCAATAACATCCGTGTCTCTTATTCAATCATGGAGCTCTATCGGCTCATTCAAGGTTATCTAATAAATATCCTCTATAGTGGACCCTTCCTTAGATCCATCGCTCAATGACGTCTCACTACCAGATGGATCACCTACTGTTTCTAGTTCAGTGGAGGATAGTGGAGCTCTCTCACTCTGAGGAGACTCAAGGCAACCATCCACTATTACACGATGGGCACCTTGACCTAGAATTACTCAACCAGCAGGTATATCGACTTGACAGTCTATCGTAGAATCCATGGCCTGCCTAGCAAAACCCGATAGCTAGGACGTCCTGGAAACATTATCACCCTAAAGTCCAAATAGCATTCCACGCTCGCAACTGTAATGTGGACCTTAGTAATGCAACCTTCTAGTTGTCTTAGAATATCATCAGACATCCTAAGAAGTGTGGAGCCATCTTTTTGGATCTCTAGACCTAACCTCTCCATCAAGTCTGAACTTATGATATTGACAGAGGATCCAGTGTCCATGATAGCATGCTCCACTAATATTCCATCCACATATGCTGGAACCCTAGGGCAATGCTTTTCAACATGATCGAACCAATCTTCCCCCACTCTAGCTATGCCCAAAGGTTCTACTATATGCCCTATACGCAGGATTTTCTTGAATCCCTTGCATACTCCTAGAGAAAGTTTAATCAATTGTAGGAGATTCACATCTGGTTTGACTTCGCAAAGGGAACTTGCTAGATCAAAGTCGTGGTAGTTTGCCAAAGTTCTCTTCTCACGCCAAACCATTCTCTCCTTTGGTCTTTCAATCGGCTTTGGTGCCTCTTTTTTAGCCTTTACCTTCTTTCTTGGAAATCCTTTATCCTCCTTGAGATCGACTTTACCGCCAACAAGTCTTAATGGTCCACCTTCCTCACTACAAGATATAGGCCTTATACCAACGTTAAAAGCAACGAAAATGTAAATAAAAAAATTTGCCCCCGTCATCGCAAAAAGCGTCATTATTGGCAACGCCATAGAACAGTCGTTATCAGCATCACTATTTGTGTCGACGCAAATAGTAACGCTGATAAGGATGCTCTGCGACGCAAATAACTATGCATGCAGGTAAATTTATGATGCTAATAGCAATGGTAACAGGGAAAAAAAAATTTGTGGCAGGGCAACAAGCTGCCCTACCACATATAGCACTGTGTGCTTTATTTAGGCCATACAAAATAGTTTCTGCATTGTGTACAATGCTCGTGTAAACAAAAATAAAGTGTACTGAAATCATAACACTGATACATAAAATAAATACATGATCGCATAATGAAAGCGACTAGTACAATCATGACAAGATATCACTACTACATAGAAAATGTCTACACAGATCAGGCGACCAAAAAAGAAGGGTGTGTGAGCTCAAGGGATCCAAGGGCGAGCTACATATCCTCACCATCATCCGAAAGCTCATCCCGCCGCAAAGGAGCATCGAACGGACTCTGCAAAAAAAGAAACAACAACACATCAATCCACCATACAATAATGCATTCTAATTAAACATGGTAACTATGGATAAGAGAGATGAGTGACTTACAGGGCCGCCGCGTCTATACAATCGGTCGATCAATGCAATGAGACCGTGCCTCTCTGCATATCGAGTCTCAAGCCCAGTCAGATCACGATTTGTAATGGAGTGCTGCAAACAAAACAAAATACTAACTGTTAGAAATATGATTGTCAGTACAAAGGATATTGCAAAAAAATAAGCAAGCAAAACAAAAGAAAAACTTACAAAGTCCTCTAGATATGTCATGTGGCTACCACTCCCAAGATGATGGACCACTCTGGCCTCTAGTCGTGCCCTCACCACCTCGCACTGTTGACTCCAACGTCCTAGAGAATCTATAGCATCCTCCCTCAGTCAGCACCAGTCGTCCACGTCTAGCCACTCGGGCTTTACATCTCCACTCTTGAGTGCCTTGCATGCGTTCGATCGTCTGTGTGACATATATGCATGCATCATTCCATCATCCAGCCCGTAGAAAATCTATCTGCTGTGACTGAAACCGAAAACTCCTATGCAAGGATGCTACTATGTAGTCCTTGCTTCCCTCCAGTATGTTTTTCCAATGATCTACATCGTTGTGCCGAAAAACTTATTGGCACAACTCTCTCTCATGAGAGCCATCACCCTCCTCCCCTCATCATTCATAATGATGGCTCCTGACCTATCATTGACAAGATAGGCATATCCCTCTGGGGTATGCCTAAGATGGGTCCTCTCCCACCTGCATCCACGCTCCTGGGCATATCTAGGAGACCCTTGTCCATCCGGTGTACCAACCGGGGTAGTATCTATCGGAGTAGCACCCATAGGGGTGCCACCTGTAGACGACTGAGCAAAAGCCGGAGTAACTGGAGTAGACGTCCCCACATGTGTGACAAATCCTAGAGGTGATGCAACTCCAGTAGAACGACGAGACAGAGACACCGCGTCCATGCCTCCACAGCATCCACCTAAGCCATGCTCCCTGGAACTGCCACGAGAGCGAGGAGTCGCACATGTATCCCGTGCCAACTGTGGGCTCACTCCCTTCGTATCTCTACAGCATCCCCCTGACCCTGAAGCACTCCCTCCCTCTGGCCCAAGTCTGAGAGCATCAACCTCTTCTGCTCGAAGTTGAAGCATATGATCGCGTCGAAGTAGATCTAGTATAGCAACTTGACGATGTCCGAGACAGCTTGCCATGTCTCTAAATCTCACCATTTGATCTGGAGACATACGTATGAAGATATCCTGCAACTCCTCATCACTCATGCCTCGACTCATCCTGAAAATGTCACCTACACAGATAAAAAATGATGTTAGCATAATCAATTTAAAGCATACGAAGCACAGTAATATAAATCTTTAAAAAATGATCTTACTTAAAATGCATATCTTATATACCCTTATTATCGATTAGTCAACGAATTGAGTAAGTGGATGCTCCAAGTATGAAGTATCATATGGTCCCATGTCAATCTCCTGACACAACTCCGCATACACTGGAAGGTTGATAGACATGTCACCACAAAAGGATGAGTCCACCTCGTTCTCAAAGAATTCTTGGACTCCTATATTTCAATCATTGTTAGCCGATGCTGGCTCCTCTACATGCTCCAAGCTTTCGGTCGCCTCCACCCCTTGCAATATGGGCCCCTCTATTTGCATATTGTCCTCATCTATGCTCGAAACATCGCTTTAATCATATACTCTCGCACTTCGGGGAGCTGAAGGTATAACATACTACCATCGACGTTGTCGGGGGTTTGGATAGAAGATTACATGTTCACAAACACATACAAGAGAGATTGAACTATTGCGACATGTACCATGTCGTAATACAATTAACAAACAAATGAGTTCATGCACCTGTTCACAATGGGCCGGCAACACAAAGGTGTCACACAAATCCGTCTATTTTTTTTCGGAATCTATTTCAAGAAATCCAGATGGACCTCGTCGAAGTGTTGCTCCAGCTTCTTCAAGTACCACTTTGAACCATGACTACGACTTCGACGACCATGACCACGACCACGACCACGACTACGACTATGAATACAACCACGACTATGACTATGACCATGACCACGACCACGACCACGACCACGACTACGACTATGACTACGACTACGACTACGACTACGACTACGACTACGATGACCACGACCACGACCACGACTACGACCATGACCATGACCACGACCACGACTACAATGACCACAACCACGACTATGACCATGACCACGACTACGATTACGACTATGACTATGACTATGACTACGACTACGACCATGATTACGACTACAACTACAACCATAACCATGACCATGACTATGACTACTTATATAGAGATGAAGAGAGAGACAAGAATTAGGGAGAGAGTAAAGTTAGAGAAGAAGAGGAGAGAAGTGAGAGAGGTAGAAATAGAAAGAGAGAGAGAGAGAGAGAGAGAGAAGAGATAAGGGGGAGAGAGAAGGATTTAGGAAGAGTATAGGCAGAGAGAAAGATGGAAGATTAAGGGAGAGAGAAGGGTTGAGAGAAGAGAGAGGAGAAAGAGAGAGATCCGACTAGAGCATTTGACACCCATAGCCAACACACCATGAAGAACACAAGCACAAATTGACATTGAATTATGGCAAGAAAATCCACCACAAAACAATAGTTATAATACTCGAGGTAGGATTTCAAAGTCTTACTGATTTCAATCGGTCATGGATGCCATACTATGGGTAGATTGCACTCACTAAGAATAGAATTGGCAATTCACCTCATCTTCTCTCCATCATCAATAGAGTTCCCCTTTACCATACAACTCACCCACCTTCTGTCCACATTATTGCACACTACAATCTCTATGAGGGCACTAGATTGGGATCTCCACAGATACCAAAGCATGATCTCTAGCTTGATGGTTGCGTATATACTACTACTACTCATGGAAGAAACCTTAAAATAGTTATTATGCTCAAATATATGCTTGTTAGAGCAAAAATTTGTTCCTAAGACTATTCTAAGGATGAAAGAGGGTTAATGATAAAAGAGTATCCTTCCTTGCAAGTGATTTTATATTATATTTTTTAATTAAAATTGATAGTTGAAGATGAGTTTCCTAAGAGATCTTGTGGTGATGCTGTTTTAGTTTTTGCGAAGCATATGAATGATGCTGTTTTAATTTTTTGTATTTGTCTTTTTAAGAAGAGATTGATTTTTATGGAATATCCAAAGTTATTTTTGGATTTACATTATGAAAAATTATTTTTTTTCTAACTGAAAGGTTGATTGCCTTCGTTGTATACTTCTACAAAAGTTCTTGTGCCCTCATAGGTGGATATTTGGTTACACACTAAACCTCCCCTAAGGTTAGTGGCTAGATCCCTTCACCAAGGGGATAGTTTGAGCGTGTTGGAGGCTAGGACAAGCCCCATGTATGAGAGGTCTCTTTGTAGGAAGAACATTATGCTAGGAGGCGCAAGTGTGCTAGGGTTCTCTAGCCATATATCCCTTAGGTTTGTTAAGGATTGGCCTAACCCCTATGAGCCTAGGATGAGCTTATTATAAGTTCTTATTTCCTTTTCTCTCTTTCTCTCCCTCTCTCATTTCCTCTCCCTTCCTCACCCTCACCCTCTTTTTCTCTCTTTTCCTATTAGGTTTAATGATTTTTCTCTCTTTCTCTCCCTCTCTCATTTCCTCTCCCTCCCTCACCCTCGCCCTCTCTTTCTCTCTTTTCCTATTAGGTTTAATGATTTTTCTCTCTCCTCTCCCTCTCTCATTTCCTTTTCTCTCTTCCTCTCCCTCTCTCATTTCCTTTTGCTCTCTTCCTCTCCCTCTCTCGTTTCTTCTCCCTCCCTCACCCTCTCCCTCTCTTTCTCTCTTCCCCTATTATGTTTAACATCTTTTCTCTCTTTTTCTCTCTCCTCTCATTCTCTCATTTTTTCTCTCTTCTCTCCCTCTCTCATTTCCTTTTGCTCTCTTCCTCTCCCTCTCTCATTTCTTCTCCCTCCCTCACCCTCTCCCTCTTTTTCTCTCTTTCCCTATTATGTTTAACGTTTTTTCTCTCTTCTCCTCTCCCTCCCCCTCTCCCTCTCCCTCCCCCTCTCCCTCTCCCTCTCTCATTTCCTCTCCCTCCCTCTCCCTCCCCCTCTCTTTCTCTCTCCCTCCCTCTTCCTTTCCCATTTCCTCCCTCTCTCATTTCCTCTCCCTCCCTGTCCCTCTCCCTCTCTTTCTCTCTCATTTCCTCTCCCTCTCTCAATACACACGAATTATACCAAAAAAAAGTAAAAGAGAGAGAGAAAACTCCCTCTCTCATTTTCTCTCCCTCCCCCTCTCCCTCTCCCTCTCTTTCTCTCTCTCTCCCTTCCTCTCCCTCTCTCATTTCCTCTCCCTCCCTCTCCCTCTCCCTCTCTCATTTCCTTGTCCCTCTCCCTCTCTCAATACACACGGATTATACCAAAAACAAGTAAAAGAGAGAGAGAAAACTCCCTCTCCCTCTCTCATTTTCTTTCCCTCCCCCTCTCCCTCTCTTTCTCTCTCCCTCCCTCTCCCTCTCTCATTTCCTGTCCCTCCCTCTCCCTCTCCCTCTCTTTCTCTCTCATTTCCTCTCCCTCTCTCAATATACACGAATTATACTAAAAACAAGTAAAAGAGAGGGAGAAAACACAAAAGCAAAGCAAGAATGGACAATGCACTCACCATAAAGACTCGAAGAAGGGTTTGGTGGCTCCTCTTCACGACGGAGGCTCCTCTTCGCCCTCCGTACACCTCCTCCTCTTCTTCGCAAACGACAACAATGGCGGCAGTGGCGGTGACAAGCCTTCTTTCTCTCTTTTTCTCCCTCTCAACAAGATGGTCGCTCTCTCTTTCATGAATGTGAGAAAAATGACGTGCTCGAGATTCGGTCCGCGTTTTTTTGCTCTGGGTACCATCGCTATTTGTGTCGTTATTAGTGTCGCATTGCTATTTGTCATCGCTAACGCCCGTCGCTATAGCTTCATATCCTTGTAGTGCCTTATCAGGATTCAGGACTCGCTTTTCCCTAGCATCTTGCTTAGGGCTTCCCTTGACAGGTTTTGCATTATCTTTTTCACCCTCTTTAGCCTTTTGCCCTCTTGTTACGACTCGTAGATTAAAAGTTTCCACATCATTGACACGTACAGCCTCAATAAGTCTGACTCCACTACCATGAGGTATTTCCTCTACAACAACCTTTTCTCTTTGCAGTATTTGCATTGGTCCATCATCTTGCTGGAGATTATTTCCTTGTGCACGATGGTTAACCAGACATGATTGTTTACTCCCTTGTTGGAGAGAACTAATCTTACTCCAACAGGTCGTGGCTAAGTGGCCAGACTTCCCTTAAATATCACATTTGACATTCGGGGAATTCCTAGGGAAATGTTTGCCCCCACACAACTTACAGCTGAATCTTGAGGGCCCACCCTCTTCAGGGCGTCGGCTCTCTATCAAATTTTGTTGCTTTTTAAGGAAGTTGACATCCACAGCTATTTGTCGATACTATTCAGAGATCATATCAGTGTAATGCTTCATCATATCCTAAACTTCATCCAGGACATTAGAAGCACTCAACTCATAGCCGTGATCGTCAGTCTGTCGCCCCATGGGCCTAGCCACTTGATTAGAAATTATGCACTAACCAACTGGGACAACATTAGGATTCATTGTTTGGTTTCCACCACTGTTTAGCGAGGCCGCCTGACTAGCCATAGGCATAGTCATGCTAGGAGGAGCTGGCAACATAGGCAAATTCGACATAATATTCCCTCTACCACCCGTATTTAACAAGGGGTCCCCTTGACTCCCATTGGTCAAGGCCAAATTATTACCATTCCAATTTATCCTTCTACATAAGTCGCTTGCAAGCATGACTCTACTCCTTCTGTTTGGGTAATGGCAGTGTCAAATCGGCCAAAGCAACACTACTTAGCTACACCTGGATATTCAAATCTAATCCATGTAGGAAATATTGCAACTGTGCAACCGTTGGAATGGGAATATAAGTGTTAAGTTTGCGTAGAACTTTCTTTAGTTTCTTGGCATATGCCCGCACGTTCTCATTTGGCTCTTGGCGTGTTACATTCAGAACACACAACCAATATTGTCCACCCTTCTCAGGGGCAAACTCCCTATGGAAATCCGTAAAGAATTGGGCACTACTAGCTATAGTTTTGGCTTCTAGACCGTGATACCACACTATCGCTCTTCCTTTTAATGTCATGTTGAAGAACATCATTAGGTGTCCTTCGTCTTGGATTTGATAGTTGAGCATGATCATTTGAAACTCCTTAATGTGGAGTTCTCCATCTTCTTCTGCTAACCCATGGAAAATGGGTAATGGTGCTCCTAATGCTAGTAAATCCAGTATACCTGTTAGAATTGCGATAGGTTGTGCCATGGCTACAACCGGATTGACAATAGGAGTTTGTGTAGGCAACACTACACCCCCACTTGTTGTGTTTGATTAACTGGAAATTGGGAAGTACCAAGACTTCCACTTGCACTAGAAGGGCTACTTGTAATACCTAGGTTACTAGAACCACTGCCACTTATCTGTAACGGGCTACTCCTTTGAGGAGAATAGCGTCTTACGATCTCCAACCATCGTCTAGCCCTCTCAGCACGTTCTCCTTTTTGTATTTCGGTTTGACAGTCCTTGTCAAGGGACATAAACCAACTATTTGGTCCCTAAAAACCCTAGGTTCGAGAACCACCACTTGTTGGCAACTCCCAGCAATCACACCACTGATGGGACCTAAAATGGGCCGGCACTGGCTATGGCACTAGTCAGACCTCATGCATACAACAGAAAACCCCACCACACGGCCTCGCGGGCCAGGAGCGTCTAAAACTCACTTTGCACTAAATGCTTATGATAATTTTACGTTTCTATCCAATATGTAGTCCAACATTCATTGTCCCATCTCCTCAGAGGGAGATCCCATAACATATAGACATAATGCCTCGTAATACACACATAGGGAAGCACCTCTCGGCTGATTGCCGCAGCTCCACTACGACTCTCCTATACCCCAGGGATTAACCCCAAGATGCGTCGCTGATACATAAAACATTCGTACAAACTCCACTCTTTCATAATTCAGTGTTTTAGAGATTTTAATTTACCTCATAAAACTTTCCCCCAACAGAAACACCCATCTAACCTACATCTTAGGTTTCCTGTCCTCTCAGCGTTGGTCAAAGTTTATCAAACAAGTGCAATGCATTCTAGGAGATACCACATGGCATGCTTGATGCAAGGTGTATGACAATTGTGCACAACCACTTTATGATTAAAACCAGCCATGTGAGGTGCGAAAAATAGCCCTTTCATGAATCTTAACTAAGTGTTACGTGTTGCGCTGCTTTAGGGACTAGCACCGAAACTTTCGTGCTACTAGTCACCTATATTTAATTATGAAATGATCTCTAAATGCTATGCACAAATAGGAAAATCATAATTTGTATCTTTTCAGCAATTAACTCATCACATAAACTTCATCCCCCCCTCACAGTTTAGGTGTTGCTGCGGTACATAAGTGTAAATGGTTGTTTTGTATCATTTTTGTATGTAAAAAGCGATAAAAACAGACTATAATACAAAGGACAAGGTCAAACTGAGGCTTAACCTCATGCTTTAACCTTGCCAAACATTCACACACCAACATCTTATTTTTTTATATTTTTTGAGCGCAAAAAAACCTAATTTTTCCTATTTTTACTATTTTTCTCTATTTATTATTCATGAAAAATAGATATTTTCTGATTTATTTGTATTTTGTCATTTTTTTTATTGATACTTAACATTTTCTCTGATTTTTTTCCATTTCCATCCCTTTTCTCCAACTCAAAATAGAAAAAAACCACTAATTTCTACTAAAAATGCCATTTTACGAGTTTTAAAGAATTAATAAATACTCTAAATCATTACAGGTTCTGTATTTCTGTAATTCTAGACCTCAACCATGATGTAAACAAGGTTCAAACAAAATTTCATTGCATATGAACAACATTTGGACCATGAACCAACAAAAACAATCAAATTTCTTCATAAAATTGAAGCATACCACGTGTCCTGCGTGTTGCGGGTTTTTTAATCATTATTATGAGCAGCCCACAGACCAACCAGCAACCATTCTTCAGCGTTGAACCTCTCTCCTCAGCCTTCTCTTCATCTTGAAGCAATCCGATCACAGCTAGACAAGCATTCTTCAGCCCCTCCTCTTCTTGATTTCTTGCACATTAATAGCCTCTATGCAGGAGAGAGAGAGGGAGGAGAGAGAAAGACTGATTTTTGTTCTCTTCACTCAGTGCATCATTCTTCGATCGGTTTGTGCTGATGGAGGGCGAAGGATAGAAGCATTCCAAGCCCAAGAGCATTCCTCCTGATTCACCTGATCAGAAATCCATCATCATGGGAGAAAAGAGGGGGCGCAAAAAACTGACCCCCCCCCCCCCCCCCCATCCTTTCAAACTGTGGGATTTTGAGCCTTAAGCTCTTTTAGTTAGAGCTTCTAAACTCTAATACACTTAACTAGTTCATGCTTTTGCATTCACACTTCCGGTCAAGTGATTTTTTCAGATTTGAGGGGGCAAACAACATCGGATTCGAGATCCGTCTAGACAGATGGCTCTGTGACGTTGAAATCTACAAAGCTAGGCCCCGTTACGCTCTTCTTGGCTTCTGGATCTAGTAGCTGCTTCACAACCCCAAACCTTGCGGGGATTAAATGGGGGATCAAATGACCTTGGAACAGAGATCTGACACTTGCGTTGGATTCCTGGTGTTGTTTTGTATCTAGGAAAACTCCAGCTCGACCATCCGCCACCGTTTGATTTCCATGAAAATAAGCACTAGTGCTTTAGGGACTTGCCACTTAAAATCGTACTGATTGCCACTGCCGCGTTCGAAAAAGTCTATTTTTTCCTCGATATTTGTAATTTTTGGCTATTTTTAAGCACTTCTCGGCATAAAAAATCATCAGTCATCATGGGTGTCTGAGTGGTAGTGGGCGAAATGGCCGAATACAAGAGGGCCAAGGGCCGATTCTGGGACTCGGCCCAAAATCGTTGTCACTCGGACAAGTCGAACACGGTGTGATTTTGGCCAATGCAACAATAAATCACACAATTTAGGTCACGGCCTATCGCACCCACCTCCAGATCAAAGCTATGGATAGAGAAGAAGAGTTGTATATACCTTGAATAGCAAATAAACTCTAAAATACAAATCGGCAAACAAATCAAACCCTCATGCCATGTTATGACAGCAGAAACCCTATTACTTATTTTCCTTTGTTTTTTCCTATGTTTTTTCCTACCCTAATGCATCCAAATCACCCAGAAAAATATCTACACTACCCAAACATGCTTTTCCAAATCCAAAAAACCAAAAACTTACTTGCTAAGGAGATCGAATACCTCTTCAAACTTCCTCACTTCCTACCTATCTACCTCAAGCACCGATTCAGGGAAAACCCTACTTCTATACTCGATTCAAAGTGCACAAGTGCTCAAGGCTTGAATCCGTTTGTCCTGACAACGGAACCAAAATGTAGAGGTGATCAACTGCGAAGACCCACGTACCGCTTATCGTTTCAAGCGTTCCAAGCTGAGCACTAATGGCTACCTCTCACATTGCCAATGCGCCATCCATTTCTACGGGTGTAGAGAGCTTACCTCTATGCCTGATCGAGTTGCCTCCCCTCCCGAGCAACTTCTACTTGGACCCCTTAGCAACCAATTTGGCCTTGTATGCCAGCTTGGGGCATCCAAGGGTACTTTTTAACTTATATACCAACTTCCATGGCAAAGCACACTTTCCACTGGGCAAAAGAAAAAAGTCATACTTTGACTACATGGCCCTCTCCCAAGAGTGACTATCATCTCTACACATGGCCTTATCATCATAAGTAAGAGGCTCATCAGCATCTGTCACCATAACATAATCCATCGAGGGCTCAAATCGTGAATTTTTTTATCTATCTTTAGTAGACCACCTCAAAACAGACTAGGGGGCCTAAATATCATGTGAAGTATCAGGGACTTGGGCCACTAGAGCATCAACCACTGCTACATGCTATCTAGCTAGTTATATAGTAGTAGGAGGCTCCTCCTAAAATATCACCCTGCGTACCTCAACGATATGCTCAAGCTACTTATGCATTTTCTCCTCATGGAAAACAATATCATAGCTATGCATAACCTTCCGATCTGTAGTTCCCATAGGCAATAGCTCATCTCACTTGCATCTCCATGACCAAGACATATAAATTTTCTAGACTTAGGATCAAGCTTATTGCACTTGTCCTTAGGTACATAGTAGAAGGCCTCACAGCCAAAGACATACATATGAGCACATGAGGAAGGTTTTCAAACCACACCTCCTCTGTAACCTGATCCTCAAGAGCAATACATAGTGACTGATTTATCAAGTGTACGGCAGTAGTAATTGCCTCAGTCCAAAAATGTTATGGTAAGCTTACTTGGCTAAGCATATTATGAAATCGCTTCTAAATTGTCCTATTCATGAGCTCAGTGCATACCATTTTGGGGTGGGGTATATGGGGCAGCCAATTGACGCTTAATACCCCTCTTGCTCCTCAAAGGCTTTAGAGACATACTCGCCCCCATTATCTGACCATACCCATTTTAGCCTATACCTAGATTGATTCCCTACTAAAACAAGCCAACATTGAAATGTAGCCAAGACTTTTGATTTCTGCTTAGTAGAATATGCCCATACCTTATGTGTATGGTCATCAATGAAGGTAATGAAATACTTCATGCCACCTAATGACTTGCAGGACATGGGATTGCATACAGGCGAATGAACAAGTGACAATGGCTCACCCATGTGTATCATACTAGACTTTTTATGCATTTTACATGTTTGCCTGCCATATAAACAATGATCATAAGACTCAAAGCACTTATAGTCAAGGGGCAAAAGATGCTACAAAAATGAGCAAGCATTTTCATTCCTTTCAAGGGCATGTGACCAAGGCAACGATGCCAAAGATATACATGTGGAACTACATCCACCGCCAAAACATGGTCAACTAACCCAATTACAAGCAAGGGGTAGAGATTATTAGACTTAACACCACATGCAATGACAAGATTCCCACAGGTAATCTTCCGTGAGGAATCATCAAAAGAAACTACATAACCCACATCATCCAAAGTTCCCAACAGAGATAAGGCTCTTCAGAGAGCCGATATGACATACATCATGAAGAGTAAATGTGCTACTTAAACCAAAATACCACTAGGACATCACCAATACCAAATATCTCTAATGCTAGGTCATTACCTAAGTGTACATATCCGATCAAACTGCAATAAGAGTGGAACCACTCTCTACGAGGGGTCACATGAAAGGAAGCCCCTGAATCTATCAGCCAACATTGAGTATACCTTGATGCTGTGAAGTATCAAGAGAAGAAGTTGCAAGTATAAAATCATCATCAGAATTAGTCTGCATGACATTAATCTCTTCAATCTTAACATTCAACTTACTAGGAACCACATATTCAGGAATTTGGATATTTTCATAAAGTTTGAAAATTCCTAATGTGATTAATATTTGGACATATAGTCAAATCTTATTTCCTTAACTTGAAGGTGAGATTTTCCCTAGATACTATGTAAGCAATCCCCCAAAGTCCCACTTGTTGAGAGTGGAAAAAGTTTGAATTTTTTACTGATTTTTGTTGTTTTTGAGGTCTGAATGATTGATTTTTGATGGATTTAGAGTGATGTATGGTTGTTAATGGAAGTTTTTGAGAGTGTTTTATATTATATTGATTATATTTTGGAAGATCATGATGATTCTTAGTGAAGATATGAAGCTCTGTGATGTTCTTATAGGTTTTGTTGAGATTCTGATTGGTTCTGTATACCTTCTATATAGCTTCTGTTTTGTTCTGATTTTCTTCTGTATAAAGCATGGATTGATGATGAAGGTTGAAATCTTTTGGAAGCCTATTGAATAGTTTTTTATAGTTTGGAATGGTTTTAGTATGAGTTATGAGGTTCTGATGACCTTCTATAACCCTCTGTAAACCTTCTGTAGAGCCTTTGTCTCTGCTCTGTAACTGTTCTGTATCTGTTCTGGTACTGTACTGTACTATTCTGTAGATCTTCTATAAGTGTTCTGTAGAATGTATGTGTGACTTTGGGAAAGTTTTCTAACTTTTGGAAAGTATGAATCTAAGTTCAAAAGAGCTAAAACAAATGGAAGAAACAGCTGATGAAGACTGAAGAGAAGACTGAAGTGACAGTGACAGTATTGAGCTATAAAGAGACACTGTAGTGGCTCTGGTGCCTCTTCATATCAGACATACCTCTTGGGAGGTGCATCCACGACCTAAGAAGGATTATTGAGAGTTATTATGAGAGCATTGTAGTGAGGATATGATGTACTATTGAGAGAGAGAGAGAGTCAGAGATAGTCAATTCTATCAAAACAGTGTAACTGTATATGAGAGATTGAGAGAGAAAACTATGAAGACATTGAAGATGAATACTATGTGATTGATTTCCATTTAAAGATGGTGTATTCTTTTATGTTCATTGTTCTATTGAAGTATTCTATGAAGTTCTTGAAGATTATGGTTGATTCTATTAAATCCGTGGGAGATATCTACTATGATGCTGCATGAAGATTTGTTGTTTTCTTTGTTGTGGTCATCAGAAGAATGAAATAAAAGCTTGTTGATGTTACAAGATAGATTTTCTTGCAGTAGAATCTCCTTTTCCTTGGCGTTCCTCTTGGGGCTCCATGTTTTTGGTGCGCAACAGCTGGGGAAACTTGCCATCAACAAGCATCAGAAGAGGCTGAAAATGAAGGAAATGGCATTGCCAAGAAGAGGAGAATTCAATAGATCCTTGCAAAGTTTCTTCTTCCACTGAAGAGTTGGAGATTCTTATTATCAAAGCCACTTTCCACAAGAAGTTCATCCCACAATGGCGGAAACATATTACCATCATGATGCATGCTCTATGTGGTGGATTGTTTCCTCTTCTTATTGAAGCAGCAAAAACTTACATCTTGGTGGCAAACTGTTTGGAAACAAACTGAAGAGCAGAAGCAAAGAGAATGACCATCCATGGAAGATTTGGCATTCATTGAGAAGTTTCCAGACGTCATCAAGTGGGAGATTGTGAAGAAGCTTCAAGAGTCGTGATCTGTGGAGGTTCACAAAAACAAGAAGGAAAAGAGTTGGAATTTGTTCGTGGATGCTCAACAGCAAGATACGTGGGATGCTTGGTGTACTGACAATCTTTTGTTTGTCCAATTAGCAACCCACTGGAAGTTGGTAGACATAGTGTTTTTCACAACATACACTATTGAAACCCTCAAAAGCTGGCATTATTATAATGGCACAACAACGATCCTAAGAAGAATGAGTTTTGATACTTTCAGAATGAAATATCTCCCCCTCTGTAGTGGTTTGAAAGCCGAATTCAGAGATGTTGAAAAGAAGGAAGTAGAAGAGATGTTGGCCAAATAATCCCCTAGAGACTGAAGCCCCTCTCTGATGCTATCCCGTTGAGTACAGACCAACTGGTTGGAGCCAACCCCCTGATGAATGACGCAATCAAGAGGCCAGCATTAGAACGAGTCCAGAGGTACGTGAGAAGAGAGAAGGCAAAAATCAAAGCTGAGAAGGAGCTCGCAGTAGAAGCCTCATTTGACTCCCTAAAAGCACTCTTTACAAAAGTTCCCATGGCGACAATAAAGACCCTGGTCTTCATATAGCAGAATTTATGGTAGCATGTGTGGCTAACAATGTCAGAATCCCTGAGCATTGGTTGGCAATATTCCCCGCCACTTTCAAGGGTGCGACGTTTCAGTGGTATGAGAGACAAGTAGTAGAAACTTTTGGCACAATGGGATGACCGGAAGTTGGCCTTCCTCACTAAATTCAGGCATGAAGGTTTTGAAGAGTGGATGCAAGAGGAGTTCATGAACCTAAGTCAGTCCTATGGAGAAAGAGTATAAGCCTATGTCTCGCGAATGGAATCCATCCTGAAGAGATGAACTAACCATCTTTTGGACGAAGGCATCCAGAAAGGAGTGTTTCTCAGAGGCCTACAACCAGAAGCTCGTAAGTTCGTGGAATTGAGAAGACCAGTCAATTTACAAGCAGTGGAAGGTGCAAGATTGTATGACGAAGTTGAAGCAAGGTTGTCAATGACTCCAGGAAGAAGAGTCTTACCTCCTCTTATGCCAGGAATGGATACCCACCAAATGTAGTTCAAGGGATAGTTTCCTACCCCTATCCCCAAATGTAAACAGTTCCGCAATATAATGCACCTGATCCACTATGGTCACCACAGACGACAGTGCCTCAAATGATGGTTCAACCACAACAACAGTGGCCTCAAACAGTTCCTCCAATGGCGACTCAACAATAGTGGAACCCTACCAACTGGAATCAACAACCCCAAGTCTCAACATGAGCTCTGAATCAGAACCAGAACAGAGGACCTTCTGGATCGATCCAACCAGTGTATGCAGTAATTGCAGAAGCTTCCCAAAATCCTGCTACAAGTACTTCATGAGGTGAAAATCTGAAGGACTACTTATCCAACTCAGTTGAAAGTATCAAGAAAGAGCTTCTGGATGTGATTACAGAGTAGCTACAGACGCTGAAGGTGAATATCGCCCCAATATATCCACTCCTGTAGGGGCTGGAAGAGATGTGATGCGCTCTAATACATGGTGCGAAAAGTGTCATCAAGGGGGACATTTAGCCACTGAATGTACCTAAAAACCAACCATTCCTAGAGCCTTTTATTCCTATTGTTCGCGGAAGAACCACACAAAGGATATATGCTCTCTGAAAGAGATGCATGAACGAAGACAGAAGGATGAAAATGCAAGATTCAACTTGCTAGAATCCAAAATGACAACACAAGATATTGGACCAAAGCCTAGGGAATTTGGTCCTAATTTCAGTCCAAGGAGGTTTCCCTCTCAAAGTTACAGAGGACGACAGTCTGGCGATGGTCAGAGATTAGAGGTGGAATGTTATAGGTGTGGAGAAAAGGGACATATCTCCCCAAATTGTCCAAACCCTAGACAATCGGTGGATTACAAGCCCTTATGCAGCCGATGCAAAGGTGAAGGCCACACTGCAAAGGACTGTCCAAGCCCAGCCCCTGTAAAGGCCAATGGCATTGATAACCAACAGAAGGTACAAGAGCATGCCTCCAATTTGGTAGAGTTTGAAGTTGTTGCTCTCACGCGGCCAAGAAGAAGGAACCAGTTGTTCAGAATGAAAATAATTCTCTTGCCAAGACTGTGAAGTTCAGCCTGCCAACAGAGGAACAGAGCAGTACAAAACAGAACAATGAAGTACAGAGCACTATAGTGCCATAGAGAGTTACAGAGACAGTCCCAAAAATAGGACTAGAGGTCCAGGAGATAGGTGATATAGAAGCACCTCCAGAAATAGAAGAAGTTCCGATGCTGCAGTTACTAGAAGAAAAATGAAAGATGAAAATGGGCATAGCCCCATTCCCGAGTAGGCTGGAGAAGCCTGTGGATCCTATCAAAGATTATGACTTGGTAAAAGACCTAGACACTTTTAAACCAAACTTAATATTCTGACAATTTACTGATGTTATCTCCTAGTTTGCCGAAAGAAATTCAAAAGCATCTTGACAAGAAGACGTGGACTAAGGATCGCTCCTTCAACAGCGACCAAGACCAATAAGGCCGCGGAGCCTATAAAGGAAGTAGATGTGGCTAACGCCTTCCTAGATCCTCGAACCCCAGAGATTAGTGTGTGGATAGAAGGATGCTTTATTTCAGATGCATTGATTGATGGAGGCTCATCAGTAAACATAATGACAAATGTGACAATGAAAGACTTAGGGTTGCAAGGAATTCAACCTACACAGTGGCTTATTAGATTGGCGGACCAAAGCAGAATCAAACCGTTGGGCATCCTCCCATACGTAAAAACAACCCTTACAAGAAGAGACTATTGGCTAACATATTTGGTGGTCAAACCAAATTCTTATGGGACCTCATACCCTCTGCTGTTGGGAAGAACTTGGCTTTTTAAAGCAAGAGCCAGGACGGACTGGTTCAAAGAAACCCTAACCCTAGGCAGAGGACCCAACAAAGTGGTGTTAAAGTTGTATGGATCACAAAAAGGCAATGGATCCACATCCATTGAAGTCATAACTGACTCCTCCAATGAGGTAATAGATGGTACATCAAGAGATGAAGAGGCTGTTAAACAGATCTTTTCTAAGAAAATAGAGGCAATGTCCCTAACAATGGGCACTATAAGCCAACTACCAAGGGAAGTAAAATCCTTGTCAATGGGAGAATACCTCTTGCCTCAACTAGAATTAACTTTTGAAATCACCTCTCATAGTGAAATAGAAGCATGGATGTATTGTTCTCCTTGTTACATGACAGTCGCAGAGACAGAACAGATATAGAGCAGTAACAGATACAGAGACAAAGCAGAGGCAGAACAGAGACTGAGCAAAAATAGAGACAGAAGCAGAAACAGATGCAGAGGTAGAACATCTGTTCTTCTCCTACAGAGCCTCTACAGAAGCAAAGACAGAGCCTCCAAAGGAAGAGGATGAAAATGATGAGAAAGAAAATGAAGCAGGTTATAAAAGTGCAGGTGAAGAATTTCCTCTGATAGTGGATGATCTTGCTGATGTCCCTACAGAGACCTCAGAGGCCGAAGATCTCAAGGTGCTGGATGGAATGACCATGGTTCCATTTGGGTTGGCCAATGGACCACAAAGTATGCAGAATCTGTATAAGCAATGGATTAAAAGCATAAAAATTAAGTTCACCAATGGCTCTTGTCGCCCTGACCGTTCAATCCAGAGAAAAGATGATGATGATGCTCCCTGCCAATAGAAGCCAGAGCTATCAAAGCCTCGGCCTCCAGAAGATCCGTGTTATGTGACATTCCTGGACACATCCTCTGAATATGAATCCCTGAGTCCTAAAGAGATTACCACTCACACAGAAGCAAACAAAGCTCTGATACCCTTCCAACAACCTCAACAAACAAATGAGTCATTTGTTTAGAAGGAGGACACTAGTTCTAGTGGAACATCAGGCGAGGACACTACTCTCTTGAAAGAGTTAGACCTCTTTCCAGAAGCAATCCGTGGGACATTCATCTGCGAAGTGGAAGGTGAAAGGCAAGTAACGTTCTTGGATACTGACGGTACTGAACGTCACCTGAAAGTGGGTCTCAATCTTCCAAAAGAAGAACTAGTGGTCCTGCGAGACTTATTAAAGGAGAATTTAGATGTGTTTGCTTGGTCATATAAAGACTTAAAGGGTATTGATCCCACAGTATGTCAACATCACATTGACCTTACAGGCTTGATGCCAAGCCTGTAAGGTAAAGACAAAGGCGTATGAATCCTAATTATTTTGCTCTAGTGAAGGTTGAATTATTGAAACTTCTTGAAGTAGAGTTCATTTATCCCGTGGCTAATAGTGAATGGGTTTCGCCCATTGTGGTAGTACCCAAGAAGAATGGGAAACTTCGAATATGTTTGGACTTTCAAAAGCTCAATTCGAAGACAAAGAAGGATCATTTCCCTATCCCTTTTACAGACCAACTGTTGGACACAGTGGCAGGCTATGAGCTGTATTCCCTCTTAGATGGATTCAGCGGATATAACCAAGTCCAAATTGCAAAAGAGGACCAATCCAAAACAACCTTCACCATAGAATGGGGGATCTATGCCTATAGAGTGATGCCATTTGGGCTCTATAATGCTCCTACCACCTTCCAACGAGTAATGATGGCTACTTTTCAGAATCATCTTCATGATTTCATTGAGGTGTATCTTGATGACTTTTGTGTCTATAGCTTAATCCGTGAGCATTGGGGACACCTAGAGCAATGTTTTGACAGATGCCAAGAGTATGGGATTTCTCTCAACCCCGAAAAATGTGTCTTTGGCGTCTCCTCAGGAGTTCTCTTGGGCCATATTGTCTCGGCACAAGGGATTGTAACAGACCCGCCGGTGAAGATTGAGAATATTGTCGCTTTAACAGCACCAACAAACCTCAAGCAATTGAGAGGATTTCTTGGCCATGTGGGCTACTACATAAGATTTATTGCACATTTTGCAACCAAGGTAGCCCCTCTACACAAGCTCCTAAGGAAGATGCGGATTTTCTTTGGACTGATGATGCCTTTAATACCCTAAGACAGTGCCTAATCCAAGCACCCATTTTACAACCTCCTGATTGGACGAAGGAGTTCCATGTGCACACAGATGCATCAGTTGAAGGGCTAGGTGATATCCTATGTCAAAAGGGCCCCTCTAAATTAGATCAACCAATTTATTATGCAAGCCAGAAGGTCACTGATAGGGAACAGAACTACACAGTGACAGAGCTTGAATGCTTAGCAATGGTGTTTGCACTGGAGAAGTTTCGACACTATCTACTAACAATGCATTTTAAGTTCTACGTGGATCATGAAGCCCTGTCCTTCCTGATGAACAAAGCATATGTTAAAGGATGACTGATGAGATGGTTGCTCTTATTCCAGGAGTTCGATTTTGAAGTGGTCACTAAGCCTGGCCATTCCCATGTCCTATAGCCAATCATCTATCACGGATCCCTTAAACAGGGGAAGAGGAACAGGATGATCCAGACCTTCCTGATGCTTCCTTGTTTCTAATTGAAACAATTACTCCCTGGTATGCAGACATAGCCAACCTCCTGGCAACTCAACAGTATCCTCCTGGTATCTCAAGCCGTGAGAAGAAGAAGCTTCTGTTAGAATCAGCCCCCCACACCTTGCTAGGTGGTGCACTGTACAAGAGAGGCAAAGATGAAGTTTTGCAAAGATGTGTTGCAGGGGATGAAATCGGCATAGTATTGAAAGCATGCCATGATGAATCATGTGGTGGACACTTCGCAGGAGAAGCGACAGCTAGGAAGGCTCTGTTAGCAGGATACTGGTAGCCAACCCTCCATAAGGATGCATATGATTACTGCAAGAGATGTGATGCTTGTCAGCGAATGGAGAAACCCACCAAAACAAGTGTCATGCCACTGCAACCCATTCTTCCCCTAAAGCCGTTTGAGAAGTGGGGGATTGATTTTGTGGGTCCCATTGATCCATCTACCAGATGGAAGCAGAACAGATACATCCTAGTGTGTACGGATTATGTCACAAAGTGGTGTGAAACTAAAGCTCTAAAACGGGACGATGGTAGCAGCGTAGCCCTGTTCATGTATGAGAATATTGCCACCCATTTTGGCAGTCCCCTCGAGCTGGTAAGTGACCGAGGTACTCATTTCCTTAACAAAATCATGGAGGAGTTGACAGAGCTGTATAAGATCTGACATCGCAAGTCCACTCCCTATTACCCCAGTGCCAACGGCCAAGTTGAAGTCACCAATCGCATCCTTTGCTTGATTTTGACAAGAACGATTGCCGCACATTGTCGCGACTGGGACGATTGACTTACAGAGGCCATCTGGGCATATAGAACCTCTCATAAGGCAACTACAGGACAGACCCCTTTCCAGCTAGTGTATGGTACAGAAACCGTCTTCCCTGTTGAATTGGAATTGCCCTCTTTGTGAGTGGCAGTTAAAGAATGCTTGGGAGATGATGAGTCACTGAAATGCCGTCTCCTGCACTTGGAATGCTTGGATGAGATACAGCAGATGGCCCTACAGTGCATGGAAACTACTTAAGAGCGACACAAGGCCTATCATGACAGTTTCATCAAGCACAAGGAGTTCATAGAAGGTGATCTTGTCCTGGCCTATGATTCGAGATTTGGCAAGTTTCCTGGCAAGCTACAAAAATGGTGGATGGGCCCATATAAGGTACTTGTTGTCAATCCTAACGGCTTTGTTCAGGTGGTGCACACAGTTGATGCCTCTGATGATCCTTTCCTGATTAATAGCTATCGTCTGAAAAAGTACTTTCCTCCCTGGAGATCTTGACAATCACACTCGACCTACCCTTCCCCTTTTGGGCGTCGCACTGTTCTTCTCATCGTGCTTCTGATAGCCTTTATGATTTTCCTCATGAGGCAGTCTTGTTCTATTAGCCCCTCACAGATACCTCTCAACCTGACCTTGTTCTCTTCTCATCTAATCCAACAATGGTGGTGACGTTGGTCCTGACACATGGTATTTCTACCATTTTCTTTCTTAACGAAAAAAAAAGGAAAACAAAAAAAATAGAGAAAAAGAAGAAAAACAAAACAAAACAAACAAAATTGTTATGGGAGAAAAGGAAGAAATTCCATGTCATAATAGACCTCGTTTCAAGAAAATGTGGAAACACCCTTGGGTGGGAAGCTGACTGTGGAAAAGGTGGTAACACCCCGCAGTTCAGGATAGCTGACTCATCAGCAAACCCTTTTCAGCAAGAAATTTGAAGCCATCTCCCTTGGTGCGCTGTCTCTGCAATATCAGTCCGTCTGTCCTTCTTAACAGACGACTCTTTTTACAAGTCATTGAAGTATGAGATTTGTTGGCTGCCTCCCTAGGTACGCCTCGTCTTCAAGATCTTGATGACAACCACAGCCGACATGATATTCATCACCAACCCCTTGAGTGATGCGAGCTTTCATCCTAACAGGATGGGGATGTGAGTATGGGCTGCCCTCTGTATTTATCAGCGAGTGAGATAGAGGGTGGGATGAGTAACCAGTTTTTCCCTTCAAATCAAATGAGAGGTGAGATGTATGAACGGAGTGTTGTATGCACGGGGATGGGCCTCTCAATGCACAACGCACGATTTGTTCCTGTGCACTGCACCATAAGGCTCCCTAGCCTTCCTTTTTGCACTGTATGCTGGCACAAGGTGGGATGCACAGTTGCACCATAAAAAGCGCACAAGGCATACAATCTCTGCACACGTGACGATGAGGATTACATCAATGGGTCTCAGGAATGGGCTGCCCTCTGTATCTTTCAACAAAGCGTGAGATAGAGGGTGGGCTGAGTGTGACTAGTGTTTCTTCAATCAATTATTGAGAGGTGAGGATTGAGGGACATTACAACCATTGGAGTCAGGTACATTTCTATTTCCCTCTACACCCACAGGCTGAGTCTCTCCCATCAACACGGGACATGTCACTCTGTTCTGTATAGTGTACTACAAGGCTCCCTGGCCTTTCTCCTTGCACCTATGCCATACGGCTTGGATGCACTGATGCACCTCAACTGTCCACCCTGGCATACTCCCTCTGCACCATTCCTTTGTCGATTCCTAAACTAGGTGTGAGCTCTGGGTTTTCATCATTATTTCCTTGAGTGATGTTAGTAATGGGGCGAGTGACTGCTCTTTCATTCCATTTGAGTGCTCGTGAGTTGCGTGCAATATCCCTCGTCATCGATGAATTTCCTGCGACACTTTCAACCAGCTACCTCCTTGGGTGCTGCTATGTGGTCCTTGCCATGAAGGACGTGTGATGTGAAGACACCTTGGTACCTCTTGCAGGCTGACAACGATACAAGATGTAACCTCGATCATCGACATTCCTCCTCGGCAATATGGGCCAAGTTTTTCTAGCCCCACACCTTCTGTTTCTCAGTGATGGTCATGTCTTAAGTATGGGGACATTCGTGGTTGGTCTGATGTGTGGTACTAGGTCCTTGATGTTGGGTTTACACTTCCTACTAAGGTTTTAAGTGTGGGGACGCGTCCCTACGCGTCTATGCTACATACACCCATGCATATACCCTGCCAGGATCATGTATCTACACCATGACTTCATTTTACCCTGATGAGGTCCCTTCCCCACTCTTATGTTCTATTTCACCCTATCCCCGGGGTTATTCCTTGACCGTTTGCATTTATTCTTTGTTTTCATGCTCTTTCATGTGAACGCACCCTACGTTCACTGAGAATCACATCCAACCTTACAGCCTTGTTTGTCCTTTTGAACTGCCCATTTTTCCTTTTTACCAACCCCTATTCCGACAAACAATTCTTGAGTTATTATTTTTTGAAGCAATTCCCGTCAATTGGCCGATTTTCCATGTGAATGCATCTTTATTGCTTCGAAACCCTCATCTGATGTGTCAGTCTTGTCCTAACCATTCTCCTTGATATTTTTCATTTTTTCCCTGTGTCATTCCGATGCACGATTGGTCTGTTATTACTCTATGCGGGTTTTCGGGCCCTTTTCATGCCTATTTTTCACATTTTTCCATGTAAACAAGCCCTCTTTGCACTAGAATTCCAGTCTAACTTGACAACCGTGTCTTGCCAACCTTTCTCCCACTTTTTCCTTTTTACTCCCCCCTCTTTCGATTGCCGAATTTTTAGTTAATAATTTTTTCAAGTATTTCGGGTCCGTTTTTGGAATTTTTTTCATGTGAACACCCTGATTTTGCCCCGAAACCCATGTCGCATTTTTTGATCATCTTCCCCTCGTCTCCCAATACATTTTTCCATCTTACGGTTTTTCGATCCGACGTACAGTGTGGGTTTTATTAATTTTTCTTCCTTTTTGCCGTGTGGTCGTGTTTCTCGTGTCACGCGTGAATGCGTTTGTTTTTTATTTTATGCACCTCAAAACGCCCCCGTGACCTTGGTGCCTCGCGCGTCGCGTTCCTGCCTCGTCTGATTCCACCGATGCAAATTTTTTTACGCCTGCCCCGCGCGGGGGTGTGTTCCTTTTTCACACCCATACCCAATTTATTTTTCTTTTTAAAATTTAAAAAAAAAACAAAAAACAACACCAAAACCAAAAAAAAACACTCACATACACCATTACAACAAATCTTTTTTTTTAACAAAAAAAAACCAAAAAAACAACCATACACTCCTCAAAATACAACAATCCACATTAAATTTTCTTTTTTTTTTTAACAAAAACCAACAAATAAACAACAAAAACTTCAAAACAAAACAAAACAAAACTAATAATAATATTTATTTATTTATTAAAAAAACCACCACACACACATAACCAAACCCTAAAAACCAAACATAACATACAATAATCCTAAAATCACCTTTTTTTAAAAAAATAAAAACAAATATCCACTTAATTTATACTTTTTAATTTAAAATATAAAAAAACCATTTATTTACAAAAAAAAACAGTTTACTTGTTCCTTCCTCGTTTTCCGCCCCTCCCTTCGACGTCGCCTTCTACTCCTCATCTTCCACCTCCCCTGCTCCTCGTCTTCCGCCCCGCCCCTGCTCCTTCGCTCCTTCGCCCCTCCCCTCGTCCCTTCAACCTACCACCGCCCCTTGACCTCCTCCTATGCCCGGCTTCTCCTCCCTCCCCTCGCCCCTTCACCTCCTCCTCCACCTCCTCTCTTCCATCGCCGCCCGCCTCCTCTCCTTCTCCTGCCGCCGTCCCTGGGTAGTACCTACTAACCTACTCATTAACCTACATTACTAACCTAATCATTAACTTATAATACTTAACCTAATTAACTTAGGGCACTAACTTAACTTAATTAACTTAGGGCACTAACTTAACCTAATTGACTTCAATTACTAAGTTAACCTCGTTGACTTAAGTCACTAACTTAACCTAACTGCCTTACATTACTACCTTAACTTAATTGATTTACCTTACTAACTTCACCGTTACTCCTCTAACCTAATTACCTTCGGTTATTACCCTCACCACATTATCCTTCTTCTAACCATCTTTTTTCCCCGTGTTAACCCCCGTTTTTGCCCCTTCTCCCCTCTCCCTCCCCTCTTCCCACGCCATGCGAACCCTACGGTGTGCGTTGTCGAAGGGTTTTCGAAAGCCAAGTCTCGACCACTGAGGACTTTGAATAATTCCAGGATAGAAGATTCAACATGTGAATAATCTTAATGATCAATTTTCCACACAGCAACAAGTTCCAGACAGTTTTGTTTTATGGTTGTGAGTGTATTCCTTCAGATTTTATGACAGCATTACAATATGAATGGATTATGGCATCTACACATGGCACTTGTAAGCTTCGTAAAGCTGATTAATGCTAGACATCGCAAACTCCAACATACATGTGAATGTAGGAAATAATCAGCCTTCCACAAAGGATCATATTTGCATTCCAACAACTCTTCAAAAGATTTACGTAGTTTTGAGAATTTCAAACCCAATCTTCATGTCCAGAAGAACATTTATATTCAGTCCTTCAAATGTAATAAACATGACATCTCCTTACCCTTCTCTGCAGTCTCCTGTAGTAGAACTCCATTCAAGCAACTGTTATTGGCTGTTACTTTCAAGAGAGTCAGTGTGGCTGAATCAGCAAAGAAGATTATAAAAGTGGCAATTATCACAAGTTTACAGCTTTTTCTTTAGATCTATTGAGAATTTAGAGTCTTTAGACTGACACAGCAGCATTGGTCTGGCTCCAATAGCTGTACAATGCTGGCAAAAGTGCAAGCTCCACCATGACTTGAGTACTCTCAGATCAGCGCCACACAAAAATCAAAGAAATCACCTATTGAAGGTTGCTTGAAGGCTGAAGCCCAGGATGGTAAACACAGCCAAAAGGTTGTTTGTATTGAAAACCAAGTCTTCATCACCACTTCTTCGGACCTCAAATCATCAGCGTCAAGTATGGATTATCAACTTGACAAAGTCATGATTGTTTTTCTCATCTTCATGATCAACACACAAATAGTTACTCGACAGTAGATTAGCACAATTTTTGGGCAATTCAGTCGTGCAATACATCGACTAGTCTCCACCATAATATATCATAGAAATAAGCATTGAGTTTAGGAGCAAAAGCATGCCTTCTGACCACGACATGGCGCCTTCCAGGGATTCTCGACTCCCCATCTTCAAAATTAACACCACAAGGGCAATCAAAGTCCATGGCAACTAAGCTTTCTTGCACCTGCAAGTGCCTGTATCACCTATGCAACCTGGAGGTAAGTTTTCCCCTTCAACCAGAGGCATGCGCTTCAATTAGGGACGACTCCAGCGTTTCTGCAGGGTGCTTTGATGGCCGATCTGGTGATACAGAGTCTCGCCATGGATGGAAACGCAAGAAGGAAGAATTCGCAAGAAGATGACGATGATGACGGCCCAATCCTTCAACCTTTTGGTCTACTAGGGAATTCCCAAGATGTGGCAACGTCTTGTGATCGATTTCAGATTGTCAGGAAGAAATTTTACACTTCAGCACCTCCATCATCGCTCGTCGTCCAAGGCAGGGTAGTTCTAAAGCTTGAATCCAACCTTTGTCAAATCAATATGTCGACGTAGATCATAACTAGAATAATGACAATATATCTGCAGTAGGTCGGTTTCTCCTGAAATTCTTCGATCGCCGGTCAAGGAACACGTCCAAGATCAGCAGGAAGTTCATCCCCTTCCAGACCAGAAAATCGCACCTTCTCTTTCTCAGACCAGATGACAATTACCTCCTTTCTCATCGGCTTGATTACCTTCATGTTCATCTTGTTTGCTCTGCCCTTCAGCTACATTGACTCAGAGAACTTCTCTGCTGCCTCTCCGAATCCCCTTGCTCCTCAGCCCCTCGTCGCCATAGCGTTCCCGTTCAGAGCTCCCCTGATCTCCTTCCTTCACCAAAATAGGCTCCTTTTTCCTTAAAGCAAGGTTCCCCAATCCCGCTTTCCTCCATCGTCCATCCTCCTCTGTTTTCCCCACGTTCAAAACTTTCCCCCCTTTTCGGATTTCCCTCCAATCCATCCAGCATTGATCCTCTCTTTTTATCACTTTCCTATTTTCTGATTAAGCCCCATTCCAAGCTAAGGTTCTCCGAAAAAGCAAAAACAAAACAGCCCATAAAGCTCTCTACAGCCCGAAATATCCCCAACTCAGTGCAAAGCCCCAAAAAGCTGACTTTCACAAAGAAAAATATAAGTAATAACTCCAATGCTCCCAAACATCAGCCTCTGTGCTGTATGAGGTGTAACATAGTAGGCACTTCCCATGATGTCATTAAGTCTCTCCTCTGGCTTGACAAAAACCGATAGACCAAAAATCAATAGCCTTCACACCTTGCTAGTGGTAGAAGGATACTATGTTCAAAATTTGCACCACAATAACCTTTGCATCCTCCTCAGAGTATCTTTCGCCCGTGAGAGAATGCGATCCAACAACTCTCCATCTTCGGCATAGAATGAAAGAGCAAACATAACAACTAAATATGTACAAAGTAACAAATCTCATGCACAACTTTTGGGTGGTTTACACACCTCAAATGCGCAGCAATACGACAGCGTGCGTGTCCGGGTGTGGTTAGTGAGCGGTCGCGCGCAAGGAAGCGCTTCCGATTCGTCTGTGCGGTGCAGTGTTATAGTCAGTCGTTCACACGCAGTCATCCTCCGTTGTTCACACCCAGCGCGGATACTGCCTTTTAATTTCCACACCCACAAAATACATAAAAACACATAAAAATAAACATAAAACACCTAAAAAACTTTAAAAATTTATTAACATTCATTTAAAATCCAAAAAAATTGCAAAAAAAATCCTAAAAATTTTCCAACATTGCTAAAATCATTTGAAATATTTTCAAAAGTGGGAATTCAAGAAAATAATTTGCAAAAAAAATCAAATTTTCCAAATTCTTTCTAAAATACATGTAAAATGAGTAAATTTCATTAAAATTTGGTAAAAAAATCAGAAATATTTCCAAAAAAATTTCAAAAAAACTCACAAACCCCCTTGCCTCTTTTGCCAATAATTTCTCAAATGAAAATTCTTCCATAAATGGACAAAGTATTATTTGAAGCCAAAACCCCTAACTTTAATACTTCACCTCATGAAAATTCATTTTAAATTCCAAAAATCAGTTGAAAAATCATGAATAAATTACAATACATTATTGACACTTGTTGGATTGCTAAAATTCCACCCTTACACTTCACAACATGTTCATGTGTCCTATATCTCGTTTTAATCATTAAAAATAATTATTTTTAAAAAAATAAAACAAAAAAGAGAAGAAAAAAAGCCCACATCATATACACAACTAAAATATAGCTTTTTAATATATATATATATATATATATATATATATATATATATATATATATATATATATATATATATATATATATATATAAAATCAAAAAAATAAATTTAAAAAATCAAAATAAAACAAAAACACTAAGATGCTTTATTTTTTCCAATCAGTCGTGTTTGTTTTTTTTATTGGATTCCTTACATTTGGGGACTACTCCGTGTGCCTTCAGTCTATTGCATACACACCCCTACCAGGTATTTATTTTTTGAGCTTTATTTATTTTCATTCTCCCTTAACCACAATTAATTGCTAAAACAAACTTTCTTCACCCACTTTTTCACGCGCATTCGCGCTAAACACACAGTTTCTAATAATTAAAAAAATCAACCAGTCGTTCACTTCGCACGTGCTACGTGCACTTTAGAGGCACCTTAATTTTTAATAAAAATGAACCATCCGTCACAAAAAAGCACGCGCTGGCAAAAAAGTGCTCCACATCACTAATAATTTTTAATTAATGAATTTGCATTTAAAGACCCCAGTTTGGGAATCGCAGTCCGAGTTTCATTTAAGTACCGCTTCACCCTAATAAATTGTAATTAATTTTTTAAGAAAGAACCGTCGTTTTCTTATTAAGATTTATAACCTAATAAAATATCACCCATTGTTAATAATTTCTTAAAGTGAATCCTTCATTAAAACCATTTTCCCTCACTATAGTTTTTCCTCCTTTTTTAATAAGCATGCTTCGTGGGATGGGCGCGTAAAGTCCTCTTAGCTGAAATTGTTTATCAAAGTTATGGTCAGGTCCTGATTAGGTTTTTATGGTATTATGGTTTGCTTATGTGCTATGATTACGGGTGCGGTTTGCAATTTTTCTTTCTTTCTTGCCTGATACGGGGTCTTGGGTGCCTGCTTGTTGCATCACATGAAGTTTTTGGTCGCATAAGTGTAGAGGTCATGCCGAATTTTTTCTAGGATGTGGGTTGTTTGGGGTGGTAAATTGGTTAGTTACGTCTATGTGTGTACTTCTTTTTATTGATTTCTTTTTTATAGCTATTTTGGTTGTTTTGCAGGCATTCTTTGTGATTGTCTGTGTTTGTGGTATGTGTGTTTTCCATCTGAATGGCGCCTCATCTCCTCCTCCTATCCAGTATGTCTCGTTGATCAGTAGGGATTATTCTTCCCTATTGGCTTTTGAGCCTATAGCGAAAGCAAGACTTGCGACTTTCGTGGCTGCTTCATTCCCATTGATTCCAAATGATCCATCTCTGTGTGATGAGTTTCTTGCATCATACAGTAAGAAGTCAGGCCTGGTTCATGGTGCTTCCATGGTATTGACACCCGGAGGGTTAGGGAAGGCTTTGTCTCTTCCCTACAAAGGAGAGCCCTTTGTTATAGCTAGACAATTATTCTCCAACGATGAGATTTGCAAGCTGTTACAGAAGCAGACCAAAGATATTCTAGATGTCAAGAAAGTGATAAACACTTTAGGAGTATCTTTTTCCATGATCACTGATCCTCTTTGGAAGTTAGTCTGCCAATTCCTCCAAGACCGGTTTATGCCTGCCAAAACACCATCCCATTATTTGTCCAAAGAACTCTTCATAGCTTCCAATATGGTGTTAAAAGGGGTGGCCATTGATTGGAGTACTTGCCTGCTTACAAAGATGGACCAACATTTTGTCAAAGTGACTAGAGGGAATGTCACAAATGTCACTTATGGTTCCTACTTATATGCTTTCTTGACATACTCAGGTCTTAAGAAGGGTGTGCTACCACCTCCTCCATCTGATCCAGTTCCTCCCCCTCCACCTTTAGAAGAGTCAGAACCTATTGACATAGGGGATCTTGATTCCCCTCCTCCATTAGTCATTCAACGGAAGCGCTTGAAGCGTGTGGTAGATAAAACTCCCTCAGTACTTCCTTCGGTCACAGTTCCTGCTACATCTGGCAGTGACCTTCCTGCCTACCTCACATGTAACAATTTATTCAGGGCACATAGAGAGGGTTCTTTGGAAATATCAGTCCCTTCACTGAACAGTTTAGTGTCAGGAGATGCTATTCCATTCCTTTGTAATGACATCCAGAGTTCGATTGAACTTTCAGTGACAGCTTGTGTTCAACAGATGTATGCTTCTTTCTATGAAGAATTGATGCAATCCAAAGACCAGCTGCATAAGGCAACCTCAGAGTTAGCCTCCACTAAAGACACACTTGTTGCAGATCTGTTTAAGCAGATGGAGCAGCAAACCCAAATGATTGAGACCCAGAGAGAAGAAATATCTTCTTTGAAGATTCAGTTAACAGAAGCTCAGTCAGAGGTCACTAGAGTCTCAGAGGAGAAAGAGAGGATGTCCAAAGAAGCTCAAGAGTTTCAGACTCTTTTAGATACAAAATTGTCAGCTTTACAGACTGCTCACAATACAGTGGAATCACAAGCTTCCCAGATTAAACAATTGCAAGACCAACTGGCACAGTCACAGTCCATTCCTCCAAGCCCCAATGTTCCTATTATTCCTTCTATCTCTAAGCAAGACTTGGTAGTTCTCCAATGAGAGGCCACATTGTGTCCATTGTTTCAAGATAAAGTGGAAAGATTGCAGTCCAGGATGGATTTGTTATGGTCTACATTTGAGCACTTTCAGGAGTATGTTCCTCCGGACCATTCTTTCTTTGTCCCACTATCAGTTGTTGCAGAAGTTGGCCTTTTATATGAAGCTTTCAACGATGGATCTCCCTCTTCCAGAGGATGGTTGGAGTGGGGCTTGGTCTCCTGATTTATTGACAGAAGTGGTCTGTATGGTTTTTGAAGATTCTGTGACGACGGATACCATGTTGCTGTCTTACATGTATCTACGAGGTGATCTGTTGATTTTTGATGGCCTGGTATGTGGGGGATGTGGTTTTGCAAGCTGCTTTGTATGTCAACTATTTGGAGTTACGGATAGATGACATGTTTCAGTGTTATTCTTCAAAAGTGGCTACTTGCCCTGACAATTCATGGCATTCCATGATTGATTCTGTGGTCTTGAATCAATGTCAGAATATAGCTTCTACTTATGTATAGAGCACTAACCAACTGAGGGTGGATCTCCTAGCTTATCTTTCCAAAAACCATCCATTTGATTCATCCTTTTTTTAATGCCTACCAGAGAAGATATGTCCTAAGTCCCTCTGTTCCTACCCTATTGTACTATCAACAAATGGCCCATCGCTATGATACTTATCTTTCCCTTTATCAAACCAATTCCGCAGCTGTCTTACCTCTTATTTTCCAACCTCAAGGTTTTCCTCAAATTCCTATATTTACCTATTGTTCTTTCATCGAAGATCGAGTCTTTTCCCCTTCTCCACCATGCCCTTCTCCATCTATCCATATACCTTCTACTTTTCATGTTTATCAATTGACACCTTTCCTAACTGATTCACTTAAATTTTTAGCCACTCCTTATTTATCTTATTCCTTCTTTTATGATTTTTCCTACCCATCTCTTCATCCTCTTTTACTTATTCCACTTCCATCTCTTGCCACTTCTATTTCTCAACCCCCTCAATTGGTTAGTGAGTACGATGGATTTGATCAGCAGATTCCAAGAAGAAGAGGATGGAGTTCGACTGATTCTCTCACAGGGCCACAGATTAACTGGCCATTAATTCTAGGGGACTGGACAACTGCTAGTCAAGCATACCAGAATTACCTTCATTTTGCTCACCAATATTCACAATCTCTAGATCCTTCAGTGAGATTAACAGCTCTTTTTGCTTGGTATCTAGCATACATGCATAGGCATTCCCAGAATGATCAAAAGGCCATTCCAAAGCTTTGTATGAATGTCAATGTGAAAATTGATTCCCAACATTTGGATATCCTATATTTTCATGCTCTATGTCTACCTAGCAGATACCTTGTTTTACTAGAAAGGATGTGCTACCTGCAGTTCTTTCAAAATCCTCCTAAGACATTTGTGGATGAGTCTTTCTCCATGGATCATTTTTGAAACCACCAATCCTTCAAAAGGGATCACCTTCATTGATGCCTTTGCAATGTATTTTAGATGATTCTTAATGATATATATATCTCTTTTTAGAGGTGTCATTCAGATGGTTGTGTTAATGTTGTGTGTGTGTTGTAATAATTGTATGTGATGAGTTCATGCTGATTGAGAATAATTTGTTCAAGAGGTCTTTTCAAACTATTGATGGTGATGATGGATGAAACGCCTATGGTGGAAAGCTGAAGAAGTACCTCTTATATCCTTTACAAATTTATTATGACTTTTAAATGATTATCCGATGAGTTAATAAACGAAGTTTTCCTTTAGTAGTTTTTTCTAGAAATACAGGTAATAAGTTGGGGTCGTGGTTTGGCGAGATTATTGAAGATCCTACGGAAGATAAAATTGAGCTCTTTAGTGAACTTATATTATTCTTTCCTTAGGTCATGAGGATGCTTCCTTTCTAAGTGTGGGGATATGTTGAGAGTGGAAAAAGATTGAATTTTTGACTGATTTTTGTTGTTTTTGATGTTTGAATGATTGATTTTTTATGGATTTAGAGTGATGTATGGTTGTTAATGGAAGTTTTTGAGAGTTTTTTGGATGATATTGATTATATTTTGGAAGATCATGATGATTCTTAGTGAAGATATGAAGCTCTGTGATGTTCTTATAGGTTCTGTTGAGGTTCTGATTGGTTCTGTATAGCTTCTGTTTTGTTATGATTTTCTTTTGTATGAAGCATGGATTGATGATTGATGAAGGTTGAAATCTTTTGGAAGCCTATTGAATAGTTTTTGATAGTTTGGAATGGTTTTAGTATGAGTTATGAGGTTCTGATGACCTTCTGTAACCCTCTGTAAACCTTCTGTAGAGCCTTTGTCTCTGCTCTGTCTCTGCTCTGTAACTATTCTGTATCTGTTCTGGTACTGTACTGTACTATTCTATAGGTCTTCTATAAGTATTCTGTAGAATGTATGTGTGACTTTAGGAAAGTTTTCTAACTTTTGGAAAGTATGAATCTAAGTTCAAAAGAGCTAAAACAAATGGAAGAAGCAGCTGTTAAAGACTGAAGAGAAGACTAAAGTGACAGTGACAGTAGTGAGCTATGAAGAGACATTGTAGTGGCTCTGGTGCCTCTTCATATCAGACATACCTCTTGGGAGGTGCATCCATGACCTAAGAAGGATTATTGAGAGTTATTATGAGAGTATTGTAGTGAGGATATGATGTATTATTGAGAGAGAGAGAGAGAGAGAGAGAGAGAGAGAGAGAGAGAGAGAGAGAGAGAGTCAGAGATAGTCAATTCTATCAAAACAGGTCAATTCTATCAAAACAGTGTAACTGTATATGAGAGATTGAGAGAGAAAACTATGAAGACATTGAAGATGAATACTATGTGATTGATTTCCATTCAAAGATGGTGTATTCTTTTATGTTCATTGTTCTATGAAGATGTTGAAGATTATGGTTGATTCTATTAAATCCGTGGGAGATATCTACTAAGATGCTGCATGAAGATTTGTTGTTTTCTTTGTTGTGGTCATCAAAAGAATGAAATAAAAGCTTGTTGATGTTACAAGATAGATTTTCTTGCAGTAGAATCCCCTTTTCCTTGGTGTTCCTCTTGGGGCTCCACCACTCTCAAATATGGGGTTAAGATTTAGACACTTAGTCAAATCTCTATTCCTTATTTGAAAGTGAAACTTGGGAGATTTCCAAATTCTCTAATATGATATTTAGGTACAATGCTACGATCATCATTTTTGTCATGTACTTTACCCTTGCCCTTTTCTTTGCACTGGTCCTCACACATTTTATGGCACTATGGTTGAATATGTCCTACTTTCCCACAGTAATGACAAGTCAATGAAGACTTACGGTCAAGGGACTTACTGCAAGACTATCCATGTGACTAAGAACAAGACTACTGAGAGTCTCTCCCATGGAAGTCATTATTGCTCCTACCATTATTTCCTCTAACTACCAAAGCATGAAAGGTGCAAGAAGCATCAACATTCTTTCTGTTAACCTCTTCATTCAAGACTGCACCCTCTATATCCTGTAACTTCAACCCATCAGTAAGAATGTTTACATACATAGAAATATGAAATGTATCCCATGATTCAAGCAGTGTAACTAAGAGGAAAAAAGGGGGGAGATTGCCCTTGAATTCAATCCCCTGCACGAAGATAAATGATTGAGAATAAAATGAAACTCATTTAAGTAGGCTAACATGGAAATGCCCTCCTTCATGTGAAGGTCCATGAGTTGCTTTAGCCAATACATTTGAGAAGTAGGGATCTACTTGTTGTCATAGACATTGCAAATCTTATCCCATAAGTCCCATGCAAACTGCCCATCAGAGACAACATTATAGAACATCTACTTAGAGAGGAACAATATGATGGTGGACTTATATAACTCATCTAATTCAGCCCAATCCTCTGCATCAATACATTTGGGCTTGACACCCTCATGTTTGAAAGGCTTATTCTACATTTTATGCACTAGAATTTTCCAAATTTTGGCCTTCCAATAGCTAGAGTTGGTGCCATCCAACTTGTCAATATTAAAGATAGACTATCATTGGAACCACCAACCATACTAAGACCAAGATGCATAGAAGGGAAAAATAGGTTTCTATAATAACTTGCAAATTAGTGCCAAAACCACTGCCAGGTCAAGCTAAAAACAAGGGGTATCAACCAAGTAATGAGCTATCCACAAACTCAATGCAAAGAACTATCAAATGGAGGTGACTATTTGCATAAATAGTGTAGTAAACTATAATTACAGCATGTTGAAAATGAAATATAACAGTAAGAGACCAATGCCAAAGAGGGGCAATCACTGAAATTACAACTGCTGGGAAATAGCTCCAATAGCAGTGAGTGAATATGTAACTAGCACCTAGAAACTGTCAAAGGATCAATGTGTTAAACTGAGATATATCCCATTAGCATAACCATCATGCATAGGGTAGGTCTCATGGGTAACAAAAGAGACAAACCAAAGGTACAATAGACTAAGCAATGTAACAAAAGCTCAATACATAACCAACCAAGATGCATACATCACTAGCAACATTGTAAGAGAGATAGGTGCTGATCCAAAAGCAATGTTAGATCAGCCCACTAAGCATCATCTGCATACATAAAGCATGACAAGAGCATGTCCATGTCACCAAGTCCCATGGTCTCATTATAAGACCTTTAAGCTCAACTGCATAACCAAATACTCAATGTAATATCCAAATGTCAAGTAGTGGCTCCCATTGGAACAAAAGTCGAATGCCAGATGAGGAAACAAAGTTCAAAACATCATGTGGAAGGCATCCATACATCCAAGATCCAAGTAGCATATATCCGAGAGCATCCAACCCAAGTAATTTGCAAAGCTCTTAGTGGAGCATCAAATGACCATACATAATAGTGAATGATAGCCAATGTCAAGATTTAAAGTTCCAATCTCACCTCAAAAGCAATATGGGAGCATAACCAAGCATGTAAGTTCAATGGTATATCCCCATGTAGCATCCAAAGTGCTCAAGAAGCATCAACAAGCAATAGGCCTGAAGTTTCTCTAACAAAATAGCATTCATCCTTACTTTGTAGTAGTAAAAATACCTTTGTAGAACTGAGTAAATGAGTGCTCAAATTAGTCCAATGCCATCTCACATCAATGCTATATCATCCCCCAAGTATTCGACATCAATACATATGTATATGGACATCCCGGGAAGCATGTACAAGCTCCAAAAAATGAAATAAAGCCTGCACAAACCTGTAAGCAGCATTTCTACTATTATATACAACAAGGAACTGAAGTTTATGAGCTTAAATCTCATGTCCAATGTGCAATCTCAATGCCAATGGTGCCCGAGATCATTCCCCATATGCCAAAGGCCACATAGGAGGTGGGAGAGGTGTCAAATCTAATAGAGGGAGGGCTATCTCAACAGGTACAAACACATGGATTGCTGATGGAGGGGCTACTTCAAATGCTAGCCTCAATAGGCCTTATGGCAATGCTCAATGGCCTCTAACAAGGCCCTAGATCAAGCTTCAAAAGAGCGAAGAAGCAAGGTAGAAGATAGGGCTCAATGCATACCTCAAGGTGAAAATCCATGGTTATCATTGAAACTGTGAACTGAAGGTATTCTCCACAAGTTGGGTTGAGCTCCTCAATGTCAGTGCAATGTCTATGATACCAATTGAAGGGAGTGAGCCCTGAAGTGGAAGTAAGAGCTATGGTGGAAGGAGCAAGAGCAAGACAGAGAGACACACACACAAGATGTGGGAACTCCAACAGTCCCAATATGTGACGGCAAGTCTTTCCTTTATTCAAATGTCACTAAAAGAATAAAGAATAAAGTGATAATGATGGGTGCCCACCACTTGTAGTGTATAGGTGTGTGGGTCACTAATACATGGTGTAGGTACTGCCAATGTAACTAATACACTGGCAGTTAGGCACATGCACCCTTACCACCAACAGTTCTTAGACCAAGACCTCTTACCATAAGAAAGTGTTTTGCTCACATAATTGGGGTGCCTCACACTTCCTACCATGAGTGTCTCAAGTTCTTTAAGCTTTTAGAGTTTGGATTGGATTAAAGACACTCACAATAGCTTGGGTTGCTTTCAAAATCACAATATCAATTTGACCCAATCTTCAAACAGAAGCTCTAGGATGCCTAAGCTAATTGAGCTAGTGTTGCACAATCTTACCTTTGAGAGGCCATCCCTATCTACCATCAAGCAAGAATCCTCAATGTAAGGGCTATTATTGTGGTAGCATAGCATTTCACTCACTTAAGGCATGAGCTCTATGAGTATTCATAATTTTCCAACAAACTCATTGCAAACCGAGGCACGCTTGACTGAATGTACACCACTAGAAGTATCGATAGCCAAGGGACAATTGGATCACGTAGTTCCTAGCAAGAGTCTTGGAGTCAGCAAACTCATTGGATCCACATCTATTGACAAAGAGGAAATTCCACTAGTCACAAGGACCGCCATCTTGCAACCGAAATTGTCAAAAAGAACTAATGTGTCTCAAGCAAGCCTTGTGTCTTGTTAGAGAGCCCTACTTGAAGTCATAATTTCTTGTGTAACCTTGCTAGGATCCCTGCAACTAATTCCATAGCACAAACTAGCTAAAAACCCTAGGTCACAATCACATCTCCAACGTAGCAGCTGATTACACCTCATCATCTAGGACTGTGTCTCATTGTCTTAACTAACCATAGTTGATCCTAGGGAGGTTGCACAACTATAAAGACTATGTGGTTGCAACCACAAAAAACCTAAGAGACCACACTCAAGTGAGGATAATAATGCACATCGAATTGAGAACAATCACCATAACATACATTACTAAAAATGTGTTTATTCATAATACAATGTTGATCAGAATAGTGGAAAGCCTGATTGAGCACGAGTTGCACTTAGGGCACTTGATCTATAACTCAATGTATTGGTTAATAAAATCAAATACAATCAAATATATGGTTGTGTACACACACTCATTTATTAAAACGAACTAGGAATATCACATATCTTGCAAGGGAAACCATTGCAATAAGCACACCAGAAATCAACAAGCAAACAAGGAAACAATTTGTGATTGCTTCAGATAAAATTGACAAAGAAACACAAGAGCCACACTTGCAAAACTATAGAAAACAAATTATGAACCACACCAAAATCAACAATAGATAAAGAGGGACTAGGGAACCACTAAGAACACCCAAGAAACACAAGCCAAATAAGAGAACTTCTAATAACTGGATTGGAAAGTAGATAGACCTACAAATAGGTTTGACAACTTAGGCAAAATGCAAGAGTCTAAAGAACACTGTGACACAAAAGAAGCCCACACATAATGACTAGAAATAGAGGCCATAGAACTTAAAAGGGTTGCACTAGCCATCGAGGGAAATTAAGCCACCATGTAGGAACACTTGCATACAATGTGTTTAAACCCATTCTAAACATCAAAAGATAAGTATGAAAATGAATAAACTCAACAGCCTTGACCTTGAATGCACTACAAGAAATATTGCACAAATGAGCTGTGATCCTGATGCATGAACCATATAGCACAACTAAAGTTTTGTTTTTTTTATTCTATTTATGGCAAGGTCAAACTTACTACAAAAAGAGAGTGTGTTATTGATGATCTTATTGATGAAGGAGCAAACTTCAATATTTTGACCTATACACATCATGGAATAAAATAGGCTAAGTAGAGCTTACGTCAACTAATGCAATCAGGGAAAAACCATCTCTTGTCCTAGGAAAATGCAAAATCCTCACAATTATTGAGATATTGCCCATCTTATTCCATGTACTCCCAAACTGTGAGGATGTGGGAAAGGAGATACTTCTTGGCAAACCTTTATTTTGTGGGGTCGATTATGTAGTGCAATGGACACATTGATACTCCCAAATGTGAGCATAATTATGACATTCAGAAAGGGTAATCTCATTGTCCTCAAGGGAAAAGCAAATAGCAAATCCTTGACTCAAAATAGATACCAACTAGTGAGAAAAGTAGGGAAAATACTTGAGGAGTTTCTTCAAGCACACAACAATGAAAGGAAACTTATCAGCACAACTATCCTTCAAACAAATAACCTAAGGACTAGGATAAAAGCAAACCTACAAAACTCATAGACAACTACAAAAAAGGCCCAAAACTCATAGGCAAAGATGTTGATGGAGAGCTCGGATGTAGGAATGGGTTCCATGATCCCTCCTACTCACTCAATGGTTCTATGTAGGAAATCATTAGTTGTGGCTACCCAAACCACCTACAATATCGTCTCTGTCACACCACACATAATTGCCTCCTCAACTAAAGAAAAACAAAACTAGCAAGAAAAGGAACACTTGAAGGAGGCAATGCCGATTGAGATTCCCCAAGAACAACCATTGACTTTCATAGTTAATATGCCTACTAAAGGAGAAATAGTTAAAAGGCTCATCTCTTCAAAAGAAAAGGCAACTAAGTCATCACAACCTAAAAATATTGCTTAACATGACCCAAGGAAGACCCACAACAAGATGAAAGAAAAAGAGATCGCTATGATGAGCAACCTGATGACACAATGCCAAACCAATTGAAGGCACAAAATCTCTTAAGTCCACACCTTCATTATCTAAAATAAAGAAAATAAAGCAAAAGAAACAAATGGTAGCAACAAGTAACTGCTCTACACAAGCCACAAAAATAGAGCTTAAGGAGAAAAACAGGAAGCAAATAGCCTTGTCACATAACTCATCTATAGATATTTCCATTCTTGCTTCTCCCAAAAATGCTAAACTAATGAATGCTTCTAGAGGTCCCAAGGATTCCAAGCAACATGTGCCTCCAAGTGTTGTAGAGGACAAGATGCAATCCACTAATAATGAAGTGCATGATGTCCAATCAAATATGGAAGCCGTCACAACCATTGGCTCTTATTACACTTGTCACATCTAACAAGGAATAAGACAAAGAAACCACAAACCCTCAAGATAAACATAAACGCCTAGAAAGCATAAGCAATCCTATACTTATTCAATCTTGCCCATCTTGCCGTGAACCTCCCACCATGCTAAAGACCAAAGCAATGATTAAAGCCCTAAAAGGAATGACAATGGAGCAAGCTCCCTTAGAAAATGGGAATACAACAAAGTGCCTTAGGGAATCAGATGCTAGGTTGAAGTTACTTGCATGCTCTATGCCCGTGCTAGTGGGCACATCACCTAAAGAACATGAAGAATACCTAGCATATCTACTAACATGGGAGGAGCAAGAACATATTGGTGAGTACTATGATGAGCTTCTAAACAATCTTAAGTGGCACGTCTAAGACCAAGAAACTAGACTCAAGTGAGATATAGGAATTGAAATAACAAGTTGAGGGACAAAGACAATTTGATAAATGTCGATTTAATAATTAAGCTTCAATGGGTGGCTAAACTCAAAGGCCAACTAATGGCTATCTCAAAGGAGCAATGAGCCACATGAAAATCTCAAAGACACTCAATGTATGTAGCCCCTACTTCCTTCTACATACTTGCTACTATCTGAGAGCGGATTTTAAAACCGCAATTCAAGTGCAAAAGGAGCCCAAGTCCCGTAAAAGAGGCATTTTTGGTGCAAAATGAAATGGTAATGGATCAAGGAGTTGGAGCTTTTCTAGATGCATTTCAACGCCAAGAATCCAACACAAGTGTTTGTTTGTCAATTGGAGTCCATTTGACCCCTCATTTATTGGCTGCAAGGTTTGGTGTTGTAAAGCAGCTACTACTGGATCCGAAAGCTGAAAAGCATGTGACGAAGGCCAGTATGATAGATTTCGATGCCCAAAAGCCGGCCATCCAATTAGATTGCAATTCTGAAGTCGTTTTTCCCTTCCTCCCATTCAAAAATTCCATTTTTTCAATTATCATGATTCTTTGCACCCTCTTGAGCATCAAATCCACCATTTTCTCACTCTCCATTGCTCCAATAAATGATGTTGTAATCAACAAGATTCAATTTCAATCTTTCTCTCTCCTCTTTGTTCCTTGTTCATATGGCTACGTATGAGAGAGGGAGGGCTGATTTGATGAATGAGGAATGGACAATGGTTGGAAAGCACAATGGCACAAAGATCGGGTAATTTGGATGTGTCAATGGTCAGAGAATATCATCAATAGCTCCATTTTCTCAAAATACGTGATGTACATATGTGAATTTTTAAGTAAGCGATCTTTATTTAATTTTTATGATCAATCTTAGCATATGATGGAAAGATGGTTGCAAATGATTGAAATATGTTTGTTGATGTCTACAATTTGAGAAATTCATTCATTTTCCTTCTTGTACATTAAAAATAATAAAATTACACAAGCCAAAACACAAGATTTAATGGAAAATGGGGTTCCTCTTGGGTCTTAGGGCTCAAATGAGGTTCGCATGGCATGAAAAGCTGGCCACTTTCTTATTTTGTCATGGGCACATCGGATCGTTCAACGGCATATTCATAGGACACCCCTTGCTATTTATGCAAGGGGGTAGCCAACAATTTGATGCATTTAGTGTATGGCCTGAGCAACCCATCCCCCTTGATCTAGTTTGGTGCTTTAGTATGGTTTGTTTGGAACCAAGGGTTTTTTTTTTTCAATAATAGAATGCTAAGTGGTATGCTTTATAGCTATAATTTTGTTAGACCAAGAGGGTCTTTGTTCTTATAGAGAGTTTTTGATTTCGGTGTGGGCTAAGAGAGCTGTTTATTTTATAATAAAATGGGTTATCTCATTAGGCTAAGAGGGCCATTTGTTTGTTTGGTGTGGGTGCAGTTAATGGTTTTTTATTTTGGTACTGTATTAAATAGATTTATTAGAGCACTTGAAGAGAGTCTCTTGCTACGCAAAAGCTTCTTGTGGCCAAGTACAAGTGATATCCTTCCTTTATGAGGTCTTTTCCTCTATGCTTTATGTGTATATGTATGTATGTGAAATTTTCTTTTGTTGGGGACTAGCATTCAAGGCATGAAGTCCCAAGGTTAGGTTAGGTGTAACTGGGCAGGTTTGAGCAGTTGTAGACATTGTTAAGTACTTTAAGAGTTGTTTTTGCGAGTAGTCTTAGTGACTCTATTTTGCTAGCTCGCTAGGCAACTATTTCTAGGAATCCCTAGGAGTTGTGAGGCAGATAGAAAAGCCTACCAAATAAAAGCAAACAAATAATGAATATATTTGGTATATATATATATATATATATATGGAGGTGTGTAAAAAGGGGTTCTAACTCCTAAAATGAGGAAAAAAAAGAAAGAAATTTTCCAAGAGCAGTTGATCATTGCCTTACGAAGGCCTAGTAAGTTCTTGGGGATGAGTCAACAGACCCGAGGCCGATGCCTTGTCTTATTAGGGGTGACATTTAGTTGGCAAAAGAAAATAAATAAGGATGATTGGAGAAAAATTAAGAGTGAGTGAGAAGAAAAAGATTTAGTACCACCTTGGGAGAGCTTGGTAGGTTTTTGAGTATCAAGACAGGACCTGAGGTTAATGCCATGTTCTCCTTGGGTCATAATATGTGACTTTTTATGGACTAGGCTATAGGAGTCCTTGCCTAGTAGGAGTTCCTAGTCCAATTGTCCTAGGTCAAGTAGGCAAGTCAGGCCACCACTTAGGATCACTCCTTTGATAGCTCTTTTTGGTTGGTTTATGTTGGAGCAGTTGGTTAGTGACTGCCTCCCGATCTCTATGAAATGATACATGGCCTATCCCTTATAGACTTCATGCTTTTATCTAGTTATGGGATAGAGTGAGAGCTATGTTTGTGCTCTATTGTGTATTTTGATTTGTAGTAACTTGATGCTCTCCCTATTTTATGTTTGTGTAGATCAGTTCATGGGTTCAACGGGCTAAGTCACCCTATCCTGTGGTTGCCAATGAGAGCAAATTTTAAAGCTGAAATTCAAGTGCAAAAAGAGCCCACAACCCGTAAAAGAGGCATTTTTGGTGAAAAATAAAACATAAATTTGTTGGAGGAAGGGAAAATTAGGCAGCTGACTAAATATAGAGCAGAAGAGGTCATGGACAATTAAACAATTGCTAGATTTTCCTCAGTAGAGTTTGTGTTGGTTGCATCTTGCTTCCTTAGTAGAGGGATCATTTATTTGGTATATTTTTGTCTCAAAAGGTGGAAATTCTTGTTTGAGGACCTATCTTGCTTGTCTAACCACCAATCCTTGAAGAATTTCTATAGACTCTTTGTATCTATTACCGCTTCCCTATGTAGATCTGCTTTAGCACTTAACAGAGTGTCTTGCAAATGTGTCTCCCTAGCATTGACATATGGGCTTCCAAACTTACCACCTTATAGTATGTTTTTCCCTCCTCTGTTTTCTTATTTTAGTTACCAATTCTCTGGCTTTTTTGTGGAAGTCCTAGACTCCTTTATTACTAGTGTCCCGCTTGTCCTGGCTACCATGGATAGGAAAGTATTTGTTCTAGATTTTTGCAATGCCATTCTAGGTGTGCTTAAATTGGAATAATGCAAGATGTATATGGAACCAATCGGCCCTAATTTGGGATGCTTGTGAACTAAGGGTGGTTAGAATAGATTGGTGGTCTAGTAGACCTATGGTTTGACATACTTTTTTGCTATAATCCACATAGGTCCCCACCAAGCCAATCAAGATGTAGCATCTATCTAACCAAGCTTTGCATAGGTTTGGGGATCTTTGGTTATTTTCCCATATGAATCTTGAATTAGGGACAATGTCTACTAACCCATGAAACCCTTTTAGAATGATCCATTCCTTATTTCTTGTCTAGCTATCACAATCCCCTTCCCTTCAAAGTGGCCTTCAATGGACTCCACCATGTTGAAGACTCTTGTCCATATGAGGGGGCATTGGATGCCTTTGAGCAACTACCACAGCCTTGACCTAGCTATAGCATATATGGAAGGTATCACTACTTTCTTCTCTCCTTTGAATACTAGTGCTACACACTTGTGTTCTTCATCTCTTACTATTTCCTAGATTACACTTATTAAACAATTTTGCACTCCTATTGTGGTTCCTCCACTTCCCCCCACATAATTGGAGTAGTGCCAGACATACTCTTTGGAGATTGATTGCATATTTTCTTCTAGGCTAGGTCCTTGTACTTTTATTTCTTGAAGGCATATAAGATTTGGATAAATAGCCTCTTAGTATAACCAATCATGGATTACCTTGTCTCTTAGGGGGTTTGTCAACCCTTAATGCTGTAGGATAACATTTTGTAGGGTAGGGCATTACTTCTTACTTTGTTTGTTGGCATTGCCTTTACTCTTAGGACCTTTTCCTATATTGATTTGATTGCATCACTTTGGTTTGTTTGTAGGGAGGGTTGAGGTGGACTAACAAGGACAACAACAAAACATAGAGCGATATTGGTAAGAACCACTGTGAGCAACAAGCCCACTACCAAAGATGTGAGTCATCATATTAGCTCCATGGTTTCCATGTGTTTGGGGGAGGGTTTTACCCCTCCCCCAAACAAGGGGGAGAGAGAGAAAGAGAGAGAGAAAGAAAGAAAGAAAGAAAGTTATATTAACGTCTTCTAAAGACCAAAACTGGCCTATGAGACAAACTGTGATACAACTGATGAGGTCCAGCTATCCAAAAATAAAAGTTTGAATGAAAAGCTAAAAACTAGAAACTGAAAATAGAGAGAGAGAGAGAGAGAGAGAGAGAGAGAGAGAGAGAGAGAGAGAGAGAGAGAGAGAGAGTGTGTGTGTGTGTGTGTGTGTGTGTGTGTGTGTGAGAGTGAGTGATGAGAGATACAAAATATGCTAACAAGAAGGAAAAGATAGATTACTTCATTTACATGCTCTTAGGGTTTGTGTACATCCATTTTATAGGCCTAAATGAGCCCCAACCTCATAACCCTAATCCCAATTGTTTTGGATGATGACTCATGGCCACTGCGCAAAGCCTTTGGCAGTAAGTCATGCCTTGTGCTTGTTCAGTGTAATCACTCTTATATTTGGTCTTGAGAAGCTACTTCATGCCAATCACCTTACAATGAATGGGTCTAGGCATAAGCTCCCATGTTCCATTCTATTCAATGGCCTCCAACTCTTGCTCCATAGCCTCCAATGGTTGGCAAACTACAAATCCTCCTTCATGGAGGTGGGCTCCCTATCCTACAAGGCACGAGTTATCTAACAATAATTAGTGCAAACAAGCTCAGTGGAGTGTGCTTGGTTCCTCCAAGATTGCCGTAGTCCATTATGCGACTGCCACTCCTCAGGGATCCCCTCAATCCCTACATTATGGAGTGTCTCATATGCCCAGCAAAGAGACCAGTACTCCCCTCATCACTCTCCATCTATTGAAGTCTCTAGAAGATCCACCAGTGTAAGTGTTATTGGGGAAACCAGTGGAGAGGCGATCGCATCATCCATAGAGGGATCCTCAAGTGGAAGAGGGTCCAAAGGCATGGTGGAAGGTGCCCAACTATCTCTTGGATTGCCAAGTACGAGGTGCTCCTCACCCCCTCTAAAGTTGGAACTTCTACCGTTCTACTATTGTACTATTGTACTATTCTATCGTTATACTCTTGTACTATTGTATTGTTGTACTACTATATTGTTCTATTGTTCTACTTTTTTTTTTTACTCTTATATTATTCTACTATTCTACTGTTACATTATTCTATTGGTCTACTACTTTACTATTTCACATTTGTGTTGTATTGTTCTACCGTTGTAATGTTCTACTGCTCTCTTGTTATATTATTGTACTATTCTATTGTTCTACTATTTTACTATTCTATTGTTCTACTAGTCTACTATTGTACTATTCTACCCCTTTACATTTGTATCATTCTGCTATAATATTGTATTGTTTTATTGTTCTACTATTGTACCGTTAAATTGTTATACTGTTGTATTGTTCTATTGTTTCACATTTATATACCGATCTAGAGTGCTTCCATTTGCTCCCCCCCAAACTGATCCCATCAAGAGTACAAAAAACATTGGAGGGTCAATTGATATATATGGGAGCTCATGCTAGACCACCAAGACCCACGGACCGCTTATTACTTCAAGCATTTCAAGCCAAGTGCAATGGCTACCTCTCACATAGCCATTGTGCTCTCACACCTACGAGTGTAGTGATCTTACCTCCATGCTCAATCGAGTTTCCTCCTCCCTCAAGCACTTTGGTAGCTCCACGATCCAAGGTGCAAGCCCAGTCCTCAAGCTCTAAGCTCCATGCTCCATTGATGCGGGTGAGACAAGAGAAGAGAAGAGAAGAAGAAGAAGAGAGGAGAAGATGGAGAGCTTCTCCACCACGGTCCCTCATCCTCACACACTCACTCCCTCGCACACTCTCTCTCAAGCACAAGCTCAAGCAAGCAAGAAGAAGAAGAAGAAGAGAAGAGGTGTGCTCAAGAATGTGTGTTATTGCTCCAGTATTCCTATCTTGATAGCCGCGGATTTGCTTTCCACCATGAGGTGTTCACTCTCGAAATGGGCTAGCTTATAGGCTAAATCTTTGATTCCATTTTTGTTAGAGCAATCTCCTCCTTGTCCTGTTTCCTTAGTCATTCTTTCTCCTCTTCAGGTGTTTTCCTGCACTCTTCTTTTAGTCTCTTTGATTCCTCCTCCACCCTTTGTAGCTTTTTGTTTCCCTTGGAGGTGGATCGAGTTCTTCTTATGGGGATTTTGAGAGTGATCTTTTCCTCTCCCCTTGGCTCGACAATTTTGAGCCTTGCTGCTCACTGATTGCCCTCTCGCTCTTGCTATTGAGATTGTTGGTCATTCTCATTTTCATTAGTAACTCTCTCCATGTTGTCATGTTGTTCCTTGTGGACTTCGTCTGCCCCCTGTTCTCTTGCTGAAAAGTGAGATGGTTGTCTTGCTAGGGTGGAAGAGAGATGCTCCTCACTCAGATCGGTGACGACTCCGAGGTCTTCTCTACTACTTCTCTTTCCGCCTCCCCCAGAGCTTCCTGAATGATGGTAGTTAACACTCCTCCAAAGCTTACAATTGAAGCCTTGGAGGTAGGTTGTTCCCTCTTGAACTCCACTATGGTAGCCAGAGACTCCTCTTCTGCCACCCTTGGTGTTGTGGCTAGTACCTTTTCCGATGCATGTATTGTCTTCCAGACATAGGCATTCCAATTTTCCTCATGTAAGGCATTGGTTGCAAGACTCTCTAGCAATGGTACACCTATTTTGTTCATGAGAGCATTATATCTCTAGCTTGAGAAAAGGATGTGGACCATTTTAAACTGCAGGCGAATGATGGGGTGCTTGATGGTCATCATGCTAATGTTCCTTCTTATGTCGAAAGTTCTTAGGAATTCTGTGCATTTGTCGTGGTCGAGATTTTTTGGCAAAACTTATCCACATATCTATGGAGATTGCATTGGTTGACTATTTATCTCACCCCACCTTCCTTGTTCACCAACTCTCTCAAATTGTTGACACTATGGTAGTTCAGTTGGCTATAGACTTATGTTTCAGTGGCCAATCAGTAATTGTTGTGCTCTTTCTCTGAGAGTGGAAGTTGGCATGCCATATTGAGTTCTTGTTATGAACCAATATCTTGCAATTAGCTCCTTAAGAGTACTTTTTGCAAAAAGGAAAAAAAAAATTAAGATCGAGCGCTATGGAATGGTGCAATTGTTTTAGTAGGGAATGCAAACTTTTTATACTTCAAGCATTCCACACATACCAAGCACAAATTCCATAAAAGATTTTCTTGGAGTACAAGTTTCCTTTCATCCCCCTTTTTTTTTGCTTTTGAATCTTTTTTTGCTTTTGAATTTTGGTTTGAAGTTTTGAAGCTCAAGTCATGTTTTCTTTTCCATCTTACCCCCTCCCCCTCGGGAATGATGAAAATCCCTTAGGATTGGAGGATGAAGGGTTAAGGGTATCTAAGCACATGCTTGATGTGCTCTACTTTGTCATGAGTCAATTGCAGAAGTTTGGGCTATACTCCAAGTGGGGGTGACAGTCCATGTCATGAGGTCTAATGTCTATGTGTGTAATGTAGGTTAGGACATTCGTGAGGAAGTCACCAAAGTTCATTGCAGTTCTTCTTTGATTAGGATTCAATCAAAATAGGGGTGGGCTATGACGTATTCCTCTAAAGGTCATTTGCATGTGATGGCTGACTCTGAACAAGGTAGGAACCACATAGATAGGGTCGTAATTAGTGGTTTTGATTGTGCATCTCTACTTGGCGTTGGTCATGATTTGGTAGCTCTCTTGTTCCCATTGGAGACATAGAGCATACCATTTTTATAGAAAGGAAGAGTCAGAGTCATTTAGCTTTTGTGAGGTCTTCTAGCTCCCGGCTTGTTGCAGAGACTTTGCTCCTATGATAGGATGTGATCAGTCATTGTGACCAAGCTTGCTCTCGAGAGATCTCACTATCCTCAATCAATTCTTCATCTACCTCAGGAATCTTGACAAACACTAACTCATAGCCTCCCAAGTGCATGACAAGGATTGTACTTCCATTGCTAATGTTTCGTCTCTCGAGGAGGCCTAAGTCCAGTTGTTCATAGTTCCTAGCTAGCATGGTGAATATGGCATCCAAGCATCTGATGCAACTAACTAAGTCATCCCCTGTATTCGTGGCTAGGTCCATGGCCAACATAGAGATAGATCTACACCTATAGGAGGGTCTAATGCCTATGAGAGGTTGGGGTTTGGTTGAGCTAGATAGCTCAACTATTGATGCTTATCTTCTAGGTTGTTCAATGGGGTGTCTGTCAGCCACTTGTGCGATGGATTGGCTTGCAGGACACCCACTGTTGCTTACTTCAGGGTTTTTGGATGTGTTTGTTATGTTCATGTTCCTAATGATTTGAGGAAGAAGATGGAACCAAAGGCTATAAAGTGCATCTTTCTTGGATACCTTGATGAGAAGAAGGGTTACAAATGCTATAATCTAGTGACTAAGGAAGTTTACATTAGCAGGGATGTCAGATTAAGTGAGTATGAATAATGATATTGTTGGAAGAGAGGGAGAGAGATAGAGTGGAGCAGAAGATGAGCCTCAACTCATATTTGTTCTTCTTCCATTATTCTTCTATCATACTCACTGAAAGAGACTTACACACATAGGTATGACTAACCAAGACTAACTATGGTTAAGTCACTGACTACACCGACTTATTAAATGTCACACATGGTGTACAGCTGTATCCAGCTAATGTCGATCACACATATAAAGATAGACTGATAGAAGAGTAACATGAGCTTGATATTCTAATACTCCCCCTCAAGCTCAAACCATTTGATAAACTCCAAGTAGCTATCTGAAGCATATAAACTTTTCTTTACCAAGAGACTTAGTAAATATATCTGCTACCTGGTCTTCAGTCTTCACATGAATCAAGTCAATTTGCCCTGTAAGAGCCATTTCTCTGATGAAATGGTAGTGAACCTCAATATGTTTGGACTTAGCATGGTAGACAGGATTGCTAGCCAACATAACATCACTGAGGTTATCACAAAGTAACCTCACTCTACTTTCCAACTGTATTCCCAAGTCTTTCAACAGTTTCATCAACCAAACTGCTTCACAAGCCGCTAAGGCAGCTCCTCTGTACTCAGCTTCTGTACTAGACAATGCAACATTAGGATGTTTCTTACTCTGCCAAAATTGATCATACTTCTACCCAATCCAAACGCATAACCACTGGTTGACCTCCTGTCATAGGCACAACCAACCCAATCAGCATCAGTAAACCCTGTCAAGTCAGGGGATTTTTTATATGCATAAAATAGCCCATAATATGTAGTATCCTTTACATATCTCATGATCCTCCTAACTGCATCTAAATGTGGTTTGCGAGGCTTCTGCATGTACTTACTAATAGCCCCACTACATAACATAAGTCAGGGCGGGTAATAGTCAAGTATATCAAGTTGCCCACTATCTATCGATACATGGTCACGTTCTTTATGTCATTCCTAACATCAATCTACAGCTTGACATTCTAATCAAGAGGTCTCTCCATAGGCTTGCATTTAGCCATACCATACTTCTGTAACATGTCATGAGCATACTGCTTCTATAGCAGCCATATACCTTGACGCGTAGAGACTACCTCAATCCCAAGAAAATACTTTAGCTCACCAAGGTCTTTGACTCTAAATTCAGTCTGTAAACATGATTTAATTTCAACAATGCCCTTTTCATCATCTCCAGTGATGATAAGATCATCTACATAAACCACTAGAAACACATATATGTGATCTATCTTCTTCTTAAACAGACTGTGATCTGCATCACCCAATCTAAATCCATGTTGCTATAAATGACTACTGATCCGAGCATTCCATGCTCTAGGTGTTTGTTTCAGCCCATATAAAGCCTTTTTCAGCTTACATACATGTGTAGGAAAGTCCGGGTGGACATAGCCTTCAGGCTGCTCCATATATACTTCCTCAACCAAATCACCATTTAAGAAAGCATTCTTGACATCCATTTGCCACAATTTTCAGCCTTTGCATGTTTCCAAAGCAATGACAATTCTGATTGTTGCCATTTTAGCCACCGGATTGAATATGAACCATCTAACTTGCACTTAACCTTGTACACCCATTTGCAACCAACGGGGACTTTGCCTTTGGGCAACTCAACCAATTTCCATGTCTCATTTTCAGCCAAGGCTGCATACTCCTCATCCATGGTAGCACACCAGTTTATCATCTGTAACTACATCATCATCAAACTTTGTAGGTTCTTTGTAACATGTCACACTAGCCATATATGCATAATGGCAAGCTGAATAACCAGTGTATGTAAACCTATTAACTGGTTTTTTGACTCTCTCAGATCTCTATAACTATGGCTCACTGTGAGCTTGCCTCTCATGAGGCGGTACATAACGACTCTACCTTGTTCCAAGTGTCATAATAGACGGAATGCCCAACTCACTATCCAATCTATCACTGTTGGATGACTCATATATTGCTGTAAGTGGACATGTCACATCTCCAAGCATCTTTTCTTTTCCCTTATCCAATCTCCCCCTCTCTGACATATTCGTGTCAGTGGACGTAGGAGTACGACTCTGATGTACTCACTATAGGTGTATTTTCAACATTACTAGTGTTGGTTGATCCATCAATAGCCATTGCAATAGAATTACCATACCATGATGCCAGCTCATCAAAAATAGCATCTTTGCTAATCAATATCTCATGTATAGACGGTACATAACACTTGTAAGCTTTCCGGTCTTATGCATAATCAAGGAACACACTCTTGACAACTTTAGGATCCAATTTCTTCCTCTTTTCATCAAGAACATGCACATATGCAATGCTGCCAAATACCTTCAAGTGTGAAATGTCAGACTTATGACCATACAACCTCTCGTATGGAGTTATATCATGAATCCCTGCTATAGGGATTCTATTCAGCACATAGATAGCAGTCACTACTGCTTCAACCCAATAACCATTTGGCAAACTCTTCTCATTCAGCATAGCTCTTGTCGATTCGATCAGTACCCTATTTTTCCTTTCTACTACACCATTTTGCTGTGGTGTATAGCTGCAAGTTAACTATCTTCTGATCCCATATTTAGTAAGGTACCTGTCAAGGTAATTAGAGACATATTCTCCACCTCCATTTGATCTAAGACATGAAATTTTACAGCTCAACTCATTTTCAGCATGCTTCTTGAAGTCCTTGAATGCATCAAACATATCATCCTTAGGTTTCAGTATGTAAAGCCAAGTGTACATGTGCTGAAATCATCAATGAAAGATATATAGTAACGAGCACCACCAAACGAAGCATTATGAGACAGACCCTATACATCTGAATGTACCAACTGCAAGGGTTGTGAGCTATTCTGTACATGTCTCATAAATGGAAGCTGTGTCTGCTTTCCAAACTGACATGCATCACATACATGTCCAAAGTCATGATACTTGAACTTAGGTAGTCCAATGACAATCTCCTTATATTGCATAGATTTCAGCTTTTGTACATTCACATGGCCAATCCTCTTATCCTATATCTCAACATTCTGTATAGCACCACCATCATGTGCAAACATGGTTGCTTTCAATTCTGAAATTGACGCATCAAGAGTAAACATTCTACCATTTCTTCGGCCTCTAGCAATCAATTTGTAGCCATTACCATATTCTTCAACAAAGCATCCATCTCTATTAAATCTCATCTGCAGATTCTATTCTTCCATCTATCCAACTGATAAAATATTCATGGTTATTGTAGTAGTACATCATACAGGCTCTTTTTCTTGCCATCAGGCATCAACAAAGGTACAACTCCTTTATGCTGAATAGTATGTTGGGTGTCATCCCTAGTACAAACATGTCCATGCAAACCTGGAACCATCTCATCAAACCATTCTCCATGGGGTATCATATGATTTGAAGCCCTTGAATCAATGTACCATCTCTCATCTATGTTCTGTCTAGATACCTTCTTAGACACATGCTACATGGCAAACAACCTATCACCTTGATCATCAGGAACTCCAGTAGATGAAGCATAATTTCCATGTTGTCTACCCTTGGCTTTCATGTCAATCTGCTTCTTATGACAATCTTTGGCTATATGCCCATATCTACCGCAATCATGACAGTCCTTGTCCCTATTGGACTGATCATTTGAGTGCCAAGATCCTCCTGTGCCTCTAGGGAATCTCCCCCTACCTTGAAAACCACCAAATCCACGCTGGCCCTATGTATTCGTGCCATGTCATGCATTCTACTATTGCTATCCATAAGCGTTTCAAGTGTCTCCTCGACCTCAAAAAGAGCCACGGCCTCTATGGCCTCTACCACATTGGCTAGAGTAAAGAACAGTGTCTCTGCTTTGAGACATACTTGAACATGTATTCAGCCCAAGCTTAACTTCCTCATGCAGCAACAAAGCAATTAGCTCATCCCAATCAGGGGATTCAGCTCTCACAGAAATAGACATATCAAATGCTTTATACTCTTTGCTAAGTCCATTCAATGTCACTGCAATCATATCATCCTAAGACACTGAAGATCCAACAGTAGCAAGTTGGTCCACTATGTTCTTGATCTCTGTAGTGTAGGCATGAATACTTCTGCCATTCCTACACATGTTATTGAACTATTGCTTCAGCTGATTCTTTCTTGCATGTGTTACATTTCCATAATTCTTCATGAGTATGTCCCATGCATCCTTTGGGGAACTGCATCCAATAATCTATATAACCATAGCATCTGATATACATAAGGAAAACCAATGTAACATCTTGCATGCTCTCTCAGTCCATAGCTTATGAGCCCTTTTCTGATCATTTGTCGTATTCCTTTTAGGCATTTCAGGTTCAGTCTCATCACCTGTACATAAGTCCCAATAACCTCTGCCAACCAAAAATTTCTTCATACGGAACTTCCAAAAAGCAAATTTTTTGTTGTCCAGCTTTTCACCCATAATTTGAGTGATATTGTTAGTGCCTTGAGTATTTTCCATAGTTGCAGCTTAGGTATTCAATGATGTATACAACCTATAAGTATCTAACTCCTTTTTCTACAGTTCAGGACTAGTTTCTTGCTATTCATGATAGTTTCTTGCAATTTAGGACAGTTTCTTGCAATTCAGGACAGTTTCATGTAGATCAGGATAGTTTCCTGTAATAATTTTCTGCACCAAAGAAACAAGGTATTTTAGCCCTTTACAACCTCAGAAACATCCACAAGCATGTGGGATAACCCCTAGGTATTTTAGTCAATACATAGACTCTGCAAGTATTGTATCTTTGTCTCATGTATTCATACTACACTGAAGAGAATATGCAATCTAAAACCTGCAGTGTGACATTCAGGCACCTTCCTGACATTCAGGAAATCAACTCCTTTGAGATCTTGAGTGATAATGATGTTATTTTCTTCAGGAATGTAGAGAGGCAATGTCATACACTGCATTTATTGTAAATGACTAGCCAAGTAGATGTCAATGCATTTGTTTCATCTCCAATTTTCAACCCTCAGTTGCATCCAATGCTCTCTTTATTCTTCTGAGCATTCAATATACATATGCTAGATCATACAAATGACAAGAGCTCCAAAATGACACGTAATGCTTCAGTAAGAGATAATGCTTATTGCTTACATTCAGTGATAGTTTCCAGCCATTAAAATTTTCCAAATCTGAAAAATTTTTAGCTTAAAATCCCAGCTCCAATGCATTACATTAAGTCCATATGACTTCCCAGCATATACCTATGCTTCAATGGTACTCCTGAACAAGTTTGAGAGCTCCAAGCTCATGTCAGATGTGCATACATGCTGTAGGTTAACTGTATATAGCATACCACTGTTATTTCATATCTGTAATCAGTTCTTCAAGCTCCCAAATGAGCTCTCAGTCAAGCAATGATGCTTTTAGGACTTCATATGCCTTCCAAAGGGTTCACCAGTGCCTTGGAACCACCTGTTGCTTACTACAGCCAGTCTACACAGGTCTGTGCTGAATATCTCAAAATCTGTGAGGAATTTGAAAAAACTTTCTTCTGCAAAGTTGTAGAGAACGTCAAAACAATCAAGAATCGAGGGCCATTTCTCCAAAATCCATTTTTGTAGCAAGATACAGCTTCTGCAAAAAAACAGGCTGCAAGCATAGTCTCCTTTGATGACGTTTTCTTCAGATATGATGTCTTGATGTCAAATGGCCACTGCCAAGCCTTCAGGCTTCAGGTGTTCAGGCTCTAATACCAGGTTGGAAGAGAGGGAGAGAGATGGAGTGGAGCAGAAGATGAGCCTCGGCTCATTATTGTTCTTCTTCCATTATTATTCTATCATACTCACTGAAAGAGACTTATACACATAGGCATGACTAACCAAGACTAACAGTGGTTAAGTCACTGACTACACTAACTTATTGAATGCCACACACATGTATAGCTGTATTCAGCTAATGTTGGTCACACACATAAAGATAGATTGACTGAAGAGTAACAGAGCTTGATATTCTAACATATACAAGCCCAAGATTGCAGAGGATTTGGATTCCTATGAGAGTAGTGATGATGATGCTCATGGGAAGAAAATTTCAGCAAATGATAAGCTTGGAAATCAACACTTAGAAGATATGTCTGGACCTCAAGATAATGCAAAAAGTAGTGGCAACTATAGTCCATGGAGTGGCAGGTTGAGGAGTTCACAAAAGAGTGAGGAATTTGCAAAAGGAAAAAGGCATATGGCTAAAAGTTCAAAGGATGAATCCATCGATAATGAGTATGGCATTCCTCATGTAAAAACACCAGGTACTAGAAGTGGAGGAAAATATGTGCCACCACATGCAAGAGTAGTTGAGACACCGAGTAGTGCACCTCATTTGAGGAGATCGGAAAGGGTCAGATATCCTGTTGATAGATTGACATATAATAGGTTCATGAAGATGCATTATGCTTATACGGTTTCTTATGTCTGGCATGTGGAACCTACTTGCTTTGAGGAAGTGTTGGAAAGCAAAGAATGGAGACAAGCTATGAATGAGGAGATCAATTGGTTGCAAATGGGTGTACAAAGTCAGGTGCAAATTGTATGGTTCTCTTGAAAGGTATAAAGCAAGGCTGGTTGAAAAGGGTTATGCACAAACATATGGATTAGATTATGAGAAGACATTTAGTCTAGTGGCAAAGATAACTATAGTGAGATTAGTGATTGCTTTGGCTTCTAGATATGGCTGGAAATTATATCAAATGGATGTGAAAAATGCATTCTTGAATGGGAATTTAGAAGAGGTAGTGTACATGGATCAGTTTGAAGGGTATGTGAATCCTAAATACCCACATTATGTATGCAAGTTGAACAAGGCATTGTATGGACTGAAGCAAGTACCAAGAGCTTGGTGTGAGAGGATTAGCAGATTGTGCAACATGGGATTTCAGTAGAGTATGGTTGATTACTCACTCTATGTGAGACATACAAAGGATGGAATGGTTGTGGTTGTCATCTATGTTGATGACCTCATTATTACATGTACATTTGAGAGGGAGATTGCTGAGGTTATGCATGATCTTCATAAAGAAATTGACATAAAGGAACTTGGTTTGTTGAGATTCTTTTTGGGCATTGAGGTCATTGATACACCTCATGGTATTTGGTTGGTACAAAGACATTATTCTTTGGAGATGTTAGATAAGTATGGCAAGACAAGATGTAAGCTAGTGGATACTCCCTTGGATCAAAACATCAAAATGATTTATGATGGGCAATATGTGGAAGATGTGACTATGTTTAGAAAGATGGTTGGTAGTCTTATCTACTTAACCATTACAAGGCCTGATTTGAGTTATGTAGTTAGTTTAATTAGCCAATTTATGCAAATACCATGTAAATCACATTTAGATGGAGTGAGGAGAGTTCTAAGGTATGTGAAAAAGACAGTTGGATTTGGCTCATTCTATGAGAAGGGAATAAAGCCTGCCTTGTTTGGGTATACTGATGCAGATTGGGCAAGTAATCTTATGGATAGGAGATCCACCAATGGGTATGCATTTTCATTTGGATCAGCCATGGTAAGTTGGAGCAGCAAAAAGCAACCTAAGATTGCTTTATCAAGTATAGAAGCTGAGTATCGAGGTATTGCTTTGGCAGCATGTGAGCAGACATGGTTGAGATTGGTTTTAGGTGACATGGGGATTGAAATTGATGGTGGAGTCATCATATATTGTAACAACATTATCAGCATCATGTTAGCAAAGAACCTAATCTACCATGCCAGGACAAAACACATAGAAGTGCACTATCACTTCATTAGAGTGAAGGTCATTGATGAAGAGGTTGACTTGGTCCATGTCAAAACAAATGACCAAGTTGCTGATATCTTTACCAAAGCATTAGGTAAAGATAAGTTTGAGTATTTCAAGAGTGCACTTGGAGTATTACCTTTGCAAGCTCATTCTGAGCTTGAAGGGGAGTGTTGAGAAATAAGGCATAGCCTAAGCCTTATCCTATGGTTGTATTAAGTGTGTGAGAGGCTGTGTAAAGTGTCCTAAAGGTCAAAGTGTCTATCTCTGTGTGAGAGACTTGAAAAAGTAGATGGTAGAGAAGATAGAATGAGAAGAATGAAGAAGAATAGAATAAAGAAATCTTAAGCTTCCATATCCATGTCTCAACCACCTTCTGTTGTGTATCCCCATTGAATCTCTCATCTATTCTCACATTACACAATAAGGCATGGGATAACTAGGAGAGCAAGCTTGTTATTGGGGGTAAAGATGCCTATGCCTATGCCTATGACACCTTATATTTACCACACACACCGTGATCGCACACCTCTACACTGTAGGTGGCGGCTGCCCATCATTATCACTTTATTCTTTATTATTTCAATGACTATTAAATAAGGGAAGGCCGGGTCACATATTATGACTATTGGAGTTTCCACATCTTGTGTGTGTCGCTCTCACTTTCTCTCTTACTCCTTCTGCCATAGCTCTTACTTCGCCCTTACTTCTACTTATGTGCTTCCACTCGGGCTCTACCTTTCAACTAGTATAAGAGCATGCATTTGAGGAGCTTCTTCACCCTTTGCCTCAACTTTGATTCAAAGCTTTAGCTCAAGGCTTCATGGCATCCATTGTTTCTTCCTCTCGATGTATGCGTTGAGTCATCCCTTCTTGTTCCTGCTCTCAGCTTGTCGAGGAGCTTCCAAAGGCTTAGTTGAACCTTGTTGAGTGCTTATTGAGCTAAGTAGCCATTCCATCCATTTTGACTAGATATAGAGCATGCTACAAAAGTCATGGATAGCTATGGTAGCTCGATCACGCTTTCATATTTTGGCCATAGCTTTTGCATGCGATGTTGGATTCAGGTGTTCTATTACTAGAAACAAATAGAATAATGAGAGCTATACATCAAGCATTTGATTTGTTTATACTCTATTGATGCCTGTGGAGAATGTTTGCAATGCTAAGATGATGCATTGATGCTTCAAAAAGGCGTTTGGACTGATTAGAGCTTGATTAGCTTAGACATGGAAGTGTTTGTTACTGTAATCATAGTTTGGGTAGCAAATATACAATAGTGAGCTTCATGCTTTGAATACCTATTGGACCTACATGGTATTTTGGGTACACTACATGTCTACCATGATGTCCAACATTGATGTATGAGCATGGATATCATTATGACATGCTTTGGCACTTGGATTTGAGCTAGATTTGATGTACCTGGGCTTTGATCACTTGCTTTGAGCTTTTATGCTCACTCGCTTATGAGTATTGAAGGTTCGTTGGACACTTACGCTCTTGAATTTTTGTGATGCGATTGGGCTTCTTGGATGCTTTGATATATATGTCTTGCACTTTTCTTACTCACTTTCCATTTTAGACTCGCTTTGAGTGGGAGATGCTTATACTTACTTGGCAGAGCTTGGTTCTTTGAGATAATGGGACTTAGTTCTGTATGCTTTGGACATTGGCACTTATCTTTGCCAATACTTCGTCAATTATGTATATGCTCATGGGATGTATGGTTTACTCACACTTTGAGTTCATGGTAGTCTTTGGTACTACTTGTTGATGCTTAGTCATTGCTAGTTGCATTCTTTGTATCCCAGTGCTACTTGGATATCCCTGGTAATGGGAGCTTGCTTTCTTGGCTATTTGCCCATAATTGGATTGACATATACTATTGTCTTTATTTCAGTATTATTGCAATTACAATTTTTAGCATTGTCTTGGAGAGCAAACATTGTGCTTTGGCAAACTATTGCTTGCAATTGGTGGACAACTCTATCCTTTGGTATTCCCTCCTACTTGGCCTTGTTTTGGTTGAGTTTTAGAGGCTAATTTGTAGTCATTTACAACATCCCATTCTATTGGATTTTGCATTGCTATACTATCATTATGGATGGTTCTTCAAATGATAGTACTATTTTCAATACTAAAATGCTTAATGGCACAAATTTCACCTATTGAAAGACACAAATATGGTAGGGACTGGTTCAAAAGAAGCAAGTTAAGCTATTCAAAACCAAGAGTGTAAAGCTCAATGGTATGGATCAAGATTTTGGGGATGAGTTGGAAGAGCTATGTAAATTCACCCTTATACTATCATTGTTTAAACAAGTTTACTTCAATGTTGTTGCACCCTAGGATAATGCTTGGAACTTATGGGAAAAGATATGCAATGTTTATGACAAGCAAAGTCCTGCATCACAGATGTATTATCGAAACAGCTTATGATGCCAAGAGGCATAGTCACGGTGGATTCCGTGGGATTTTACGGTGGATTCTGTAAAATTTATTTGTTGACCAAGGCTCGTCCATAAGGTGAATCCCTTGTGTGAGAAGTTGACGGGGGCACCTATCCTTCTCGAGCGTTTTATTAATTAATGTACACGTGGGTGATTCCACAGTGGATGATTCTACAAAATTCATATTAATTAATTAAGCTTTTACAAGTTTAGAGTACACACTCAAAATTAATTGAGGTTAGAACAATGTTCCAACCTATTTTAATTATTTGTAGCTGAAGATTGCTAGGTATTCACTGTTGTTTGTTTATTTTATTTATAAACAATTGTGAATGCTTCAGTTGATGTATAGAGCAGGTAGCGGTGGCTTTGGGTAGCATTGGGGGTTAGCGTAAGTCCAAGCGTAAATTTCATAATTATGATTAGTTATCTTAAGTATAATATATAATATTATGTATTTATATGATATTGCATTATTAAAATTATTACTCTATTTGTAAGTTATAAGTTTAAACTTCTTTAGTAATAATTAGATCATTGTCCTTAGTACTATTAATTTATTTATTTTTAATATAAATTATTTTAGAATATGAGATTTAAGATATGCTTTTATTGAAATAAGCTTTCTTTATGGAATATTTTGATATTTTCTTAATACGGTTAAGTTTTAAAAGTCTTTTTTAGCTTTCTTTAAAAAAAAGCAACAAGATCACGCAAAAACAAGAGAACAAGGTGAAAACTGAGTTTTTTTGTTTGTCCCTCATCCGGAATCAGATTTCAGAGCTTCAAAAGTCGTTTCGGGAGTTTTGGCACACTCTGGACGCAATGGAGATATCAAAATGTCATGATTTAGAGCAACTCCCAGCATGTTACAGGATACCTCTTGATTCTGAAAACTTTGTATTTCAATTGATATTTGTACTTTCTTTGTAATTATATGTAAGATATGAATGCAAATATCCATGTAGAACTATAATATATAATTAAGGATGGCAAACCATGGCTTTTGCCATAGGGGAGGTTGGGCCCAATCGTGTGTTTTTCTCTTGTCTTTCTCAATCTATTGAGTTATTCAAATCCTCTTATGTATTATAATGTTGTTTGTATTTAATAGTTGAGATGTTTGATTTGTTAGATTTTTCCACTAAGTTTTATTATGTGTCTCATAAAGTTGTTTATGATTGAGATTTGATTTGCTAGATTTGCCACATGTTCCGCTTCATAACAGCTTATGTAGCTTCACATGAAGGAAGTGACTAGTGTGTCCAAGACATTGAATGAATTTCATTTGATTTTTAGTCTATCGACTTTGTAGGGCATTGAGTCCAAGGATAACCTACCTCCCTTATTCTTACTCATGATACTTCCCAAGTCATGGGACACTTTCCATACAACCATGTATGCTAATATGCCTAAGCTTGGCTTGAAAAACCAGGATGTTGAGGGTGCTTTACTTAGATTTGAGATAAATAGAAAGAATTTGGATGCAACCCCTACTTCTCATGCATTGGCTGTTAGAGGTAGACATAATGGTAAGAGCAGTAATGACCACCGTTGTAGAGACTCACTGAGATCTCAATCTTACAATAAGTCTCGTGGTTGCAAGTCCTCTTTGACATGTCATAATTGTGGAAAGCAATGTCATATTTAGCTACAATGCTATAAGATGTGCGATGATAAGTGCAAAGAGAAAGATAAGGGAAAAATGTAGGAAAAGTCTAATGATCACAACATTATCCCTAGTAAGTCTAGTGTAAAGATTGAATAGATAAATGTAGTGTAGTTTGAGTCAAAAGATAAGTACATCTTAGCAACTTCCTCTCTTGATGCTTCTTAGTTGACCAATGCTTCGTCTACATATTCTTAGTGTTGGCTGCTTGATTCCAAGGCTTTCTTTCATGTTACCCCACATAGGGATTGGTTTCAGTCCTATCGCAACATGACAAGTTCTATGCGACTAGGAAAATGCTAGCATTGGATATTATTGGCATTGAGGATATAAGGCTATAGTTTCCCTCAACAAGTAGCTCCTTTACTTTGCAAAATGTATGTCATGTATTAGTTTTGACCAAAAGCCTTCTATTTGCAGGACAATTGGGTGATGCAAGCTATTATATATATTTTGGTGATTTTGCATGAAAATTTACCCATGGAAATATTGTCTTTGCTCAAGGTGCTGAGGTTAGTATCCTCTATCCTTTATTTGTATATGGGTCTATTGACTATGTTATAGCTATGGCATCACTACCTTGGGTACATGTTCTTAAAGGGAATGAAAATGCTTACTTGTTTGTAATATCTTTCACCTCTTGATTACAATTTTTTAAATTCTTGTGAACATTGTCTTTATGGTAGGCAAACACACATATTCGTAAGAAGTTTGGCATTATACTTATGGCTGACCCTCTAGCTCCTATGCATTCTGATGTTGTATGTGATCCCACGTCCTGTTGGATGATTATTCACATGAAGTTTGGGCATATCCTATTAAGCAAAAATCAAATGTCTTATCTACCTTTTAGTATTCGCTTGCTCTTCTTGAGAACGTGGTGCGCAGATCGGTCGCTGTATGCTCACGTAGTGAATCCTGGAAGGTCCCCAAGAACAATGAACTCTACCTTTTTGCACAAATTACAATGTAAAAAGCATGAACGACAAAAGCAAGAGACCAATTGGGTTCAATCTCCCCCCATGCCTTGTGTGTGCGCTTCACAAAGCATGTATTTTATGTATATTCCTTCTTCTTGCTCAATAATAGCCCAATTTACAAAAATATATCAAGCTTTTAGCTTTTGAGTTTGCTTTTACAAAAATAGAAATAAAGCTAATGGACGGTGCCCAAAGAGCCTGGCACACCCAATACAATGTCCCAAATAGAAATAACGTATCCGTGCGCATAGGCGCATACAAAATAATGATAAATAATCGATGCCTCAATAGACATAACAAAATATAGGCATGGCACCTATCAAAATATAATCCATAGGTCGAATACTCGCTAGACTCCAATGCTTTCCTCTGCCACTGCTGCTATCTCTACACATCAACTGAAGCATTCACAATCGTTAGTAAAATAATACAATTAAACCGACAAAAGTGAATACCTAGCAGTCTTCAGCTACATAAATAAATCAACTGGTTAGAAATAAATCCTAACCTTAATTTATTACGAGTGCGCACTCTAAACTCATAAACGTTTATTAATTTAATATGCATTTTGCGGAATCACCCGCTATGGAATCACCCATGTACACACTAAATTAATGAAACGCCCGAAAAGGACAGGCGTCCCCATCAACTTCTCGCACAAAGAATCCACTTTGTGTATGAGCCCCGGTCATCAAAGTTTACGGAATCCACCGTGGCACGAAATCCACCGTGAAATATGCCTCCTGGCATCAGAACCGGGTTGGGTATAGGTTGAAATGCCTAAGGTCTAATAATGAAGGTGAGTATATTTCTAAAGCATTTGAGTAGTTTTGTGATGAGAGGGGTATTAATAAGCATTAGTTGACCGCCTTGTATACCCAACTCCAAAATGGTATTGCGAATCAAATAAACAAGACCATTTAAGAAAGAGTCCATAGTACGCTTAGTTAGAAAAGCTTAGCATAGCATTTTGGGGGGGCTGAGATAGGTACTACTACCGTACATTTGATAAATAGATCCCCATGCACTACTATAGGTTGTCAAGTTGTAGAGGAGTTATGGTTTGGGAAACCTCCCTCACATATGCATCTTAGAGTCTTTGGATGTGAGTTTTTTTGCTATGTACCCAAGGACAAATGCAATAAGCTAGGTCCTAAGTCAGTGAAATGCATCTTTCTTGGTTATGGAGATGCAAGTGTGAGCTATGGCAGATAGAGCAAGAGAGAGAGACTCAAGATTTGGGAACTCCAACCGTCACAGTGTGTGACTGGCCTTCCCTTATTCAAATGTCATTGAAAAAATAAAGAACGAAGTGGCAATGATGGGTACTCACCACCTACAATATACAAGTGTGCAAGTACTGTCAGTGTAGTAATACACTAGTGGTGTAGGCACGAGCACCTTTAACCCCGACAACCTCCCACTTCAAGGCAAATGTGTCCCCTAGAGGAGAGAATAAGAAAAAAGTGACAAAGTATAAATATACATAAAGTACAATTAGATTAGGAAAGACATCATCTCATCCAATGCCCATCAGCTTCCTAAGGAAGGCAAAACACTCTGTTGAGAGTATTTTAGTGAACTAATCTACAAGATTTTAGCTAGTTGAGATCTTGACAGGCTCGATAGACTTGTCCTCAATGACCACATGTATCTTTATGGCATCACTACCTTGGGCACATGTTCTTAAAGGGAATGAAAATGCTTACTTGTTTGTAATACCTTCACCTCTTGATTACAAATTTTTTAATTCTTGTGAACATTATCTTTATGGTAGGCAAACACACATATTCGTAAGAAGTTTGGCATTATACTTATGGCTGACACTCTAGCTCCTATGCATTCTGATGTTGTATGTGGTCCCACGTCCTGTTGGATGATTATTCACATGAAGTTTGGGCATATCCTATTAAGCAAAAATCAAATGTCTTATCTACCTTTCAGTATTCGCTTGCTCTTCTTGAGAACCGGGTTGGGTATAGGCTGAAATGCCTAAGGTCTAATAATGAAGGTGAGTATATTTCTAAAGCATTTGAGTAGTTTTGTGATGAGAGGGGTATTAATAAGCGTTAGTTGACCGCCTTATATACCCAACTCCAAAATGGTATTGCGAATCACATAAACAAGACCATTTAAGAATGAGTCCATAGTACGCTTAGTTAGGCAAGCTTAGCATAGCATTTTGGGGGGGCTGAGATAGGTACTACTACTATACATTTGATAAATAGATCCCCATGCACTACTATAGGTTGTCAAGTTGTAGAGGAGTTATGGTTTGGGAAACCTCCCTCACATATGCATCTTAGAGTCTTTGGATGTGAGTTTTTTTGCTATGTACCCAAGGACAAATGCAATAAGCTAGGTCCTAAGTCAGTGAAATGCATCTTTCTTGGTTATGGAGATGCAAGTGTGAGCTATGGCAGATAGAGCAAGAGAGAGAGACTCAAGATTTGGGAACTCCAACCGTCACAGTGTGTGACTGGCCTTCCCTTATTCAAATATCATTGAAAAAATAAAGAACGAAGTGGCAATGATGGGCACTCACCACCTACAATATACAAGTGTGCAAGTACTGTCAGTGTAGTAATACACTAGTGGTGTAGGCACAAGCACCTTTAACCCCGACAACCTCCCACTTCAAGGCAAATGTGTCCCCTAGAGGAGAGAATAAGAAAAAAGTGACAAAGTACAAATATACATAAAGTAAAATTAGATTAGGAAAGACATCATCTCATCCAATGCCCATCAGCTTCCTAAGGAAGGCAAAACACTCTGTTGAGAGTATTTTAGTGAACTAATCTACAATATTTTAGCTAGTTGAGATCTTGACAGGCTCGATAGACTTGTCCTCAATGACCTCTCTAATAAAGTAGTAACACACCTCAATGTGCTTTGTCTTTGTATAAAAGATCATATTCTTGGCCAACTGAATAGCAATCATAAAATCCAAATGCAGTGTAGAGACCACATCAACAATAGTAAGGTTTACGACCAAACAGCCTCTAACCAGAGAGCCTCCTTTGCAAGCCTCAATGGCTACAACATACTTTGTCTTTGTAGTGGATAGAGCCATGTATTTTTGCATCCTAGACATATAAGAAATAGCACCTCTTGCAAAGGTGAAAGCATAGCTAGAGGGGACTTCCCACTATCTCTGCAGGTCTTATATAATCAGAGTCATTGTACCCTATGACTCCGATATCATGGCTACATAATAGATGCACATATTTGTAGTGCCATTAAGGTACCTCATGATACACTCCACAACATCCCAATGCCACCTACCAAGTGTAGCCATATAGTGTGCCACAACAACTCCCACTACAAATGTTATGTCAAGATAAGTGGCTATCATGGCATACATCAAATTCCCCACTATGAATGCTTAAGGGAACTTGGCCATCCCGGCCTTCTCCCCATTAGACTACAAATAATCAACCTGACTAACCTTCACATGAGAAGATAAAGAACAACCAATAGGCTTACATCTTGCATATGAAAACGCTCAAGGATCTTTTAGATGTACTCCTTCAGCAACAATTAAAGGAGTCCCTTAGAGCAATCGTGCATAATTTACATCCCAAGAATATGTGAGGCATGTCCCATATCCTTCATCTCAAAGATTTTATTGAGCTGACTTTTCCAAGTATCCAACTCATCACGAGCACTCCCAATAATAAATATAGTATCCATATAGTACCAAAACCATAAGGTTGCCATTATGGGTCTTCTTCACGTATAAACATGGATCCGTATCACTACGAGTATATCTCTATGAATGCATGAAAGTATCAAACTTGTGGTACCATTCCCTAGGTGTTTGCTTAAGGCCATAAAGGCTCTTTCTCAACTTAACACCAAGTGGTCTCTATCTTTTTTTCTTAAAAACCTTAGGTTAATGCATATAAATATCATTATGTAAGTCCCCATGTAAGAGAGTTATATTGACATCCATTTGATAGAGGTCAATATCTAACTACACAACCCAAGCCAATAACAAGCATAGGGTAGTCATATTGACCACAATAGAGAAGACTTAATCAAAGTCAACACCATACTCCTACCTAAAACACTTAGCAACCAATCTAGCCTTATAGGCTAGCGAGGGGCGTCCAGGGGTACTCTTCAACTTGTACACCCACTTACATAGCAAAGCGCACTTTTCGCTTGGCAAAGGAACCAAGTCCCATATACATATATATATATATATATATATATATATATACATATATATATATTTGCAGAGAGTCATACTCTGAATGTATCACCATAACATAATCCATAAAGGGTTTAAACCGATCAAGCTAATGTTTATTCCTAGGAGACTCAAAATAGGCTGGGGGACTTGTACATATTGTCTAACATCATGGTCCTAGGTTGCTGGAGCATCAACTGCTACAAGTTGTCTAGCTGCTTGTAAAATAACAAGAGGCTCCTTCTAAAATATCACCATGTGTACCTCAACAACTTGCTTAGGCTACTTGTGCATTTTCTTTTTATGGAAAAAATATCATGGCTGCATATAACTTTTTGAGCCTGCTGATCCCATAGGCGATAGTCCATCTCACGTACATCCCCATAACTAAGAAAGATGCATTTCATAGACTTAGGATCCAGCTTATTGCGCTTGTCCTTGTGGGAGCATGGTAGAAAGCCTTACAATCAAAGACACTCAAATGAGCATATCGGAGATTTTCCAAACCATACCTCCTCAGCAACCTAATAGTCGAGAGTAGAGCATAGACAAAGATTAATCAAGTGTACGATAGTAGTAATTGTCTTAGTAAAAAAAATGCTACAGTAAGCTTGCTTGGCTAAGCATCCTCCTGGTCTTGTTCCTAAATTGTCTTATTCATCCACTTAGCTATACCATTATGGGGTGGAATGTACAAGACAATCAACTGACACTTTAATACCCATCTCATCACAAAACTACTTAAAGGCTTTAGATACATACTCACCCCCATTGTCAGATTATCAACATTTTAGCCAACCTAGTTCTCAACAAGAGCAAGCCAATGCTGAAACATAGCCAAGACTTCTGTGTTCTGCTTTATGGGATATGTCCAAATCTTATGTAAGTAATCATCAATAAAAGTAACAAAATACTTTGCGCCACCTAACGACTTGTAGGGCATAGATCCACAAATATCGGAATAAACAAGAGCTAGAGGCTCACCCATGCGCACAATGCCAATAAAGACAATGACCACAATAATCAAATCACTTATAATCAAGGGGTGAAAGATGCTACAAAATGGGTAAGCATTTTCATTCCCTTTACTAACATGTGTCCAAGGCGACGATGCCATAACAATACATGTGGTACTGCAACCATTGCCAAAATATGGTTGATAGACCAAGATGCAAGTAAAGGATAAAAAATGCCAAACTTGGCACCTCGTGCTAATATAAGATTCCCATATATAATTTTCCATGAGAAATCACCAAAAGAGACAACACAACTTGCATCATCTAATTGTCTAGTAGAAAGTAGGCTTTTAGTCAAAGCAGAAACATGTCATATATCATGTAATGTAGACATACTGCCTAAAGAAAACTACAGCTAGACATCTTCAATACCAACAATATCAAATGCCAAGTCATTACCCAATTTGGTAGATCTTATTGTGTTGCGATAGGAGTGGAATCACTCTCGATGAGGATTGGCATGAAATGAGGCCCCTAAACCAATGAGCCAAGATTGAGCATACGTGGATGAGGCATCAATCAACTGTGAAGCATCAAGAGAAGAAGATGTATGTAATCATCATCAAAATCAATCTCTGCATGACATTAATATCTTCAATCTTGGTGCTCGACTTGCTAGGGACGATGCTGCAATCTTCATTTTTTCCTACACTTCGCTCTTTCCCTTTTTCTTGTACTTGTCATCACACATTTTATGGCATTGTGGCCAAATATGACCCTACTTCCCACAATAATGAAAAGCCAATGTGGACTTTTGGTCATGGGACTTACAATGAGACTATCCACATAACTAAGAATGAGACTGCTACTCCCACGGCATTATTATCGCTCTTACCATTATTGCCTCTAATTATCAAAGCATGATAACTATGAGAAGCATCAATATTCTTTATGTTAACCTCTTCATTCGAGAGTGCACCCTCTACATCCTGCAATTTCAGCCCATCAGTAGGCATATTTGCACACATAGCAGTATGGAATGTGTCCCATGACTCAGGCAATGTAACCAATAGGAACAAGGGAGAATCTCACTTAAAGCCAATCCCCTAAGAAGACAAGTGACTGAAAATAGAATGAAACTAATTCAAGTGGGTGGACATGGAAATTCCCTCCTTCGTACAAAGGTCCATGAGTTGCTTTAGCCAATACATTTGTGGAGTGAGACTTTGCTTGTCATAAATATCATGAATCTTTTTCCATAATTATTAAGTAGTCTGTCCTTTTTAGAGATAACATTATAGAAAACTTGCTTAGAGAGTGATAAAATGATCGTAGATTTACATAACTCATCTAGTTCAACCCAATCCTTTGCATCAAAGTGTTCGGGCTTTACACCCTCATGCCTCAATGGCTTAATTTCTTCAATAGAACCTACTAGATTTGTGCCTTCCAATAGATGTAATTTGTGTCATCCAACTTGTCAATGTTGAAGATAGCATTGTCATTCAACGCACCAGCCATAATGCAACAAATAAAAGCACGATCCAAGATAAACAAGCTGTTGTAAATGACATCAAAACAATCCAAAATCACATTCAAGACAATGTCTAATAGAGGAAGAATTGCAAATGGTAGAGCTATCCACTAGCTACTAAAGAGTGATGGTCAAGTCAAAGCATCTACCCTCATAAATGATGCATAAACCTACAATTATAGCAAGTTGAAAATAATGACAACAATAAATCTAAAACCAAGTGTGGGCAATCAGCTGATAGAATCCAATTTGTAACTACCATGTATATCTTATAAGAAGTGGAATATCTATGAAGCACTAGTAGTCCAAGGAGCATGCAATTGGTATCGAGAATTGTAAAACTCAATGTGTGTCAGAGAGAGAGATACATCCAAGAGGCATAAGTATCATGTATATAGTAGATCTCAAAGATAACAGAGAGAACTGCTAGATACACAACTAATTGAACAAGTCTAAAGAGGTGCAATACATAGCTAGGCAGGATGAATACATCACTAACAACAACTTGACCGAGATAGGTGCCAGCTCAAAGCATGAATCAAATTAGCCCATTAGGCAACAACTGTATCCAAATAACATTTGGAGAGCATTTACATAACTCAATCGAGTCCCACGATCTCATTGAAGTAAGCTCAACTCCATAAACGCAAAGGTCTACTCAAATGCAAAATGTCAAAGTAGCTCAAATGATTCCCACTCAAACAAAATCAAATGCCAAATGAGCAATACAAGCTCAAAACATTAAGTACATGGCCATCTGAAATCCTAGATACATAAAGCGTAGAGCTGGGAGCATAAAACCAAATGGAATCTTCAAGTTTGTCATGTTAACAGTAGTAATCGGTCAAAGCTCCAATATATGTAACCAAGCTCAAATGCAAAGCTCAAGACATTCCATAAGTATATCCGACATCAATGTCATTGATCGATACATCTACTAGAGTACTTGAATAACATTGAATGGCAAGAGGCACTGTCTTCTATGTAAAAGCTTGCTACCTTGTTAAATAATAGTGAAATTTGAGCTATTTAAGCTCAAATCAGTCCCAAAAGAATTGCAAAACATCAACATAACATTCCCCATGAAGGGGATGCAATGGCAGTGGAGGAGAAGAGGAAGATGCGGGAGAGAAGAGCACACACAATGTAGGTGCTATCCAATTGAACTGACATCCTTATTGCACTATCATATTATATATGAATAAAGAATGGGCGGTCACAGTATACACGGGTAGGCCCAGAGGCCTTTTACCCCAACAACCTCCCACTAAAAGGCTAATGTGGCTAGGGAGTGAAAATAAAGAAAATTAAAAAAAAAAGACAAGGTGAGGAATCATAACATCTCACCCAACGCCCAATCGGAAAGCAAGTTGTGCAAGAAGTGTCGGGAACCTCTGCAGAAGAAGAGTCAAGCATCCTCGAGTCCATGACATCCAGGAGATAAGCGATCCCGCAGCTCCATATAGTGGAGCAATCCAAGAATGCTTCTCATGAAGCAAGCACAACTCATTAGTGCACGGCTATAAAGCATCAAAGTCGCGCATAGCATCGGCGTGGTGCATATAAGACAGCGGAGAGCAATCAAACTCTCCAGAGTCAATCATTGAAGGAGGGCTAACATCCCGAACACTCGTCCAACGGGGTCTCAAGACTACGTGTGGCCTCAGCGAAGCGGAAGACTGACATATGGCTGGCTGTCTAGCTTGCAAAACTACAAGAAAATGGCTCTCATGAGCCTACAAGGGGTCTAGCAACTGACCACCAACATCTCGACCCTGATTGCTATGCATAGCTACGTCATCTGGGCCAATAAGTGCCTCATTTTCAGCATAAACAGCTTATTGTAATGGCACTATAGCTGTTGTAAAATCAGCTATAAAGAGTACTGAACGCTCATTAAGAGGGCTAAGAGATGTTTGCGTCTCATAGAAGACAGCATGACGGCTGCATATGACCTGCTGGGCATCCAAATCCCATAACCTGTAGGCCTTAAAGTCACCATCTCCATAACTAAGGAGGATACATCTACGTGACATAGGCTCATGTGGCATACGTACAGATGCTAGACAACCAAACATCCTCAAGTAATCATAGGAGGGTTGCATGCCACTCCATGCCTCATGGGGTGTAATATCATCCAAGGTCAAGCACGACGTCCTGTTAACCAAATAGATTGTTGTCATAAGGGCCTCAGCTCAAAAGCCATAAGACAACCCAGTTGTGGTAAGCATAGCAGCAACCTTTGCTTGTAAGGTCAGACACATGCCATGAGCAATCCCGTAATACCGTGGGCACAAGAAATCAATGTCATACTGTGCTGACAAGAGGTCTGAAAGCTGGGAGAGAGAGCATGACTCTCATAATCCATCTGGAAGCACCTAGGCCCGCTACCAGCAGAATCCATAAACATGTCAAGCATAACTGCAACATCCTCAATTTGCACCAAGGGAAAAGCCCAAACACGATGGGTAGCATGATCAACAAAGGTCACAAAGTATGACACTCCACCAAGTGACTAGGAAGGCATAGGTCCATATACTGCACAATCGACAAGATCTAGAGGAGCATGCCTCGTACGATCACCATAAGCCAAGTGTGCTCTGCAAGGACCAAGAGTACAATCAAGGCAAGCATCAAGATCTGTAAGTGACATAGGAGGCAACAATGAGTCTGAACAAGACAAGATCTCCATCTCTTTGTGGTGCATATGGCCTAGGCGATAATGCCATAACAATGCATGTGTTATCCAGATAACTACAACCATAGAATCTCCCACATGAGAGACATGCACTAGGTAATGAGAACCAACTCGAGAACCTCTAGCCAAAACCAAGCAACCATGACAGTCTTCCTTGACCTATCCTGAAGAGAAACGGAGTAACCTACATCATGCAACAACTGAGTGACAGAAATCAGGCTCTTACTAAGCATGGGAACATGTAGAACATCCTTGAGCATAAGAGAAGTCCCATTAGGCAAAGCTAGGTATATGTTCCCTGTACCAACAATAGCATAAGTCTGCTCAAGGCCCAAATCAATACATCCATCAACCTCCCTATAAGAAGAGAACCATGCTTTAAGAGGGGTAACATGACAAGATGCCATAGAGTCGAAAAGCCAATCAAAGGCATGGGCCTGATCATTGAGCAAGTAAGATGTAGGGAAACTAGATGACAGGAGGACATGCTCAACTGCATCATCATGGGTAACTGCATGTACCTCACCACTCGAAAGAGTGGTAATACTTGCTGCATCACTGACTCTCTGCTCATGTCGAGTTCGTCTCTGTCTCTGTTGCTCTCTAATTTGTCTAAAGCATTTTCTTTGAACATGCCCAAGCTTCCCACAATGGAAGCAAACAACATCTGAAGTAGAAGAACGTATCGAAGATGACAATGAATCCAAGTCATCATGAATAGGGCTATCCATAGCATCCATGGAGCTCAAGCAGTCGAGGGTTGTCCCAACATAGGAAACCTGCTCATAAAGGCAATCATCTGCTAGTACATCAGTGGTAGAAGCATGCTGCAAATGCTCATGAAACCTTAATGGATGGGAGGACATAAAGGCATCAATCAAGGATGCAAAAGCTCCCACATGAAGAAGAGTCGTAGCCAACTGCATGACATAACCAACCACAGTACAATAAAGCATAAGACATCTCTCATAAGAGCATATGATATTCAGCCATGAAATCAGCCCATAACCATATGCATACGCATAGCTCTACAGTACATCATGCCACCAAGGAACATCCAAGTCAAGCAAAGACCGACAAGTGGCAAAGAATCCTGCAAGAGTCAAGCTCCAGGTGAAGCCCAAACATCTATACAACAACATCTAAATAAGTGGCTCTGTAAGGTTAGTAGACCATGTGCATAGACAGGTAAGCATACATAGCATCTGCTCTCTAACATGGACGAGCAACAGGAGCCCAACTAGCATAGAAGCTAGACAACAGAGGAGCAAGAAAGCCATAACTGTAAATCCCAAGCACTATCCAAGTCCACTGATCAGTAAGTATCCCGCATATCAAATGCAAATGAGCAATCACAGCTCAATAGGCAACTGCCAAAACAAGGGAGCAGTTCAATGCTCAATACCTGTAAGTGCATTCAAGTAATAGCCAAGATCCATAATCGAAGCATCAAATCCCATATAGCATCCAAGGTCGTAACGAAAAAGCCAAGTTGTAACGGAAAAAACCAATTCAATGTCCAACTGCTCAAGGGAATACTCAAATGAATGTTGAGACGAGCTCAAACAAATGCCATCCACAGCCAAAGCATAAAGCATTCACCAAGATATCATAACTCGTACTGGGTAGCCTAGGCATAAACCTGTCAGAGAATTTGAATCTTTAACAAACTGAAGATAGTCAAACCCAAATCAAGCTCTAATCTCAGCTCAAAAGCATTCCGGAGCATAAACAAGACATGTGGCATAGTCCAAATACATCATGACATCATACCAAGTAGCTGGGAGCACCCTGTGACCAATAAGCATAACCCAATAGTATCATAAATAGCTTCAGCCCTGAAGTTTCCAGCAGCATATAACCTCTGTAAACTGAGCAAATTAGTGCTCAATCCAAGCTCAAATCCATAGGCATACATTCCTGTATGTATAGGCACCAACCGGGCATAATCGGGCATCAAATGCCAAGACCTGTAAGCATAAAATTGAAGTAATAGGTGGCTGCCCTGTTTTGGACAGATCTGGGATTGTTCAAAATAGTCAATGGCTGAGCTAAATCAGCTCCGAATGCGTCTCACATAAGAGGCATAATATCCACAAGTGATCCGATATCAATAGACATCAGTAGAAGCATCACATAAGCCATATGCATACAAATACATGCTGTCTCAGACCTGAAATTTGTTGTAGAATATTTTGTCATCAGAATTTGGCAAATTTGACATCACCATTGCGTCCAAAGCGTGTCAAAACCCCAACTTAGACTCTTACCTTGCTTGAATCGGGTTCTGAATGCCTGAGATATGACAAAAAGAGTGATTTTTTGGGCCGGATTCTGAAACAAGCGCAAAAAAATGTGACCTAGCTGGGGGGGTCTGCTGTCCCACGTGTCAAAAATGGGGTCCAAAGGGGGCACAAATGGTGGCCAAAGAAGGCCTACACCAAGCCTTGATAGGCTGGAAGCAAGATCCAAGTGAAGGAAGCTCCAAGAGGTGTGAGTTATGGCTGCCCACAACCTGTGAAAACCCTGTTGAGCTGAAAACTGAGTGAGAATGAAGATCTCATACCTCGTGTGGAAGGCTGGGATGAGCTCTTGAAGACCCGCTCTGATACCGATTGAAGGGGATGCAATGGCAGTGGAGAAGGAGAAGAGGAAGATGTGGGAGAGAAGAGCACACACAATGTAGGTGCTATCCAACTGAACTGACAGCCTTATTGCACTATCATATTATATATGAATAAAGAATGGGCGGTCACAATATACATGGGTAGGCCCAGAGGCCTTTTACCCCAACACCCCAATGATCTGGCATGAATATGTGGGCATACAAGCATCAATAGAGCTCCAAACAATGAGGTGTATGCTGTCCTTGTGTGCATTACAACATGCTACCCTATTCATATAGAGAATGGTTGAAGCTTAGATACTCAAGATTAATGCTCAATGCCATAAGATCATTTACGGGAGTAATGTTGAGTCTAACCAAGGTTGCCAAGAGATCATCGAAGCTTGAGTGAGAGCACAATTAAGCGAAAGCAATGTAGAAGTGAGCTATGCAAATGGAGCAAGGGAGTAAGAGAAATAGACTTAAGATGTGGGAACTCCAATTGCCGCAATGTGTGACCGAGCCTTCCTTTATTCAAATATTACTAAACGAATAAAGAATGAAGTGACAGTGATTCGCCACTTGTAGTGTATAAGTGTGCCGATACTATCAGTGTAGTAATATATGGGTAGCATAGGCACAGACACCTTTACTCCCAATATTTGCTATGGTGGCTATGATACTACATTCGTGGGTTACATTGACTCCAACTGAGCTCCAACTATGCAGAACATGGAAATAATAGGAAGTCCACCTTTGGACATGTCTTTACTTTTGCTGGAGGTGTTGTTTCTTGGATGTTTAGGGTGCAGAAATACACAGCTTTATCTATTGCAAATGTAGAGTATATTGTAGCTACTATTGAAGCTTGCAAGGAGCCTGTATGGTTAGGTTATTTGGTGGTAGACCTTGGTATTACTATTACTCCTACACTACATTTGGATTCTATGAGTGCTATTTAGTTGGCTACGAATCGGGTCTTCCATGTGAAGACAAAGCACATTGAGGTGTGTTATCACTTCATTAGGGAGGTGGTAGAGGATAAGTTTAGTGAGCTTGTTAAAATCTCGACTGACGAGAATCATGCAAATTTGCTCACTAAAAGTTTCTCAACATAATGTTTTGCCTTTCTTAGAAAGATGATGAACGTAGGATGAGATGATGTCTATTCCTCATCCTATTGTACTTTATGTACATTTGTACTTTGTCACTTTTTTCTTATTCTCTTCTTACTTGAGGCACTTTTACCTTTAAGTGGAAAGTTGTTGGGGGTAAAGGCACTTGTGCCTATGTAGCCTTGTATATACTACATACACTGTGCTCATACACATGTACACTATAGGTAGCAATCACTTATCACTTTTACTTTATTCATTATTATTTTTCATAACTATTAAATAAGGGAAGGCTAGTCACACATTGTGACTGTTGGAGTTCCAACATCTTGTGTCTCTCTCTCTTGCTCTCTTGCTCTATCCACCATAGCTCTTGCTTTGCTCTTACTTCTGCTTCTATTCTTCCATTTAGGCTCAACCTTTCACTTGGATATCAATGAGACTGGTAAATTGTGAGCATTTAGGAGGTGTGCACCTAGGGCAAGTGTAAGACTCACTAATGAAATTAAGGCCTTAATAGAGTGCTTTTGGGAGGAGCATTATAGTGCATTTCTTAAATTTAAGAAGGTGCTACAAAAGCATATGGGGTATATGTGATATGCCAAGATTGGGGTACTAGTTATACTAAGATGTTTCGAGACAGGTCATGGCAAGGGTGGGCTTAAGAATTGGAACTTGGAATGCCAATCAACCCTCTTTTTTCAGAGCTACTAAATCACATTTGCAAATCCATCAACCATAATCTCTCTCTTATTCCAAGAGATCCAAATTCTAGATCTAGTGTTCCAAATATCATTTTTAGATAGTTGGGCCGAGATAACATTAAAAAAGGCTAAGAGCAACACATTCTATATGAATAAGCCTCCAAATTCCAATCCATACACCAACTAGAAACCCCCATAGCCACTTTAAAGGCAATTTAATAAGCCCACAAGTCTAAATCCATCATCTCAATGTAGTTTGTTTGATATTCATCCACCACTTTGATGAGAATGCTCTTGGTGCCAGAACTTGACAAATTATTTTTAATAATGAAAATTTACAACAAACCCTGGTATTTCTTTGTTTTGTGAAGACAGGTTTGTTTGGTTTGGCAAATGTGCGTTTTTTTCCTTCAAGTGGAGTTATTGGGGTCTTAAACAACGGATTAGGGAAGGAAGGAGAAAAAGAAACTGCACCTATAAATAGGGCCACTTGTGCGTAGTTTTTCTGTTTGGGTGGAGCGCAGTAGGGGAAGGGTTTTTGCCCTTTTTTCTGTCGATCCCTCGGCCTCCATCGCCATCGCTGAGACGCCCAAGCGAGCTCTGGTTTCCCCCCCGGGGCATGGCACCCTCCTCCCACCCACAGCATCTCCAGCCGCCCTGCAGCCGCTGTGCCGCAAGCATCAAAGAAGAGGAAGACATCTCAGTAACTGTCACCTTGCGCCTCGCCTGAGCTTCTTGTGGCTCGCTGCCAATCCTCACATTCCCTGCTGAATGTCCCTTCCCTGCTCACTTGATAAGGGTTTCGCCTCCCCCCGTCGTTTGCATCTGTGCACAATTTTTGGTCTCTCCAACTCCCCCTCCCCCCCCATCGTCATGCCCTATTTTGCATCGCGGCTATGACGCTTCATGCTCACAGGTAGCTTGGTTGGCTTCCGTTTTTCAGCAGATCATCGAACTGACTGGAAGTTTTTTGGATTACAAGATTAAAAGTTAATCCATTCCCGTGTTCCATAGAGATAACCGCCACACCATCGTCATTAGGGTTTGGCTCTGTATTAAAGATGCACACTAGCTTCTGCTAGATGCTTGAAAGCGTCATAGTAGTTTCAAGCTCTCAAATAAGCTACACTTTGGCTAAAAGATTTTAAAACAGCCAAATATACCTTACATGTGTCGAAATCAAGGACTCTTGGACATCATCTACCTTGGATTAAACTATAGGCGTGAACATCATTATCTGCTTGTGGCACAAGGCTGTCCAATCTGCTCATCAGTTCATGCCGTGATCAACCTGCCACACCTCCACAAGATTATCTTGGATAAGCGCACAGGGAACAGAGCAAGCTGTTTGTAGCTAGAAGGTGCTAAAATGCTTCTCACTTGATGCATTTTTTCAGTGCTGTTATCATGGTTTTTTACATGAGCTTGTTTATATGCTTTTCCCTTGTCCTGGAAAAACAGGAAGCTGTTGTAGCTTTGGCCATGGTAGTGGAGAGAATAAGGACTTCAAATCTTGTACAGACCGATTTTGCTTCTGCCTGTGTTATCCTTTATCATCAGACTTGGCTTTGGATGCATTGATATGGTGAGGGATTTGAGGCATTGTGGAGAACTGGTGATCACTATCATCGGCATTGTGTGGGGAAGGAACCGGAACAATTCTTACCCATTGCTTTCCAGGCTTTTCTTCATGTCTCGGTGTTATCCATATCCTCCTCCAGGCTATGAGAAAAAGGCCCAAGCTGAATTGGGGTTAACACAGAAGGTAAGTTAGTGTTTCTAAATCTGCTTTCATATGTTCTGCATCCAGATTGGGGGTATGCTTTCTTTAACATTCTAAGGCTTTACTCATTTGTGTAGCATCATGCATGGGATCTTGGCGCTTGAATATTTTAAGCTTTTACTTGTTTGTGTAGCATGGCTTTTTGGGCCTTTTTGAGAGCCTGAAACTCTATATGCTTGATGTGGAATTTGAATATTGAAGCCTTACAGGACCTAACTCTGTTTAATACGGGAGATAATTCTTAGAGGAACGAATGTGCACATCTTGTAAATAATCACCAACAGAGTAGGTTATGCATCTTTGGCACTTTTGTTTCCAATCTTGTTAAGCCTTTAGTTAGAATATGGATTTCGCTACTTATGAGGCCAGGGAAGCTGGACTGAAAAGTGTTAGATATAAGCAAAGAAAGTTAAAGTAGAAACTGGACGAGAAATGGCAGTTGCATGTCAAATTTAAAAATAAATGTGCTGTTGCAGGTATGCCTAACATGGGCTACTCTGACTTCTGCATTCTAACTGTACAGATCCAGAAACAACTTGCAAGGCCCGAGGGTTGCCAGCATTTAGTGATCACCAGGCTCTATCACTTGTCAGTATAATAGTGGCTAGCTATATATGGCAGCAACTATTGTTACTTTCTTGAAGGCCTTAACCTACACATTTCACTTTGCCACTCCAGCAGCCAGCTAAGACAATTGCAGTTCCATTTAGCTCAACTTAAGCAGGCTACTTCTTTTAGCGCTCCTTAAGTGTTTTGGGGCTTTTCTGTTGCCGCCAGCATTACCTATTCTGTGTGACCACAATAGCAGCAGGACTGCAATGTCAGCATTGTTATGCCATGTTTGGCCTGCTAGCACACCACATCTGTATGGTTGCAAGTCACAATGCCGTGGTCTAAGCTGTTAGCATGAAAAGTCAGCCATTGATTCCAACATGCCTCGGTTCAGTTCAGATCATTGCCTTGGCTGCAGCTCTCCTGCAGCTTCATTGCTTTGGCCAATGATTCATATCAAGGTGATTTGACCACAGCCTGTCTCCTGGTTATGGTCAAACTGATAACCAGTGACCTGTCCTTTGGGCAGGCCAAGTTTTGCTTACAGCAGCAATTACTAACTCTGTGAACCCTTTTTCCTCAATGTTGTGTGTGCAGCTGTAGTAGTATATCTGCAGCATGAGGGAATAGAGGTCTAGCATTTGAAATAGCATAATAAGTAACTTTTTGGAGCCTGAAGTCAATGGTTACAAGAGTGGGGTGCCACATAGTATGGCATCCCAATATGTATCTTTGGGATATTGCTTCAGTCCAGACAGCATCACAGTTGGTGCAGGAGGGTAGCAGCTTTGTAATCTCTTTCTGGAGACCATAGAGTGAGCTTGTAGCCCAAGCCCCTGGGGTGGTTGTACTTTGCCCATTGAGGTTATTACCTAGTATTGCCAATGTGTTAGTGGTTCTAATTCTAAGAACAATTTCTATCAGACCCTAGAGTTCCTCGAGTCAGGATCTTTCTTTAATGTTCCCCTAGAACATGGAGAACATGATGGTTTGGCATTTTCTTTAAATAACAACAGTGACACCAACAAGTCCATGGAGCAACAACCACAACAAGATTTTTGTAAGGCTGAGATGTGATGATTTTTGGTGTAAGTAACTTTAAGGCTTGAGATGTGCAACTTGTTGAACCATGGAGAACCCCATATATATATATTCCTGCTATATGACTTGCTCTTGTCCTCATGTCATCCCCCTAACGTGACTCTCTCATGTTAAGTTGACTCGTTTATTGCTTAGGTCCACACATCTTGCTGTCATTGTGCCATGTAGTGGATACCATGCATTTGTACTTTGCCACCATTTATGATTCTCCTTTGTAGTGTGGTGTGAGTATTGGGGAGATTGCTATTACTCACACTCATAGAGCTTGTTTGTTTTGTTCCTTTGGTCTCCCCATGTGCCTTACATTCAGCCAGAGGGAGATTGTTGCACAAGGTACCTTCTAATAGGCAAAGCTTTCCATTTCATATCAAGGCCAAGGCCTAGTTGTGGTTCTAGAAGATAACTCGAATTCACTAAATAGGCCTTGCACTTCAGCTAGATCCATTTAGGAGTGGCCTCATTGTGAGCACCTTTTGTGATGGCTGCCAAGAATCTTGGTCAAGTTGTGTTTGGATGCATCCTTCGAAGTCAATAATGATTATATTTTCTCTTGTTTAATTTCAAACAAATTCTGAGGGCAAAGTAGGCAATTTAAACAACTTTTATGTACCATAAAGTTTGGTACATCTTTTGGATAGATCTATCTATTGTATTAGTTGAACCATAGGTCAAGATTGTGGGGCTTTTCAAGTTCATCATTGCAGAATTGACTTGCAACCACACGTGCTTTGATTGGGAGTAATGTTAGTTTTTCCCATGTTTTATATTGACCACATGAGTGAGAAGTTTATCCAATTATAGTCATCATGAAATTGAATTTCACTCATTGTGTTCATTAAACTCAAACATGAGCTTGGATGTAGTGTTGGTATGTAGATGTTTGGATGTATTTTGACCCCTCAAATCTTATTGTTCCCAATGCTTGAACTATGCATGAGTGCTCTTGATATTTGGTTTAGTCTTGTAAACCATGTTAATAGTCATTATTGAATGTAATTCTTGCATGTAAATTAGGTGAATTTTGATGTTATGGGTATTGAGTGAGAGGGTTAACTAGAAGATGCATCACAAGTGGGTGTACGCCATTGGTTGCTATAGGCACCTTAATTTTGATTTTGAAGTGTGGTCCCGCGAGGGTAGAGGCTTGAGAGGGATGTTTACCCTTGACTTTATTATGACACTCCTCATGTACATGGCTAGGTTTTTAAACATTGGCTACAATACATATTCTTTTTAGGAATGTTATTCTAGTTGGGTTTCTTGATGCTATCACGAGAAATTTCTTGATCGATTACTAGTGCCAACCTCCTTTTGAAGAAGAAGCAAGCTTTTAATGTACTTAGTTGTGCAATCTTGCAAATTGCCATAGCTGGCATTGAAAGTCATATGGTAGGCATGCGGGGAAGGGAGACAGACTTGTGCACAATTTAAGTATTTGGGTTAGCTTGTTGAGAAATAATGTAACTCGATCGTTTTTAGCTTTGGAAGGCTAATGGTAGTGAACTTACGCAGTAATAAATCTCTGTTGTTTATACATAAACCAGCCATGCTAGGGGCAAATACTGCAGAAATTTACCAAATTTTGCAACAAATGTCACAATTCCAGGTCTAATAGTGCATAAATGTCAATCAATCTGACCTAGCTGAGCAAAACTTCAGCAAAACATGTAAAGTCCTAATTTTTTCGAGTCCAATGTCAGGAAATTTTACTAGAATGAGCAAAATTTCGATAAACTTGACAAAATCCCCAATTTTATTGAGGTCAACATGCACAATATATGCAAATTTTGACACGAATGTCACTGCCAGGCACAAACAGGATTAAATCTGGGAAAAGCCCCAAATTTTCGGACTCAAATTTTCCCAAGTTTGAAACCTGTGCTTCCATGTGCGAACTCCCATCAGAGGAGGGGGATGAGAGAAATTTAGGAAATTTTTGATTGAAAAAAAAAAGACTCGGGGAGAGGGGGTCCGTTGACCTGCCGTCTCGTCGGGTCGTGATCGTGTAGCTCGCGTCTTCTTACCAACCGTTGAAACCCGTCTCGTCCCGTTGCCTATCTTCTTACTAGTCCCCCGCCTGGTTGTCGCGATTGACCCTACCCTGTCTCAATGTTGATTGTGCTTGGACCTGCGGCCCAATTGTGAGGACCCGCACTGGTTTCACTGGACCTCTGTCAAGTTTGCCTGTTGTCCCGTTGACCAGTCAGCTGGCTGGAACCTGACGACTAGTGCTAATCGTGAGCAATATGTTTGACCTGTTAGTTTCAATGACGATTGCCCTGCAATGAGGCTGTCGACTTGTACCGTCAGCTCTGATACTAGTTGTTAGAGATGTTGGCAGCTGGAGTGAGTAGGCGAGAGAGAGAGAGAGAGAGAGAGAGAGAGAGAGTATTCTTGGTCCTTTTACGAAAAAAAAAAGAGAGTATTCTTGGTCTATCAACAATATGTTGGTACACAAAGAATAAAATGTATTTATACTTAGGGCACGTAAAGGGTGCATTCACATGTACAATCGAATAATACATGTGCACTATGCATTGAGGTGATTAAAGGGCCTTTATCCCAACATTTATTTCTTGAGCTTCTAGCAGATCTTTAGTTAAATGGGTTTCTCTAGTTCTGGTTTCATGGAAGACTTACCTTTTTAGCAAACCTATAAATAAAACATTGTGTTTTTCAATAAATGGGAAGTTGAAGTTGATAAGAATCTTTATTTATTTTGTCAATAACTTTGGAAGGACAAAAGTATCCATCCGATAGCATTGGATCAAAACCTTGTATTAGTCTATTTTTATCAAATTTTAGCAAGATATATTGATCATATATACCCTTGTTGAAAGCTGTAATAATTTTTAGATTGGCAAATGGCTAAGTGTATCTGTCGTGTTGACTATCATAGTCAACATTGTACTTGGCATATTTCTTAAAAGTTTTGTCCAATAAGGTTCGTTTTTCAAATCTCTCTTCATTTGGCAGTACATCAAAGATCATGGGCTTTCAGTCGTGATACCTAACATTACCTTGCATTCTCCTAGTATAGTGCATGGTTGCTCGAACTTGATCCATGTTTGTTTTTAAAAATTTGAAGCAAACTCATCAAGCAGCAAAAATATTATCTTTAGTGCAAATGATTGGAGGAGCAATCACTTTAGCATGTATCATTCCATTTGGAGCTTTGCCTCTAGATGAGTGCATTGTATTCTTGTAAGCAAACTCTAGTTAAAATATATACTTTTTCTATTGTGATTAATGTTCACTAATACAAACTTTCAATATAGCCAAAAGAAAGAGATTCATCGTCTTCATTTTGGTCCTCAATTTGAGGATGAAAAGAACTTTAAAGTGATTTCCAAGTTTTCAAACAAAGCTTGCTAAAATTGCTTGTGAATTTGGAATCTCTATCTAAGACGATTTCAGAAGACGTATTATACACTTTGAAGGTATCCATTGTGATAGATTCCATGGAGCATTAGAGCATTATGCATTAGAAGTGATTATAGAAATCTCAAAGTCTTTTGCCTATTATACTATCTCAGAGTCTTTTGCCTATTATACTTAGATTTTCGACATGCTAGACAAACCTCAGTTAAAATGTGTATATCTCTTTGTGATATTGGCCAATAAAAGAAGTGCCTAATTGCACTTAAGTTGGATGTCCTCTATTAATGTCCTATATAAGGGGGTTTATGACCTTGTAAGCACCTTCTTTCAGATAGGAAGGTGATTATTTATGAGATAGTAATCGTTTTTGATGGAATAATCTAGATGTGAACCTCTTTATTATGAATTGGCCCACATTGTTGCAAAATCAACATCTTTATTGTAAGCTTGGAAATTCTCATGGTGAGCCATTATAATAGTTGCAATCCAAGGCACTCTAGAAAGTGCACTAGTAGCAACCCTATGCTTCCAAGAGTGTACATAATTTCAAAATGAAACACAGATAATATATATTTTTATCTTGGATGTTTCTCCTATAAATGCTTTTGAGATTTGAAATACTTCAAGATTTAATAATTAGTTTTTATGAGAAATTCATTATCTAAAAGATCATGCTTCCACATATTCAAAGTATAAACCACAACGAAGAGCTGCTTTTCATAAATGTCATACATTTTCTCCATATGGGTTAAAGTACGAATATCAAAGGCTATGGTATGGCCTTGTTGATTGAGCATTGCACTAATACAATCACTGCAAGCATCCATTTCCACTAGAAATGATTGCATTGAATCTAAAAGAATATGAATAGGTTCGAAAGAGGAGAAGCCATATGTGGAAAATGCTTGATAAAGTGGTGATAGTAGGAGCATAAGCCAAGAGTGCACCTCTTGTACATCATCATGGTCATGCCATTCATGAATCAAGAGATGAAATGTCCAAGATAATTTATTTAATGCATGGAGAATTCACTCTCTTTGCCATTTATTAAGAGTTCATTTTGTTGAAATAGTTTGTGATAATACTTATGCATTTTTACTAAAAACAAGAATATCATTAAAGAAAGTAGTAATAGGCTGTTGATGATCTCTAAAGACACATTTCATCATTTAATTGAAGGCGATTCGTTTATTGGTTAATTTGAAAGGAACCATCAAGAATTTATAAAGACCAAATGAAGTAGAAAAAGTAGTTTTGTATACATTTTGTGGTATTACCTCGATTTGGTGATAACCATTCTTGAGATCAATACAGCTGATGATGATCCAAAATATTGTCGATTTTAAAAATAGAAAACCAATTCTTCATAGTGATTTTGTTAGAGGAGGTAAAGTTGATAATAAAAATCTTCAAAACAAAAATCTTTGTTTTTTAAAAAGATTTTAAGTTGCTCTCGGTTAACAACATTGAACTTAATCCTTAATGTGTTTCCAGTTACTCTAGCTTGGATCTGTTAGTAGTTATGTTTGTCATGCATTGTCATCTCATGCATATGAGCCTCATTTTGAGTTAGACGGGGACATTAGGAGCTCTAACATGTTTGTCATGTTCTTTGACGGAGGAGGCAGTCCATTCTAGAGTTTGCATTTCTTCTTTTAGTTGGTTTAAGTGTGTTTGTTAGTCAGTTTCCAATCATTTTTGCTGCCCTTGCCACATTGCGAGTGCTCCAACTGACATGAATATTATTGATGTCATGCCAGTATTTTCGGCATGATCAATTGCTGCTGACTGCATTTTAATGCAGTCGGCTGATTTTTTGTCACTCTTTGTTGTTGGTTGGCCAGTTTTTGGGAGTTTGTGCTATTTATAGCCTTGCCCCCCCATGAATTGGCAGATTATTTTGCTCATTTCCTTGGCAGGTGCTCTATTGATTGCAGTCCGCTGATTTTTTGTCACTCTGTTGTTGGTTGACCACTTTTTGGGAGTTTATGCTATTTATAGCCCTGCCCCCTACTAATTGGTAGACTATCTTGCTCATTTCCTTGGCAGGTGCTCTATCGATTGCTGCAGTCTTCTTCGTCTTTGATGTGGAGAGCAGGTTGGATATTCTTTGTCTCTTTCATCGTCATTGTCTTTGTTATTGTCACTGTTACCATCATTGTCATTGTCTCCATCACTGTCGGTGCTACTATCATCATTTCATCTTGATCCATTGCCCTCATTGATGCCTCCGGCTGAGTGCAGGGACTGACCGATCACTCTCTTGTATTCAACATTCATCTTTAGTGAGTGCAAATTTCCTCTTTCTTCCATTGTTGTCTCTCTCTATCTATGTTTGTGTTCCTCTTTTGTTGTGTACTCTCACATGGTATCATTGCCAAAGTGAGTACAATAGTCACCCCTTTGAGAGGAGATCCCTTTGGCTGAAAACACTGGTTTTCAGCCATCTATCCTTTGCTGAAAACATAGATTTTTAGTCTACTGCTCGATACGACATAGGTAGACCATCTATAGTCCTATTGTGGCGTTGTAGTTGATTTCCACCATTTGGGACAATTTACAACAAAATGCAGGTTTTTGTGGGTGTTTGCAAGTGTTGAAGATGTCTTTTCATTGGTTCAATGGCTTTGATGACTTTGATGAGATCTCTTATCACTTCTCTAAAAGGTGGCAAGATCATTGTGAAGATCGGAGGTTCCAGCCTTGTTTTGAATGAAAATTCTCTCTTGCATAGTCACACAAATCGGAGAAGTCATCTCTTTCCCCCTCTCTTTGTCTCCCATAGGGCCCATCTTTTTGACCCTAGGATGCCTATGATTGTACTGTTAGTGCAGGTACCCGTTTTTCCTTCTCTTTCCAAAGAAGACCGTTTCCACGGATCAAATTATTCGGTTTGGTCTCGTAAGGTGGAATGTATTCTTGACACCTTTGATTTTTGGGAGTTTGTTACCCATCCTATTCCTTTGTCTTGTGGAGGATCTCAAAGTGGGATTGATGTTGGATCGTGTAACCCTATGGGATCGGCTCAATTCTAGAGCTTGGTCTTTTCGCTTTATAGGATTCTATCCTAGTGCATGTGTGTAGATTGTGGCCGGTAGTGCAAGTGTGGATAACGCTTGCTTCTTTGTAATGTTACAAGACATTTGCCCACCGAATTACTCTTGAGAAGAAATTACGAATGTGCACTATTGATGACTCTCCTTCCATTAAACATCACATCAACAGATTGGAGGACACGAGGGATGAGCTTTCTCTGCTTGGCAAGAAAATCTCTTCGGAGAATATGACCATGATTCTTTTGACTCAATTGCCCTTTGCAAAATACAATGTCTTCTACACCAGCCTTCTTACATTGAGGACTTGTGAGACTCTTTTATGGGAGGAGCTTACCTCACTTGTCTTCGAGCATGATGAGTGTCAAAAAGAGGAAGCTAGTGGATCTAGCTTCATGAAAGCTTTTTCTGTAGGTACGGGAGGGGGGAGGAAGGAGGAGGAGAAACCAAAGGCCAAGCTGAAGAAGGAGACACAAGAGCTTTGACACAGATTTAGAGAAGCCTTGATGCTACATTGGTGGAAGGGGATACATCCTGAGAAGGGGTGCTGGAAGAAGTTGTTTGCAGTCGTGTGTCTTGTGTGGTCATTTGCTGCATGTGAGCCTGAGTCTGAGTCAAATGAGGTCATTAAGAGCTCTGACATTGTCTTTGTCTGTTTTTTAATGTGCTTTAGGCACTTTCAATGGAGGGCACACTAGTGCATTTCTTTTGGGGCACTTTTGGCTATCCTAGGTGCCCATATTTTGGGCTTGGTCACTTTATTACAAGTTGTGGCCCTAGTTTGCCTATATATAGGTGGCCTACCTTTCCACCTCATTATCCATCATTGATCATTCGTGATCAGCCAGCCCTCCTCATTCTCTCATCCACTCACTATTGTCTGGCACCCACACTGACACCTAGAGTTGTGTGTTGGAGCTAATTGTGGTAGCCTTGTGGTTCGCTTTCCTCTTTCTGTTGTGCACTCTTACATTGTATCAGAGCCATTTGTGGGAGCCAAAGATTATGAAGAGGAGTGTGCTATCTATGACAAATCTAGTTGGGCGCCATCCACGCGTGCTGCATACCTTGCATTTTGCATCAATCAGTGTAGGGTGGCTTGTTTTCAGCCCATAGCAAGTTGTGTTTTACAGGGATAGGCTGTGCTTTGCATATAGGTAGCCTCTACTAGGCTGGGTTGTGCGTTTACTATCCGTTTAGGCATGTGTTTTGGGAGGGAAAACCCTTGTTTGTTGTGTTTTGGGTCTTTAGACAAGGTGACACTTTTTTTGTAGGAATATGCTCCTACATTGCTTGCATTTTTATGTAGGTAGTACACTTGCATCTGCCTTTTGCTTTCAGGTTATTGATCCCTCCTCTTACTGCCTTTTGTAAAGGGGAGGCTATGCCTCAATCAAATGACCTATTTTTTGTGCTGGGACCCTTCATTTTGACCTCAGAGGTAGGTATACAGCCTTGGACAGCATTCTATTGACTTGAGTGACCATTTAGACCTATTGGGCGACCTCCTTTTCAGGCTAGGAGCAAGGAAGATTTACATTTATAGCAGGTACTTATTGAAGGACATCTATGGCCGACGTGTATACTTTGTGGGATTGTTCTGTCTGATCACCATCCCATCACTCTTTCTTGCTATATTATTTTGGGGCTTCCTGTCCTTGGTTGGCATTGATGGGATCTCTTGAGTAGGTGCCAGCCCTAACTGTGAGTGTGTGCAATGGAAAGAGGAGAGAGAACATGGGGAGGAGACAAAGAGAACGTAGGAGAGAGAAGGAACAATGTGACTACAATGACTGAAGGTATAAGGTTGCAATAGTCAGTCCCAACATGCAACTCTGTGTCAGTGTGGGCGTTAGATGGTAGCAGGGGGATGAGAGAAAGAGAAGGGTTGGCTGTTCATGAAGGATCAATGATGTATAATCAAAGTGGGAGGGTAGGTTGCCTATATATAGGTGAAAAAGAGGAAAAACCCTAAATGTGGTCAAACCATTAAAATAATGGTCAAAAGTGCACAGAAAGAAATGTACTAATGTGGCCTTCACCTAAAGTGTCTAAAACCCATAATATTGATAGACAAAGCAATGCCAAAGCTCCTAATGTTCTCATCTGACTCAGACTGAGGTTCACAGGTAGGAGATGATTGCACAAGATACATGACTGCTAATACCCCCTCTCATAACTTGGATGTGGCAGAAGGTCAATGGGGAGGCGGATTCGAGGTTGGTAAAAAAAGTGCCAATGTTGATGAAGAAAGCCAACCAAGGAGCAAGACCCCCTCTCCATATAAAAATCCAATCAAAGTAGAAGGCCACCAAAGGGCAATGGAAATGTATAGGCCTCAAATAGATCATGCTAGAAAACTCCAGTTGGGAATGGGTGAGCCAAGTCTCTAACCCAACTAGGAGACATCAGTGAGGAACTATCGAATGCGCCATAAGCTGCATAGAAACAATAGGGACCAAGGGCCGAACGATAGGGGATGGTGGCTCGATGACGGAGAAATGGGATGGTCGCATAAAAGAAAGGCCCAAAGGAGATTGGAAACCTTGAAGAAACTCCTCACGACCCTGGGAAGTCCTTGCTGAAACACAAAGGGCTAGGAAATCCACAACCACATCACCAATATTGTTCCCCTTTGAAAGGGATGGGAGGTACGAGGGAACCACGAGAGGAGATGGTGGGGGATGGGATGGAACCCGTGGAATAGATGGTGCACAATCGGGAACGAGTATGGCAAGAGAATCCCTGGAGGGCCTTGCACAATGGAAGGGGATGGGGCATAGATAGCCCACGTTTTAGCAAACTTGCCACAAAAGTGGCTCTTGTAGAAGAATCACCTTCAAAGATGGCCAGCTTGGTGAAGACAACAAAGGTCTCGAGTCTAGGGAGGCCAAAAATTGAGAGGAGAGGAAAACCCAAGTTAAGAATATGTATGGTTGCAGAAATGGAGCTCGATGGATAGTCAGACAATAGAGGCAAGGCGCCAACAGCACGAACATGCACCGATGAAATGTCACAAGAATTGATGATACTCTTTGAGAGACAGAGATCCTATAACAAGTCACCTTGGGGAGTCATATGACCCAAGGCACCATTGGCAATGAGCCAAGGTTGTTGAGAATCTGAGATGGTCAAATAAGGCACTTCCACCTGAGAAATGTGTAGAAACACTGACTTGGTCGGTGGTAATAGCAGCAAAGGCTTTGATGTAGATCCATCCTTTGCTCTCGGATGAAGGTGAGGGTATATCCTCCAGTACTTCTCCTCGGGGTGTAGAAACACTGACTTGGTCGGTGGTAATAGCAGCAAAGGCTTTGATGTAGATCCATCCTTTGCTCTCGGATGAAGGTGAGAGTATATCCTCCAGCACTTCTCCTCGGGGTGTAAGGTCTTTCCACAATGAGGACACATGGGATATCCTCTATGCTTAGGTGGAAGATGACTCCAACTCCTTCCACGTCCCTTTCTTCTGCTTGGCTTGTCTTGTACCTGTAGATAAAGCTGCATGAACACGGCCATGCGCACAGGCTTTGCAAGAATCTGTCTCAAGGTGATGTGTTTCTTGCTCAAGAACCAATGGAACTAGTTGCTCTGAAGTGAAAGTCCCGCGGCTACGAGAAGTGAGAAGATTGGTGTAGAAAACATCATATGTCGGTGATTGAAGACGTGAGAGAAGTATCACAGCTAGGTCCTTTGAAGAAATGTCTGTGCCAAGGAATGAAAGCTCATCTTGAATGTACTCCATCCTATGGATGTGATCCCTCATCGTAGGGAAATTTGCGCGTCAGAAAGCTATCGTAACGTCAACTCAAGAGATAAGTGATGCTTGAATGTTTGGATCTGGAAGAGAGATGCCAATCTCCTCCAAATCTTTGTAGTAGTGCAGATATGTCTCACATTCATGAGCACAAAATCTGTACAACTCAATAAGAGAAGAGAGTGGGCTCTACAATTCAGCCAATCCCATAAAGCTGCTGAATCTGCGGTCACACTAGCATGAGGATCCACAGTGGGTCAGGTCATAGGGACTACACCAAAATCCCAAAGGTCATAGTTGTCAACCATAGAGGGTAGTTTGTCCCATCCAGCTTATCGGATGCGGAGAGAGGGGGTAGGACTGGCACTTGCTCAGGAGATGCTATCAATGCCAATTGGGAACTAGAAGCCTTGGAAGAATATAATGGGAAAGAGTAATAAGATCGTGGTTGGTCTAAATGATCTTGAACCACACGATCCCCCATAGCATACATGTTGGCCATAGATGTCCTTCAAGAAATACCTCCAAGAAAACAAAGAAGATGCTGCAACTGGGAAGGCTCTCCATTTGTACGGGGTCCATCAACCTATAAATCAGAAGAGACTGACGGAGAGGGGGAGTATCTGAGGTAGGAGGGACGACATGAGGCCGACGTGAAGGGGCGGATCTGCAAAATGCAGATATGGCAGCAGTAAATGCAGTCAAAGCAAGTCAAAAACCTGTCACCCAGCCAAGAGAGAGGCCACCTGGCAAAGATAGAGTGCCCAGTAAGAATTGCGGCAGAAAAATTGAGTGTGTCCAACTGTCTAGCATGTGGAGGTGTCGGCAAGCGGGCAAAGACAACCCTGTGACTGAAAACACAGACTCTGATTGCCTGTAAACAGGCCTCCCAGCACACAATAGATTGCGCTCAGTTGAGAGAGGGACTGACTGCCTGGAAAAGGCCGTCCGTGTGCTGCAGATAAGACTGCCCAGACCTGTAATAGGCTGCCCGTAAGCCAGAATCGCAAAGCTGAGGCTGGCAATCTGCAGCAAACGCAGGTTAGAACCTGCAGACATAGCCACCCAGAAGTAATAAACTGCCACCCAGGCTGCAATGTGCCACCCGGCTGGAAAACGCAGGGTTGCTGGTGTAGATGCCTGAGAAACAGGCCGCCCAGGCTGCTGGAATGCGGCCCAGGACAAAGAAGAACAGTGAGCTGTCAAACACAAGTGTTGACACGTGCTTGTGTATCTTGTAGAAGAATCCTTAATAAAGACGGTGAACTCGGCGAAGGCAACGAGGGTCCCAAGTCTAGAAAGGCATGAATTGAGAGAAGATGGAAGCCTAAGTCTAGAACATGTAGGGCCTCAGAAATGGAGCTTGATGGACCCAATAGGCACTAAAAAGAGGTCACCAATAGTGTTGATACCCTCTGACGAACAAAGATTCTGCAAGAAATCACCTCGAGAAGCCATATGACTTGATGCACTAGTGTCAATGAGCCTAGAAGACCAGACAATCGAAGAAGGCTCCTCCACTTGATAAATGTGTAGAAACACAGACTTAGTGGTGATATTGGGTGACGAAGGAGAGCTAGAAGAAGGCTCGAATGTAGATCCACCCTTCACTCTTGGACGAAGATGAGGATATTCCCTTCAACACTTCTCCTCATGGTGCATGGTTTTCCTACAATGAGGACGCATGGGATACCCTCTATGCTTCCCCACAAAATCTCTATCATGTGTTTGGCTTGTCCTATAGCTCGAGATAAAGCCACATAAGCACGGCCATGTGCACTGCCATGGGCACCGCAAGAATTTGTCTCACTATGACGCACATCTTACTCAAGCACCAATGGGACTAGCTCCTCCCAAGTGAGAGTCTCCCGACTACAAGAAGTGAGAAAACTAGCGTAGAACACGTCATATGTCAGTGACCAAAGATGTGAGAGAAGTGTCACAGTTGGTTCCTCCAAAGAAATGTCCGTACCAAGGGATGCAAGCTCATTTCGAAGCTCCTTCATCCTGTGGATGTGATCTCTCATCATAGGGGAATCTACGAAAGAAAGAAGTTGTAGCTTCAACTCGACTGATAATTGATGTCCAAATGCCTAGATTCTAAACAGAGAGATCAATCTCTCCCAAACCTTTGTGGCGGTGCAATACATCTAATGTGCACGAGCATAGAATGGTACAACTCAAAAGGAGAAAAGAGCCAGCTTTGAGATTCAACTGATCCCATAAAACTGCCAAATCCATAGTCAGGTTTCATCCCATTCCCCACGATCTACTCTAATGGTTCCATCGTATCTCCCACTCTTTCAAAGGGGGACGATATTGGTGATGCGGTTGTGGATTTTTAGGCCCTTTGTTTTTCAGAGGGAACTTTCAGGATTGTGAGGAGTTTCTTTAGGTCTTCTTATCTACTTTGGGCTTTTCCTTTATGTGGCAACCTCTTTTCTTTGTCATCAAGCCATCATCCCTTGTCGCTTGGCCCTTTGTCCCTTCTATGCAGCTTGTGGTGCCTTTGATAGTTCATCGCTATTGTCTCCTAATTGGATTAGAGGCTTGCTTAGTTCACCCATCCTTGATTGGAGTTTTTAGGAGTGATTTGTTCGAGGTCTCTTTGTTTCCATTGGCCTTTGGTGGCTTTCCAATTTATTGGATTTTTATTTGGAGAGGGGGTCTTGCTCCTTGGCTAGCATCCTTCATCAGTCGACTTCATCAGCATTGGTATTCTTCTTGCCACCCTCAGGATTCGCATCTCCTTTTCTCTTTTGCCTTGTCTAGGACTTGAGAAGGAGTGCTAACAGTTGTGTGTTTTGTGGTGATCTCTTGCTTGTGAGCCTTACTTTGAGTCACATGAGGACATTAGGAGCTCCGACATTGCCTTTGTTTGTCATTTTATGTTCTTTAGGTACTTTAGATGAGTGCATTTCTTTTCGGGCACTTTTGGTTGTCTTGGATTCTTGTATTTTGGGCCTAGCCAGTTTATTGCTAGTTGTGGCTCCATGTTGCCTATATATAGGCGGCATGCCCTCCAACTCTTAGCTAGCCCTCCTCATTCTCTCACCCCTCACTATCGTTTGCCGTCCACATTGATGTGCAGAGTTGCATGTTGAGGCTGATTGTAGCCATTACAATCATATTGTTTCTTCTCTCACATGTGCTCTCTCTTTGTCTCCTCATTGTGTTCACTTTTCTCTTTCTGTTCCGCTCTCATAGAAGTACCTTCACCTTCATTCTAGAGTGAAGAATGGAGCTTTGTCATTCGGCCTTCCTCTACCTCTATACAAGCTGTTACCTATGAGTTTGGGCTTCTTCATATCCATGTGTTGGAGGAGCCTTCTTTAGTGGTTGACTCAACTTTAGAGAGCCCTTGGTTCATTGATAGTGGTGCTTTGAGTCATATGACTCCCCAAGGAGATATGCGACACGATCTTTGTCAATTTTTGAGGATTTAGTCACTTTTGGTGACATTTGTTCGGTGCCTATTAGTGGTGTTAGCACTTTGCTGTTATTGCTTGATCGTTCCTCTCGCTCCATTGTGGAAGCCCTACATGTTCTAGACTTTGGCTTTCCACTCCTCTCCTTTTATGGCATGACTAGACTTGGTTCTCGGGTTGTATTCACTGAGTAGGCCGTGTTTATTGAGGATTCTACCTCAGGAGTTGTTTTAGCGATAGGTTTTGGCAGGAGAGCATGCTCTACTACCTCCATTCCCCTTCTCTTATGCAGGGTCCTCCAAGGTGGTTGTCTATTGCTACACCTGTTCTTGTTTATGCACCATCTATTCCGCAGGTTCTTTCCCATCCCCACCCTCTCCTCTGGTGGTTCTCTTGTATCCCCTATCCCTTTCAGAGGGGGGTGATATGAGTGACGTAGTTGGATTTATTGGTCCCTAGTGTTTCAAAGGGGGATTCCCACAATCGTGAGGAGCTTCTTCCCTGGCAGTCTACATTGAGAATCAATTCCTAGTCATTCTGCCGCCCGTGGCATGTTGCAATGCTTCATATTGCTATGTCAGCATTATTGATGTCACATCAGCATTTTTGGCATAATCAGCTGTTGTGGCCTGATTTTTTGTCACTTTGTTGTTGATCGACTAGTTTTTGGGGGTTTGTGCTATTTATAGATTCCCCACTAGTTGGCAAATTATCTTCCTCATTTCCATAGCAGGTGCTCCATTGGTTGCTGCAGTCTTCTTTGTCTTTGGTGCGGACAACAGATTGGATATTCTTAGTCTTCGTCATTATCACTCTCTCCATCACCGTCAGTGCTACTATCATCATTTCAACTTGATCGGGTGCCCTCATCAACACCTCGGATTGTGTGCAGGGACTGATCAATCCACTCTTTTGTATTCAACATTTGTCTTTAGCTAGTGTATATTTTTTTCTTTCTTCTCATGCTCTCTCTCTCTCTCTGTCTCTCTGTATTCATGTCTCTTTCATTACGTACTCTCAGAGGATCTTGTACTTCTTGCCTTTGTTTGTGAGTTCTATCTGCTTTTTTAAGGAAAAGATGGTCGAGTCTATTCTATGATTTCAAGGCATACCAAGAAGTACATCACAACCATGAAGATTTGCAATACATAAGGTATCTTGATCGCTAGTCTTGTATTTTGTTAGTTGAGCTTGCCAATGTAAGGTATTATAGTCTTCACTTTGTCACCTTTATTGACTTTAATACTTGGTGGATTGTTGTTGAAGTCTCCATTTTTTCATTTTTAAATCTAAGCTCTTTAGTGAATTGTAAGAAAATGAAGTTTCCATTCATACCACAAACTAACAAGAGTAGTGATTGCTTATCTTGCAATGGTCCCCAAGTTTTTAATATGTAGCTTCAGAATGTGATGTGTGTTTGGCACTACGTAACTGATGACATTGATTGCCATTGGTGACTTGGGCTTGTTATTAGAGACCTTGCTTTGTTCTTTGTTTAGAGATTGGTTTGCCATGTGGCTTGTTTAACCATCCGCGTTTAAAACACTTTACTTCTTTCATGGAGTGTTACTTTTTCTTTAGAAAGTTGCTTGGCTTGTGGGTATAGATTGGAGTGGAACTAAGGAGCATTTGGAGGTGCATAGGGCTTTATCTTCTTTTTATTTGATGATTGCTAATGATTTATAACCACTATGCTCCATTTCCAATATCTCAACATGATCAATGAGTTTCTTGAGACTAGAACAATGATAATGATTATGACTAGTATGAAGTCTAAAATGCAAACTTCCTTGGAACTTTCTGGCTTTTCAGAGCTGCCGATTTTCTTGAAATGTTGGACCTTCAAAAGTGGCTTTCAAAACCTCTTTGTGTAGACATCAAATGGCTTGTTTTTTTGTTGCTGAGATTGGATCCCACTCCATTTTTACATCTCATTTGAAAATGAACACAGAATTGGCTTTGTATCATGTCAACAAAGGGTCTCCACAATTTTGGGCCAGCATGATCACATCCTAATCTTATCCACCAAGTGTAGGCAATGGTCAGGTCAAATGCAGAGTTGTCAACTTATTTTTATCTTTTTAAAAAATAATTTTTACAACCATATAATATTTGAATTTGACGAATAAACTTAAAAAGAAGATCTGGATTTTGTAATCTCGTACGTATTAAATTTGATATTTTTCTTAAGCTAAGATAGAGACTTGGTCTTCTTCTTCTCATGTTTTGTCACATGCTTGATGTAGTAATTGATCCAGATGAAGATGGAGATAAGGGTGGAGAGTATTAGTGCCTTTGTCGATGATGAGGTCTTTTGCGTGAAGAGTGTGATCCCTTTGTGACTTCATTGGAAATTGCACCGGATGACTTTGAAGCAAGAGGATGCACTTCAATGCAATCTATTTCTTTGTTTTGAAGTAGAATGAAACAATATCGACTTATAATTGTACATCAACATAAGCAGAGTATATTTGGTAGTTGAATGCGTAGAACTACTGTAAGCAAACTCAATCTATGGAAGGTAATGCTCCCAATCAGATTGTCTATAGGAGACATATGTACAATATATCCACCATGGTCTATTATATTATATGCTCTTGATCTATCCATTGGTCTGAAGATGGTTCGAGGACGACATGGATGATTGAGTCTCCAACCTCTAGAAGACCACTTGCAAAAAATAGCTAGTGAACTAAGAATCACAATAATTGACTCTTCAGACAACTGCAAAGTTTATATAGATGCACTATAAAGAGACTAGCCAACTCATGGATTTTATGATCGTCTTTGTTGGGAGGAATTCAACCCATCTTCGCCAACAAGTTGACCATGATAAGATTTGCATCATGACCTCGATTTGTATGTTGCAATCCTATTACAAAAAATCATGGAGACACTTCTTTACTCTTTATTGGTAATTTGTAAAGGATGTAGTATCTTCATTGATTTGTGTGGTTTGGCTTTATTAAGTCGATTCTCAATCAAATTCTTCATGTGCAGCCAATAAAAGTACCGACTAACCAAGACTAAAGTTTTGTGTATACCAGGGTGTTGCATGCATGACGCATCATGACACTCGTATAAAACTTTCTTGTGGATATCCTTATCATTGAGCGCATACATTTTACTGTGTAAATAGTAATTCATTTTTAATGGAATACTTTTCAGCATCTTTCTTTCAATAGCTAGCTTTTGGGTATTCAGATTGTCAAAGCTTCTTGGGCTACTAGGTCCATCTTGGATGCATGGTCTTGCCAAAGTTGAGAGTCAATTTGGCAATAACTCTTGAGACAAAGATAGAAATCAATTGAAATCTTTGAAAATGATAAAGTATTAACTTTTGTGATTCAATTAAAGGCAACGGTAGCCTTGTTGGTTGCACCCTTGCGGTAATGAATCTCAAACTTTAACTTTTGCATAGGCTTCGCTTATCGTTCAACCATGGAGATTGGGATGATTGCAGAGGAATTTCAACATATGGTAGTCAATCCAAATAATGAATCAGACGCTATACAAATAATGACACCACATATAAACGGCATGGATGACTACTTACATTCGTTTGTTTTGAGTGATCAAACATGTTTGGGCATCAGTGAGATTATGGGTTTGAAATGCAATAGGTCGATTGTCTTGGTATAAAGCGGCATCTATAGCGTAATCACTAGAATGTGTATGAACCTCATGGAAGGTTTATTCAAAGCTATGATCCGCAAAATTGGTGTAGTGGTAACCAATCGCTTCATTGTTTGAAAACATTGATTGAGCTCACTGGTCCATATAGTAGGTGGACTAATATGATTTTTCTTGCTTTGGATATCCTTGAGTGTGCATCAAATTGTTGCTATTCAGGTTGTTCGATGACTTTGATACACACACAAAAGGATTGCAACAAAGAACTTATTTGAAATAATTAACAAAAATAATTAACATAGGTTGGTTTTCTAGTAGTTTCATTAAATACAATAAACCTTTAGATGCTCCGAGACCTTGTCTCCCTTGTTGATTGATTGTAATCAACCTCACGACTTTCTAGGTGTCCAAGGACCCTATGACCTTCAGTGTTGGTTTGAAACTAATTGAGGGTCGTTCTAATGCCCATTCATAGACTCTAGCTTGTTTAAACTCTAGAAAACACAACCAACTTTAGCTCAAATTCATGGAGCAATGTTTCAAGTAAAATAAACCTACCTTGCAAAGTTTCCATGCTTCTTACATTGGTCCCCTCACAAACAAAGGAATTTCTCGTGACTTAATTGTATGAAAGTTAACTTTGCGATAGAATTGTCTAGAAAGTGCTCAAGGCTTGAGATCTCAAGGAAGAAGAGAGGACCTCAGCCCCTAGCATTATAGTAAACCTTTTCTAATGAGAATGAAGTCAACAATAGAAACAATACTTGCTGTTTTTGTAGTTATGGAGTTGCCTTCTTGATTCCCCATGTTGAGAGGAGAATTGAATTGATCAAGTTAGTTAAGTTCAAAATGTTGTCATTCTCACTTATCTTGGTGCTTACAAAGCATGATCCTAGCATAGGGAATGCTCATGTTCACCTTCCCTTACCACGTTCCAATATTGGAATGTTTCCCAACTAGGGAATACTTGGGAACATGTCGTTTTTGGTGGGGCACTTTGGTGGCCTTGTGCACATTGGATGCTTCATCTGTGTGTTTTTTTAAAATTGTGGGCACCTTTGTCTCCCTATTTGCCTATTGCAATGTAATGACTACTAAAGAAGTTGGTGGAGGATGAAACTTGTTGTAAGAGACTAGAATGCAATGGATGCTGGGCACCTTTGTCTCCCTATTTGCCTACTGCAATGTAATGACTACTAAAGAAGGTGGTGGAGGATGAAACTTGTTGTAAGAGACTAGAATGCAATGGATGCTGATGAAGGCAGTTGTAGAAGGTCTCTAGTATGCAAAACAGAGCATTGAATAATGCTGGCTGTTGGCAGAGTGCTCCAAATCTGTAAAAGGGGAAGAGTAGGCTGAGAGAGTGTCCTCCAAGTAGTCGCTCATGGAGAGGGAGAGATAGGGAGTGGAGTGAGAATTTGTGAGTGGACGCAAGGAAGAGGAAACACGAATATAGGGAGAGAAGGGAAGAAGAAGACTGCAAAGAAAGAAAAGAATAGAAGAGAAAAATCTGCATTGAACAATGGAAGAATTTTGAATATAAGGAGGGTTGATCAATCCTTGCACATAGCCCAAAGCGTTAGTGAGGGCATCGGATCACGTTGACGATGGCAATGCTGGAAGATGAACAGCCAAATATCAGAGTGTGCCGGAGCCTATGAAATAGAAAGATGACCAGCCCAATAGATGGCTATATATAGCCATCTCCTATTGTGCTGAAAATGCTGTTGTGCTAGTAATCAATGTCGGTGATTGATAAGCAAATGTTGACGTGGCAATACTTGGGCTGATCGTTGGCAAACAAGTTGATATCAGATAAATAAATGACAAATGGAAAATACATGCTCTAAATTGAGTTGCCTCCTTTGTCAAAATAGATGAAAGACATGTCAGAGCTTCTAGTGTCCCCGTTTGACTCGGACCGAGGCTCATAGACAGGAGATGACAATGCATGAATGCTAACACCCCCTCTCAAATCTTGCATGTGGCTGAAGACCAAAAAAGATGGAATGGATCCAATAGAGGTAGAAGGAATGTCAAAGTCGAAGAAGTCCATTGATGAAGAAACTCCTCACGATCCTAGGAATACCTATTTAAAACATTAGGGGTTGGGGAATCCATAGCCGCATCAACAATATCGTCCCTCTTTGAAAGGGATGGAAGGTACAAAGGAACCACTAGAGGAGATGGTGGGGGGATGGGATGGGATAGATGGTGCACAAGTGGGAATGGTTGCAGCAAGAGAGAGCTGCCTCAAAGGACCTTGTATAAGAGAAGGGGAATGGAATCTATAGAGCCCAGTCTCTTGCCAACGTGTTGCTAAAATAACTTTGAAAGACAAATTCTCAATAAACACAGCTTGCTTGGTGAAGAGAAGCAGAATATCAAGTCTCATAAGGCCATAAACAGAGAGGAGTGGAAAGCCAAAATGGAGCACAAGGAATGGTTTGTCAATAATGGCAAAGTGCCAATATCGGTAGTAGGCAGTGGACAAATGTCACCAATAGTGCTAAGATCCTCAGATGGACGAAGATCTTGTAGTAAATCTCCTTGTGGGGGTCATATGACTTGAAGCACCATTGTCAATGAGCCTGAAGGATCGATTGGGCATGGAGATTGAGATAGATAGTCATTATGCGCAGTGAGAGAGACAAGGAGAGTGCGAGAGAGCAGAGCATAGAGTGAACACGTTTTTTTGGATACAATGACGAGAGTACCACTTTAGGTTTTAGATAGATATCCCATGCACATATAAAAGGCACGATGGCCCTTTATTCCCAACAACCTCCCACCTAAAGGCAATGTGCCTTAAGAGGAGAAAAAGAATCAGCTAAGTCTAAGTATGTACAAAGCTGAAATAAATATATCTATCCAACTCCCATCATTTGTTGGCAATGAGCAAACCGCTCTGTTGGAAGACCCTTCGTGAGAAGGTTTGCAGGATTATCATCTGTATGCACTTTGACAAGCTCAATGCTCTTGCTGTCAAGTACATCTCTAATGAAGTGATACTTCACTTGTATGTGCTTTGTCTTTGCATGAAAGACAGGATTCCGTGCTAGCATGATAGCACTCTGACTATCACAATGGAGAACAGGTAACTCAGTGATTCCAAGCTCTCTCACCAGACGTGAAAGGCATAAAATCTCCTTGTATGTCTCGGTGGCAGCTACATACTCTGTCTTTGTAGAAGCCAATGCAACACACTTTTGTAGCCTGGAGATCCAAGAGACCGCTCCTCCTGTGAAAGTAAACACGTACCCAGAAGTAGACTTCCTGCAGTCCGCATGACCAGCATAGTCTGCATCTGTAAAGCCAACAATAGATGCTTTCTGCTTTCCAAAGCAGAAGCACAACTCCTTTGTGCCTTTGAGGTATCTCATAATACCTTTCATTGCATCCCAATGCTTCTTGCCAGGGGTTGCCATGTATCTGCTAACCGCTCCCACTGCAAAAGCAATGTTAGGACGTGTAGCAACCATAGCATATATCAAACTGCCAACAGCTGAAGCATATGGTATCTTGGCCATTTCAGCCTTCTCATCATCACATGTAGGGCTGTCATCTGCACTGAGTTTCACATATGGAGGCAATGGAACTCCAATTGTTTTCCCCCCTTCCATATTGAAACGTTGCAAAACTTTGGAGATATACTCCTATTGAGATAGATAGAATAAACCTTTAGATCTATCTTTGAGTATTCACATGCCAAGAATGTGATTTGCATCACCCAGATCCTTCATGTCAAAGCTGCCATGAAGACTTTGCTTCAATGAATCCAAGGCATGAGTATCCCTTTCAGCAATCAGCATGTCATCAACATACAAAACCAAGATAATCAGGCTGCCATCTGCTGCCTTCTTGGTGTACAAGCAGTGATCCACTTGACTTCTATGAAAGCCTTGGGATTGCATGAATGTATCAAACTTATGATACCATTCTCTTGGTGCTTGTTTCAGCCCATACAAACTCCTTTTGAGTTTACATACTATTTGTTCTCTCCCTTGTTCAACAAACCCTTCAGGCTGCTGCATATATATGTCTTCATGTAGATCACCATGTAAAAACACAGTCTTTACATCCATCTGTATGAGCTCCATATCCTCAACTGCAACCAAGCCCAAAATGGTTCTCAATGTAGTCATCTTGACTACAGGAGAGAAAATCTCATCAAAGTCAATTCCATGCTCCTGCTTGTACCCCTTTGCAACCAATCTCGCTTTGTACTTTGGTGAGGAACCAGAAGTGACTTTCATTTTGTAAACCCATTTGTATGGAAGGGTTTTTCTGCCCTTTAGGCAACTGCACCAAGTCCCAAGTGCCATTTTTTTCAAGAGATTCCATCTCTGACAGCATGGCTTTATACCATTTCTTGCTGTCATGTCTGTCCATTGCTTCCTTGAAGCAAAACGGTTCACTACAGTCTGTCAACATGACATACTCAGCCACATTAATTGCACCAGGAACAAATCTGTCAGGTTGTCTAGTAGCCCTAGACGATCTCCTAACCAATGGTCATTGTTTGTTGGCTGTTCCTGCAAATTTTCATTTTCAGCATGCTGTCCTGGCATTTCAGCCTGCAATTCAGCATTTACAGCTTGCTGTCCTGGCTGTTCCTGCACATGTAATGACTCATTTTCATGGGCAATAGCTAGCTGATCATTTCCAGCATCATTTCCTGCATTTACAGGTTCATTTACAGCAGGTATTTGCTGCTGTACAATGGGCACATTTTGCTGTCCAAAAGGTATTTCTTCCCGGAATACAACCCTACGGACCTCCTCAGTCTTTTCGGGTTGTTTGTGCATGCGATCTTCCCGGAAGATAATGCCATTGCTGCATTGTCGAAGGGTTTTCGAAAGCAAAGTCGCGTCCACAGAGGACCTTGACGAATTTCAAGATAGAAGATCAATCATGTGAATAAGCAAGGCGAGAAATTAATGCCAAGTAACAATTGTATTACTGCCAAGATGTTTACAAAATACAAGATGAATTCCAATCTGATTAGTCCACTGGTTTTAGGCCACCCGATTTAATTCTGCAGCATTTGTAGATCCTTTTGCTATAATGATTGTATGTTTCTTTGAAACTCCTTCTTGCATCACTGGAGCGTCGTCATCTTCTGCCCATCCACACTTGGTCAAAAGCAATTTCCAATCACATAAGCTTGCCAATAGAAACTCTGAAAATCTTGAAGATGTGCTTCCAGCACTCTGTTTATCCAGTTCAGTTGCCACTTGAGCCATAGTGCAAGCAGCTGAAGCAATTCAAGCTTCTTCCTCTCAATGACACTTTTCGTTCAAATTTAGATATCTTTCCAAGAGTTAACAGCCTCCTTCCACTGATGAATATTGTCAAGTGTTGCCTGAAGCTGATGCACGCGATCAGACAAAGATGAAAGCTCTTGTGAGGCCCTTTTTTCTGCATTCGAAAATGAGTTCTTTCCTCTTCTTTGAACAACAACATTTTGAACTTTCTGAAAAAGCAACTCAAGCTCTTCCACTCCAAAAGAGCTCGAAACAGAGCTCATGCAACATCAGAAGGTGCTACTGCAGCTTCCAACAGACTGCTCACAGTAACATCAGAGATGTAGTTGATCAGACAGCTTGGCCAGTCCTCATACTAAAACCTAGATGGATATCTTGAGCATGCTGGCTACTAGGACTACCCAACTTATCAACTAAGACTGCCAATGTATCATCTGCCATGTCTGATTTAGGATACATTTACCATCCTACAGTCACTCTCCACCTTTTGCCATTGAGGGTAGCCAAACTACAGAGCCCTAATTAAGGTTCATCTCCAGTAAATGGAACAGCTTGTCATAAGGGATGAAACACTCACCACAATCATTATAGCAACACCCGAACACTACTCAGGCATTGTTACATCTTGCAATAAGAAACTTTCTCCTTGTTTCTTCCTCTGCTCTCTGATGGACCAATCTGCAGTTCCCTTTCTTGCGATATAATACCATCATGTGTAGTTGGTGTTGCCGTAGAGCTATCGTCTTCATATAGCTAACATAAAAATTGTTGACTAAAGGTGATCGCACTCGGGCTCTGAAGTTTTTCGTAACACCCTTGGCATAGGTGTGAAGCCATCTGTTTTATAACAAAGCAAACAAAGCAGCGCAGACTGGGTTAACAACTCATTTGGCATTCGCCTGATGCTCCTCTTGTATGTCACGTTCTTCTTCCCTGTCTTCTTCAGTGGTGGCTAATAATCCTGAGAACAGGATAATATCCGCAAGAAAGCAAGGCTCAATCTATGCCTTCCACAATGTGCAGGTATGAAACTTCATCAAGGATGAGGCAATCAAAGCACGTGTGGAGAAAGCTCGGCTCAAAGATGGACTGTATCAGCTCTTTGCCACTCTGATTAGTGTGTCCAATAGCAGCCACAAAAAAACAGAAACTCTTCTTTTCCCCGTACGCCCATATAATGACTACCATCTCTCCGTGCCGACAACATTTCTATTCAATCTTCTTGCCCACTTCTTTTGAGATAGAAATCATGTCCAGAAGAACACTTGTATCCAGTCCTTTTTCTCCTGTCGTCCTCCTTACATGTAATATGGTGTTGGAGCTTTTCCTCCCTTGCGCAGTTTTTCTGGTCTGCTAATTCTGTCAAAGATAAATGCTTTTTCAGGAGTGATTGCTGTAAGGTCGTAAGGTGGGATATTTCTCATCATGGCCGCATTAGCCTGTTGCAATACTTCATCACTTGTTAGCACAGTGCGATTGTCTTCTGCTTTTTCAAATAGCCGGCTAATTTTCTCCTTCCCTCTGTATTCCGTAACACAAAAGCACGTTGAACTTTCCCATGTGGTTCAAACATTTTATGTAAGCAATCATCATCAATATCCAGAGTCAAATTTCCAATGAAAAGGAGAGAATCTGGTCGAAAAAGCTCAACAATGAGAGTCCTATCGCCCAACTTTGAACCATTCAGGGCTTGACAAACTTGTGAAAGAAACTCCTCCACGTTTCCTGAATAATGTTCATAGTGTATTACTGCTCCATCATGCTTCTCATTTTCAAATGACACACTGGTTATTTGCCCATACTTGTTAAAAAGAGGTAAAAGCTCCTCCTCAGTCATGCCACCTCCAACACTTGAAATGTGTACACAGGGCTTGGCATGCCAATGCAGTGGTACCTCCACACCGTCAACTTCTGGAGGCAGAGAATCTTCATCCGTCTCTACTGCTTGTATCTCTACCTTCTCAGGCTCAGTCTCTGGCTTCTGTGCCTCTTGCTCCTTTGGCTCTATCTTTTCAGGCTCCAGGTCCAGCTTTTTTGCTTCATTCTGTGCACCCTTCTCACCCCTGTTTATGATAGTAGTTGTTGCCTCTCTAGCTTCATTTAGATGTGCCTTAAGCAGGTTTATAGGATGATAGCACTCAAAATGTCTGAAGGTACAAGCAAATGAAAGAGCTTCTAGACGTTTACCATCATTAATTAGCCTTTCAATCACCTCTGGAGCCTTGGACATCCATATGCTCCTTGGCATCTTTTACAAACCTTATTGTCACAATGGCTTTCGTTTGAAATAAATCATGTTGATGTGCTGTCTCCTGTTCATCATTATGCTGCCCACCTCCATGGGTTTGTAGGTGTGCTTTTGGGTGAACATCAAATCATCTACTAAATAGTGAGGTTTGATCTCCAGCCCACGCAAAACAAAATGCAAACACAACGACTAAGTATGCACAAAGTAATAAATGTCACACACACAAACGTTTTGGTGGATTCCACACCTCGGATGCGCAGCAGCACGACAACGTACTATTTTCCTTTTCTTGGGATCCCACAATTTATACCCCATTTCATCCTCGTCACCATATCCTAGGAAAATGCATTTACAGGACTTTGACTCAAGTTTGCTCCGTTTTTCTTTACGAATGTGCACAAAAGCCTCGCAGCGAAACACTTTCAAATGAGCATATGAGGGTGGCTTGCCCGACCACGCTTCTTGGGGAACTCCCTCCTCCCCAAAGACCTGTTTGGTGACCGATTAATCAAGTGAACGGCTGTCATACCAGCCTCTGCTCAAAAACCATGGGGTAATGCAGCATGAGACAACATTGTACGGACCTTATCCTGGATTGTCCGATTCATACGCTCTGCAACTCCATTTTGGGATGGATTATGAGGGGTAGTTAGCTCCCTCTTTATCCCTTTGCTGTCACAAAATGCCTGAAAGGCTTTAGACACATATTTTCCACCATTGTCAGAGCGAAGACACTTAAGTGTCTTATCTTTCTGATTTTCAGCCAATACCAAGAATTTTTTAAACTGGTCAAGCACTTTATCCTTGCTACGAATAGGGTAAATCCATACTTTCCGTGTAGCATCATCAACAAAGGTGGCAAAATATTTCTTTCCCCCTAAAGATAATCTGGCATTTGACATACATCTGAGTGTACTAACTCTAGAGGAGAAGATTTCAAAGAAAGAGACTTTTTGTGAGAAGTATGTGCATGTTTGCCATAAATACAATGATCACAATGCTCAAAATCAGCATAACGAAGATAAGGCAAGTAACCCAAACGAGAAAGCACTTTCATTCCTGTTTGACTCATGTGTCCAACCGGCCATGCCACAAAGAAACACGTGGCTGCTCGGTCATGGCAACAACATGGTCACGCACACTAGATACATGGAGTGGATACAACGTATCACTCTTGCAACCTCTGGCAATAACCCTAGATCCCTTACAGATCTTCCATTTTCCATCACCAAAGGTGGTATGAAAATCATCATCATCTAGTTGCCCTGTGCTGATCAAGCTCTTCTTGAGCTGAGGTACATGCCGTACATGCTGAAGTGTAAAAACAGAGCCATGCTGAAACTGTAACTGCACACTGCCAATACCTGCAATCTCACATGCATAGTTGTCCCCAAGATGGACAACACCATGTCGACCTCTTGTATATGCGGAAAACCACTCACGATGAGGGGTGACATGAAAAGAAGTACCTGAATCAAGAATCCAGGTATGCATGTCATCATCTGTATCTGCAAGTAGAGCATGTGCACCAAAATGTGAAGAGACAAAGAGTACATCACTCCCACTGTCACTGTCATGAGTGACTACATTCACCTCTTCAATTTTTACACTGCTTTTCTTAGGCTGACTGTCCTTTTTCTCTTCCTTGCAATCATCTGTCTTCTTGCCTTTTCCTTTCTCTTTCTTCCATTTGTAGCCGTCACGTTTAAAGTGACCCTTCTTGCCACAATGATGGCATTCAACATCTTTGCCACGTGATTTACTGCGTCCCTTGCCATCATATTTGCCCTTTTGCTGTGATCTGCCCCTAGTATGCAAAGCACTGGAAGACTTGCTGGATGCATTGTTCTGCCGATTCATCTCTTCCATAAGTAGAGCACTCTCTACATCAGCATACAAAAGGATCACATTAGAATTACTCATAGCAGTCTTGAATGTATCCCAACTCTCTGGTAGGGTGCAAAGCAAGAAAGTAGCCTTAAATTCCTCATCAATCATAAATTTCAAGGTAACCAGCTGGCTTAACATGGAGTTAAACTCACTCAAGTGAGTAGACATTGCTGTACCTTCTTTCATACGCAAATCCATAAGCTTTTTCAGCCAATACACTTTACTTGTAGTGCTCTTCTATGCATACAACTCTTCCAGTCTAGTCCATATAGCATATGCAGAATCCAAACCTTCAATGTTGAAGAGCAAGGCATCAAAAATCGATAGCTCTACGGTTGAGCGTGCAAGCTCATTCAACTCATCCCAGTTGTCTTGATCCATGTCCACATGCTTTGCCCCTTTAGTTTTGATCGGCTTTGCCTGCTTCTTTTGTAACAGGATATTGTAGCACTGTTTATGAATCAAATTACTGCTGTCATTGCTGCCAGCCATGGTTTTCAGCTCAAAAGTGAAAAAAGAAAACAGTAAATGCAGGCCCAAATTATCACCCAAGTGACCAAGGTACAAACAAGTACCAATCAGCAATAAATGACCATGCGGAAGTACAGATTTCAGATCTGCAATTCAGTTTTCAGAAGCACCAAACCAAGTGCTACAGCATTATCCAACTGATTACAGCTGTTCCAAAAGGCATGTTCATCACTTTACATGAGAAATCCCAAAATTTCAGCTGCAAATTTTGACATGAACGATCAAAAGCCTCAAAATTTTGTGCTCACAATCGTCAAACATACATCTGCATTTCCTTTGTCATGCATAGGACTGTCCAATTTTGCCAAAATAAAGCAATTTCAGCAAAACCCCCAAATTTTACCAAGTGTTGATATCCAAATTGTGCGGAATTCAACCCGCATGTACATAAAATGACCAAATGCTGCACAAATTTTGCCCAAATCGCAAAAGCCCCAAATTGCACGGCGTCCAATGTGCCTCAATGTTGAGAAATTGGGTCAATTTCAGCCCAATTTGTGTATGTACATGAAAAGCCCCAAATGTCGGGGACAAAATGTCACCAATTCCTGCAATTTCTGAGACAAATATCACTGTTGCATCCTACACTTCACTCTTTCCCTTTTTCTTGTACTTGTCATCACACATTTTATGGCATTGTGGCCAAATATGACCCTACTTCCCACAATAATGAAAAGCCAATGTGGACTTTTGGTATAGGACTTACAGTGAGACTATCCACATAACTAAGAACGAGACTGCTAAGTATCTCTCCCACGGCATTATTACCGCTCTTACCATTATTGCCTCTAATTATCAAAGCATGATAACTATGAGAAGCATCAATATTCTTTATGTTAACCTCTTCATTCGAGAGTGCACCCTCTACATCTTGCAATTTCAGCCCATCAGTAGGCATATTTGCACACATAGCAGTATGGCATGCGCATGAAATCTGGACAAATCCCCAAATTTTCCAAGTCCTGCGTGCACTAATTTTAGTGAAATTGAAAGAATTTCACTAAAAATGTGAAAAAACCCCAAAATTTCCGGGCAGATGTGCACCGACTTTGCAATTTCAGAGTCAGATTGTCCACTTCTGTGTTGAGATCCCCAGATTCGAGAAAAGCCCCAAAGTTTTGAGTCAATTTTGCACAGATCTGAGGTCTTGTGCTTATGCGCGTGAAGCCCCGTCAGAGGAGAAAGCAATTTTCAGAGAGAAAAGAGTTGAATTTTTGGGAAAGAAAAAAGATCTGATGGGTCAACAGACCCGTCAGCCGTGTGATTTGACGTACGCCGCTGGACAGGGCGCCTGTTCGCCGTCCCGTGACCACGTCGTTGGCCGCATGTCCTCCTTCCGTGACGCTTGATCGCTGGCTTGTCCTCTTGCTCGCGTGCTCTTCGTCTGTGACGCCTAGCTGGCGTGTTCTCTTGCTCGCGTGCTCTCTGTCTGTGACGCCCGCATGCTCTCCGTCTGTGACGCTTGGTCCATGCCTGTCGCATAGTCACTGCTTGTAGCTTACACCTGTGACTCTCCTGCTCGCCTTTGAGCTCTCGCTCAGCCTGACGACCGTCAGCAACACCCTACGCTCTGATACCAATTTGAAGGATCGAGTAGGCACGGAGATTGAGACAGACAGTCATTACGCGTAGTGAGAGAGACAAGGAGAGTGCAAGAGAGCAAAGTATAGAGTGAACACGTTTTTTTGGGTACAATGATGAGAGTACCACTTTAGGTTTTAGATAGATATATGTATGAAAGTACAATGTGCCTAATGGTTTGTTCACACCCGTGCACATATAAAAGGCATGATGGCCCTTTATTCCCAACAGAGCCAAGGGCCCTCTGAAGATGATTCAACCACTAAAGAAGGCCCCTCCAACACATAGATATGAAGGAACACAGACTCATGGGTGATAGCTTGTGTAAAGGTGGAGGAAGGCTCAGATGTTTTAGCTCCATCCTTTGCTTTGGGACAAAGGTGAGGATACTTTTTCCAACACTTCTCCTCGGGATGAGTACCCTTCTGACAATAGGGGCATTTAGGCTTTTTCGAATCAATGTTAGAGCTCGAGGAAGACTTCAAATGATGAACATGCTTTTTCTTCTTGTTCTTGGCCGTTCTTGTCCTTGTTTCCCCTTCTTGAACCTATAGTAAAAGCCTTCGTGGAGTTGGATCCATTGGCTTCAACCTCTTTGAGATGCGTGCTCCAAGACAAGTGGGGATAATTTCTCCCATAGAAGAGTCTCTGGGCTCCTCTATGTAAGAAGGTTGGTTTGGAAAACATCGTACTTCGGACATGGCAGCTGAGTTAAAAGAATCATGGCCATATCCTCCAAAGAGATGATTTTGTCGCGAGGGAAGAAAGCTCATCCGTCATGTCCTCCAACTTGTTGATGCAATCCTTCATGGAACGAGAGTTATCAATAGCGAGCATCCATAATTTTTGCTCAAGAGTAATCTAGTGGGCAAATGTCTTTTGATGGTACAAAGAAGCAAGCTTTGTCCACACTTTTGCTGCCTATTGCAACTTGCGCACATGCACTAGGACATAATCTTGTAAGCTCATGAAAGGGAAAGATCAGTCATGGCTTTGTCCATAAATGAACCAATGAAGGGATTGGACAAGGAACCAGGGTGCTAACGAAGTCCCAAACATCAAAGATGTCCAATATACACTCCACCTTGTAGGACCAAAGGGAGTAATTAGACCCATTAAGGCGATGATCTTTGGGTAAGGAAGATAGCATGGGCACTTGAATAGGGGTGCCATCACGGCAATACTTAGGCCAGCAGTATAAGGCCTATGAGACATATGGAGAGGGAGAATGACCTAACAGAGGGAGAAGGGTGATTTTCACATCGATCTTCGTGACAAGCTGACTAGTAAGATTGCCAATTAGGAGAAGGGAGAAGAAGCTCCTCTTTAGAATCGTCTAAAGCATTGAACTAGTAACAATTCATATTTGTAAACCTGCAAAACACACTAAACCCTGTAGGACCAAAGGGAGTAATTAGACCTATTAAGGCGATGATCTTTGGGTAAGGAAGATAGCACGGGCACTTGAATAGGGGTGCCATCATGGCAATACTTAGGCCAGCAGTACAAGGCCTATGAGACATATGGAGAGGGAGAATGACCTAACAGAGGGAGAAGGGTGATTTTCACATCGATCTTCGTGACAAGCTGACTAGTAAGATTGCCAATTAGGAGAAGGGAGAAGAAGCTCCTCTTTAGAATCGTCTAAAGCATTGAACTAGTAACAATTCATATTTGTAAACCTGCAAAACACACAAAAACATTTGTTTTTGGTGTTGGGGAGACTGAATGGAGGGAAAATCAGCTACACCTTGCAAGACGGAGTTAGATGTCCCGCACACTTCGTAGAGGGCCCGAACAATGCAAAAAATCTGTGTTCTTCGCGACAGATCTGCTCCAAACAGCAATTATGCGTGGTCTTCTCTTCGTAGAACCTCCAAGTCCTCACTTTGATTATGATCCATGTGAGAGTGCGCAACGGAAGAGGAAACGTGAACACACAGAGAGAAGGAAAGAAGCAGGCTGCAAAGAAAGAAGAGAATGGAAGATGAGAATCTGCACTGAACAATGGAAGAATGCTGAATACAAGGAAGACTGATGAGTACCTGCATGCAGCCCAAGGTGTCGATAGCAGCACCGGAAGATCAAGGAATGCTCGAATGTTGGAGTAGGCTGGAGCCTGCAAAACAGAATGATGACCAATCAAATAGGAGGTGGCTATATATAGCCAATATTTGCCGAAAGTGGCCAACGAGTAGGAAAATGTGCTAAAAATGCTATTGGACCAGCAATTAAATGCTGGCGATTGATTAATAAATGCTGATGTGGCAATATCTGGGCTGATTGCTAGCAAACAAGCTGATACATAAATCAGCAAACGTGAATACACCTAGGTCCCGACTAAAATGAGAAATGCATGCTCTAAAATGAGCTGCCTCCTTCCTTAGAACACATGATAGACATGTCAAAGCTCCTAATGTCCCAGTTTGGACTCATACTAAGGCTTGCAGGTAGGAGATGACAATGCATGACAAACGTGACAGGTAATAGAAGGATGTGATCTGGATAAGAAGTGGGATTGAGGTGGTTTCAATGCCTGCATTGTGTCCTTATAAAGGAGATTTTTGGGCATTTATCCTAGTGTATAATAAAAGCCATAAATACAAATAAAGCCTTTTTAGGGCTGTCAATGAAGAGCGAAATTGGGCTGCACCACAATTTACTAGTAACGAATGCCATGATTTTGGTTGGTCAATGCTATACACACTAGTTGCAATTTTGGAGTAGCTTGCATAGATCCTTTCTTGAAAAATGAAGTATAGTGCATGCTGTGAAGTACACAGCCCTCATGTACATGGTGTTTGACTGACACTTCCAACAAGGCAAATCAAGCACTATGTCATGCCTTTCTAGGCAAAGCAAACTTTTATAATTCAAATGACTGAACCGAGCATGCCACAACTTAGTGTCATCAATGATTGAGGCATCAATTGCCTTGGCCATCCTTGGATGCACTCCACTTTTTAGGTATCCAACCTATGAAGCCCATAGTAAAACGTGCCAGTAGTACAGATTATGTCAACATTGCTAAAGCTTGCAATTGTGCACACTTACACCTATCCATGTGAAAATTGACCAAGAAACCACCACATGCAACTGTCAAGACCAATAAGGGATTATTCTTGATCTTTGGCATGGACACACTTGTTCGAAGTCCCTTTTTTCCTGTAGATTGCTATTAAGTCTGATCATATCCAAGCTCGTTACAAAGTACTTAGTGCAATTATGACTGGAGTAGTGGAAGTGATCGATTCCTACTGACTCCAAAAGGTTAGATAGGGAATATGAAGTTCTTACTTTGTTTTCTTCCACTGTTTCCACCTCATTCCTCCTCTCCATTGTATTACTATGGAATAGTTATTATTTGCTAGATATCTATCAAATCATTGTTACCCCATTAACTACAACTCTCTAGGAACCTTTCGAATGCCTTTAACAGCATATGATGCAATTTTGGCACAACTGACCTCTTGGATGCATTCTGCATAGGGATGGACAACCCTATGTAACAATTAATGTGCTTACAAGCACCATTGTCAAAGTGTGAGATAGATATAAGGCAACAGAAGTAAAACAATGAAGTTGCTATGTACATAGTCAACATAAAAGATAGTCAACATAAAAGAAGAACAAGAACATATGAACTTAGAGACAATATACTTGGGAAATGGAATGCATACATGAAAGCATGAGAGAGGGTACAAATCTGCACAGGCTGTAGGCATACCTCAGCTGAGTGCTTCCAGACTTCCTTTCTCCAATAGGATGCTGTGTGCCAGGATGTAGGCGTGCACCAACTGAGTGCTTCCAGACTTCCTTTCTCCAATAGAATGCTTTGTGCTAGGATGATGTACATGCATTGGTGTTGCCCTTGGCAAATAGGCAAAGAGTACGAGTGAAATCTTGATAAAAATCCAGCAATCCACTGAAGTTTGTGGAAACAAGAGTCATATGTGCAATATTCTTATCAATGCTAGCCAGCTGCTCCTTGAGATCTTTGATTTGTGTGATTTATAAATCTATGGAAACTTCCTCAATCATGTGTTTTGTTTCTAAATACTTATGCAAGTATGCGCCACACGCTTCATTGCACACTTGGTACGATGATTCAGAACATGATTGAATATAAAACGTGACTTGCCTCTTGCATGATAGAGTAATCAATGCATGCACATGTGCATCCTTTCCATCTCACTTGGTTGGGAGTGGGAGGAGCAGCAGGTATTGAGCTGGATGAACCACTAGTAACAACCTATTCTCCACCATTGGAAGATGCTTGCTTCTGGTGCAGAATTGAACCTTTATGCCTCAACTATGTCCTTGATATAAGCCCACTGTTGGTTGGCAACTATTATGGTGCATCACGTATGTCCACAGGGGGTAATTAGTGCCATTGACCTTGTCATTTGTGCCAAACATCCAAATATCATTAAGCCTTGCCATGGCAACATTACCTAATGCATATGCAAACGTAAGTGCAACTCAAAGCTCTAAGTGCCAAAATTGCCCAAAATGGGGGTGTTTTGCTGCTGCCCAAATACCCGAAAAGCACAGGAGACAGAAAGAAATGGCAATACCTGTTTATGGAAGCACTGGAAACAGATTGACAAGGGTGATCAGAATGATGTATTGGCTTGCTATCCAAAAACACAATTTTAGGTGGCATTGGCGGGTGGCACCATCATGCAGCTGCTGATGGTTCAGTTGGTGGTGGCAGCAGATTTGAGGGACAAAACTTGTCACCCAAATTTGGAGTCAATTTGAAAATTTGAGCTGAAATTGATAGGAAATGGAAGAGAATTTTGCATAGGGTTTAAATGCATGTGAAAGGGTTCGAAAATCGGGAAGTGGCTCTTAATATTTGATAAGAGGCTTTAGGTGAGAGAGAAGCAAGATTAAGAAGATTAGCCAAAAAATAGCTTGTCGACAGCATTTGATGAAGTGGAGACGCTAACATGTTGACCTGTGCAATGGAGATACATGTGGTGACCATGACCCCACATGTGAGGCCACACTTATGCTATGTACGTCCTCAGCTAAGTAATTGAATTTTAGGTTTCAATGATGTAAGAGGGCAAGCATACATTTTCAAATACTAAATTATGGAAGGGGCTGCGTAATAAACTCATTCTCCCATTGCTCACTTGATCATTATTATTCAGTAGGAACAATAGTTTGGATGTAAGTGCAAAGTTGGAGTCTAAGATTGTAAGCACCAAACTAAGAGTAAGTTTACTGCACTGGCATAAGCATGATCTGGGTAAGCCTTATATATATTTCAGTAAAAGCTGGTTTGGTTAAACCTGAAACTTTGAGAGCATAGGATAGACTAGAAATTTCTTAAAACTTATATTCGTTTTACTTTTAATGATACTACTCATGATCTTTGGGCTGTTTGACTTCAATATGCAGAAAGAGAAGCATAAGCACAAAGACAAGAAAAAGAAGAGGAAAAGAGACAGTGATGCTAATGGTGATTCACATGGTGAGTGCCTTCTCATCTCTTTACTGCGTTGTGTGTGCATTCATGCCTTTTATGAAGGCATGCTCACAGAGTAGATGCATTAGAAAATGTTACATGCAAGTCCACTGCCACACCTGCATCATAAACTAGGCTTACGTCCAAGATCTTTGAAATTGCTTGTCTATTCCCTTTAGGTTCTGTCATGTTGTGTTAGCAAAGTCACTATTAGAATGTCCAGAGCCAGGAAGCACAGGTCACTATTCTTTTGGCAGGTGCAGGTCCAATTCAGAGGTTTCTCTGTGTGTTTATGCAATTCATTCCATGTGCTTTACATGTCATGGAATAAGGATTGGGCTTTGGATCCACTTGCCTGTGCTGACAGACAAGGACAAGCGTTCTAAAAAGTCTCATCGATCTGAGATTGCCAACGAAGTGCCTCACTCAAAGAATGGGAAAATAGTGGCGGATGTGATTGCTGCTTGCTCATCTTTTCCATTGGATAACCGACTCCAAAGGATTGATAGCATACAAGCAGTCAGTTCCAAAAGCGAACGGATATCAGACAGTTTAAGCCATGACCCAGCATTGTATGATAAGAGAGAAGAAGATAATGGGACAACAGACGGTCAGTTGCACTTGAAGATTGAAGTGCCCAGAGTTGATAGCAATGGCACAACTGCTGGTGAGTTGGCTTCCCTGTCAGAAAGTCTCATTGCACGCATTGAGACCGAGTCACTCAAACAAAGGGATTCTCAGTTAGTACCTCGGACAGAAGTTTGGTCTGCAATTGATGATCAGGAGTGGTTATCTGTTAGTGATGATCAACCTCGGTCTAAACCAAGGCCAAAGTTGCAGGAGGATAAGTCATCTTTGGTGTGGGAAGAAGCAATGCTCCTACCCTCAGTTGAGATATATGCACTGCCTTATGTGGTACCATACTGATCAGAGGGGTTACTGTCCTTTTCAATATCTAGCCAAGAGCAAAATTTTTTCATGTAAAAGGTGGTGATATTTTACATCTGATCATTAGTCTGTGCTGGGCTTGCTATTTTCTGGTAATATTTCTGGAGGCCTAGCAAATGTATGAATCGGCTCAGATGGATTGTTTTTGAGTCGTGGCGTAAATGTTGAAGCCCCTGAATCTTTGGTGGCTGTAGCACAACGAAAACATGATGCAATGCATCTCCGATTTTGGAACGAATGGTTGAGATCTACAACAGTGCCTATGTTGTCATCTCTATGAGACTCTGGCACAATGTCCTGCTTCACACCAGCAAGGCCGGCACATATAGGCAATTACATCAGGGCCAGGTCTCTTATCGCATGCTCTGTAAGATTGATTGGGAATGGACTCAATGTTACATTGCCATTGCAACTCGTGTTAAGGATTCCTCTCCACATGGAAAGTGACACTTCTGTCACAATGTTTTGTTTACCTGAACTTTGATTGTCAGCACTAGCTTTACTTTTTTGGTACACTATTGAATGAGTTAATTGGAATTCTCCCCCCTATGTTCCATGGTCAAGTGTACACGTGTTGGTGTACTGGCATCGAGTGTGTTGCCAATTGATGAATGACCTCTGCAAGAGCCCCAATTTATACAGAAGCTGGGTCTGTGTGAGAAACACATGAACTGGTATTGGAGGATGTCTGAAAGATTGCTTTGGCAACACGTGAGGGAATGGGAAATCCCGTGTAACAAACAAACATTTGCATATGATGCCTACAAATATTTATGCATAATGAGTGGCCCGTCCTTATCATGCGCATAGCACTTCAGTTTGATGTACATTTTCACTTGTTTGGTGGCTCAATATTTGCATGTGCCTGGTTTGTTCCTAGTGCTGAGTGGAGCTGGTTTCCTTTGGGTCTATTTGAAGCTTTTTGGGGAAACATAGTAGATATCTCTTAAGGTATTTAAGCAAAACTTGACATGTATGCCTGTGCACCGCTAATGTTTTCTTCATTTTCTGATATAGAGGGTTCTGTGTTATTCAACTCACTTTGAGTAGCCTAGAAGCCGTTTATTTTTACTCTGGGCAAGCTTTCCAGTTGTTGAATATTGGTCATTAGCCCAATGAGATTAATGGGGCGTTTCAAAACCACGTCTATTCACACCTTTGGAGCAGTATGAATTATATTGTCATTTACCTGACTACGTGCATTTGAGGAAATTAGGATTACTTTGCAAGTAGCTAAGCATTCATAAGTCCTTTATTACTTTGTAGTTCTGCATCCAATGAAATTGCATTGGTATATCGTATAATTATATGTGAAATTGTTGATGTTTTGTAGTATCTGGATTCATGATAATTCTCCAGTGAGACTTTGTTGACCTTTAAAAGCAAACTATGATCTAAGTCTTTGAAATTTTATTTATAGACCTATCTTGAGTTTTTCTGCAGTCTGGTCAGAAAGACAAAGGGGAGAAAGGAGAGTAGATGCCAGGGATACTTGTCATCCCTGGTGGTGGTTTTGTCTCTGGTTGTAAGTTTCTCCGTCGTTATTTTGTCCTCTCTCAGCTATGCTATTTGCCAGATATGCTATTTGTCCTTTCCTCTCTCATCTATTTGTCCTTTCCTCTCTCATCTATGCTATTTTGCCAGACATGCGTAGTATTCAATGCTGTACTAGTCTTTGAAGTAAAGCATGTAAGGTAGCATCTATACTGTAGAAGTATACCACAGCTAAGGTAATAACTTAAGTATCAGATTTAAGGTTTTCCTAAGTTGTGATTTAATGCCCTTTACAAATTTTCTATGATCTTTTGAAATGTTTTGAGTTTTGTACTATCTTGCATGCTGTCATGGTTGCCTTGGCATGTAAGTTTCAAAGAAAACATTTGGTCTTGCAACAGTGAATATGTGGTGGTGGCCCTGCATGTATGAAAGGCAGCACTATTTGTGGAGCCTTCGGACGTGTGCGTCAATGTGTCTAGTGTGTGACACAATGCTACCTTGAGTAGCTTCTTGCAACATACTTCCACATATCTCAACTTGATATTGTGCAAGCTACATGAACCAGCTTCTTGACCCAACCTTCGCAGGTTTGACACTTTGATTCACTGGAATGCGACTTCAATAGTTTGCTCTTTATTGATTACCTTTCCATGCTAAACCACGTCATGAGCTCATGGATAACATAGGATAGATTTGGCTTGCCCATCCTTTGATTGCATTGACATAAGGGAAACTATGTAGGCAAGAGTTAAGGGTATGCCTTGAGCTACCAAATGATAATTTTGTTATTGGTGATGTGGCTGCTGTTCACATGAGCGAATCTCTCTCTCTCTCTCTCTCTCTCTCTCTCTCTCTCTCTCTCTCTCTCTATCTAGAGGCGATGATATCACAACAATTCCTAGACCTCCCAACCAATCCCAACAACCTCATTACTAGACTCTTGAGAAGCATCACCATGCAAGCTTGGTTAGTGGTAAAGGAACCACATAAGGCATTGATGTTGTCATACCATGCACCTCACTTTTGTGAATCATTGCAATGGGTGCCTATTTTCATTCATTGCAAACGTGTGCTTTGTGATTCCATGAAGTACCACCCCACTTATTGTAACGAGTGCCTCTTTTCATTCATTGCAAAGGTATGCTTTGTGATTTCATGTAACACATCACCATACATTTAACTTATAGTACATTCCTTGTTATTTTTGTGATTCCATGGAATACATCACCATACATTAAACCCATAGCATATACCTTGTTATTTTTCCTTGCACACATCTTGTCTGTGTGCGATGAAAGAAGCATACGAGCATATTGCCTAGATTCTTTGATGGTATCTTGACTTGGGCTCCTATTTGGTGGCTTATGGGTGCCTTGCTCTACTACGCTCTCCTAGTTCGTCTATGGTGACTCCTCCGGGTGGTTGAGTGGGTCTAGAAGGCCCTTGATGAATAGTGTTTGATGTCATTGGTATTGTGAGAGAGAGAGAGAGAGAGAGAGAGAGAGAGAGAGAGAGATTTCTTCCATTTTGAATAGTTGCTCACTTTCTCATAGTGGGTGCAACATACCAATATTGCCTCAATTCTTTGACGGTATCTCAACTTGGGCTCCTATTTGGTGGGTTGTGGGTGTCTTGCTCTCCTCCGCTCTCCTACTTTGTTTATGGTGACTTCTCGAGGTGGTTGAGTGGGTCTAGAAGGCCCTTGCTGAGCAGTGTTTGACGTCATTGGTGGAGAGAGAGAGAGAGAGAGAGAGAGAGAGAGAGAGAGAGAGAGAGATTTCTTCTTGCTCACTTTCTCATAATTGTGTGTGTGTGTGTGTGATTGCTTTCTTATAATGGGTGTCTACAAGTAATACATAAGTTTGTGTGCATAAAAATGTATAGTATAATTTGTGTAGCTTTCCATAGAATTAAATGTTTCAAGTTGTTTACTTATGGGTGCAAATTATTGTCTTAGAAGATTCTCTTTACTTGCCACATTAATTATTTCCAATATCAATATTTTTAAGCGTCTACATACACATGCCCCAATATAAACTCTATAGCCCATACTTCCACATCCAATTAACTACACACATTTATAGACATTACACATTGTGCACACCCATAGACATGAAAACGTGGATTGATCTACAATTATGTTTCTTAGACAAGTAGGTTTTGTACCACCAAAGCAAATAAACTTCTTACAATCCTATGTGACTGTTTAAGAGTTTGGATTTGGAATTTGGAATGTAGTAACTTTTTTATTTTATTATTCTTGAAAAAGCGATATTGTTAGAAAATTGGCTCGTATGTTGTTTAGTGTATTGTGCATTCAAAGTATACCCTATCTATGTTGAGGCTTGTTAATCAAGCAAGTGCACAACATTTACAGATGAAGTTGATAGTGTTATCTTTTTCCATTTGAAAATTTTAATGTATGTGATTGTATTATTTTGTGTAAAAAACTTAAATTGTTCTTTGAGTTAATTATTGCTTAATATCTTGTGTAGGGTTTTGATATATACATCATACTATTGAAAGAGAGGGACACATACACATTCACATAGGTGCAAAATACACTAAACATAAGTGCACAAATCTAAAATGATATGCACCGATTGCGCATGAGGAACGTCTCTCATTCAATAGCAAATCTAATTAAACTTATGCGAGAGGCAAGTTACTCAATATACAATTTTTATGCATGCATGCTCTATATATTGTGATTTATTGATATACAAAGCCAATGTGTGCATATAAGTACATCAATAGTTTAGTAAAAAATTTCAAGGTCTAAATTGAAAAAAAAAGAACACCATTTTTCAATGGTTCTCTTATGTAAACGATAAATTTCAAGGGTGATTCTTTAAGTTACGGGACAATATATAATTTATCGTTGAATAAAAGGCCTTTTTGTGTTTGTACATTTATTTTCAAGGTATATATAAAAATTCTACAAAGTAAAACTCTTCCTTTGCTTTATTGGAGGACTTTGGATGCTTGAGTCTCTCTCTCTATGTGTGTGTGTGCGTGTGTGTGTGTGGAAGTAGCTTGCTACATGGACATTGCTATTGTGAATGTGCTTGTTGCTTGGGTACATAATGTGCCACCAAAGTGAGCAAAATAGAATTGACAAAAACTTTATCTACTTACCTTTCGACACGAGAGATTCATGGAGCTTTGATTTATGTCGACATGTTTGAGTGCATAAAGACATCTTCAGATTCTTGAAAATAAAACAGAGAATAAGGAAAATAGATCATACTAACCAATTTCTCCATGCATCGCGTGACATGCACATCTAACTTACATCTTCTTATGAAATTGGTGCAAACTATTATATCCTTTATATGCAGCTGCATGCGTGCGCGTGCGCGCACACGCACGCACGCACACACACACACACACACACACACACACACACACAGAGAGAGAGAGAGAGAGAGAGAGAGAGAGAGAGAGAGAGAGAGAGAGAGAGAGAGAGAGAGAGAGAGAGAGAGAGAGAGAGAGAGAGAGAGAGAGAGAGAGAGAGAGAGAGAGAGAGAGAGAGAGAGAGAGAGAGAGAGAGAGAGAGAGAGAGAGAGAGAGAGCTCCAATATTGACAATGTGCGATTGGCCTTTCCTTATTCAAGTGTCACTGAAAGAATAATGAATGGAGTGACAGTGATGGGCACTCGCCATTTGGAGTGTACAGGTGTGCGAGTATTGCTAGTGTAACTAATATACGGGCAGCTAGGCACATGCCCCTTTATTCCCAACAACCTCCTACTTAAAGGTGAATGTGCCCGTGGTGAGATGAGAATGAGAAAAAAATTTAACAAAGTACAAGTGTACATATAAGTACAACAGGATAAGAAAAGACATCATCTCATCCAATGTCCATCAACTTCCTAAGAAAGGCAAAACACTCTATTGAGAGACTTTTGGTGAGCAGATCTACAGAATTTTGGTCAGTTGAGATCTTGATAAGCTCAATGGATTTGTCCTCAATGACCTCTCAGATAAAGTGGTAATGTGCCTCAATGTGCTTTGTCTTCGCATGGAAGACCGGATTATTGGCGAATTGAATAGCACTCAGAGAACGTGAATGCAACATATGGATCACATCAATAATATCAAGGTCTACTACTAGACTGCCTAACTAGAGAGCCTCATTGCAAGTCTCATTGGTTGCAACATACTCATCCTCGGTAGTAGAGAGGGCCATGCGTTTCTACACCTTGGACATCCAAGAAACACCACCTCCAACAAAGGTGAAGACATAGCCAGAGGTGGACTTCCTACTATCTGCATGTCCTACTTAATTAGAGTCAATGTACCCTCTTATATCATGGCCACCATAACATATTACATATCTGATGTGCCCTTTAGGTACCTCATGATACCCTTCATGACATCCTAATGTCGTATGCGAGATGTAATTATATAATGTGCCACAACTCCCACTATAAATGCCATGTTAGAACGAGTGGCTATCATGGCATACATAAAATTGCCCACTGCAGATGCATAAGGGATCTCGGCCATCTTGGCCTTCTGCTGATCATTAAATAATAAACGATTAGCATGACTAACCTTCACATGAGAAGGTAGAGGACAACCAATAGGCTTACCATCCTGCATATGAAACGATGCAAGGATTTTCTGGATATACTTAGGTAGAGTACCAAGCAGAGATAAAGGATCCTTGGACTCAATTTCTTGCAAAGCCAGATGGCTGGTGATGGAGTGAAACTCATTCAAATGTGTAGACATAGAAGTTCCTTCCTTCATGCGAAGGCCCATCAATTGTTTCAACCAATACATTTGAGATGTAGGACTCTGCTTGTCATAAAGATTCTTAATATGTGCCCAAAGTTTGATTGTCAGTTACAACATTGTAGTGAACATGTTTAGAGAGTGATAAAATAATTGTGGACTTGCATAGTACATCCAGTTAAGGCCAATCCTCAGCCCCAATGTTTTTGGGTTTGGTACCCTTATTTTTGAGTGGTATAACCTGCAAATTCTGCACTAAAACCTGTAATTTCCGCACTATTACTTGCCATATATGTGTTTTCCAATAGCTATAGTTGGTCCCATCTAGTTTTTCAATATTGCAGATAGCACTGTCATGAGAACCGCTGGTCATAACGAGACCAAGCAAGTGCACATAAGGGAAAAATAGGATGCCGTAATTTTTTGCAAATTAGCCCCAAAATCACTACCAAATCAAGCTATAAACAAGAAAGGCTGCGAAGGTAATGAGCTATCCACAAACTGTAATCAAGAAACTCTCAAGTACAAGTGATTGCCCTCATAAAGAATTCATAGATCAAAAATGATAGGTTGGTGTAATAAATTGTAGTAATAGATCAACATCCCATTGTGAGTAATCAAGATGAAGAAGCCAAGAATAATCGACTGAATACTGTCACGATTGAAGTGTGTTAGTAAGTATACATGCAATATGCATATACATCATGCACAAGGTAGGTTTCAAGAGTAAATGAAGAGAATTTCCAGATGCATAATCCACTGAGCAAAGCTTAATACATAACCCAAAAGCATATAAATACCATTGACAACACCCTAATAGACGTAATGCCAGATCCAAGCAAATAGATCAAATCAGCCCATGATAGGGTAACTGCATCCAATACATATCAAGAGAGTATGTACATGTCACAACGAGTTCCACTATCTCACTGTAATATACTCAAGTTGAAGTGCAAATGTCAAGTACTCTATGTAACAACCAAGTGTGAGGTAGTAGCTTCCACTAAAACAAAAGTCAAATGCCAAACAAGCGATGCAAGCTCAATACATTAAGTACATGCCATCTAAGCATCTAAGGTACATGAAACATAAAAGCCAAAAGCATAAAACCCAAATATATTCTTCAAGCTCGTAATGGCAATGATAGAAGCAACTGAAGCATAAAACCAAGGTGCCAAAGCATCCAATGTGGATCAAAACGGAGGCTCAAATGTCACCATAGACATGTCCAAGCCCATGCATTAGTGCCAAGTATGTACATTAGCATATGTCATACTCGAGAAGCATGCAAGCCTTCAAATGCATGAGGCTCAAGTGAAATACTTGTTGTCCACTATATATACACCAAAGAATCATGCTTCAAACTTAGCATAGAAAGTTCAAACCTATCCAAAAATCATCTCAAAAAATTTACCAAGCATCCCAACATCAATACATGGGTGTATGAGCATCAGTGAAGCTCAAACAATGAGGTAATGGCTATCCTTGTTTGTATTATAGCAAACTGTCGTAAAGTGTGAGACAATGGTTGATCCTAAGAGCCTCAAATGATGCCTAAACTTAGGTCAAAAGTGTCGCATATAATGCCAAGTTAATGCCCAAGAGTGCTCAAGAGCTCGAGAGATGAAGATGATGGTTAGGATGATTAGGAGCAAGGGCCTAAAACAGGTGCAAATCACATTGATTTGCTAATCACTGTTGCTGGTCTTGCTACTCCTTACTGATTCGTGGGAAAACAAGGTGTTTGTCACCCCTAGAGTAAGCCTCATTGGACGGGAACAACCGGGAAAGAAGTGGGAGCAAGATTCATACATCAGGAAGAAGAGGGGTGAATTGCCATGGAACCTTCAAGTTGAAGTTTGTTGTCTCAGGCTGGAACAAATTGAAGCAGAAGAGCTCCTCGATCTCAACTCTGATACCAGTTGAAGGGAGTGAGCCCAGTAGTGTGGAAGCACATGAGTGGAAGCAAGAGCTATGGTGGAGAGAGAGAGAGAGAGAGAGAGAGAGAGAGAGAGAGAGAGAGAGAGAGAGAGAGAGAGAGAGAGAGAGAGAGAGAGAGAGAGAGAGAGAGAGAGAGAGAGAGAGAGAGAGAGAGAGAGAGAGAGAGAGAGAGAGAGTACGTTGATAGCCGGCCCTTCGTGGAGAGCGAGCTTCGCATGCACCATCTATATGTACGAAATATTGATATTGTATTTGTATCATATGTATTACAGTTGTGAACTAACTTTAGTAGTACTAATTTTCTATTTTGAGATTATATTTAACAATTTATAACACACACATATGCATGCATGTGCGTGCAAGCGCATGCACACACACACAACAAAAAATATAACATAGTTTAGTTTTTCGAAAAGTAGATGCTTTAAAATTCTTTTTATGGTGGATATGTTTCAAACTTGACTGGTGTAAACCAATCTTGAAAGGAAAGTTTCCAATCCCTAACCCCAAAAAGCATTGCTTATGCTTTTCTTGCCCTTCTTTTTCCCCCCTTTTCCCAATAAGCCTAAAATGGCTCATACATGCAATGATCCCTCCCAACGCTTTCACTACATGGGATGATGATATCTTTGTGCACAACACACCCTACTTCTAGGAGACCTCTCATGCTAAATTCTAATCATTGTCCCTTGAATTGTACATAATTGACCTCTTTGATACATGAAAAAACTTGTGTATGTAATGTGCATACAATGCCACTAGATAGAGAGCTATGTAAGAACAACTCTATATTGTGGTTGGACCATGCATTGTGGTATATTATATATAATCTCGAGTAAATTTTTGTGGGAAGATCTCTCTTGGGAATCCACAATCCTTTTCTTCAAATGGATCAATGATATGCATGATTTCATCAAGGCCTCTTTGGTTTTTCCATATTATAGAGAGTGAGTTCTCATCGCTACTATGAACAAGTTTTTCACACATAAAGGTGGAAGCCTTTCTAGACATCTTAAAGGAGATGGCATAAAACTCATTGATAAATGTATCCTTCCATGACAAAGAAACAACTTGGGAGCTACTCCACAATGTATTATATGAGAGAAGTCAAAATAAATATTCCCCTCAAGAGGGAGTACAAAAGGATAGTATGGTGCTAAGCCAACATTTTTTGGCAATAGAATGGAGCTACAAGATCCTTCAATTAGGAGTTCTACGTCTAACAATCCCAAAAGAAAGGGTGTTTCCCTAGATGACTGCAATAGTAGGAATAAGAAGTTGTTCTACAACGAATGTAGGCTCATTTCTTAGAGTTACCACATGGAAGAATAACTCTACTTAAGAATAAAAATCCCAAAGTCTTCATCCATGCCTTGTATCCCAACCACTTATGAAAAGATTCCACTTTAAGTCCTTGTTGAAGGAGTTTTTTAATTCCCAAGATAACTCTTTACCTAGCAACATTTGGCTTTTTGTTTCTTTTGGATGGGCTTTTGTCCCCTCTTGGAAGCATGTTTCTTAAATGCTAATGAAAACCAATGTTTTTGCAACTTATACGATTCCAAATTCTATTTCTCCAATGTTGAAAAACATGTGGTGCCCTATGATTTGGATATCGTTTCTAACTCAATGGGAATATCTCTTCTAAAGAAGGGCTTTATTACATCCCTTCAAGACCTTATAATCATTTTCTTGTGGAAAATATTTAAAGGAGGCATTCATTAGCTCCCTCAAGTTTTGTAATATAAACAAAAATCACTTGATCCCACTATTCCAAAACTTTATCTACAACAAACTTGAACACATTTTGTGCCGGGATCTATGTAGCAATGAAGAATTGGCCTATATTTTAAGAACTTAAGTAATCATTTCTTTATCTGAACATTAGATAAAGCTCCCAACAATGCTACCTTGATTTGCAAAAAAATCATTTTCTAAAAAGCATTTGAAAGAATCAAAGGGCTTGATTTTGAATATGATTCTACTAACAAAGAAGATGCACACCTAACTTACTCTTCTCCCTTACCATAGAACTAAAAATATGAACCACTTCTTGACCTTCACTCCCCTTCCTTATGGATTCATCCAAAGCACATAAAAGGGATTTTAGATGGCTTACCAATGCCTATAGTTGCATATACTCAAAAATATCTACCCTTTGTGCATCTCTATTACTCTCATGCAAAGAGGCCATTCAAGAAAAATGTAAGACATTCAATCAGCATATATTTTTAATATTAGGATTGAAAATTCAAACTTTTTCGATCATTGAATCCTCTCATGAATTCATCCTCAAAATTTTTAAAGGAATCTTTAGTGCATGCTCGGTTGATATAAAAAAATGCTATGAGCAAATTCCTCATAATGGAGATTATGACCTAAAGACTATCATTTCCACCATTATAAAATGGCCCTTTGACCAAAATATACAAAAGATATATATCATTCAAGGGATTCCCATCCTATTGCTGCAATGGATCTTGGTCCAAAAATAGAAGACCATTCTCTTTGAACCTCGAAGAGACTATCATGATCAATCACTAGCTCATAGATCATACATTTATCCAAATAGGGCATGAGGCATATAGACAAAATATGGTGTATCCTCTATCTATTCTTTTTTGAGTTTTTGTTTTGCCAAAAACTTGTTAGCCACCAAAGATGGATATTCTAAGATGGTTTTCACATTGCTATGGATACTATAATGACATTCTATTACTAAATATACCGAACTGAACAATATTCCTTAACACTATCAATAGTGAAAAAGATTGAATCTTTCAAATATACCCAAAATAATTCATCAATCTAGACTTTATTGAAAATCAATTCCTTTCCTTCCCAATATAACACTTTATTTTCACAAGAACAACTCTCATCAATATGGAAATAATGGCTGGAGAATCAAATCACCTTATAAAACCCCCACATAAATTATCCTTCTCTCTTTCCCTTGAATCAAATTCATTCAACATAATTGCAATAGACCCTCTTGTTGGTTACACAGAGTCAATTTATCCCAAATCCACATACACATTACTCTAGCAATTTAGACTTTGAAGCTACATTGAAGATTCGGAAAACAAAAAACTTCTATGGGATTCTCTTTGACATTGGACAACTTCATGGCCTTCTCTAATAGGGTGTGCATATGAGGGACTCCATACCACATGCGTAGGTCTCTCCATGTGACACCTACCCATGGATATCCCTTGCTATGCAAGTATAGGTGGGTAAAATAATCTACACACAACCAAAAATATAGCATAATATAGTTTTCCAAAAAATAGATGATTTAAAAATCCTTTTGTGGATAGGTTTCAAACTTGGCCAATGTAAATCCACCTTGAAAGGAAACTTCCCAATCCCTAACCCTAGATAGGATAATAGACATGGACATGAGCCATGATTTGGCCTTGCAATGGGATAGATGTATGCTATTTTTCTTCTTTGCATGCATCAATATTTCATCAATTTCTTTTTAATGCACATCGTATTCATTATAACAATTTTCTTGAAAAGATTAGAATTTTAGTTGATATATTTTTTCAACACTTGTTTTGATGTTGATTGTAATGCTCAAATAAGTGCTAAGAGACCAAAGCTTTATCGATGCCCATTCTAGTGGTAGGGTCTCACATTTAAAAGAAAATCTCATGTATCTTTTGTCTTAAATATCGATGGTATTCTTCTTATCCCTAGTAGTGAAAAATAAGATAAGTGCTTGGACATCAACATCTTGCTCTTTTGATGTTTGAAAATAATACAAAACCATGTTGGTTGGGGAGACTTGGGCCTTTGCTTGCAACAATAGTAGGAGTTTTCTTTGTCGTTTTCAACTTCCTAATAACCAATCACTTTAAGTGTGCAATCTTGATATTCTTCAACTTCTTCTATACTATTTACAACTCCTATAGAATTCAAGAAGAAATATTATCAATGATTCTCCTGAGCAAACACGATGACTATTGTTTTACCAAATAAACAATTACATGAAATCTCCTTGGTAAAAGGTTCCTCCTCAACTACAATGGGTGAGCTCGCATTGTTCTTCTCCATCTTTGCATTTGTTGGCTCCACATCTTTTTCTAGGTGTTTTCTTTTTTGGCTTTGCCCTTGTAGGAGTTGAAGTATCATCGAACAAAAATTACTCTAGCTAGCTTGCGATAAATAGCTCCTTGCATCAACAAGCACGAGTCAAGTAGAAACATACATAGATAAACAAATTACCAACAAGATGCCATTTTGAACTTTACCATTACAACATTATAACCATTAGCTTGTTGCTCTCTATATGGAGTGGTGCAAGCACAAGAGAATATAAATTGTGTTATATTGGGCCAAACAAATTCACATTGTACAAAATTGATTAGATATCATTCTGGCTTTACAATGGGGTAACTTTAAAAGGGCTTCAATCATCCTTGAGAAGTTTAAGGTGGTTGCATTGGCAACATAGTGGATGCAACTCTTCTACATGCTCTTGGACTCCCTTTTTCCATTCTTGGATGGAGACTAGGACCTTTGCTTGCACCAATAGTAGCACTTTTCTTTCTCCTTTTCAACTTCATGCTAGCCACCCATTGCTTCAATTGTGCAATCTTGATCTGCTTCAATTTCCTCTATACTATTTACATGATCTACATACATAGTTAACCATCTAAGGTAGTAGCCAACTATAGGAAGCTTCCTAATGTAAGTGCTAGATACCCAAACAACTAAAATGAGCTAGCCACTATCTACCTAACTAGCTAGTTGAACCAATTGCCAATTAGGTAGGCTATCAACCAATTATACCCAATCATTGTAGGAAAACCACAACCTACACAACAAGACACCCATTGCTTAGAAAGCCTACTGAGATAACAAGCTCAATACGTGTGGACATTGATGATGGACTGCTTGGTTAGATGGGCTAGCACATCTACACTTAGCACATTAGTGTGGCCATCATGACTCTTAGATGGCCATTGACTTATCACTTATTATATTTGATTTGTTACACCTATTTATAACTAGCATAGTTATAGTGCCAGTCAATTAGTATAGTATGTTATGCACTGTTTGACTTAGTAGACCACTTTTCTTTATATTGTATCTTATCTATACTTTGTGTACATTAAAAAATGTGTGAAAGAAGAAAAAGAAACTATAAGAAAGTGTTTTGGCCTCCATCACTCTTCCTATGTTCTTGAGTGAGCTTCTCTTTTGTGTATGGTGTGTGTTTGGCATAGAAGCTCAAGCAAATTCCCCCACCATGCGATTCATGACATGGTATCAAAGTTGCACCTCTAATAGAGGCTAGTTTTAGAGGCTGAAGTGATGGAGAACAAGCAAGGATTCAAGCAAGCAAGAAATTAGTAAGAAGCTTTTCCATTCTCTCTCTCTTTTCCTTAGTACTTGTGGAGGCATCGGAAGTAGGAGCAAAAATCTCAAATTGTTGTGAGATTTGGTGTGCAAGTAGAGTATCGTGTATCTATATTTAGGGCTTATTTACTGCTTATTTGGCCAATTTGAGGATGTTGCAAGGTCCATTTTAGACCCATAAGGTTATGGAGAATGGTTTTAGGGTATACTATGATTTTAGTTGTGTCGGCTGAAAGTGGGTGCACAGGTTATAGATTTCAAATCTGTAAGTTCTGAGTTGTTTGCCAAAAATAAAACAAAAGGTTTATATGCAAGCAGGTTGCAGATTATATGTGCTATTGAGTAGTTAGTGTAAATGCTATTTAGTGTATTGCTTTGCACTCGTTGCGAAAGATTGCAGAAGATTTGCTTACTGTATGGTATTAACTTTGTGATAATGACAAAGAATAGTGGAAAACCCATAAGTAAGAAGCTAGAAAAAAAAACTACCCATCATGAAAGTTTCATGTAATAAACTTCCTTATTGAAAAAGGTCTATTCAAGTTTGTTTTAGGTGAAGAAAAGAAACCAGAGCTAAGTAATATTGTGATTGCAAAAGAATTAAAGGTATGGAAATAATGGAATATAAAAGACAAAAAGATAATGCATTGGCTATCTACATCCATTGATAATACTATATTGGGACATATCAAAATTGCCAAAACTTTACACATAGCTTGGACAATCTTTGAGAATATGTTTTTAGTTAGTACAAAGGCACAAAAGATTCAACTCACGAAAGAGTTGAATGCCTTGAAATGTCTATAAATGAGTATGTTTTGAAGGTAAGAAGCATTGCAAATGCCTTAGTAGCTATTGTTGCAATACCCGATGATGATTTGATTTTATCTACTTTGGGTTGCCTTAATATGAGAAGACTTGAAAATTATTTGTCACTTTTGTATATGGAAGCCATTTCTAGATTTTGATGAGTTGGTCTCTCTCATGATCATTGAAGAGATCAACATGCAAGGTGAATCATTAGAAAAAAGTGGTGAGCAGGTCCAGGCATTCTACTCCACTATAGAAGGAGATGTAGTAGGTCCTCTTCTCAAGAGGCCATGGTATGGGATATGCTACTAATAACTAGCAAAATAGGTTTAATTAGCAGTTTGGTGATATGTAGGTTTCAGGACTCCTTGGCAACTTTAGAGGTAGGAGAGGCTCTAGATGAAGAGGCGGATGGTAGAATAGAGGTTTTAGCAATTTTGATATTTTTTGTCATTATTGTGGCAAAAGAAGTCATATTGTAGCCCATTGTTATGCTAATAAGAATGATGATATCTATAGTGATAAATTGCAAACATGAAACTATGCATAATCTTCGTGATAGAATGAAGAGAAAAATGCACGTGTGTTTGTTATGCATCATATGATGAATGCTGTTACAGGAAAGGGGGCACATGATGATGTATGGTGTTTTGATTCAGGTGCATCTAATCATATGACCAGCCATACTGAATGATTTCGAGAGATATAGAATTTACAAAATCCAAGTTATGTGTAGATGGGTGATGATTCATGCCACCCGATTTCACACATTGGAAAAGTTCCCTTGTCCTTGCATTATTGTTAACCCTCAGACGAACAAGGTGGAAAATCCATAAAATCTAAAGTAGAAGACAAGGCCAAGGCAAAAGTGAAACAGAGGATGAAGGCACCAAGAAAAATATGGAAACACAAGAAGTGTAGAAAAGTCCTAAATCAAGGAGAAAGGCGCATAAGAAAAAGCGCAAGTCAATACTTTTGTAAAAGAGCGCAAGGCGTACCATGGTTTATTTTAAGAGCACTGGGCTCTCACTCGTGCAAATTGTAAAGGTAGATGGGCAGTAAGAAGGAAGATAAGAAGATAGGAGGACAATGGGAAAAAGAGCCTAAGCCATGGCCGACCATGTCAAAAAAGGGCTTAGGCCATGGCCGGCCATGTAAAACTTTTAGGGTTTTGTATATAAAGTTGAAAAGTGAATGAGAAGCTCATTTTTGTGTGTGGCCAAAATTAGCTCTCTTCTTCTTCTTCTTCTTCTTCTTGCTTACTTGAGCTTGTGCTTGAGAGAGGGAGTGTGAGAGTGTGAGGGTGAGGGACCGTGGTGGAGAAGCTCTCCTTTTTCTCATTTCTTCTTCTCTTCTCTTCTCTTCTCTTATCTTGCTCGCGGAAATGGAGCTTGGAGCATAGAGCTTGAGCATGGAGCTCTCTTGAAGCTTGCACTTGGATCGTGGAGCTACCGGAGTGCTCGGGAGAGGAGGCAACTCGATTGGGCATGGAGGTAAGCTCAGTACACTCGTAGAGATATATAGCCCATCGATAACCTAAACTAACCATACGCGGCCAAAATATGATGTGTCAGCAAGAAGACCCCACACTAGTCTAGGACTAATGTTAGGAGGTAATTGTAAGGGCTCTCGTAGACCACAATTGAAAAAGACATCTTTCACAAATGCATAGTTAGCCAAGGAATCTGCAAAGCAATTCCATTTTCGAGGAACTAACTGACAAAGATATGCAACATATCCAAGGCTGCACGATGGTACATCTGTAAGATGGGATCCCACAAACTATAGGTCCCATTTAGCTAATTGATTACTAACTGCGAGTCACCTTTAACCAATAATCTATGGATAGTATCACATCGGGCTACATTCAGCCCCATGATCAAGGCCTTACATTTTTGCCATATTATTAGTAAAAGAGGGTCCTAAATAGACTCCCATATTCATGAGAACCGTCCGTCGGGATCTTTAATGACCACACCAATGCTTGCATGTTTAGCAAGTCCTTTGGAAGCTCCGTGAAAGTACAAAGTCTAAACTTAGGCTTCATTGATAGGCCATGCCACAATAGTCAGCTCACTCATACTTACGATAATCAAAATCAAGCCAAGAGAGAGGATGTATAGCATGCACAATCCCCCCTTCTCTGAACTTGATAGGAATGCTAGTCAGAAGTCATTGACAATGGTGGTAATAGACCTTAATTTCCCATGTAAAGGATATGTTTTGCCCCTCAATAACCTAATACCCTTTGCTCCACCACATCACTCGACCTTGGTGGTAATGTTGCTCAAGGTACAGATGCTCCAAATAAGGAATGATGTGTCCTATCCACTCGTCTTGGTGTATTGTACATTAAAACTGAATCCTAAAGGACCTACATAGGCACCAAGCCTAATGTTAGCCCTTACACATAATAAGGCTTCAACTTATTAAAGTTAACTTTAGTCTTAAACTCTACCCCCTGCAAATCTGCTAGCAGGGCCATAGAGCCATTATTTCCTAAATGTAATATCTTATATGGTCCATCCCATTTAGGTTCTAATTTCCTTGGAAAGAGCTACCTTCGAGCATCATAATACAATACTAATTGACCTTTCACAAATTTGTACTTTTTATCCCGAAGATCATGAAGGGCTTTTATTCTCCTCTTCCCTAGTTCTTGATGTAATAAAGCATGCAATTGAATCTCATCAAGATGTGCCAGAGAAGTATATCATTCTTGTAACACTTCTGCCTCTCCCAAGGAATGATTGAGGGTAAAACGCACAATGGGGAGCTCTATTTCTAATGGAAAAACGCACTCCTCCCCATACACTAGCTTGAATAGGGTGTGGCCTATGGCTCTCTTGAATTTCGTGTTGTAAGCCCACACTACCAAATATAATTTCTTATCCAAGTCATGCTTGCTTTTCGAATACTATCTTGGATAAGATTCCCACTGGTTGTTTATTTGTATTCTCAACCTGACCGTTCGCTTTGAGAATTATACGGGACAGTCTTGTTGTGCTTAATCTTCAAAGCTTCATTCAAGGCCACTATAACCTTGTTTAAGAAGTGTGTCCCTTGATTAGAAACAATCTCCCTTGGTGGATTAAAATGGCAAACAATTCACTCCATAATGAAACGGGCCATCTCCTTAGCATTGTCCTTCATCATTGCTCAAGCTTCAGACCACTTTGTAAAGTAGTATGTTGCTACAATAATATACCATTTTTGCATAGTTGATGAAGGGTATATTGGTCCCGTAAGATCAATACCCCATTTCTCAAAGGGTAACGCAACCAAAATGGGATTTAGAGGTCGCAGGCTACGATTTTCCCTCGTATTGTGTCTTTGATAGACATCACAATGCTTAAGATAACTAAAAGCATTTTGGAAAATTGACGGCTACCAATATCTAGCACGAAGAGCCTTTTGATTGGTGTGCCGACCAACAAAATGTCCCCCACATGATGAATCATGGCACTCCTGAAGAATAAGTGGTACCTCATCAGGTACTACACAATGACAATAGATATTATCCACTCCTCTCTGATACAAGACACCCACTATAATCGAAATCCCTAATGCTTGTTGCTTGATATTTCTCTTTTTAGACTTCGACAAAGCAACCCCAAATCCTCTTGTAGATGAATAATGCATTATAGCTGCATACCAGGAGAAGGGATGGAAGTTGTATCGATTTTAAATAGAACTTCAATATCACTTTCCTCAGCCAAAATTTCCTTTGGCTCCCAATCCACACGACATTCTACAATACCTTGCAACTTTGGTGGCTTGCTCCTAATCTCATAATTGAACTCCTGCAAAGTGATTAACCACTTTGCCAAATGGTCAAGCGCCAATTGCAACTTGTTTAGCAACAATTTGAGTCTCTCTACCTTTATAAAGAATACTACCTTCTCATAGAGAATATAGTGCCTAAATTTCTTCATCTCACAAAGACCATTCCAAGGCACAATTTCTCCATGTACATATAATTAACTTCAAATATCCCCAATTTCCTACTAGCAAAGGCAATTGGATGATACCATTTCTCCTCCCAATTTTGAGCTAAACAACAGAGCTGATACTGTGCATTGTGTCTGCTAAAAATATGTAGAAAACTTCACCCCTTCTAGGTGCTTTTAAGATTGGCACCTTTGCTAATTCCTACTTCACATCCTCAAAGGATACTTGATAGGCTTCGTTCCACTCAAATAGACAGTTAAAAGATAGGAGGTTTGTCAATGGCAATGCTCTTTTCACCAGTGCATTGATAAATCTTCGATAATATCCCATTGATGACAGAAAGTTGTGCACCTCTTTTGGAGTATGCGGTGGGCTCATAGAGATTATAACCTTTATCTTTTCAAGATCAGTGGCAATATCAGCTGAACTAACCACATGGCCAAGTAACAACCCATAGGGCACTCCAAATACACATTTTCTAGGGTTAAGAGCAATGCAAAACTATCTAAATGCTCAAAACATTTCCTAAAAAATAATTAGTTGTGTCACTCCCTTGCAGTGGTTGCCCCTAGATCATTAATAAATACTTTTAACTCCTCTGAGGAGATGTCACCAAGGTCTTATTATTAGCTATTCGTTGCCAAGACCTAGGCACATTGCATAGACCAAAGGCCATCACATGATACACAAAGGTACCAAAGGCAATAATAAATGTTGTTTTCAATTTGTCTTCCTTCGCAATAACCATCTGGTTATATCTAGCAAAGCAATCCATAAACGAATAGATTTTCCTACTCGTTAACTGATCCAAAATTTGATCAATGAATGGCAAGGGGAAGTAGTCCTTAACCATCTACTTATTAAGCTCTCTGAAATCTATGCAAAACTACGAATATAATTATTATTATTCTTCCTAATAACAATTGGTGAACACCATTCTATGTGTTAAACTAAAAATATTAGGCCAACATTTTGTAACTTTGTCAATTATTTGAATAGCCTATCCCTTAATTCAAAAGGCATACGCCTTACTTTTTGTTGCACATGGAAGCTACCTTGCTTCAAAGGAATTGTATGGACAACTAGGCTAGGAGGAATGCCTCTCAGCTCATCATAACTCCAAGCAAAAATATCACGAAATTCTTGAATCAAGGACACATAGTCCTTTCTTTCTTGCGAACTGAGCATGGACCCTAATGTAATTGGCCGTGAATCATTCATTGTACCAAGATTGAGCTCAATTACATCCGCATCCCTTATCCTCTCCGAAGCCTCTATTGGCTAATTCAAAGTCGCTTTGGTAGATATCCTCTATAATGGACCTCTCATTGGATGCGTCACTTGATGAGGTCTCACTAGCAAATGGATCATCTAGCGTATCAAACTCTGATGAAGATAAATGAACTCTCTCACTCTGAGGGGATTCAGGATAAATATCTACTACTACACATCTAGCACCTCAATCAATCAAACATCGGGTATATCAACCTAACAGTCTGCTTATCAGATCCATGGCCTACCTAGCAATACTTGATAACTAGGTTGCCCTAGAAACCTATTGACCGTAAAGTCCGGAATGCATTTTTCATTTGCAACGGTCACATGGACTTTAGTAATGCAACCTTTGGGTTGCCTTAAACTGTTATCAGTCATTTAGAGGATCCTGGAGGCATCTTTTTTAATTTCTAATTCAATTCTCTCTATCAATTCTGAACCCATAATGTTGACAGAGGATCCCGTGTCCACAATAGCATGGTCCACTAATATTCCATCAACATATGTTGCTACCCTCGAAGGACAATGCTTTTCAGCATGCTCAAACCAATCATATCCTACTCACATTATTCCCAAGGGCTCAACGATACACATCCAGTGCGTAGAATCTTCTTGAATTCCTAACGCACTCTTGGAGACAACTTAATCAACTATAGAGCTTGCTTTTCTCACCAGACCATTCTCTCCTTTGGTCTTTGAACCGGCTTTGGTGCTTCTTTCTTAGCTTTTTCCTTCTTCTTTGGTGACTCCTCCTTCTTGGGATCAGCTTTACCATCTACATCCTTGAGAGGTCTGCCTTCCATATTGGGATTAAGGACTTGCATCCCTAATCATCTTGTTTGGGGTTTCCCTCGACAAGTTTTTCCTTGGCTTTGTCGACCTCTTTACCCTTTTGACATCTTGTAATAACCTGTAGATTAGAAGCTTCAGAGCCATTGATGCAAATAGATTCTATAAAGTTAACTCCATTGCCAGTAGGTAGCTCCTCTACCATAGCTTTCCCTGTTTGTAATATCTATTTCGGTCCTTCGTCTTCTTGGAGATTATTCCCTTGCCCTCGATGATTAACTGGACTTGGTTGTTTACTTCCTTACTAGAGAGAGCTAATCTTACTCCAATAGGTACTATAGCTAAATGGCAAGACTTTCCACATACGTCACATTTAACATTTGGATAATTCCTAGGGAAATGCTGACCACCACGCCACTTACAGCTGAATCTTGAGGGGCCACCCTCTTTGGGTGTCAACTCCCTATTCTGCTGCTTCTTAAGGAAATTAACATCAACGACTATTTTTCTATATTGTTTACTAATCATATCAGTATAGTGCTTAATCATATCCTTAACTTCGCCAAGAACATTCGAGGCACTTGACTCATAGCTCCAAACGTCTACTTGTCATTCCATTGGCCTAACCACTTGAATAGGGGTTGGCTATTGGTTCCCTGGAACAATGGTAGGATTTATCATTGGGCTTTCAATAGTTGGTGGAGCCATCTGACTAGCCATAGGCATGGTCACACTAGGAGAAGCTGGCAACATGGGGGCATTTGGAATTATGATTCCTCTCCTATATAAGGGGGACTCATGGGCATCCCTTGTCCTCCATTCGTTAGTGCTAAAGTATTTCTATGTCCTAAAATGGGATTCCAGTTTAACCTAGAGGCATAAGCTGCTTGTAACTGCAATTCTACATTTTCTAGTCGTGTAATAGTGCTTGGCTTGAAACGCTTGAACAATAAGCGGTCAGTGGGTCTTGGTGGTTGAGCTTGCCTCTACATTTTGGTTCCATTTCCGGGACAATAGATTCAAGACTTGAGCGCTTGCATGCTTCGAAATGAGCGTTGAAGTAGGGTTTTCCCCGAACCGGTGCTTGAGCTAGATATGTAGAAAAGTGAGGGAGTTTGAATAGGTATTCGATCTCCTTAGCAAGGATATTTTTGGTCTTTTGGATTTGGAAAGGTAAGTTGGAGTAGTGTAGGTGTTTGCTTTGTGATTTGGATGCATTAGGGTAGGAAAAGCCAAATAAAAAAAAACAGGCATTAGGATTTTTGCTGTCATAACAAGGCAAGAGGGTTTGATTTGCTTACTGATTTGTATTTTGGAGATTATTTTCTATTCCAGGTATACACAATCTTTCATTAGGGTCTATTCCTACATTCTGGAAGTTTGTGTGACCCCTCATACCAAACTCATTAGAATTGAGTGATTTTTGTCATTCTTGCAAACTCATCGGCAGGAATTAGAAACTGTTACCAGAGTCTGATTGCTAGAAGGTCCCATTCCTAGAATCGGACATTCGATTTTCGGACTTAGACCAACCCATCCTGTCCGATTGGACATAACCTGTATGGTTTCAAAAATCAGACACTCCATAATTGGATGTTCGATTCCCAGAATTGGACTCCCAGAATCAGATGCACGAAAATCAGACACACAAAAATCGGGCCATCCAGAATCGGACACCTATCAAATCGGACGTCCAATTCTTAGAATCAGATGTAGGAAAATCAGACACCTTATAATCGGATGCACAAAAATCAAACCAATCCATAATCAGACCAACATAATCGGACCACTCCGTCCGATCGGTGGATTAGACCAACCCAAAATCAGACGTCCGATTCTGATAATCAGACTCCTAAGAATTGGCGGACCTTTGAGAATTGGACAGAAAATTGTCAAAATCAGACAAGTGAATAGAATACAGATTTGACACATCTAAGCTGCCCTGAAATCAACTAGAGACCGTATAGAGTTGAAAGCATATCATAGATCTATCACCAAGCTGAAATCTAGAGCAAGTAGTTCAAAACTTGGCTATGAGATGGTCCTTCAAATCGCGCATGGTATTTAGCATAATAGCCCTGTGGGTCGAGGGGGACTGCTTGCCTAGACCCACGCAGAGGGGGCTCTGCCCCCCTCTACACCTCCCCCAAGTAGGCTGGAGAGAAAATGTGCGCTGTGATAGGTCCTCCAAATTAGATCCTAGTGTAATAATGGCTCTACACAAGCATAGATTCTCACTTACAAAACATCAACCAAAAGCCCATACCCAAACAAAGACAACCAAAGACCCTAGAATCTCAATGGGCCAATCTAGTTAACAAGGGCAAAAAGGCCACAGCACAAAAACATGCATATGTTGCATTTGAGCTGCGTCTAGTCAAAGTGCAATGCAACAATATCAAGCTACAACTGCGAGGATGACTAGACATGGCAGTCTTGATGTACCTTGAATGACATTGCACAAATGACCCAAGTCATCAGTAGAGAATTCACATCTGGTTGTGCAGTTAGGGACTCAAGGGAATATATCAGAAGGCTTGAATTTATAAGTCAAGATCCAAAAGATGAAGACATAGTACCACCTGCTTACCTTAGGGTAAAACTCACCACAAAAAGAGGGCACAATGTCCATGCTCTCATCGATGAAGGAGCTGATATTAATATCTTGACCTATGAAGCATGGATCCTACTAGGCCAACCAGAGCTCACACCGACTAATGCAACTCTTAGTCCTTATGGGGGATACCCACAAGCACTTATAGGGAAGTGTAAAATCCTTGTAACTATTGAAGCGGAAAGCGTGCCTATCCTATTCCACGTTCCTCCAAATAATGCTAATTATGGAAAGGAAACCCTCCTAGGAAGACCCTTCAAAAGGGTAACAAAGTGTGAGGCCGATTATGTAGCATAGAGGATATACTTGACACTACTAGGTGTGAGGATAATGACAACCTTTAGCAAGGTGACCTCATCAAACCTTGAGGGAAAGACAATGAACATTTTGACATACCATGCAAGCCTAGTAACGAGAACAAGGATTTGTTGAAGGAGTTGATACAAGTGTATGTTAAACATAGAGAACTAGTGAGCGAGGCCATGCTTGAAACAAGAAGGTCAAGAGACAATGCCAAGGATAGGTTTTGGACTTACAAATATTATAGAAGACCACAAAAGAAGCCCAAGCCTTATAGACAAAGGTATTGATGGTGGAGAGCCAACACAACGCCGTGATGGATATCTAAAGCATTGCTACGTGCTCAAGGGTATTATGCAGGTAACCGATGGATTTGGGTGCCAAAATCGATGGATTATGTAGGTAACCGATGGATTTGGGTGTGGCCAGATCATATCAAAAGCAAAGAAGCGCATGAGGAAATCTAAATGAAATTCCAAGTCTTCACTCAACAAGGTTGAAGTGACTAAGCCCCTCACAATTAAAATCTAGAAACCAAACATGACTGTTCAAAAGGTATCTCCTCAGCCTAGGATGCTTAACAAGCGGATATCGGATGTAACCATCGAGTGTGCACAAAGACCAATAGTACCCAAGGAGCCTTTGACTTTCCAAGAGGATAATGAGCACCACAAGCACAACACTGCTCATGATAAGGCTAATTTCTCAACAAAGAAAATTGAAGAATCATCTAGTAGCCACAAGCGAATCTTCCAACCAGTGCCAAGTCTACCTAGGAGTCCCAAATCTCCTGCACCCTCTTTCCATAAATGGATACATGAAGCACAACATCAGTCATCAAGTTTGGCTACTCAATCCCAATCTCTATATCCATTTGAGCTTCCAAATGTCCAAGGTGTGGGACATAACAACACCCCTAATTCTCAACCTAGGGATATGCCTGTGCAATCCACCATAGCTAGCTCAGTTAATACTCGATCTGCACAAGTGAATGCTCAAAGGGCAACAAAAGACATAACCAATTTTGATTTGCCTAAGGACTTGACACTGCAATCTACCAATAGTAGCCAGTCCACTACTATTTCCAACCAGGAATCACAACAGTCACAGCCTTTGTCTGTGACAACGCCCCTTGCGGAACATGTCCTTAGCAATTCACATGTAAAGCGGTGTCACAACCAACATGCTTGACACCTCCAGCACTTCCAAAGCACCTAAAGCCTAGGCTTGAGGAGAAATCTCTCGAAGATTTGGCCAAGGAGATGGTGCATTTGACCAATGAACCAAAGATGAAGTGCATGATGAAGCTTGACCAAAAGTTGGTAGCCATCCAACGTGCGTATGTCCATGTGGACATTGGAAGGCCAACACTAGAGCACACAAAGCTCATAGTTGAACCCATGCGAGCAACAACATGTTTGCTCCCGCTATGTAGCTATCGTTGAAGAAGTCATAAAGGACATCCCAAAGGCCACAGCTAGAGAATTGCATTTGATACCCTCACTCTATACTGCTCAAGGTGAGACAAACGAGGAAAAGCTCGAAGCAATAAAACGAAAAGGGAAAGGACAAGGAAACTTTGTGCAGAAATAGTACTCCAACCAGAGTTTGGCAGCCAAAATTGGCCACTGACTAATGACACTTGCTGAGCAAAGGAAAGCCCTTTGGACATCAATTCATGATCCCACATATGTTGCCCCAACCTCACTACGAGTGTTGGCAATGGTCCATGAGGTCCAGCTTTCTGCCAACTATCCAGAAACATCCCTTGTACGATAAACTGCTTCTAGAAGAAGATCTACATGTGGCTAGTAGGCTAGGAGTAGGGAGCATGGTACTTGATGTTAGTGCATATGCCTTCTGCCTCACTCAAGACGATGCAATCCTAGATCTCTATGCTTCCCATTAATACAACCCTGACTTCTTCAATTGGTTTCGTCTAAGCTTACATGACATGAATCTTAAATTGTCTCTTGGTTCTACACTAGAGTCACCCAAACCTCCTGAGCAAGTGAAAAACAACTCTAAATAAAACACCTACACTAATAAGAAGCAATGGAGGCATGTTCCAACAATGGGTAAGGACAAGAGCCTAGAGTAAATGCCCCCCGACCAAGAGCAACTACCAATGCAATCGCATGAGGGGCTAAACAAAATAGAATTAGCTAAAGAGCTAGACTTTCCAAAAAGAGAGGCAATTGTATCCTCACAACCTAGCAAGGCTGTTCAGCAAGCCGCGGCTATGTCCCATGAGGACATACTAGAAAAAGAGAATGTTGGGGCCCAACCAAGCACATCAATGACTGACCGAGTTTAGGGTTTTGGGTCTTTAAAGGATACACCTCAATTACCCAATAAAAAGAGGAGAAAACAACGAAAACAACGGCAGTTGCAAGTGGTTGTAGACACAAAGAATATGGAGACCAAGAGCACTGAAGAGCTAAGGAATAAAGCATCGAGTCCACCCACAAATAAACCCATTGCCATCTCTCCTAACAACGGTGAATCTCAGACACATCCATGTGTTTAGATAAGTCAAAGAAACCATTGCCATTAACGGTTGCTTGCAACACTCAATCCATCGACAACAGAACTTGCTTGACCCATCAAGAGTGGATATGATACTGTCACAACAAGTTGACAAGCTATACCAGTCATATCCAAGGAGAACCATGACACAATAACAACAATGCCTTAGGAGAAACATGAAACCCTGTGGACATAAGTAATCCTAGCATTGACCAATCTTGCTCATCTAGGCATGAGCCCCCAGCTATGCTAAAGCCTAGGGAAACTCCTAGAACCTTGCATGAGATAGCAACTGAGCAAGCCTTCATAGGACATAGAAGTGTCACAGAGTGCTTAACCAAGTTGGAGGCTAAACTCAAATTATTCACATGCGCTTATGTCCTTGCAGATACGAGCACATTCCCTAGTGAGTAGCTTGAGGAATACTTGCCATATTCGCTATCCTAGGAAGAGCAAGAATATCTTAACGAGCACTATGATAAGCTCCTACATGAACGCATGCAACTCATCTTTGACGAGGAGGCCGACGAACTATGCTTAACTGTGACATTCAATGAAGCACTTTGCCAGCCAAATCTCTTAGAGATAGAGCAACTAAAGTGACAACTAGAGGGTCAATGTCAATTTGAAAAATGTTGGTTTGAAAACCAAGCTACAATGAACAAACTTGGAGCCCAGTCTCAGAGGAGCGATTGGCTAAATGGCGGTCTCAAAAAGAGACCCAACCTATGTGGCGCCAACTTCCTTTCGAGTACTAACTACCGTTTGGGGTATGGACTTAGCGCGAGCTAGCCAAGAGAATTCTCAGATTGATAAAATTCTCATTGAGGAGGAGCTACATGTTGCTAGTAGACTCGGACAAGGTACCATGCTACTTGATGTTGCAAAATATTTGTTGTTATTGAGTAGGCTGCCATGATTACTAGATGTATGTGCCACACTCCAGTACAATCCTGAGTTCTTCAATTGATTTTTAACCTCATGAAGTGACATGGATCTATGAATGTGTATATAAATAAACAATGTGTTTTGTAACTGTGTATAGATAATACAAAAAAAAAAAACAAAGCCAGCACATATACAAGCAATGATAATATATTGTAGGTGAGATGCATCAAAGTCACACTATGGGATTCAGATAAGTGATATCTTTTTGAGTTGCACCTGCACATTATGATTGAAGCATATGACTTGCATGTACTCTCACGAGTTGTCAAGTGGATATAGGATGACACAGGTCTCTATACGAAAGCATTCAATGTCCAAGACACCACAAGACCACCAACCCCGCCAAGAGCCATTATAGAAAAAGCAACAGAAACGCCAAGAACAAAGAGCCATGATAGAAGCTCTGCTGTTGGAAGAGAAAGTCACCCCTATAGAAAGCACACATTGCATTGGAGCATGGCCCAAAGCATAGTCATTGGCTACTCTCTCTTTCTTGGCCAAGACTCTACATCAGGGGAAAGATTAAGGTGGCAAGCTCCCGTTCACAGCAGAAGAGCAAGAAAAGTACGGCTTAATGGTAGAAACGAGGGGTTTCAGCTAGTTTACATTCAAGCTTACCCTAAACCTAAAAGATGCCATCATGGAGGAGCCAACTGTAAAACAACTGCTGGACCAGTGCATTCTATAGAAGTATGTAGAGAAGGTTGGGCAGGCTATCGATTACAGCAAGTGTGTAGAATTTTTGAGGAGCTTCGGTGCCGAAAGAAACTGTGGCATGGTGAAGGTAAGAAGAGGAGAAAAAGCTCATCAAGTAGAGGTGGAGTTGAGCCCTGCGATGGTGAAGAAGGCCCTAGGTTTAGCCGGTAGCAGGACTGAGAAACACCCAAGGAGTGATGTGTTGGGGGGGAGCTGTCACCAAGAACAAGAGGGAAACAAAGTCCACAACGGCCAACAAGACAACACGGAGAGAGTTGCTAATAAAAAGAAGAATGACCAACCATCTCAATAGTAAGAGAGTAAGAGGACAATCAATGAGCACCAAGGCTCAAAAATTGTCAAGTCAAGTGGAAAGGAAAGATCACACTCTCAAAATCCCCATAAGAAGAACTCAATCCACCTCCAAAGAAAATAAAGAGTTGCAAAGGGTGGAGGAGAATTGAAGAGATTAGAAGAAGAGTGCAAGAAAATGCCCGAAGAGGAGGAAGAATGACTAAGGCAAAAAGGGAGGAGAAGATTACTCTAATAAAGAGGGAATCAAAGATTTAGCCTACAAGCTAGCACATCGCTGCAACATGGACTCCATGCCATGACACCTAAGCCTAACATTGGCTTAGGAGTAGAGGGGCAATGTGCTCCCCTAATCTCAAGTAGCTAAACCTCACAATAACTCTCCTCGCTAGGGGCTTGGGGAGCCAAAATAGCAAATGCAGCCACCTCAATAGGAGCTATTGGAGTTGGGGTCCACAAATAAGGGCGTGACTCTAAATTAGATCAATGAAAGAAAGAACGAGTGCAAGAACCAAGCCCCCTCTGTGGCCACAACAAGTATAGTCATAAGAGAAAAGGGATCCATGCCGAGCCATGCATTCCTTGGTCAATCTCTTAGGCCCCCTTGGAATGTAACTATTGTAGAGCATCAGGATGATGTCGAGCATGCCCCCCCAATGCATCTAAAAAAAAAAAGAAACAAAAAGAGAGAGAGAGAGCGATAGAGAAAAAAAAAGGAGCAAACAAACAAAGCCTCACACGAAGAAAAAGGAAAGAAACAATGAGATTTTCCATGTATATTAGAGTGCCACAAACACTGCACTTAGGGGTCCTCAAGCTAGGCATGTCCAGTGGCCTTGGTTAGCAATCGGATGCCTAACCCCCTAAGACAAGACACACCTAGGGATTCTATGCTCTCTAATGGCTAGATCTGTCTCCCTAAGTGACACCCATAGCACCTTCCTTGTACACAAACTGGGTCCTCAAGTGTGGGACAATACCACAAGCTTCTCAACCCAACTCCCAGTTTTACTAGCACGGACACCATGCAACACTACACAGTGAGGTAGATGAACCCCCAGGTAGTGCACTTCCTTTTTCTTTTTTCAGGTAAACGATGGTGATCAACCACCATCGACAATGAAGGTCCCCACTACCCGTTCAAATCTAATCTCAGCCTCCGCAATCTAATCTCGACGTCGATAACCTCAATTATGCCACATCATGTGGTCAAAAGCACAAATAATGTCTCAAGAAGCCTTCGAGTGTACTTCTCCTCAACATTGAAAATTTTTCCACCCCATTAAACCCTTGCTTCATCCACACATTGCTACGAGGAACCAGACTAGCAGTCTTCAACTACATAATATCTAAGTATGCATGTGCACTCACATAATTTCTGCACCATAATCTATACGTAGTTTGGGTCCTCAAGTGCATGACAACACTCTCAGCTTGCTCAGAGTGTTTTTGCAACCTGCCTCCCAAACTAATCAAACTATGTCTTGTGCATGATAAGAAGACTAGTACTACCCCTAGAAGAGACCACATATGAGAGGTTTTTCAATTGTAGGTATTGAAGACTTCAATGAAAGTACCATTAGCTCTTCATCAACACTCAATCTGAATTCTTATCCTTTATCATCCTACAAGTCCACCAAAGAATCGTTGCCTACAGAATCGCTAGAACATCAACACCTGTGCCAACCCATGAGTGCACCTCCCAACCAAAACTAGCCCTATCACAGACTTCAACAACCCTATCACCAACCAATCAGGCCAACAACGTGCCCCCGATGACCTTCATCCACACTATCACAAAAAATCCTCCCTGGCAAACCATAGATGTCTCTTCCACCCATGTCTTCGGTGCATGCCAAAGCCTGCTACCTACGATACTGAGTGCCATGGGACTGGCACTCATCTAGGAGGGGGGTAATGTTAACCTTCACATGAACAAGGTGGAAAATCCAAAAAATCTAAAGCAGAAGACAAGGCCAAGGGAAAAGTGAAACGGAAGCCGAAGGCGTGTCAAGAAAAATATGGAAACACAAGAAGTGCAAAAAAGTCCTAAATGAAGGAGAAAGGTGCACAAGAAAAAGTGCAAGTTAATACTTTTGTAAAAGAGAGCAAGGCGCACCATGATTTATTTTAAGAGCACCGGCTATGCAAATTGTAAAGGTAGATGGGCGATAGGAAGGAAGCTAAGAAGATAGGAGGAAAATGGGAAAAAGGGCCTAGGCCATGGCTAGCCATGTAGAAAAGGGGATAAGGGGATGACTGCCCAAAAGGGATTTAGGGTTTTGTATATAAAGTTGAAAAGTGAATGAGAAGCTCATTCTTGTGTGTGGCCAAAAGTAGATCTCTTCTTCTTCTTCTTCTTCTTTTTCTTCTTGTTCTTTCTTGCTTGAGCTTGTGCTTGAGAGAGGGAGTGTGAGAGTGTGAGGGAGTGAGTGTGTGAGGGTGAGGGACTGTGGTGGAGAAGCTCTCCTTCTTCTCCTATCTTTTTCTTTTCTCTTCTCTTCTCTTCTCTTGGTCGCGAAAATGGAGCTCGGATCATGGAGCTTGAGGTTGAAGCTCATTTGAAGCTTGCACTTGGATTGTGGAGCTACCGGAGTGCTCATGAGAGGAGGCAACTGGATCGGGCATGGAGTTAGCTCACTACACTCGTAGAGATAGATATCACATTGGCTATGTGTGAGAGGTAGCCATTAGTGCTTGGCTTGAAACGCTTGAACAATAAGCAATCCGTGGGTCTTGGCAGTTGAGCCTCTACAATTATGGTCACACAAAAGTGGCATTCTATAATGGATTAGGGTCAATGATTGTGAAGGCTGAAAGCTTTAATCTATTCAATGTATACAAGGTATATTCTTAGATATGGTGAAAGGGATGGCAATCGAGTTGGCCTCCCGACACCCGCAGCTTAGGTTTGTTTGCATTAGTGCTTACTAATATTTTTCTTCGGACACCATCTGCACATACCAGGTGCAACCCCTTCATATGTTTTTCTATACCATGTGCTATCAAAAAACTAATCAATCATGTGGTTTCTCTTCCATGACCTTGTGTAATTGCATTAAAATGCTCAATATCAAATGTGTAATAATAGAAGCACGACTCTAATTTGTATTACAACTATTTTTCAAGGATTTGTTTATCTTGTTCTTTATTTCTTTTTTTTTAAACACACACACCCTAGGGTATGGTGTGAAATGTAGTCATGCCGTGTACTTCTACTATTGTATTTCCACGTTTTAGTCTTAGCTAGGCTTGGGATTTTGGAATCTATTTCAATTAGCTCTACCTTATCCACTATCTTTTATGGAATGAATTGAGGCTAGTATTTGAGGAAATTACATATTCCCTGGTCATATTATAATTCCATGTTCAAATTTCCATGGTGATCTAATGATAATTTCTATTCTATGGTGCCCTTCACCCATGGTATGTGGGATTTTCTGGCAGTGCTGGACTATGGGAGATTATCTTTGCTTTACAATTGGAAAAATAAATCTAAATTATTGTTGGAAATTTTTATAACAAATCGTTGCTACTAAAATCACAAGCTCTCACAATATAACATGTTTGCACACTATATTATGCATCTCATCACCTATCCCACGGATGTAAAATAAAGTTAATAATACTTTCTATCATGAAGTGCTCCTAATGCTATGCAATGTTCATCATAGTGGGAATTGCACTCTAAGTTAAGGCCGTGATTACATGCTTTGATATATCCTATCCTCATCTTACGACGTGCTATAGTAATACAAAGTCCCGTGAAAGGCAAATGAAATTGACACATAGCCTTCTTCTTGGTGCATCTTTCATGGCTATTAAACTGAAAACATATACATGACTATTGGCAACTTGCTTGTCTCATTCCCTCATTTCACATATGGCTCTATGAAGAATGTGACATTATATGCTATCACTAGAAATGGGACCAAAATTGATGTAGTTGAGATTTGCTCGTAGTATTACATGTAGACCAGATGGTGATGTGGCTTGCACTTGTCATAATGAAAAGATGTTATCTTGGATTTAGAACAATGAGCCTAAAAGTATGCTCACTATGCATCTATAAATGGATGAGGTTCATAACTTATGTGGAAAAAATCTTCCTATAATTTAGCACTTTAAGAGTTTCTATGCCTTGGTATGGCTCTTTTACATCTTATGGTTTTCCTTATGCTTACAATATTCCACTATGATTGATGGATATTCCAAAGCCATGTGAGAACTTGTTTTATGGTGATTATGGAGTTGTTGGATGGCCATAGTATCTCAAGTATTTGCTAGATGTATGCCTTGTTGCAATGCACATACTTATGTATATTTGACATGATTTGGTTGTACGTAATGGATCTTAAAGCATCTTCAATACACAATATTGTTTATGCCATAGTAACAATGTTTTTTTCATGCAACCTATGCTTTCTGATGAGGACAAGTTAGTGGTGTAATCATATTGCGTCCTTTGTAATGTAAATATCTTTGACCGTTAAACTTGTGTCTTACTCAAGATTTTACCACCTATTTTAGAAAGCATTAATGGTTTGTACCGTGGGACTACCTCTATGTTGGGAAGTAGTCCCCTTTGGTTTTCCTTCCCCCTAGACATAGTTATTGCTGCATATGCTATGGTATGGGATGTTTGGTGGGGCTATCCTTTTGTGAACACATTAGTATTGTGCATGATACACAAAGATATACTCTCCTTAGCTAACTTGGGTTTACCCACACTTAGAGAATGTATAACTTACAATGTGTACTATGTCTCATTCCTTGAGCCTAAAATCCAAGATGAGCTCTCCTCTAGACCACTATTATCAATTAAAGATGACAGTAGCCACTCACTAAGTATAGACACTTGAGTTTGTGATACAAAACATTCTTGTTTGCCTTGAAGATAGTAGAATAATCCTACTAAGAAAACCCTCTTTAGTCCAATTTGAGCTAGTACTCATAGCATAATTTGTAAGAATGTGTTCCTTATTAGTGGAGATCCACTTGATTGCTTTAATGTAAGAACAAAATATTAACACTCATGCTAATTGAGGTATTCTGTAATACTTGGGCTTTAATTTTGGTAGGTGGCTTCTACATCATTGGCAAAAAGCTAGTTGCTATCTTGCTTTGTTGATGTAGCTAACAATTGGTAGTTATTTATTGCATGCTTAACACCACAGGTTGTGGACCTAGTAGACTACATTTGCAAGTTTGAACAGATGGACACAACCCCCATCCATGTGGCCTACTAAGGTAGTCTATATAGTGTACTATGGAGATAAATGTCATTTGAAAGGTAAAGCATAGTACCAAGGTAGTAAAGAAGATTCACTATACCGAGTCTCAAGGTCATTAAACACACCTAATTGCCTAGATTGACATTGGTGAGCTTGTTGGGAATAAAGGGCCATTGTGCCCACACACTCTTGGGGTTGTACGTTTATTGATATACCTATCTGGAAAAACCTAAGTGGCACTATATTTTTCATACCCACAAACTATGTCTTTGTCTCTCTCCCTCTCTCCTTGCATCATTGCATCCATTGAAGCTCCGCACTCCATCGATCAAGTCACTTCAAATTGGTATCAAAGCTTGGCATTTTCAGAGCTTGAGAAGCTGGAGCAATTAGTGGGAAAGAGAGCTTTGGGCATTTTCCAACCAGCAATAGTCAACCCTACAAAATCTTATCCTTGATAGACATATCTCACCTTGGAAGGTTTGTCTTGATCTCCTCTCTCTTGGCATTCATCAGGGAAACATTTGATCTTCATCATAGGACATTGATCGAGCTATTCTCAAGCTCATTTTGGAGACCTTTGGGCACACAAGTAAGGAAAAACAGGCTATTGTCACCCATTGTTTGAAGATTTCTTATTCTCTACCCTTCCGATCTTGATTAGAGGCTACCTTGGAGCCTTAATAAGCACCCCATTGGTGCCCCCTACATTCCCCATACCCATAGCAGCAGGTTGTGGCCTGTTTTGACTCTAGGTAGCCAATATGATGCTGCCAAATTGCGTCTGTTTGCTGGTAGTTTCCAGCCATGGCTCTCCATGCTTCTTGGTAGCTCATAAGTGAATTACTAAATTTGGCTGCTTAGTTTGCATGGTAATCACTGATCTTGGTCATTAGAAGTGATTGCCATTAGTTTGGTGGTTGGAAATTTGAGACAGAAGGTTTGAAAATAGGGCAACACATACTCTTCAGTGTTTAAATACTTATGGATTATGCTTATGTGGTGGCTACTTGATGCCTATGGATGCTAAATGGTTGGGGATCTATGCCTCTTGTTTGGACATGCTTTTGGGACTGTTTTGAGTCCATCTTTGGGTTAGTTTGTAGAGAAATTGGTGGCTATTAATTGACAGGTTGAAATCTAAAATTTTACAAGCATCTCATGTCTTGACTTGAGAGTGGTCATTGGTCATGTCTGTTTGATGCAAACACATGCCTACTTGATACCAAGACATTGTGGGATGTGTCCATGGCTAGAGATAATTTTGGATTGGTTTTAGCAGAGATTGTATTCAGTTTAACTGTCATTTTGGCTGAATGCAAACTTGATAGTGTATGCTTTATGTATTGGTTCTAAACTTGATTTTGGGTGTTCCAGATGATGTCCTCATGTCTATCTTGGATGCCACATACGTGGAAATAGTTTTGGAGGTGTCTTGTGCTTGATCTAGAGGTTGAAAATCTTGCTCTTGGTTGTAAGAAATTTGTAAACAGCAGGGTCATATCTACAAATGGCTTTTGACATAGCTATATGCTTTCAATGAAGCTTCTAGGCAAGATTTTGGTACTAAGATAAAGCGATATGCTTGTGCAATGATTGAATGCATGCCATGCCTCATTTATGAGCTGAAAATAGATAATTTTTTGTAGACATTTTTTGTTGTACATATTGAAGAGTAGAGACCTTTCACAGGTAGATTGGTACCTACACTTGTTTAGTGCTATTTGGGGATGTTTGTATGCATGCTATTGATTTGAAATGTCACTATCTTGCTGAAATATGATTAGTAACTAGAACTGAAGGTCTTAAAGTACAATGCAAGCTGGTTTTTTGCATCCCTTCTTAGACACTTGTTTGATGGATTAGGCTTTCTCTCTTGGCATTTTGAGTTGCAATCATGGATGACAGCAATGACAGTAGCAACCTACTACACATTAAGAAGCTTGAAGGGGCACATAACTTTGTGATTTGGCAAAACCAATGCTACAATGTCTTGATGTAGAAGAAAGATGTGAAGCCTATCAAGACAAAGGGAATATGACTAGTCGACATAGCACAAGACAACTGCGATGATCTTGATGAGCTTGCTTGCTTACCATTGAACTTTCAGTTTCTGATGCTTTGTTGTTTAACATAGAGGGATTGAACTTTGCCTATTCCATGTGGATGAGACTTGAAGAGTTGTATGCTAAGAAGAGTGTTGCAAGTAAAGTTTATTGGCTAAAGAATTTAATAGATCTCTGCATGAAAGAGAGTACTCCCATGTCTGCACACCTTGATGAGTTTAATTCCATTTCTAGCCAGCTGGCTTCATTGAAGTTCAATATTGATGATGAGTTCAAGGCTACTTTCTTGTTATGTACTCTACCTGAAAGCTAGGATACTTTCAGGACAGCAATGAGCAACTCAAATGCAATGTTGATGTACTCTAATGTAGAAAGTTCTTTGCTTATGGAAGAGATGAATTGACAAAACAATGTATGCAGCAAGTCTTCCAGTGTTTTGCATACTAGAGGCAAGTCTCAGCAGATGGGAAAATCTGACAGTAAAGGATGCATTAAATATCATGGGAAAGATGTAGAGTGCCATCATTGTGGCAAGAAGTGTCACTCCAAGCGTGATTGCGAAAAATGGAAGAAAGAGAAAGGAAAGGGTAAGAATATTGATGATAGAAAGGATGAGAAGAAGGACAATTAGTCAGCAAAGAAGAGTAGTGTCAACATAGAAGAAGTGAATGTAGTCAGTCATGAGAGTGATAGTGGTAATGACACACTCTTTATCTCTTCTTGCTTCAATGCACATGCCTTGGTATAGTAGATACAGATGATTACATGCATACTTGGATCTTGGACTCAGGTGCCTCGTTTCATGTTACTCCTAACCATTAGTGGTTTTTTGATTACACTGGGGGAAGTAATGGTGTTGTCCACTTGGGGAACAACTATGCATGTGATATTGTAGGCATTGGCAGTGTGCAACTGCAATTTCAACACTGTTGCCGTCAGAATGTTAGGCATGTACCCTAGCTCAAGAAGAGCTTGATTAGCATAGGGAAACTAGATGATGATGGTCTTCATACCACCTTTGGTGATGGGAAATGGAAGATCTGTAAGGGAACTAGGGTTATTGCCAGAGGATCAAAGAGTGATACTTTGTATCCATTACATGTATCTAGTGTGCATGACCATGTTTTTACTGTAATTGAGTAGCAAAGTGTTTCTTCGTGGCATGGCTGGTTGGGACACATGAGTCAAACTAGAATGAAAGTGCTTTCTTGTTTGGATTATTTGCCCTATTTGTGGTATGTTAATTTTGACCATTGTGATGATTGTGTCTATGGTAAGCATGCTAAGACTTCATACAAAAAGTCTATTTCATTAAAATCTTCTCCTTTAGAGTTGGTACATTCAGATGTATGCTAGATGCCAAGGTTGTCTCTAGGGGGAAAGAAGTACTTTATCACCTTTGTGGATGATGCTACACGCAAAGTCTTGGTGTATCCTATCCATCATAAGGACAAGAGTTTGGATAAGTCCAAGAAATTCTTGGCATTGGTTGAGAATATGATTGGTAAGACATTGAAATGTCTTTGCTCTTGACAATGGTGGGGAATACGTGTTCAAAGCCCTCAAGGAATTTTGTGATAATAAAGGAATAAAGAGGGAGTCACTGCCCCTCATAATCCACCCCAAAACGGAGTTGTAGAGCATTTGAATCAGACCATTCAGGATAAGGTCCATATTATGTTGTCTCATTCTGGGAGGAGGCTATTGTGATAGCAATTCACTTGATTAATTAGTCACCGAGTAGGTCTTTGGGGGGAGAGTCCCTCAAGAAGAGTGATCATGCAAGCCACCTTCATATGCTCACTTGAGAGTGTTTGGCTTGTAAGGCTTTTGTACATGTTTGTAAGGAGGAATGCAACAAAATTGAGCCAAAGTCCTATAAATGCATTTTCCTGGGATATGGTAATGAGGGTGAAATGAGGTATAGGTTATGGGATCCTGAGAAAAGGAAAATGCTACACAGCAATGATGTAATCTTCTGTGAAGATTGCATGCATAAGTAGCTTGAAAGATAGAGGAGGTCAGAAGGGTTGATTTCAGGGAAGATATACTGGTTGGACAATAGAGTATACCCAGTAGAAAACAACAAATACCTATTATAAATGACCTTGAAAATGCAAGAAATGATGCTAAAAATGATCAACAAGGTATTGCCCATGGTGCCCCACAATCTCAGCATGAAAATATGCAGTTTGGATAGCTAGATGTGGTAGGATAGCATGCTGAAATTTTAGGACAGCAAGTTGTAAATGCAGATTTGCAAGCCCCATAGCTCACAAATGTTGAACCTTCACTTTGTAGGTTGACTCAATCTTCAAGGCCACCTGATAGGTTTGTTCCTCGTGCTTAGTATGCTGTTGATTATGTCATGGTGAGACTGAATGGTGGTGAGCCATTATGCTTCAAGGAAGCAATGACTAGACAGGACATCAAGAAAAGGTTTAAGGCTATGCTATCAGAAATGGAATCTCTTGAAAATAATGGTACTTGGGATTTGGTGCATTTGCCTAAGGATAGAAGATTCTTCCATGCAAGTGGGTTTATAAGATAAAAGTCACTTTTGATTCCTCGCCAAAGTACAAAGCACGACTGGTTGCAAAGGTTATAAGCAGGAACATGGGTTGCATACTTATACTTAGTTGATTCTTTTCCTCTACCTGTGGGCACATTGCCTTTAGGGGGGAGGTTGCTGGGAATAAAGGGTCATTGTGCCCGCATAATGGGCACCCTTTGGGGTTGTACCTTTATTGATATACCTATCTGGAAAAACCTGAGTGGTACATAGTATCTTTTTCGTACACAAAAACTATGTCTCTTCCTCTCTCCCTCTCTCCCTCTCTCCTTGCATCATTGCATCCATTGAAGCTCTGCACTCCATTGATCAGCTCACTTCAGAGTTTGCCTCTCCTTTAATCACACTGGCCTTGTATTGATTACCCCTTTACTCAACCCAAGCTTGATGATATACGAATGTGAGATGCTATAATGCGCCTTTTATGGCATTTTTCTACTCTATACCCTCTCATCTAGCCATTTATGGCTCTCTACAAATTTGTAGGTTTAAGAACAGGCGCTATTTTACTCGTGTGATCCATCATCTTCTTCATCATGATTAAGGCATTGGTCATGATTATTTGTTGCCTTCCATCCTTAGTTAAGGATGCTATGAAACCTATGGCTATTGGTCTCTATCTTCCTCATGCATAGTTCACAATATGCCTACATTCGCAATGATCCTCTTGATACAATTTTCATAATGGGATGCATTGAATGTAGAAATATGGGATCAATGGCTATGATCCCAATCAATTGGATGATATGTAGTAGCTCAAGTGGAAATGTAATGGGCTACTTGGTTTTCCACCAAAGAAATGGGGTGTGAAAATCCCTTAAGGGACACCTCTAGCCTACCATGACTTTGGTAAGTGCTATATTGCTAATTGTCTTAACTATTTCTTTATGAGTACATGCTCTATATAATGCATAAAGCATACCTCACTATTCATAGGGCACCTTGTAAGCTACAAATGTTTCTTCTCAGCTATGGATCTATTTCTCATCGATTGAACAACATTTGTATATCCCCTGGAGGACACCTGGTGTTCTATTGTGGATTAGGGTCAATGGTTGTGAAGGATGAAAGCTCTAATCTCTTTGATATATGCAAGGTATATTCTTAGATGTGGTGAAAGGGATGACAACCAAGTTGTGCCCCCGACACTTGTGGCATAGGTTTGTTTGCATTAGTGCTTACTAATCTTCTTGTTGTTTGGTTTGCAAGTACTAGACGCAACCTCTTCATATCTCTTTTAATACCATGTGCTATCAAAAATTAAGCATTTGGGTGGTTTCTCTTCCATGACATTGTATAATTGCATTTATTGCTCAATATCAAATGATGTAACACTATAAGCATGATCCTAATTTGTATAACATTTATCTTGCAAGGATTTGTTTCTCTTGTTCTCTATTTCTTTGTTTTAACATACACACAAAAGGGGGGAGAGAGAGAGAGAGAGAGAGAGAGAGAGAGAGAGAGAGAGAGAGAGAGAGAGAGAGAGAGAGAGAGAGAGAGAGAGAGAGAGAGAGAGAGAGAGAGAGAGAGAGAGAGAGAGAGAGAGAGAGAGAGAGAGAGAGAGAGAGAGAGAGAGAGAGAGAGAGAGAGAGAGAGAGAGAGAGAGAGAGAGAGAGAGAGAGAGAGAGAGAGAGAGAGAGAGAGAGAGAGAGAGAGAGAGAGAGAGAGGTACTCACCAACATGAGTTTGTTGTCACGTTCTTAAATATGGACACACAAAAAATCCTTTGGAAAACATGATATTGAATTATTATCAAAATTATAATATCTCTAAAGAGAAAAAATAATCCATAATGGGGTTGCCATCATGCCTTATTCATCCCAGGCCTTCCAACACACAACACTAAACCACATTGGGCTTGTATAAATTTCCTTCCCTACCTCTAACCATAGGCCTACTATTTCTCGCCCACTCTAAGGGAGAACCTTTCTATACAAACAACCATATGTACTTAAGCAGTGATCGAATGCCTTACATAGTTTATTACAACTCTTGGTGAAGAGTATTTTAGGCGTGGCCCTAGGGATGGCACAATGCCTTAATCCCATCTAGTTATTGAAGGTAGGTACATTATTAGAATCATTTTCAAGCTTTGTTTTGATCAAAATTACTCAACTAAAATAATTAAAGAAACAATCCTTTCGAGATAAAGAATAATTTAACTTTTCCAATGGAGCTCTAGTAATTTTCATTCAATATAATAACCAACCCATAACTTGAGTTTAGTCTATATGCAAGTGAACATACATTTTTTAGTATTAAGATATTTATAAAAAAATTTAATCAAATTAAGAAATAAGAAGAAAAAGGAAAACTTAATAATTTACTAGCCACATTTCAATAACTACGAAAAATATTTTTACTAAGAGCTTAGGAAGAAAAGATAGTCCCTTAGAAAGTGACAAATTTTTGCTTGTTAATATCCCCAAGAATTTTGAAGGGGGGTAAGGTTGGAAGGAGGGGGACAAGTGCTAAGGTGATATATTTGTTTTTATCTAAAAATATTTTTGCTACTTGGGGGACAAGGGAGGTTGGAGGGGAGGGGCATCTCCCATGTAGCCCCACCTTTGAGGGGATCAATACCCCTTAGCCCCCTATCTCAGCCTTAGAAAAAAGGCTCTCTCACTTTTTTTTTGAGTTTCTTTTCTCTTCCTTTCAAAAAAATGAGAAAAAAAAGGTTTAAGCTTATTTAAATAATTCAAAAAAATCCAAGTTTAAATTTGAGGTAATGGGAATGATTTTTAAGATCATTCATACCTGTGCAAAGTGAACCTTAAAAAGGCCCAAGACCACATGAACCTCTATGTTGATGAAAGGAGGTGCTCTTTTGAGTCTCAAGAAGGTGAGTTGGTACTTTTCAAGGTCCCCAAGCCTTGATATGCCACATTCAAGGATGACTCATGCAATAAGTTGGCACAATGCTATTATGGGTCATATAAGATAGTCAAGAAAGTGGGTGACTTGGCCTATCGCCTCCAACTTCCTCCTCCACTAAGATCCATGTTGTCTTTCACGTGAGCTAGGTGAAACCATTCATTGGTATCCCAAAAGACTATGAGGAGGAGTTTCCCCCCATGAATGAAGAGGGTCTTATCCAATACATTTCTAAAGCAATTGTTGGGCAAAGAGAAAATCACCTTTGCAACCGATGATCGATCAGAGAGGACTTGATCAAATGGCAAGGCCTACCTCTAGAGGAAGGTACTTGGAGATCGACATCCATTTTGGAGAAATTTTCCCACCTCAACAATGTTGCTTTGGTAACTTAACCACCACAATTGGCCCTGTTTGGTGGATTGCAGAGACTGCTTCTCAACAGCAAACTATTTTTCACTAGTTTTGATCCTGAAAAAATTTCAGCCTAGACTCACCTACATGGACGAAAAGTACGCTTCACAAGCTCTGCATTGACAACTCAACCATCCTATTCGAAGCTCCATACCCAAAGTTATGACCTTTTCTCTACAATAATCCTGTTCTGGAAAACATGTTGTCCACTTCATCCAAGGCCCTAATTTTCATGAAATGGTGGATCATCTTGTGTGTGGGCCCACTTGTATGATGTCCCATACTCCCTAGGCCTCTCTAGGTCCCATTTCATGTGGTACTCAAATCCCCTTCTCTGCTCATTTCCCTTGTATTCATGCACAAAGTAGTACTCTGCTGCCTCTCCCCCCCACTCTCCTTTTTTTTTTTGGGTACAAAAACCTTATGAGTCAGGATGGCTTGTAACGAATGAGATATACGAGAATTATGAGGAAAGTACCAATCACATTGATGGTATTTAAGGTGTAAGAGAGTTAGGTCAGTCATGCATTAATCAAGAAACTCTCTCTTCACCTTCATAGCTTTCATGGCTTCTTTCCTCTTCTTTCTCTCTTTCTCCCTCTCTTTCTGTCTTTCTCTCTCTTCTTCTAGTCTTTCTCTCTCTTTTGGTCACTCTCTTTCTCTCTCTTCCACACTCCTCTCTCTTAGGTCTTGTTAGGTTATCTTCATTACATATACATTGCAAGTGGTAGGTGCCCATCACTGTTACTTTATTCTTTTAGTGATCATTGAATAAGGGAAGACCAGTCACACATTCTGACTATTAGACTTTCTACATACGATGTGTCTCTCTCGCTCTCTTACTCCATCCACCATAGCTCTTGCTTCTACTTGTGTACTTCCACTCAAGCTCTACCTTTCAAGAAGTGGCTTAATCACTTTGAACCATGTAATATTTGGAGAAGCATGTCTTATAAGTAGGAGATGCTAAAAGAAAAGATCACTAAAATTGGAGGTTTGCATAGAGAATGAGTTGCAAAGTCCAAAATCACCTAGGATAGTTATGAACATGTTCCAATTCTCATCAAGAGAGAACTCTTGTTACAAAATTGTATTTATTACTAGTTGCATCATACATTGATATTTCTCTCTCTAACTCTAAACTTATATGATCAGATTCAAGTAGCTGGAAGGGTATCTTCTTTCTATAGATATTATTTATATATTATATGTATTTTAGAATTTCTTCACCTAATATTAAGTAATGAATTTAGAACTATGTAATACAAATGATAAGCCTTACTCTCAATAGCAATCTTAATTTGTGAAATAGATTTTTGTATATGTGGATTATCAATTATGATGTGTACTCATTGAAGCAGAATCTCGTAAGTTGAGAGTTGTTTTAGATGTCTAATTGTCTTGTGACTTTGGCATTTTCTTAATGAAGGCCTTTAGGGATAAGTTTGGTCACTTGCATGTGCCTCTTTCTTCCACACAGGGTTTAATTCTTGCAAGAATTTCTCTGGCAAAATTGGAGGCATGATTAGAAATGAGAGATGTTACAAATCTTGTTATTTGTTGAGTAGTGCAAGTGTATTGAATAAGGTTTTTGAAATGTAATTTACCATGAAAAGCAAGAGAATAGGCTTCAAATGAATCATGTAGTTGGTTCACCTTGGTGGACTTGGGTGATTATGGTAGTTTAAGTTCTAACGAGCAAATAATTTTGCCTCTAAAAGTTGGTTTTTATGAATTGAAGAACATATGTGCAATGCTAGGTATGCAACATAAGGATTGGTGTAATGATGCATGGGCAGAAAGATACCATTTTGAGATTCTTAATGTTATTGAATCTAATAGCAAGGAAGAAGAAGAGTCTATAATCTAGGATTAAGACCATGAAGACGATGCTGTGAATGTCATAGCTCAAAGTGAACTTTGTCACACTTTGGATAATCTTGTCGTGACAAATGAAGAAGGATATGTGGAGAGAGAAGTCTCGCCTATTGTGAAAGTTGATAAAAAGATCATATGCAAATTTATTCTTGTGAGCCAATTAAAAGGAAATACTATATTGTCAGAGGATAGAATTACAAGGGTGAATGGTGAGGTCCTCTTTTTATAAAAAAAGAAAGTATATCTTGACACACAAACATGTCTCACAATTGGCTTAGATTGTGCCATTTTATTTGAGAATATATAATCAAAAGACACAAAAAATGAACAAAAAAGAGGTAAATTTACAATAGAAGTCAAGGAGTAAGCAAAGGGATATGGTATTTGGGAAGACTAATAAGCATGAGGAGAAGGTTGGGAGGTAGTTTTGAAGGAGACACATGGTTCTTTTGATATTCTAGATTATCCTCCAAATGTGGAGGTTTACCTATCATGGTATGAAGTGGCCAAGGGTGTAATAAGTTATACATACGATCTTGTGGACAATCAACTAGTAGCCTTAGAATCAATAATTACAAAGGTGCATTTTAAATATGATCCCACAACAAAGAAATATACACTTGATGCTAAAGATTATAATATCTATAATGACTATATGTAAAGAGCATCAAAAGTATTTTAGTTCACTACTACATCTTATTCTTATTTGATATTCTGATTATCACTTTCAAAATGCATACATTCTACATCTATAAGGATATTTCAAAGTAGTTTTCCCTAGAGAGAAGAGGTATACATTTTGAAGCAATGCAAAAGATAGCATTTGTATTTCTTCTTGAATACTTTAAGACTTTGACACATTCTTAAGTATTACTTGTGTCAAAGTATAGTGTGGCAATGTAAACAAATTTCAATATAATGCACCTATCCATAACGCGCGCGCGCGCGCGCGCGCACACACACACACACACACACACACACACACACACACACACACACACGTGAGATATTCTTTGTCTTAGATAAGGCTTAATATCAACTCTATGTGATAATTTTTGGAATTTAGGATAACTTATTGTTGGGAGCAAAATGGGCCGACATTGGCTCTAGGGCTCTAACGAGCCTCCTAAACTCACCTAAACAACCCCATGGCCTCACAGCCAAGAGCATATATACACAACAAACTAATTTAACCAAAGAATACATTTGTAGATACTATTTTTAAATCATACTTCAATATGTTGCCCTTCTCGACTCCAAGCAATTGGAGTTCCTAAACAGATTGATGCCTAGCACCATGTATCACATACATAGGGAGCACCCCCCACTTGATTGTTGTGGCTCCACTCCGGCTCTCCTACACCATAGAGATTAGCCCCAGTATGTGATGTTCCAACATAAAACACATACAAAACATAGTCCTCTCTTTTAATGTTCATTCCGAGAGATAATTCAATCCTTACCAAATCAGGCCCCAAATCAAGTGATCATCTAAACCTACAGCTTATGGAACCTGATACTCAATGTGGGTTGAATATTTGCAAATAAGTGCTATGCATCCAGGAGATAATTCTCATGATACCACATATATAGAATGCGAATGCAAAGCGAGTGCCATAGAGTGCACAAATAAGTAAACTTATAGATTAAACAATGTGGATTGTGCACAAACAATTCTTTTCATGAATTTAGTCTAGCACAGTGTGTCATTGTTAAGGCAACACTGAAGTAATTCGTGCTACTATCCCTTTTAGACTTAAAACAAAGAATCCTATATGTTAAGATATGCATAAAATCAACATTTCAATAATATTCAACTTCCCACAACCCTTTTCCCCTACCATTTATGGTTTTGCATTCGTTGGTAGGTGTAAATAGTATTTTTATGTGTTTTTCGTATATAAAAAGTTATAAATATGCAGTATAACAAAAAGAATGGGGATAAACTGAGGCTAAACCTCATGCCCTAGTCCCACCATGCATTCACAGACACATTTGTAAATTTTTCGTGCGTTAAACCTATTTTTCTCTATTTTTTATTTTTTCTTGATTTATTTTATCATATATTAATAAATTTTTTGATTTTCAAACATGTAGAGCTTGATGAATCAAGATACAACATTATACATCGAATGACCCCATGTGACCACCAAAAGAACCATGAAAACTCATAAAATCCTCAATTTTTCCTAAATTTTATAATTTCTATATTACAGGTTTTCTTGCTTTCGATTTTAATTATGCAAACAATGAGAAGCACCTGAGAATTCTGAGTTTTCAAGCACTAAGAATCATATTCAATCATTTGAAACCATGTCTCATAATATGCGTGAAAGATTCCACATAAAACATAAAAAACGATCACTTATGTGTTTAATTTAATATAAACCCACATGTATTTCAAAGTGGAAAAGCCTCTGATGCTCTTCCATGGCTGTCCTTGACCTTTGATTTATGCTCCATAACACTTCAGCATCATCATACATCCAAAATCTATTGCTTCAGCCCATCCCCCCTCTCACATATATTGACCCATAGGAACAAGGTGCAGAGAGGAGAGAGAAATAATGATTTCCAAATTTTCTGATCAGTGCATCATTCCTTGCATGGTTTGTGGTGATGCAAAGCGAAGGAATTCTCTATTTTGGCCCCCAAACCATTTCTCATCATTCCCCCAGTCCATGAATAAATAATGGATGGATTTGAGGGATGCAAAAAAAATTGCGTCCCCCGCCCCCCTCATGCTGAAAGAAACGTTTTTATAAAGCTCCTAATCTCAATCCTTAACATTAGAAGTTAACCTGTTCAATTTTTGCATGTTTACAGTTCCCAGAAGTGGTTCTAGCCTAGATGGAGGACCAAATGAGCTCGAAATCACGAACGAGGACTGGACGACTAGCTTTGTGGCATCGAAATCTATCAGCCTAGCCTCTGTTACGCATTTTTCGGCTTCGAGATCCCATAGGCTCTTTATAATGCCAAACCTTGTGGGGATTAAATGGGAGGTTCAAATGACCTCCGATTGACGAACAACAGACACTTGCATTGGGTTCCTAGTATCGAAATGCTTCTAGGGAAACTCCAGCTCCTTGATTTACAACCATTTCATTTTCCATGAAAATTTTATCTTTTACGCATTAGGGTCTTTTTATGCTTTAAGTCGGCTTCAAAAATCCACTCTCATTAGTGACCACGGGATAAGGCAACTCAACTCATTGAATCCAAAAACTAACCTGCACATAAATAAACCATAAAGAGCATCACGTTGCTTCAGAATAGATTACACAACAAAACACAAATATAGCTCTCACCCTACCCCCTCTCCAAATCAAGCATGAAAATCTACAAGGGATAATTTGACAGAGATCTAGAGCTAGTCGCTAATAACTAATTGCTCTAACACAGCCTAGCTAAAAAGTACCGTGAAAGGATAGGAAGATGGTCAGTTTGCAACTTGACTCATCACCCATACTAACCATCAGCAGCCATAACAAGACATGTCAGCCAGCAATCCCCACAATAGTCCTGGGCTAATGAGAAATACATCCTCAACAAAGGCATAATTTGGCAGCAGATTATATAAGCGGTTCCACCGATGAGAAACCAGCTGACTAGCCACTGTCTCAAACATGTGCAACAATGAATCCAAGGTTGCACAATGATACATTTGCAGAATGGGATCCCTCACATCATAAGTCCCATTCAATTGATTGATCACTAATTGTGAGTTGCCTTTTACCAATAAAAAACGGATACCACCACGTTGGGCTATATTCAGTCCCATGATTAAGCTTTGTATTCTACCATATTATTAGTAAAAGTGGTGGCTAAATAAACTCCTATTTTCATACAGACTCTACGTCAGGGGGTCTTTAATAATCATACCAAACAATTGCATGCTTAGCACGCCCTTGTGAATCTCTATCAAAATACAAAGTATAGACCCATGCTTCATTGTTGATAGGCCACACCATACTAATCAACCTACTCATACTTATGATAGTCAAAGACGAGCTAAAATAGAGGATGTATGACAGGTACAATCCCTCCTTCCTCATTGAACTCAATAGGGACACTAACAAGGACCCTATGAAAATGATGGCAGTAGACCTTAATATCCAAAGTAAAAGATCTATCTTGCCTCTTAGCAATATGATAACCTTTACTCCACATATCACTTGACCTTGGTAGTAACATTGCTTTAAATATGGATATTCAAGATAAGGAATGATTCTACCCATTCGAATGCCTTGATACCTATTGCAAGTTTAAGATGGATCCCGGAAGACCTGCAAAGGTACCAAGTCCAATGTTAGCCACTACACATAATAGGTATTCAACTTGTTAAATTTTACTTTAGTTTTAAACTCTACCCTAATTTGCTAAAAGATTTGTAGAGCCATTCTTTCCTATACGAACGATCTTATAAGGGCCATCCCATTTGGGTTCTAACTTGCCAGGAAATAACTCATGACATGCATCATATATAGAACCAACAGATCCTTCACAAATTTGTATCTTTTAGCACGAAGATCATGAAGCTCTTTCATTCTCTTCTTTCCTACCTCTTGATGTAACAAAGCCTACAATCAGATTTCATCAAGATGTGCTAGGGAGGTCAACCTCTTCTACAATGATTCCTTTTTGCCTAGAGAATGGTTCAATGCAAACCTTACAATAGGTAACTCAATTTCCAAGGGCAAGACACACTTTTCTCCATATACCAGCTTAAATGGGGTGTGGCATGTTGCTCTCTTGAACGTAGTATTATAAGCCCAAACAACCATATGAAGTTTATTGTACTAGGCGTGTTTCCTTGAGATATAGTCTTAGATAAAATCCCTACAAGCTGTTTGTTGGTGCTCTCTACTTATCCATTCACTTGTGGATTATATGGGGTGGTTTTACTATGTTTATTTTCGAAGCTTTAGTCAAGGCTTTTATAACCTTATTCAGAAAATGTATCCCAAGATCAAACACTAGTTCCTTAGGTGGACTAAAATGGTAGATAATTTATTCCATTATAAAATTGGATGTTTTCTTTGCATTGTCCTTCATCGTAGCTCGAGTTTTAGACCGCTTTATAAAATAGTTTGTCACCACAATGATATAACACTTCCATGTAGTAGACGAAGGATGCACAAGTCCAACAAAATTGATGCCCCACTTCTCAAAGAGAAAAGTCACAAGGATAGGATTAAGAGACTGCTTACAATTTTCCCTAATGTTGTGTCTGTGGCAAATATCACAATGCTTAACATATGCAAAAGCATATTGGAAAACTATCAGCCACCAATGGCTAGCACGTAAAGTTTTATGGGTGGCAAGTCATCTATCAAAATGGCCTCCACATGTTGAATCATGATATTCCTCAAGAATAAAGGGTACCTCATCAGACACCACACAATGATGATAAATCTCATCTACACCTTTCCTATATAAAACACCCACTACTATTGAAAAGCGTAATGCTTGCTACTTAATCTTTCTCTTCTTAGATTTAGAAAGAGTTTATGCCAAGTTGCTTGTTGATAGATAATTCGTGATGGACCATACAATGATGGAATAGAGGTTGTATCAATTTTGCATAAATCCTTGTAAATCATTAATATAAGCCAACTCTTCCTTAGGCTCACCAAAATCTACTAGGCACTCAATAATACCTTGCAGCTTTGGTGCCTTGCTCCTAATATCATAACTGAACTCATGCAAAGAGATCAATTACTTGGCTAGGTGATTAGGGGGTTGAAGCTTATTCAGTAACAAGCGTAATCCCTCTACCTTGGTGAAAAACATCACCTTCTCATAAAGAATATAATGTCTAAACTTCTTGGTGGCAAATACCATAGCCAAGGAAACGTTCTCCAAATAGTTGTTAAGAAGCTTTGAAATTTCCAACTTTTGGCTTGCGAATGCAATGGGATGATAAAGTTGCACCTCCCAAATTTGGGATAGACAACAACTAATACTATGCCTTTTCACAACCATGAATATAAAGAAAACCTCATCCCTTTTTGGAGCTTTTAAAATCAGTGCTTTGGATAATTCCATTTTAACATCTTCAAATGCCACTTTGCATGCTTCTATCCATTTAAAAATGTGACTATGAGATAAATGATTTGTTTAGGGTAACGAATGTTCTTAGCCAATGAATTAATGAATCGATGATAGTAACCTAGAGATGAAATGAAACTATGAACTTCCCTAGGGCAAGTGGGTGGGCTTTTGGCCACAATAATAACCACCTTTTCGGATAAACCTTGAATGTTCTTAGCTTTCATCCTACCTAGATGGAGATGTGAGTATGGGTTGCCTTCTGTATCTCTCAATTGAGTGTGAGACTGCGAATGGGGTGAGTGACCTATCCTTGCCTTTTAAATCCAAATGAGAGGTACGATGTGTGAATCGAGCATTGCACGCATGGGTTGGGCCTCTCAATATACAAAGCATGATCTATTCCTATGCAGGGCACTTTAAGGCTCTTTGGTCTTCCTCTTTGCACTATATGTTGGCACAGGGCGGGACACATTGTTGCACCATACTGTTGAGCCAGCCCATTCAAAACAGTACTTTTGTCTAGCAGAAACTATTAGCAACATGTGAGCCTGGGGGTGAGCGGTTGATCTATCATTCTTATATGAGTGCCTATTGAGTTGCATACGATATTCTTCGGCACCAACAACTTAACCGTTATTCATCAACATCGCTACCCCCTAGGTGCTATTGCATGGTCTCCGCCATGGTGGATGCATGCTATGTGGTACCTCCTGAGGAGGATGACTTTGACTCCCACTTCGTCGACGATGGTCCACAACAACCAATTGAATAGGCCAAGTATTTCTAACCCTACATCTTGCATTTATATATATGTGTCATGTCTTAAGTATGGGGAGGTGAGAATCTTTAAATGATACCCTATTTTATTATGCCTTGTTGAGGTCCCTTTCTCATCCATACGTCCTATTCTACCCCATTCTCGCAGTCTTTCCTTGCTCTTTATCCTTTTTTCTTACTTTGCTGATCTTCCATGTGAACGCATCCTACGCTCATCAAAATTGGAATCTAACCTTACAAACCTGTTTGTCCCTTTGAATTTGACACTTTTCCTTTTTATTGATCTCTATTCCAAGCAACAGTTCCTCGGTTATTAATTTTTGAGGAATTTTATGCACATTGCACATGTTTCCATGCAAACACACCTTTCTCATATCGGAACTGCAATTTGACATGATAACCCTGATCTTCCCTTTCTCTCAACCAATTTTCATTTTTACCATCTATCTGTCCAATGTACAGATTGGCCATTATTTATTTTTGTGTGTTTGCTGATTTATTATTACACGATTTTTAGTGTTTTTCCATGCGAACACACTCTTTTGTTATCGAAATGGTGCCCTCCTTGGATAGCCTCGAGCTATTGGTCAACTCAAACATTTTTCCTATTTTCTCCCCATCGTTTCAGCCCCAAATATTGTGTTATTAATTATTTATTGTGTTTTACTACGCATTTTTTATCTTTTTCCATGAGAATGTGTCTTTTTAATGTCAAAATCACATTCTGACCTAATGGCCTTATTGCACACCAATCCATTGACATTTTTTCTCTTTGTTACCCCTTGTTTTGACTGATAAATTGTCTCTAATTAAATTTTCTTTCGATTTTTGTGTGTGTTTTTATCAAATTTTTCATATGAATGCTCCCATTTCTCATTGGATCTGTGTTTTGACTTGATGACTATATCCGTCTTCTCAACCTAGACATTCTTTCTTTTTGCTGTGTTCTGTTCTCATCAATGGATTTTTCGTTATTAATTTTTGATTCTGTTTTTTGGTGTTTTTTTTGTTTTTTCCATGTGAATGACCATCTTGACTGTTAGACATGTCGTTCAGGCGGTCCCATCTGTTCCCCCTATTGCCCTGCCCATTACTCCTTTTTCACACATCCATCCGATGCTCGGATCTTCTCAACTTAATTACCCCCACATGTCCACGTACATGCTTGTTTTTCACCTCGAGACGATGCATCCTATCAAGTCCGACATGTCACATCCACCCCATTGATGCCCCTCTCACCCCCGTTCACTCTCGACACTGCAAATTTTTTTCCTTTCGTGCATGGGGCGAAGGGGACTGATAGTCATTGCTTGTTTTTTTTAAATTAATTAACAACACCATAAAAACAAAACATTTTTTAATTTATTTGAACCAAAACACACCAAAAAAATCCCCCCCAACCACTCAGTCATTCCCTCCCCCCTCTCCCTCTCTTCTTCTTTTGTCCTCCCTCTTTCTTTCTTTCTTTCTTTCTCTTTCTTCTCTCTCCTGCCCCCTCACTCACTCTCCCCTCCCTTACTACTTCTCTCTCCTCCCCTCTCTCCCTACATCCCTTCACACCTCTCCCTCTCTCCCCTTCTTCTCTTTCTCCCCTCTTGTTCTTCCCTTCTCCCTTCCCCTTTTGTTCTTCTCCTTCTCCTTTCTCCTCCCCTTCCTTAAAACCCCCAACCCCCATTTAAACCTACTTGACTCGCCCAACCCTATTGACCCTGCCATTCCCCTTTTAACCCTTACCCGCCCACATTTTTGCACCCAATCCCCCATTGGACATCCCACCCCCTTTTTTGTAGCCCCCCCACCCTTTGTCCCTTGCCTATCCCACCCTTACCCCTTTCACCCCCCCACCCCTACCCTTTTGACCCCTCCCTTTCCCTTGATCCCTTGCCCACACACCCTCTTCCCCCCATTAGCTCCCCTTCCCACCCACTAAGTTTGTTCTCCTTTTGACCCCTCCACCCACCCTCTTCCCCCCATTAGCTCCCCTTCCCACCCACTAAGTTTGTTCTCCCCTATACCCACCAACCACAATTTTCCCATTTCCCCCGTTGAGCACCAACCCATTTTTTTCGTCCCCTCTCATACCTGTGACACACTTCCCATTCCGCGTCTAGACCACCACTAGGCTAGTGCCTTGTTGTGTTTGCCTCGCGTCTTCGTATCCTTATCATGGTTGCAGGTGTGTTACTTTCGTTGATGTTCACACCGAGGATGCACATTGGATCTTAACCATGCCAAGGTGTTGCTATTGTTCACATGCAGTGATGTGGATCTCAACACACTCATTTTTTGCAATTTTAAATTATTAAAAATAACAAAAGCATGAAAAAATCTTTTCAAAACACATAAAAATTCAAATAAGATCGAAAAAATCTCAAAAAATCTTAAAATTTTCTAAAAACTCATTAACATTTTTTTTTCACACATTTTAGCTGAAAATTATAAATAAAAAATTTAGAAACATTGGAAAACCTAATAAAATAATTAAATTTCCATTAAAACATTAAAAAATTTCTTAAAAATGTTAAAAAAAATCCAAAAATTTTCCATTACTCATTTTCAACCTTTTAATGGTTGTTTGCACAAACATAAAATCCAAAACTTAAGAATAATAAATAAAAAGTAGAGAAAAATATCTCCAAAAACCCAAAATAAATCTAAAAAATATTTAAAAATACATGTGATAGTTTTGGTATTTTTTCCTCACGATGTACATTTTCAACTTGGTGCAATTATCTTTTGGATTGGTTCGAGGTTGGTTTTCTCTTCGTTTGTCGATTATCATGTGTCAATTCAGATTAGGGTGCATTCATACACCCTACAAGTATTTAAATTTTTATTTTCTTTTTACTGCATCCCAACAATATTTAATGGTTAAAAGAAACTTGATGATCACTTTTTACATGTGCATCCATGCTCAACACACACCAGTTTAATTAAAATAAAATCAACCCTTGTTCATATTGCACGTGCTTCATGTGCCAAACATGCATAATTTTTAATTGGTAATAAAATGAACCAACCATCACTCTTGCTTGTGCTGGTAAAAAGACACTACACACACAATAAATTGGTAAAAAATAAATACGCATTTAGAGACCCATGGAGTCGGGATGATCAAAGTTCGGGTTCGTTTAATGCACCGTAAATTATAATAATTTTTCTTAAAGGATAAAATGAATCGTGGTTTTCTTTTTAAGGTTAATCACCTAATAAAATTTCACCCATTGATAATAATTGATAAAATCCACCTTCCATTAAACATAAATCCATCCTCACTACACATTTCTCATCTAATCAATGAATGTGATATGTGGGGATGAGGGGGACACAATTGATTACTCAATCCATATTGACAGGTTTCAGTCTCTGGTCTTGGTTTGGTTGTATCAAGAGCGGTTTTCTTGCTTGACACAGGGATCATGGCACTTGTTTGTTGCATTTCACGAAGCTATTGGTCGCACGTGTAGGTAGGTCATGCCAAATTCTTTCTAGGATGTGGTTTGCTTTTATAGGAATAGACTAGGTTGCACTTTCCACCATTGTGCATATGGGATTCTGCATCCTAAGCCCACACTGCTCCATACAAAAGGCTAGGCCAGGTGTGATTGCCAATATCTTAGCACCTGTGACCCTTCCAAATAGTGATGATAGTAGCATTCCAAAATCACCTACATGATTTCATTGAGGTATATCTAGACAATTTTTGTATCTTTAGTTCGCTTTGTAAGCATTGGGGACATCTGGAGTAGTGCTTTAATTGATGTCAGGAGTATGGGATCTCCCTCAATCCCAAAAATTGCATCTTTGGAGTCTCTTCAGGTGTTCTATTGGGCTACATTGTCTCTACATAAAAAATACAACAAACCCTGGAAAAATTGTGAAGATTGCGGTCCTAACATCACCAACCAACTTAAGAAAATTGAGTATGTTATGGGATCTTTGAGGTGTCAACATGTGGCAACAAGAGGAAAAAAGATCTAATTGTCTTGACTCTAATTATCAAAAGGTCAAAATACCTTAATTCTAGGAGAGTACTATTATTAGATCCCCAATAATTGGGAAGTTATCCTCTATTGAAGGACAATTAATGAATTTTTGGAGGGGAGAGGACGCATCCGCGTGTGCGCGCACACACACACACACACACACACTCTCTCTCTCTCTCTCTCTAAAACAATTGCAAGATGGGGGGAGGCATTTTGTAATGTGGAGGGGATGATGATGATGGTAATGGGGTGAGGTGAGAGGTGATGAGATGGTAGGGGGATGGCTTGTTTCAAGCTGCCCTCCCCTCTTTATTCCTTTCATTATCCTCTTCTTCTTTATTTCGTTAAGATTTTTAACCTTTAGCTTACTCTGGGTTTGCACATAGTCCTTTGCAAGTCAGTTCCTATGTGATTCTTAGAAGTCGATTCCTGCACAATTTTTATGAGTGTTTCCTCATTCAACTTACATATGATAGGGGAGAAATATAGTTGCAAAGTTTATGGAAAATGCATATGCCTCGGGAAGAAGTCCCGATAAGCATAGCTAGGAAGAGGGAGAGAATAAGTGTTCAAAGTACAGTGGGAAAGCTGAATTGTATACTGTCAAAGAGATAGGGCCATTATATCCTCTTCCCCTTAGAGAAATCGAGATGTCCTTATCTCAAGAGAAATAGGTGGTCTCTCCTAATCCATGTAGCATCCTCTTTAGGAGAGAAGTCTTTCTACACTGGATACAATACTCACAAAGAGTACAATTCCTAAGAGGCTTTTCCTTGATCTCTAGGAATTTATCAAGCTGAACTTTCAAAATTCCCTAAGTTGGCATTACAATTTGTCCATCATCTAGGACATGATCAAGGTTGGGGACATAAGGCTTCACAAGGCTTATATAAAATGCATTATGAAGTTCTAAATTGTAGGCATTCTTATAAAGACATTTGGCACTCTTGTGGGGTCTACAATATCTTGGACTAGGTTTTTTGAATTTTTTGAGAGATATAGAACCCTTCTTTGGTCAAGTTAGGAATACCATATCTCCATCCTTGAAAGTCCATTGAGTCATCTTGGGGTCAATGTAGCCCTTCTATTGGTTGTGTGCTACTTTGATATCTTAGTGGATTGCTTTACTTTGCTCCATCTCATCCAACATTTTTCTGGGTGCTTTGATCCTTAAGGTCAAATAAGAGAAATTAACACTAGTCTTGTAACAAAAAAAGTCATTTTTGTGGCAATTTGGACCCTCTATAAAAAATTCCATTTCTCATCAATGAGAGAGATTAAGAAGAATCTGTTTCAGGAAAATGTGATCAATATGAGATACTAGTTGAAAAAAAATAAAAACAATCAAAACAAGCTAGAAAGTGTATATTTTTATGGTCATCTTTAAGACCATTTTTGCATAAAATTGAAAACTTTTGGTGTTTTAATCAAAACTATCTTAGAAACTTTTTTATCACGCTAAAATTTTAATAAAAATGTTTTGATATATATATAGTACGTATTTTCATTAAGAGATTTGTAATTAGATAAAAGCTATCAACTTTTTAAAGAGCTCCAAATAGCATTGTTGAGTGCTATTTTGATCAATTTTCATTTACTTTTGAGAATCTACTTTTTGTAGAAAATGAATTTCCACTTGAAACTTGTTCCAAATATTTTACTCTACTATCTTACAATGTTGGGAAATTCCGATCCAATTTTGGTATCATATGCACAAGTTATTTTAAATATAGTAAAATAGGATTTCAGTCGCTAAAGTGACATGTAGCCACTTTTGTGGCAAATTACTAGACTAGTGTTAAGAGCGAATAAGCATTCTTGCCCATACAAAGCCTAAAAATGGGTCATAGCAATGCTTTATTGGTGCGAAGCATTGTAGAAAAATTTCACTAGGGGTAAATATTCAGTCCATCTCTTGGGCTTCATGCTACTGTAGTAGCCTCTCAAAATGTCTTTCAACACTTGATTGGCCCTTTCATTTTTTCCGTTAGCTTGAGGATGATAAGCGATGGTGAAACGGAGTTGTATACTAATGGATTGAAAGAGACATATCCAAGACATGTCCAAAATTTAGAGAGTCCCTACAGCTCAAAATCCTTTTCCACAATCCATGCAACCTAAAAATCTCCTTGATGAACCACCTAGCAATGTCAGATGCTTTGAAGCTAGTCTTCATAGGAATGATATGAAAGATCTTTATCAACATATCAATGATTACTAGGATTGAGTCATATCCTCCTTATACTATTGAAAGCCTAGCTACAAGATCCATACTTATAAGCTCCTTATAAGCCACTTTAGTGACAAATTACTAGACTAGTGTTAAGAGGGAATAAGTGTCGGGACCTAAAACCGGCTTGACACTAGCTCTCTAGCACTAGCCAGTGGACCTCTAAGACACACAAGACACCCCACACGTCCTCACGGCCAGGAGCATCTAAGGCACATGCTACACTAAACTCTAATATCGATCTTGCATTTATAATAGGATACAATCCAATGTTTGCCTTCCCCTACTCCTTAGAGGGAGATCCCATACACATTGGTATAATATACCACGCATCACATACACATGAGGCAACGTCTCAATTGAAACACCGCGGCCCCATTGCAACTCTCCTACATCTTGGGGATTGGGCCCTTGATGTGCTGCTCCAACATAAATAACAAATGTACAAGCTCCACTCTTTTGTCTATCAAACAATCCAAGAGTTGATATTTCCTCACTAGACTTACCCCAAGGAACTGCTCGTCTATCCTACAGCCTAGGAATCCTCACACACTCCACATTGGTCATTTATTTAGGCAATGAAGTGCTATGCATCCAGATTTTTATAGCATGTGGCATGCAAAATGCAAATGTGGATGCCTATTGTGCACAAACATTTCATTCTTAAAAAAATCAACAATGTGGAGTGTAAAATCAACCCTTCGATGATTCTCAATCTATGTGTTGTTGGTGCGTTGTTAGAGACTAGCATCGAACTTAATCGTGCTACTAGTCTCTTTAACTTAAATAATCAAGCATCCTATATGATGTGCACAAACAAAAGATTATACTTTGTATCATTTTTTAGCACTTAACCGCTTCCACAACCCCTCTTTTTCCCTACCATTTATGTGTTGCATCGTTGCATAGGTGTAGGGTTTTGTTTTTTTAAATCATTTTCAATGTATAAAGCAATAAAAATGCACTAAAACATACAAACAAGGATGAGCTAAGGCTATACCTCATGCCTCAACCTTACTAAATATCCACAAACATTGATCATATTTTTCCTTAATTTTTAAAGCACAAAAACCCATTTTTCTCTCATTTTTTCTATTTTTCCTATCTATTTATTCATAAAAATAGGGTATCTTTAAATCTATAATTCTTGACTGATCATGAAAACTGAAAGATAGTTTTTATCGAAATTTTATTCCATGTGAATTTCATTTTCCCACTCGAAACCAACAAAATTTTCATTTTTTCTCAAAAAATGTGATTTTCGAGTTGTAATTTAATTATTATGGCTATCTATCATTATAGTTCTGAATTTATTTTATGTATAGCCCTCAAATATGATGCAAACAAGATCCAAACAAATTTTTGTTCCATATGAATTTCATTTCAACCATCAAACATAAAAAAGAAGCAAATTCCCTTTGTAAAAATGAGGCATACCGCTTATTTGCGTGTTGCGGGTTTTTTGATAATTAATATAGGATGCCAATGGACCGATCAGTAATCATTCCTCAGTGTTGAACACTTTCCCTCAACCTCCTCTTCATCTTGGAGCAATCCGATCACCGCCGGACGAGCATCCTTTAGCCCCTCTTCTTCTTGATTTCCTTTGTGTGAACCACCATTTGGAAGAGAGAGAGAGAGGAGAGAGAAGGACTAGATATGGATCTCAGCAATCGGCCAGCCATCATTCACGCAGACACGGGTGTTGGAGAGCAAAGAAATGCAGAAAGTCATCAATGTAATCTGATTGGGGGGTCGTTTTTAGCCCCCTCCATTGCCTTTAAATCATCAACACGTCACATGTGCCCTCCCTCTTCACGTTTTTTTTCGCCATTAAAAAACAAATGCCCCCCCCGCCATCGCATTTCAATTTTGAGGGGGGAGGCCCCAAGGGTCACCCCCTTTCCACTAAGGATCATTTACAATAACAACATTTGTGTCCTCCACCTCGAGCATTGCCTCTTCCACGTCCGACGTTTGATTAATGATCCAAAAATTTCTGCCTGGCTGTCTCAAGGTCCCCCATTACTAGCCAGTTCTAGGAGTTTGATCTGACACTCAAAAAATTTAGGAAAACTCCGCAACTGTCACTTGGTCAACCCAACTACCTTTGTCGCCTTTGACGAGATTCAATTTTCTCTTGAAATTGGGATTTTTTGGCAAATTTTAAGCACTTTTTTGGGGCAAAAATCTATGAAATTCAGTTTTCTGGCAAATTTTGAGCACTTTTATGGGGCAAAAATCCACCGCTTACATGGGCGACCACGGGATAGGGCGACTCAATTCGTCGAATTTCACGAACAAGTTTGCACAAACATAACCACAAAGAGCATCAAGCTGATATAAAATAGAGGCACAGTAAAACACATCACACCTCTCACCCTACCCCTGACAAAACCAAGGCATGAAATCCACGAGGAGTAGGCCTAGCATAATCTAACAGAAAGCCCAAAGCTAGCCACTAACCGACTGGTTCAACATGGCAAGCTAAAAAGAACTATCAGAGAGGTCATCCTAAGTGGTGGTCTGAACTACCTACCTAATTAAGGACCACCCAACCGGGAGCTCCTACTAGGCAAGGACTCCTATAGCCTGAGTAAGAAACATTTTCTTTTAGCACATTTTTCTTTTAGGCCTTTATTTTTCCATACTTAGGTATGTAAAAAGGAGGGAGTTGAGCGCAGTGGCCCAATGAGAACAAGGCATCGGTCTTAGGACCTATCTTGGTACCCAAGAACCTACCAAGCCCTCACAAGGTGATACTTAATCATTTTTTGATGCTTATTTTTATTTTCGCTCCAACCTTCTCTTATTTTGATTTTTATGGCTAGATGCCACCCCTAGGAAGACAAGGCATCGGCCCTAGGTCTTGTCTCATCCCTAGGAACCTACCAGGCCTTCACAAGGCGATGCACAACTGCTCAATGAATTTTCTTTTTTCTTTTTTTTCCTTATTTTTTCCTATTTTTAGATGCGTTAGAACTCCTTTTTACACACCTCTGTATATGTTTATTCTTTAGCTATTCAGGATTTTGTTGCTTTGCATACATTTGTTTTGGCAAGCTTTTCTAATTGCCTCACAACTAACAGAAACTCCTAGAACAGCCACCTAGCAAGTCAGTAGAATAGGGTCACTAGGATTGCCTTCTAAAATGGGTCTTTCAGTGCCTGACAATGCCTTTGCAGGAGGCAACAATTGCTCAAACCTACCACAAACATACCTAACCTAAACCTAGGACTTCATGCCTTGATTGCCGGTCCCCAAAAAATGAAAAGAGAGTAACCCCTACACACACATATATCATTATCTACTTAAGGTAAAACTCAAAAAGGGAACAAAAACCACTTGGAATGGCCACAAGAAGCTCCTCCGTAGCAAAGGCTCCCTCTAGTGACTTCGGTAACCTTGTGATGCAATCTCTAAAATAGAAAACCATTAAATACACCTACACCATACAGATACATGGCCCTCTTGGCCTAAAGAAATAAAACATTTAAACTCAATAAAAATTAGCCCTCTTGGCCTAAGAAAATCAAGTAAACTAGCTCATATATATCCCCCCTTGTAAATTCTTATTAATATACAACAAGATGTTCCATCCCAAGGAGGAAATAGGGCTTCTGCCCTAAACTAAATGCATCAAATTGTGACCCATACCTCCTCCATAAATAGCAAGAGATGTATGTATAACATGTCATCTAACCAACCTATGGGTCCAAGATAACAAAGGAAAATGGGTCTCGATCACTCTTTGCATCCATCACCCATACTAACCAACACCTGCCATATAGGGCATGTTCTGATAGAAGCCCCCATAATTGACTGGGTCCTATCTCATCATCCATAAAGATATCCAAACTAGGACCACAATTGAAGAAAAGCTCTTCTTCATAAGCAAAGTTTGCTCATGAGTCCACAAACTGATTCCAATAACATGGAACCAACTGAAGAGACACTCTGTCAAACTCGTCGAGAAGGGTCATAGTAGTGCAATAATACATAGAGAGAATAGGATTTCAAACTGTGTATGTCCCATTTAGTTGGTTCAATACCAACGAGGAATCCCCCTTTACTAACAATTGACGGATACTGCCTTTCTTAGAAATATTTGATCCCATGACTAAAGCTTTGTATTTCGCCATGTTATTGGTAAATCCAACCCCAAGATAAATAGCCAATTTCATTATGACTTTATGTTGGGGGTCTTTAATAACTACCCCTATACTCCCTTTCTTGTTGGGACCCTTGGACGCTCCATCAAAGTACATTGTGTAGATCCACAATGGGTTCACACAACCATCCATCGTCAACTTCTCTACTCGTACTGGTGATAGTCAAAATTTAGCATATCCAGAGAACGTATTGAAGGCTCCATCCCACCTTCTTCATTGAATATAGTAGGGATGCTTGTCAGAATTCGTAAGCAGTGATGACATAAGACTTTAATCTCCCAGATGAATGATCCTTCCTCTTGCTCAATCACTTTATATTCTTTACTCCACCAGATAAGCTTCCCCTGATGATATCTCTGCTCCAAGTATGGATGTTCCAAATAAGGAATGAGCCGCCCCCATCAACCCCTTTCATCTCTTATAGGTGCTTGATTAGCCCAGTATATATTGACCTGCAAGGCATTTATTTCGTTAGTGCATTTAGAGATAATAAGGTTTAATCTTATTAAGATTAACCTTATTTTTAAATTCCACTCCCTCAAGGTCAGCCAATAATGTCGTGGATTTTATCTTCCCTATTCTTACTATCTTGTAGGGACCGTCCCATTTGGGCTCAAGTTTTCGTGGAAGTAGTTCTCTCCATGCATCATAATATAGGACTAATTGTCCTTCTTAAAGGTATATTTATTTACTTTTAAATCATGCAACTCCTTCAACCGACACTTAGCCACTTCTTGGTGCAACAGACTCTGCAGTTTGAGCTCATTCAAGTGGGCCAAAGTTGTAAAGCGCTCAAAGAGGGCATCCTCATCACCCAAAGAATGATTGATTGCTAATCTTATGGTTGGCAACTCAATCTCTAAGGGAAAAACACACTCCTCCCCATAGAATAGCTTGAATAGGGTGTGGCTAGTGGCTTGTTTAAATGTCGTGTTATATGCCCACACTACCACATACAATTTTTTATCCCAATCTCATTTATTCTCAGACACTATTTTTGATAGAATACCCACAAGCTGTTTGTTAGTACTTTCAACTTGTCCATTTGCCTGCGGGTTATAAGGAGTCGCCTTGTTATGCTTAATTTCCAATGCTTCAGTCAAGATTTTAATCACCTTGTTTGGGAAATGGGTTCCACTATCCGATACTAATTCTTTTGGCAACCAAATCGGCATATAATCTGCTCTAATAGGAAGCTGTCAATCTTGTTTGCATCGTCCTTTCTCATCGCTCATGCTTTTGACCACTTTGTAAAATAGTGAGTCGCCACAATGATATATCACTTTTGTGCAGTGGATGACAAAGTAATGGGACCCACAAAGTTGATGCCCCACTTTTCAAATGGAAGCATAGCCATAATCGGAGTAAGTGGTTGCTTCCTGTTCTCCCGATTGTCATGCCGTTGCAAGTATTGCATCTTTTAACATACTTGAATGCATCTTGAAATATGGACGGCCACCAATATCTGGCTCTTAAAGCTTTTTGGGCCATCACCAAAATGCCCTTCATAAGCGGAGTCATGGCACTCTTCCAAAATGAATGAAACCTCGTCAGGCATCACACATCAACGATAGATATCATCAACCCTTGCTGATATAATGTTCCTGCGATCAAAGAAAATTTCAATGCCTATTGTCTAATTTTTCTCTTTTCTAATTTTGATATTCTGGCTCTAGCCTCTCCTGCCGAAAGGTAATGTGTTATAGCAACATACCAGGAGGGAATAGACATCGTATCAATTTTAAACATTTCCTCGATGTCACTTCCTTCAACTAAAGTCTCTTTTGGTTCCCAAAAATCCACAAGGCATTGCACAATACCTTGCATTTTCGGTGGCTTACTTCTAATCTCATAATCAAATTCCTGCAAAGTGATTAACCACTTTGCTAAATGATCAGGCAGTTGTAGCTTGTTCATCAGCAATCTAAGGCCTTCCGCCTTTGTATAAAAAACTACATTCTCATAGAGGATGTAGTGCCTAAATTTTTTAGTTGCAAATACCATTATAATGCACAATTTCTCCATGTAGGTGTAGTTGATTTCTGATATACTCAACTTTCGACAGCAAAAGCGATCGGATGGTACCATTTTTCCTCCCAGATTTGGGATAAGCAACAGAGCTGATGCTATGCATGGTGGTTGCTGAAAATATATATAATACTTCACCCCTTTTAGGTACTTTTAAAATTGGTGCTTTTACTAGCTCCTATTTCACATCATTAAAAGCTATCTTACAAGGGTCACTCCATTCAAATAGACAGCTAAAGGACAACATATTTGTTAATGGCAACATTCTTTCTGCTAGGGCATTTATGAACCTCCGATAATACCCTACAGATGACAGAAAGCTATGCACTTCTTTCGGAGTGCGAGGTGGACTCATGGTGACTATGACCTTGATCTTTTCAGGGTCAGTCGCAATCCCTACTGAACTGACCACATGACCTAACAATAGCCCATAAGGCACCCCAAAGATGCACTTTTATGGGTTAAGAGCTATACAAAATTATCTACAACACTCAAAACACTTTCACAAAATAACCAATTGCCTTTCTCTTATGGTGGCTACCCCCAAGTCATCGATAAATATTTTCAACTCCTCTGGGGAGATGTCACCAAAGGTCTTATCTGATGTTGTTGCCATGGACCAGGTGCATTACATGAACCAAATGCCATCACATGGTACGCAAAGGTACCGAAGACAATAATAAACAACGTGTTAAGCTTGTCTTGTTCTGCAATTGCCATTTGGTTATAACCTGCAAAACAATCCATGAACGAATATATTTCCCTACCCACTAGTTGATTCAAAATTTGGTCAATAAAGGGAAACGGGTAGTAGTCCTTAATTATTTGCTTATTTAGCTCTCTAAATTCCACGCAAAGTCAGATTTGATTATTTTTATTCTTCTTGATCACAACTGGTGAACACCATTCAGTATGCTAAATAGGAAAAATCAAACCTGCTTTTCACAACTTCTGTAGCTCCTCGAGCAGCTTGTCCCTTAGTTCAAAAGGCATATGCCTTACTTTTTGACGTACATGCAGCTTCCTTCCTTTAGAGGAATGGTATGCACACCCAAGGCTGGGAGGAATGCCTCTAAGTTCGTATAACTCCAAGAAAAGATATCGCAGAACTTTTAAGTCACAGATACATAGTCCTCTCATTCTTCTAAACTAATCATGGATCCTAATTTAATTGGTCGCAAATCATTTGGCGTACCAAGGTCCAGCTCAATAACATTTGCGTCTCTTATTCGATCTTGAGGCTCTATCGGCTCATTCAATGTTATTTGATAGATGTCTTCTGTAGTGATCCTTCTTTGGATTCATCACTCGATGACGTCTCACTAGCATATACATATTCTAATGTCTCTAATTTCGTAGAGGATAAAGGAGATCTCTCGCTTTGAGGAGACTCACGATAAGCATCAACTACTACACGTTCGACACCTCTACCAAATATCGGCCAACCAACGGGTATATCCACTTAACAATCTACTTGCAAGATCCAAGGTCTACCTAGCAACACTTGATAGCTAGGAGGCCCTGCAAATCTAATCACCCTAAAGTCCATAAGGCATTCTATATTTGCAATAGTGACATGGACCTTAGTGATGCAACCTTTAGACTGCCTTAGACTATCGTCAACCGTTCTAAGAATTGTGAAGGCATCCTTTTGAATTGCGAGGACCCAGCCTCTCCATCAATTTTAAACTCATGATGTTTACAGGGGATCTCGTATCTATGATAGCATGATCCACTAGTATTCCATCAACGTAGGCTGCAACCCTTGGGCAATGCTTTTCAGCATGCTCAAACCAATCATCTCCTACTCATGCTATACCTAAAGGTCCTATGATATACCCAATATGCAGGATATTTTTGAACTCCTTGCATACTCCCGGAGACAGCTTAATCACTGCAAAAGATTCACATATGGTCTAACTTCACAAAGAGAGCTTGCCAAATCGAATTCGTGATAATTCGCTTAAGCTCTCTTCTCACGCCAGACCATTCTCTCCTTTGGTCGTTGAACCGGCTTTGGCGCTTCCTTCTTAGCTTTTTCCTTCTTCCTTGACGACTCTTTATCCTTCTTGGCATCCGCTTTACTTTGTATGGGTTTTAGAGGTCCGCTCTCCATGTCAAGGTTAAGGACTTGCGCCCCTTTATCATCTTGCTTAGGGTTTCCATCGCCAGGATTTACATTGTCCTTGTCACCTTCTCTACCCTTTTGACTACTTGTGATAGCTCGCAGGCTAGAGGGCTTCTGTCCCATTAACCCGCACAGCCTCAATAAGGCTGACTCCACTGCCACCACCAGGTAGCTCCTCTACAGTAGCCTTACCCCTTTGAAGGATTTGGTTCGGCCCATCATCTCGTTGAATATTATTCCCTTACGAGTGGTGGTTAACAAGACCTAGCTATCTACTACCTTGTTGGAGAGAGCTAATCATACTCCAACAGGTGGTAGCCAAATGGCTAGACTTCCCACAAATATCACATTTGACGTTTGGAAAATTTCGAGGGTAATGCTGGCCACCACACCATTTACAACTAAATCTTGAGGATGCACCCTCTTCAGGGCGTCAACTCCCTATCAGATTCTGTTGTTTTTAAAGAAAATTTACATCAACGGCTATTTGTCTATATTGTTCGAAAATCATGTTAGTGTAATGCTTCATGATGTCCTTAACTTAGCTAAGGATATTCGAGGCACTTGACTCATAGCCTTGATCATCTATCCATCATTCCATTGGCCTAACAATTTGATTGGGCATTGGTTGCTGACTCACAGGAACAATGTTAGAGTTTGGTACTTGGCCTCCAACATTTGGCGTAGTCATTCGACTAGGCATAGGCATAGTCACACTGGGAGGAGCTGCCAATAAGGGTACATTTTGAACCATGCTTCCTCTCCCATTAGGGTTAGTCATTGCTACCCCTTGACTTCCATTGCCATTGATCAATGCCCAATTATTTTCCAAGACCAAACCCATATTAAGATTGGTTCGAGAGGTATAAGTCGCTTGTAGTCGGGATTCTATTTCTTGTGCTTGTCTAATGGCTGTGTCTACATTCAACAAAGTGACACTACTCAAATACACTTGAATGTTGAAATCCAAACCATGCAAGAAATATTGCAATTGGGTAGCTGTTGGGATAGGGATAGAGGCTTCCAATTTGTGAAAGACCTCTTTTAACTTCTTGGCATATGCTCGTATATCCTCATGTAGCTCTTGATGGGCACATTTAATACACACAGCTAATATTGACCACTCCTTTCAGGGGAAAACTCCCTTCGAAAGGCTTCAAAAAATAAATCAATGGTAGTTATGGTTCCCGCCTCTAGGCCGTGATACCATATGGCAGCTCTTCCTTTGAGAGTCATATTAAAGAATATCATTATATGTCCTTCATCCCAGTTAAACATCAACTTTTGGAACTCATTAATGTACAGTTTCGGACCCTCCTCCACTAACCCATTGAAGATGGGTAGGGGGAAACCTAAAGCTGGCAAATCTGCTATTCTAGTAGGTATAGGAATGGGTTGTGTTGCCATGGTAACAATCGGATTCACTACTACTACAGGGGTTCCAACAACTAAAACTAGAGGTCCACTCGAAGTGGAGCGAGTGCTTGGAGGGGGGAAGATTTAGAGCTTCCTCCCCCTAATGGACTATGTGCCAAGCTAGGGTTATTAAAACCTCGCTCTTGCAAAGCTATTGGACCACTCCTTTGTGGAGAGTATCTTCTGTATATCTTAGCCCGCCATCTACCTCAATCACCCCTCTCTTGGTTTTGGAGCTCCGCTTGACGGTCTTGTGAGTCTAGCTCACTAATCTTTGGCATACACTAGAGGATAGGTCCCAATCAACCAAGGCATGAAAATCGCCACTTATAGGAAGCTCCCAACAAACGTACCACCTGTCAGGACCTAAAACGGGCCCGACACTGGCTCTTTAGCACTAGCCGGACCTCTAAGACACACAAGACACCCCACATGGCCTCATGACCAGGAGTATCTAAGGCACACGCTACACTAAACTCTAATATCGATCTTGGGTTTGTAATTGGATAGAATCCAATGTTTATCTTCCCCTACTCCTCAGAGGGAGATCCCATACACATTGGTATAATATACCGCATATCACATACACAGGAGGCAACCTCTCAGGCTGAAACACCACGGCTCTACTACAACTCTCCTATATCTTGGGGATTGGCCCCTTGATGCGCTGCTCCAACTTAAAGAACAAACATACAAGCTCCACTCTTTTGTCTATTGAACAATCCAGGAGTTGATATTTCCTTACTAGACTTATCCCAAGGAATCGCTTGTCTATCCTACAACCTAGGAATCTTTACACACTCCACGTTGGTCATTTATTTAGGCAATCAAGTGCTATGCATCCAAATTTTTATAGTATGTGGTATGAAAAATGCAAATGTGGATGCCTATTGTGCACAAACATTTCATTCTCAAAAAAATCAACAAAGTGGAGTGTAAAATCAACCCTTCAATGATTTTCAATCTATGAGTTGTTGTTGCATTGCTAGAGACTAGCACCAAACTTCATCGTGCTGCTAGTCTCTTTAACTTAAATAACCAATCATCCTATATGACTTGCGCAAACAAAAGATCAAATTTTGCATCATTTTTTAGCACTTAACCGCTTCCACAACCCCTCTTTTCCCCCTACCATTTATGTGTTGCATCGTTGCATAGGTGAAGGGTTTTGTTTTTTTAAAAATCATTTTCAATGTACAAAGCAATAAAAACACACTAAAACATACAAATAAAGATAATCTTTGGCTATACCTCATATTTGTATGTTTTAGGGAAAACATACAAATAAGGATAATCATATTTTTCCTTAATTTTTAAAGCATGAAAAGCTATTTTTCTCTCATTTTTTCTATTTATTTATTCATAAAAATAGGATATTTTCTAATCTATGATTCTTGACTGATTATGACAGCTAAAATATAGTTTTTATCAAAATTTTATTCCATGTGAATTTCTTTTCCCCACCCGAAACCAATAAAATCTTCATTTTTCCTCAAAAAATGTGCTTTTCGGGTTGTAATTTAATTATTACGACTATGTATCATCATAGTTCTGCATTTCTTTTATGCGCAACCCTCAATCATGATGCAAACAAGATCCAAACAAATTTTTGTTCCATATGAATCTCATTTCAACCATCAAACATAAAAAAGAAGTAAAATTCCTTTATAAAAATGAGGCATACTGCTTATTCGCATGTTGCAGGTTTTTTTATAATTAATACACGCTTCCAATGGACCGATCAACAATCATTCCTCAGTGCTAAACACCTTCCCTTAGCCTCCTCTTCATCTTGGAGCAATCTGATCACCGCCGGACAAGCATCCTTCAACCCCTCTTCTTCTTGGTTTCCTTCGTGTGAACCACCATTTGGAAGAGAGAGAGAGAGGAGAGAGAAATACTAGATCTGGATCTGAGCAACCGGGCAGCCATCTCTCACATAGACACAGCTATTGGAGAAAAAAGAAATGCAAAAAATTGTCAATGTGATCTAATTGGGGGGCTGTTTTTAGCCCCCCCATTGCCTCTCCATCATCAACACGTCGTCTGCGCCCTCCCTCTTCACTTTTTTTTTTGCCATTTAAAAAAAACTCCCCCCCCCCCCCCCCCCCCCCCCTCTCCCCATCGCATTTCAATTTTGAGGGGGGAGGCCCCAAGGGTTACCCCCTTTCAACTAAGGACCATTTACAACAACAACATTTTTGTCCTCCACCTCGAGCACTGCCTCTCGGCATCCGATTAATGATCTGAAAAATTCCTGCTTGACCATCTTGGGGTCCCCACTGCCAGCCACTTTGAGGAGTCTTGTTTGACACTCGAAAAAATTAGGAAAATTTTGCAACCGTCACTTGTTGGGTCTTCAAAGCACTTTTGAAACCTGTTTTTTGCTTGCCGCTTAAAATGGATCCAACTGCCTTTGTCGCCTTCGATGGGATTCCATTTTATCTTGAAATTTGGATTTTTTGGCAAATTTTGAGCACTTTCCTAGGGCAAAAATCCACCACTCAATAAGCATTCTTTCCCATACAAAGCCTGAAAAGGGGTCATAGCAATGCTTTATTCGTATGAAGCGTTGCAAAAAAATTTCACAAAGGGTAAGTATTCAATCCATATCTTGGGCTCCCTGACTACTCTACTACAGTGGGCTCTCAGAATGTCTTCCAACACTTGATTGACCCTTTCAATGTGTCCATCAGCTTGACAATGATAAGCGATGGTGAAACGAATTTGTATAACAATGGCTTGAAAGAGACATGTCCAAAATTTAGAGGGTCCCTATGACTGAAAATCATTTTCCACAATCCATGCAATCTAAAAATCTCCTTGATGAACCACCTAGCAATGTCAGATGCTTCGAAGGTAGTCTTCATAGGAGTGATGTAAAAGATCTTTATCAGCATATCAATGACTACTAGTATTGATTCATATCCTCTTTATACTACTGAAAGCCTAACTACAAAATCCATACTTATGAACTCCCATTTCATTTAAGGAATGTCAAGAGGATGTAGCTCTCCAGGGAGTTTGATCCTTTCAACCTTTACCCGTTGTTGACAACTTAGGCATTGAGTTACATATCCTAGTACATTATCTTTTAGTCCTAGCCAATGATAATTTTTTTAACTATATGTATAGTCTTTGCATAGCTAGGATGTCCAACTATTCGACTATCATGGGCATCCCATAGAATCTTCTTCTTGAGATCCCAACTATTGGGCACACACAACTTGTGCTAATAGTACAAAATCTTTCCCTCAATGTGGCAATGCTTGCATTTGGTCTTTGTATTTTGGCTATCTCCCCTAGATTGGATGCAATCGATCTAGTAGCTCCTCATCTGGGGAATAGGGTATTTATTCTTAATGGTTACTTGATTCAATCTTTGTAATCAATACACAATCTGAGGGTCCCACCTTTCTTCTTTTGGAATAGAATAGAAGTACCCCAAAGAGAGTTGTTGGAATAAGTAAATTCTTGATCAAGTAGTTGCTTTAATTCCTCCTTTACTTTGATTGCCTCAAAAATGGTCATTTTGTAGGGCCTTCTTGCTATTGGTTTGGCTCCAAGGACTAGTCTTGATCTCATGATCCACATCCCCTTTAGGAGGCAACTCTATTAGTTCCGCGATAAAGACATTAGTGAATTCACTTAACCATAAAGGCTCGTCCTCATCCTTTTTATCCTCAACCTTATTGAGCTTGACTAGGTAAATAGGAAGTCATTTCCTTAATCCCTTATGGATCTAACTAGCCTTGGCTAATTGAATCTTAGGTTTGTCCATTTTCCCTTGTGATTGGACCATTTTTTCAAATATATTTTTAAATGTGACCTGACCTTTTTTATAGTATATGTTTGCTTGATTGAGTGCTAACCAATCCATTCCTATAATAGGTAGTCATAAATACCTAAAGGCATGACTTGAAATTTTGCTCTTGTGGTCTTTTCCCCTAATTTCAAAATGGACATTGTTGATGGATTGAGTTGATGTTATTTCCCTCCTGTTTGCTATTTCCACAATGAGTTTCCTAGAGGATATGGATTTAACTTCAATCTTTCTATACATTTAGGGAAAATAAATGAATGTGTAGCTCCATAGTCGATCAAGATTTGGAAAGATGTACCTTGATGTTCCACTAGAATTTGGATGATAGAAAATTACTACCCAACGCCTTCGTTGTTGATTGAAGCATAAATAGACCTCTTTTGACCTCTTTGATAGATCTAGGACATTGCTTGTAATAGCACAAACATGAGTGCTAGCTCCATGTCCTACTCCTTGCCCTACTTCATCTCCAACCCTTGGTCCAAGTCCATACCTTCTCCCATGTCCACATCCTCAATTGTTGAAGTTTTCCTCCCTATGTGGATTTTGAGGAGCATTAGCATAGGTGTTCATTTTCCCATTGGGGCATTAAGCACAAAATTATAGCTTGGTTGGGTGTATATAAGAAACACAATTTATTATTTGAATTTCTATTATTATTATTGTTATTGATGCCATTGTTCTAGGGATTACATGCAAGATTTAGGTGGCCCTTAATATAGTGTTCTTAGTGATATTTCACTCTAGTCCTTTTCGCATAAGAAAACATGTTGAACCTATTGTACTACCATATAAGAGTAGCCACCAGTGGTTGTGCTCTCATCAAAACGTCTTCCAAGTCAATGGGCCTCATTGCTTTCAACTACCCATTGAGAGGTGGATTCAAGCCTTGACAAAAATATGCCACCTACTACTGGCTCATGGACATGTGGGGTGTATACTTTTGTAGTGTAACAAATTGAAAATAATAGCCTTCAAGATTAAGCCCCCTGCTCCTTGAAGCTAAATAACTCATTCATTTGAGAGTTTGATAGGTAGGAGATATGTATCAGCTTTGAACTGTTGCCTTGATTTGGCTCCACGTCACTATCTACTCATAGACATCATTATCACACCACCCCTGTTTCCACCATAGCCATGCTTCTTCTGTAAGTCTCATGGATTCATAAGACTACCTCCAGTCATGGAGAGGTAGTCCTCCATTTGCTCAATTCAAGTTTTGATACTTATTTTTACCCTCATTTATTTCCCACTAAATTCAGGCAGCTTGATCTATTTGACTAGAAAATTCCTCTCTTTCTCATTTGACAAGTCAGTGTCAACTAGAACAATGGGCCATTGAGGGTGTTCCAATCAAAGGAACTTGAAAGAATATCGATATATTTTACCTCAATAAACATTTAAATAACTTGATCGCAAGTTCATCACTTTCATAAGCAAGAGATCCTTTATACAAGTCAACGATTTTATTTATTTTCCATTCTAACACCTTGCCGCAATTCGAAAAGATAGTTATATATTCACATATTGGTTGTAAAAGGGAAGCTAATTATCTATATCAAAAGGGAGTTTTTATGCCCTCTAGAAAGTGGTGATATACACGCTATCTATACAATACTCAACCATAAAATTCTTGTATAGAGATTGTAAAATAAGTAAGAGGTTTAGTCACTGTATCAAGCATTAAATATACACTAGGTAAGTTGGGAAGATCCTTGACCTTATAGTTGTTGGCTTGAGATCTAAGAGTTACAACAACTCAACTTGGTTGGACAAATTTGGTGACTTTTTAATGGACCCACTAATTGAGGGTCATTGTCTCACCATCTCTGTACACCATGGAATTTGTATGGCTCATATGGAACATATATACAATCAAGCTAGGTGAAGTCTTTCTGTGCAATGCAACTTCCATAAATCATACTCAATATCACCAATTGAATTAGTATAGACGGAGAAGTATTTGGATGTCATTCCCCATCCTCAATATTGAGTCCAATGATTTGGATTAAATTGGAAGTTTTGAGGGACAAAGTTTTGCCATTGTGTGGCATATTCTTCCCTTAAGATAAGCTTTCAATGAGCTCTTGTATTTCATAATTGTTGGCATGAGCTTGGCCTGTACAATAACTATATGATTGGGTGACACAATCCCAGTAATGTGATGATAAGCCCATTAGGTCAAGTTCATTGATTCAACCTCTCTTTGTACTACAAGGTTTGTTTGACTTGTATAGAGTACAAAAAATTGAAGTAGTTATAGATGCTCAACCAATTGTATCCTCCATAAGTCATATTCTGTATCACTTCCTAATTGGCATAAATAGAGTAATAAAGAGGTGATAGACTCTAACCAAAATAGTTAGAACAACTGTAGATATCAATAGACTGAAAATTTGCAAGAGTAAAAATGTTTTCCATGGTTCATAATATTTCCTCTCGTAACAAGAAACTGCACTAAGATCCTAATTGATACACTTTAGAAATATCTCATGCAACACTTGCAGTTCTTCCTACACAATTTCTGTAGTGAGCTACAATAATACTTATGTAGCACCAATTACAATGTTGATAACTATTTTAGTGATTGACAAGCATTTAGCTTGGTATTTTTTAAAATTATTCCATCCCAAGATCCTGTGCGTGCATAAAGAATCACTCTTGCATCTCTCTTTCCATTTACTCACAATTGGTCTTCTTTTTATAGTTGAGGAGGGGGTGGGAATCATGCTTATGTCATGGGATCTTTGAGGTGTCAACAACATGTGGCAAGAGGAGGAAAAAAGATGTGATTGTCTTAATTCCAATTATCCAAGTGTCAATTTAGGGGGGGGAGGGAGAGTACAAAATATCCCTAGGATATTTATCAAAACATAAATATGGAGGGGGAATGCTATCATTAGATTCCCAATAATCAGTGGGGTCTACCATCTATTGATAATGAGTTTTAGGGGGGGACACTATCGCTCTCTCAGACTACCTAAGAGGGCCTTCGAGGTCTCTAAATAGCTAGCTCAAGAAAGACATGAGACTTCATTGTATGCACAAGTCAAGAAGTGGCTTACATGTTAGAAAACATGGTTGAGCAAGAAGAGAGTAGTGAGCTATATGGGAAAGTAGAAGAATAAGAATGAGACCATGATAGCATGAGGGAGACTTGATTGATTTGATAGTAAAGCAAGTAATTTGTTTTATGACCTTTTAACTATGCCACTCTTTCATCTCTTTGCTTATGGGATATAATCCTTTCTACTTATAGCACTCATCACTTTTGAAATTTACATCGTTGTGCCTTTAGCATTACCTCTAGCACTATACATTTTAACATTATAGGATATGGAATCGACATGGACCATCTCCCCACTTTTAGTATGATCATGAATCCCCCTTCATACATCTCTCCCACACATGGCTATCACCTAGGTAGCCCCTTCCCCTAAATATGTCTTACTATAAAGACCATTTCATGAAGACTACCATGGATGGCTTCATTGAGAGACTTGGATATCTAGATGTGTACATGCCACATGAGAGGTGGGTAGCCATTGGCCAGCTTAGGGTATCCTCTCTCAAGCTTGAGATCAAGAGCAAGAGAATAACACACATCCCTAAAGCTGAGCGGATGTGTAGATTATGCCAAGAGGAGGTAGAGAGTGAGGAGCAATACATCTATAGATGCAGAGCCTATAGCACAATCCAAGCAAGATACCCCATGCTATTCGGAGGAGGACCCTCTCTTAGACTAGTTATGGAGTCCCCACACTAGCACCACTTGGGCCAATTTCTAGTGGATATCCAAAGCTCCGCACATCACTACTATAGGTTGGCACTACACGAAGAGTGGGTGTTAATAATAGCGTATTGATTTCTTCTAAACAGTTACCGCACATACGGCACCTACAAAAAGAGGGGTGATAGTCCAAAGAGCTGAGGAGGTTAGAGCAGCATAATGCCGCTCACATATATAGGGGTACCAGACACAAATGTTACATCAGAGAGAGATGAGATCAATTTGCCAGTGACACAAGTAGATGACAAAGTTGAGGGCCTAGTCCAGATGCTACCCTCATACTATTTCATCTAGGATGTATGACATACTCTTCCCACTGATCTGACTAGGTGGAACTAGATATACGAGTATCATTCAACCACACAGCTAGACGTGTACTATCTCATCCTCCCATTGTAACCCTGTATGAGCACTATTTTATCTTGTACACCATGTTTGCTTCTTTTACAACATATCACTGATGACCATCTTCTAGCACGTCACATTATGATGTCTAGTGACAATCAACATTTACATGATTTTGTCTCATAGGCTGATTTTGACCTTGGAAGATGTTGATACATATTTCTTTATTTCCTCTCTCTCTCTCTCTCTCTCTCTCTCTCCTCTCTCTCACTCACACACACACACACACACACACACACACACACACACACACACACACACACACACACACACACACACACACACACACACACACACACACACACACACACACACACACACACACACACACACACACACACACACACACACACACACACACACACACACACACACACACACACACACACACACACACACACACACACACACACACACACACACACACACACACACACACACACACACACACACACACACACACACACACACACACACACACACACACACACACACACACACACACACACACACACACACACACACACACACACACACACACACACACACACACACACACACACACAAAAAAAAACAATGAAAATTGTACGATGGGGGGGGGGGGGTCATTTTTGTATAATGAAAATTGTAAGATAGGGGGGTCATTTTTGTAACGTGGAGGGGAGGAAGATATGGTGCAAGTTAGAGATGATATGGAGGGGGGGAGTGGGAGATGATGATTATGATGCTGGTGGTGATGATGTTTATTTCATTAACATTTTCAACATTTATCTTACTTTAGGTTCACATGTGGTCCTTCCCAAGCTGATTCTTGCGTGGTTCTTGGAAGTCGATTTCTACACAAATTTTTAGAGCATTTCCTCATTTGATTTACAAACAATAGGGGAGAAGTTGATGGGAAATGTGCATGACCTGGGAAGAAGTCCTGATAAGCGTAGCCCGGAAGGGAATAAGTGTTTGAGGTGGAGGGAGAAATGAATTGTATATTGTCAAAGTGATGGGGGGCATTACATAACATATCCTCTAAGGAGCATTCTTGCACACACTATCTTGGGGAATCTCTCAAATAATATATTATACAAGCCATGATGTCACCTATAACAAGGAGGGTAATGTGGTGATAATGCACTATAAAGTTGTCCTATTAATGGTCTTTTGAGGAATTAATGTGCAAAAGAAACAACAATTAGATCAAAGCCCAAGAAGAGCACTCTCACGTGCAAAAAACTCCCACTTCCAAACTAAAGATACCACACTATACTATAGCATACTAAGCAAATCAAAAGGCTTATGTAGGATAGATAGTGTACAGTCTTAATATAGCTCAAAATTGGATACAACATCACAATTTTTAGAGGCCACAATTAGTAGAACATGATATAACCACCTTAAGCATCATAAACACAAAACAATCATCTTCTTCAAACATGATAGTTCCTTTGTACTCATATTCCTCATTCAAATAGATCATGATCTTGACCTACGGATCAAAATAACTAGCACTAACATCGCAATCCTCTACAATCTCATAGGATAGTGGACAAGCAGAAGCTCTTGGTCAATTCATTAGGAGAACTCAACTTTCAAGTTTCTTCAAACCCCCAAGATTGCCTCCAATTCATGAGCTACTTGCACTCCTCCTCAAATTATATCTCACAAGATTGTTGGACTTTGACACAAGCTATTGTGGCCTTTGTGATCTTCTTGCCCTTCTCCAAGGGAAATTCAAATTTACCACCCTCTTAGTCTTCTCGCTTTGCATCACCAATGGGCACCCAATCTAGCATTCAATCACTCAGCTCCACCAAGTCTCTACACATGTCACCACTACTATCATGACTCATCCAAATCCCTAATCAACACTTGTGCCTTGTGTAATGCCAAATTATTGCCTTTTTTCATACTTTTCTTCTTCATCGGCTCCCCTTACTGATAAAATTATACCCTTGTATATGCTATACCTCTTCACTTTAAAGCACTCATTGCTTTAAAAGCATATGCTTGAATAGGTTTCTCTAACTTCAAAAGGATCATGCTACCAAAATAGTGTTGGGAAAGTTGTTGGCATGTCTACAATAACATTGATTTTCCTCCTTTTATCTTTCATAATAAGCTTTTTAGATTTTAAGATTTTAAATCTTTAATCCTTTATAAAGCATGGACCTCATTCATATACATTACATCCCCTAGGGCTTATGCCTCATTCCACATGACATATTGTTATCTTCTAGAGTCCATACCTTTTAAACTCACTGTCCATGGCCATATGATCAACTCACATCATCTCGATGGTGCCTCTACAGAGTATCTAACTTATGAACCTTGGAAAACCACAAGATCTTATACAATGGATAATTATACCTTAAAAATTTTTAAGCCAAGTTTGTGATGATACGCATGTCCTTAAGCTCAAAGTGTCAAGGCGCAAATCCCATGGGTCACCCATCAAGTTCAAAACCTAAAGCTTGAGTTATAATTGTCATGATTTCACTTAAAACCTCTACTAGTCAATAGGACAAACCATGGCACATTGTCGTAGAAAACCTAGACTTCTTGGTACTTGAAACATTTCCAATATCTTGTTGTGTAAGGCACAAAATTAGCTTATTTATTCCTTTCATGAATAATTAAAGGGTCATCATCTCATCTGGATCTTGGAATATCCTTAGAAATGTGTTTCGCAACAAGAAAATTGTGAAGGAATGATGAGATATAGAGAGAGAAATTTTATATTTCCATTGTGGAAATTTGGGCATGTAGCTTCAAAATGGCTTGAAAAGAAAGATGTAAATGGAAAGAACACACTATTGTCACATTGTAGCAGGATTTAGAGGCTGAAGAGTCAAGTATTTCTAATATAAATTTGGGTTGAGGTTAGTCATACCTTGAAATTTAAGTTCAACTCAAATTATTCATGTGATGTAGGAATTAAAAAACCAATTTAAAACATTTCGCATGCAACAAGTGTTTGGTATTGTGGATATACAATGTGTTTTATGTAGTTACATTTTGTAAAATTTTAAATTTGGTTCATCTAACCTCATTTTCTACTTGAATAGAATTATGTGTGTGGAAAAACATATAATTTTCCCATGTGCTTTTCAAGTTTCATAGCTAGTATGGTTGTTGATACATCCTCTATAAAGTATGGCATACCTTAAACTCTTAAATTGCGTGAATTTCAAGTCCTTTCAAAGAATCAAATTGATGTCGATGCATGAACCTCTTATCAATTATGAAGAGTGTAGTGCCATTCAAAATATCAAAACTAACTTTCATTTAGCTAATACAACCTTGGACTTTTGGCATGACAATACAAAATGTAATTTGGGGTAGCAAGGACTTTTGGAATACAATTATTCTTTGGATTATGAGTGGACACACCAACTTCAGAGGGTGGATCATCTAGAGGAAAGTTTAGTAGTGGCTCATGTTCAATAGAATGACTTACAATGAGAGGTTTTGCAAGGTGCACAGTACCTTGAAATCTTGGTGATAGAATTGTTTTTCTTTAATGTTCTACAACTTTTGCTATCGAATCGCATCAGCTTGTGGCTACAACACCATCACCTAAATTATCATCCTTGCTATCGCCCTTACTTCATCTGCATGCTAGCCATCAAAGTGTCCACAATTGACCTCCTGTTCCTCTAGTTCCTTTAGTTTTGATTCTCAATTTGGTTCCTACTACAGTTCATCCTCTTGGTCTGCATGTTCCTTTTCTAGCTCCCTTAGCAATAGGTCAAGATGAGCCTGCTCCGGATGATCAAGGAAACATCAACATCTGACTTTGGATGTTAGTGGTGGTGACTACATGAAGTTGTGGATTGGAACAATCAATAGCCTACATAATTCTATCCACGAGGAGTTCCAATGGGTTCAAGTCCACCAATGTGTGCCATGTGTTGGGTGTTGGAGAGTGGATGGACCAAATGTCGAGGAGTCAAGAGGTGTATTTGGAAGAATCCAAAATCATGACTAGAGTCGTGTTTGTTGTCATCTATTGATTGGGTAGAATGTATTCATGTACTCTTATGTATTCTAGTGTATCAATGACAGTGACAATGCTATATTCTAAGAACAATAATGAGTGCAATGAATCTTCTATTTTGAATTCTTTCTTTGCTTAGCATCCTTTCTATGCTTTTGTGCAATGAAGGAATGAGCCATCAATATGAAATTAAGTGTGTTAGTTCAGGTATTGCAATGTTCTATCTTTGTTAAGTGTATTTGAACCCGATTACAATTTCATTTAGTGCAAGATTTTATGTGTCTCAAGATATGCCCAAAGGTTAAACCACATTGTAGCTAAGTCATTTGTATTCAAGAGAAGGTTTACTTGTAATTATTTGATCATCATACTAACACCTAGAGATAGAAAACATATTGTAAAAAGAGACAAAAATAAGACCCCATATGTATTGTTTTTAGACATATAAATTAGATCTAGAATTGATTCCCTAAATTTAGTTCTTGAATAGAGGGGGGAGAGAGAGAGAGAGAGAGAGAGAGAGAGAGAGAGAGAGAGAGAGAGAGAGAGAGAGAGAGAGAGAGAGAGAGAGAGAGAGAGAGAGAGAGAGAGAGAGAGAGAGAGAGAGGTATGTATGTGCACATGCATATGTGGATGTGCATACGTATGTGTACACCTATGAGTCTATGTGCACACATATATAGGAAAATTTTGCAATTTATTTGAAGACATTTAGAAATGAACATTGATATCAATATTTGAGAGGCTATATGACAAAAAGAAAAAGGGGAAATTATACTACATAGGAAAGTAAGCATAGATTTGTTTTCTTTTAGGGGTCCCTTGATGGCAAACTTTGCCTTTGAGTAGCCATGGAACCTCACAAAGAGAAGTCAAAAGGCCATTAGTTTGTAAGGCAAAGTGTATCTACTTTTGTATACAAATAGTTGTGCAAATAATTAAATGTTGTGACCCTCAACCCTACATTTGAGGTTGATCTCAAAGGACCATGTAGTTAAAAGTATAGAAGAATCATAGTCACATAAAATATTGTAAAACTTCATTGCTATTGCAAATCATATGCCTTTCACCAAGTGTGATATAGTGTATGTCCTTATAACTTCATAAACTAACTTTCAATAGTAGCTAAGTCTTGTACTTTCCTTAGTCATAAAGAAAGCATGAACAACTAATGCATGTATAACCTTTTATAAGTCTATATAAACTTTCTAATAAATCTCCATGTCCTTGATCCAATGAACTTGGCCATATATCACTAGAGGCCTGGTTCTCTTTCCACCTTCTCTCCTATAAAACCTTCATCTCCTCAAAGAAAGGTTGATTTCATTGTTAAAAACATTCAAATACCTATGACATCATGACTCAACAATCAACCAAATTAATCTTTGAGGCTAATTACCATGAAAATTGTTTATATTTAGCCAATCTATGAGTTGCACAAATTGTGCATATTGGGCCTAGTAGGTAGCACCAACTAGGCCAACTAGTGTTACCACTACTATCAAAATTACTTGATTTCTATCCCAATGATTGGTCACATTATAATGTTCCAATACATCCATTTCCTTTTATGTCAAAAAGATTTGTTACTTTATTGTATCTCAATAATAAATTTGATCTACAATCTCCCACTTAGAGATAATCTTAGTTGAGCCACTTACCAATGCCACATCATTCTCTTGAACTAGTTCCTTTGAGTATGATAGTACAAACTAAGATTTTCTCCCAGTATGATGACATTGATATTTTCTAATTCAAAAGAATTCTTGAGCGTATGGTCATCAAATATATTCTTTGTAAGCATATTTAAAAAGTGCATTTTTGAAGGGAAAGTGCCCAATGTGATTCGTTTTACTGATGGGGATAACATATAAAACATCATGCATAACATGTAAGAGTCCTTTAGATTAAGCTATTGTGGGTGAGATATGTCTAGGGGTGATAATCATCACCTTGTTTCAACATTTATCATAAATTGATAGTGGCCTTGACCATCCTTCTAAATAAATGCAAAGTACCCAACTTTGAAGGATTCTTTGATGTGTACCACTTGTTTGTGTGATTTACTATTGCATGTTAAGCAAAACTGTTAGACTTATGAAAGATTCACATTTCTATCATTCTTCATGCAACACCTAAGTGTGAAAATAACCCTAAAGTTTGTGTCATAAGCTTTTTACTATGGCACAATTGGATGCTGCATGTATTGTGCGAGTAATTGATTGTCTACACGAGTGTTAGCAAGAACAATGTACATGTGTATCTTATTATCATGCCTTTTGGAAGAAATTTTAAGGGCCTAAATTTTTTATATATTAACTAGTTTCAAAAGCTGCTAAAAGTAGCATTTTCTAAAAGAAGTAGCTACTAAAAACATGACTTGCTAAAAGCGATGCCTTTTAGCAAGAGTTGAACAATTTGTAAGAAAAGTAAGGATGAATTTAGAAAGTTTAAAAAAAGGGTAAAGTTAAATTGCAAAAGATATTAGCTACTAAAAATAGAAGCTGCTAATGGTAGTTGTGGAAAATAATAAGTGAAGGCCAATTGCTTTAAATAGTAAGAGGACACCAAGTTAGGAAGCAAGGAAACCAAAATAGCTTTAAATAGTAAGAAGACACCAAGGTAGGAGGCAAGAAAACTAAAAAAACTTTTGAAAAGTTTATGCTCTAGTGTCACATAAGATTATGTCTATGTTCATATTTTGGGACTTATAACTATCCTAGAATATTCTATACCCAATTTTGAAAGACTTGCAATACATAGATTTTATTTATTGGAGAATTTAAGATTTATGCTTCTTGTGATAATTTTATGAATCCAGAAGCCAAGTAATGGTCTCACCATTAACCCAAAAATCCTAAATGCATTATCTAAACTTATACGAAAAATAGAAAGTTTGATGCATAGTTCCAAATATCCTACATGTAAGATCTAAAGACATAGGCTAAAAGCTGAACATGTGAATGCATAAGTGAGGGACCAAAGGGATTGGGTGGTTGCTAAAAAAGTAACCATATATAAAATCTCTAAAATAAATAGAGTTTACTAACAGACTATAGAGTTCCAAAAGTATACCGTACAAAAAAATATAAAAAGTAACCCTATTCCTCCTACTACCATCATAGTTTGTGGCAAATATATATATATATATATATATATATATATATATATATATATATATATATATATATATATATAAGAGAGAGAGAGAGAGAGAGAGAGAGAGAGAGAGAGAGAGAGAGAGAGAGAGAGAGAGAGAGAGAGAGAGAGAGAGAGAGAGAGAGAGGGAGAGAGGGAGAGAGGGAGAGAGACAGACAGGCAGACAGAGACAAAGACAAAGAGAGCTTGGGAGAGGCATTCTATGTCTTCTTCTCTTATGCTCCTTCTTCCTCTTCCATCTTTCTCTTAATAGTAGCATTTGAAGAAGAAGGTGGCAACTTGGAGCAACCAAAGAACACATGGAAGGATCATGAGACCATGAAAGGCTTCTTTTGACAAATTGGCTCAAAGAGGTAAGGATCGATATGTCTACCACTTGATCTTCTTTACTTTCTTGTATATGTTTTCATTGTTGAGAGTGTGGAAGAGAGGGAATGTATAGATTGTAGCTTTAGAATTTAGAATGCAAGCCACTTAGGTGAGAACTATTGCTTGAAGTTCCTAATCTAACATATTCTTGTAGGAAACCTCTTGACTAACTGAGACCAACAACCTAACATAGGATGAACTCATTATGGAATCACCCTTTGGCTTCCCATTCACGACATGGTTTGCTTAGTTTTCTAATTACCTATCATATTTCTTTAGTGTATTGGAACATCCTCCTTAATTAATATGCTAAAACAAGGTCCATCCACGGAATTTCACACAAACACAAAAATAGTAGAAAGAAATTCTTTCTTAAAAACATACCCTTTATTTCAAACTTTGAAAAATCATTGCTTTATTATATCAATTCTATTCCATATATAGAACTTTGTCGCTCAAATGTAAAACCACCAATTTGCCCTTAACTATCATTAGGGCCATCTAGGAGACCTATTCTTGACCCGAAGGGGGTTAGATGAGTCCTAGAAAACCCAAAGAATTCAAAGCCCTAAAGGGGGTTAGACAAATCCTAGCTCATTGGCATCTCCTAATTAAGGCCTAGTCCTATGGAGAGACCTCTCACATCCGATGCTAGTCATAGAATCTGGAGTGGAAAAACAACTCCTTGGTTAAGAGCTCTATGTCTAACATTGGGGGAGGTCTAGGGCACATGTCCAAAGTTCAACCTATGTTGATATAGCCTTAATTTAGAATACACAATCATTCAATAAGTCCTTTCTAATGCACCAAGAATTTGGTTAAATACAACTTATTCATAAAAGGATCTATTCTAGGTGTCATTCCCTCTAGAATGAGGTTTTGCTTGACTTGTTTAAGTTTCCCCATGAATTTGTCATTGGCCTAAGCCTATCTCCTTGAAGGAAAAATCAATCTTGGGGATTATTATGGTATCCCTAGATGAGTCTCCTTGGAATTCACTTGTTTCTAAGTGTAACTTAATGGTTTATTGAGGTCTTAGATTCCCTCTAGCTCTAACCTCTCATTAAAGTTTTAGGGATTCAATATTATGACTTCCTTAAGAGTAACAAGAAAACCTCCTAAATAGAGGATCTTAGAAGGAATTCCTCTAAGTATATAGGCTCCTAAGCTCTTTTCAAACTAATCTATCTAATATGTATCTTTAAAGCTTCTAGTAAGGATAATGCCTTACTACATCAAAAGAATGACACTCCTTAGTTAAAGACGTCCTACTATTCTTAGCTAATTCTTCCTAAGGGAAAGGCCTTGGTCAAAGGGATCCTTAAAATGACATCAAGGTTTTTCAACCTTATCAAGATTAGGTATCCCCATTTTACTCACATAGAACATCTTCTACCACTTAATATATTGAATTTCCTTCTTGAGAAAGACAATTATTTAACCTAACATTGATTTGAATATGACCTTGTAAGGAAACCCTAGTATTTATCCTAAGATTCCATCAAACATGACTTTAATGATAAGTTCTTGTTTGCTCACTAAGTAATCTTTCTATCAATTTCTAAATAGCAATGCTTTAGCTAATCTTAAGATAGTTCATTATGCAAGGACTAGTCCCATCATGGGAGGAGATACTCCTTTTGGAAATTCCCTCCTAGGAGGCCACACTATTTTCTATCTACTTGAGTCACAAGATGTCCATAGGGATCCTTGAACTCAAATAGTTATGCTATATTATCTTTATTTTTGAACCTATATCCCTGGTATTATTGTATTAAAAATTTTTCTTCACTCCAAAGCCATCATAAGCACATGAGCTCTTCTAGTGCATCCTTGTCCCCCTCGTCTTTGGGTCTTCATCGGTCTTGTAAAAATTGTGTCCCCGAATTCAAGGATTGGCAAGCCAAAAGGGACAAGACAAAGGTATAGAGTGTGATTTAGCTAACACAAAATCTTGGCTTATGAAGAGAAATTTTCTCACAAAGAGTGAATTTGCTAGAAGAATAAGGGAGGAAGTACTAAAATGCTTCAAAGTTGGTGGATTTTGAGTGGGGAGTGCAATTTGGATAGCAGAATGGTAGTGATAGCATAGATAAAGAATCCAAGTGGGGATTTAAGAAGGATAGATAGTAGGTTTTTGGATAGGATTATAGTAGAGGCAATTGAAAGGAAAATGAAAATTTAATATGGATGATGGGGATGGTTAGATAAGGAATCGATGCCATCTCTGAACATGAAACCCTTGTCTTCAACCTCTTCTTAGATCCTCTGTGTGTGTGTGTGTGTGTGTGTGTGTGTGTGTGTGTGTGTGTGTGTGTGTGTGTGTGTGTGTGTGTGTGTGTGTGTGTGTGTGTGTGTGTGTGTGTGTGTGTGTGTGTGTGTGTGTGTGTGTGTGTGTGTGTGTGTGTGTGTGTGTGTGTGTGTGTGTGTGTGTGTGTGTGTGTGTGTGTGTGTGTGTGTGTGTGTGTGTGTGTGTGTGTGTGTGTGTGTGTGTGTGTGTGTGTGTGTGTGTGTGTGTGTGTGTGTGTGTGTGTGTGTGTGTGTGTGTGTGTGTGTGTGTGTGTGTGTGTGTGTGTGTGTGTGTGTGTGTGTGTGTGTGTGTGTGTGTGTGTGTGTGTGTGTGTGTGTGTGTGTGTGCACGCGCACGTATGCGAACTACAAAAAAAGGATTGATTGATCAAACTTTTTATGCTACATGGGGAGGCTATTTATAGCCTATTCCCCATAAGTTGGTTGCTATGCCCCTTTCTTAGTCGAATTAACATTCCCCTCCCACAAGTTTTGAATGGTGACTACTAGTTCTTTTGATTGACATATTCCTCCTCGTTTTGATCATGGAGATGACCCATCTTTTCTCTAGTTCTCTCTCTTGTAGTATCATCAATCTCCCTCTCTTCCACTTGATGTGATCAGGGTGATCAAAATGATGGTCATTGATGCATTAGAAGTCATCTCCCTCTCTCACCTTTCATGGTGACACAATGACTGCGCTTGAGTTGAGGAAAATGATGAGTGGAGAAAAGACGATGATAAAACCCTTTTTTTCTTATTTTTTGGATTATAGGTCTTGTCTTCTTTTACAAGCCCCCATTCACATGTTTTTAGAAATGAATGCATGTGACATTATATCATCTTCCTCTTAGAGGAATCAAGATGTCCTTATCTTGATAAAGACTAGGGTGTTGTTTACATAAGATATCTTCATCAATATAAGTGGCATGGCATCCTATTCAATATAGTCTTTCCAGTATACAAGGGATTCCCTTGTAGTTCTACTTTTAAGAATCCTTTCTTTTACATCAAGTATTCTTTGAGGTTGAAGTTCAAGGACATCTTGGCTTATCATTCCAACTTTTTGGTCATCAAGAATATATTCAGGCTTGGATACATAGGCTTCTAACAAGGTAATATGGAATGCAACTTTCAAGTGCTTGAGAAGTTGCAGTTTGTATGCATTAGGCCCTAAGCCACTTGAGGATCTTGGAAGGCCCACAGTATCTCAGACTCCACTTCTTGAATTCAACCAATGACCATGAGCCCTTCTTTGGTTACACTAAAGAAATCTCATGTCTCCTTCTTTGAAGATCCACTCTTGCCTTCCAAGACTGGCATAGGCTTTTGGGAAATCCTAGCCTACCTAAATATCTTGTCTGATTGATTTAATCTACTCATGATTTTTTTCTAATATCTTCTCTATGCAACAATATGTCCTTAGTATGTCTTCCATGACTTGATTGGCCTGCTCTATTTTCCATTCGTTTGGGGGTGGTAAGTTGCATTAAAGCATAGTTGTGTCCTAATGGCTTCAAATAAACTCTTGCATAATCGAGAAGTAGATAGGGAATCTCAAACAATGATGATCCTTTTTGACAACCATAGAGTCTAAAAATCTCATTTACAAACAACCTTGCAATGTTCAGCTTTACAATTTATCTTGATGGGAATGTCAAGAATCACATGGGGGAGGGAGTTGCTTGAGCTGTTGGGCCAAACTCACACCATACGCACAAGAGGAAGCTCACTCAAGAACACAAGAAGAGAGACGGAAGCCAAAATGTTTTCTTTCTGGTTTCTTCTTTTTCTTTCACACAATACAATGTACTAAAAGTATAGATAAGATACAACATAAAGGAAATTAGCCTAATAAGTCAAATAGTGCATGGCTAACTATACTAATCGACAAGAACTATAACTATGCCAACTGTAGGTAGGTGCAACATGCCAAATATAATAAGTGATAAGTCAGTGGTCATGTGAGGATCATAATGACCACCGATATGCTAAGCATAGATGTGTAGACCCATCTAACTAGGTGGTCCATCATCAATATCCACCCGTGTTGAGCTTGCTATTTCAACAGGGAGGAACCTTCGTTAGCATATCCATAATCACCACGATAGATTTGTGTCCTCCTTGGACTAAGAGTAACCATATCAAAAAATCCATACTAATGAATTTCCACCTCATTCGAGGAATATCACATGCTTAAAGCTTTCCTAGCATCTTGATACTATCGATTTCACTCATTGGTAGCTTGGGCATTCAATGTGGTAGTTAAGCACATCACCCCTTAGCTTCTCCCAATGATAGCTCTTCCTCACTACATTGAGCATCTTGGCACAAACAAGATGTCCTAAGAAGGGGAAGTCATGGGCTTCCCAAAGTATATTCATCTTCATGTCTTGATTGGCAGGAATGCATAGCTTTGTCTTGAAGTAGACAAGTCCTTCAATAGAAAAATCATGATACCTAAGCCATAACCTAGGATCTTGCTCCTTAACTTGGATATCTCTATGTAATTGTTGGTGTTTTGGGTCATTGGATTCTTCTTCATTTGCTAATCGAATGATAGGGTCACTAGTAGGCATTAACACTAAAGTAGCTAGTAACTCACCTCTTAAAGGCTCCTCCAATATGAGAGTATTGAGGAATTCCTTGTGCCTTACTACATCCGTAAAGTTATTCTCCTTTCCTAGCCTAAATTTGATCTCCAAATTGTACTCTTGCAAGACTTCAATCCACCTTCATTATCTAATGTTTAGATCTGGCTAGGTAAAGATCCATTTGGGTCTTTAAATATTAGTAACTAAGATCAACTTTTTTCCAAGCAAGTAGTGTCTCCATAAGTTGAGAGTAAGTCATGTGTAGAATAATTTCTCTCATGTGTATTTAACTTCCTTGAAGAGTATGACACTTGACGACCCCCTATATGAGTACTAGACTAGCGCAAGAGAGCTAGTATCCATCACAACCTCAAATTCGTGGTTTAGGTTGGAAAGCTTTAGAATGGGACCTCTGACCAAACTTTTCTTGCACTTCTCAAAGCTATATTTCTCAATTGGAGTCTTGACAATGTAAGTTTGTTTCTTCAGCAAGTCAATGAGGGGTGCTGTATAAAGGCATAATCCTTGATAGAGACTTGATACAATCCAATCAAATCTAAAAAGCTTCATACTTCCTCGATAAACTTTGGAGGTGGCCATTCTTGTGGATATTTGACCTTAGATGGATCTATTTCAGTTCCCTTCTCAGATAAATGAATCCATATACTCTGTCTACTCCTTAAAGAACACAGACTTTCTCTTGTTAGCATAGAGCTCTGTGCATTGTCAATGACTCAAGCATAATTCATAGTTGCCCTTCATGAGCCTCTTCTTCTTTAAAGTAAGTTAGGATGTTATGAAGAAGAGAGGATCAAATCATCAAGGTAAGGCTTGCTTGAAGTTGTCAAGTACTTGCCTATTGAAGGTAGCTAAGGCATTAATCAATAGTTCTCGTACCTTGTATCAAAGGCAATCTTTGGGATCTTCTTTTTTAATCCTTATTTTGTAGTATCCTGACCTTAGATCAATTTTTGAGGAGGTCTTTGCCCCTTGAAGCTTGTCAAGAAGCTCATCAATCCTAGGATTGGGTATCTATTCTTCACCATCACTTGGTTCAACCCATGATAATCAATGCAAATATGGAGTGTCATCTTTCTTATTTTGGAATAAAACAAGGCATTGACCTTGTGCAATGCATGAGGCTTTAGCCAACTAAATTTTGGGTTTACCAACTTGTGTAGTCACATGCCTTTCTTTTAAATTCTAGAATAAGACCAAGTCTTTTCCTCAATGGATGTGGGTATCATTGGGGATTAACCAATTCATTCCTAATAGCCACTCATAGGTACCCAAGTTCATGATATGGAACCTTGTGCTAGTGGGTTTATTACTACCTAGATCAAATTCTACCTTCCTAGTCTATTATGAAGATATGACTTCTTTCCCATTAGCTAGTCCCACTAAAAGCTTAGATGAGGGTGAAATATCTATCCCTAACTTCTTTGCACACTTTGAAGAAATAAAAAAAGGAGTGCTTCCACAATACATCAAAATCTTAAAATTTTTACCTTGATGGTTTACATGCGTTTGGATCACCAAAAATTGGCAATTTTGTCCCTTTTTGTTGAGAACGTCATGGACTATTTACTTTTCCATTTCCGCTTCCATTGTGTCTTCTTCTTCTTCTTCTTCTTCTTCTTCTACCTTTTTAAGTAGCTATGGCAAGCTTCCCTTTCCATTTTGCCATTGTTCCCCTATTCTACCTATAAAACTACCCTTAGCAAAGATGTTGGCTTAGCTTTGGACATTGTCATTTGAAATGACCTAGCTCATTGCAATGGTAGGATCTCTGAGTGTCATTGCTTTGGTTTGTTGGGACAAAAAAATTTATTACATTAACCTTAGCATTTTTTCTTGTCCTAGCCTACTATTGGATTTAGATTCTTTTGACGAAGGCATACGATCCTTTGTTTGGAGGACCTTGTCCCTGATATCTTTCACCTTTGGGTTTAGCTTGGATACCTTAGTAAAGGGGTTTTACCCATAGCAATGTATCTTGGAGATCTAAGGATTGCATCGCTTCCAATCAATGGATGATTCAACCCTTGAAAAAGTTGGCTATCTATTGGGTTGTATCCATGAATGGGGCATACTTCTAGAGTGTAACAAATAAGAAATAGTAAGCTTCCAAGCTTAATCCCATTTGGTGTAGGGTGAAGAACTCATTCATTTTCATACTATGGTAAGATGATGGGATGTATCTTTTGCACACAACTTCTTTCACTTGTTCTCAAGTGGCAACCAACTTTGAGGTTCCATTGGCTTGACACCACTGTTTCCACCATTGCCACACTTCTCTAGTTAAGTGAGCTTCGTTATCATAGCTTAGTTTGAGATAGCAGTTCTATTGCAAGGAATTAATCATCCATCATGTCAATCTTCCACACTTCGATATTAGTTTCAACATTTTTTCCTTTGCCATCAAACTTAGGTGGCATAACTTGCTTAAGGAGAAATTTCTTCTCTTGAGTTTCAATAGGGTTAGGCAATACCTTGGGGGAACTATTTTATTATAAATTAGTAAGATTTCATGTAAATATTTGCACCTGCTTAACATAGGACTCAAAGAAATATTGATCCTTTGCACAAATGGAAGAAAAAGAGACATCTTTTATTCATATTTTCAATAGCCAAAAAGGCAATACATCACAATAGGGTTTTCTTTTACAAGGTCTACCCATGAAACTTAGATATATCAATGGTTTAATAAACTAGAGGCTTGATGAAAATGTCTAGGATTTTGTACTTAAAACGGAGGTCAAGGTATCCTTCTTTACAATAATTGTGATGGCAAGAGTGGCCTAGAATCATGATATGCTCAGCTACGATAACCTGAATTACTTGTTCATAGATACATCGGTTCTATCAAATCCACTAATCCACCTATGTAGAGGGTAGGGTTTCATTAGGATTCCTATAAAATGAATAATTTAGTAATCTTGAGATTTTCCATCCACTGGATTCACTTAAGGTTGGTATGGATATAAACGAGACAATTAGTGTTAGTGAAACAATATACATTGTCCCACATCCAACATTGTTCATAATACAATGGAGAAGGATTGTAGATATGTTACAAGGTCCATATAAATCAGTCTCTCCAATCAAAATCCAAAGAATACATGGCTAAAGTGAACATAGCTTGAAACGCTAAGAAATGCTACTAAGCATCATCATTCTAGAAAAAAACCATTACTAATTATTGGTAAAAATACTTCACAAGGAAGTTTTCAACTTAATCATAATCTTATACATGATTGTGAACAATTCAACCTAAGTTTTATAACCATAATTTTATTTTTCTGGGGTAGCACATGCAACATGCCCATCTAATGAATCCTTATTGGCACAATTTTGGTAGTCCATCAAGAGATATAATTAGGTGACTCCATCCATAACTATACCCAAACTTTGTGGCCTAGGGTCACTTGAGTCTACTCCCATAAGGGAAACTCCACCTAATTCCCATGAGGATTGACCTGCAATAAAGGTTTCTAACTTACTGTCATGTCTACTAAAAATGTTTCTAGCATCAGTTTGATAGGTAGTTGCTAATGTGATACAACTCAAATCAAAGTGGACCTAAATCCCACTTGGTTCAAAGAGAGTGAGAAATGAGGGGGAGTTAGATGTGTTGATCACTCGACCCATAGGGTAAATTCTCACTTTGGTCCCCTAAATGACACTAGGTCAAGATCTAAGATGATGTTCTAAGATAGTCAACATTCGACTCTTCCTAGAAGTTCCTAATCTAATGTATTCTTGTAGGAAACATCTTAGCTAATCGAGACCATTGTACCAACTTGTTAGGGATTTATCCACCCACTTTTAATCCATGATGAGGTTTGCTTAGTTTTCTAATTTCCTACCGCATTAATTTAACATATACAAATAGGTTCCTTGATTAATTTGTTAAAACAAGGTTTGTTCATGAACATAAAAATTGTAGAAAACAATCATTTTTGTAAAACATGTCCTTTATTTTAAAACTTGGGCAACCATTGTCTTATTATAATAGTTCAATCCATATATAGAACTCTTCTCAAAGGCAAAATTACTAATTCTCCCTCAACTAGCATCATGGCCTTCCACGAGACCGATCCTGGGTCTTGTAGGTGGTTAGACTAGTCCTAGCATGCCCAAAGAATTATGGCCAGAATCCCCTTGGCTCCTTGGCATCTCCTAGCAAACACCTAGTCCTATGGAGAGACTCTCATATCTAGTATTGGTCCTAGTATCAAGAGCCAATAAGAGCTCTGCTAACCTTGGGGGAGGTCTAGCACAAATCTCCAAATTTCAATTTGTGTTGATATAATCTTAATTAAAATTCACTATTATTCAAGTAGGATTTCTAAGCTCAAGTTGCTAGTTTATCACGCTCTTAGATTCCTTTTAGCTCTAACCAATTGTTAGATTTTTAGGGAATCTAATATTATGACTTCTTGAAGAGTCATGGTAAAACCTTTTGAATAGAGGATCTTAGAAGGAAGTCCTCTAAGTTTATAGGCTCCTAAGCTCTTTTCAAACTAAATTTTATTTACCAATCTTTATTTTAAAGCTTTTTGGTAAGGATAAGGCCTTATTGGTTCAACAGAATGATGCTTCTTAGTTAAAAATATATGCAGGTTCTACTCTCATCACAATAGGGGATACTCCTTTCAGAAATTTCCTCTTAGGTAAATGCACTATTGTCTTTCTACTTTAGTCCCTAGGTATCCATATGGATCCTTGAACTCAAATAGTTGTGGCATAGCATATCTTTGTTTTTGCACTAATATCCTTAGTATTATTGTATCAAAAATTAATTTTCAATATAAGGAGGGCACTTGGAATTGAGTCAATGTGATAGGGACTATGTTTCCATGTGGTATTTCTTGTCCAGCTCTGTGGGAGGTCTCGCTTAACCGCCAAGACCCACGGACCACTTATTGCTTCAAGCATTCCAAGCCAAGCACTAATGGCTACCTCTCACATAGCAAACGCACCATCCGTCTCTACGGGTGTAGTGAGCTTACCTCCTGTTGAGTGTTGAAATGACTTGTTTTTTGGCTGATTTTTGTTGTTTTTGAGAGCTGAATGGTTGATTTTATGAGATGATTGATTGGTTTAGAAGTGGTTTGAGAGTGTTTTGGATGATAATGATTGTGTTTTGTAAGTTTATGATGTTTATTGGTGGTTCTGTGATGTTCTGATAGGTTCTGATTGGCTCTGTATACCTTCCGTTTTGTTCTGTTTTGGTCTGTTTTGTTCTAATTATCTTCTGTAAGGAGGGATAGAGTATTGATTGATGAAAATTGAGATCTTGAAAAAGCTTATTGAATGGTTTGTGAGATTTTGGCATGGTTTGAGAATGAGTTATGTGGTTTTGATAACCTTCTGTAACCTTCTGTAGGTCTTCTGTAGAGCTTCTATCTCTGTTCTATTCTGTTCTGTTCTGTACTGTAGCTGTTTTGGTACTATTCTGTGACTGTTCTGTATGCTTCTGTATGTGTTCTGATGGATGAGAGTGTAGCTTGGGAAAGTTTTCTAGCCTTGGAAAGAGGTGAATACAAGTGCAAAAGAACTGAAAGAAGTGAAAGAAGTAGCTGCTGAAGACTCAAGTGAAGACTAGAGTGAAGTGACAGTAGTGAGCTATGAAAGGACACTGTAGTGGCTCTGGTGACTCTTCATATCAGACATACCTCTTGGGAGGGGTATCCACGACCTAAGAGGGATTATTGAGGATTTTTTGAGAGATTTTAGTGAGGATATGATGTATTATTGATGGAGAGAGAGAGAGAGAGAGAGAGAGAGAGTCAGAGATAGCCAATTCTACTCAACCCAAGTGATTATATATGAGAGATTGAGAGAGAAGACTATGAAGATATTGAAGATGAATACTATGTGATGTATTTCCATTCAAAGATGGTGTATTCTTTTGCTTTCTTTGTTCTATTGAAGGATTTTATGAAGATATTGAAGAATATGGTTGATTCTATCAAAACCATGGGAGATCTACATGATGCTGTATGAAGATTTGTTGTGCCTGGTGTTCTTTTCTTCATTGTGATCATATGAAACATGATAAACAAGCTTTTTGATGTTACAAGATAGATTTTCTTGCAAGAGAATCCCTTTTCCCTTGGTGTTCCTCTCAGGGCTCCATGTTTTTGGTGCGCAGCCGGGGAAACTTGCCATCAACAAGCACCAGAAGAGGCTGAAAATGAAGGAAATGGCATTGCCAAGAAGAGAAGAATTCAATGGATGTTTGTAAAGTTCCTTCTTCCACTGAAGAGTTGGAATTCCTCATAATCAAAGCCATTTTCCACAAGAAGTTCATCCCACAATGGCGAAAACACATCACCATCATGATGCATGCTCTATGTGGTGGACAGTTTCCTCTTCATGTTGAAGCAGCAGAAACTTGCATCTTGGTGGCAAATTGTTTGGGAATAAACTGAAGAGTAGAAACAAAGAGAATGACCATCAATGGAAGATTTGGCATTCATTGAGAAGTTTCCAGACAACATCAAGTGGGAGATTGTGAAGAAGCTTCAGGAGTCTTGGTCTGTAGAGGTTCACAAAGACAAGAAGGAAAAGAGTTGGAATTTGTTCGTGGATACTCAACAGCAAGATACATGGGATGCTTGGTGTACTGATAATCTTCTGTTTGTTCAATTAGCAACCCACTGGAAGTTGGTAGACAAAGTATTTTTCACAATATACACTGTTGAAACCATTAGAAGTTGGCATTACTATGATGATGGCACCACCACAATGCTTAGATGAATGCATTTTGACACCTTCAGGACCGAATACCTTCCTCTGTGCAGTGGCATGAAAGCAGAATTCAGGGACGTTGAAAAGAAAGAAGTAGAAGAAATGTTGGCAAGAGAGTCCTCCAGAGATTGAAGCCTTCTGTTAACCCTCTGTGGAGCACTAACAACATAGTGGAGCCAACCCCCTGATGAATGACGCAATAAAGAGGCAAGCGTTAGAACGAGTCCAGAGGTATGTGAGAAGAGAGAAAGCAAAAATCAAGGCTGAGAACGAGCTCGCAGCAGAAGCCGCCTTTGACGCCCTTGCAGAACTCTTTACAGAAGTCCCAATGGCACATCAAGCCCTTCCTCCTCCTGCTGGAGGTCCACTTCCAAGCCAGATCCGTCTTGGAAATATTGATGACAGGCCAGCGAATGTAGTTCCATTGCCTGTTTTTAAGGGAGAGTACAATGAAGACCCCGATCTTCATGTAGCAGAGTTTATGGTAGCATGTGTGGCTAACAATGCCAGAACCCTGAGCATTGGTTGGCAATATTTCCGGCCACTTTCAAGGGCGCGGCATTTCAGTGGTATGAGAGACAAGCAGCAGGAACTTTTGGCACATGGGACGACCTGAAGTTGGCCTTCCTCACTAAATTCAAGCGTAAAGGTTTTGAAGAGCAGATGAGAGAGGAATTCATGAACCTAAGTCAGTCCTCTGGAGAAAGAGTAGAAGCTTATGTCTCACGAATGGAATCCATCCTGAAGAGATGGACTAACCATAATCTAGATGATGGCATTCAGAAGGGGGTGTTTCTCAGAGGATTACAACCAGAAGTCCGTAAGTTTGTGGAGCTACAAAGACCAGCTACACTGCAAGCTGCAACAAAAGGTGCAAGATTGTACGATGAAGTGGAAGCTAGATTGGTGATGAATACAGGAAGAGGAGTCCTACCTCCTCTGATGCCAGGAATGATGTATCCACCAAATGCAGTTCCAGGGACTGTTCCCTATCCTTCAACAGATGCCTCCAGTATCACAGTACAGTGCACCAAATCCACAGTGGCCACCATCCATGCCTCAAATGGTGGTTCAACCACAACAACAATGGTCCCAACCAATTTCCTCCATGCCAAATCAACAGCAACAGTGGAATCCTACCAACTGGAGTCAACAGCCAACAGTTCAAACAAGAGCTCTGAATCAGAACCAGAACAGAGACCCCTCTGTACCAGCCCAACCGGTTTATGCAGTGATTACAGAGACTCCTCAAAACCCTATTGCCAGTACATCCGGAGGAGAAAGCTTGAAGGATTATTTATCCAACTCAGTTGCAAACATCAAAAAGGAGTTGATGGATGTGATTACAGAGCAACTACAGACGCTGAAAGTGAATACTGCTAGCATATCCAACATTGCAAGAGCAAGAAGAGATGTGATGCGAGCAAATACTTGGTGTGGTAAGTGTCATCAAGCAGGCCATTTAGCCACTGAATGCACACGAAAACCAACCATTCCTAGAGCCTTCTGTTCCTACTGTTTGCGGAAGAACCATACAGAGGACATTTGCTCTCTGAAGGAGATGCATGATAGGAGAAGGAAGGAAGAAGATGCAAGATTCAACTTGCTGGAATTCAAAATGACAACACAAGATATTGGACCCAAGCCTAGAGAGTTTGGTCCTAATTTCGGACCCAGAAGATTTCCCTCTCAAAGTTACAGAGGAAGACAGTCTGGCGATGGTCAGAGATCAGAAGTGGAGTGTTATAGATGTGGAGAAAAGGGACACATTTCACCAAATTGTCCAAATCCCAGAAGGTCAGTGGATTACAAGCCCTTATGCAGTCGATGCAAAGGAGAAGGCCACACTGCAAAAGACTGTCCAAGCCCAGCCCCAGTGAAAAACGGTGCTACTGATAGTCCGGCCAAGGCCCAAGAGCCTACCTCCAATTTAGTGGAATTGGAAGTTGCTGCCATCACGCGTGCAAAGCAGAAGGAACCACCTATCCAGAAAGAAAATAACCCTCCAGCCAGAACAGTGAAGTTCAATCTTCCACCAGAAGAACAGAACAAAACAGAGCCTGACAGTGCCGTACAGAGCCCTACAGTGCCACAGAGAGTTATAGAGACAAGACCAGAGGTCCAAGATATAGAAGAGAAGGAAGTGCCGCAAGTAGCAGAAGAAGTTCCCATGATTCCCCTGTTGGAAGAATGAGGGAAAATGAAAATGGGTGTTGCCCCATTCCCTAACCGATTAGAGAAGCCAGTGGATCCTATTAAGGAATACGATCTGGTTAGAGATCTAGATACCTTTAAACAAATCTCACATTCTGACAATTATTGATGTTGTCTCCCAGTTGCCGGAAAAGGTTCAAAAGTATATTGACAAGAAGACGTGGCTTAAGGATTGCTCCCTCAACAGCAACAAAGTCCAACAAAGCTCCAGAGCCTATCAAAGACGTGGACGTAGCTAACGCCTTCCTAGATCCGGGTACTCCAGAGACTGACATGTGGATAGAAGGCTGCTTCATTGCAAATGCACTGATTGATAGTGGTTCATCAGTGAACATTATGACGGATGTGACAATGAAGGATCTAGGCCTACAAGGTGTGCAACCCACCCAATGGCTCATCAGACTGGCGGATCAGAGTAGAATCAAGTCTTTGGGCATTCTTCCATATGTGAAGACTACAGTGGCTGGAAAAGATTATTGGCTAACCTATCTGGTGGTGAAGCCAAATTCTTATGGTACATCCTACCCTCTGTTACTGGGTAGACCATGGCTTTTTGAAGCCCGAGCAAGGATGGATTGGTTCAAAGGAACCTTGACCTTGGGTAGAGGACCCAATAAAGTGGTGCTGAAATTGTATGGTTCTCAAAAAGGACATGGATCCACCTCCTTGGAATTATCTTCTGACTCCCCTAATGAGGCTACAGATGGAACATCAACAGACAAAGATGCTGTCAAACAGATCCTTCCCAAGAAAACAGTGGCACATTCCTTAACAGTGGATACTGTAAGCCGACTTTCAAAAGATGCAAAGCCATTATCAATGGGTGAATACTTCCTGCATGAACCAGGAATGACTTCTGAAATCACTTCTAACAGTGAGATAGAAGCATGGATGTACTGCTCTCCCTGTTACATGGCCATAGCAGAGCCAGAGATAGAGGCAGAAGAGGAAACAGAGAATCTGTTCTTCTGTTACAGAGCTCCTATAGAGACAGAAGCAGAAGCAAAAGCAGAGACAGAGACAAAAGAGGATGGATATGATATGGACGAAGAAGGTTATGAAAGTGAGCTAGAAGAGTCTATCCCACCTGAAGAGGATATATATGAAGAAGAAGTTCCAGAAGCTTCAGAAGCAGACGAGCTCATGCTATGGGACAGAATGGTGATGGTACCATTTGGTCTGGTAAATGGATCTTCTTATAGGAAAAATTCTTATAAGACGTGGATTAAGAAGAACAAGCCGTCTTTTAGCAGTGGCTCATGCCGTCCTAACCCATCCTTGCCGAAGAAAGATGATGATGATGCACTGTGCCAACAAGCACCAGTCCCACAAACCCAACAGAAATCTTAGGGTCCCTGTTATGTGACGTTCCTGGATGTGTCATCTTCAAAAGAGGAGTTTTCAAGCCAAGAGGTAATTAATTTTGAAACCAAACCCAAAACGACTCTAATCCCATTACAACATCTTAAGGAGCAACCTAAGTCTCCACCAAAAGAAGAAGTTGGTTCTAGTGGGACATCAGAAGAGGACACCACTCCCTTGAAGGAGTCGGATCTGTATCCAGAAGCAGTCCGTGGGACCTTCATCCGTGAAGTAGAAGGTGAAAGGCAGTTAACTTTTGTGGATGCAGAAGGCACTGAACGCCACTTGAAGGTGGGTAGTAGCCTCCCAGAAGAGGAGTTGTCAACCTTGTACAACTTGTTGAAAGAAAGTTTGGACGTGTTTGCATGGTCTTACAAAGACCTAAAGGAGATTGATCCCACAATATGTCAACATCATATTGACTTGGAGCCTGATGCCAAGCCAGTACGGCAACGACAGAGGCGAATGAACCCAAATTATTCCACATTGGTGAAAGCGGAGCTGCTGAAGCTTCTGGAAGCCGAGTTCATCTATCCAGTGGCAAATAGTGAATGGGTTTCACCCATCGTGGTTGTACCCAAGAAGAATGGCAAGCTTCGTATATGTGTGGATTTCCGAAAGCTCAATTCTAAAACAAAGAAGGATCACTTTCCTATCCCTTTCACAGACCAACTGTTGGACACAGTGGCATGACATGAGCTTTATTCCCTTCTGGATGGATTTAGCGGATACAACCAAGTGCAGATAGCAGAAGAAGACCAGTCCAAAACAACCTTCACCACAGAATGGGGGACCTACGCTTACCGAGTGATGCCATTTGGACTCTGCAATGCCCCTGCTACTTTCCAGCGAGTCATGATGGCCGCATTTCAAAATCATCTGCACGATTTCATTGAGGTATATTTGGATGATTTCTGTGTCTATAGTTTGATTCGTGAACACTAGGAGCACTTGGAACAATGCTTTGACCGATGTCGAGAGTATGGGATTTCCCTCAACCCCGACAAATGCATCTTTGGGGTCTCTTCCGGAGTTCTGTTGGGCCACATTGTCTCTGCACAAGGGATATCAACAGACCCTGCAAAGATCGAAAAGATCGCAGCTCTGATAGCACCCACCAACCTCAAACAGTTGAGGGGATTCTTAGGCCATGTGGGTTACTACAGAAGGTTCATAGCCCATTTTGCAACAAAGGCAACCTCCTTGCACAAACTTCTGAGGAAAGATGCAGAGTTTACTTGGACGGAAGAATGTGACAAAGCCTTCCACACTCTGAAGCAGTGTCTGATAGAGGCACCCATTCTGCAACCTCTTGATTGGACGAAAGAGTTCCATGTACACACGGATGCATCTATTGAAGACTTAGGTGTTGTCCTTTGCCAGAAGGGCTCCTCGAAGCTGGATCAGCCGATCTATTATGCAAGCTGAAAAGTCACTGATAGGGAACGGAACTACACAGTGACCGAGCTAGAGTGCTTGGCAATGGTGTTTCCCCTAGAGAAGTTCCGCCACTACCTCCTATCCACCCACTTTAAATTTTATGTGGATCATGAGGCCCTATCCTTCATGATGAACAAAGCAGATGTGAAAGGACGAATGATGAGATGGCTCCTTCTATTTCAGGAGTTCGACTTTGAGGTGATTACTAAGCCTGGTCGTTCCCATGTTCTGGCTGATCATCTGTCGCGTATCCCACAAACTGCAGATGAGGAGCAGGATGATCCAGACCTCCCTGATGCTTCCCTATTCTTGGTAGAAACTGTAACTCCCTGGTATGCAGACATTGCCAATCTGCTGGCAACCCAACAGTACCCTCCTGGTATCTCTAGTCGGGAAAGGAAGAAGCTTATGCTAGAATCAGCCCCCTACACCCTGCTAGGCGGCGCACTGTATAAGAAAGGCAAAGATGAAGTGCTCCAAAGATGTGTTGTAGGAAATGAGATTGGGATTGTTCTGAAGGCTTGCCATGACGAGCCATGTGGAGGCCACTTTGCAGGAGAAGCTACAGCCAGGAAGGTTTTGCTAGCAGGTTACTGGTGGCCTACCATTCATAAGGATGCCTATGATTACTGTAAAAGATGTGATGCTTGTCAGAGAATGGGGAAACCCACCAAGACAAGTGCCATGCCACTGCAACCTATCCTTCCTTTGAATCCTTTTGAGAAGTGGGGCATCGACTTCGTAGGTCCAATCGATCCTCCCACCAGAAGGAAACAGAACCGATACATCCTCGTATGTACGGATTATGTCACAAAGTGGTGTGAAGCTAAAGCTCTAAAGCGGGACGATGGTAACAGCGTGGCCCTGTTCATGTACGAGAATATCATCACCCGTTTTGGCAGTCCTTTAGAGTTGGTAAGTGACAGAGGCACTCATTTCCTTAATAAAGTCATGGAAGAGTTGACAGAGTTGTATAAGATCCGCCATCGCAAGTCCACTCCTTATTACCCTAGAGCCAATGGCCAAGTCGAAGTCACCAATCACATCCTCTACTCGATTCTGACAAGAACGATTGTCGCACATCGTCGTGATTGGGACGATCGACTTACAGAGGCCCTCTGGGCGTACAGAACCTCCCATAAAGCAGCAACAGGACAAACACCTTTCCAGCTGGTGTATGGTACAGAAGTTGTTTTCCCTGTTGAACTGGAATTACCTTCTTTGAGAGTGGCTATCAAAGAGCATTTGGGGGACGATGATTCACTGCAACGCCGTCTCCTGCACTTGGAATGTTTGGACGACATTCATAGGATGGCTCTACAGTGCATGGAAGCCACGCAAGCTCGACGCAAGGCTTGCCATGATAGCTTCATCAAGCACAAGGAGTTCAAAGAAGGTGATTTGGTCCTAGCCTATGATTCACGATTTGGCAAGTTTCCTGGCAAGCTCCAACAGCGGTGGATGGGCCCCTATAAGGTACTTGCTGTCAACCCTAATGGCTCTGGCCGTCGATGCCTCTGATGATCCCTTTCTGATCAATGGATATCGCCTGAAGAAGTACTTCCCTCCTTGGGGATCTTGACAATTACGGTCACTTGATCTTTTCCCTCATTGGCGTGGCACTGTACTTCTTATGATACTACTTTTGATAGCCGTTCTTCAGTCACTCCTGATAAAGTGGACGCAACCCTCTGTTCCCTCAAACCCCCCTTCCAGCCTTGATCTCTTATCCTCTATTTTCCACCAGCGACAGTGGCGAGGTTGGTTCTGATACATGGTCTTTCTACCATTCCCTTGCTCAATTTGAAAAAAAAAAACAAAAAACAAAAAGAAAAAAAAAACATATCGGTCATGGGAGAAAAGGACTTAGGTCCCTGTCATGCCGACCTATTCTTCGAGAAAAGGTGGAAACACCCTCGGAAATAGGGGAAAATAAGACAAAAATGAAAGAAAAAAAAAACAAGAAAAAAAACTGTTATGAGAGAAAAGGAAGAACTTCCCTATCATAGCAGGCCTCATTCCGAGAAACGGTGGTAAACACCCTTGGGCGGGAAGCTGGCTGTGGAAAAGGTGGTAACACCCAGCAGTCCAGAAAGTGGATTCATTAATTGATATCCCCAGGATCCAATTCCGAAGCTACCTCCCTTGGTACGCTGTGTCCTGGGTCTTTCTGCAGAGTGTCTACCTGTCCTCTCACAGACGACATGTCCTATCTAACACAACGTTCGATTTGATGGCTACCTCCCTGAGTACGCCTCATCAACAACTGACGACGCGATCTTCATCGACAAACAATCAAGTGACGAGAGCTTTCATCCTAACCGGATGGGAAAGTGAGTATGGTTGCCCTCTATAATTATCAACAGAGCGTGAGATAGAGGGTGGGGCGAGTGACCAGTCTTTTCCCTTCAAATCAAATGAGAGGTGAGAAGTGTGAATGAAGTGTTGCACGCATGGGATGGGCCTCTCAATGCACCAAGCACAATTTGTTCTGTGCACTGCACCATAAGGCTCCCTGGCCTTTCTTCTCGCACCGTATGCCAGCACAGGGAGGGATGCACCGTTGCACCATCAAATGCACACAAGGCATACAATCTTTGCACAAGTGACTGTGAGAATTACCTCAATGGGTTTTAGGAAAAGGATGCCCTCCTGTACCTATCAACAGAGCGTGAGACAGAGGGTGGGTTGAGTGTAACTGGAGTTTCTTTAATCAATTACCGAGAGGTGAGATTGAGGGACGTTACGACACTTGGAGTCAGGTATGTTCCCGTTTCCCTATGCACCCACGGGATGGGTCATTACCGTCAACACAGGACACGTCACCCTGTTCTGTACACTGCACTGTAAGACTCCCTTGCCTTCCTTCTTGCACCTATGCCAGACGGGTTGGATGCACTAATGCACCATCAACTGTGCACTCTGGCATACTCCTTCTGCACCATTCCCCCTTGTTGATTCCTCAACCAGATACGCGATATGGGTTTCAATCCTTATTCCTCGAGTGATATTAGTCATGGGGCGAGTTACTGTTCTTTCATTTCATTTGAGTGATTGTGAGTGGAGTGCAATATCCCTCATCATCGATAAATTTCCTGCGATTCCTTCCATCAGCTACCTCCCTGGGTGCTGCCACATGGTCCCTGCCATGACGGACGTGTGCCGAGAAGATGCCTTGGTACCTCCGGCAGCCGACAACAACACAGGATGTGCCATCGACACTCAACCTTGATTCTTGACAAAATGGGCCAAGTTTTTCTAACCCTACAACTGTTGTTTTTCAGTGACGGTCATGTTTTAAGTGTGGGGACGTTAGTGGATGGTCTGTGGCGTGGTCCTCGGTCCCTGTTGTTCGGTTAACCCTATCCATTGAGGTCTTAAGTGTGGGGACGCGTCCCTGAGCGTCTACATTACATACCCTTCTGCATATGCCTCAACCTGCTCATGCATGTATGCCATGACTTGCTTTTACCCTAATGGGATCCCTTCCCACCCACCCGTTTATGTTCCACCCACCCTTGGGGCTGTTCCCTTGCAGTTTTCCTTCCTTTCTTGATTTTGAGGTCCTGCCATGTGAATGCACCCTACATTCACCGAAGTCCAAATCCAACCTTATAGCCATGTTCATCTCTTTGACCTGACCATTTTTCCTTTTTACCTACCCCTCTTCCGGTGCACGGTTTTTGAGTTATTAATTTTTCAAGCATTTTGCACAAATTAGCCGGTTTTCCATGTGAACGCGCTTTTCTTGCTTCGGAACCGTGATCTGATATCATAGCCCTACCAAGCATTTTTCCCCTGACATTTTTCATTTTTCCTCCGCGTCATTCCGATACACGGTTTGTCCAATATTCATTTTCCGGTTTTTTAAGACTTTTTCGTGCGTCTTTTTGACATTTTTCCGTGTGAACCTGCCCTATTTGCATTGGAATTCCAATTTGATTTGACTTCCGTGTCCCCTGTGTCTTCCCCCACCTTTTTCCTTTTTCCTCCACCCTCTTTCAACTTTTGGATTTTTACTTATTAATTTTTCAGTGAGTTTTTGGGCGTATTTTTGGTGTTTTTCACATGTGAACCCCTCCTACTTCCACCGAAATTGCCGTTTCACATGATAACCCTGTGCCACCCTTTCCTGCGGCGATTTTTCCTTCTTACTGCATGTCATTCCGGTGAACGGTTCGTCCAATATTAATTTTCGATCCCATTTTCGGGTCTATTTTTTGGGTTTTTCCCACGTGAATGCATCTTATCTTAGTCGAAACTATGTTTTGATACAATAGGATTGTCGGGCACATTTTTCCGCACATTTTTCCTTTTTCATGCACCTCGTTCCGATGCACGGATCTTTCGAGATTAATTTTTAATTGCATTTTTAGACCCATTTTTGCGTTTTTTGCCCGTGACCGCCCTTTACCCCTTCCGATACCCCCGTTGCACATTGTCCCTGTCTTTCCCCTGTCGTCTTGCCCCATTTTTATTTTTACGACATTTCGTTTTGACGTCCGGATTGGGAGTTATTAATTTTTCTTTATTTTTATGTGCCTTCGCGCGCCCGTCTTGCGCGTGCACGCGCCCTTTTTCCATTTTACGTGTCTTAACGCGTCCCGGTCGCATCGACGTGCCCCGTCGCGACGTTTCGACACCCATTCACTCCCGTCACGGCAAATTTTTTTACCCTCGCCCCGCGCGCGTGCGCGGGACGAGGGTAAAAAAATTGCATGGGCCCCTACCCATTTACCCTTCCCTCTTCCCCTATGGGCACCCCCCTTTGGGCCCCTGCCCATTGACCCTTACCCATTCCCACCTTCTCTCTCCCCGACCCCTCCCCATCCCAACTGCCTCCCCTCCCCTCTCTCCCTCTCCTGCTCCTTCTGCGTCATCCCTCCATCTCCACCCCCCCCCCCCTCCCTCCATCTTCACCCTCCCTACCTCCATCCCTCACCTCCTCCTCTTCCCCTCTCTTTCCCCTCCTCCTCTTCTCCTCCTTCTTCCTTGTCCCCCTGCACTTCCTCCCCTCTCCTTCCCCTCCTTCCTCTCCCTCCTGCCCCGTCCTTCCTTCCTGCAGCGCCCCGCCCGTCAACAACGCCGTCCTCCTAACCGTCTGCCCGCAGTGCAGCTCGTCAACAGCGCCGCCCTCCCAGCCGTCTGCCCGCCGTGCAGCCTGTCAACAGCGACGCCGACCGCCGTGCGCCAGCCCCTCCACCCTCGCCGTGCGCCCGCCCGCCCGCCGTCGCCGCCAAACGGTTGCCCCACCGCCCGCAGTTGCAATACCGTCGAGCGCCACCCGATGCCGACGCCGCCACCCTCCTCCTCTTCCCCCTCCTCCTCCTCCCTAATTAACATTAGAGGTTAGTTTAACTAACCTCACATTAGTTTAACTAACCTAACATTAGTTTAACTAACTTAACCTAACCCCCCTAACTACCCCTAGTTAGGTTCATCCTCACTAACCCTAGTTAGGTACCTAACCCTAGCCCTAACCCTAACCCTAACCCTAACCCTAACCCTAACCCTAACCCTAACCCTAACCCTAATCCTAACCCTAACCCTAACCCTAACCCTAACCCTACCCCAACTTAGGTTAACTAACCCCCTTTAGGTTAGTCTCCACTGCCTTAGTCCCCCTAACTGACTTATCTGACTTCACCTAGACTAACCTAGTTCCTTTTGACTAACTTGACTTGACTTAGTCAACCTTACATGACTTACACAGACTAACAGGACTTAACTGACTTACTTTCAACTTACTTACCAAACAAAGCTGATTTTCCTGATTTAACTGATTTAATTAATTTATAAATAAATTTCCACCTCATAAAAATTCAGAAAAATTTCTAAAAATTCCCTTCGTTTTTTGCCAATTTTTTGGAAATTTGTCAGCTGGACATTTCAACCCCCAAATTTTCTCAAAATTAAATATTTCCCAATTTATCCCAAAAATTACCAACAAATGTCAAAAATTCATTTACAATTAGTGAAAAATTCTACAAAAAAATTCTTAAAAATTCTAAAAATTTCCTCTCACCCCCCTTGACCATTTTCCATTTATTTTTTCCTTTAATATATTATCATACATGGTACCCCTCTTGTTTAAAAAAACAACAACAAAACCAACAAATGGAAATTAACCATACAACTCTCTATTTTATTTTCATACACTCACTTGTGGATATTTCCTCCATGGCTGCATTTTCATTTTTTTTCCTGTCATCATATATTCATGTGCTATATATTTTGCTTTTATTATTATTATTATTATTTAAAAAAATATAAACAAAAACAAAAACAAAAATAAAAATAAAAAAACAAAAAAACACAAAACAACCACACAAACAAAAACCAACCATAAATAATCACAAATTACAACAATTTTTTTTAAAAAAACAAAACAAAACAAAATCCACAAATCCGCTAAGGTGTTGTGTTTGTTGTTTCGTCAGTGGTCTTTACTTTTCCTTTACTGGATTCACTTCTTTTGGGGGACTCTTCCGTGCGCATTTCTGCATTACATACACACCCCTTCCAGGTATTTATTTTATGTGCTTTATTTATTTTCATTTCCCCCTTAATCACAAATTAATTGTTCAAATGAACTCTTTATTCACTCACAGTTTCCACGCGCATTCGCGCTCAACACACACAATACTTTTTAATTAAAATAAACCCGCCGTTCACTTAGCACGCGCTACGTGCGCTACAGATGCACTTTAATTTTTAATTAAAATGAACCAGCCGTCACAAGAGCACGCGCTGGCAAAAAAGCGCTCCACATCACCTTAATTTGTAATCAATGAACTTGCATTTAGAGACCCAGTCTGGGTATCGAAGTCTGGGATTCGAATTAAAGCATCGTTTTCACCTAATAATTGGTAATTAAATTTATAAGAAGGAACCATCGTTTTCTTGCTAAGGTTTATCACCTAATAAAAATTTACCCATTTCTTAATAATTTATTAAAATGAATCCTACATTAAATTAATTTCCCATCACTACACTTAATTCCCCTTTTTAACGAACCGTTTCGTAGGATGGGTATGCGCAGTCATTGGAGTTATTTCCATGGTCCAGTCCTGGTTTATCAACGATGTAGTCTTGATATGTGTCGAATGTGGTATTATTTTGGTTTACTGTCTTTGTTACGGTTACGGGTACGGTATGCAGTTTTTTCTTTTATTGCCTGATACGGGGTTCTGGGTGTTTATCTGATGCATAGCATGAAGCTTTCGGTTGCATTTGTCTCGAGGTCATGTTGAATTTTTTCTAAGCTGTGGTTTGCTTGGGGTTAGTTGGTCGAGTCACGTTTTATTGTTTTGGTTATTCTCTTATCCTTGGATTTTTGTATGTTGCTTTGTAGGCATTCTCCTTGATTGTCTGTGTTTGTGGTATGTGTGTAACCATCTGAATGGCGCCTTCTCATGCTCCTCCCCCTATCCAGTACGCCCCATTAGTTAGTAGGGATTACTCTTCCTTACTTACTTTTGAGCCTCTCACGAAGGCGGGACTTGCTGCTTTTGTGGCTACTTCTTTTCCATTGCTTCTAGAGGATCCGTCGTTATGTGATGAGTTTCTGGCCTCTTACAGCAAGAAAACAGGACTAGTCCAGGGAATTTCTATGACTTTGACACCTCGCGGCTTAGGGAAGGCTCTGTCTCTTCCCACCAAAGGTGAACCTTTTGTTACCACTCGTCAGCTTTTCTCTAATGAAGAGATTCTAAAGCTGTTGCAAAAGAAAACAAGGGAAATGCTAGATGTTAAGAAGGTGATTAACTCTTCAGGAGTTTCCTTTTCTATGATCACTGATCCCGTATGGAAGACGATCTGTCAGTTTCTCCAGGACAGGTTTATGCCTGCCAAAACGCCATCCCAGTACTTGTCCAAAGAGCTTTTTACAGCTTCTAGGATGGTGTTGAAAGGAGTTGCTATTGATTGGAGCACTTACCTCCTCACTAAAATGGATCAACATTTCGTCAAAGTCACCAGGGGTAATGTTACCAATGTCACATATGGATCATATTTTTCTACCTTCTTGACCTATTCAGGTTTACAGAAGCCTGTGCCTCCACCTCCTCCCTCAGATCCTGTACCTCCTCCTCCACCTTCAGATGAGTCTGAACCCATTGACATAGAGGATGATGATTCTCCGCCTCCCCTGGTCATCCAGCGCAAACGCTTGAAGCGGGTAGCGGATAAAGCTCCTTCAGTTCTTCCTTCAGTGCCCATCCCTGCTACCTCTGGCAGTGAACTCCCTGGGTATCTCACTTGTAATAACCTATTCAGAGCACATCGAGAAGGATCTTTGGACATATCAGTTCCCTCCCTGAACAGTCTAGTCTCAGGCGATGCAATTCCTTTCCTCTGTAAAGATATTCAGAGCTCCATTGAATTGTCAGTGACAGCCTGTGTTCAACAGCTGTACGCGTCTTTTTATGAAGAACTCATGCAGTCTAAGGACCAGTTGCATAAGGCAACATCCGAGTTAGCTTCTGCTAAGGATACCCTAGCAGATTTGTTTAAGCAAATGGAACAACAAACCCAACTGGTTGCCACCCAAAGCGATGAGATCTCTTCTTTGAAGATCCAGTTACTAGAGGCTCAATCCCAGGTTACTAGCCTTTCAGAGGAGAAGGAGAGGATGTCCGGAGAAGTGAAGGAGTTCTAAGCTATCTTAGATGACAAACTTTCAGCTTTACAGATTGCTAATGACACAGTGGCCGCCCAAGCCTCCCAAATCCAGCAGTTGCAAGATCAACTGGCAAAGTCACGCTCTGTTCCTCCAAGCCCTAATGTTCCCTTGATTCCTTCTCTTTCACAGCAGGACTTGGCTGCTCTTCAGAGACAGGCTACTTTGTATCCTCTATTCCAAGATAAAGTGGAAAGATTGCAGTCTAGAATGGACTTGTTATGGTCTACCTTTGAGCAGTTTCAGGAATATGTTCTACCAGACCATTCTTCCTTTGTCCACTACCACTTACAGAAGTTGGTCTTCTACATGAAGCTTTCCACCATGGATTTACCTCTTCCAAAGGATGGCTAGAGTGGAGCTTGGTCTGCTGACAGAGGTAGTCAGGATGGTTTTTGAAGATTCTGTCACGCCAGATACCATGTTGATGTCATAAATGTATCTACGAGGAGACTTGTTAATTCCAGATGAGGTGGATATGGCATGGTATGTGGGGGATGTGGTTCTACAAGCTGTTTTGTATGTCAACCATTTGGAGTTGCGCATAGCTGACATGTTCCAGAGTTACTCCTCCAAAGTGGCTGATTGTCATGATAATTCCTGGCATCCTATGATTGATTCTGTGGTCCTGAATCAAAGACAAAACACAGCTCCTACCTCTGCCCAGAGTACTAATCAACTAAGGATGGATCTCTTAGCCTATCTTTCAAAACATAATCCATTTGATGCTACCTTCTTTGATGCCTATCATAGACGATCTCTCTTAGGACCTTCTGTTCCTACCCTTCTCTATTACCAACAAATGGCTCACTGATATGCTATATATCTTTCCCTTTGTCAATCTAATTCCACCACTATTTTACCCCTTCTTTTCCAACCTTCACCTTTCCCTCAAATTTCCATTTTTACATACTGTTCCTTTATTGAGGATAGGGTATTTTCCCCTTCTCCTCCCTATCCTTCTCCATCCATTCATGTACCCTCCACATTTCCTATTTATCAGTTAACACCCTTCCTTAGTGATTCCCTACAAATTTCTGCCACTCCTTCTTTAACCTTTTCTTCCTTTTATGATTTTTCCTATTCCTCACTTCATCCACTTTTCCTTATTCCACTACCCTCTCCTAACACTTCTATATCTCAACCACCTCAGTTGGTTAGTGACTGTGACGGGTTTGATAATCAGATTTCCATAAGAAGGGGATGGAGTTCGGATGATTCCCTTACAGGACCTCAGATCAATTGGCCAGTAATTCCAGGAGAATGGACAACTGCCAGTCAAGCTTATCAGAACTATGTTCATTTTGCTCAGCAGTATTCACAGTCTGCAGATCCCTCAATGAGATTAACTGCTCACTTTGCTTGGTACCTGGCGTATATGCATAGGCACTCTCATAATGATTCCAAGCCTATTCCAAAGTTGTGCATGAATGTCAATGTAAGCATTGATTTGCAACAGCTGGATATATTGTATTTTCATGCCCTTTGTTTGCCTAGCAGATACCTGGTCCTGTTGGAAAGGATGTGCTTTCAGTTTTTTCAAAATCCTCCCAAAACCTTTGTAGATGAATCCTTGTCTATGGATCGTTTCCAACAACATCAATCTTTCAAGAGGGATCATCTTCATTGATACCTTTCCAATGTATGGTGGAAGCTTTTTAATGAAAATCTCTCTTTTTGGAGGAGTCATTCAGATGGTTGTGTTGTGTATTCGTGTTTGTGTTGTGAGTTCATTTATACGAACGTGGTGGTTTCCTATTGGATTTCGTGTGCGAGCTACATTTTGGAGAATTGTGGTGTTGGGGTCGTGGTTGCAGAGTTGAAGCTGATGTTGATGAAGAAGAAGAAAACTCTTATATCCTTTATAAATTTGTTGTGATTTTTAGTTTGATCAGAAGTGTTAATGTATAAAGGGTTTTCCTTTCTTTGTATTTTTATATCAGAAACAGGTTATAAGTTGGGGTCGTGGTGGATGGATTCTTTTTGCGAAGATATTGAAGATCAAAGTTGAGCTTTTCCCTGAACTTGTATTCCCTTTTTCCTGGGTCGCGAGGACGCTTCCTTATTAAGTGTGGGGATATGTTGAGTGTTGAAATGACTTGTTTTTTGGCTGATTTTTGTTGTTTTTGAGAGCTGAATGGTTGATTTTATGAGATGATTGATTGGTTTAGAAGTGGTTTGAGAGAGTTTTAGATTATAATGATTGTGTTTTAGAAGTTTATGATGTTTATTGGTGGTTCTGTGATGTTCTGATAGGTTCTGATTGGTTCTGTATACCTTCTGTTTTGGTTTGTTTTGTTCTGATTATCTTCTGTAAGGAGGGATGGAGTATTGATTGATGAAAATTGAGATCTTGAGAAAGCTTATTGAATGGTTTGTGAGATTTTGGCATGGTTTGAGAATGAGTTATGTGGTTTTGATAACCTTCTGTAGGTCTTCTGTAGAGCTTCTGTCTCTCTTCTGTTCTGTTCTGTTCTGTATTGTAGCTGTTCTGGTACTATTCTGTGACAGTTCTGTATGCTTCTGTATGTGTTCTGATGGATGAGAGTGTAGCTTGGGAAAGTTTTCTAGCCTTGGAAAGAGGTGAATACAAGTGCAAAAGAGCTGAAAGAAGTGAAAGAAGTAGCTGCTGAAGACTCAAGTGAAGACTAGAGTGAAGTGACAGTAGTGAGCTATGAAAGGACACTGTAGTGGCTCTGGTGACTCTTCATATTAGACATACCTCTTGGGAGGGGTATCCACGACCTAAGAGGGATTATTGAGGATTTTTTGAGAGATTGTAGTGAGGATATGATGTATTATTGATGGAGAGAGAGAGAGAGAGAGTCAGAGATAGCCAATTCTACTCAACCCAAGTGATTGTATATGAGAGATTGAGAGAGAAGACTATGAAGATATTGAAGATGAATACTATGTGATGTATTTCCATTCAAAGATGGTGTATTCTTTTGCTTTCTTTGTTCTATTGAAGGATTTTATGAAGATATTGAAGAATATGATTGATTCTATCAAAACCGTGGGAGATCTACATGATGCTGTATGAAGATTTGTTGTGCTTGGTGTTCTTTTCTTCATTGTGATCATATGAAACATGATAAACAAGCTTGTTGATGTTACAAGATAGATTTTCTTGCAAGAGAATCCCTTTTCCCTTGGTGTTCCTCTCGGGGCTCCACCTCCATGCCCGATCGAGTTACCTCCTCTCCCAAGCACTCTGGTAGCTCCATGATCCAAGTGCAAGCTTCAAGCAAGCTCCATCCTCAAGCTCCACACTCCAAGCTCCATTGCCACGAGCAAGACAAGAGAAGAGGAGAGAAGAGAAGAAGAGAGGAGAAGATAGAGAGCTTCTCCTCCCCGGCTCCTCACCCTCACACTCTCACACTCCCTCTAGCACGGCGGTGTTGCCACACCCCGGGTGCTCCCTTGAGCCTTCGTCCTCTTGGCTTGGGGAGTTTTCGGCCCACATCCTGGGCAGTGTCTCTTGGGGTCCCTTTTCGGCGCATACCTCTTTAGAGTAGGCACATAGCATTCTGGTGGGGGTGCTAGTGCCTTATGCCCCCTTCTACGGAGGAGAGCTTCCTTGCATACCAGCTGCATTGTGTGCTCCGTGACGGCTATTGTGGGGAAATCTACAAAATGTGAACCAAGGTTAGGCTTTGAGGCAGGATAGAATTATTTGCATGAAAGGGATTAAACAATGGATTCAAGCGCATATGAGGAGGAGTGCGGTGAGGTGAGACATGAAGTGTTTGTTGTAGAGGGATGGCCCCCGTGATGATATTTGTCTTGTTTTGATTGCGGGGCATATTCTAGCTATAGCAAATCTTGGCTTATGCCAAGTTGCGTGGACTGCATGGAGTGGAGCAGGGCTCATCCTTGAAAGGATAGACCAAAAAGGGGAAAGGTGTATAGAAGGGGACAGCTCCCCATCTACACCATTAGAGATGTTGGTCCGGGCTTCCTATTGCGGTAATCAGGGTTGCATGCCCTCCACCTGGAAGTAGGAATGGTCACACGACTTCTAAGCGTGTGGTGAGAGGACCTGAGGAGCTCACCCTATCAAACCCAACTCTTCTCCCTGCGCTTGACTATCATTGCTTGTGTGTGTTGATATTATCTATACAGAGTCACAAAACTCATTGTTTATTTACGTACATATTTACGAATCCATGTCACTTTGTGAGGATAAAAACCAATTGTAGAACTTAGGATTGTACTGGAGTGTGGCACACGCATCCAGTACTCATGGCAGATTACTCAATAACGATAGATATTTTGCAACATCGAGTAGCATGGTATCTTGTCCATGTCTACTAGCAACATGTAACTCCTCCTCAGTGAGAACCTTATCAGCCAGAGAGTTCTCTTGGCTAGTTCCGGCTACTTCCATACCCCGAATGGCAGCCAACACTCGAAAGGAAGTCGGTGCCACATAGGTTGGGTCTCTTTGAGAACGCCATTTAGCCAATCGCTCCTCTGAGACCTGTCATAATCTAGGCTCCTAGTTTGGCCATTGCAACGAGGTTTTCAAACCAACATTTTTCAAATTTACTTCGACCCTTTGATTGTCGCGTTAGTTGCTCTATCTCTAAGAGATTTCGTTGGCAGAGCACACCATTGAATGCTACAATTAAGCATAGTTCGTCAGCTACCTCGTCAGAGGTGAGTCGCATGCGTTCATGCAAGAGCCTGTCATAGTGCTCGTCAAGATGTTCTTGCTCTTCCTAGGATAGGGGAAATGGCAAATATTCTTTCAGTTGTGTCTTAGGGAATGTGCCCATGTTTGCAAGGACGTAGACACGTGCGAATACTTTGAGTTTAGCATCCAACTCAGTTAAGCATTCTGCGACACTTCTATGTTCAATGAGGGCTTGCTCGGTTGCTATCCCATGCAAGGTTCTAGGAGTTTCCCTAGGCTTTAGCACAGCTGGGGGCTCAGTCCTAGATGAGCAAGATTGATCAACTCTGGGATTGCTCATGTCCTTAGGGTTTCCTTGTTTCTTTTGGAGCTTTATTATTGCATCATGTTATCCTTGGATGTGACTGGTATAAATTTGTCACCATGTTGTGATAATGTTGTATCCACTCTCGATTGGTCAATGCGAGTTCTATTGTCGGTGGATTGAGTGTTGCAAGCAACCATTGATGGTAATGGTTGCTTTGATTTCTCAAAGCACACAGATGTGTCTGAGGTTTCACCGCTACTAGGAGAGACATCAATGGGTTCATTGGTGGATGGACTTGATGTTTTATTCCTCAGCTCTCTAGTGCTCTTGGTCTTGATCTTAACTGTCAACCACCACTTGCAACTGCCATTGTTTCTATTGTTTTGTCCTCTTTTTCCTGGGCAATTGCGGTGTCTCCTTTAAGACTCAGGACCCTGAACTAGGTCAATCATTGATGTGCTTGGTTGGGCCTTATCACTCTCTTTCTCTGGTGTGCTCTCATGGGACTTAGTTGCGACCTGTTGAACAGTCTTGCTAGATTGATTGGTCGGATGCGCCATCTCCTTGGCCACATCTTTGAGAGGTTTCTCCTCAAGCCTAGGCTTTAGGTGCTTTGGAAGTGTTGGAGTTGTCAAGGATGCTGGTTGTGGCACCTCCTCCACAAGTGAACTGCTAAGGACACGTTCCTCAAGGAGCATTGTCATGGCCAAGGGCTGTGAGTGCTGTGATCCCTGATTGGAAGTAGTAGCAACTAGTTCAGTGGATTTGCTACTATTGGTGGATTGCAGTATCAAGTCCTTAGGCCGATTGGAAGTGGTCGTGTCTTTTTTTGCCCTTTGAGCATTCACTTATGTAGATCGAGCATCAGAGCTAGCCACGATGGATTGCATAGGCGTATCCTTGGGTTGAGAGCTATGGGTGGTGTCATGTTCCACCTCTTGGACATTTGGAAGCTTAGTTGGAGATAGATATTGGGATTGAGCAGCTACACTTGACTTCTGTTGTGCTTACTGTGCCCGTTTAGGAAAAGAGGGTGTAGGAGATCTGGGACTCTTAAGTGGACTTGGCACTGGCTCAATGATTTGCTCATGGCTGTTAGACGATTGTGCCATTTGCTTTGTTGAGCAGTTAGCCTTCTTATAAGCAGCATTGTGCCTGTGGTGCTCATCATCCTCTTGGGAAGTCAAGAGCTCCTTGAGCACTAGTGGTCTTTGTGCACGCTCAATGGCTACATCTGACATCTACTTATTAAGCATGTTAGGCTGAGGTTTTTCCTTTCGAACACTCATGTTTGGTATCTTGCCCCGAGACCTAGAGTTTCTCTTAGTTTTCCTACTGTGCTTCTTTGCTTTTGATGCAATCTGGCCTTCAACTGATAGAGGTGGTTTAGTAGGGGGTTTTGGTACCCAAATTCATCGGTTACCTGCATAATACCCTTGAGCACATAGCAACGCTTTGGATATCCATTGCGGCATTGTGTTGGCTCTCTATCGATACCTTCGCCTATAAGGCTTGGGCTTCTTTTGTGGTCTTCTGCGATATTTGTAAGTCCAAATCCTATCCTTGGCATTGCCTGCTGACCTTGTTTCAAGCATGGCCTCACTCACTAGTTCTCGTTGTTCAACCTATGCTTGTATCAACTCTTTCAACAAGTCCTTGCTCTCATTACTAGGCTTGCCTATTATGTCAACACCTTCCTTGCCTTTCCCTCGAGGTTTGATGAGGTCACCCTTGCTAAAGGTTGTGATTATCCTCACACCCGATAGTGTCAAGTGTATCCTCTCTGCTACATAGTTGGCCTCGCACTTCGTTGCCCTTTTGAAGGGTCGTCCGAGGAGGGTTTCCTTTCCAAAATTAGCACCATTTGGAGGAACATGGAACAGGATAGGAAATCATTCCGTTTCAATGGTTACAAGGATTTTGCACTTCCCTATAAGTGCTTGTTGGTATCCCCCGTAAGGACTAAGAGTTGCATTAGTCGGTGTGAGCTCTGGTTGGCCTAGTAGGGTCCATGCTTCATAGGTCAAGATATTCAAATCTGCTCCTTCATCAATCAGACCATCGATAGTGTGCTCTCTTTTCGCAATGAGTTTGACCCTAAGATAAGCAGGCGGTACTATGTCTTCATCTTCCGGGTCTTGGATTACAAATTTAAGCCTTCTCACAAATGCCCTTGAGTACCCAACTGCATGACCAAATGTGGATTCTCCACTGATGTCTTGGATCGTCTGTGCAGTGCTATTCAAGGTGCATCTATCATTAGGAATGTCATATCTAGTCATCCTCACAGTTGTAGCTTGATGTTATTGCTTTCCGCTTTGACTAGGTGCAGTCCGAATGCAACACGTACATCATTTTGTAGTGTGGCCTTTTTTCCCTTGTTGGCTAGATTGGCCCATGGAGGTTCTAGGGTCTATGTTTGTCTTTGTTCGGGTATGGGCTTTTGGTTGCTCTTTTGCAAGTGAGAATCCATGCTTGTGTAGAGCCATTACTACACTAGGGTCCAATTTGGACGACCTATCGTGGTGCGTGTTTTCTCTCCAACCTACTTGGGGGAGGTGTGGAGGGGGCAGAGCCCCATCTGTAGGGGCCCAGGGGGGGCAGTCTCCCCCGGCCCATAGGGCCATTACGGTAAATGCCATGTGTGATTTGAAGGACCGTTTATAGCCAAGTTTTGAACCACTTACTCTATATTTCAACCTAGTGATAAATCTATGATGTGGTTTCTACTCTATATGGTCTCTCGATCAATTTCAGGGTCTATAGGTTAAGATTTGGAAAAAAATCCAAATTCGGCCCAACAGGTCCGAATTGTAGGGGCTGAATGCCCGATTCGGCCTATCCAAATGGCCGAGGGCCAAATGTAATTGGACCGAATGTCAAATTCGGCTAGTCCGAGTGGGCCGAGGGCCAAGTGGGCTGAGGGACAAGTGGCTGAGTCAGGTGGGGCAAGGGTTGGATGGTGAATTCGGCCGGGCTGAATGTCAACTTGTCCTAGTGGGGTTGGGCCGAGTCGGCAAGGCCGAGGGCCGAATTTCAAAGTTGGTCTGAATGCTTCACTCACACGGGCCGAGTGAAAGGCGTCTGAGTGTAGTTGGTCCGAGGGCCAAATGGCTAAGTGGTCTGAAGGCCAATTCTAGGACTCGGCCCAGAATCGCCGTCACTCGGACGGGCTGAGTGCGACGCGATTTTTATCGGACTTCAAAGAATTCATTGCGTCGATCGATTGAGGCCTTCCTACCTGTTGAGCACCTCCAGATCCAAGCTACTCATGTAGGGGAAGGTGTGGAATTACCTGTGCTATGTAAATAACTCCTAGATGACCAGATCGAAGCAAGTCCATGCAATGAAGCTTTCTCCCTCTCTCCAGCTCTCTTGAAACCCTGCAATGAAAAATGTGGCCTTTCTTGCCACTCCTGGCCCGTTACCACCCTGCCCAAGCCTGCACTCACCTTAGTCTTGCTCCCTTCACCAACATTTAACCCAAATTTTCATTTTTTGCAATTTTTCTCCCTGTTTTAGCCTATTATACAGCAATAGAAAACCCTACTGCGTGCTCCAATGTTTTGCTCCTATCCTTCCTAAATGCAAGAAAAAATCATAAGGGAAATACCTACACTACTCCATCATGCTTTCCCAAGTCCAAAAATCAAAAACCTACTTGCTAAGGAGATCGAATACCTCTTCAAACTCCCTCACTTTTCTACCTACCTACCTCAAACACCAGTTCAGGGAAAACCCTACTTCAATGCTCGATTCAAAGCACACAAGCACTCAAGGCTTGAATCCGTTGGTCCCGACAATGGAACCAAAATGTGGGAGCTCTCGCTCACCTACCAAGACCCACAAACCGCTTATTGCTTCAAGTGTTCCAAGCTGAGAACTAATGGCTACCTCTCACATAGTCGATGCGCCATCCATCTCTATGGGTGCAGTGAGCTTACCTCCATGCTCGATTGAGTTACCTCCTCTCCCAAGCACTTTGGTAGCTCCACGATCCAAGTGCAAGCTTCAAGCAAGACCCATCCTCAAGCTCCACACTCCAAGCTCCATTTCTGCGAGCAAGAGAAGAGAGGAGAAGAAAGAGAAGAAGAGAGGAGAAGATGGAGAGCTTCTCCTCCCGGTCCCTCACCCTCACACACTCACTCCCTCACACTCTCACACTCCCTCTCTCAAGCACAAGCTCAAGCAAGCAAGAACAAGAACAAGAAGAAGAAGAAGAAGAAGAGAAGAGCCACTTTTGGCCACACACAAGAATGAGCTTCTCATTCACTTTTCAACTGTATATACAAAACCCTAAATCCCTTTTGGGCGGTCATCCCCTTATCCCCTTTTTTACATGGGTGGCCATGGCTTAGGCCCTTTTTCCCATTGTCCTCCTATCTTCATAGCTTCCTTCCCACCACCCGTCTACATTTACAAATTGTACGGGTGAGAGCTTGACACTCTTAAAATAAATCATGGTGCGCCTTGCGCTTTTTTACAAAAGTATTGACTTGCGCTTTTTCTTGTGCACCCTTTTCCTTTATTTAGGACTATTCTGCACTTCTTGTGTTTCCATATTTTTCTTGGCGCTCCTTCGTCTTCCATTTCACTTTTGCCTTGGCCTTTGTCTTCTGCTTTAGATTTTCTGAAATTTCCACCTTGTTTGTCTGAGGGTTAACAAGCTCCTACATTCCTTCACTTTGGAGCCATCACAAGCACATGAACTCTCCTAGTGCATCCCTTCCCCAGGCTTCTCCTTGGGTCTTGGTTGGTCTTGTATAACTTGTGTGTCAAATTCGAGGTTTGGGAAGGCAAAAGGGATGAGACAAAGGTATAGAGTGTGGTTTAGGTAAGATGAGATCTTAGCTTATGAAGAGAAATTTTCTCACAAAGAGAAAACTTGGTAGAAATATAAGGGAGAAAGTACTAAAATGCTTCAAAGTATTGAGAAAGGTCTTTATATATGCTTGGTGGATCTTGAGTGGGGAATAGGATTTGGACAAGGGATATGGTATGGATAGAGTAGATAGAGAATCCAAATGGGGATTCAAGAAGAAGGACATATGTAGATTTTTGGATAGGGGTGTAGTAGAGGTGAGTGGAAAGAAAAGGGAAAATTGAAGAGGATGATAGGGATGGGTAGAGAGGGAATTGATGTTGTCTCTAAACACAAAATCCTTGCCTTCTCTCTCTCTCTCTCTCTCTCTCTCTCTCTCTCTCTCTCTCTCTCTCTCTCTCTCTCTCTCTCTCTCTCTCTCTCTCTCTCTCTCTCTCTCTCTCTCTCTCTCTCTCTCTCTCTCTCTCTCTCTCTCTCTCTCTCTCTCTCTCTCTCTCTCTCTGTTGTAAGAAAGCGATTGATTGTTCAAGCTTCTTGTGTTATAGGAAGAGGCTATTATATAGCATGTCCCCCTCAAATTAATTGCTATGCACCTTTCTTAGTCTCATTAATATCCCTCTCCCATTCAATGTAAATGGCAACTAGCTAGTTGTTTCTATTGAAATCTTCCTCATTTTGATCATGGAGTTGACCTATTTTTTCTTTGGTTATCTTTCTCTCTTCCACTTAGTGTGATCAAACGATGGAAATGATGGTGACTAATCCATCAACGCTCTCCCTTGCTCTCCCATCATGGCAACACAATGATTGCACTGGATTTTATGAAAATGATGAGAAGAAAACAATAATTATTATTTAAAAAAATTCTCATTATTTGGATTATAAGCCTTTTATTGTTTTACAAGCCCCCCAATCACATGGACATTACAGTTGTAGCATACATCGTAAACATGGAAAGTTGGAGCTTGAGTGGAGAAGTTGAATAGTAGAGCAATGGTTGTCATTGAAGACCATGTAGTTCATTTGGTGAATATGACAAATACACTCTAGTAGATGAAGTTTTGGACAATGGTTGATGACAATGTTTTGTAGAGGATTATTTGATCAATGGGGATGCACTTGACTAGCATGTCCTTTCCAATGGATATGCTAAAGAGCTAGAAAGAAGGAATTGCTCATCATAGAAGGGTGAATTTTTTTGTGTTGGATATAGAGAAGAAGATTTTATGTTCTTCATAATCTTGACTACTTTGCAATTGATAACCTCATGTGCAGTCACTTCCAAAGTGGAGTGCTAGTCTTCTTGCGACAAGACATATGTTGTTGGATTTGGAAATGAGTGTAACACTATTGTGAGTTAGAAATCCCTAGGCATATCCAACACTTGAGGTTCTAGTCCATATATAGGTTATAATGTTCTTAATATGTGTGTGTACATGCATACATAAGCTACTACTTAAGTAGAAGACAACTTCTATGGTTTCATCTTATTGAAAGTTGCCATAGTATCAAGGCGAATTCCATGGTTAAGAGATAGAAAATATTATGTTGTTGAGAAAAAGAAATATTACAGCAATCTTAAGGAGACAAAAAATTAGATGGATGGACATGTCCTTGATGTGACACAACCACCAATTGAAATGGTAGTCAATACAACTATTTTGAAGTGTGTTTTCCACCTTATTATTACTTAGTTTGTTCCTTGGCACTATTTTGATCAAATCAATAAATTGGGTCCAAAAATATCAAAAAGGGATTAGTTTTTCTCGATACTTATAATGAATCCATGTTGACTCATTACAATTGCACGTTTCTTAAAGTATGGGAGTTTTGCACCTCCTAATTCAAACTAGCAATTCTGGCTTCACGCAAGCAAGTTGGGTGAGTAGAATTGGGGTGGAAGGAAGGCTCAAGGGGATCAAGGAGTCATGTCTAATGCCAAGAAAGTAAGAACTTCTTAAATATGGTGTGCCCTCAATGAGCCCTAAGCATGTGGTGGGATAGAGAAGGAGCTAAGGGTAGAGATGGAGTGGTCAATAAAGGCCACATGGATCTCTAATTTGATGAGAACCCCTAGCTACAATGCAATGAATGTGAGTGCACATTTCAATTGTATATTTTCTCTCTTTGTTTTCTTTTCTAAGAAATTTTCCATACAATATCATTTTATCATGCTTTCAACCTTGTTTACATGGCATTCTAAATTACAAAGATTGATGGAAATTACTCCTAGGCCTTTTAAGCAATTTATATCATTTTATCATTCTTTCAACCTTGTTTACATGGTGTTCTACAGTACAAAGGTTGATGGAAATTACTCCTAGATCTCTTAAGAAAATTACATGCATGTTAGTGTGTACAAGATGGTACATGCCAAGATCCTATTATTAGATCGAGAAGCTTGAAGATAATACTATTGAAGAAGAATCAAGCCCAGTAAGGATGTTGTCAATTAATATCTTTGAGTTGATTGGAAAATTATTGGGAAACTCTTCTTGAAGACGCTTGACTTTACATAAGTGGATTTTCAACATAGCTTTGCTTGAAGGTGGTTTGGATAATCTAATGATCCTTAATGGTTTCTCCTTTGATTAGGGTGACAATGTTGTGTTGCAATGCTTGAGCTTGCCCTCTCACAGCTCTAATCAAGCATTGAAGAAATTAATGGTCCTTTCCTTCATTCTTCTTTGGGGGTGCCTTCAAGCTTTGTCTCAACCTTGTCACCTCTTATAACTATTCTCAGATGATATGTCAAACTATAAGTATAGCATGTATTTATGAATCAAACATTGATACATCCTAATATCATTTTGCATTTCCTCTTTTGACTCATTGATTGCAATCATGGTGCATGGTAAAGTTTTGAAATATAAGGACTATTTATATACAAGGAAACAAATATGTTTTGTTATATTGAAGCTCCATATATACCTCTAATCTCAATAATCAGACCATGAAATATCTAATGTAAGCTACAACATTGACCAAAAGGTTGTCAAGACAATCAAAAATATACATTTTCTCTTCTGTGAGATAAGCCTCTCTATGAAAATATTATTGTGCATTTTTGGGGCTAGAAGCATTTTTCACATTACTACAATTATCCCCAAAGATGTGGATGCTACATGTGCATATTGATTTTATAATTATTCTTTGCTCAACATTGGTCATCAAATGATTTTCTATTTATTTTGTAGAAGCCCTAATTATATACCATTTTTACAAGAATGGGGCATCAATTTTTTCCTTCATATTTTGTCTTGACTCTCCTCTTCACTCGCTCTCAGTTTGCTAATGTAGTAGTAAGAGATGATGAGGTGAATGTGCTGGGCTACATATTTGATAAGTTTCTTTGTGAGCTCATAGCTATGATTTTGTGTCTATTGAAGGTGTATCATTGATCATCCCATGTGACATTCATTACTATTATTACCATGGATTCATAAGTGCCATGCAAGTCAATGAGCTCTTGGGCTCATGCATGATCATGTTTTTTATCACTTGGAGGCATGCCATCATACAAAATCTAGACTTTTGAGCTAAATATTCAACCATTTTAAGAAAAGATATTTTTTAATATTTTGATTCGAGTCTTGTAAGGATTGAAGTATAGTTAATCTCACCTATATATTAATGAATTTTGAAGGATTATTAGTCGAAGGTTGTTCTTAGTCTCCTTGGCTTATGTTGCCTTTGTAAGGTTAGCAATAGTTGGAGGACGTTGCTATTTTGGATCCATGGTTGTGATTTGTATGTCTTTCTTTTTAATGAATGCAAGACTGGCAAAAGTAAAGGGTTGTTTACTGTTATTCATCCTTAGTTGGTAGAGTCTTTGGCTTGTAAATTATCACATGTTTTGTTGTCCCATTGGATTTTATGGAGCTAGTGCTTAGCTTTTTGATCATAGTGCTACTTTTTCTAATTTATTTTTGGATGAAGGATTTGTTTTGGACTTAGTATCCTTCGGTAGCACTAGTGACAAAGATCCTAGAAGCACCTACTTTTATCTTGGCTTAGGTAGCTAGAATATGTGATTACTCTAATAGTATCCTTGCAAATAAAGGAGGGTCTTTGATACCTGGCTTGGCCTAGTACTCCACCTTCTATAGAACTTATTATCTCTTCTAGCCATTATTATTGATGTTCATCTTAAGATCTCTCCTTTTGGAGGGGCTTTTTAATTTTCCTATCTTGGTTGCCATTCCACCTTCTACGTTTGCTTTCCCTTCTTAGGAAGAAGAGTAACTTGGCCTACTATTTTTTAATATTTTTTTATTTTTCTTCTTATAACTTTGCCATCTCTTTGCCATTAACTGTTGCCCTCTCCTACTAGATGGTGCATTGGATTATTGTGGTTGTTCTTTCTACTTAGTTTGGTTCCCTAGACTACAAGCTGCAATGATTCTTCTACCTGGTAGTGACAAATACCATCTTTGTGTAGCATAATCCATGTTGCAAAAGCGTGTTTAGAGCTTGGAACACTTCCCAAGTATTACTTCTTCTACCTCCTCATGATTAGGAAGAACACGTAAAAGGACCAATAAATTTTTTTGTTTCAATACTTATTGTGATCTCGCACCTCCCTAACACTAAGCATTGGCCCCATGGGGGTTTATGACAAGCATAGGTTACCCAATTTGTACCTAAGCATCATATGTGAGTGTACTTGAATCATTTCCTATGTCATTGAGAGCATCCAATGTACACCATTTCTTTGGAAACAAACTAATTGTAAAGTTAGCCAACCACTAGTATGTAGGCTCTTCTCCAAGGTCAAGGTCTAGAAAAGGCACACCCTTGACTTTGCTCCTATCTAGGATTGAATTTTTAGTCACTTCATATATAGATGCCTATGTTATGGACTTTCTTATACTGAACTTAGAATTAGACTACCTAAACTCATCTTCATCAATAGATAATAGGTCTAGGGTATACAAAATATGCATTGTGTCTCATTCCTCTTCTAAGAAGGAAATATATTTGTTCAAGAGTGTGATTCCATTCACCTAGTTTTGATGTCCCAATAGAAGATCTTTTTATATGGCATCAAAGTCCACATGAGAGGCCTTCCTAGTTTCCATTCTACTTGAACTACCTATAATTACATGTCATAACCCAACTCTTACATATTTTAACTTTTGAGCCATCAACTATGCTGACATTGAAATCATTCTCTATAGGTGGATTGGTCCAAGCTTGAAGGACTATTAAGATTAGAATACTAACACACACTTGTGCATCTAGTATCCCCCTTTTGGTAATATCTATTAAGGCAAGCACTAGTAGAACCATGTGTTTGTTGGCACCTTTCCCAAAAATTGGTTACTTCTAGTGCTCCATGAGTTTGGCATGAAATTCTTGAAATATTTGGATGCATCTTTGGCACATTTGTAAGGATTTTATGTGGAGACAAGGATATGCATCATTCTATCAACTAAGTTCAAATATATGGTAGAAAAAAAATAGAATGACTCTAATGTTTAGAAGGAAAAAGAAAAGTTCCTAAATACTACTTGACGATGGAACTTGAACCTCATAAAGCATGCATCCCAATCATCAAACATCAATTGGAAAATTATTCATTGCTAGATAGGTGTTAACATATATACTTCTTTCAACTTTGGAAGAAAGTGATGTCTAAAGTTAAATGGTAGGGAAGCTACATAGGGCTCTATGCTACTCAATCCATGGTCTTCAAGAAATGCATTGTGAGGACTTTTGCTAAGGATCTAAATAGGTCTAAGGAAGGGACAATGGCACATAGATTAGTCATGGTATGCAAGCAATGACTAGATTAGTGCCACTTGGGAGGATAGAACTGAATGGTTTTAGGAGATAGAGTTCTTTTTTTTCAATAGGAGAGTTTTCTAGGGTTTTCTCCTATAACAGGTAGGGTTTTACCTAGAGCTATGGGTAGCTATAGATGAGTTCTAGGGTTTTCTCTGAGTGATAGATAGCTATAGAGGAGTTCTAAGGTTTTGAATTCGATGCAAAAGACTATGGTTGATGTTGAGGCTTGAGGCTTGGTATCTTGGGAATGGAAGCAAGTGTATAATCACTGAGTCGGTATCAATAGCATGACGGTGCAATTCAATGGCATATCAAATCTTGTGGTTGTTTTAGAGATGGGGAAATGTGGTTTGATATCAAACTTGAGTGTAGAACATTGTTACGGTCTCAAATCCATATAGAATATATGATAGGACTACCTACAAACATTGTAGCAAAATGACATTATGCTTCAAAAAATGAAAAGATCCTACAAGTATATCATTATCAGACATGAGAAATAAAGTAGGAAACATTTATGATAACTTTGAACAAAGAAAGAGCAAAGAATCTTAGTAGAAGAGGGTAGTTCCAATCTATATGCCAAATCTCCAATGTGCTTCAAGATCCTATATGGTCCATAAAACATGTAAGCAAGCTTGTTACTGGATTCATCCTTCAAGGTAGAATAACAAGACTTGCGCACTTTCAACAAAAGTAATTCTCCTTTTTGGAACTCTAAGGGTCACCTCTTCTCATTTACATACATCTTCATCTGAACTTGGGCTTTCCTAAGATTCATCTTACATTGTGAAGAAGAGTTTACATTCATTCCAATTCTTCTTTCCCATGAGGATTGATTTTCTCATTGAAAATGAATGTGGATAAGAGCACCTTATAACCATACATAGCCTCAAAGGGTGAAACTCCAATGCTAACATGAGTGGAATTATTATAGGCAAACTCAATCAAGTGTAACCAAGAATCCCATGAATTCTACACATCATGATAGAAATATCGAAGATAAATCTCCAACCATTTGTTTAGCCTTTTTCTCTATCCATCAATTTGTAGGTGATAAGATGTAGAAGGAGCCAAATTAGTGCCCCTGGATGTGAATATTGCCTACCAAAAGTTACTTATGAACTTTGAATCTCTGTCATGAACAATCGCCTGTGGTAATCCATGTAATCTAAAAATCTGCTCCATAAATTGACTAGCCACTTGAGAAGTAGTAAATTGGGTATTGGTTGGAATGAAATGGATTGCCTTGGTGAGTTTATCCACCACCACATATATACTATTCCATCCCTTTTTGGTAGTAGGCAAGTCACTAATGAAATCCATGGTAATGTGAGTCCATTTACCCATAAGAATAGATAATGAATGCAACAAACCGCCTGGGTTATGGATGTTGTTCTTATTCTACTAGCAAGGCATGCACTTCATGACAAAATCTTTAATATATTTCCATAGTCCTTTCCAATAAAAGCTTTTATTGATCTTATCATAGGTTTTAAAAACTTCAAGGAAGGTGAAGAATGCAACTCCTTCATAATTTTTCGTGTAAAAGAAGAAGCAAAGGGAATAATAATCTTGCCATTTAACCAAATTTGGCCATTTTTAAGCTGATAGTGTGAGTTATCCTCCATGAGATCTTGCTGTAATTTCTAAAAAACATGGTTGAGCCCTTCATCCAAAAGATAGGCTTCCTATAATCCTTCAATCCAGTCGCTATGTAGCTTAATCATAGCTAAAACTTTACATGCCCACATATGAGAGAGAATCAGCCACACTACATTGTCTTTTTCCCTCGTATAACTGATGTCAAAATCATAATTTTGCAATGTAGCTACCCATCTATGCTGCTTAGGAGTAAGATTGGACTAAGTGAGGAAATACTTTAGGACCCTATGATCACTTTGAACTCTAAACTGACTGCCATAAAAATAATGATGCCATTTCTTTATCGCATGCAAAATAGCCAATATCTCTTGGTCATAGACATTCATAACCATTTCCTTATCTGTAAGCTTGTGACTTTCAAAGGCAATCACTACATGCTCCTATAACAAAATAACCCCTACGCATTGGCCACTGGCAACACATTATATGGTAAACTCATTCGAAAAATATGGGCATACTAGAATAGGAGTAGAAGTAATGAGTTCCTTTACCTAGTTGAAGCTATTATCTACAAGTGAATCCCAGAAAAAGCTTCCTTCTTTAACATGTCAGTCAAAGGAGCTGCAATAGCCCCATAATGCTTAATGAATCAGCAACAAAATGAGGATATACCAAGAAACCCTCTAAGTGAAGTAGTGGTAGTAGGTGTTGGCTAATCTTTAACACACCGTACCTTCTTGGGGTAAGCCTGGATCCCTTTTTCACTAACAATATGTCAAAAGTACTCCACCTCAGTCTACATGAAAGAGCATTTTTTCTCCTTAGCAAAGAGTCTGTGATGTCTCAATCAATACATCAAAAACCTTCCTCATGTGTGATAAATGGTCCTGAAGAGTCTTGTTGTAAATCAAAATGTCATCAAAGAATACCAAGACAAACTGAAAGAGGAAAGGCTACAAAATCTTGTTCATCAGAATCTAGAAGGTAGCTAGAGCATTAGTAAGCCCAAATGGCATCAATGGAAAATGCTAGAGCCCTCAATCAGTCCTAAAGGCAGTCTTGATTTCATCACCCTCTCGCATACATATCTAATGATACTCTGACCTCAAGTCAATCTTTGTAAAGAATCTAGTCTTCCTTGATCTCATCAAGAAAATTATCAATTCTAGGTATTGGGTACCTATACTTTGATGTGATCTTGTTTAGATCCTTGTAACCAATACACATCATGAAAGATCCATCTTTCTTATTCACTAACAAGACCAGAGATGCATAAGGTGAAGAACTAGGTTTAATGAATCTCATTTCAAGAAGCTCCTTGATTTTCTTTGCTACTTCTTCACACTCACACTTGGATAATCTGTAGGGTAGCTTATTAATTGGCTTTGATTTGGACTCCAAATCAATTGGGTGATCTACTACTCTCTTAGCAGACAATGAAGTAGTTACTTCAAACAAATCCCTATACTTCTCAAGAAGAGCTTTCAAAGCTTTGCTGAATTTATGGATTGATCTTCAACCTCTTTATTCATGTGCAAAATAAAAAATTGTGAGCACCTCTTGTACTCCTTTTTGAGTTGTTGAATGATAAGCTGAAAGTCTGATTTACTAGAGATTCCATGTAAATGGATGAGCTGTCCATCAAAGATAAACTCCATATATAGCTATGAGAAATCCATAGTAATTTTGCCCAATTACATCAACCAAACACACCCGACTACAATATCTATGGGTCTCATTTCCAAGGTTATCAGGTTTACTTTTACTTTATAATTTTCAATCAGCTGTGTAAAGAAGCATGTGGGCATATTTGAGTGTTGATTTCTTCTTTACCATTGGCTACTTGAACTCTTATGGGCTGCTATAAATTAATGGTGGGAAGGCAATTCAATTTATCCACAATGGACTTATTCACAAAACTGTGTGTACTGCCACTATCTATCAGGATAAACACATCCCTCCCATGAATACTACCCTTCATAGGAAGTGTATTGGGGCTCTTAGATCTTGTCCAAGCATCCATGGAAATGGAACAATTAGTAACAACAAGCAGCTCATCATGAGTTCCTCCTGAATCAAAAGGAACACTACCACCTAAATCAAAAGGAAAAGTGTCGGTAGGATCATAAAAATGTTCTTGCCCAACCTCTTTCTCAACATCCTCATTTTTAGAGCATTAGTTACAAATGTATTAACCTCATCAATTCCATCCTCTAAATCTTCAAAGACTAACATACTATGAACCTTGGCTTTTTCATTTTTGTATACACACTTTGTTACATGATCAGCTGTATACTTTTCTCCACATTTGAAGCATGAGCCTTTTTCCTTCGTTTCTTTGTAGAGGTCCATAGAAATAGACTTTGACTGAAGTAGATTTAAACTTGTTGTCCCCTTTTTTAAAATCCACTCTTGGACTATTTGTTGTCCTAAAATTTCTTTGAGATCTTGAAGCATTGAAGGATGGATAAGTTGGCACCCTTAGGCTCCCACTTGGTGCATGATTGCTGCCATAAACATTGCCAACTTGTCCCTGTTTTAAAAGTCCTTGCTGTCCACAACTAGGCTGAAATGAAGACTCACTTCTATACTTCCTTCCATAATGCTCCACAAGTTCAATAGCTTTGAAAATATTGGTAGGGTTTTGTGCCATAACATCAATTTTGATAAAGAAGGTTCTAGACCATACATATACATGTGGAGTTTAGCTTCATCACTAATGCTCTCTACATACATGGTAAGGTTGAGGAATTGGTTTGTGTAATCCTATACACTTAGGCCTCTTTGCTCTAATCCATACCATTTCTGTGCCAAATTCTCTTTTTCAGGAGAGGTGAGACAAAGACTTCATCCATAAGTGTCTTGAATGCATCCCAATTCTCTACAAGTATGTTCTCTTTCTTGATGTATCTCCACCAAGTATGCGCAAACCCTTCCAAATGTAAAGATGTAAAATGAATCTTCATATCATATTTCTAGGGAATATATCAAAGTAGGATTCCAATTTGAAATCCATTCCTCTAGATCAAATGGTGAAGATGACTGCCCATTGTACTTTGCCAAAATGATCTTAACCTTCAACTTCTTCTCATGAAAGGGTTGCTATCCCAAAATGGACTGCTCATGGTTAGTAGGCATTAAACCTCCAAAATAAAATGGTACTCTTCCAATGGGTGGGTAAGAACTAGTGTGAAACCTTCCCAATGGTAGAGGACCTCTTGGAGGTTGGGAATTCAGTTCCCATAAGCTTGGGAATTAGCACCGTTCAAACTACCCAAATAGTCATCATGCCTTTGTGAAGTCTCACCTACTTCATATTGACTATTGGGAATACCCCTTCATCCAATGATACCATTGTCAAGATTGTGGGAGAGAAGGAAGGAGTCTCACTTGTAGCTTTCTTGCTTGCACAATGGAGGAATGCACACACAGGTGGAGGCTGAAAACAGTTTTCCTCTTCTTAGTTGTGTAAGCCAAAAAGAACTCAAGTACATAGAAATAGAAGAACCCTATATATGGGTCTCAAACCAAACTCGACTAACTAAGGTGGCATACTAACTGAGCCACGAACTAGAGTAGATAAAGATAGCTATCATCTAGCTATTATTCATGGGCGGTGTACCAACCACATCTGCACAACTGACAAGTCGGTGACATAAATGCACAACGGTCACCCTGGCATATCACGAGTGGAGCTCGATATCTCAACACTCCCCCTCGAGCTCAATCCCAATTCTTGCACACCAAGCAGGTCTCTGAACTTGCACAGCTTCTCTGCACCCAATGCCTTCGTGAATATGTTAGCTACATGATCCTCTATGCTGACATAAACTAGATTAATAAGACCTAGTAAAACCCTCTCCCGCACATAGTGATAATGCACCTCAATGTGCTTTGTTCTAGCATGATAGACTGGGTTATTTGCCAAGTGTATACTACTCATGTTGTCACAATAAATGACAACTGGCCCATCTATAGGCTGATGCATATCATAAAGTAGCTTATGCAACCAAGCTACCTCACATGCAGCCATTGCTGCGTCCTTGTACTCAGCCTCTGTGCTTGACAAGGCAACTGTAGGCTGTTTCTTGTTGCTCCAAGTGACTGCAGCACTCCCAAAAGAGAACACATATCCACTGGTAGATCGTCTATCAGAAATACTACCAGCCCAATCAGCATCAGTGTATCCATACAACTGTATCTGAACCCCAGTCTCATAAAGTAGTCCATACTGCAATGTGGACTTCACATACCTGAGTATGCATCTAGCCGCATCCAAATGCGGTTTCCTTAGAGCCTGCATAAACTAACTTACCAATCCAATAGCATAGCTCAAATCTAGCCTAGTAATAGTCATATAAATCAAACTTCCTACTATGCGTCTGTACATAGTAGGGTCTTCCAGAAGCTCACTTGCATCTGTGCTCAGCTTCACATTCTGCTCCAAACGAACTGAAATAAGCTTACAGCCTGTCATCCCATATTTGGATAGCATGTCCAATCCATACTGCCTCTGCAAGAGCCATATCCCACTTGGTGATCTAATCACCTCAATGCCCAAGAAATAACACAGCTCTCCCAAATCCTTCATCTCAAACTTCTGCTTCAATAGCATTTTCACATGAAGGATATCTTCATCACTGTCACCTGTCATAATCAAATCATCAACATAAATAACAAGTAGCATAATACCTTTCTCTGTTTTTCTCACATAAAGTGAGAAATCTGCCTTGGAAATCTGAAAGCCAATAGTGACAAGATACTATCCTATCTTGTCAGACCATGCTCTAGGTGCTTGCTTCAAGCCATACAAGGCTTTCTTCAACCTGCAAACAAACTCAGGATGAACAGCATCCAAATAACCTGGTGGCTGCTCCATATAGACCTCTTCTTGCAAATCACCATGTAAGAAGGCATTCTTTACATCCATCTGATGTAAAGACCATCCCTTTGATGCAGCCATAGCAATGACTGCTCTTACGGTTGCCATCCTTGCAGCCGGACTGAATGTTTCTTCATAATCAATGCCATATGTTTGTGCATACCCTTGACTACTAATCTTGCCTTGTATCTATTCACAGAACCATCAGCATTGTGTTTCACCTTATAAACCCACTTACAACCAATTGCATGCTTATCTTTAGGCAAAGGTACAAATTCCCATGTAGCATTTGCTTCCAAGGCATCCATGGCTTTCTCCCATTTTTCTTTTCCCATGGCTTGCTCAAAAGAAGTGGGTTCTGGTTCCTATATCACTTTGACCATATATGCATAGTGAATGGCTGTAAATCCATCATATTTCAGCCTATCCATAGGATACCTAGCTCTAGTAGACCTGCACAAAGTAGGTTCACTCCCAGGTGCTCTCAAAACATCCCTGGTCTTCCTTACTCCAGGTGTAACAATAGAAGGAATACCCAACTCATCATCAATGCTCTGTTCTGAGCCACTGGATTCACCATCCACATAAGAGTGACATGCATTCACATCAAACATGGGCTGATCTACCTTCTCTTTTCCTTTTCGTGATACCTACATACCACTATCTGCATTGCTTTGAGAAGATTCTCCTGATCTCAATCTACATGTCCATGGCGAAGAATGTGAACCACTGCTAGAGGACGCTCTAGGTTCACTAATATCTTGTGACTGCTGCTGTGAATTCTGTGCAGCATTACCATTTTGTGCATCTACATTATCAATCACATTTACTGGTTTATACCAGCTACTCATCTCATCAAAAACAACATCTCTACTCACTGTAAACTTATGAGTAGAAGGGTTATAGCATCTATACCCTTTCTGCTGCAAAGAGTAACCAATAAAGATGCACTTCTCAGCTTTTGGATCCAACTTGGATCTCAACTCATCTGGCACATGAACATAGGCAATGCAACCAAAAATTTTCAAATGAGAAATGTCTGGTTTCCTACCAGTATACCTCTCCTCTGGAATCATCCCATGTATTGCTGCAGTGGGAGTCCTGTTCATTATGTAGACTACTGTAGCAACTGCCTCAGCCCAATAAAAATTTGGCAGGCCTTTTTCATTGAGCATGGCACGAGATACCTCTCCAATATGCCTGTTTTTCCTTTTTGCAATTCCATTTTGTTGTGGGGTATGACTGCATGAATATTGCTGCTTTATGCCATGCTCTTGCAGGAACCTTGCAAACTCATTTGAGAGGTACTCTCCCCCTCCATCTGACCTTAGGCATTTTATTTGCAGGCCTGTTTCTTTTTCAACCATAGCTTTAAGAGTTTTGAAATACCCAAAAACTTCACTTTTCTTTTTCATAAAATACACCCAAACTTTTCTACTATAGTCATCAATAAAAGTGACAAAATAATGACAGCCTCCAAGAGATGCAGCTTTAGTAGTCCACACATCAGAGTGGATTAATTCCAATGGCTTCTTACTCTCTTGAACATGTCTAGGAAATGGTTTCCTTGCCTATTTTCCAAACTGACAGGCTTCACATACCTTATGCATTTCTGCAACCTTGAATTTAGGCAATCCTACAACAATATTTTGGACTTGCATTGATTTAAGTCGTTATACATTAACATGACCAATGCGTTTATGCCAGATATCAATATCTACAACTACACCGGTCCCATGTGCAAACATTGCTGCACTCAATTCAGGCATGTCTGCATCCAACGTAAACATTTTGCCCTTCTTCTTTCATTTTGCTATCAAGCGACCTTTATTTTTCATATCCTCAACAAAGCATCCATGAGAATTAAATCGGACCTGCAAGCCCTGCTCAACCATTTGACCAACAGAAACTAGGTTCTTGGTGATATTCGAGACATGAAATACATCCGACAGGTATTTCTTTTTCCCATCCTGCATAGACAAAGGAATTTTTCCAATCTACACAATAGGATGTGCAGTATCATCACCAGTCTCCACAAATCCTGGTTTTTCCATTTTCCTTGCATCCTACATCCATTCTGCATGACCTGTCATGTGGTTTGATGCACCTGAGTCAACATACCACACATCATTGCTTTCTTCTACACTTGTCACAGAATTGGTCATGTGCTGCACCATAAACAAATGCTCATTTCTATCATCACCCTGTCTACTAGAAGATGCATAATTTCCTTGTTGCAATTTTCCATTCATGATGTCATTCTGCTTTTTATAGCAGTCTTTAGCCATATGACCCATTTTACCACAGTAGTAGCATTCAATATTGCTGTTTGCATTTTGGCCTCTTTGCCATCCACCACGACCTCTTTGGCTCCCCCTGCCTCTAGAGTTACCACGTCCTCCTCCGTAGGACTAGTTTTCTTGAGTTTGCTGCATATTCTGATTTCTACCACGGCCTCCAGATCGGCCTCCTCTACCTCTGCCTCTACCTCTTCCAGCATTTGAGTAGAAGACAGCTTTTTTTGAAGTTCCTCCTGAAGAAGATGCACCACCATTTCTCTGCTCCTCAGAAATTAGAAGAGCAATCAACTCCTCAAAATCAAAAAATCTTTCACGGACGGAAATGGATGTTTGGAACTGTGCATAATGCTTTCCTAGACCATTCAAGGTCATAGAAACTAAATCATCATCTTCCACTGGCGACCCAATGGAAGCAAGTGCATCTGTAATCTTCTTCACCTTCATGTGGTAGTCATTGATGCTCATACTTTATCTTTGCACATTGTGCAACTCTTGCTTGAGCTGCATTTTCCTGGCTTGCGTATTTGTGCTATACATTTTTGGCAAAGTATCACATGCCTCCTTTGGCGTACTTGCATCTTGAATATGCACAATCATAGAGTCTGAAATGCTGATAGACAGCCAGTACATAACTTTCCTGGCTCTCTCATGCCATGCTTTAAATGCCTGCATTTGCTGTTGATTGGGAACATCATGAAGAACTCGTTCTTCTTCATTTCGTGCAACGAATTCCCAATATCCTTTTCCCATAAGGAAATTCATCATTCTGAACTTCCATGCTTGGAAGTTGTTCTTGTCAATCTTTTCAGTGACAATCTGTGAAAGAGAATCAGACGCCATTACAGAACACTGCAAAAAATTCTGTCACTGCAAAGAACACAGCTTCAGCCTCACAAGGGCAAATCTGCAAAACTGACGAAAGTGGTATTTGACCACACAGTCACTTCCTAGTGATGATTTTGCATCAACAGGCAACAAGGATGATTCTATAACTCCCAATGTCTCTGCGCACAGGCATACGATGCAATTTCTACAGTAACTTTTCACCGACCTGTAGAACAGTGGTTGCACAGCATAAAACAGGGCCTTTTCCTGAGTGCGTGCAGAAAACTTTCACCTCCAAAACATGCCCCGAAATGGCCTCAAATCAAAAAAAAAGAGCAACCGAGGGCTAAAGCCCTCGCCCGCAACATATACTGCCCTCTTGCTACACTGCGAAGGGCGTCTCAATCTGAGACAATGCACTCTTGCACTTTTCGGCTTTGCTACCTGCAGAGACTTGCTCCCAAAACAGAAGAATGAAATGCAGCACTGGTCCTGTTACCAGAACACAATAAACTTGGCTTGCTTTCTTGAGCTCCTTACCACAAACAAGGCTCTGAGACCATGTCAAGATTGTGGGAGAGAATGAAGGAGTCTCACTTGTAGCTTTCTTGCTTGCACAATGGAGGAATGCACACAGAGGTGGAGGCTGAAAACAGTTTTCCTCTTCTTAATTGTGTAAGCCAAAAAGAACTCAAGTACATAGAAATAGAAGAACCCTATATATGGGTCTCAAACCAAACTCGACTAACTAAGGTGGCATACTAACTGAGCCACGAACTAGAGTAGATAAGGATAGCTATCATCTAGCTATTATTCATGGGCGGTGTACCAACCGCATCTGCAACTGACAAGTCGGTGACATAAATGCACAACGGTCACCCTGGCATATCACGAGTGGAGCTCGATATCTCAACAACCATGACCTTGACCGTTTTGGTTAGGTGGCTGAAGTGGGATTGAAGGTTCATTGTTTGAATGATCTTTCTCCTTAGCTTCCTTGGTTCCCATTTGTATTTGCATCCATTGTGAGAATTGAGTCCTTATTTGAGCATTGGATTCTACTAATTTATCAATTGAAGTCTTCGTTTGGGTAATGGAATCTACCAACTTCTCGATGGAAGACTTCATTTGATTAGTAGACAATGCCATCTGTTCCACTCTAGATAATAGCTCCATATTCCTTTGACCATGTCTATTCTCATATTCACACATGGTATTATTGAGTGCACTAATTTCTCCTTATATTTGAGGCTCTTCAAGGCTCTCTTAAGGTGTAATTTTCAACATGGAATCTCTAATTTGCTGAGCATACTCATCTTGGGCCTTACTCAGAAAATTGGCTATAACTTGAGCTACAAAACTTTGATTCCAAACTTTTTGATTCAAATCAAAGCCAATGATGCCCTCTTCAAGATAAGCTATAGCAGGTCATAATAGGTTTAGGACAGAAAATTCTACAATTCAATCTCTGAGGCTGAATTGTCCAGGCTTGCACCCTATTTTAACCTATAAGTACCATGTTTCCACCTAGGAGAGAAAAATGGTAGCACCTAATGGCTAGCAAACCCTGTAGGAAGATGGGTAGGACCTATAGGCACCTGGTAGTACCTGCACATATACTTCAATGATGAAGATGGTACCAGTAATAACCTGTATACACCCTGTAGTGTCATGTAAATCCCCTATTTCACCTTGTTTTGATCTTCAAGGTACTTGAGTCTTTGAAATTGCTTCAATCTTCAATTCTCCACTTCATGTACCTTTGTGAGGGATAAAATGGTAAGATAGGCTCCCTACATGGACTCTGAATCACCAAGAGGTGGGCAAAGTTCCCACAGGTCAATTGCTTGCACCCCTTTGTGATCTTTAATAGTAGGGAAGGGTCACCTCTCTATTGTCCCACTATCTCCCTTGGCATCCACCTTTTTCCTCAACGGGAGTATCAACATGGCAAGGACATAGTACTCTAATCAATTAGCATGATATGCAATACTGAAATTTTCATTTAGCCTTCCATGATATGCATAATTGATCGATCAAAGTTCAATATGAAGTAGTAAAAGGTTGGCTGAGGATCTTACCAATGCAATTCAGTGACTCACTAATTACTAGTACTTACCCTTTATAATATTTCAATCTTGGGTAAAGGAAATCAGCCAATCAAGTAAAGATTATGCAGCATCAAAACATTGTAAATGATATCCATGATGGAATAAGATTGAAATGAATGTTGAGATTCAATGTAATCGGCTCTGATTAATGATAAGAGTACTATCATCTGATCTATTGATCAATTTAGAGAATTAATTGACCAATAATCTCTCATCAACAAGTGAAAAAGCTTAAGCAAGTGGATTATTGAGAGATTTCAAAGATTAAGCAAGTGGAATACCTTGATTAAGCTTGAAGAAGATGATTGATGCCAACTTCAATCCAAATATTAGAAGAGCCCTCCCTAATCCACCATGAATCCATCATAAAGCTTGAAAAGTCCATAAGATCAGCTCATATAAGCTCAAATATGATTGAATCCATGAAGAATCAATGCCCTAGGCTTTCTTGAACACTTGAATGTTGAAGATTCAAGCTTCTTGAAGAAAAGCCCCAAAATAATCCTTCAATATGAGCTTCAAGAACCTCAATATGTTGAAATCATTGCAATGCCTTCAATCTTAGAGTCCATCTTGCTTCAAAATGATGGTAGAGAGACTTTAGAGGTCAGGGGAAAGAGCTAAATATTGAAGAAATTGAAGCTTCCCTATCTGAAGCTATGGTTTCCCTACTGTGTATTAGGGTTTCAGAGAGAAGAGATGAAGATCAATGACTTCCAAGGCTTGTCCCACTACTGAATACAATGCCAAGTAATGGTTCAATTGTTAAGCAATCTATATGCAAATGATTGTTGCTTGCTATAAACTATAGACTGTGAGTACAAAATCAATACAAATTTCGACACATTTTTTGAGATGTTTCCTGGTACCAATGCTTCATCACTTGTCACTCAATGGTGCTCGATCTAATGCTCAAGGGCTGAAGAATCATTGCCCCATGGTTAGACATGAAAAAAAAGATCATTGGAGAGCATGATGTTGCATTTCTTGGTAGCCACCATGGAAGCTTTAGCCAAAAGCTTGAAAGAGAAGGAGAAGAAAGCTCTACTCCAAAAAAGTAACAAAGGTTAAGTCTTCTCCTAGTCTAGCCAATACCTATTTTACCAAATACCTCCAAAATTTTCATGAAAGTTTGATGGCAACCTACTATTTTTTCAATCCACTACCATATATGTCCCAAAGATCTCCAGATTTAATCTTATTCTAACTGTGGATGTCCTGCAAGTCAATGCTAGTCACTTCCATGTCTTGTGCCTATAGTACTTGTCTGAAATTGGCTTTTATTATGAAAAATTGGACTAAATATGAAGAAAGATGAGAAAAATGGATCAAATACCAATGCTCTGATACCACTTATCAAGAAGTGGACTAGGGAGAGAGAAAGAGGAGAGAAAAGGAGTGCAAAAGAGAGAGAAAGAGAGGGATGAGGAGAGAGAAAGACCAAAAATGGAGAGAGAAAGACAGAAAGAGGTAAGAAGCCATAGAAGTTGTGAGCAAAGTGATGAGAAAAGAGATTGTAATGTATTAATGTTTCAAAATATGTGAAAAATTACATGTCTCTTCCTTTTATACCTATGTCAGTGTGACATGGTATTACTGCTATTTCTGTACTAAACATCTCTTCTTCCTAGCTTCTTACAATATCAAAGCCATTATTTATAAGAAAGGTTTGAGTATATATTGCTGTGAAAGTGAATATGGACAACATATAGCCTTATACACTATTCTACAATAACCCAAAATACTTGTCCTTAGGATCCAATAGTGCATGTTTGAAAGGGGGATTGTAATGGAAATGTTAATATATTTCCACTTACCCTATACTAGTACCCAAACATGTTCAAGTATTACAATATCCCTTTAACATGCCCTTCATGAAGGGAAAATTTGGACCATATTCCACATAAAATTTTAGTAGTTCTTCTATATTAAGACCCAAATGCAATCAACTTTTACATCTATCATTCATATTTGTTTATTTTAAAGGATTCTATGAGACAAAAACGTAAATGTTTACTAAGAACAATGATAACTAAATCTACATGGATTCAATAAAAAGAAAACTTGATGAGGGCACATGATTATATGTGCTCAAAGTCATCCACATGATTATATGTGTCCAAGTGGAAACTACAAGTGGCTAGGAACTTCACACTCACATGAACTTCCCTATCATACATAGGAACCTAGACCCTCCTTAATAAAAAACTTAATTGGTAAGATCAATAACTTGCCAACAAAAAAGATAAATACAATCACATGTTTGGAGCTAAATTAAATCATCATAACATATATCATGGAATAGGACATATTCAACCTTACCTCCTCTTGAGTATCTAGATTCATGTAATTGCCATTCCACATAAGATTCCTTGTGTGATGAAGCTTTAAGTCCACCCTACACACACCTCTAAGCACTTTTCCAAAGTCCTATGCTAGCCCCAATGTGACTAGGAATCCTCCAAAAAGCTATGAGCTAGATCCATTGTCCCTTTCACAATCATAGTGTAAAACTTGTATCACTTCAGAAATTTACCTTTAAGACCATTTACTGTGTGAGCAAACATATGTTGATCAAAAATAAATAAGGAAATATATTTTTTGAATGGTAAAACATGAATTAAAGATCTTTAAAATATATGAGAACCTTGCTCTTTCATCCTGCAATTAGTAATGTAGAAAAGTTGAGCTACCTCAAATGATGGTACATAATCATAGAAATACATGTCATATATGTCCCCTCCACAAAATGTTGAATGTTGTTTGGAGAAGTATAAAATATAGTATTATCATTTTTAGGTATTTTTAAAATTTAAAAAGTAAATTAATTGGTTGAGACTATAAATCACACCCCTCCAATGCAAAGATGTCAGTTATTTCCAAATTGACCAAGAGAGCCTCTATAATTGTTTGATATTGAACTCCTCTAAATAAAATTAAATAATTAGGGAGTTCCAAGGTTTTAGAACAAATAAAACATTTATGGGATCCAAAAAATATGGAAGTTTTTATAACAAATGAAATAAAGTAATTCCAGTACATGTTTGATTCTTTAATACCTAATTTGCACTTTCAAGGGGTGCTTGGATGACTTGTCAAAAGGTATAATTGATAGTGATGCATCAAATAGTATAGATGGTAGTGATACAAGGGACATCCCATGTGAGGGGGTGGTCTCTCACATGGTTGGATCGATGTTTCTTTGTCCTTTTGTTTTTGTTTTCCTTTTCATTATGCTTCCTACTACTTTTCTACAACAACAAGAGGAAAATTATGCCACCAATCTTAAGTACATAGAGACGCATTATGCCCCAAACATTTGGTAACATAGTAAAGCCCTACCCTCTCCAACCTCAATACTTGATGGCATGTGTTCCCTATATGTGGCAAACTAAAGTGTTATCTTTCCCTCTCACCCATGCTTCTCCAAGCTATGCATATCCAAATCATACACTAGCACATGTCCAAATACACAATGCATTGATAGCACAAAGAATGCAAAAGAATATGAAGACCATGACAAGGTCCAACTAGAAAATTGTATTTCAAAAAATTCGTTCAATTGCCATCTCTATATGTGACACAATGGTATATGATGTAACCTTTCCACAACCTTGAACATAGATAATAAATCCAATCTTTAACTTGAACCCTTACTTAACAATAGAGAAAAAATCAATGCAATAAAAATTTTCACAATAAACCTAAAAAACCTTTCACAAGTCAAACCGTACTTTCCCACAACTTGATTTCATGTTAAGGAATGTCATTCAAGGGATGGTCTATCCACTAAGGATACCCATGCATCTTCCATGGTGATAATCCCCCTTCTAACAAGGTATTTTAGTACATCCAATTTTCAATAAGAACATCTATCCACTCCTCCACAAGAGGGAGGATCTCAATCGCACCAACAATGGCTTTTAGTCTATGCAATCATCTTCAATAACCATCTAATTATTTAGATAGGAAAAAACAAGGAAGTGAGAGAAGAAAATAAAGCAAGAAAAAATGGAACCCATACGATACTACCAATTTGAAAAGGAATGCAAGTAATCTAGCCAAATAGAAATGTTCATGTTCAAAACTAAATAGATCACCTATAGATGAATCTCTTACATTAGTGGGTCAACTTAGGCATCTTTTGAGAATCTTTGACATTCTTTATATCACCTATGGAAAATGCCTTGACAACATCTACACTTTTTGGCTTTTAAAAAGCCTCAATGCTCAGGTAGGTCCCATCCACCTATAATGCCTAGATCAATGTCTAGGTAATCAAAGAGGGATCCCCAAACATATGGTTCTTCTTCATGAATAGGTGGAAACGCATGTATGTACTAACCTAAGAACCAATGAAAGGCTTTGGTTGACTCACATGAAATGCATTGTGAATCTTTGTTGAGGAAAGAAGTACCAAATGGTATGCCAATTCACCAATGTGCTTGAGTACTTTATAGACCATAGCCTTGAGAAGTACTAAATCTCCTTTTTGGAACTCCTAAAAGAACTCCATGGTCTTCTCTTTTCATCAGCATACAATTTCACAGTTGGAAGGGTATCTTATAACCATATATAGCCTCAAAAGGAGGAACTTCAATACTAGCAAGAGTAGTATTGGAGTATGCGAATTCAGTCAAGTGAAGCCATAAATCCCATGAATGTTGAACCTCATGATGACAATAGTACCCAAATAGGTCTCTAACTATTTGTTAACTCTCTCCAATTGACGATTTGTTTGATTATGATATGCCATCAAATGATAAAGATAAGTTCCCATAGAACTTAATACTCCTTGCCAAAAACTTCTCATAAACTTAGCATCCCTATCATGAGCAATGACTGGAGGCAAACCATGTAACTTATAGACATAATCTATGATTTGGCTTGCAACTTGTGTGAATATGTATAAAGACTCTTTTGAGATAAAATGGATCACTTTTGTAAGTCCTTTCACCATCACATACATGTTGTTCCATCCCATCTAGGTAGGCATGTTATAAAATCCCTAGTGATATGGATCCACTTGCCTTTGAGAATAGGAATGTTGTCCTTATTTTATTGGCATGGAAAAATTTAAGAAACAGAGTCCTTCACATCTTTTCATAGTCTCTTCCAATAGAACCTTTTAAAAATCATCTCACGGGCCTTGAAGATACCTAACCATAGGTGAAGAGTGTATTTCTTCCATAATCTTTTATTTCAAAGATGAAATATGAGGCATAACCACCTTTCCATGTAGCTATTCTATCCCCTCTACGTATTAGATAAGCCCATAATAATATCCATAGTGATAAAGGTCAACTTGCCTTTGAGAATAGGAAATGGCTACAATATACCACTTTGCTTTTGAATGTTGCCTTATTTTATTGGCATGGAAGCAATTTAGAAACAAAGTCCTTCATTCACAACTTTCCATGGTCCCTTCCAATGGAAGCTTTTAGAAATTTTCCCATAGGTCTTGAAGACACCTAGCCATAGGTGAAGAATGCATTTCTTCCATAATCTTCTATTTCAAAGATGAAGTATAAGGTGAAACCATCTTGGCATTTAGCCATATGAGACCATTCTTGAGTTGATAATGGGAGTTATCTTCAAGGAAACCGTGCTATATGCAACTCCATGATAGAAGAGATTTTGCATATCCGCATTCTGGAAAGCTTGGATCCACAACCACATTGTCTTTGCCTCTTGTATGAGATATATCCAATTACATCTTCTTTATGTTGGAGTAATATTTGTTCAGGAGAGGAAATACTTGAGAACTCTATTATTGCTTTTGAGTTTAAAGTGATCATCGTAAAGATAATGATGCCACTTTTTAATTGCATGAAGAATGGCCAACATTTCTTGATCATAAACATTCATTTGCATCTCTCTATCACTCAGCTTGTAGCTTTCAAAGGCTATAATACCATGATCTTATATTAGGACTAACCCAATACCTCTTTCGCATGCATCGTATTAGATGGTAAAATCCTTGGAGAAGTTAAGATGCCCAATATAGGGGGTGAAATAAGTAATTCCTTGAGCTCATTGAGGCACTTATCTTCAATAGTATCCCAAAAGAATGATTCTTTCTTCAACCTATCTATAATTAGTATTGCAGTTGTAGCATAGTGTTGAACAATTGGATAAAGCACCTACATAATAAAAATAGTCCAAGAAGACCTCTAAGAGAAGTTGTGTTTGTTAGTGTAGACCATTCCTTAATATATTTTATCTTCTTTGGATCGTCCTTGATTCCTTTTTTACTTGCAATATATCTCAAGTATTCCACTTCTATTTGCATTAAATAACATTTGGTTTCCTTGTCAAAAAAGGTGGTGTTTATGAAGCATTTGGTTTCCTTGGGCAAAAGGTAGTGTTTGCAACTAATGTCAAATACATTCCTTGCATGCTAAATATGTTATTCCATAAACTTGTTGTAAATAAAAATATTATAAAAGAAAACTTACATAAACTTGGAAAACAAAGCTTGTAGTAACTTGTTCATGAGACTTTGGAATATGTAAGGTATTGCTTAACCCAAAAAACATTATCAAGAAATGATAAAGGCCACAATCACTCCTCCTAAAAGCTGTTTTAACTTCATCAGCCTCTCTCATCCTTCTTTGATCTGGTACCCAAGTTCGAATCGATCTTTGTAAAGTATTTTTCTCTCTTAAGCTCATCGAGTAAGTCATCAACTCTTGGTAGGGGACAGTGACTCTTAATGGTGGTGATCATGTTGAGATCATTAGGACGGGGATTCAATGTTAACTACAAGACAAGATCAATAAGGACAAAGCAAGTCAAAGGCAAAGAAAAATAAGTCAAACAAGGTCGAGGACAAGTGCTAGAGTTATTTTTATATGTCAAACTATTTTTTTAGCTTCATCATGTTATTTTATGAATTTTTAATATAAAAATGTTTTTTTGTAATAAATTGTGAGAATTGCACTCAATCCTTTGCAAATTGTAATATTTTATGAAGTTAAAAGCCTTTTAATAGATGTTAAGATAGCAAACATGCAACTTCTATTCTAGTCTTGTCTAACATATGATCAATTAAGCATGCAACTTCTATTCATGTTTTGTCTAATTAACCTAAGTGATGTGCATGAAATATTGGAAGGACATATTGTGGTTATAAGCCATAAAAGTGGGTAGGATGCCCAACTTTTGGTGGAATCCCCAAGCCTAACCTAAATGTATAAAATCCTATCAACTAAATAGAGATAAAGTACAAAAGGAAACTTACTATTCAAAACGAAATAGAGATAAAGTACAAAAGGAAACTTACTATTCAAAACGAAATAGAGATAAAGTACAAAAGGAAACTTACTATTCAATTAGAAAATAAATATTGCAAAACAAGGCCAATTTGGGGTTCCTTTGGAGGATAAACTTCCCAAACAAGTAATGCACGGATCCCTATCTCCTTGCAATGCTACAAGACAAGGAGTCTATTTTAGACCTTAAAATGCTTCCAAAATAAGGAATAAGCATGTTGAATTTAAGCCAAGACCACATTCCAATCAAGGCAATAAAAAGTTTATCTCCCCATGGAACTCTTCAAAGAATAGAAGGGAAAAAGGTTCTACTTCAAGTATGAAGAAAAAAAATACATCAAATCATGCTACCAATTGCATTCACAAGAAGTTAGTGGTTAACAGTATGTTTGTCTTTGATTTGGGTGATGAGGAAGATGTTTCATCTTCTATGGCCATATGCATGATAATATCATATTAGAGAATTTGGGAATCTCCCAAGTTTCACTAAATCTTAACCCCTATTTGAGAGTGGGACTTGGGGGGATTGCTTATATAGTATCTAGGGAAATTTTCACCTTCAAGTAAGGAGATGAGATTTGACCATGTGTCCAAAAATTAATCAAATTAGGAATTCCCAAACTTTATGAAAATTCCCAAATTCTTGAATATATGGTTTGATGAAGAATTTTTAGATAGCATGGATTTGTTTTATGACCCACTTCATGGTTTTCCTTTTAATTTGAGTAACTATGCTCCGTTTGATCTAGGTGGAAATGCATGTAATGCACTATTGAGTAGTTCTACTTCAACCTATCCAATTTCAATGGATGTATGGATGGGGTCTAGAAGTTCAAAAACTTTGAGGATTCATGGCAAATTAATGGAAAATTGGTTTTCATTTTACTGGATTGCTAGAGCACACATAGTTTTATAAATAAGCAGTGTATGGATCGACTTAAATGTTTTCCTACGAATTTAACTCAACCACCCAATAAATGTTCAAGTAGCCAACCTAGCTGAAGAAATCAACACCCAAGTTCACTAAAATGTGTGAGGAGTGAGAAAAGCAAGGAGATAGGGCGAGAGAAGAAAAGGAGACACATACACACACACAAGAAGAAGAAGAAGAAGAAGAAGAAGAAGAAAGAGCAAAAGAGGGAAAGAGACACAGTTTAAACCTTTTTTAACATAGTTTTTGGCTTGAGAGAGAGAATAATAAGAAAATTTAGAGAGAGAGAGAGAGGGGGGAATGAAGTGGCAAGATGGAGGAGAGAGAGAGAATTATAAAGAGATAAAAAATTAAGAGAGAGAGAGAGGGGGGAGAGAGGGGGGGAGAGAGAGAGAGAGAGGAAGAGAGAAGAAAGAGAATAATAGAGAGAGAGAAGAGAAAAATTGAGGGAAAAGAAAAAATAGAGAGAGAGAAAAGAGAGCAAGAGAAAAAACTTGAGAGAGAGAGAGAGAGAGAAGAAAAGAAAAATGAGGGGAGAGAAAGAAAGATATAAAGAGAGAGGGAAAAGAAAAAGAAAAGAGAGAGGGAAAGGGAGGGGGATGGGAAAGAGGATAGAGAAAAGCAAGAAAAAAATGGAGAGAGAAAAACAAAAGAGAGAAAAGACAAAGAGGGAGGAGAGAGAGAGAGAGAGATGATGATGATGATGATGATGATGACGATGATAAGATAAAACAAAAAAGACGAGAGAAAAAGGGGAGAAAGAAAACAAGAGAGAGAGAGAGAAAAGAAAAGAAAAGAAAAGAAAAGAAAAAAGAGAAGAGAGAGAGAAAAAAAGAGGAGAGAGGGGGAGAAGAGGAAAGATAAATGAGAGAGAGAGAGAGAGAGCGAAGAAATAAAATGGAAAGAGGAAAAAGAAGAAAGAAAAAATAGGAGAGGAAGAGAGAAGGAAAAGAGAGGAGAGAGAAAGGTAATAACAAAAGAGGAGAGGCAAACCAAAAAAAGTAGGAAGAGAGGGGGAAAAGAAGAACACATACACACACACATAGAGAACAACAACAACAACAACAACAACAAGATAAAAGAAAAAAGACAAGAGATTAAAAAAGTGGAGAGCAAGAGAGAAAAGAAAAGAAAAAAGAGGAGAGAGAAAACAAAAAAGAGAGAAGAAAAGAAAAAAGAAAAGTCTAGAGATAGAGAAGAAAAAAGGGGGAGATAGAGGGAGAAGAAAGAGAAGAAAGAGAGAGAGAGGGGAGAGAGAGAGAAGGAATAAAATAGAGAGAAAAAAAGAAAAAATAGTAGAGGGAGAGAAGGAAAAGAGAGGAGAGAGAAAGGCAATGACGAAGAGAAGAGAGAAACCAAAAAAAGGAGAGAGAGGGAGAGAAGAAGACAAAAAGAGAGAAAGAGAGAGAACAAAAAAGAGGAGAGAGATAAACAAAGAGAGATGCGAAAAAAAGAGGAGAGAGAAAAGAGAGAGGGGAGAAGAGGAAAGTGAAAAGAAAAGAAATAGAGAGAGGAATTAAAAAGAGAAGGAAAAATAGGAGAGAGAAAAAATATAAAAGAGGGGAGAGAGGAAAAAAGAGGAGAGAGAAAAGTAAAGAAAAAAGAGGAGAGAGAAAAATTAAGAAAGAAAAAAGTCAAAAGGGGAGGAGAGAGAGAGAAGGGGGAAGAAGAAGAAGAAGAGAAGATAAAAGAAAAAAAGTAGAGAGCAAGAGAGAAAAGAAAAGGAAAAAGAGGAGAGAGAAAACAAGAGAAAGAGAGAAGAAAAAAGAGGAAAGAGAGAGGGGGGAAGAGAAAAGAGAAGAAATGAGAGAGAGAGAGAGAGAGAGAGAGAGAGAGAATGAATAAAATGGAGAGACAGAGAGAGAGAGAGAGAGAGAGAGAAAATAGGAGAGGGAAAGAGAAAGGCAATGAAGAAAGAGGAGAGGAGAGAGAAAACAAAAAAAGAAGGGAGAGGGGGGAGAAGGAGAGAGAGAGAGAGAGAGAGAACAAAAAAGAGGAGAGAGATAAGTAGAGAGAGAACAAAAAAGAGGAGAGAGATAAGTAGAGAGAGGAAAAAGAGGAGAGGGAAGAGGGAGAGGGAGAAGGTGAAAGAAATGAGAAGAAATAAAATAGAGAGCACAATAAAAGAGAGAAAATGAAAAACATGAAAGAGAGAAGAGGGAGAGAAAAGGAAAAAAAAGAGGGAAAAAAGGAGGGGAGAGAGAGAGAAGAAACGAAAAAAGAGGAGAGAAAGAGAGGAGGGGGAGGGAAAAGAGGAGAGAGAGAAAGACAAAAGAGAAAGAGAGAGAAGTGATGTTATCATGCGATAGGGAAGCACAGTTACCGTGTGTTGCTTCCCTCGCATATCTGCTTCACGGCAACAGAATAAGCATGCAAGGATTACTAATTATTACTAATGTTGTAGTCCTTAGGAAGTAAAAAGATTCCTAAGAAAGGTGTGTGCATATGCAATGCCATGTGAAATATGTGTGTGAGGGTACACCTATATATGCAAGTATATATCCATGAGAGGGTGGATATGAGTGAGGCTTGGTGTTTATATGAGGCATGTATGTGACCGAGTGGATTTGAGAATGTGGATGTATGGAGGTGTATGACTAGTTACTATGTGGGTGAGTACTAGTATGAGTGAGTGAATATGGAAGAGCGTGTTTATGAATGTGTATGATTGATAAGTCTTTAACCGTGAGAGAGTGTTTCCAAAAGAGGGTCTAGTGAAAGTATTCCCTAAAAAGAAAATGTGAGAATTATTATTTAGTTGATTATTGATAGCATTGATGTCAATTGTATATAAATTGATGACCATAATGAATAAGAGGTTCTATATATGACAGCCTTCATCCCACTTAATATTGTTTGGTGTCTTACAAAAACTTAAATAGTACTATCAATGCATGTCTTGGCTCCAGATATATTGTATACGTAGGTGGACACACACACACACATGCTCGTGCACTCATGCATGCACACACGTCTTGGCTCGAGATATATTGTATATGTAGGTGGATGCACACACACACATGCCCATGCATGCATGCATACACACACATGCACATACGTGTGTGTGTTTGTGTGTGTGTGCGCGCGCACGTGCTATCATAGTTTTTGGGCTACTTGCTTTCATGCCTTCATCATATTGCATGCATGCACATACATGCATGCTATCATAGTTTTTTGGCTACTTTCTTTCATGTCTTCATGATATTACATGAGTGAAAAGCCTTGGTGCCATTGGTAAGCCATTTGCAACATCTACAAGAATGGAAAGTTGATCAAAGTGGGAGACGTGGTGCTTCACTAGGCATGTGTGTAATAAAGGCCATCAGTGTCCATATAGGGTGATTAAGTTGACTAAAATGCGGAGACTCATGTTATATATAGTGGCTAGCAAGGAGGGATGAAATGGCTCCATTGTGGATGATTGGGTTGGGAAGAAACAAGCCATAACCAATGGATCGGCCATGGATTTAGACTTTGTTGTAGTCGTTTGCAATGGAGGCATCAATATGGCTAACATGGAGATGAAGGTTCATAGAGAACAAGCCGCAATCAAGAACCATAGGAGGATGGAAGTGATAGCTACTAGCAAGTAATGCCTCAAAGTCCCAATCTCTCTATCACTACACGAGATTCATTAGAGTCTGCTAATCATGCTTCTCATGGTGCTTTCTTTTACTTCATGGATCATCCTCCATCCAAGGAGGGATTTTAACATGTAGTTCTTTTTTTTTAATCTATCAATATCAAGGCATGATATTTCTACATTAGTATATCGAGTTTGGGTAGAGATTTTTTTTTTGCTATGTTACAACAAGACACTGGGTACTTGGTTGTGCAGTTAGCTTCAAACGCAATCTTGTATTGGCCATGCCCTAGAGTCAATCCTTTTTTCTTGAATTGACTCCTCAATATGAGTTCATTATTTGGGTTACTCTATTGGATGCTTACTGTGGCTTGAGAATGAGGAAGTTGCCATTGTTAGTACATTGGTGAAGGTGTTTTATGTTCTATAGTGGCCACAATCCTTAGTGCACTTAAACCCGAGAAGAAAGTCTACATCCTCTGGGATCAAAGAAGAGAGTCATTAGAGTTCCTAGATGTTCATGATAACAAGGCTTTGAGGTTTTCCTATAAGGTAAATTTGGAAATTTCCTTAATAGTTGCTATCTCTACAAGTAGATGGGCCATTTTGCTAAAGCTTACCCTCAGAAGGATGGAGATGAATCTAAAGATAAGGAGGTTGAACATAACTCTAAACCTCAAAAGGTGGATCCCTCCAATAGCTAGATGAGAAGTTGCTTCTAGACCTAAGAAGGCTAGTAAAAAGGAAAAGGAACCAATGCTTATTGATCATCAAGCTAAGCAAGCCCTCAAAACCTAGAAACAAGTAACCATGGGCCATCAAAGGGCTAGGGAGAAAGGAAAGGAGAATATCAAACCTTGAGGTAAGTCAAGCAAAATCAAGTGGCCATGTGCCTTTGAAGGAGACTTCAAAGAAAGGAAAGGAGAACATCAATCCTTGAGGTGAGTAAAGAAAACCCAAGCAAAAGAATCAAGGTCAACTTTCACTTAAACAGTTGGCTTGTTTACCTTTGGTTAGTTGAAATTAAATGTAACTATCAAAGGGGAGCATGAATTCTATAAGGAAGTTTACTATTAAAATGATTGGCCCTTCAAGAAAATTTCTAATATTTCTTCAAATATCAATGGCTCATGCTATAATCCAAGCAAGACATGGTCTATGGAGTTTTGAGGAGGAAACCAAATTTATTGGCCCTATAAGAGATTAAGATTGGGGAAAAAGAAGCTCTAGATTCCACTGTATGAGGCTACATCTTATTGACCAAAGGCTATATTTGAGGAGAAGGGGGTACTATGCTACTCATTAGAGACATTCTATAGATTTCGGTATTGGGTGAACATTAAGCCTGGGGAACAAGAAGCCCTACAAGAGATTAAGATTGGGGAATAAGAAGCTCTAGATTTCACTACACAAGCCTAAATCTCATTGGCCAAAGGCTATATTCAAGGCAAAGGAGGTACTATACTACTCATTTTAGAGACATTGTATATCCTTCCCTATTGTGGGAAAATGGTGAAGGTGCTATGCTAACTATTGAGATCACTTTGGCTGGGGAGAAGGTATGTATAGTCTCAATTTATGCATCCAACGGCTCAACCAAATGAGTAGAACACTGGCATTTCTAAACGACTTGAGTCACAACCTAGTTTACTACTAGAGATTGGAATATGATGATTGAGTATAGGGACTATCCCCATGGTAAGGGCGCTTTCTATAGAAAGGAATAGTTGGGAGAAACTTGTAATGATGCATGCCCTAATAGATGTTGTTGCAATCTTTTCCACATCCCATTTGACCTTTACTTGGCATAATCATCAACAAGAGGTGCATTGCTCGATGGCATGAGAAATTCATACCTATGCTAACAATGAAGCTTGGTGGTTGTCCTTTGACTACAAGTTAACTATCATTCCTAAGGTTATAGGCTCTGATCCGTGTCCTTTGCAATTGTCTTTTAGGGCCCTCCTTGTAAGGGGTACATAGGATAGTCTCCCCCTTCAGACTCAACACTGTTGAGATGACAAGCTCAACACATGCGGACATTAATGATGGACCGCCTGGTTAGATGGGTCCACATGTCTATACTTAGCACGTCGGTGGTCATTATGACTCTCACATGGACACTGACTCATTACTTATTATATTCAGGTTGTTACACCTATTTACAGCTGGCATAGTTATAGCGCCAGTCAACTAGTGTAGTCGGTTATGCATTGTTTGACTTAGTAAGCCACTTTTCTTTATGTTATATCTTATCTATACTTTGTGTACATTGTAAAGTGTGTGGAAGAAGAAGAAGAAACCAGCAAGAAAACGTTTTGACCTCCATCTCTCTTCTTGTCTCTTGAGTGAGCTTCTCCTTGTGCATTCTGTCTGTGTTCGACGCAGCATCTTGAGCAAGTCCCCCCACCACGCGATTCGTGACATGGTATCAGAGCTGCACCACTGATTGAGGCTGGTTTTGAAGGCTAAAGCGAAGGAGAGGAGCCAAGGATACGAGCAAGCAAGCAACGGGTTAGTTCTTTCATTCTCTACTTCTTCTCTTGGACAGTGCCTGTGGAGGCACCGGAAGCAGGGTAGAGCAAAAATCTCAAATTGCTGTGAGATTTGTGTGCGCGAAGAGCACTATGTATTTTTTAGATTGGCCCTTTAGGGCTTTCCCGCTGCTATTTTGGCCATCCGAGGTCATTTCATGCTCCATTTTAGACTCACAAGGTTGCGGACAGTAGTTTGAGGTATCTTGCAATTTCAACTGTGTCTGCCATATACAGGTGCACATGTTGCAGATTTTAGATCTGTAAGTTCAAAGGTTTTTATCAGCGAATAAACACAAGGTTTATCTGCAAATTGGTTACAGATTGCATGTATTAGTGAGCAGACAGTGAAAAAGGTTGTCTAGTGTATTGCTGTGCACTACAAGTCGAGGGTTGCAGAAGATTTGCTTGGTGTTTGGTATTAGTTTTGTGATCATGGCAGAGAATAGTGGAAACCCCATCATTGAGAAGGTCGACAAGAACAACTACCCTTCATGGAAATTCCGTGTCACAAACTTCCTTATTGGAAAAGGCCTCTACGAGTTTGTTTCAGGTGAAGAAAAGGAGTCGGAGATAAGTGATCCTCCAACTGCAGAAGAGACAAAGGCACGGAAGGAATGGAATGCAAAAGACAAAAAGGTCATGTATTGGCTGTCTGCGGTAATTGACAATAATATGCTGGGACATATTAGAAATGTAGAGAATTCATATGCAGCTTGGATCATACTTGAAAGTATGTTTTCCGTAAATACAAAGGCACGAAAGATTCAACTCAAACAAGAGTTGAATACATTAAAGAAAGGGAAGATGTCTATCAATGAGTATGCACTGAAGGTAAGGAGCATTGCAGATGCCTTGACAGCGATTGATGCAATGCCTGATGATGATGATTTGGTATCGTCTACCTTGGGTGGACTTAACAATAAAAAGACTTGGAAGTCTTTTGTAACTTCCGTATATGTCAGAAAGCCATTTCCAGATTTCGATGAGTTGGTCTCCCTTATGATCACTGAAGAGATCAACATGCAGAGTGAGACATCTGAAAAAAGTGGTGAACAGGTCCAAGCTTTCTACTCCAATTCAGGAAGGGGACGTGGCAGGTCCTCTTCAAGAGGCCGTGGTACAGGACGTGGTAGTGACAACCAGCAAAACAGATTGAATCAGCAATTTGGCAATATGCAGGTTTCAGGAGGTCATGGTAACTTTAGAGGCAGGGGGAGCTTTAGAGGAAGAGGTGGATGGCAGAACAAAGGTTCTAACAACTCTGGTATTGTGTGTCACTACTGTGGCAAAACAGGTCATATTGCAGCCCAATGTTATGCTAAGAAAGATAATTTTCGCAGTGGTAAGTTGCAGCAAGGAAACTATGCATCATCTTCACGACAGAATGAAGACAAAAATGAATGTTTGTTTGTTATGCAGCATATGCTAAATGCTGTTATAGGAAAGGGAACACATGATGATGTTTGGCATGTTGATTCAGGTGCATCCAATCATATGACCAGCCATGCAGAATGGTTTGGAGAGATGCAGGATTTGCAAAATACAGGTTATGTGCATACGGGTGATGATTCATGCCACCCAATTTCACACATTGGAAAATTTCCCTTGTCCTTGCATGATGGTAAGACAATGAGTCTTTTAGATGTATTACATGTGCCATCTATTACAAAGAACTTGGTGTCAGTCGGTCAGATGGTAGAGCAAGGGCTGCAAGTCAAATTTAATGCAAAGGGCTGCTTTGTAGAAAACATCAATGACAAGTGCAGGTTGGTTGCAAAGGGAAGTAGAGTTGGACATATGTTTACTCTAGATGCTAGAATTCCTACTATGAATGCTAGTATGTATGCTAAAGAAAAAGGTGTTATTGCAGATATTGAAATTTGGCACAAAGGCATTGGACATGCAAATGTACAAAGACTGAAATTAATGCAGTCCAAAGGGTTGGTTACAGGTTTGCCTACATTTAGAATTGCAAAATTTCATAAGGTATACGAAGCATGTCAGTTTGGTAAGCAGGCAAGACAACCCTTTTCACATGACAGAGATGTAAGCAGAAATATCCTTGATGTTGTGCATACATATATTTGGGGGCCTACACAAAATGTATCTCTTGGAGCCAGTTCATTCTTTGTCACATTCATTGATAATTATTCTAGAAAGTTGTGGGTATATTTTATGAAGGAAAAGAGTGAAGCGTTTGAGCACTTTAGAACTTTCAAGGCTGTAGTTAAAAGAGAAACAAGCTTGAAAGTAAAGTGCTTGAGGTTAGATGGAGGGAGAGAGTACCTCTCGAATGAGTTCAATGATTTTCTGAGGTCTCATGGGATAAAGAGATAGTTCACATACATGTATACCCCACAGCAAAATGGGGTTGCAAAAAGGAAAAACATGCATATTGCAAAAGTTGCACACACCTTGATGGTGGCTGAAAAGAATATGCCTAAGCATTTTTGGTCTGAGGCTGTTCATACTGCTGTTTATATTATGAACAGAACTCCCACAGCTGCAATTCATGGTATGACCCCCGAAGAATGCTTTACAGGTAAGAAGCCTGATGTCTCACATTTGAAAGTGTTTGGTTGTATTGCATATGTTCATGTGCCAGATGAGTTGCGGAAGAAACTGGATCCAAAGGCTGAAAAGTGTGTCTTTGTTGGATCCTCTTTAGAGCAAAAAGGGTATCATTGTTATAACCCTGTCACATGTAAGTTCAGAGTGAGCAGGGATGTCATCTTTGATGAAATGAGCAATTGGTATGCATCTAGTGGTGATACACTGGATGATGATGATGATCATGACACTCATGTGCAGGATGAAAAGCAAGAATCACAGACTCTTGGTGGACCAAAGACATCATCTGGTAGTCCTTGGTTTGGGAGACTAAGGAGTAGCTCTACATCTTCAGGTACAGCACTACAGGTAAAGAAAAAGGAAAGAATAAAGTGTCAGATGGCATTGATGTAGTTCTTGATGGAAACTCCAGTGGCTCAGAAAGCTTGGATGATGAGCTTGGCATTCCTTCACTGGGGACTCCAAGTGTGTAGAGAGCACGCGTCAATGCAAAGACTCCATTGAGTGATCCAGTGGTACGCAAGTCTAGCAAGGTGAGATACCTTGTTAACAGATTTGGTTTTGAAGGTTATGCATCTCACCATTATGCTTATATGGTGAAAGTGATTGAGGATGTTGAGCCCACATGTTTTGAGGAGGCTGTTGGTCAAGCTCATTGGGATGCAGCAATGGATGAGGAGATGGCTGCATTAGAGGCCAATAAGACTTGGGATCTAGTATCATTGCCGAAGGGCAAGAAAGCTATTGGATATAAGTGGGTTTATAAGATTAAGCACAATGCAGATGGTTCTATTAGTAGGTACAAAGCTAGGCTGGTTGCAAAAGACTATGCCCAGACATATGGCATAGATTATGAAGAAACCTTCAGTCCAGTTGCTAGGATGGCAATTGTCAGATATGTGATTGCTTTGGCAGCAGCCAAAGGTTGGAGGTTGCAGCAAATGGATGTGAAGAATGCCTTCTTGCAAGGTGATTTGCAGGAAGAAGTGTATATGGATCAGCCAGTAGGTTATGAAGATTTAGAACATCCCACGTATGTGTGCAGGTTGAAGAAGGCACTCTATGGGCTCAAGCAAGCACCTAGAGCATGGTCTGACAAGATCAGAGAGTATCTTGTCAATATTGGCTTTTATGTTTGTGATGCTGATCACTCACTTTATGTGAGAAAAGGAGATGCAAGTTTGATCATCATAGTCATCTATGTGGATGACTTGATTATTATAGGTGATAGTGATAGTGGGATTGCTGAAGTCAAGGAATTTTTGAAGAAAAAGTTTGAGATGAAGGATTTAGGTGAGCTAAGGTACTTCCTTGGCATTGAGGTGATCAGATGTGATGATGGTATATGGTTGTCCCAAAGATAGTATGGCTTGGATATGTTGTCCAAGTATGGTATGACAGCATACAAACCACTTTCAGTCCCATTGGAGCAGAATGTCCAAGTTGAGTGTTGATGTTGGGGATGAGATAGAAGACCCTACTATGTTCAGGAGGATAGTGGGGAGTTTGATCTACATGACCATTACAAGGCCAGACTTGAGCTACGCTGTTGGTCTTGTGAGTCAGTTTATGCAAGTACCTAGAAAGCCACATTTGGATGCAGTCAGACGCATATTGAGATATGTGAAGTCCACATTACATTATGGACTTTTCTATGAGCAGGTACAAATGTACAGGTGTTTGGATACACAGATGGAGATTGGGCTGGTAGTATGTCTGATAGAAGATCTACCAACCGATACATGTTCTCTCTTGGTAGTGCAGCAGTTACTTGGAGCAGCAAAAAGTAATCTACATTTGCTTTGTCGAGTACAGAGGCTGAGTACAGAGGTGTTGCTGTTGCAGCATGTGAGGTAGTATGGCTGCAAAAGTTATTGGGTGATTTAGATGTGCAAGTGGAAGGTCCAGTTGTCATTTATTGTGACAACATGAGCAGTATGCAATTGGCTAGGAACCATGTGTTCCATGCCAGGACAAAACATATTGAGGTACACTACCACTTTGTGAGAGAAGCTTCAAAAGTTTCGAAGCTTACTTGGAGTTGTAGAGATGCAGTTGAGCTTGAGGGGGAGTGTTGAGATAACAAGCTCAACACATGTGGACATTAATGATAGACCGCCTGGTTAGATGGGTCCACATGTCTACACTTAGCACATCGATGGTCATTATGACTCTCACATGGCCACTGACTCATTACTTATTATATTTAGGTTGTTACACCTATTTACAGCTGGCATAGTTATAGCGCCAGTCGACTAGTGTAGTCGGTTATGCATTGTTTGACTTAGTAGGCCACTTTCCTTTATGTTGTATCTTATCTATACTTTGTGTACATTGTAAAGTGTGTGGAAGAAGAAGAAGAAACTAGCAAGAAAACATTTTGGCCTCCATCTCTCTTCTTGTCTCTTGAGTGAGCTTCTCCTTGTGCATTCTGTGTGTGTTCGGCGTAGCATCTTGAGCAAGTCCCCCCACCACGCAATTCATGACAAACACTTGTTTTCTTGATTATGCTAATTTCATTAGGAAAATTCAACATGTGTGATTACTATAATAAGCTAATACAAAGACTTAGTATTGTGTTGGATGGTGTTTAATAGAGCTACTCTTGAGACTACCAAGCAACATAGCAAAGCTACTCCATGTAAAAAGCAGAGTACTCTAGATCGTGCTACTAGAGATTGATCTATTGTTCTTGCTATTCTTAGTCTTTTTTGCAAATGATGCTAGTTTTTCTAATCTCTTGCACAAAGTTGAGATTTTCCTTAAAGCTCAAGAGGCCACTAAAGTTCAAGCTACAAAATTTCAGTTAAAGGCAAAGTGGGAGGTCAAAGGGGATGCTTTGTCATCCTTCTCCTTTGATGCATTGAAGAAGATGGGAAGATGTGAGTTCATTGGCTACATTGAAAGTGCAAATGGTAACAAAATTAATAACAATAAAGATATTATCGATGCCCTTTGCAATCACTTTTCATGGGCCTTGAATTTGAGAAGCCTCATGATTATTAGGAGAAGCTAACTATCTTCTTTGAGAGTTACAAGATGGCTATCTGATAAAGAGAGAGAATGGTTTTGTCAACTTTTCTTGATGGGGATGAGGTGGAATGTGCATTGACAAGGATGAAGGATGGCAAGTTGCTTGACCCAAATGGAATGCCTACTAAGTTCTAAAAGGTGGTTTGGGAGGTTTGTGGTATACGATGACGTGCCACTACACACACAGTGTGAAAAACTCTAGAGTGCAGCTTTCTTATTGATCTAGAGAGTGAATGCCATATTAGTCATTAATGTAAGTGTTCATAGTGTGGATGGTTCAAAAATACTAGATTTTTGGATAAGTTTAGCCAATTTTTGATATTCTAGATATTATCTCTTGTAAATATCCAAAAGCTGGAGACAACTTCTAGAATAGGATGACATGTAAAAGAAAGCATGGAGCTTTTAGCCATTTTGGGAGGATTTTATATAAAAAGAAGGATTGCTAAAATTGCACGATGCACGATTGCAGTTTTCAGGTAGTGAATAGCACTCCGAAAACTAGAATATGAAGGAGTGATCTGGCAAAATTCTGGTCAGGTATCATGGTACTTTACTCCCTTTTTGGAGTCAATGGAAGCATCAGATTGGCGGTCTATGCAACATAGAGGAAGTTATTATTTTATGCACATTTTTGTCTACAAGAGATTTATCTTCTCATAATGCAAACATAAACTGATAGGCTTTACCTCTGTGAGTATTCTTCTGCATCTTCTATTTCTTTAAGCCCCTTCTCTTTTATCTACTCCTCTCCCTAAATCTCCCTTCACACCCTACTGTCTCTTACCCTCATGGTAGACTTTCAACCCCAAACGCTACGTGGGTGAACCCGACGTGAAAGTCGACAGTTAGCAGGTGTGTAAAGATGGGGGATTCTGCCAGTTCAAGTAGTGGTGATGCTTTACAATAGATGGTTGCTTTGTTGCAGCAACAACAACAACAACAATTGCTGTTACAAAAATAGATGCAAACTTGATAGGAAGCAGAAAGAATTGATTCCGTAGCTGTGAATGCATTGTAGGTAGTGGGACAAGAATTGAAGCAGTTTAAGGGTCAAAATGTTTCGGCCTTCATCTGGTTGTATGAAGAAAAGATGTTGTTTCATGGGGTACTGCAGTATGCGTGGAGTCAGTATTTCTCACGTTTGGCCATGCATGCATTGCATGATCGGATTAATGAGCTACATAGAAGAGATGCTGATTGGGCAGCTTTTAAGAAATCTTTAAGAGAAGAGTTTTTCTTGGAAGATGTAGGATTGGTAACTAAAAAAACTTTTACATATTGGATTGAAGAGCCCAATAAAGGGTTGGCTGCTACATCTTTGCTCCGTGAATTTGAAAGATGGTATGCGCAGTTGGATGCCGATGAGTAGCAATCATTGGAGAGTCAAAAAATTGATTTGTTTTTGAAGGCTACGTGTCTTATTTTACAGGAGAAGCTAACTGATCGTTTAGAAGATGTCTCTTCTAAAACGGGACTGAAGTCAGATTGGGCTAATGTAACTGAGGCAGTGCATATATTGGTGAAGAGAGAGCGGATGAAATTAAGATAGGGTATGGGCACCATACCTGCCAATGCTCAAAAGGGGGTTGAAATTGCAGCCAAGGTACCTATAGCTATAGAAGAACAACCAGCTATACCTATTGGTCTCCCGGCTCTGAAAGGTGATGCTATGGATGAATTAATCAAAGGCATGCATGATTTGAGGCTGAATTTGACAGACATCTATGCAAAGATTGAAAAGTTGGATGCTAAGATAGAAGAGAAGGCTCGAGAAATAGCCCAAAGACCGTACAAAGAAGGATACAAGAGGAGATTCATTTGGTGTGACAGTTTACAGTATGAAAAGGGAGATTGTATAGCCTACCATGAAGCAGAAGCAAAAAGGTTAGTCTTTCGGAAAGATAGAGAAATACATGCAGCAAAAACATGCATGTAATGCTAATTTGGAGCAAGCTGATGTTGAAAATGGGTTAAAGGGGAGTGTAGACAACAAGCATTGTCGTGCCGCTATGCGCACACCATGTAAAAAAATCTAGAGTGTGGCTTCCTTTTAGATTTAGAGATCCAATGCCACTTTAGGCATTAGTATTAGTGTCCATGGTTCAAAATATTAGATTTTTTTTGGACAAGTTTTTAGTCAATTTTTGATATTCTAGATATTATCTCTTGTAAAAATCCATAAAACTATAGATAACTTCTAGATTAGAGGACATGTAAAAGAAAGCATGTAGCTTTCAGCCAATTTGAGAGGATTTTATATTTTTTTAAAAAAAGATTAGCGAAATCGCACGATGCGTGATCGCTGTTTTCAGGCAGTGAACAGCATTCCAAAAGTGGAAGATGAAGAAGGAGTGATCTGGCAAGGTTCTGGACAGGTGTCCTGATATTTAAACCCCCCCCCCCCCCCCTTTCAAAGCCATTGGAAGCATCAGATTGGCGATCTGAGCAGCATAGAGGAAGGTATTATTTTGTACACGTTTTTGTCTATTAGAGTTATATTTTCTCATAATGCTGAAAGAAACTGACAGGCTTCATCTCTATTAGTATTATTCTATATTTTCTAATTATTTTTGGGAGTATTCTTCTAAATTTTCAATCTCTTCAAACCCCTTCTCTTCTGTCTACTCCTCTCCTTGAATCTACCTACACCCTACTGTCTCTTATCTTCAAGAACTTGGCTTGAAACCTTCAACCCTTCTCTTATCTCTACCATCTTCGAAGTCTAAGCTCTTGAACCCCCATACATTCTTCTCTTGCCAAACCCCTGTGGTGACCTTCAACCCTATGCATGTTGGTGTAAGAGATCTCCAAGATGGGGGATTCTTCAGGAGATACTCTACAACAATTGGTGTGCATACTGCAACAGACTCAGCAACAACAAATCCAAATGTTACAACAACAACAACAAAGGCAAGACGAAGAGAATATTGATTCCATAGCTATCAAGGCCTAGAGGAAGTTGGGCGTGAATTAAAACAATTTAATGGTCAAAATGTCTCTGTTTTTATTCTCTTATATGTTGAAAACATGCTCTTCTTTGGTATACCGCAACATGCATGGAGCCGTTATTTTGCCAACTAGCCAAGCATGGTCTTCAAGAAAGATTCCATGGTCTTTTTCAACAAGATGTGAATTGGGCTGCATTCAAAAAAGCCCTATGCGAAGAATTCTTCTTAGAAGACTCTGGCCTAATGACGAAGAAAAGTTTCACTAAATGGGTTGAAAAACCCAACAAAGGTTTAGCTGCAACAACTCTATACCATGAGTTTGAAAGTAAATTTGGACAACTTGATACTGAAGACCAACAAAGTATGGAAGGTCAGAAGATTGAATTATTCCTTAAGGCTGCAGATCCCATTCTGCAAGAGAATCTTGCTAATCGCCTAGAAGATGCTACCTCCGAATCACGAGTCAAGATTGCATGGACAGATGTTACTGATGTAATTAACATGATTGCTCAAAGAGAGCGGATGTGACTAAGATTGGGCTCTACTTCAACTTCAACAACTCCATTGATGGAGCTTGTTCCAACTTCAAAATCCCCTATTCCTTCGACTAATCAACCAACTCTTTCTTCTTCTGTTCCTTCTAAAAATGATGTAATGGATGAACTCATTAAAAGCATGTGTGACCTTCATCTGAATCTTACAAAAATTAGTTCCAAAGTAGAGAAGCTGGATGTCAAAGTCGAAGAGCGAGGACGAGCGTCAACTCAAAGACCCATGAGAGAAGGCTTTAAGAGGCGTTGTATTTGGTGTGACAGCCAACAGCATGACAAGAGGGAGTGTTCTACCTTCCGTGAGGCTAAAGCACAGAAGCTTATCTTTTGGAAATATGAAAAAATTCATGCAATTGAAACTGGTCTTCCACTGGAGCCAAATTTTGGCAATGGTGGAATGAAGAAAAGATTAGAAGATTTAGCTGTAAAGAATGCCTATGCAACAATTGATGCAGCTACCTATGGACTGCAAATTGAACCAATTAAATCAAGTTTGAAAGCATGTAAAGCTAATGTGCAATCTAAAGTATGGATGCAGGCACTAGATTAAATGGAACGTGGTAAAGCAGCCAAAGAAGATTTGGCTAATGCCAGTCAGTATATTCGAGGAATAACTAGTTGGAAAGAACCAATAGATTCTTTTTCTGCCTTTGCACATTTGACTGACGTCAATCATAAAGAAGTATTGATTGAAGAAAAGAGAAGAAGAGAAGATGAACTAGGGCCTTCCTCTTCTGGCCCTCCGAAATGGTTAACTAGAAGAACTCCTGAACAACCAAAGCTTGCTGAAAATATAACCCCAGATCAAGAGATGGAAGATGTGCCACAAATAAAGAAGACCGAAGGAAATAAGAAAGGCAAGCAGCCAGGCTACAAATTACATTCTGACATAGAATCTGCAACCGATCTCAAACGAGTCCTAGAAGAATGAATTCTAGGAAGCAAAATTGAATTCACCTTAGGCAAAATTCTTGGAATTGCCAAACGTGAATTCCATGATGTAATTATTAATGTAGTCAAAAGGAAAAGACAATATGTTGGTGATGAAGCTGAAGAAACAGTGCATGCTTTTTTGCAAGTTCTTCGAGTCTTTGTGCAGGATGAAGAGAAGTTAACTTCACAAGGAATTCAAATTGAAGCAGTTAAAGAATTAATTGCAGTAATTGAAGTTGAAGATAAAGAAAACATGAATGCAAAAATTAAAAAAATGAAAGCTGAATATGGCCGTCTACAGCACATGCATGAGGAAGAAGAGGCTCGATCCATTCCAAGCAGTCACTACTCCCATACGCATTGGGCAAGAGCAACAACGGAGACAGTCGTCAAAATTGGAGAAAAAGAAACACCATGTATTGCACTCTTAGACCATGGCTCCGAGATAAACGTCATGGTAAGGAATCTCTATGAAAGTGGCGGATGGCCCATAGATGTTGATCCAGGTTGGTGAATGAGAGCTGCAAACAACTCTTCTGGAGAGTTATATGCTGCATGTCCTAATGTGCAAGTAACTATTGGAGACATAAAAGACAATTTTCACTTTTTTGTTCAAGACTCTTGTAGTTACCCTATCATTCTTGGACAACCTTACATTTCTAAAGCCCTCTTGGAAAACAAAAGCTCTTGATGATGGTTCTTCCTATGCTCGAATCCAAAGTAAGGATAATGAATGAGCTGTCCAATTTCTTACTGTGTGTGTTAACCATCATCGAAACAAAGATCGACTGTGTGATTATCCTGTGCCTCCTAATGCCCCAAAATTCAAGGGTTTTCGGGCTGCATTACTATAAAGAGAGGCTATGGCAGTGCGTCATGTAAAAATATTGAACCTCCTTATGCTACCAGAAACTGTGTCTCTAGCAAATTTTTATGTATGTACAGCCAATAGTATGAGTTGTTATAAGTCTCTTCCGGCCATGACTAAGGCTGAAAGAAAATATTTATGTCGTGTAAAAAGGGAGCTGAAAACTTATGACATGATGGCTGAAAATGAAGATATTTCGGGCTTTTTTTTGGACTGATTACTACTGACACATTGGCTGAAATATATGCAGGTGCTCATGCAGAAAATCAGGTTAAAAATCAGTCCATAGAAGTATGTACATTGGATTTTTATCAAACAATTCAAGAATTTGTTGAATAGGAAGACAATGGTTTACTCAACAAGGCTGAAGCACAAGTGGAGACAAAATACAAGACAGTGGATAAGAAAGTCAAACCTGTGGCAGTCCCACTGCCTCCTGAAAGTGAAGGGCTCGCTTATAAGGCAACAAAACAGCCAAGTCTTCGTGATCCTTCCAACATTGGTCACAAGTTCACATCTGAAAGTATAAAAGAGCTCAAAATAGGTGAAAATTATTTCCTTTTGCCAGCTGAAAAACACTCTTTTATGCAAATGCTAATGAAACATGGAAAAGATTTTGCATTTTAACCAAGTGAAATAGGCTGTGTGGATCCAAATATTGTGTCTCCTATGGTCATTTTTACAGTCCCACATGTGCCTTGGAACCTCAAGCCCATTCCCGTTCCAAGGGCGCATCTGCCCAAATTATTAGAAGTTCTAAATGAGAATATCAGAATGAAGATTTTAGAACCTTCTTCGGCACCTTTCTCAAATCGATGGTTTACTGTGCCTAGAAAAATGGATCTTTACGATTCATTCAAGATCTATAGCCTGTCAATCGTGTTACAATCCGAAATGTTGGTTCAGGTCCAATTGTTGATGAGTTTGCTGAAGCTTTTGCAGGTAGAGCAATTTATTCTATGGGCGACCTATATTCAGGATATGACCAATTTCAACTTTCATTAGAAAGCCAAGACATTACCACAATGAAGACACCTCCTGGATTGGTCTGCATGTGCACTCTACCACAAGGTGCAACAAACTCCGTAGCCCATATGATGAATGCCATGCACAAAGTCTTAAGGGACTTTATTCCACAACTTACCCTTCCATTTCTTGATGATGTACCTATCAAGGGATGTGAAGTCAATGAAAAGAATGAGGAGCTTGACGAAGATGGCTGCATGACATTTGTAGTTAACCATATTCATGATTATGACAAGATTTTGACAAGGCTAGAAAAGGTACATCTTACCCTTTCTGGAGCTAAGTCGATTTTTGGAGTAGAAGAAGTCCTAGTGGTCTGTCATCTATGTGGCCCCTATGGACGCAAACCTTCTCCAATCAAGATAGATGCCATCAGTAGAATGTAAGAAAAATACACAAATGTTTTAGAGGTGAGAAGATTTCTTGGCGCATGTGTATTCTATCTCATATGGATACCACATTTTGCTCATGTAGCCGAAAATCTTTATCAATTATTAAGAAAATGCCAAAGATTCTCCTGGAATAAAGAGCATACTCTCACTATGCGTAAATTAAAGAAGCTATTAATTTCAGTCCCCACTCTCAAAAGGGCTGACTATTCAAATGGTCAACCCATCATCCTTACTGTGGATACAAGTCCCATTGGGATAGGATGGGCTATTGGCCAAGAGGAACTTGAAGGTAACAGGTATGCAATTCGTTTTGGAGCAAAAGTTCTCAATGAACGCCAAAGAAGGTATGCACAAGTAAAAAGGGAATTGTGGGGAGTTGTAATAGCATTAAAGTGTGATCGTGAATACTTTATAGGTGCTTCCGTAGTGGTAGAAACTGATTGTCTTCCACTCTTGGGCATGATTGCCAACAGCTCTACACCTGACATTGCTATGCTAAGATGGATTGCATATATTAAGTCTCTCAATCCCAAATTAAAGCATATTGCAGAAAGGCGAATCCAATTGCTGACATGCTATCACGTGCAAGATATGACAATGAAGAAGAGCTGATGGAAGAAGATGAAGCTGAAGAATCTATACTTGTTGAATTTCATTCCATGGCTACTAAAAATACATTTTCAATTACTGCATATACTAGTCCAAAGCTGAAAACAACAGGATGGTCAACTAGAAGCCATCATGCTCATTGCATTGCTCAAGTTTTAGTTCATTTCCTTGAAGAAGATTATGAAGAAGATTGGCTAAATATCGCGGCCAATATTTAAGCACAATGAAGAAGAAGGAGACTTGGACCGATGAAGAGTTCAAGCATATCAAGAGGAAAGCTAATGGCATTTTTCTTAAAGAAGGACATCTCTGGAAGCACCCAAAGAAGAAAAAAGGAGCGCCTATCCGAGTTTTAGGTAACAAAAGATTGCAACAACAGGTAATGAAGAAATTTCATGAAAGCCTGTGGGCTGGCCATAGAGGCATATGGGGAACCTTTAGTAAAGTCAAAGAAATATTGGTGGCAAAACATGTATCAGGACATAGCACATTTTGTTGAAACCTGTTATGTGTGTCAAATGTATTCTATGGTCAAGCATTGAGATGGGTTACAACCAACTTATCCTTTGTCTATACATTATAGATGGGTTATTGATCTTGTAACCATGCCTATAGGAATATGGAATATGTGGTATTTAGTGCTTCCAATAGAGGATCTAACCAATCAAGTTGAAGGCACAGTCTTAGCAACCAAATCCACTCAAGCTGTTTGTCATTTTTTGCTTGAAGAAGTGTTTTGTAGATATGGTTGTGTGGGTAAAGTAATTGGAGATAGAGGAGAGTTGGATGCTAATGAGGCACGCAACTTATTTGCTCAATTGGGTATTAAGTTGGCTTTAACATCATCCTACAACCCTGAAGGCAATGGAAAGAGTGAGAGAGGTCATCAACCTATTCTCAAAGCTCTAGCAAAGTCTTGTAGAGGAAAGATCAAAGAATGGCCTAAAATGCTATCTTTTGCATTATGGCCTAACCGGACTACTCACAGTTCAGTGACTGGCTATATGCAGCTGAACTTATGCATGGACAACAACCAATTATGCCAATTGAAGAATCTATTCTCACATGGAGTCTTCTACCTTGGGAGGAAGGCATCAGTAGAGAAGAGTTGTTGACTTTGCGCATATGGCAACTAGAAAGAAGACCTGAAGATGTTCAAGCAGCTATTGAGAAGCTAAAGACAGCAAGACTAAAGAACAAAAGAAGATTTGATAAGCGACATCGACTTCGGCCAAGAGCAATTCAAGGAAATGATTGGGTGCTTGTCTATGACAGCATCCTAGACAATCAATACAGTGCTTCTAGGAAGATGGTAAAGCGTTGGTTTGGCCCATATGTGGTAAAGGTCGTTTATGACAATGCCACATATTCATTGGCTGAATTAGATGGAACAAGCATGAAGATACCCATAGCTGGAAAAAGAATCAAGCTCTTCAAATGAAGAAAAAGTTCAACATTTAAGCTAGAAGATTTAAATATAATTCAAGAGCATGAAGACATAGAGGAAGAAGAAGAGGCAAAAGATGAAGACATTGACATGGCAGAAGATACTTCTTCTAACATTGCAAATCTGTAAGACTTTGACACATGCCAGAGGATGTGCAAGTTAGGAGGGGGTGGATGTCGTACCGCTACGCACACACCATGTAAAAAAATCTAGAGTGTTGCTTCCTATCTCTTGTAAAAATCCATAAAGCTATAGATAACTTCTAGATTAGGAGGACATGTAAAAGAAAGCATGTAGCTTTCACCCAATTTGAGAAAATTTTATGTAAAAAAAAGAGATTAGCGAAATCACGCGACGCGCAATCACTATTTTCAAGCAATGAAGAGCACTCCGAAAGTGGGAGATGAAGAAGGAGTGATCTGGCAGGATTTTGGCTAGGTGTCCTAGAATTTAACCCCCCTTTCAGAGCCATTGAAAGCATCAGATTGGTGATCTGAGCAGCATAGAGGAAGGTATTATTTTGTACACATTCTTGAATCTACCTACACCCTGTTGTCTCTTATCTTCAAGAACTTGGCTTGAAACCTTCAACCCTTCTCTTATCTCTACCATCTCCGAAGTGTAAGCTCTTGAACCCCCATACATTCTTCTCTTGCCAAACCCCTGTGGTGACCTTCAACCCTACTCGCTGTGACAGTGTGTGGCTGAAATTGGTCTTATGGGTAGCAATAAGTATAAAGAGAAGGCTACGTATAATGGGGATGTCCATCAACAAGCACATGAGGAAGAATATGCTCATTTTATTCCAAGCAATCATTATTCACGAATGCATTAGGCTCGTGCTACAACAAAGACAATTGTTAAAGTGGGACAAAGAGAGACGCCTTGCATAGCTCTCTTGGATCATGGTTCTGAAATCAATGTTATGGCACGCTGCTTGTATGAGAATGGAGGTTGGCCGATTGATGTAGATCCAAGATGGCGCATGCGGGTAGCAAACAATTCATCAGGGATCTATATGCAACTTGTCCACCAAATGTACCCGTGACTATTGGAGATGTTAGGAATGAATATCATTTTTTTAGTAGGATTCATGTAGCTATCCGGTGATTTTGGAAAAGCCCTATATTTTGGAATCAAGGTTGGAAACAAAAGCCTTGGATGATGGTTCTTTATATGCTCGGGTTCAGAGTAAAGACAACACAAAGGCGGTATAGTTTCTCACTGTTTGTGTGAATCATCCCCGTAATCGGGATAGGTGGGGGATAATCCTATGCCACCGAATGCACGAGAGTTTAAGGGTTTTTAGACAGCACTACTATAAGTGGAGGCTATGGCAATGCCTCTAAGAAGATAATTATGCCTCCAAGAAAGGGGAAATTTGTGTTTGTGTCTGGATTGCTAGAATGGATAGCATGTAGTTTTGGCAATTTTAAGAATATTTTAGCCATGTGTAGGGCTGAAAAGAAATATGTAGAATGGGCTGAAAAAGAGCTGAAGATGTATGGTTTGATGGCTGCAAATGAAGATATTTCAAGGTTGTTTTCAAGGCTGGTTGATGTTGATATAGTGGCTAAAATTTCTGCAGCAATTAATGCTAAAAATAGGGCAAAAAAAGATGTCATTTATGTTGACACTTTAAAGATGTATGAAGTCATTCAAGAGTTTGTTGAGCAATTAATGTGACAAGGAGTACTTTATTGGAGCCTCAGTTGTGGTAGAGACAGATTGCTTGCCATTGATAGGTATAATTATGAGTTGCTCTACTCCGGATATAGCTATGCTGAGATGGATTGCATACATCAATTCATTAAATCCAGAATTTAAACACATAGCAGGGAAAGATAATCCAGTGGTGGCGGATATGCTGTCTAGAGCGAGATATGATGATGAGGAGACACTACTTGCAGAAGAGGATGATGCAAAAATTTCAACCGCTATGGTTGATCATGTTTGTCATGTCTATGATATTGTGGCTTTCATAGAAGAACTCTATGTTGGAGACTGGTTGCAGATTGGCAAGTACCTTAGTACACTAAGCAAAAGAGACGAATGGATAGATGAAGAGTTCAAGAAGATCAGAAGAAAAGCCTATGGTTATTTTCAAGGACGGATTTCTTTGGAAGCACCCGAAGAAAAGAGGTGGATTACCCTTGCAGGTTGTCTGTGATAAAGAGACCCAGTTACAGGTGATGAGGGAGTTTTGTGAGAGTCCTTAGGCTGGTCATAGAGGAGTGTGGGCTACTTATGAGAAAATCAAGGAAAAATATTGGTGGAAAGGCATGTACAGAGATGTTTCTCACTTTGTAGAGACTTGCAAAGACTGTCAGATATATTCCGTAGTGCGTCATCGAGATGAGCTTCATCCGACCTATCCGCTATGCATTCATTATAAGTGGGTAGTTGACTTGGTTATTATTCTTATGGGTCTATGGCAGATGAGGTATATTGTTTTGGCTAGAGAGGATCTTACCAATCATGTTGAGGGCAGACCTTTGAGAACGAAGACCATTAGTACAGTGTGTAAGTTCTTATTGGAAGAAATTTTCTGCAGGTATGGATGTGTTGGTAAAATCACTGCAGATCGCGGTGAATTAGATGCAGATGAAGCTAGGGAGTTTTTCTCTCAACTAGGAATCAAGTTGGCTCTAACAACAGCATACAATCCAGAGGGAAATGGGAAGAGTGAAAGAGGACATCCGCCGATAGTGAAAGCATTAGCCAAAGCATGCAGAGGATGGATTGGAGAATGGTCAAGACTTCTACCATTTGCTTTGTGGGCTGATCGTACGACTCACAGTGTTACCACAGGATATATGCCCGCAGAGTTGATGTATGGTCAGAAACCGGTTATGCCGACTGAGACTTGTGCTTTGACTTGGTCAATTTTACCTTGGCAGGAGGATTTGACGAGAGAGGAGCTCTTAGCTCTTCGAATCTGGCAGTTGGAGAGAAGACCAAAGGATATTCAGCTAGCTATTGACAGGTTGAAGGTTGCTAAACTTAGAAATAAGGACAGGTTTGACAGCAGGCATCGCTTGTGGCCTAGAGCAATAGAAGAGGGAAACTGGTTATTAGTCTTTGATAGTAGCCTTGAAAATCAGTATACTGCACTTCGGAAGATGGTGAAAAGATGATTTGGGCCGTACATAGTTAGACATGTCTTTGACAATGCAACATATGAGCTGACAGAATTGGATAGGACAGTGCTTAAAGTGCCTATTGTAGGAAAAAGAATCAAGATTTTCAAGAAAAGAGATGATGAGGATTATGCATTGGAAGAGATTGAAAGAGAAGGGCAATGAGAAGAAACTCCAGTAGAAGAGACAGATGATATGACAGATAATCTTGTTGATATACCGGAAATAGACAATGAAGAGATTGATCCGTACGTGGATCTTGACGATAATGATCATGGGTAGTTGGCCCATCCGGAGGATGCGCAGGATCAGAGGGGGTGGATGTCGTACTGCTGCGCATCCAAGGTGTGAAATCCACCAAAAAGTTGTGTGTGTGACATTTTTTACTTTGTACATACTTAGTCGTTGTGTTTGCATTTTGTTTTGCGTGGGCTGGAGATCAAACCTCACTGTTTAGTAGATGATTTGATGTTCACCCAAAAGCACACCTACAGACCCATGGAGGTGGGCAACATAATGATGAACAGGAGACATCACATCAACATGATTCATTTCAAATGAAAGCCATTGTGACAATAGGGTTTGTAAAAGATGCCAAGGAGCATATGGAAGTCCCACTAAGGAAGCAACATTGCAGGTTTTCCAGAGAGCTTTGCAATACTGTGACTCTAAGAAGCTTTATTTGGCACTTTTCTGGGAATTTATGAAAGGAGTGAGCAGCATGATTTGGCCGATGAACTTTTGAAGACAATGATTCAGAAATTCAAATCTTTCTCAAAAGTCTGGCTTAGGTGGATAGTCTTCTTGCTGAAGTCGGGAATGCCTGATGCTGCTCACAAAGCATTGGACAGAGCATTGTTGAGTTTACCAGGGCACAAACATATCAAGTTTATTTCTCAAGCTGCCATTTCAGAATTAAAAATTGGTTCACCAGAGAGAGCCCGTGGCATGTTTGAGGGGATACTTCGAAATTATCTAAAGAGGACAGATTTGTGGAGTGTTTACCTTGATCAGGAAATGGCGATTGGAGATCCAACTGTAATTCATGCTTTGTTTGAAAGAGCCACATGTTGTTTTTTATTCAAGAAATGCCTGGAGTATGAGAAATCTCAAGGGGATGTGCAAAGAATAGAGTATGTCAAAGGGAAAGCAATGCAATATGTTGAAACAAAGATTGGTTAATGTTGGCCAAAAGATCTGTCTGTAAATTTGCCCAAGATAAATATGAATGTGCATTTGCCAAGTGATCACAACATGCCTATGTTGTGCTTTGATTATTATCAGTAACTACTAAGTGATGATGGCATGCCTACTCTATGCTACACCAAGTGTCCGCATGAACAGACAGGCAGAGCAAAATGTGCCAATAGTAGCTCTGTGCAAAAATGGGCTTTGTTGTGCAATAAAGGCTTGTCTGCTTTTTGGAAGCCAACGACGAACTCCTGCTATGAGAACTGGGAAAAGAATTTCCCTCCTATCTGCGATCCAGATGATAAAGCCGATGCTACATGGTATGTACCAATGACTGCCTGCATCCACAAGCTACCCTCTGATGAGGATATGCGCGGTCCTGAATGGCCCCTGGAGTGGCCCGAGCCGTTCAAGACAGCTCCAACATGGTTGGAAGGTCAGAAGGGAGTATATGGAAAAGCAGCACCAGCTGATTTTCAATCTGATTATGAGCATTGGCAGCATGTTATCCAGAAATCTTACATTATAGGATTGGGAATCGATTGGAAGAAAATCAGGAATGTGATGGACATGAGGGCTGTATATGGGGGATTTGCAACGGCACTAAAACCGCGACCTCTGTGGTGGGTGATGAATGTTGTAGAGTTTGATTCAGCATATACACTACCGATAATTTTCGATCGTGGTCTATTTGGAATGTACCATGATTGGTGCGAGTCTTTCAGCTCGTATCCCAGAACTTACAATCTCCTTCATGCTGATCACTTGTTCAGCAGGCTGAAAAAGAGGTGCAACATCACCGCTGTTGTTGTGGAGATGGACCGTCTGTTGAGGCCAGAGGGGTGGGCGATAATCAGCGATACGGCCGATGTGATTGAGGAAGTCCGAGGTCTGCTAGAGTCGCTCAATTTGGGAGATTCAGATGACATTTGCTAAAGGAAAGGAGGCCCTGTTGGCTGCACAAAAAAACACGGTGGAGGTCGCTTTTCAGTATGTAAAAGCTCCGTGTGGTATGCTATGAAAAGGGGGGAAGAAAAAAAAGGAAAAATGTGGGGAAGACAGAGTCCAAGAATAAGATCAAGAGGGGAATGCGAACCCTGGGGTCCAGCAGTAGAGAGAGAAGCCTCTAACAATAAAAAGCGAGATCTTTGATGGCTACGAGAGGCAGTACTACTAGCTCTCCACTAATCTTTCAAGAAAGTGTGCCTCCTTGGCGGCTCTTACGGGAGAACAAAAGAAACAAAAACTTATAGAGTTGAATGAAGGATTGGAGGAAGTAGGATCCCTGATCCGCAGGATGGACTTGGAAGCCAAAAGTCTGAGCCAAACCAAAAGTCTGCCCTTTTTGCGAAGCTCAGAGAGTACAAGTCAGACTTAAACAATGTGAAAAAGGAAGTGAAGAAATCAGTATTCACAAATAGCTACTCTGCTTCTCGAGATGAATTGTTGGAGGCAGGACTTGCTGACACCGCTGCAGCTTCCATAGTCCAACGACAAAGATTGCTGGGATCAACTGAAAGACTGATCCAATCAGGGACCCGACCAATGTTGATGTTCTCACAGGACAAAGAAAGAAGAAAACACTCTCAGTTGTATTTTCAAAAATGGGACTATCACCTGCACCTCTTCTTGAATTGAGATTCCATCTTGGTCATCCCACTCCACAGTGGCTAGAAGCTCTTGTAATATATGCATTGCTTGTGACCTGTTAGAGGTGTAGGTGTGGTCAGGTCTATATATAAGCAGGATAAACTCTCCCAATCAGGTGTAAATGACTATATGTCTCATATTATCTGAAATTGAGCTTTCAAATTGAATCTGATCTCGCTAGATTGATCTTCTATCTTGGAATTTCTCAACAACCTCTGTGGTTGTGACTTTGCTTTCGAAAACCCTTCGACATCGCATGTTTAGATGGACTTGGAGATGACTATAAGAACTTCAAGTCATCTATGAGTACCAAGGATGATATTCCTAACTTTGTAGATTTGATTTTTATGTTGATATTTGAGGAAAAGAACCTTCTCTTGGATTCCTATTCTTCTCAAAGTAAGAGCAAGTTTGAATAAGTGTTTTACTCTACTAGTAGAGTTAGATGTCATGGTCGAGGCTAAGGTGGTGGTTGTGGTCAAAGCTATCATGCACAACAAAATAGGAGAGGAGAGTCTCAGGAAAGGAGGAACCAAAGAGGGTAAGTTTTAGATTTTAACTAATAATACAATTCTGATGATGGTAGGGAGTGCTCGTGTTGTGGTGAGAAATGCTACATTTCTAAATTTATCTTTTAAAAAACGGTTGGAATTAGAAGTGGAAAAGAGCGGCAAGAAAATTATCTACTAGCAAAAGTAATGATGACAAAAGTAAACATCTATTTTTCATGCAGCATTTTATGAATACTATGACTGCTATTGATTCTTCTAAGAATGATATTAGGCATATAGACTCGAATATATCTAATCACACAACTTCTCATGGAGAGTGGTTTAAAAATAGCAGTCTATAGTCTCCAGGCTATGTGGAGAGAGGGGATGACACAACCCATTCCATTACTTGCATTGGAAATGTTCCTTTGGATATGGAGGATGGTAGAGCAAAATACTTAGCTAATGTGCATGTGCCAAACATAACTACAAACCTAGTTTTCATTGGTCAAATGGTAGAATAGCAATTATAACTTTGATTCACATATTATGGTTGTTATGCAAAGGACCGTGGAAATATTACAAGTTGATTGCAAAAGGTAAGCATGCTGATATATTGTTTATATTAATATAGGTCATCCCAAAATGGATGCTATTATATTTGGCCAAGGTTTAGGTGTTGTTGTTGACATTGAAATTTGCCATAAGCAGATTGATCATATACATGCACAGCATTTGAAAAATATGTAGTTAAAGTAGAATGTAGATCGCTTACCAAAGTTCAGAGTTAATGGAATACATAAAATATGTGCATGATATTAATTTCAAAAAGTAAGCAAGGCATACATTTTCATACAAAAAGTATATATATAAGAAGGCACTTGAGTTTATACATTTTAATGTATGGGATTCTACAAAGACTATAACTATGAGTGGTTTCAAGTATTATGTCTCCTTCTTGGATGTTCATACTAAAAAAGTATGGGTTTGTTTTCTGTGTGAGAAAAGTAAAATGTTTACTCGCTTTAAAAACTTTAAATATTTGGTTGAGAAGGAAACAAGGTTGCAAATACCTAAGGTCGAGTGAATACTTATCCAATGAGGTTTTTGAATTTTTTACGAGCAAATGGTATTTAGATGTAGTTTATATGTACATATACTTTAAAACAAAATGGGGTTATTGAGTGAGAAAAAAATGCATATTGCAAAGATGGCTCAAGCATTGATGTGTTTGAAAGAGACTTACCTAATTACTATTGAACTAAACCATTTTGCTACTACTGTATTCATTATGAAGGCAACACCCATAGCTACTACACAATATGACACCTAAGGAGAAGTATACAAGAAAAAAGCCAAATTTGTCCCATCTAAAAGTATTTGGATATATTACGTATGTGCATACTACTGATTAGTTCATAGGAAATTAAATCCCAAGGGAGAAAAATGTGTATTTGTGGGATAGTTTTTTGTAGAAGAATGGATATAGATACTATAATCCTATTGCACGTGAGTTGAGAGTTGATAGGGATGTTATGTTTGATGAGATTAGCTAGTATAGTAATGTGTAGGATACATCAAGACTGATATGCAAGAGATTGGCTATGAAGAAAATTGGTCAATAGTCATAGACATTGAGTAGGCCATAAGAGTCTCCTAGTCATGAATCTATTGATAGACCTTGGAGTGGTAGATTAAGGTCACAAGTCACTCTACCAAGTATATCAAAGATGTTGAGAAAACACAAGGAGAAAGTTAGGGACTCGCTTGTTATGATTGATGCATCATCAAGTTTCTCTCATATTGATGGGGGCTCAAATGGATCTAAGAAATGCTTGGATGAAGAGTTTGGGATTCTAGATGTTGAGACACCTAGTGTGAGGACAATGTAAGAGGATGCTAAGGTAACTAGAAGTGATCCAAGACCATGCAGGTCAAGTAGAAGTAGAGTAAGAAATTCAATGCAATGATTAATTTATAACTATATACCTCATCACTATGCATATATGGCTAAGGTTATGTAAGATATAAAGCCCAGTAGTTTTGAGGATGCAGTGAGCAAAGAGCATTGGAAACATACTATGGGTGAAGAAATGGCCATACTTAAGTAAAATGACATGTGAGATTTGGTGCCTTTACTTGAAGGTAAGAAAGATATTGGGTAAAAATGGAGTTATAAGGTGAAGCATTAGTCCAATGTATTTATTCAAGAGCACAGTAAAGAAAGGCTAGTTGCCAAAAGATATATGCAAACTCATGGCATTGATTATGAGGAGACTTTTCTCCTTTGACTAAAATGGCTATTACGAGGCTATCATAGTAGTGCCTACATCAAAGGGTTGGAACATGCATCATATGGATGTTAAAAATGCCTTCTTGCATGGGAGCTTGTAAAAAGAATTTTATGTAGGGCAGCCACCTAGTTATGTGCATGACAAATATCCTAATTATGTATCCAAGCTTGATAAGGCCTTGTATGGGCTAAAGCAAGTGCCTAAGGCATAGAATGATAGGACTATGAAATACCTTATTAGCATTGGATTTCAAAAGGCACAAGTTGATCACTCACTCTATGTATATGTGAGTCATAAGGTATTATGTCCATTACTATATATGTAGATTGCTTGATTATTGTGGGTGATCATGAGACAAAGATCGAACATGTGAAGAACCTACTCAAGGCTAAGTTTGAAATGAAGGATTTGGGAGAGCTATGTTATTTTCTTGGCATAGAGATTTCAAGATTCTAGAGGGACATGGTACAACTGGATACGATGAAAAAGTATGGTATAGCTAATTGTAAGCCAATCTCAATACCTCCATATATCAAATATTAGGCCCAAATTAGGGTACATGAGGGTGATGTGGTTGAGGATGTCACTAAGTATAGAAAGATTATGAGTAGTCTTGTTTATTTGTCGATCATTAGGCCAAACCTAAATTACCCAATTTGTTTGGAGAGCTAATTTATATAGCTTTTCCACAGAAGCCACATTTGAATGTAGTGCAATGCACATTGCATTATACTAGGTCTATACTTCACTATGCTTTGTTCTATGCTACAAGTTACCATTGAACTTGCATGGTTACATGGATGAAAATTGAGTTAGTACTATTTAAAATAGGAGATCTACTTGTGGTTTTATATTTTCATTGGGAGTGGTGCTTTTACTTGGAGTAGCAAGAAACAACCTACATTTATATTGTCTAGTACTAAGATATAGTAGAAGGGTATTGAGATTGTATAGGGGTGATTTTATAGCTAGACTACATCCATGTAGTCCATTCTTAGTTATGGCACATTCATTGTGCCACCTCATTTATCCTTAGTGGGTTCACACTTAGTGACCCCATGTATGATCGCATGTGCATATGTTTTAGCATTTTCATATTAGTCTTTTATCATAATGTAGACAAAGTCTTATGTGTGAAAGAAGAAGAAGATTTCAGTTTTACTTCTCTCTGTGCTCAAGTCTCCATTGTGTAGGTGTGTGTACTCTTGGTTACTTCACCTCCCTCTTGTTTGTTTGCAAGGGATGTATTTGGCTCTAGTGCAACATGTTGAAATGAGTTAGAGAAAGCATTTTGAACCTTCCTATAGTCCTTTGAACAATTTCAACTATGCATTCAAAAGCATGAGAGCTTATTATTGTAAAGAAGCTAAAGGAGGTCTTAGCATAGAGCCACTACATGACAAAGCAAGGAGTCTCCTCTTGAAGCTATTAAAAAATATAAATGTCCATCAATCTTGGGTTTTTTTTCTTCAATTTTGTATATTTGCAAATGCAAACTGCCAAGAGGCATGTGGGAGGCTCATAAAGAAAAAGGTGGAGGGGGGGACCTTTATTTAAAAGAGCGAGAAGGCCTTATTAAAAAGGCAACAAATAGCAACCACCTCCAATCTATCACCATGGACTGAGATTGACCACCACTAGCATCTCCTCTCGCCACAAAGTGCCTTAACATCCATAAGCAACAATATTGATGTTTTCCATGCAAGTGGGAGCACACTTTGATCTAAGGATTCAACTAGCATTCTCAATGCAATTGGAAATATCTTTGGAAATATTCAACTGATATTTTAGATGCAATTAAAAATACCTTTGGAAGGAGAAAGAACTGAGATGGCTCACATTGGAGGAGATTCAAGGGAGATGGAGATTGAAGGAAACTGATCAAGGAGATAATAAGCTTAGCCAATGCAAGATGACCCAAAGCTTTTGGAAAGGCAATGTCATGAAAAATGGAGTAAGAACGGAAGCAACATAGAGGTAAGAGCTATGCAGGTTCAAGCAAGAGAGAGCAAGAGGGTATGTGGAAACTCCAATAATCACAATGTGTGACCCGCCTTCCCTTATTATGTTGTTATGTAAAGGATGTAGAATAAAGTGACAGTGACACATGCCTACCACTTGTAGTATATAAGTGTGCGGGCAATAAATACAAGTAAATGCAGGTAGCTAGGCCTAGATGGCCTTTAAACCTCAACAACCTCCCACTTAAAGGCGAATGTGCCCGAGTGTGGAGAAAACAAAAAAAAAATGATAGGGTACAAAGTGTACATATAACTACAATACGAGAAATAGATGCCATCTCATGCTACACCCATTATCTTCCTAAGGAGGCATAATATTCCATTAAGAGACTATTAGTGAGAAGATCTATAGGATTCTCATCAGTCATGATCTTTACAAGCTCTACCTACTTGCCTTCAATCATCTTTCTAATGAGTTGATAATGGACCTCAACATGCTTGATCTTCGCATATAAAAAAGCAGATTACATATCAACTAAATGGCACTCATAGAGTCTAAGTGCAACAAGGACTACCAACAAACAATAACCATAGGGTGTTTTTATTACAAGCCTTAATGGTGGTTGTAATGTACTCGGCCTTGATAGTAGACAATTCTGTGCATTTCTACACCCTAGAAATCCAAGAAACAACACCTTTAGCAAAGGTAAAGGCATAGCCAGAGGTGGACTTCCTACTATCTACAAGCCTTGTGATTAAGTAATATTTAAAAATTCTTACAATGCTAAATAAATAAAATCCACCTCTATCATTTTTAAGAGGAGGTATCACATTGACCAAATAAGTAATTCCATAAGAATTGTGAGAATGTTGTGTAGAGCATTCCCATTGAGCTTAAAAGTCTATTTTATTCTAAGGGTAAATTGTTTTTTTTCTCTCTCTTTTTTTGTTGTGTAGAAAGTTATAATGTGTAGTTTGTTGTTGCATTGGATATATGTCCCCATGTCTCTCTTTCTTAGAAAAGCTTTAGTGTTTGTTTGTGGTATTTGCTAGTGAATTGTTATTGTGGCCTCACACTATGATGTTGCCTAGATGGCTATTATTACTTTCATATCTTTAGAAGTTATTTTAGCATCACTATGTAGTAAGATATTATTTCCCTTGTATTGTTTATGATCCTATGCTTTTATAAGCAAATTAACTTAGATCCATTGAGATCCCTCATATTGGATGACCTAATTTGCCAATATCATTCATCTCTTCTACCCACGTTTTAGGACATGATTGTTTAAGTCTAGTCATTTTGCAAGCTCTTAAGATGATGTACTATCATTTACTCAAAAAATGAGGTTAAAACGTAATGAAAATTATCCAAAACTATGTGAGCTCCAAGATTTTATAAACTATTCCATATCTATATAGAATCAATGTTAATGCATTCATATTGAGCATTTCTCCTTATTGATAAATTCATAATTTATTCCATATTACTCTATTGAAACCTTTCAAGGGAAATCCACTAATAACTCCAATTGTAGATGAACCTCCTTTAGTAGAGGAAGACATAGAAATACTAGTACTTGAAGTTATCCTTGACCATGACTAGACCACTGCTAGAATTGGTAATTAGTACCATAAGTATTTAGTAAAATACAAGAACCATCTTGTTGAAGAATCCCAATGGATTCAAAAGTCATTTGGTAACTTCAATTTATGCTTATCTAATAACTATATACCCCTCTTAGTCATACTAATGTCTACTCGACATCCACATGAAACAGTATTCCAAGAAAATCCACTCACAGTCAACTGACGTCCACATGAGACAATATTCCAAGAAAATCCATGGCTATCATATTTTCATAGGATATGCACAATTTTGCCACATGAGGCAGTACATAAATGTTTTGAATTACCTTGTTAATGGAGTACAAATTTGTTGCATGAGGCAGCACTATCATGTAGTTGGCCACCCATGCAATTTTGTTCTTGTTATCAATTGAGGACAATTGCTTTTTCACTCCCACAAAATGTTATGGTAGTGTGGATTTTCATTTGTCTATTTTACCACATGATAGTGACTTGTTATTCATGGGCTTCTATGTAGCACTAATCGCATTGTGCCTAGTAGATAGATAGTAGGAAACTAATGTGTTTTGTGTTGTGCTAAGCAAATTATTAGATAGAGGTATACGGATTAATTATTTTGAGTGGAATGTATTTTAGTACTCAAGGATAAATTATTCTTGGGCACATCTATAGCATGGGATTATTGTATTTTTGAGTGCTACACTAGTGCAGAATTATTATATGTGCATATCCTTAGTTTGTTATTTGGTTGTAACTTTTGTGTAAGACCTAAAGGGATAGACTAAACCTTATAATAGTTTGTTTAGTTAGAAGCTAAAAAATAAAAGGTAGAAAAGCATGTTGTTCATGAATAATAGTCCAAAAAAGGATGCTTCTCATATAATTTGAGCACAAAAAGATAAGGTGAATCCATAAATGTATTCATAGGAAAGGTGCTCACCCATGCATTGGGGGGGGGGAAGAGATTGCACCCAATCTTATGTTGCCCACTCTTGTCTCAAATTTCACTCTTCTTACAATTACTGTGTCCCAACAATTTCTTGTTAATTTATGTAATTGAATGGAACTTCTTTCAAACCTTGCATTTACGAACCAATGTAAAGTGATTCTAAAATCATTGAGGGTATTATAGCTTGATAATAAAATACACGCCTATATCATTTTTGCAAAGACGCTTAGACACATTCAAGTACTTGCATGCTACATACACATCCAATTTTTTCATAACCATGCAAATTTTGAGAGTGCTTTACACACTTAAATGTAACATGAAGCATGATTATAGTGTCAATCTTCCACAAGCCTAACAATTATGCTTAACACCAAATAGCAATTCACACAAAAGAGTGGTGTTCATCATCAAGTCATTTATACTTGAGTGCTTTAGATCTATCTAGGATGGGTCATGCCAATGGAAATTTATAACATGTCTTGAAAGATGTTGAAAGTTATTACCTCTACACATATATTGATATTGCTCACCCAATATTGTTGAGAATATAAAAGAAATTTGCATCATAAGTATGACATTTTACTTATCTATAACCAAGAACACATCATGATGACCACTTTCTCTATTTTCAATTCCATTACATAATTCAATTCCTTATAGCATTTCTAATCATGCATTCAACAATATGACATTCAACAATTCTTTTGGGGTAGAAACATCAAGATCATCATAAGGATAAAAAATTGTCATTAAGAAGTAATAACAAGTTATTGAAAATAAAATCATGTTTTAAAGGAAGAAAATAGTATTTAAAATCTCCACATAATCACTTTGCTAATTATCGCAGACAACAATTAACAATCTCTTTCAATATATCCCATAAGTGGAGCATTCCAATATATGTTATATTGTTGCAAAAATGAGAGGATCCATTACACCTTTAACAAAGCCTATGTAAATCGTGGATAAATGTCTAATATATTTACATAAGGGACAAATTCTAGATAAGATTATTAAGATTGTTGTCATAGTTAAAGATCGCATTCCAATCCAAAGTGACTAATCTATTTGTAAACTAAGCACACCAATGATAAACTATAGGACTTGTTTTTTTGTCTTTAATCCTTCTTTTTTTAATTTTATGCTATCATACTCAATGGAACTACTTAAAGTCAATGATGTGCCACTCGTAAGGTGGTTTAACTAAGATTATGTCTAGTTGAAAGGATGTAGATGAACTTTATTGTTAAGATTATGTCTAGTTTGAAAGGATGTGGATAAACTTTATTGTTGAGATATGATAAATTAGCCAATCTTTTGGAATCAAAGAAGATGGATATACATAAACATTAATGGCATCACTCATGATGGTAGGAATCAAATAATTATGATATATACTATTCACTAAGTGGCTACCATTATCATGATAATTAGTCTTATAAACTAAATTAGCCTTATAAACTAATTAGCCTTATATACTATTCACTAAGTGGCTACCATTATCATGATAATTAGCCTTATAAACTAAATTTTCGGGGGTTTGAGAGTTATGATGGCATATGTACATGTGAATATTTTTAACAATCATATTAACCCTTGTTTGAGAAGATGAAGCCTTTATAAGCAAAGGATGTGGAACAAAAACTAAGCCTCTGTGATATATGGCTCGAAGTTTATCAGAACAAGGAGGGTGGTTTATGAGAAAGCTTTTATAGACCTTCATGATATTATATTGAGGCCCTTCTATACATCTATTAATTGTTCACTCACACCTACAAGTAAGGAAAATACAAGGCATGGTTATTGAAAGTTTTTTTTAATTGGAGTTAAGTTCTTATAAGGCCATTATTACATCAAACTAAGTGAAAGAGTCTATGCTTAAGGATAGCGATCAAAATTAATAATACTTTACAGGATTATGATTGTATCTATACTTCAAAGTGGGAAAATGCACAAAATAATGAGCTATACGTTTGAAGATAGCAACACATGGCACCAAGTGATCCTTTGAGCACCATCAAATGTAGGGTTAAATGTGACAACATTTAATTATTTGCACAAATGTTTTTATACATAATTGAAAACAATTTGCCTTGCAATTAACGCCATTTTGACTACTCTCTTCTCTAAGATGTCATTGATGCTTAAAGGGCGAGGTGCCATCTAGGGACCATTAGAAGAAAAAATATATACAATTTGTTTTCTACAATATCATAACATATTTTGTCCTTTAGCTCTAGGCATACATTTTTCGCTTTTAGTTTGTCCTTGACTTTCACACTCAATGTTACATGAAGTGTGATAGTAGTGGGAATCCTCCATAGCTCTAGACAATCGTGATTAACACACAAGATCAATTCCACAAACAAGTACTTTACACTCAAGTGGTTTACATCTATCACCAAGGATGCATTAAGGCTAGTATCAATTTATAAATGTTGAAAGATGTCAAGGATTATCACCCCTAGACATATCTCTCACCGAATACAATTAAATGTAAAAGAATCTTGCACCTTACGTATGACCTTTTACATGTTATTCCCATCAATAACAAGTCATGGTGGGAATTGCTCTTTTTTATTACAAAATGCAATTTCTTACACAATTGTGAAGAATAGATTGACTAAGTTCTTGTAATGATAATGACATATTCAACACTTCTTATGAAATAGAAAACACACAGTCATCCCAATGAGAAAAAAACCTATTAAGATATAATAGAAAGTTGTGGGGAGGTAAGAGATGTTCTAAAGAAAGAAGTGTTTAGAATCTCCATGTAATCACTCTTCTCATTAACAAACACTAACTTACTAGTATATTCCAATATACCTCATAAGTGGGAGTGTTCCAATAGATGATATATTCCCATGGAAGTGAGAGGATGCATTACCCTTCACATAAATAAAGCTTATGTAACTCTTATCTAAATCCTAAGTAACATGGTCTAGTATATTCCCATACATGGACTACTTCCATAATAAAAGATAAGATTTTTGGCATAGTAAAAGATGTCATTCAAGTTTGAAGTGATTAAACCATTTATAAGGTAAGCATAACAATGATGCACTACAAGATTACTTTTCTTTGTCTTAAAACTCCTTTTACTTGAAATTTTTGCTATTGTACTCCACTTGTAAGCTTCGTTAACTTGGATTGTTTTTAAGTGGGAGAATGTAGATCAACTTTATTGTTGAGATGAAATAAAGTAACCAATCTTTTAGACTTTTAAGAAATGGATATACCTAAATGTTATAATGTGATATATCATAAGGTAAGAATCACGTGATCATGATATTAGTATACCTAAATGTTACAATGTGATCTATCATAAGGTAAGAATCACATGATCGTGATATTAGTATGCTACTAGCTAGCATGGTTGCTATTGCTGGCCATGCCCAATTGCATAGTTTATGGATTGGCTAAGTGGCAACAATTGTCATGGTAATTAGCCTTGTAAATTAAATTTGGGGATTTGGAAATCATGACAACATAACTATTCGAATGCTTTTAACAATAAAATTAACCTTTTAGGTGGGGGTTAATTAGAAAGTATTTTATATACTTTTATAATATTAGATGAGGCCCTTGTATACATCCATCAATAGTTCATGCACTCACTTCTAGGAGTAAGGAAAGCAAAAGACTTGAGCTTTTGAGAGTTAGTTTACCAAGTTAAATTATCATAAGGCCTTGTACTACATTGCATTGGTGAAAGGGATATGGTTAGGAAGACAAATGAAGATTGTAATACCTTGTGTGATTATGATTGTATCTGTACTTTAATGTTGGCAAAAAGCACAACTATACAAGCTACACACTCAAGGTGGCATTACACAATCCTTTGGGCTCGACCTCACATCTAGGGGGTTAGACTAGCATCATTTAATTATTTGCAAAAATATATGTATACAAAGTTTATACACTTTGCTTTGCAATCAATGGACTCGACTTGTCTTTATGAGGTGCGATGGAGATTGAAAGACCAAGGCGCCATTAGAAGAAAACAAATGTACCCTAATGTCAAAATGTATTTGACCCCCTAGCTCTTGTTTTTATTTAGTCATTTTTAATATTAATATCAATTTCCATTTATAAATGTGTTAAAAATTAAGTGCACTTTTTACACATGCAGCTTAAGATGGATTTATATTTATATTTTCTTTCCTATTTTTTGAGATTGAGGATATTACCTAATTTCGTTTTACCTTTTAGCTTCCTAGCATTTTAGCTTTTTCCATAGCATGTAAAAACCTTCATTTGTCCTTCTCCTTCTTGTGTAAAAGCCTTTTGCTTTTGTGAATAAAAGCCTTCAAGCCTTCCTCCTACTCCTCCTCCTCGTGCTGCACCATTGATTCCATTGCGTGTGTTTTCTTGCATCATAATTCATTATTTCAATTCAATTAGAAATCAATTAGTTGTGATTAAAACTAAAAACTAATCAATATTATTATTTCAAGTCAATTAGAAATTGACTAGTTGTGATTATAGCTAAAAATTAATTGATATAGTTCTAATCAATACATCATAATTCGTTATTTTAATTCAATTAGGAAATCAATTTGTTGTGATTAATCGAACTGATTTCTAATCAAAACTAATCGATCAAATTAAAAATTAAAACTAAAAACTAATCAATATAGTATAGTTAATCGATTCCTAATCTTGATATATTCATGATCTTATTGATGCAATAATCCAATCAATAATCGATATAGTTAGTCATCGTAGTGTAGAGCCATCATAGTGCAAATTAAATAATTAATACATAATATGGGTAAACTTAAATAATTAATACTAGAGGTATGATTAAATAATTAATATAAGTTAGTTAATGTTAGTATTAGCTAGGTTAATGTAGTTGTTGATTGTGTGTCATGGATTGTGTGTGTTATTTCTATTCATTATTATTTCCAATAACTTCTATTACTTATTATTTTGATTACTATGTGTACTCTATGTTGTTTGTATTAATTATTTAGGTAGTAAGTAGCTCGTAGTTAGTAGTTATTTAGTTAGTTAATAATAAGGATTTAGTTATAGTATGTGGTAAGGTGCTTAATTACTTATTATTAATTAGTTAATAGGTAGTTGTAGTTGTTTACTTAGTGATTATTAGTTAATACATAGTTAGTATTAATTATTTAGTCAAGCATGTAGGCATGTATGTTGTGATTATTAGTTATTAATAAATAATTAGTAATATTAGTAATTAGTAGGTATTAGTTCAAAGTAGTTAGTTATTAGGGGACCCAGGTATGGATTAATGAATAATTAGTTAAAGCTAATTAATTACTAATTAATTAGTTATTAGTAAGGTAGGGGTTAATTAGTAACTAGTAATTAGTTAGATACTTATAGTTAAATAGTTAGTTATAACTAGTGTTCTAGTTAATTAAGTCATTAGTTAGAGAGAGAGTGTGTGTAGTTAGTGTATATAGGTGTTTATAGTATTGTAATCGAGAGAGAGAGAGAGAGTGTGTGTGTGTGTGTGTGTGTTGGGGGGGGGGGGGGGGGGGGGGGATAACTAATAATTATTATACTTAGAATTAATCCAATTTGCTTATTAGGTTCTATCTCATCATTATAGACTTCAGTTTAGCAAAGGCGACTGCAATCTTCATACATATAATCTTTCACGAGGTTAGAATGTACATTTTCTCCTTTTACTCATTATCAATAGTAAAGGAAAGAAAGGAAAGAAAGGAAAGTGTATATATTCTCTAAAGACATGGGAATGGTACCTTCTCACATAATTATAAAACAATGAAGAGACCTGTGCTAGCTCTTGACATGCTGCTTGTATAGCATACTCATGTGCTTTTTGTATTATTACTATGCTTTCACAAAGCTAATTCTTAACTAGAAATGTAGTGAAATGTCAAAACCATTGCATCTCATACTTTAACTGTGCAATTTTTTGGCTATTGGTTTTATGTTTTGCAAGGTACACTTAATTAATATGGTGTCTCAAGCTTGTTCAACCTTTGTTAATTGAATTTGTTGCCTTCAATTGATTGTAAGTGCTTCCTAAACTACTAGTACTTTTGAAAAAATGAAATTTATAAAAAACTATTGTTTTCAAGCATAGAAAAGTAAAATAGACTCTATGGAAATATTTAAGAACAAGAACTTGGATAATGTAGACACAAATTTCCATCACCTAAAAACTTGACTGAATGTGTCAACCTAGTTCTTTTGCATGTGTGCACACAAACTCACATGCATGGCCATGTGCACATGCACACACACACACACGCACGCACGCACGCACGCACGCATGCACGCACACACACATGCACATGCTTATCTCTCTCTCTCTCTCTCTCTCTCTCTCTCTCTCTCTCTCTCTCTCTCTCTCTCTCTCTCTCTCTCTCTCTCTCTCTCTCTCTCTCTCTCTCTCTCTCTCTCTCTCTCTCTCTCTCTCTCTCTCTCTCTCTCTCTCTCTCTCTCTCTCTCTCCCCACACACACACACACACACACATATGTGTATGTATAACTAGATTTAGAGCATCAATTCTAGACCCAATGAGTATTTCAAGGCTTTTGCTACAAAGAAACTTTTGAAGTTACCCCCAATCACATCTTGTTAATAAATGGATGTTACTTTTGATAGTTTGAACAGCACTATATGCATTTGTAATAAAAAAAGAGGTTCATGCACTAGCATCAATCTACCTCTTTAAGAGGACTTGAAGTACTCCTATCTTAGTAGCTAAAAGTAGGCCATAGTTCATGGAAGGATGTATCAAACTAGAGATACCCACATGACTTGCCAAGTAGATGGGAAAATCATATGTATATGCACACATACACACGTGCGATCCTATTCAAGTATGGAATGATGTTAAATGAAGAAATTTTAATTGTTCTACACAACTTGACTCAAATATGTGAAAACATATTAAAGTTTTTATTCATGTTCCTACATCATATGCATAATTTGAGTTGAATTTAAAACTTTTAAGGTACACCTAACTTCAATCTGGAGTTATGTTATAAATGCTTAGCTCCCCTACCTCTAAATTATGATACATTGTAACTCAATAAAACACATTGTATGTGCATGATATAAAAATTGAATTCAATGTATTTGAAATATAATGAGTTGTTTTCAACTTCTAAATAATGTTATAAGGTGATAGTACTAAACTTTGTGAAATACTCTACTACTATTCTTAAAAAGATATTGATCCATGTTTGACAAGTTTGTAAGGGATTTAGCAAACAAATAGAGGGATCGAGAAATTTAAAAAGTAAAAAGGAGAGTTTCAACTTCCTAGCTATGAATTGATTATGGAAATTCCACATGATAGATAGTGGGTCTCAATCATAAGACATTAGTTGGCAAAGCGTGCATTTGTTGGATAAGCTTTTGTAGATCTACTTCTTTTGACTAGGAACAAAGCGATGTCCAAAGATAAATGGTAAGGCAAACTACAAAGGATGGGTCTATTCTATTCAATTCATGGTCGTGTGCAACATGTTTGATGATAGCACACATGCCAATATAATGTCCCATCTATCTTGAAGTATATATTCCAATTGGTATCCTTAAACACTCATGGAGTTATGAGATGAGGCTATTCTATTTGCTATGAAGATGGGTTGGAAACTTGGGTAAAGGCAAAGAAGCTTGCTCACTTCTCCATTTAAGAAACTTGCATTATACATTAAAGGTTGCATACTGCAATCCCACAAAAGTGCAATTTATAAAAGTCTTAGATAAGATTCACAAAGATAAATCAATCAAACAAGCTTTAAGCATCTTCGATGGAGAGAGTTTGGATGAATGTAGAGAGCTCATTAAGGAATACGTCTCACATGAAATATTACTTGAAAGGATTCCTAGTTGTGCTTGTATGGTACATACTAGCATGTGATTACAATCATTGAGATGATGACCATTTGGAGTTCCATGAATTATCTCATCACAATTCAAAGGAGTTAATAAATAATGAGCCATGCCATTCCTCAAATTTTCAATCATGGGATTGAGATGTAAAGAATGAAATAAAGTTGGATGGTGTGGATCTCTAACTTATGGATAAAGGGGTTGCCACCTCATGGAGAACCATAATGATGCATCTAAAGAAGTAACATGGTTCACAAAGTTATGTAGGAAGAAGGAGAGCTCACACACTAAGCACTCTTACATAGAGACCCCAATTTGGGATTGTTGACCGCTAGCAACATTGAGCAACCATAAGGCAACCACTTCTTTCAACATGGTTCTACATATTCATCTTCAACCACTTGGCGACATCTCTATAGTACATCATCTATACATGTCTACTAATGGGTTACCATGAACCCATAAATGCATGTATTGATTAATGATTCTAAAATTTGAAGATGTTCCAACATTCTTTCTAGATTTTGAATATGAAGCATTTCTAATACATATTGATTTAGAGAGATCTAGTACTTTCCTTTGTGTAAAAGACTGGAAAGATACTAATATTTTGTGAAAAATAATAATTGAAAAAAATATCAACTACACCGGCTTGATATAATATGAAAGAGAGACTCATTTTTTCATCATTGAGTAATGACAAGAAAGTCTATTTCATCTCACCTCTTCTTGTGGCTTGCATGGCTTCTCTCTCTCTCTCTCTCTCTCTCTCTCTCTCTCTCTCTCTCTCTCTCTCTCTCTCTCTCTCTCTCTCTCTCTCTCTCTCTCTCTCTCTCTCTCTCTCTCTCTCTCTCTCTCTCTCGTCTTTCTCTCTCATATTCTAGTCTTTCCCACTCATATGGACTCTCTTTCTCTCTCTTCTCTCCATTTCCTCTCTCCTCTCAATTCCTTCCCTGACAAGTGGTATCAAAGCCATAGGTCTTTGGTCCATTTTCAATCATATTTCAAATCTATTTAGTCTAGTTTTCACTCAGAAAATCCATGGCAACTCAAATACAACAGGTACAGACCTTACAGGGAGGATTGCAATGATCAATGAAACTTTGCACACTCCTTGTCTCAAAGCCCATGTAGGGAGCAAAGAATATTGTTTTATCCCTCACACAAGTACCACCACATGATGGAGGACTGAAGATTGAGTCATCATTGATGAATCAAGTGAATTATAGGTCCTATAGTGACCTACAAGGCATTTCTCCATTCACTACATATTTACACAGGTTATTACATGTGCTACAATAACAAAATATTAGTGAGTTTGGGAATCTCCCAATTCCCATTTTTTGAATACTAAAAATGTGGCACCCAAATAACATGCCCATAAGTTTCTCAAAACCATATGATGTGACCTATAATTGGAAAGCGCTTGAAAAATGGAATCTATTGAGCTACAGAGCACTCAATTTGGAGTTATAGTGTTCAAGTTATGACCAATCCAAAGATTTGATCACGCGTCCCAAACTTATGGGAAATTCCCATATTCCCCAATATGGTGTTCAATGGCATATACTAAGCTTCTTAGGGAGATAATCTTTGCCATAGGGTATGCCTTGCATATGAGTTGCATATTTTGCCTAGAGAGCCACAATTGCTCTAGGGCTTCTACAACCTTTAAGTGCTCCTGTTGCTATCTTTTAAGGTCAAACATCAAATTTGAAGTTGAGTTGAGCAACTAGGTTGAGAATCTTGCTAGGACCCTCCACTCTTCTTAGCCCTAGTCCTTTCTCTATGAAGTTCATCAATTTGAATAGCTTTATCTAGTACACTATTGATATTGAACCAATTCTACTCATCTCTAATTACCTTGATGAAAGCTTTGGTGATAGCTTTGGTAGTTAATGTTTCTATAGGTGGAATCCTTTTATAAAAACTTTTGACCTTGGAGACACAATCTCTCATGCTTTCCTCCTCCTATTGTTCTATGTTCATGAGCCAAACAATGAGATTTTCCTTGTACCCAACTTTTATGATGGTTAAATGAAGATATCATTGAGTGTGACGAGACATGACTTCTCAACTATATCAAGGCTTGCAAACTATATTCTTTCATTTTCACCCAAGCAAAGTCAAAAGGATTGTGCTTACCTCAATTCACCATTAAGGTTGTTGGCCTCACATATTGTTGAAATTGTTCTATGAAGCTATTAGGATGTCCCCTGCTCTATATTTGTCTATTTGTTTGGCAACAAGGGGGAAGGCTTGGTCTCTATTTCCCAAGTTGGCCCAGTGATTGCCAATCTAGGTCATTAGTTTCCTTTCAATCCATGGTACATCATATGCCAAAACATGGTCACCTCTCTCTCTCTCTCTCTCTCTCTCTCTCTCTCTCTCTCTCTCTCTCTCTCTCTCTCTCTCTCTCTCTCTCTCTCTCTCTCTCTCTCTCTCTCTCTCTCTCTCTCTCTCTCTCTCTCTCTCTCTCTCTCTCTCTCTCTCTCTCTCTCTCTCTCTCTCTCTCTCTCTCTCTCTCTCTCTCTCATGTGTGTATGTATGTACATACATATGTACATATGTAATATATGTAGATAAATAACCAAAAAGTAGTAGCCTTTGGTAAACCACGTTTTTATTTATAAATATTATTTGATAGCATTGACATCATAAGACCCATAATTTTATTGATAATTATTACTTGATAGCATTTTTGTAATGATTAGTAGGTTAAAATACAAATCCTAAAAGATCAACGGTTTCTATAGTGAAAATTAATTCCAATGCCTTAACTAAGGTTATATAGAATAATTACCTTTGGTAAACAATGGATAGCATAAAAGTGATGAAGTCAATTGATAAGTATTAAACCCATAGGGTTGTTTTGTAAGGATTGACATGTTAAAGTATTTTTCATAGTGAAAATCATTTACATGCCTTTAAAGCTCATTGTTTTTGACAATGAATCATAAGTTCAAAGCCTTAGAGACCTATTTTGATTATGCTTATACAAATGGTGACACTACTTCCTTAAGTACACTTTTGAATTCCATTTGACAAATTATAAGGCATGCTAACCCATTTTCTATAAACCCACAATATTTGGATTGTGCTAATGAGTTACATTTTGGCCGTTGAAAGTGTACCTTAACCTACCCAAATAAGTATAATAGATTAATAAGTATCTCAAACTCTCAACATTAATCTTAAGCCATCAGATGTACTTCACAATAGTGATGGATATGTCAATGTTTTAGGTGCACGGATTCATTATTACTTCTCAATGTAATTGGTAAGGTTGGATATATCATGAAAGTCTTATCTCAAATGTAATCCATAAATCATATATTTCCATGATAGAGAAGTGATAAAGACCTCTTACATAAAAATTCACTTCTAATTGGTAGACATTCTACACTTTTTAACTAGGTGCTTCTTATTAGCTCATTCTTTTCATTAAGGAGGTTACAAAAAAGCTAAGTAATAAATTATTACACCCTCTTGCTTGTAAATAAAGCTAACAGAAAGGCTTTTACATTCTTAATCATTCTTGGTGTCAAATGCATGACGTCTCTTGATGGTTGTTTCAAATAGATTAGTACTCTTTTGACCATTTCTATGATGACATTATAACAAATCTATAGACTGCCACTTGTTTATCTATGTGTGATCATGTGTCCATTGTGTTTATTTGTGCTCGAAACATGGAAAAAATATATATCAAGGCATTGACAAAGTAGTAGATCAATGTGGAAAGTGCATCAAGCTACAACATGTGTAGTATTAGTTTGAACTTGATACGGTTAGAGATAGCTCTATTGATTAATAATGACTTCTAAAAAGAAGAGTACCAAGTTGTTTTCATGCTCTACAAAACACTTGACGGTTGCTATGTGTCATGACATTTTGAACACAGTGGCTATTTAATGTCCTTTAAAAGAAGTGATATCGTACAAATATCAGTGCCCCTATCAATGCTTACCATTTCAAACTATTAAATTATCTTACATCATGCTGGATACATCTAAGCTTCCCTTGGTATAGTATGGCCTCATTCTTAGATTTAATAAGCTTGTCCAAGGAGAGAATGAGTGTCATTTTCCTTGTAGATTCAATGTTTCTTAAGGTAGTACTATTTTCTTCATATCTCTACCCAAGGCTCTCATTCAACTCAACAAGGTTTTTGTGTATAGCTCTAAACATTATATTAGCTAGGCATCACTTATGATAACTAGTTTCTTAGCTTTTAATCACTTGTCCAAAGTGAAAGGACATCACTTTCCATAGCTAGTTTCATAGCTTTTAATGACTTATCCAAAGTCAAATCCATGACGAATGTATTTCAAATCAACATTCAATTATCCAAAAACTAACTCAAAACGGGTAATATACTATGCCTTGGACTTTAGGGAACTTCCCACACCTTTATGTGACTCCTTATTTTTTCTTTTAGCTTGACTTAACAAGTCTAACTCAATCTTTTTTCTCGTAGCCTTTACTTTCTTACTCTATCCAAATGAAATTTATAGGCAACAACACTAGGTCTCAAATGGTGATGTGCAAAATACCTTAGAGCAGAATTTTTAGTAAGTTTCTAAATAGCAATTCTAAGAGGTAGCACTCAAAACCCACATGCCCTTTGCTTAGCCAAAGTCATTAAGGCTAATACAATTGTTGGGTTTGTTATGCTTAATTTTGTGAATTTGGATTCCATGTTACATGCGTTGATTGGCTATATTGAGAAATGTTAACTTGTGCTCCTCATGCTTTTTTGCATCTAATTCTAGATACCTAAATCTTTCCCATCACAACCTCATTAGTAAAGCATAAGATCTCATTCCACATGATTGTAAAGCATAAGATCTCATTCCCATCACAACCTCATTAGTAAAGCATAAGATCTCATTCGACATGATTGTAGATAGCTCAAATATCAACACTTAGTGAAATGAAAGTGTACTATCCAAGCATGGAGAACTGTTTAGCAACCAAATCAAGTAGCTTTTAGCTCCTACACATGACAGTGGCACATAATGTTACATCATTAACCTTGTGAAAGTAAATGCATCAAGCCAAATTATAAACCAAATTGAAAACTCGAATCACAATCGTTCTTGGCTCTAAAACACCAATGCACCATGAAGGCCAACCTTTACCTTGATATCATTAAGGATTACTTTGAATAAACCCTTGCCCAAATGGTGGATAGGTTGTGGAAACACTCCACAATAAGTGTTGCTAAAAATGAGTTCCTTGTTAGCCTTAATGACTATACCTATGGAACAAAGCAACACAAGAGCACAAAGGAAACATCTTTAGCTATGCATAGATGGGTTCTTTGAACTCAAAATCATATTGGGGTTCAATCATATTATTCATGGAGTTCTTTGAATGAGAGCCCACATTATAGGAAAATGTGCAATATTAAAGTAAAATGATAGAACTATCACACTCTACCCTACCACAACTATCACCTCTCCTCCTTGACTGTCTACTATCTTAATACAATCATCGTGAAAGTGCCCCCCACCCCCAAAACTACAACCATCACTTCTCCTCCATGACTCTCCAATTTGTTCATAATGCTATAGTGAAAGCCTACCTACCACAACCATCCTCTCATACTTAACTCTCCATTTTATTGCTATTAACATATTTCTCTTCACCTTTCTCTTTAATCATGCTTTTCAATATTTTACCCCCTTTATAAGTTATTTCTCACTTTATTCTTTTAAGTGAATGATAGCTCTTGCTCATTTGACACATCTCTCTCTCTCTCTCTCTCTCTCTCTCTCTCTCTCTCTCTCTCTCTCTCTCTCTCTCTCTCTCTCTCTCTCTCTCTCTCTCTCTCTCTCTCTCTCTCTCTCTCTCTCTCTCTCTCTCTCTCTCTCTCTCTCTCTCTCTCTCTCTCTCTCTCTCTCTCTCTCTCTCTCTCTGCCTTATAAACAAATATGTTGAACTTTCTTAATCAAATTTCCTTTATTGAGCTAAAGTCATTATTTGAGAAAATAAGATAAGGTGCAAGTTCTTTTGATAACTTTTGGCTAGATTAGGATAGAATGTTAAGAATTTCGAAATTATCTTACCCCTTCTTTTGGGCTTAATTTGAGGGAACTTTTTATTTTTCCTTTTACTAACAATCTAGTAAAATAGGCCAAATCATTGCTCTCCCACCATTTCATAGTATGGATTTAGTCATTTGTTTATGTGGTAGCTTTCATCCTCTTACATGTACATGTCTTAGCTTGTCTACTTATTCACCTCTTTGGTCATTCAATGCTTGTTTCTAGTTCTCTTTCTTTTACTTATACTTTGATATACAACTTCTTACTCTCCACATCCTTAAAGGTTCATCTCTTGTTCACATGACAACCTACTAATAGCATAAGCACTTTTTATTGAGTTAAATTGTGGCCTACTTTAGAGACCAACTTGGGAATTAGCATCCTTATTAAACAAGCCCAAAGCAAGTTTAAGACATCCACAACATAAATAGAAAAGAGAAGATAGGAGGTGTCTAAATAAAAGGACAATTTCCACTAACCATTTTCACATTTTTATGGGCATAGAATGGTTAGCAGAAGAATTTCCAAATTTTCAAGTTTGAGTCCACTAGTATTCAAGTCTTTAATATGTGGGATATGACTTTAAGGCATCTTGGGGTTGTTCCTACGTTAAAACTACTCGTTAAAAACCCTCCCCCTCCCCCCCCCCACCCCCTCTCTCTCTCTCTCTCTCTCTCTCTCTCTCTCTCTCTCTCTCTCTCTCTCTCTCTCTCTCTCTCTCTCTCTCTCTCTCTCTCTCTCTCTCTCTCTCTCTCTCTCTCTCTCTCTCTCTCTCTCTCTCTCTCTCTCTCTCCCCATAATTGAGCCTAAACACAATCTACCACATTGATAAGTCCATTGCATTCCTTGGAGATTCACTACCAAGAGATCCTCCATAACACATGTTTGCAAGAGGTATTTTAAAATCCCATTATCTTTACATATTGTCATGAATTGAACTAACCCTTTTCCTCACAAACTTACAGGTTTTTTGTAAATTGACATTCAATCCCCCCTCCTACAAATGTAATTCTAAACATTTTTCTCAAAATTATGGATTTAAAAACCATCCGAATGAAATCACTTTGAGATGGCTAAGGACCTCATGCATAACCAAGACTAGAACAATCCTCATGTAACTCACATTCTTGTCTATGCTCGAACACAACTCCTTGACTAGATGCAATACCAACTTCATCAAAGCTGGTCTAACTAGAATTTTTTCTATCAAACCAAAAACCTACTATGGTACTCTTAGTCATAGCTCTCGAATTCCTACAATATATCATGCAATTCCTTATACCCATCATTGATTATGAACAGAATGTTCCAAGCCACAAGTTTCTTTTTTTCATGGATTGAAACAAATACTCAAGTTCACTCATCTAAAAAGATTCAAATGTGATGATATTCAAGTAAAGCTTTTTTTTTCGAATTGAAGACTTCTTCATAGGGCTACCATAGTCAAAGAACTAGCAATAGACTTTACTAAATTCTCTTATCCTATTATGTCCTTAAAAAATTGAGCTTTCCATGGTTGCTCAACTCTAAAAAATGACACTCCAAATGCACTAAAAGAGCTCCGACACTTAATGAGATGACTATCATTCTATCAATGTGTCCACACATACATTTCACTGTTGATATCCTCCCTCATAGTAAGAATGATGGCTTCAAGTAAGCGGGATCCCTATCTTTAGAATTGTAATTATTTCGGTCTACAATCAACTTTAGCTTATGTAGAGCTCAACTCTAACATATTTCATGCACTCCTTGAAAGAAATAAGTGGTACACACATAACCAACAAAGAAATATCTATATAGCATGGATTGCAATAGAAAACTAGTAGAATTAACTGTCCAAGTCAATGCCTATAAATTTTGAGAATACCACAATTGATGTACCATATTCATCAAACCATAAAAAATGAATTTATCTAACTATGTACAAATATAACAATGATTTAGAGCACTTAGCCTTGCACACGTGATTCAAAGGTGAGAATCCTTTAGTTTAACTAGCAAAAGACAATTTACAAATCATATGGGTTGCAACTCTAGGAAATGATAATTGTATTTATCCTGGATCTCATGACAAAAGATTCCATCAAGCTAGGATTTTTGAAAGGAGAGAGAACTTTTGAGTTGTTTGAATAGGAGTTCATGTGTGAGAAGGGAGCTATCAATCAATATTGCCTTCAACATTAGTCCACTTTGCATAAGGTACTAGTGATCAAAGATGACTACATCCTCCAAGAGTCCAAAGATCTCAAACTAGAAATAAAAAACAATTCATAGAATTCTTACATTTCTAAGTTCTAAAAAGTTCAAGATCAAATATATGCTCTCAATGGATGAAATATAAATTCTTAGAAAATTACAAGACCCATAGCCATAAAGTCTCCCCCCGCCTACTGGAGCATATAAAAAACAATGCTCTCCCACAATCAAAACAAGATAGAGTCTCCTTCAACTGCAAATCCTCCTCATAGACAAAGATACCAAGTCTCGTCATAATTCAATATATGAAATCCATGCTACAAGTTTTCTCTCTTACACTTCTCAGGCAACCAGATCTTGTCCCTTATCATGCACAACTCTCCATCGCATGCATAGCTCCTATTCATTCCTTTAGTTTCTCGGTGCCATGCACCAAATATCTTCTTTGTTCTCTAGATACATAGCTTATATTGATTCTAATCTCCAAAAAAAATCCACATTGGCTAGAGTTTCTCTACCTACATACACTACTTGATATCCGATAGGGCTACCACCATTGAACATTTCAAGCTAGCCAACCCTTCAACCCCTTTATTCTCTTCCCTATCAACATTTTTGAATCTGATGGCTTCAAATTATGTGGTCAACTTCAAAATTCCATAATACCATCTCTTACATGCATCCTTCTTGACTTGCTAGATGCCTAAAAGCTACTAGACATCAGAGATGAACAATACACCCATAACCAACAAGGGATCCCTGTATAGCACTAATTACAATAAAATGATCAATGCAACTCCTTGACTTTTCACATTCCTAAATGAGACTAGGTCTCTTCTACTTATAGTAGTGGTTACATCAAAGGATCATATCTAGTAACCATGCTTATGACTAATGTTGTAAACACATTTAATGCTTGATCCCTAATGCTAAGCAATACAACTAATAAGAGAAAACTTGGTGATATTTATATGTATCCCTAAAGCAAGTGCAAAAAAGTCACATATCTCCATTACTTTATTAATATTATCTTTATTAGCTTCCTAGAGCATATACCATCAACCAAGGCTTGACCAATCAAATGTTGTGTTGAAGGAAGGGACAAGCCCACCACATCACCATTTGGAGCAAAACATGATAACATTGTCAAAACAAGATGTGTGGCAAGAGCAAAGAATAAAGGGCTCAAAGGGAAACCTTGTCTAACAAAACGGGACCCAAGAACCCATGCTAATAATGTAACTCAAATGAGACATTTGAGGGCCAAATCTCATCCTTTGCATAAGTTGGGAGAGAAGGGACCATTCTAGATAATTGAAGGCTTGTTTCTAAGTCTAGCTAAATCAAAACCATTTCTTGATTTGTGTATTATGCACAATCAATCCCCATTTGCACGTTCAAGTTATTATGCAAAATACTCCTCCCCTTAATAAACCCATATTGAGCACGTGGACAATATGAGGAAGGTCCTTATGTAATGTATTAGTCAACACCATTGTAAAGACTTTACACATTCTATTCATTAAAGAAATATGTTTGCAGTGCTTAAGAGAAAAAGGCAATGAGACCTTTGGAATCAATTTTAATACACCTCTTTCCAAGAAGTAGAAATACTCCCATTTGTGCAAACTTCTCAACACATAATGGTTATAGGTGTTGCCAACTAGGTTGCATATATTGCAAAACACTCCTTGGTAAGGCCATCCCAACTGGGGCTTTTATTCTTGGTTAAGTGTAGCAGAACTTCCATTATCTCATCCTTAGAAATGTCTACATCTAGACTCTCTACTGTATACCAAATCACAAAATGGAGAACTTTATGTTTGTCATTCTATTTGACAATTGTCATGTAAGCTCTTTGATTATGCATCAATTCGTAGCTCATTGATAATATTTTAGCTAAAACTCATTAATGAGTCTTGACAATTGCATAACTAGATAAACCAAGAGGTGATCATTTGGAAAATCCACTTAAAATGCTTCAATGCCAAAAGCTTTTCAACAACATCCAAACTCTATCTATGAAGTGTAGCATGATGGATATCATACTATCTAGCAACTCCTTGCATATTAGAGACCAACAAATCAAAGGAGGTAGCCCCCTTAATTGGACGATCAATTGAAAATTGATCTAACAATTATTGCATATAGCCATCAAATATTGCATGTCAAAGAAAAAAGAAAAACTAAAACACAATGATAGTTTGCTCAAATAATGCCTCAAAAGATTAATAAATTGTTAAGCATCTCAAACTGCATTTAAAAAAATGAAAAAACACATAATTGTGTAGCACATTTATTTCCAAAACCTTTGGTAGGAATGAATCAACATGCATGACATAGATGTGGTCTAAATGACTCCAAGTTCCCAAGTATTGTGTTGTGTAGAATGAAACATATAATCATAATCTAATGGAGACAACCAAGACTAAAGTTCCTGCTTCAAAATCATTGATGGAAAAGAATTCCAATCATGAATTTTGGGTGCATCCATCAAACCATATTGAGAGGTGGAGTGAGAGGGATCCATACACGTTAAAATCCCCCATTAGAAGGCCTAGCCTTCCAAGTGAAAGACATGCTTGTAGTTGTTGCCATAATTCACGATGATGTAAAGCATCATTTGGGGCATGGACACCAACTAGCCACAAAAATTCATAATCATATGCAATCTCAGCAATAAGAAATTGACATGACACATCTCATTCAATCACACAGGTTAAAATTACTCATGCACAATTAGCAATGCACATGAGAGCCAATAGGAAATCCCACATACAATAACTAAAAACCATGGTTGTGTACTATTTTGCTAGCTTATTTATAGCTTTTATGCTCAGTATCACATGCAACATCCCATCCATTAGAATGTGAAAATCTCCACACAACATGTTGTTTACTGTGGGAGCAAACACCATGGGCATTGTGTCCATTACTTTTTACATTTGAGGTAGATTTCTTTATGAATTCACATTCTTAATGCTCTAACTTTAATATATTCTATCCCAAGGAGTAATCACCTTGCCCTATTTATCAAAAGCAAGACATGTAGGTGTATCATGCAATCTCTCCCCTTGAGACCTCAAACTATAAGCTCCCTTAGAGATTGGCTGCACTTTATTGTTAAGGAATGATTGAGTGGGAGTTCTATCCTTACCACACACATAGGTACAAAAAGCATTAGCATCTTGAGTGCCAATCGAAGTCTCACCATGTAGCATGGTTTCATGTTTTTGCCCCTTTTACTGTGCATTGCTTTTATTGTGAACTTCTTCCCAACCATGGTCAATATCAGAAAATGACAAAGCTGATTGTTTTCTTTTATCCCTATCTCTTTCAATAGGCAATGCATCCATCTTGAAGCACAAAGTAGAACCATCTTGTAGTGCATACTTAATGCATCATTTAAATGAGCAATAACATCCTACTTGTCCAAACAATTAGCCATAATAAGACCCAATTTGCCACAAGAGAAACATTGGCCTACAAATTCTCCCCACTTCGATCTAAACCTCAATGGATGCATGCTAGGGGAATTGATGTGTAGCCAATTAAAATGCTTATTAAGAATTCCCAAAGTGTTAGAAAGCTATATACTATGGGTTGGCCTTCAATCTCCATCCAAATCACACATTCTTGCTTGAACAATTACTAAAAATTTTCCATGGGCCGCTAAGGAACAATATAGATCAATTTCCTATCGAAAAACAAGAGGAGCTTGCTCAAGAGTATAACTCATTGTCGTAGTGATTTAAGCATTACCTCACAGAACCCTCTAGGACTTGTAAGAATCTCATTGGCACATTCCTTGTACAAAATGGCAAAGTTATAGATGCACTCATAATTTGGGATTCGGAGGTTGCAAGAGAGATGGGACAACACAAAGTTTATGATTCTTTTTTGTGTCATATTGTTAAGCTAAAAGAGCAAGACTCTTTCGTTTGATCATGCTTTAGTCAATATACATGTGCATGTATTAAATAGAAAGAGAGAGAGAAAGTGTATTTCTCTCTTGAGTTCTCAACATAATTAACAATAGGCCTTCAATAAAAATGCAACAATAACCACATTAAGAATAATGATCTCAAATGCAACAGTTGTAGAGCAACAAACGATAAACATATCATCAATTGTACAATGGATGGTGTGTAGTGTTGAAATGCATGGATCTAGAGCATGGCTATGGCCGATGGAACACAAAGAGAATGTTCATGATGACATAGATTAGATAGACCAACTGTTAAGTGAATTAGGTTCCAAGATGGAAGCTTGGACTCATAAACACAATCTTGAATATGACACTGACTATGATTGAAAGGACAAAGTACAATTGTATTCCATCATTGAATGATAAGAAGGTACATCACTTTATAGGCTCATGATGGTTCCCTTTTTCTCCAGTGTACATATGTGAAGGGAGCTAGAAGCTCAACCCGAGACCTACGGACTGCTTATTGGTCAAGCATTTCAATCCGAGCGGCCATGGCTACCTCTCACATAGCCGACACACCCTCCCTACCTATGGGGTGTAGTGAGCTTACCTTGATGCCCGATCGAGTATCTTCCTCTCCCGTACACGCCAATAGCTCCATGATCCTTGAGGCAAGCTCAAGCAACCTCAATCCCTCTCCAACAAGCTCCATCCTCCATAGCCACGTGAGACAAGAGAAGAGTAGAGAAGAAAAGAAGATGAAGAGAGGAGATGGGGAGCTTCTTCTCCTCGATCCCTCACTCTCACACACTCACTCCCTCACACTCACTCACTCCCTCTCTCAAGCACAAGCAAGAAGGCAAGAAGAAGAGGAGAAGAAGAAGAAGCTTTTTGCCACACACAAGAATGAGCTTCTCATTCACTTTTCAAGTTTATATACATGCCCTACTTCCCAGGGCGGTCATCCTCAATTTTACATGGTCGGCCATGGCCTAGGCTCTTTTTCTCCATCCTTTCACTTCCTAGCTAGTCCTATCGCCCTTCTAAGTTTACAATTTACAATTTGCACAGGAGGGAGCTTGGCACTCTTTTACAAGGATTTGAGAGCCCCTTTGTATTTAAAGGTGTGCTTTCTTGCTTTTAACTCCTCCAGACTTCGGCGACTGTGCCTTGGACTTTTGGTGGTTGTTCCCATGCTTTTGGATTTTTTCGGACTTATTATTCTTCTGGGTGCCTTCTTTATACGTGCCCTATGCCTTTTCCTACTTCTTGGATTTTTCTATTTTCTCACTTTTTTCATGTTGCTAGTGTTGCAATAAGTTGCAGTAAACATTACCCCTCTCCTAGCCGAGTGAAAGTCCCATGTGACTGATGGGTGGTAGCTTGGAAGGTGGTAGTGTTGGTGGTCGAGTGGCCTTTTGAGTTTGTATACATGCCCTTTTCGAGGATGGTGTTGGAGGGATTCATCTTTGAAATTGAAAATGGTGTTGAATTGGGTCCCTTCGGAAAGGTATCTTGACAAAGATCTGCTTTGTCTTGACAAAGGTCTTCCCTTGAAATTGAAAATGGAGTTGGGGCGGATCCATTGGTTGATGTGCTTGTTCCTTGATATGGCCCGATCTTAACCTGCAAGGCAAAGTTGTGCACTTCCTAAGGGGTGTGTCTGCCTCTCCGTGGTGCGTGCAGTGCACGTGGCGGTGGAACTGGGAGCTGGGTCAGAACCTTGGGCAAGCCCAAGGTGTTGTCCCACGCTTGAGGACCTAGTTCATGCATCATCATGGGTGCAGTGCAGAGCTTAGGGTGACATGTTTGGTAGTCTTGCCCTTATGTGCCCTAAGGGTGAGATGGGGAAGGGGCTAGGTGGAAACCCTAGGTGCAATGAATGTGGCACTCAAGATGTTTCATGGGGAGCTCAAACCTTTGCTTTTCTCTTTCTTGCAGCTTTTTGTCCGCTAGTGCCCTCTTTCTTTTCATTCCTGGTACTGGCCTCTTTTCTTCTTCTTTTTCTCTTTCTTTCTCTCTCTCTCTCTCTCTTTCATTTTCTTTCTTTCTCTTTCTTTTTAAATGACTTATTGATCATGGCTACGACTAGAATACAAAAAGAGCTCTTATGCTATATTATTATCATCCTTGGATGGTCCACGAGTTGGCCTCAGGAACTTAGTCAAAAATGCGCGGCTTTGCAGATATTCTTTGATGCTAGCTCTTATTTTCAGAGGTGTTGATGACAAAAAGGGATGGTTACATCTCGTGAAGCAGGTATCACTCATGTCCTCGAGGATTTGCGTGCAGAAAGAGGGGAGTAAGGCCACCCTCATCATGAACCTAGCCATGGCACGACTATCGATGCCTAAGTTGATATAAAAAAAGAGTAGGGGAAGGTGGGCTTCCTCAGTTGCATGCTTTTGCTTAAGCAAGAACTTAATGAGCCTAAGATAATTATAGGTTACTACAAATGCGGTCTGGACATGAGGAGAAATCCTCGAGGAAGCAGTTGATGGATGGGAGGATATCCTCCAATCTAAAAACCAAGCATCCCTCGGGAGTTTGTGCTTTGACATTGTAGATTGTTGGAAAGTACAGGGGCCTATGCAGGTTCTGTCATGGTCGACTCCATGTTTGCGAGGGTAAGGCATGTAGATGGGGTCATTCCACTCTTTAGGCAATGAGCTGTAGAAAGCAATCCAGGCATTAGAGTTGGTATCCCAAATCCTCCTCCTCCACTTCGGCTGCGCCTCGTAGCCTTGATGGTCTTGGAAACCCGGTTCACCTTATCCTGCCAATAATCTATTGGTTCCTACCTCCTCTCCTCTATCCATTTATTGGCGAGGTCATTAGCCATTCTGTTGATTCTTGCCACCATCTCCAAGGGTAGAACACAATCCAAAGCTCATGGATAAGAAAAGGACAGCTCAAATGGTCGTGTCTGGAACTCTTGATGTCGCCATATAGTCAACTCCTGAGACTCGTTGATGGGATGGGGATCCTCGCGTATCGGCATGGGCTCTTCAGGGAGTTGCTATGGCCGTACTCTCGCTCTCTTTCGGGCTTGCTCCGCAAGCTCTTGCCTTCTCCTTTGGACTGCTACTAAGTGTTTAGGAATTTGTGCCCCTTCTGGCTCTTCCAGTGGCAATTCAGGCAAGGGCGGACTAGGCTCTCTGTGCTGTTCTTCCTCAAATTCTTGCTCAAAGTCCGACCCCTCTTCTATGGCTTGCTCTATAGCTGGCTGGTCTTCAGGTGGTGGCTATTGCACTTGTCCTTCAAACCCTAGTTCCCTAAGCTCGTCAAAGGAAAGGTCGGCTTGCCATAGGTAACTGTATTGTGGTGTCGCAGTAATACCTATGCCGGTTGGAAGGGTGTGTTCTTGAAGGCCATATCTCAAGGCACAAGATGTCAATTCTAACTTCCTCTTCATCCTTTCCATTGAGTCCTCACCTTCAACTTGGCTGACATTCAACACCGTGCTCAAGAAGGCTTGTCTCTGAGTGTCTAAGCACACTTCAGCAGCCTTTGCTCTTGATTCTGTGAACACTCTTTTGCATTCACTCGCCGCCAGGTGTTCTGTTAGTCCACACACTCTTTCGAAGTTGTGCTGCTCCCTTTCTTCCATCTTTTTCCTTCCCTCCTCCATTTCTCGAGATAATATCACTACCACCTATTGCTGCTCATTCACTAAGTCTAGCATCTACGTCTTCTCCTTATTGCGGCGGTTCAACTGCTCTTCTACTATTTTCCTTCCTTGTTTCATAATGATAAACTGCAATTGTGTCTTTGTGAATATGTCTAGCAATTCTTCTTGGATCTACTCACGACTTTCTAACTCTGCAAAATGCAGTCTTCTTTCTATTATTGCCATAGCCATGAGAGCTTCCACATCGATTTTTGTGTTTTCCAAGTCATCTTTTAGCTCATGTGTGCTTCTTCCTATGATGGCATCCTACCTTTCTTGCTCTAGGACTTGGATCTCTCTTTCTAGTCTTCCTTGCTCCTCTATTTCGTACCATAGCTGGAATGCTAGGGCTTCCTCTTGCTCTTGACGTTGCTCTTCCGACTCGTGGGTTCCTTCCTGCCAGTGCTTCTCCAAGCAAGTGGTCCATTCCATTAGCTCATCATATTGCTGAATTAACATTTTCTGACTCTTTAGAAGAGCTAGTGCATCCTGTTCATCCTCCTCCAATCTTCACCTCAAATGATCCTCACTCTCTTGAGCTTCCTTGGTCTTGGCATCCAACTACTCTTTTAGGGCCTTAAGCTCTTTTTGATGATCTGTAGCTTGCTTGGACACGTTGAGCCTCAAAGCTGCCAAGGTTTCCTTTTCAATGTCCAGCTCTGCCAAGGCCGCTTCTTTTCCTCTCTAGCCTTGCTCAACTGAGTGAGGAGTTCAACCACATATGCATCATAGTCTACTACTGATGACACTATGAGAGGGGCTGTAGTGGTTGATGCTTCCAGCTTCTGCCGCTTAGGGTCTCACCGTAATTCTGCATCTACTACGGCTGGCCTCTTTGTTCCTACTTCGGGGGCAATCTCTACCACTTTGTTAGCCAGGAGCTATATCATTGCCATTAATTGAGCCATGTCCACAGCTGGCATTGATTGTTGTGTTGTGGTGGGTGTGGTTTCAGTTGGGAGTGGCACAAAGGAACAGGGGAGGGGGTGCAGTGGGGCTTTGCCCTTTCCTACAACCACTGGGCATGTTTCTACACTGCCACTAACTCCAGCCTCATGACGCAGGCTCAATGGGCTCATCTCTCCCCCTTCATGGGTCTCTTCCACGGACTTGTGAGTTGCCTCTGCGAAATCCGCAGCTTCCTTCCTCCTCATTTCTTCAGCTTCATCTTCAGCTCTTCTCTTCCTCTCCTCCTCGGCTCTTCTTGACTCTTCTCTGATCCTTTCAAATTCTTCCTCTTCTTTTCTCCTTCGTTCCTCCTCCATTCTCTTGGACTCTTCTTGTGCTCTTTTCAACTCAGCTTTCTCTTCCTTGCTTTCCTTCTTCTGCTTTTGGATCTTGCCAGTCTTCGCCTTTCCTTGTGCCCTAGCTTTAGCTTGAGTGGATGGTGCTTCAAGCTCTTCTATGTCACTCATGGTGCATTCACTGGATCTGTCTTCCTCACGGTGCAGTAGCTGGGAGGGTGCTACTATCTCTTCAATTCCCCCTACTTTCTTGGTGGCCTCGTGAATAATGGCCATCAGTACACCACCGTATCTAATGGTAGAAGCCTTGGCAAAGGACTTCTTGCGGGCTGATCTCGCTATAGAGGATGGGGACTCTCCTCCAGTTGCTGCTGCACCCGTAGCAAGGGCCTTTGTTGTTGTCTTGATGGTCTTTATGACAAACCCATTCCAATCCACTTCCTCAGGGGACCCTGCCACTATGCTTTCCAACATCGGGACACTGATCCTATTGATCAAAGCATTGTATCTCTGTCCTAAGAAGAGGGGGGCGTGGACCATCTTTGCTTACATCTTTACTTCCTAGTTTGGGATGTCTGCCAAACTTACTCCATCCACTGTGCGCACCTCACTCCTGTTCATCCCTAGCATGGCATATATGTCTCTTCTATGATGCTTCATTGCCTTGGGGGCCAAGCCAAAGGCCTTCTCCACCGCTTCAGTGTTAAGCAGTACCTCCACCTGGTGGGCAACATCCCCTCTTCTTACTGCCACTATGCCACAGTTCCTACGAGCATCAAAACTCCTCATGAACTCTACGCAAGCATTGTAATCCACCGCTTGTCCCACTTTCTCCACATATTTCCGACCACATATTTCCGGAGAGCACACTTGTCCACCAGCTGCTTTACTGTTGGCTCCTCTAGGATGGCTTTGTCCAGGTTTAGAGTGTGCTTGAAGGTGAATTGATTAAATCCTCGTGTCTCCACACCTATCCCGTACTTGGCTTGTTCTTCTTCCCACGAACGGAAGCTTACCACCTTTTTCATGTCCTGCTATTGTGGGTACTTGCCATGCAACAGTACCCATAATTAGTATTGTAGGCAAGACTGAATTATGCCATTATGAAAGAATTGAACAATTAGAAAAGCTGCACGAGAACATGAATTTTGAGAAATAACAAACTGAAAGAAAAGACATGAATTTTCCAAGTGCGCTTTGCTCTTAAGTTTTTATGCGTAGTTCAACTCTTCATTATGTTTTTCCTTTGTGTTATGTTTTCCTGATCACCTTACCCCCTCCCCCTCGTGAAAAGATGAAAATCCTTCCTAGGATTGAATAGGATGAGGCAAGGGTGTTAAAGCATAGCGTGGTGTGTTTAATTTGACAACAACCACTGGTAGAAATTTGGGTCGTATTCCAATTGGGCATGACGGTCAAGTGCATGCAATCTAATGGATGTTTGCATGATATACATTAGGATATCGTGCAGCACATTGCCAGATTTGAGGCAGCTTGCAATGTGTAGCTCTTCTTCTGTAAGGACTTGGTCGATGTAAGGATGGACCAATACATGGTTGTCGAGCAGTTTGTTATGCAAGATGGCCATAATCCTAAAAGAAGTAGGAGCTACGTACGTGGGGTCATATTCTGCAGTGCGTCTCTGCTCTTCTTCTGTAAGGACTTGGTTGATGTAAGGATGGGCCAATACATGGTTATCGAGCAGTTTGTTATGCAAGATGGCCATAATCCTAAAAGAAGTAGGAGCTACGTACGTGGGGTCATATTTCGCAGCCTTGATTGTGCGTCTCTGCTCGACATTCGTCATAATTTGGTAACCTTTTTGCTCCCATTGGGGGCGTAAGGCGTACCATTGCTATAAGAATGAAGAGAAAGAGTTTGCAAGACTTAGGAGCTCTTCAAGCTCTTGGATTGGTGCAGAGCCGGGCGACAGGCTTTCGGTATGACGTCAGCATCCTGCCAATGATTGCTTGCTCCTTTGAGACTTCACCGCTAGCAATAAGCTCAGCTGCAACCTTGGGGAATTTGATGGTCATGAGCTCGTACTCTTCCCAAGTGCATGGTAAAGAACGGACTTCAGAAGCAAGTGGCTCATCAAGAAGGCCAAGGTCTAGGTGCTCATAACTTCGGGTGAAGGTCGTGAATGTGCTGTCTAGCATTTTAATGCAAGTAGCCAAGTCATCACCTGAATTGGCATCAAGGTTCTTGGCCATAGCAAGAAATGAGCATTGCTCATATGAAGGCCTAAGACTTGTTGGTCGCTGTGGTGGAACAAAACTAGATGGATGCATTAGCGATGATGTTCCCCTAGATTGTTCCTTGGGATGAGCATCCTCTTGGAAGGTTAGTTGTGTGTCCTATGGCTTGGAAGACGTGCAACATTCATCATGAGCTGCTTTGAGCATGCAAGAGTCAGTCGCATTAGATGATTGCGGGACATCTAGCTACTGTGAAAGTTGATGGGTTTGTGAGATCTCAAGAGACATAGTGGGTTCAGGCTGCACGGGACTGATTGGTCAAGTCTCTAGAGACTTTACTTTGGCATCAGTGGTGGCTGGTTTAGAGCTAGTGGGTTGCGGCTTTGGTCGATAGATGGGCTTCGGCTTTTGTGGTTGTCATAGATTTGACAGGTTGGGTCTATGTATGGCTTGGTTGTTTAGTGAACACGCTGCTTGAAGCAGGTGTGCCCGCAAGCTATGTAAGGGGTTTGTACTTAAGGATTGATGTCTTGGGCACCCAGATCCATCTGTTTCCCTCATAGTACCCTTAAGCACATAATAGGGTTATGGGGACCCATCGCGGCTTAAGGGTGCATTTACGGCTTTGGCATCTAGGCTGCTTTCTAGGCTTTGCATGAGAATTCCTAGGTCTACGGGGTCGCGTTTGCTTATTGTGGGAAGGCTTGCCTTGATGTTTAGGTACCCATTGAAATGTAGGTTGCTTAGCCTTAGGAGTGGGTTTGGTGGGGTGGTGTTTTGTGACTGAGTGGGGTGTGACACATCACAACCCCCCTCCTTAGCCTTAGGTATGGTCTTCTCTGTTGGTGGAGTGGCAGTTTTGGAGGGACTCGCACTGCCCTTGGCTGAAAGTTGTCACGATGCGCACATTTCCTATGGCAAGGTGGATACACTATAGGCCGTAATCGGCGTAACAATAGGTTTGTTTTTTGAAAGTGCACCCTAGCAAACGATGCCTTGCCTGCCCTGCCTCCTTTGTGTTGGGCAACACATAGAAGATGATTGGCAAACTTTCAAACTCAATAGAGACAATGACTTGGCACTTCCCAAGGAGTGCACAGGATTCGCTCCCAAATAGGCTAAGTTTAGTGTTAGCTTCTTGCAACTGGGGTTGACCAATGAGGGTCCAATGAGCATGGGTTAGGATATTGACATCAGCTCCCTCATCGATCAAAGCATCAAAAGAATGTGTCTTTTGGGTTGTGGCCGTGATTCGTAAATAAGCTGGAGCAACAGCTTCCTCATCATCCTCTATCTCGGTGATGGTTGCAATGCAGACATTGAGAGGGGCCTCTATCATAGGGGGCTCATGTAAAGGATGTGTGGGAGGGTGATACTTCTTCATGTGACTGCCATTGGAAAAGCCTATGCCCTCGCCTTCCAGTGTTTCAAGTTCGACATTGCCCATCCTACTGATGGCACACGCACTCTAAAAGGTCCTAACCCTCAGAACTTCATTTTCTGCTTATGGCCCTTCACAGAGTACAACAACGCAAGGTCGTCCTGGTCAAAATCACGTTGTTTGACATGCTTGTCAGACCACATCTTTCTTCACGCCTTTTCACAAATTAGAGCATGGGTGGCAATGAGTCTAGTTTCAGTGAGGCATTCCAACTCAATAAGACTATTAGTCCAAGCCTCTTTCCCTTCCCAATGCTCCTACACCGCTATCCTCAAGCTAGGGATAAAAAATTCTAAAGGCAAGATAGCCTCAGTTCCATATGTCAGCCTGAAAGGCATTTGTCCCACACCCGTTTTATAAGCTCTTCGATAGGCCCATAAAGCTTCCATGAGCTTATTATCCTAGTCACTCCGAGAAGTGGAAACCACCTTTGTGAGCACATTGACCAGGATCTTATTCGTTGATTCTGCTTAGCCATTGGCTTGGGGGTAGTACACTGAAGACTTCCTATGGATGATCAAGAAGGTTGAGAGCATGTGGGCAATCACCTCATTGATGAAGTGGGTACCTTGGTCGCTCACTATCTCAATAGGGCAACCAAATCTCAAGATGACCTACTCCCATAAGAACTTCGCTATGGTCCTTGCGTCATTCTTCCTTATGGCTCTTGCTTCAGCCCATTTCGTCAAATAGTCACTTGCTACGATAATATATTGAGCCTGTGAATACTGGGCCACATGATAATGGGTTCGATGAAGTCAATGCCCCATTTCTCAAAAGGTTGTCATGCTATTACAGGGGTCAATTCCATTTTGTCCTTCTACGCAAGGACCTTGGTCCTTTGGCACTCATCACAGTGCTTGACAAATCTAGCTGCATCACAGAATAGCATGGGCCACCACAATTGAGACTGTAGCACCTTGCAAGCTATTGTGTCTCCACTAAAATGTCCCCCCAGTGATTCCGATGTGTGTCTCTCTCAATGTGTCATGCATTTCATGTTCACACACACACTTGCGTAGCAACCCATCTTGCCCTAACCTATAGAGTTGGCCGGTAATCAGCTGATAGGTTTGGATCTTCACAATAAGCCTCCTAAACCTGGCCTTCTCGATAGGTCTCTCGGGTAGACCATGTTCGAGCACATGGATGACATCATCAACCCATTCCTTGTCACTGGATGGATCAAAGAGATGCACATCTAGAAGGTCGTATGTTATGCCTTGTCCAGCGGCTTTACCTATGGGTATGCGGGACATATGATCTGCCATGTAATGCTGTTTTCCTTTGCGTACAACCACAGAGAAGTCAAACTCTAGAAGAAGCAATAACGATCATGCAATGCATCATGTAGCGCAAGGCTTGTTCACTAGATAGAGCAATGCTTGATGATCAACAAGAAAGGTGAAGGGTATGGCCAAAAGATAATGTCTAAATTTCTTAATGGCAAACACCACGGCCAGCCCCTCCCTTTCCATAGTGGAATAGTTCATCTCCGTGTTAGTGAGCTACCTGCTAGCAAAGCTCACTGAGTAATCAAGGTTGTGTGTGCCAGATTGGCATAGAATAGCTCCAATGGCAAACTTAGATGCATCTATATGCACGTGGAACGTTCTGGTCTAATCTGGGGCTCGTAAGATGGGTGCGGTGGTAAGAGCCTTTTTCAATTCTTCATAAGCACGTTGGCATTCTTCGGTTCACTTGAATACAATTAGCAGCTTATGCAATGGTCTTGTGATTAGTGCATAATTCAATACAAAGCGTCGATAGTATCCTGTGTGACCTAAGAAGCACTAAACACCCTTATAATTGTTGGGTGGTGAAGTCCACAATAGCCCTAATCTTCGAGAAATCAGTGGCAATGCCGTTCTTGGACACCACGTGACCTAGGATGCATCCGTGTTTCACCCAAAATTGGCACTTCAGGGGGTTCAACGAGAGATTATAAAGTCGACACCGCTCAAAGACTGCCCATAGTTTATCTAAGTGTTCCGGCTAGAGTGTACACATAGATCATCCACAAACACCTCTAGCTCACATCTAAGCATGTCTTTGAAGATCGTACACATCAGGCATTGGAAGGTTGTGGGCGTTCATTAACCCAAAGGGCATAATAATGTAGGTGAATACCCCCCACTCTGTAGCGAAGGTATCGTCGGGTTGTACTTACACTTGATTGTAGCTCGAGAAGCCGTCCAGAAAATTATAGGCTTCTTTACTTGCCACCCTCTCAAGCATATGCTCGGTGTACAGCAATGGGCAGTTATCTCTCTTCGTAACAGCATTGACTTTCTTGTAGTCGATGCACACTCGGATCTTTCCGTTTTTCTTCATAACGATCACTATTGGTGATACCTAGTCCGTGTGCTCTATTTCATAGATGAATCCTGTTCTCATGAGTTTATCAATCTCCTCTTTTACTGCATGGGCATACTTTGGATTCATGTGATAAGGGCATTATTTTACAAGGATAACACCAGGGACCATAGGGATGTTGTGAGTCACAACCCTGGGGTCGACTCCCTTAAGTTCATCCAAAGACCAGGCAAACACATCCATGTACTCTCGTAGGAGAGCAACAAGGCTAGCCTCCTCATCCTTGGTCAGGTTGTCTGCTATGAATACAGGTTGAGGCTTCTCACCTTCCCCTGCCAGGTTGACTTCCTTGACCTTGGCGGGTCCTTCAATAGGCTCACTAGTCTGGCCCTGCCTCTTTACTCCTAGCAGGACCGCATCTCTGTCACCCTTCTTGAACTTAAAGAAGCATTTGGGTAGGTCCTGCGATTTCTTATGTTGTTCTGTGTCTGACTCTTTTGTTCGTTTCTTTCTTTCCTCCTTTAGCCGATTGCGCCTTTAGGTGGACCGGCAAGTCCCCCTTGGTGCGTTTGGTTTTGAATGCCATGGGTATTTCAGGGTTGCTCTCCATACTGACTTCAGACTCCTAGTTGAACTCATAGCTCTCACTGGAGGAAGGAGTCTCCATGGGTGGTCGTAGTTTAGTAGGTGTGTCTGTCCTAAACACAGGTACCACTGGTGGTTGGGAAATTCCAACCTACTCATAATCCACTGCCCCCATGCGTTCCAACCAAGAGCGGTTGCAATCCAATCTCATAACTCCTCTCTTGATTTCATATGCATTCCTTTCTCAGGGCCTGGAGTCTGCTCTTATCTGCTCTATCACCCTTCCATCAGTATCGTACTCCACGGTATCCATTTCCTCCTCGCTCTTCTCACTAATGGAGGAACAATCCTCATATTCATTGTCAGAACCATCACTCCCTGACTGCTCGTCGTCTCCTGGGTCCTCCTTTCTAGCCTCTTTCTTGTCGGTGACTAGAGCCCAATTGCATAGCAAGTTCAGGTCGTGAACTTTGGTCCACTTCCACTTATGCTCACCCAAGAGGTCTCTGAGGGGCAAGAGATTAGCGAAGGGATTGCCATCCAATCTGCCTGTCAAATGCTCTAGGGTTTCGTGGAGTTCTAGCTTATTATTTGGGACATGGAAAGTGACAGGTTTGATCGGACCACATGCACTCCTTGCCATCATGCAGAGTGGTACTGAGTGTTCCTCATCTGGCGTGACCATGGCTTGTGTGGCTTGCTTATACTCCTCCTCCTCGTCTAAGAATGGGAGATTGATGGTTGCAAGGGCATGCATCTAATCTCGCTCATCCTCAGGGCAAGGAATATACTTGGTCAGCGGTCCATACGATGTGGTTGGTTGTGTGTCACCCCTCAATGTGGCTGAGATGGCATCTAGATCAACAGGTGTTGTCTTCCGGGTATCCATCTCCACCCTTACTGCTTCCTTTCGATTCCCCAAGAAGATTAGATCGTTGCCCCAGTCCCCAATGACTCGTGCACTCCTCATCCAGGGTCGGCCTAACAGGATGTTGTAGTCCACTCCCTTCATAACAATGAAGTATACAGAGAACTCGACACTTGCAATCTTCACTAGCCAATTCTTTAAAACTTCGAATGGCCTTACCTTCATTCCATTTGCTAGTGTGACATTGAACCTAGCAGTCTCGACGGGAGGGTTTCCCTAGGCTTGCAAGACCGTATGACTCAAGACACTAACCCCTGCGCCTGTGTCTACGATTCCTTTCCACGTCATGTCTCCTAGGGCCAAGATAAGCAGCACATCGTGCATCTCGATGCCCTCCCAAAAAGCATTTACATGCAGAGATTTAGGCACTGAGTGCAGCGTCAAGCTCGATATTTGTGTGACCGCATCATGCTCATGCATACAAATAGCAATTTGCTCAGTTGGTTCCTCCACCTAGTGCTTCAGTTCCAGCCAAGGCGTCAAATGCTACCTAAGCAGGTCTCCTAGGCTTAGGGTTACTAGGGTGGTTACTAATGTTATGAGGAGGTCACTCATCATTCGTCTCTTCTCCATTCCTACACCTCTAGGCCATTGGCCTTGGGTGGTTTGCTGGCTCGTGGCTCCTAGCTTCTCTTGGGTGGTGCTGCTCGTGGCATAGGTGCATCTCTTGACCTTGGTCGAGAGGGTCAGACTGGGATGCTCACACTAGAGAAGTCCTCAGTTCCGTCTTCTATGATGGCCTCAGCATCCTTTAGGTTCTCTTGGGCTTCCTTTACCCACTACTTGACCTTTTCAATCGCTTTTAATTGACACTTCGGGCAGGGGTACTCCCCTACCTTAGCACTCTCCTTCTCTACTGTTTTCAAAGCTATGGTTTTAGCCTCAACATCAGTTACCTTCCTGCCACTCACTAGCGTTGTCTCTCTGTCAATTTTGAGAGTGAACTTAGTGTCGGTTTTCTTCTTTCTCCACCTACAACTCTTCTTCCCTATCGAGGCGGCGTCTAGGTTGCTAGGCCTAGGCAGTGATATGCCAGCCTGCTGCGTTTGTGCACGTGTCATGACATGCAGTAGAATGGGTGTATCCTTGTTGTCGAATGTCTCAACGCCAAACAACCCCAAAGGTACTGATGGTACATTGCCTAAGCTTGAGGACGGCTTTTGTCTAGGGCATTCCCTGAAGAGATAGGTGATGCCACACTCGGCACACCTAAGATCAACTCTCTCCCTATTAGCCTGCTCTTTTTCTGGGCATCATGTCAATATGTGACCAGGGTGACCACAAATCCAGCACGTGACTAGGTCTTGGGTTGGCTCTAAAAAACCTCTGTCTCTTCCCCTTCCTAATGCCATCATTGACACTGGTCAATAGTCCATGAGGACCGAATTACCTTCTTCATCATACGATATGTAAGGGTTCACATATGACTCCTTATCATTGGGCTCTTCCACGTAGTGGATGGGAGCATCACTCAGTGGATGTGTCACAAAGGGTCCAAGCGGTCTGGGTATGCCCATGGGATTGATCTATAATCTAGGAACGGCTGGTTTTGCATCATTAGGTTCTAGAAGGGCCAATGGGGCTCCTCTTCCAAAGAAGTTAGGCGGCCTATTCCCGTAGTATGGTGAGTTGTATTATTATGCGTAAGGAAACCTTCTTAGTAATCGACAATGCATTGCATCATGGCCAAACCTTCCACAATTTGCACAAGGCTTGGATCTTGGATCCTAGCACTCGGCAGGGATGTGGTTGCCTCCACACAGTGCACACATTGGACATGCGGTCTAGTGGGTCTCTTTACTAACTTGTGCAACCGTGCTAGCTCCATCCTGACTTCAGCTAGCTCTTGGTCTTGTGACGTGCTCTTGCCCTTATCCTGCATGTCAAGGGCTGATCTCTCGCTATAGGTTGTGGCTTTCTCTGTGGTTCTTTGGCTAGAGCCATCTCAATTTGAGCTTCTAGCGCTTCTCTATCTAAGCTGGTCATCTACCCTTATTGCCTCATCAAAAACCCTAGCGAGCACATCTCTCTACAAGCTCGAGTTGCTTGCTAGTGCCTTGTAAAGTTCCTCGCTGCGGATTTCGTTTATAAAAATGGTAGAGACTGCTCTCTCGTTTGGTCATTTATTTGTAGGGATTCTCTTAAATAGGCTACGTACATGAGTGACGTAGTCTCTAATGTCCTCTTTGTCCTTCTGACTGACATTCATCAGTCGGACTATGAGGTTGTCCGAATACCCTATCTCTGAAAACCTCTTGATGAAGAGATCCTTCAAGAAATTGAAAATCATTCGCTCTGTTGCATCTAGGCTAGTGTACCACATCCTTCCCTTATCACCTAAGCAAAGCCTGAAAGCTTGCGAGCATTGGGCGAGGTCTGTGAGACCATTGGCTTTGCAAACCTGCTCAAACTGTTCCACGAAGCTATAGGGGTCATTGCTAGGCTAGTACTTGTCCAGCTGCTTGGCCACTTCAGGGATCTTGTTGTGGCTCCTTGCCTCCTGCGTGACTCCTAAGCCTATGAGCAAAGAGGTGGCTAGCACAGTTGCACTCTATTCTGTAGCTGTGTTGTCTATGAGCCGCTTGGTGACAAGCTCGCTCAGCGTCAGGTCTGCCTCTAGCTCCCTCTCCCTCTCTGCATTCGGTCTTGTCATGGCCTTACCAGCTAAGGCTAGAATGCCTCGTGTCTCATGCACCTCTAAGTCTTGCCACAATTTTCTCGTCCTTTCCTCGTGGTTATACGCCGTGATGCTCTACAGCGCTTTCCTAACAGCCTTCCTCTCTTCCTCAAGGCTCGTAATTACTCCATCGATCGGTCTGCCATGGATTACAATCCTTATTAGCCGGTTGTATTGGTCGACCATACATTGCAATTCGATTGGGAACTCGCCCAAGTCCAGCTAGTCATCCTCTCGGTCCGCGTTTGCTCCTGACATTTTTGCAACCTCTCGCTCCACCAGATTGTCGATCAGTCCAATCAGCTCAGGTAGTGACTTGCCCTCAATCCTGTCATCTTCGAACTCTTTGAGGCCTTGAGGGTCCTATTAACGGGGTTCTGTGGCACCCAACTACGTCTCTGAGTCTGCTCGTACTGGTGGGTTCTTTGAATTATTATGATTCTATGTGAGTTCCTTGTTATTGAAAGTAGTTGTCAATTCTATTCACACTTGTGCTTAGTGCTTTCCAGTGCACAGTGCTAGATCAGGCTTTCTCCCTTTTAGTGCACTTTAAATGATGAAATCAGCGTGGGGTACGAATGCAAAATAAACAATTCAATTCCCGCTTTTTCCCCTTTTGTTCATAGTCTAATATGGCTCTAACTCCATTTTTCGACTATCCTCTCGTGTTGTCTAGGGTCTATGCTGCACACTCTACACTCCGTCAAGGCCGGATTGGAATCTGAGGGTCAGTTTCAGCTCTAAGTCTCGTATCTGTTCTATGGCCTGCTACTAGAGATTGACTCTAGTTTGCCCAAGTGTGGCTTCTCCAATTTCTGGCTTTTGAGAGCTGGGTTAGGTACTCAAGGATGTTTGGGGATGTGTTCGGAGTGGCCTTGGCCAGAGAAGGCGGCTCACTTACCAGTTTAAAATGTTCTGCCCTGGTGGTCTGATTCCCAGAATCAGACTAGTCCGACTGTCCAAGTCGGACTGTTCGATCGGACCAGGTGGTCCGAGTCTCAAAATGGGTCCTGCTGGCACGTGGCAGGGTCTGACTTGCAGAGTCAAACAATCCGATCGTGTAGTTGGTTTGATCCAACTAGTAGATGGTCTGACTCTAAGGTGGTCCGACTCTAAGGTGGTGCATCTAAGTCGGATGATCCAACTAGTAGATGGTCCGACTCTGAGTGTCGGACAGTCCGAGTGTCCAATTCTGGGACTCGGACACCTGCAACCTCGACTGCGAAAGCCGCAGCACAGTTGCGAGGGCGTGACTGACGAATGCCACGTGTGGGGATCCTGGTACAAGCTCCAACTTTCCAAATTAAACAAGCACAACTCAAAGAAGATCAAGGAATACCTGGAATGGCTGGGCGACAGCAAAACGACCGGAGCGAATCCCTTCTGTACCTGCACTCACACACACTCTCTTAAGCTCTCTCTCTCAATGTCTGACTGCAAAATGAGGCCTCCCCTGACCTTTTGAGCCTCTTATTGCCCTGCTCAAGTCTTCTTCAACCTTATGGTTGCCCCTCTTGCACCCATCTACTCAACATTTAGATTTTATGCCCCTTTCTCCCAGTTTTCAGCCTGTTTTCAGTAGCAGAAAATCCATCTGTTTTCCCTAGTTTCTTGGTCTAATCCTATCCTAGTGCAACAAAAATAAAAAACAGTGGCTGAGGTTGATTTACCTACTTGCATACTCAAAAACAAACCAAAATACTTACTAATTCCGAAGATCAAATCACCTAAATCTCATATCTATCTCAAGCACCGGTTCGGGTTGAAAACCCTACCTCTATGCTCGATTCGAAGCGCGCGGTGCTCAAGTCTTGAATATGTGTGTCCCGGCAACAAAACCAAAATGAAGGGAGCTACAAACTCAACCCCCAAGATCTATGGACCGCTTATTGGTCAAGCGTTTTAAGCCGAGTGGCCATGGCTACCTCTCACATAGCCAACATGCCCTTCCTACTTATGGGATATAGTGAGATTACCTTGATGTCCGATCGAGTACCCTCCTCTCCCGTGCACGCCAGTAGCTCCACGATCATTGAGGCAAGCTCAAGCAACCTCAATCCCTCTCCAACATGCTCCATCCTCCATAGCCACGTGAGACAAGAGAAGAGTAGAGAAGAGAAGAATATGAAGAGAGAAGATGGGGAGCTTCTTCTCCTCGATCCCTCGCTCTTACACACTCACTCCCTCACTCTCACACACTCACTCCCTCTCTCAAGCACAAGCAAGAAGGCAAGAAAAAGAGGAGAAAAAGAAGAAGCTTTTTGCTACACACAAGAATAAGCTTCTCATTCACTTTTCAAGTTTATATATATGCCCTACTTCCCACGGGCGGTCATCCTCAATTTTTACATGGCCGGCCATGGCCTAGGTCCTTTTTCTCCATCCTTTCACTTCCTAGCTAGTCCTACCGCTCTTCTAAGTTTACAATTTGCACAGGAGGGAGCTTGGCACTCTTTTACAAGGATTTGAGAGCGCCTTTGCATTTAAAGGTGCACTTTCTTGCTTTTAACTCCTCCAGACTTCGGCGGCTGCGCCTTGGACTTTTAGTAGTTGTTCCCATGCTTTTGGATTTTTTCCGGACTTATTATTCTTCTAGGTGCCTTCTCTATGATTGCCCTATGCCTTTTCGTGCTTCTTAGATTTTTCTATTTTCCCGCTTTTTTCCTGTTGTTGGTGTTGCAATAAGTTGCAATAAACAATATGGGATTCAGGACATCTCTTCTTGGAGCATACATCATTTGTCATTTCTCAACACCCCCCTCAAATGATGAGTTCCTACACTTGCTCGCTTTTGGCCCCCTTACATGATGACATGGCCCAAGAGACTAGGTCATAGGCAGCCTAGTCAAGTTAAAGCTTGAAACTTTAAATCTTTGGTAAGGGTTTTATTTTACAAAGAAAATCCACTATGGGAAAACATAAGATCCGCTATGGGAAAGATCATTTCTTTAAAACAATCTATCAGAGTTAATATTGATGGTGGAAGCATCTTCTTCTTCTTCTCTTTCATTCATGAACTGATTTTGGTGGTTACTATTTTGCACATGTTGTGCTCTTTTATAGTGAAAACATTCACTGGCTATATGGCCAGTCTTACCACAAATGACATGTCATCCGATCTTTGTTGTTGAAGTTGAATCCTCAGCCTCGGCCTTTTGCTCCAGCAACTCCTTTGGTGTATAAGAGATTTTCCTTAAATGATGGGACACCATCTTTTGCATTCTTGTTCTTCTGTTTATTCTCTTCATCAAGAAGAGAGTGCTCAATATCTTTCTGTGAGATAGATTAGGTACATTACTGAGAGTAAAGACAATATTTTCATAAGGATCCTAGTTTACACTAGCAAGGAGTACAGCAATGGCTTCATCTTCATCTATTGTTTTTTTCAAAGTAGCAAGTTGAGTTTTTAGACTTTTGAATTTGTTAATATATATAGTCATTGAAGTGTTGTTTTTTATGTCAAGCATATATAAATGCATTAACAACTTGACCTTAGAGTTTTTTGCTTGACTTCCAAAGATCCTGTCAAGCTCATCCCAAGCCTTTTTAGCATCTCTGATGCCAGATATATGGTGCAATACATCATTAGATAGTCCCCAAGCAATGATGCCTAGAGCCTTGTTGTTCATCTTTTTCCACTCATTTGTCTTGAGCTGGTCTTCTTCAATGAATCCGTCTTCATCATCTTCCTTCTTGTTATTTGCATCATCCTCAAACAGGTCCCACAAATCCTTCCGCATAAGGTGGTACATGATCTTCTCCTTCCAAGCATGAAAGCCTTCTCCATTGAACTTGGCTATTTGCTTGAGTTATGCCATGTTGATCAGCTTCAAATAGCTGAGATAATACCAAAAAGTGAGTTGCCCAAGAACACAAGTAGATTAGTGTTAACCAACACTAGCTAGTATCAAGAGATAATATGTAGTTGAAGCATTTGATGTTGAGCTTGAGTTTGATTTCTTGCTTCCCTTGCTAATGTCTTTGCTGGAAATTGAGTTCAGACTTAGATCAAAGTGGTTGACACTTGAGTGAGCTGAGAGGAGTGAGAAAATGAGGAGTTTTATGAGATCTAGTGTGAATGAGCTATGGCTTCCTTTAGGATTTCAACAGGTCAACTGGTTTTTTCCTCCCTGTAGCTCGTGGAGATGATCATTTGACAAAAAAATTGGTGAAGGAAGAAGCTTAGAGGGTAAGCTTCAAAATCCCTAAGGCAGCATGGTCAAATTTGACGCATGTAGATGGCAGGAGCTATATGACCAGTAGATGGCACACTCCGGACAGCGAGCTGGAAAATTCGTAATGCCGAGCAAGGAAGAGGCCAATGTTGTGATTTGATGTGCTAACCTAAGGTGTCCTGAGCAGGAGAAGATTTTCCCAGTTCAAGGCATGAGATAACTCCTCTTCTTTGGCTGGATCCAGGGCCTCCAAGCAGGCAGGGTGCTGTTGGTTATGGATGCCATAGAAGGTCAAGTGAAGATAGAGGTGAAAGATGAGATCTTCAGCTAAACTTGAGCTGAGCAATGATGAAGAGGAGTTGGCAGAGCAGAGAAGGGAGCTGAGCTGAGCTAAGCCATGATCACCATGGCTCTAATACCATGTTGAAATGCATGAATCTAGAGCATGGATATGGCGGATGGAACACACAGACAATGTTCATGATGACATAGATTAAATAGACCAATTGTAACTCAAGTGAATTAGGTTCCAAGATGGAAGCTTGGACTCATAAATATAATCTTGAGTATAACACTAACTATGATTGAAAGGACAAAGTACAGTTGTATTCCATCATTGAATGATAAGAAGGTACATCACTTTATAGGCTCATGATGGTTTCCTTTTTCTCCACTGTGCATATGGGACATAGGACATCTCTTCTTGGAGCATAAATCATTTATCATTTCTTAACATATAGGAGCTAGGGTTGATGTATGCCATGTAGGAGCCACTATCAATCTATGGATTGTCAATAACAAACAAATCAACACTAGGACCTCCAAATGGAATTGCTATAGCAATATTGATAGAAACAAGGAGGCAAAGAACAATGTGAGAATCCTACAAGGCATTGATGGTCATCATTTTGTATTTGGGCTTTAGGGGACGTCAAGCATGGGGCATGGCATTGTAATGAGGCAACAAGGCATGCATTAAAATGCCAAATGTCTTGCTAGGTAGGTCAATATTAGGGGTATCACATGGACACTAGAATACGAACAAAGTGGCATGATTCGAGAGGGGTGCATGAGGGAGGTAGGTATCATTTCATTGCAGGTGCAATGAGGGATGTCACTAGGCCCGTGCACTATGACAATACAATTGCATGATGATAGCCATAATGAAGCATGCATGTAATCGACTACAATAGTAGGTTGTCACCAGCCACATAAGGATTCTCTCTCTCTCTCTCTCTCTCTCTCTCTCTCTCTCTCTCTCTCTTTCTCAATCACTTTTTACTATGCACTCGATGTCTAAATTCTCCCCTTGCTTCACTCTAGTGTCTCTTGGTGCTTCACATCGGGCTCAAAGGGTTGTTTCATGTCGCGAGAGAGGGTTCATGGGTAGTTGGGTCACAGGGAAACCAACCATGAGATACCCCAAAGCTTTTGTGTGAGCTAAAGATTTGTTTGTATATAGCTAAGTCCATGCATCAACTCAACTACTAATCCTTTGTGAGATATTGCAGTGTGTAATTTGATTTGGGGCTCTTGTCACAAATACCACATACCCCTTCATGGTAGTAGGTCCATGGATGTTGAAACTAACAGACCTAAATATTGCAATACCACCAAAAGGTGAGCCTTTAACAACAAAGTAAGCTAATCTCTTGCTATATACACACGTGACAAACTGTATGTTCACAACTTCGCAGACCATGTTCATAGCTCCCCAAAGAGAGAGAGAGAGAGAGAGAGAGAGAGAGAGAGAGAGAGAGAGAGAGAGAGAGAGAGAGAGAGAGTGTGTGTGTGTGTGTGTGTGTGTGTGGAGGATAACTTATGGCCCATGATGGCTTATCCAAGGTGGACAATAGTCATTTGAGTGTCTCCTGATGGCACACTATAGTTTAAGGGTGCTTCAAATGTAGGCTAGTAAGCAATCAACTGCGTATGGCTTCTCATGCTCTCATATTAAAAACTTAGCATTGTTGCAAGTTGTATTTTCCATTAACAAAGATGGCATCAAGCTCCATGACAATTTAGCTTCATGTCTTGATAAGTCATTTGCTGATGCAGAAGGCAAAGGAGCTCAGGGTAGAAGCAAGGATGAGTAGGTCAACATCACCCTTTAGCGTTGTTAGCTCGAGAGGACAGTCTAAACTTCTTCATAGGCTGGATCCCTACAACTAGAAGCTTCCACTCAGAAGGAAGAAAGTGAACCATCAGAGCTACAACTACAGTACAAATGACATGTGCTGGACAATGTGTGCTTCAAGCGTAAGCACATGGTCTTGGGGAGGGGGGGTGGTTTCACACGATAGACAAGATTCAGCACGACAATGACCATATATTGAAAAACAACAAAGTCATGACCTGATTATTGTAGACTTAATGTGTCAGGACTTGATTTTATACTTAGTGCAAACCATGATTAGGCCAACATGACAAAAACAGATGATGAGTGGTTGTTGATTCGTCATGGAAGGTATGACCTTGCTGTGGTTAGAGAGAGAAAAGGCCCACTTCTTCTACCTACCCACACCTCAGCATGCCATTGGGTTCTTGCTAGTCATCGGTCTCTACCTACCATCACTCTTTGCCTATGGTGACTCTTTGCTTGCGGTCATGATCTTTGCCTTCCACCTGATGTAGCGAGGTTCTAGAAGGAAGGTAGAGGTGGCAGCTAAGGGAGGGCAATATTATATGGGCCTTGCACTTCGGCTAGAAAGCTACCTTCACCCTTTACAAATTGCCTTAGGTTTAGGTCAAGCCTTGTCTTTCTCAAGGCTAGTGGGTAGCCATTATGGGCTGTGATTGGGATGAAGGAGTATCTATGCATCACTACCTGCTTCATGAAGCTTTCCCATCTTTGTATCTTCCCAAAGTGTGGTTTGAGAGTGGAGCCCATAGACTTGATGGGAATGAACAAAGGTGCTTATTTGAGACCAACATGATAAGGTGTGTGTGTATATTAGGGATAACATACAAAGAGCAAAGCTAGAGAGCCATCCCACAACTCAATGGGCCCTTGCTTGAAATTAATCTCTCTTTGCTCTCTTAGTGTGCACGCACTCTCTCTCTCTCTCTCTCTCCCCCCTAACGCCCCAGAGAAAGGGAGAAGGAGAAAAGTGTTACGAAAAAGAGGAAGGTCCCTATTATTAGCACATTTCCAGATTTTAAATATATTGGAAAAGGGTGAGAGCTTCTTCATGCTTGGAAAGGGCTTTGGTTCTTTCGAAGAAGCTTTGGGAAACTTCCTTTTAATAGATAGAACATATGTGTACCATTTATTCTTTAATAGATAGAATAGATGTGTATCATTTATTCTATAATCTCACATTATTTTTCAAACATACCTTAAACATAATTTAAGTTTCTCTATATAGAATTGTTTAGGTAAATGTAATGCCTAACATTGTAAGATATTAGTTTAATCGAGAAGGATGTGCTACTAGTTTGTGCGAGTTCAGGTCGACTAAGGTATAAAGATAAATGTATCTTATGGATCTAACACCTTGCCCTCAATGAACACATTATCTCACCTAATCTAACATCAGATGAAAGGGATACATGTGTAAGATCTTTTGCACCGTGTGGGAGGAGCTATGATTGCACTCCGTTTAAGCAACGCCGCGCGAAGCACACGCTAACCTGTAGAGCTTGTAGCAACCTTTTACCTATCCCCACTTTTGTGCCATGCTCTAGGTCTCCATGATCCATCATTCGTCCACTCTCGTTACCTTCGTACAATTCTCTCTCTCTTTTTTTTTTTCGTAAATACAATTCTCTCTCTCGCTCTCTCTCTCTCTCTCTCTCTCTCTCATTCATATGTGTGTGTCTCCCTGTTTCCCCCCGCCCTCCCTTCCCTTTTTCTCCTCGTTCCTACAGAAAGCTTCCCATAATCCATTGAAACAGCACCTTTGCCCTGTCTTTGGAAATTGGATAGACATTGGGAGAGGTCCCTTTTCCTCTCTCTCTCTCTCTCTCTCTCTCTCTCTCTCTCTCTCTCACATATGTGTCTGTCTCCCTGTTTCCCCCCGCCCTAGGCCCTTTTTCTCCTCGTTCCAACAGAAAGCTTCCCATAATCCATTGAAACAGCACCTTTGCCTTGTCTTTGGAAATTGGATAGACATTGGGAGAGGTCCCTTACTATCCTGCCAACAAAAACATTCAAATAGTTGATCAGTCAATTGTCTTTTGTAGCAAAAGATTTGGCAGCCTTTTAACATGATCCCTCCCCTGAATGTTTTCCGAGCTCACATAGAGCTTTCAAGGGCCCATCAGAGCACAAACACTCGCACTCACTCTTTGGGGACCCATTTTCTCCTCCCCAATTATATAAATTTGTTGAGATGCTTCTTTCTTTGTGCTGGCATATGCTCTCTCTGCTTCTGTTTGCGAATCCTCTGGGCTGTGAGCTTGAAATGATGGTCCATTCCCTTGTGCTTTAAGCAAATCCAAGACAGGTTTTTAACTGTCAAGTGTGTGTTTGGCACATGCTCTCTTCCTGTGTGTTATGAGCTTGAAGTGAGGGTCCTTTTCAGCGAATCAAAAGCCAAATCTAGGACAGATTCTGAACTGTTTTCAATGCAGTAGCACTCCTCTTAGTGATTATCTTTCCTAATTAGTCAGGATGAAGAAACAGAGGCCCTCGGTATCAGCTGGGACTAGCAGCGGGCGGACCTTTGACCTCAATGCCATTGCATCTGGATCAAACGGAGCTCATGTATGGAGGCCTTTTACAAGCTTAAACCAGTATTATTAGAAACTTATCAGTAACAAATTTTGCTTGAAACATTACCCCATGTTGACCCCAGTCCTGAAAGGCCTTGTAAACGTGCTGTTTTCTACTATTGAAAAAAACAGGGAGATATTAGTTGCAGAATTGCAGCTCCATCCGCCTTTGTAAGGGTGCCGTTTTCAATCATTTTGCGCTCACGAATTGTTTGTGCTGCAAATGCTTGAAGATCGAATGTGCTTGGGCTCAATTGCACAGAAAAAAACTTGAAATTTTTTCTCTCTTTGATTTTTCGGACCTGCAATGCAACATTCGTGTTTCCTTCCATCTTTCATACTCAGTATAAGATAACCTAGCAGCCCTATCCCTGTTAAAAAATAGCAAACCAGCATTGGCTTATCCTTGCTTATCATTTGTTTAGGCAACGCGTGGGCTCTCTTCTATTAATCTTTTTGCATTATGCCAGGTTACAAACACAGACAGAGCATGTAGGCTTACGGTCACAATCTATGCAGTCCGAGAGATGCGAAGAAGAAGTTTGGGCCAACATTTGAAGGATCCGTTGTTCAGAGTGACAGTGGAGGGCATAACTAGGAAATCATCCGAGGTAACAGGTCTGATCCCCTTACTTTGATCGGTCCTGTAATTGAAATAACCACTCCTACAGATTTTTACTTGATCCGGCTTTGATTCACTCTAGCTATTATGTTGATAATTACACGCTAAATCCATTCACTGTAGATAAATTTATGAAAATTACACACTGAAACAAGGATGCGAAGGATGGGGCTAGGAGATTCTTTTGCTTATGGTTTTCCTGTATAGTCACAGATAAAGGGAAGGCCAGATGAACATGGAGTTTTGAAAGTCAATCAGAGCTTTACATTTGATATAAAGGATGTGCAGGTCTGGCAGAATTAAGAGATTTATCATATGTTTGTGTAGAACTTTAATTGAAAACATCGCCTTCCTTTCTTATCACTCGTTGTGGGACAGAATGCAGCCCTCCACGTCAAAGTTTATGGAAAACTCTTGTTAGGAATGGGGTCTTTTGGACAATGCAAAGCTATTGCAGTTGCAGATTTACTCAAACAACCCCAAGGTTTAAGAAAACATTCACTAACAAATGGTCCACATTTAACCTTTTGATGCTAACATTCTGAAGTTTTATTGTTCAATGACCAACTAAGATGTTTTCATTCTGCTTGCAGAGCTGGCTGATCTGAAATCAGAGTGGTATGAACTTTATGCCAAGGATGGAAGAAAACTTTTACCAGGAAAGGTAGGACTCTTTGTAGCAGTTGGTGAGTAGTCAAAATGGATTATTCCTAATCATTGATTCATGTGAGAGCTGTAATAATAATTTCTTCTTGCCAGTTGCTGATGCAAATCATAGCCGGGATTGCAAAGCCAGAGCAAACAATACAGGTCTTTGTTGGAACGTGGAACGTCGGGAATGCTCGACCTGTAAGTTAAAAAATCTATTCTGCTTCACATGAGTTTATTCAATTCCACTTGACATATAGATGACAAGGTGAATTGGTTCTTGGACACACTCAAATGCTGGTTTTTCTTAGAAATCTAATCTCAATTCTATTCATGGCAGTAGATGCCTCCATCACTGCATCTAATAGGAAAATTTTGAGTTTGTTAGATAAGCATCAGTGGCATACTTTGAGTGAACTTTGGGTATTGATGATTCAAATGCAATTGTACTGAGGGTGTACAGATTCTAGAACAAGGATAAAAGTGGGCCTGAAACTACTGAGCCAAGATTCCCCCTTTTTGGAAGGGGTCACCACCCTGCTGTGAGTGCTGTGTGTGTGCACACTTCCCAAGAAAAGATCTTGGCATTTCATCCTGTAACACTTGTCGGATGATCTGTTACATCTGTTGGATGATCTGTTTACAAATAACACCCAATAGAATTGACAACCTGAAGTGTTCTGGAAGCTAAACATTTGTGGATAAAAACATTGTTAAATGAGCTACTTAGCACATTGAAAGACTTTGACTAAGCAGCTTTTCCACGGTTCATGGTTATAGCTTGAGATATACTTTCGATATCTCAGTTACCAGGACTTATTGAAGATCTCTGCAGGCTGATAACCTGTCTTTATGGCTTCCGACGAGTTCTTCATATGATATTGTTGCAATTGGATCTCAAGTATTATTCTTTACCTCATGATACTCTCTCTCTTTTTACCGGGCTTTTTGGCAAACATTGAGTCAATTTCTTTAACGATTATCATATATAGTCACACAGTCTGAAAATACTGATGGAGACCTGCACTTTCAAATTCAAGGAATGTGACTATCAGGCTCGATCACCGCATGCTGATTGCTCAAAGGACTGGATGGCTGCTCTCAAGTATGGACTTGTGACTTGGGCGTTTTCAGAAGTATGTGAGTTATCCCAAACATCACTAAAGCAAAATTTCAACTTGTGTATTATTTTGTAGGTCAATACTTGGTTCTCATTACAAAGTGATTCACGGATTTTCAAGGGGTCAAATGCGGCTGGCTATTTTTGTTCGGCTTGATTCAGAGGCAAGAAACTTAAAAGACTGATTACGTCAGCTTGTAGATATTTCAAGGTATTCTTTACTTGGATAGTTTAGTTTTCAGAATTTAAATATACTAACAAATAAACATTGTTTTAGCAGGCGGCAATTTCTGACATCCACAGTGGGAGTGAGGCAACAGGTGTTGGACATGTGATAGCAAATAAGGGTGGACTTTGCATCTCTTTTAAGGTTTGTTTTTTAATATTTCTTAACATCCACCCTATTTGCTGCACGTTTAAAAAATGTGCTTACTACTGTGCCATTGTTGAGGTTATTTGCAGTTTTGGGACACAGAAATGTGCTTCGTAAACTGCCACCTGGCTGCACATGAGGGGCACTGTGAAACTCGAAATGAGAACTACCGAGGTAAATGTATGCACACTCTCAAACAATTTAGGTCACTTGTCTTTCACAAATGTTTTAGAAGCTTGGAAATCTCACAAAACCTCAGCTTGGGCAAGCATAGTGATTGTTATACTAGGGCCACTATATCAGAGCAACATTGTAGAAGAGAACATGATTTGATCTTTTTCATCTCAGAAGTACCTAAGTTCTTGTGCACTATGAGCCTGCAACACATTGCCAGTGGGCAGACCCCCAATAAGAAGCGTCTATATAAAAACTTTCCCTTGATAGGGAAGCTTAAGACTTCCATAAATGAAGTAGACGATCATGCCACATTGCCAGTGGGCAGACCCCCAATAAGAAGCGTCTATATAAAAACTTTCCTTTGATAGGGAAGCTTAGACTCCCATAAATGAAGTAGACGATCATGCCACATAGTTGTACTGTCACGAATACACCGCCCTTTATTAGCTTTCTCAATAATCCATATCTTATCCTCTACCATTTTGTGGTAGATCTGATTAGCTGACCGTTTCAGAAAATCCTCAAATTTCACAAATGCCCAATCCAGCTACGGTGATAAGGGTTGAGAAGCAGGCAATGGAGAGTGCCTCTGAAGCTGATCTTCTAGGGTCAACCAAATCAGCCTGTAACCTTGAGGTACTTAGAAGTAAAATCAAATTTGGTGGATAGAATAAACCTTCATGTGACTCGGAATAACAGCATCTTGAATTGTCTTCAAGCCTAGTCTCACCATCCTATTAAATTTATCCCTTTGCACGTGCTTATCAGGCCAATCAAGCAATGTAGATGTAGCCAAAACCGTGCTTGTAAGAAATTCACTTCCTTTCTAAAATCAAGAGGGCACCAAACAGTAAAGCGAAGAGTCTCTTGCCATGATGCAATCAAGTGGGCAAGAAGAAAAGACTTTGGAGTGTTGAATGGTTGAGTTGAATTCAGACTATTCCACCATGAGGTTTGGGAAGTAGTGTGTCTGCAAAATGTCAATATCCTCAGTAGAAAAACTTGGCAATATCTGTCCAAGGGTGATGTTGAACACATAAAGATTGCAAAATCGCAAGCTACAAGGCTGTCATATGAATTTTGATATCCAACAAGGCAGCACCACCCAACTGTTTTGGCATAGTAACATGTTGCTAGGATACCCACACTTGGCCCTGTTGATTCCCTTGCTTCTTCCAAAGCATAAAGTGGATAGGTTGTATTAGTTTTTGCAATGGTAGTATGGAAAGGCCATTGATCATGATGGTAGCACACATGATTAGGATTAAGCCCTCCACCCCACATCCCATTGTTAGAGCAGAGTTGTGGGTAGTGCCTATAGTCATGGAGGCACTCTTCAGGGCAGTGACTTTTCGCATAGATTATGGGAGCTCCCACGCCATAGATACTCTAGATCGGCACTGAGTTCATCTAGACAACCAGTAGCAAAAGGTGAGAAGAACTGTTGGTTTTCACAGATGACCATTTGGATGAGCCTACATGGTTTGGATATTGACCGCATTCCACCTATTCCACCTTTTGCCTACAGCCTTGACGGCCGTACACTTTCTCTTAGCTGGTCAAAGCTGAACTAGATGATCAGAGCTGATATCTTGAGAATTGAGACAATGAGGACATGGATCCACCCATCACTCCCTGTACTTTGAGGATGGAGTTCTATTGGAGTCACTTCTTGCATCTCTTTGATGATGGATTCTCTATTAGGCCACTCTACATGGACGCCCATCTCTCCCACAACGTATGGGCTGCTATTGGACAGATTTGCACCTCCTCTCACGGGCTATAGTTGGAGATAGGTAGATGAATGATACTCTAGTGGAGGATAGGACTTGCCAGCTTTGTGATCGAGAGCTTGAGATGGAGGAACACTAATATGTAGATGTATAGTATACTATGATGTACAAGGATGGTACCACTGCCTATTTTGTGATGTTTTTGGATCTCTTCATCATGTTATAGAGCACGAGGACCAGAGATGCATAGGCATCTTCCTCCTAGAGCTCCAGCTACAGCAAAAATGTCTTCTTTTGGGGATGCTAGAGTAGTTAGAAGTCTCATTTCTAGTCCTTTTCTTATTGTACATGATCTTGAATGTTTGAAATTGAAATTTATACACAAAACTTAGTTAAAATCACTCAAGAAAATACTATTTTCTCTCATATGTATTTTTAAGAGGCATTATGACCATGTGCTTACATTTAGAACATTACCCTAGTTCATTTTGGGGTTGTGTACTATCTTGTATATCTTCTTGTCTTTCATTATCTTGAATAGCCGAGCTATGAGCTTCTTCTCACCATTACTGCTTGCATTCCTGCTTTACCCTCTTGCCATTACTTCCAACAACTAGCATCAAAATCTCTGTTCCATCCCCCTGTTTAAAGACTCTCCCAGACGAGTTCCAAATTCATTAAATTGTTGCACCATTTGAGGTGGACTTAGATCTTGAGGAGGTGTGTAGTCTATGATGACAACTATGATTTGGTGGCCCTTTTGTAAAAAACACATGTTTCAGGTGTTGCAAGTAGTTTTCTAGCATTTTTTACATCTCCTACAAGGATTGCTATTTGCTGTTTTTGGCCATTTTGCTAAATTATGGTGATTGAGTCCTATAGCAAGCTCTGCCTATAGATTCCAACTTCAGTGAATTTTCTCTTATTGTTCTTGATATGGTGTTTTCTGTAACCTACATCAGTTTTTTCCACTTTGCAACAGCTAGACAATAGTCGCTCCTATGTTGGAAGCATACATACTGTTTCTACTATTGGGGATACTTTGCAATTGTGCCTTGAGCAATTTATTGCTGTGTTTGAGATATCAAATTATTTGGGAGCAATAATGTATCAACAATTTGTTATCTATTAATGAAAAGCTTGACAGGACCAACTATCCACTATGGCTCTATATGATGCAGTATATGTTGGTTGCTTAAGGGTTGTAGAGTGATACTATAGGTATTGAAAAGTGGCCTAAGTCTTCTATTATAGCTATTACTTCTGAAAGCACAGTACAAGTCCTGTTAGTATTGTGCCAAATGCACCACCTACTGAACAATAGTCTGAATAGGATGCAAAGGATGCACAAGATCATGCATCAATGGCTCTATCTATTAAAGAACTACTTGTAAAACTACCAAGCAGGCTCGGGATACACTTGCTAGACTTTATTAGATGTGTAATGAGACTCATGTTGCCTACCTGTGTAAGTAGTTGGATTTTGAGCATATGAATGAGGGTGACTCCACAGATGCACTTCTTATGAAAACCAAATGTGTAATGAAATTGCCTACTTGCATACGTAGTTCAAATGAGAGTGCCATGAGCTACTATCAAACCCATAGACTTAATGTTGTCTTCAGTGAAATAGATGGTTCGTTGGAGCTGCAAAGTTGACTAATTGAGAGGGGACTAACCCCGAGCTATGGGGCAAAGTAAACTTTGTCAACTATGGCTTGATTTGGGCCTTGTTCAGCCTTGGTTAGTATAAAAAATTACTTCAAATAGATCCACTCAAAGGTTTTTGTGAGATGAAAATGTTGTAGATGGGGGACATGCGGTGAGAAGGACCATTGTAAACAATCCACCAAACCAGATGGTCATAGGGGAGAGTGGAGTGGGCCTCAATTGGCTGCTCATTGTTAGAAAACATGGTTTGAGCAAGAGAAGAGAATGGACGATGGGGGAATGAAGAAGAACAAATAGAGAATCATGATTGTTAGAGATTGCATTCCCTGGATAGGCAGTTCCATTCGTGAGCAGTTTTCTGCAGTCGCACATCAGCTGTCCGCAGGTGTGTGCCACATCAGCAAGCACGAGTGCCATGTGGCTGCGCAGAGCTGATTGCCGTGCCAACTAGTCCAGTCGGACGGTTTCGTGCAGTCTGACATCATATTTTTCCTATTTTTTGGCAGGCTATTTATTGCCTATCTTCAGCACACACTTACCCAGTTTTTGATCTCAGGTTTCCAGATTGCTGATTGTGGAGACTGCCTTGGGGTTCATAGAGTGTGAGATCTTTGAGGTGGAGACATGCGCAGACATACACTCTGCGCCTGTTGTCGTGCCACTATGTGGATATAGTGTGAAAAACTCTGGAGTGCACCATCATCCGACTTTATTATTGATCTAGAGAGTCAATGTGATCGGAGTCGTTAGTGCTAGTGTCCGTGGCATGGATGGTCCAAAAATACTAGATTTTTGGACAATTTTAGCCTATTTTTGATATTTTGGATATTATTTATTGTAAGTATCCTAAAAAGCTAGGAAAACTTCTAGATTAGGGTGGCATGCAAAAAGCAAGTTGCTTTTTCAGCCTGTTTTGGATTTTTCATGAAAAAGAAAGCTGGGCAAAATCGCACATGTGGCGATCGTAGTTGATGGACAGCAAACAACACTTTGAACTAGGAGAAGAAGAAGAAGTGATCAGGGAGACTTCTAAGCGGGTGTCCTTGGGTTTTACCCCCGTTTCGGAGCCAATGGAGCCATCAGATTTGGGTTTCAAGCAGCAGAGAGAAAGCTGCTTTTTTAAATGCACGTTTTTGGTCTACGAGGGAGCTCCAGGAGATCTAATGCTTGGAGATTGTTTTTGAGTAGTGCCAGACAAGGGACTTTAGGTTCTGTCAATACATATTGATTCGATTCATTGTTCTTTGTCCTTATCGTGTTTACCTCTTGTCTATTCATTTTCTTCTCTTCCATCTCCTATCCTCTACTTCCTTCGATCTCTGATTCCCGATGGATATGACCTTTCGACAAAATTTCCTTCGACATTGGTGAAATCGATGTGAAAGGTCGTCAGAAGGAAAGACAAGATGGGAGAACCTTCGAGTACAATTTCCAGTGATGTTTTGTAGTAGTTAGTGCAGAATATGAACATGCTTATACAAGTGCAACAATAACAGGTGATGCAGGCTTCTGCTCAAACAAAAACTATTGTGATGAATGCTTTGCAAGTAGTTGAGCGTGAGATGAAGTTGTTCAATGGCAGGAATGTATCTGCATATGTACATACCTATGCTCGAAAGATGGAATTCTTTGGGGTGGCTCAACTTGCATGGAGCCAATATTTTGTTTGGATCACTGTACATGAACTAAAAGCCTGAGTTACTGAATTGTACATGCAGGATGCTGACTGGGTAGCTTTCAAGAAGACACTCAGGGAAGAATTTTACATTGAAGATATCGATTTGATTACGCGCAAGACTTTTCAGGAGTGGGCTTTACAACCCGATAAGGTTCTTGTGGCTACAGAATTGTTAAGAGAATTTGAGTAGTCAATTTGAGTGGACTTTTCATTGTTAGGGAAGATATATTAGATGAATTGGTCAAAGACATGAAGGTTGTAAAATTAAATGAAAAAGGATAAGAGGAAAGGGGACGGGTAGCAGCTCCTAAGCCAAGAAAAAGATGTATGTAGTGTGATAGTTAGCAGCATGAGAGTAAGGATTGTGTTGCTTATCAGGAGGCCTTGGTACAACAGCCCATCTTTTGGAAAGATGGCAAGATCCATGCACAAGAAACGAGATTGCCTTTTGCTTTGAATTTTGGAAAGGGAGGTATGCAAAAGTTGTTGGAAGACTTGGCTGTCCGAAATGCTTATGCAGCTGTATATGCTTTTACTTTTGGTCTACAGTTGGATAGAATGCATGACCAAGTGATGTTGGTCCAAAAGCTACAATATGGACACATGCTTTGCATGCAGCTGAAAAGAGAAAAGTTATTGATAGTGAAATGTCATGCAGGGCAAGACATTCGTAACATAATTGGTTGGGAATCACTGGTAGATGTATATTTAGTGTACGCATATTTACCAAAGGTGCAAAACACGGATGTATTTGTGAAAGAGAAACGAAAGAGAGATGAAGATAGTGTAGGGATATCTTAAAGAGTGAAAAGAAGAAGTGTGGATCAGCCTAAAGCTACAAATCAGCCACCTCCTGAGTAGGTTATGGAAGAGGTCAATCATGAGCAAAAACAGAATAGCCAACAAGAGGGCAAAAAGAAGGGCAAGCAACCAAGATATAAGTTGCAGTCTGACATTTAGATAGCCACAGATCTTAAGAAGGTTCTTGAAGAACAGATCTTAAACAGTCGGGTGGAATTCACCTTAGGAGAGGTGCTTGGCATCGCCAAGCGAGAATTTCATGATGAGATCATTGACATAATTAAGAGGAAGCATCAATTTCTTGATGATACCACTAGTACATTGCTGCAATTTGAAGAGGAAACTAGTTTGTTGGGTATTTGGGCTGAACATGAGCATGAAGTACTGGATTATCTATGCAGGATGCTACTAATCAATGGACAGCATGTGGAAAAGAGAAAAAAGTGGCTGAAAATGCATTGTCTTGTAGCAATATGCATGGTGGAGTAAGGCAGATGCAGCAGTATGGGGAAGAGACTCTAGGATTTATTCCTCGAAGTCATTACACAAGAAATCATTGGGCCAGGGCTACCATTGAAACGGTAGTGAAAATAGGGAAACGTGAAACTCCTTGTGTTGCTTTGCTTGACCATGGGTCTGAGATTAATGTCATTGAGTATGGATTGTATGAGAATGGTACATGGCCTGTGGACATTGATCATGGTTGGCGTATAAGGGCTGCAAATAATTCTTTGGGAGAGCTTTATACTGTATGTCTCAATGTAAAAGTGACGAATGGTGATGTACAAGAAGAGCAACACTTCTTTGTCCAAAATAGTTCCTCATATGTAGTGATTTTGGGACAGCCCTATATTATAGGAGTGCATATGGAAACAAAGGTGCTTGGTGATGATTCTGCTTATGCAAGAGTCAGAAGCAAGGATGGGAGGAAAGTAGTCCAATTTCTTATTGTTTGTGTTAATCATCCTAGAAAGCAGGATACTTTTTGAGAGTCTCCTTTACTTCCAAATGCAAGGGAATTCAAAGACTTGGATTTTCATTAAGCACTGTTGTAATGTGGGGCTACAGTAGTGTTGTTTAGAGGATGTACTTGCTTCTTGATGGAATGAAGCATGTATTTATTATTGGTTATTCTCAGTTTACAGCAAACAGTTCATGTTGTTTTAAGCCTATGGAAGCTATGTGCAAGGCTGAACGCATATCTATGAAACGGGCTACTAAGGAACTGAGAGCATTGGGGTTGTTAGCTGAAAATGAAGGTTTTTTAGGCATCTTTTATAGGCTGAATATTAATGACACTATGGCTGAAATTTCAGCAACTATACATGCAGAAAATGAGGTTGAAAACAGAGTGTTGTTAGTATGTTCTTTGGACATGTATGATGTTATAGCATTGTTTGCTCAGCAAGAAGGATTACAATGGGCTGAAGCACTTGTGGAGACAGTATAAAACGGTTGATAAAAAGGTGAAACCAATTGCTTTGCCGTTTCCACCAAAAAGTGAGGATTTGTATGAAAAAGTGTCAAGGCAACCAAGCTTATGGGATCCTAAAGATATAGGTCACCGGTTTACATCTGACACATTACATGAATTGAAAGTTGGTGCATAAGGGTTTCTTTTGCTTGCTGAAAGAGACCGTTTTATGCAGATATTGGTTAGGCATGGAAAAGCATTTGCATTTCAACCAACTGAAATAGGTTGTGTGGATCCGAATGTTGTCTCTCCTATGGTAATATTTATTGTGCCACATGTACTATGGAACTTGAGGTCTATTCCAGTACTTAAAGCTTACTCGCCAAAACTAATTGATTTGCTAAATGAAAAGATTCGCATGAAGATCTTGGAGCCCTCTTCAGCCCTGTACTCGAATCGTTGGTTTATTGTGCCCAAAAAGAATGGGGCTTTGAGATTTATTCAAGATATGCAACCGGTCAATAAAGTGACTATAAGAAATGTGGGTGCAGGTCTTGTGGTTGATGAATTTGCAAAGGCTTTTGTAGGTAGAGCGATCTATTCTTTGGGTGATCTTTACTTGGGGTATGATCAGTTTCAGCTTGCAGTTCAAAGCAGGGATATCACAACCATGAAGACTCCCTTGGGGTTAGTACGGATGTGTACTCTCCTGTAAGGTGTAACAAACTCAGTGGCACACATGACAAATGCTATGAATAGAGTACTCAGGGATTTTATACCATAACTGACAATGCCCTTCTTGGATGATGTTCCAATCAAAGGGTGTGCAGTGGATGAAAAGAATGAAGAGATGGATACTCATGGGTGCAAACAATTTGTTGCAGACCATATTGTGGATTGTGAGAGGATTTTGACGCGTCTAGAAGAGGTGCATTTAACGCTTTCTGGACAAAAGTTTGTCTTTGGAGTTGAAGAGGTTTTGATTGTTGGGCATATGTGTGGGCCCTATGGGTGAACACCATCACCAACAAAATAAATGGGATTGATAGAATGCAAGATGTATGCACGAATGTATCAGAGGTGCGTAGATTCTTGGGAGCATGTGTGTTCTATTTGATTTGAATCCCTCACTTTGCACATGTAGTTGATGCTCTATATCATCTCTTGAGGAAAGGTCAAAGGTTTCGTTGGGAAAGAAAGCATTAGAAAACAATGAAGAAATTGAAGCAGCTCTTGAAATTTGCTTCTACATTGAGAAAGGCTGATTATTCACATGGAAAGCCTATCATTATTACTGTTGATACAAGTCCAATTGGGATTGGATGGGCAATTGGGCAAGATGATGAGAAAGGGCAAAGATATGCAACTCGCTTTGGTGCTAAAGTATTGATTGAACGATAGAGAAGGTATCCACAGGTAAAAAGAAAACTATGGGAAATTGTGATAGCCCTTAAATGTGATAAGGATATTTTATAGGTGCTCATGTACTCATTGAGACCGATTGTTTGCCGATATTGGGTATGATTTCTAGTTGTGCTATCTCGGACATTGCTATGCTCTGGTGGATTGCATACATCAAATCTTTGAACCTTGAATTTCAGCATATTGCAGGAAGAGATAACCCGGTGGCAGACATGTTATCTCGGGCATGCTATGAGAATGAAGATGGGATGATGGATGAGGAGGAAGAAGATGACTGTCTTGCAGGTGAAAATAATATTGTAAGAGTAAATTTAGCAATGCAAGGAGTTGCTGCAGCACTAACAGAAGCTTGGACAGCAAAGAGAAAACACTTTAGATGTTTTGTATCTTATGTAGAAGTGTTTTGGAAGACAAATATGCAGGAGAATGGCTGAGAATTGGTCAATACCTCAGTACATTAATAAAGATAGATAAATGATAGATGATGGAGAGTCAGAAAACTCAAAAACGATGGAAAGCACGAGTGTCGTTCTCCTCCCAGCCACGCCTAGATAAGTGCTGGCTCCCCAAACTTGATCCCTTTGCCAGCCGTCAACTTCCTGGAGTCCTACTATTCCTGGACTCCCTTACTCTCTAGGCTCCCCTTAACCCCGTTCAGGCGCCCAAGAGCATGGACGGTCATTCTCGTGCATGTTCCCCTAAATTTACCTTAATGTGACATTAAATATCACTTTTAATGTCACATTCCACATTTATGACCTTAATGTGACATTAAATATCACTTTTAATGTCACATTAATGTCACATTTCCTTCCCCTTAAGAATCGGTTTTGTCCTCGAAAACGATACTTGGAAGGTCTAACTGTAAATCGGGAAACCTTTTCTTTAAAGTACTTACTCGCTCCCATGTTGAGCTTTCTTTTGAACAATCTTTCCACTTAACCAAACATTCTTGATAAATAGTATTCCTCGTTCGCCTATTACGAACATTTAATATTTTTTCTGGTTCATGTGGATCAGATTGGTCATAGAATAACTCCTCAATATGATCATTTAAGATTAGATTATCCAAATCACCCAGCTTCTTTCTTAATTTGCTTACATGAAAAACTGGATGTATTTTACTACCAGCAGGTAGTTGGAGCTTGTAAGCCAATTCTCCCACCCTTTTAAGTATTATGAAAGGACCACAATACCTTGGTGAAAGCTTTGGACAATGTCCCTTTTTCATAGTTTTAGTTTGTTCAGGCACCTTAAGATAGACCAATTCTCCTTCTTCAAAGGAGATGTCTCTTCGGTGAGGATCTGCATATGCTCAAGCTCGATTTTGAGCTTTTTTAATATTTTCTTGAGCAAATTTTAACATACTATTCATATCCTCCAAAAAGTCTTTAGCTGCCTGAACCTTTTCCTTATGCAGTCCTACTGCAAAAGGAGCTCTGGGCTGAAACCCATACATCAACATAAATGGACTATATCCAGTGGAAGAGTGCTTGGCACTGTTATATGCAAACTCTGCTATTGGTAAATACTCTTCCCAATTAGTTTGCCTTTTACTTACATATGCCCTAAGCATATCTTCAAGAATTTGGTTAACCCTTTCAGTTTGCCCATCTGTTTGCGGGTGATCCGCCGTACTCATGCTAAGTTTAGTATCCAATTTCCTAAATACCGCACGCCAAAAATGGCTATCAAATTTTCTATCCCGATTAGAAACTATATTTGCCGGAAGGCCATACAATCGGTATATGTTCTCTACGAACAATCTAGCCAATTCTGGTTTTTTAACATCAGTTGAAGTTGGAATAAACCTAGCCATTTTGGTTAACCTATCCACAAACACCCACACAGAGTCGTGTCCCCTCTGTGTTCTAGGTAGAGCAACAATAAAGTCCATGGAGATACTTTCCCATTTTCCCGAAGGAATTTCTAATGGATGGAGAAGTCCTCCCATTTTTAATTTTTCAGCTTTATTAACCTGGCATTTATTACATTTGACCACATAGTCAAGGACGTCCTTATTCATTCCAGGCCAATAGAACTGCCTTTTAATAAGACTATAAGTCTTATTAACTCCTGGATGTCCCGCACTAGGGGTATCATGACACTCAAAGAGTATCTGGCGCCTTATTTCTATATCTTTCGGGACACATACCCTACCCTTGTAGAGTAAATAACCATTATCAATGGTAAAATTCTTCCACTTGAATCCAGTTTGAGCAACCCCTGATGCTCCATTTTCTTGTTGAACATCCTCAGATATTCCTTCCTCAGTAGAAACACTTTCAGTTGGATCCCCATTTTTTATTGCTTCCCATATGTTGGAATATGCCGGATCAACCTGGCATTTCCCTTTTAAAGATTCAAGCAAGTTGGAAGTGAACTGAGTAAAACTTAATTCATTAATGATGGGCATTTTGCTGAGTGCATCAGCTACTATATTATACTTTCCTTTTCTATATCTTATCTCATAGTCGAACTCTTGGAGGAGTTCGGTCCATCTGGCTTTACGCCCGTGTAAATTTGGTTGATCATTAAGCCACTTAATGCTTTCATGATCCGATAAAATCAAAAGTTTGGCACCATACAAATAGTGCCTCCATTTCTTCATTGCATGTACTATTGCATACAGCTCCCTCTCATAAACAGAATAATTCTGTTTTGGATGATCTAATTTCTTGCTTTCAAAAGCAACTGGTCGACCTTCTTGTAATAAGACCGCGCCTATTGCCTTATCACTGGCATCAGCTTCAACCACAAATGGTTTATTGGGATCCACTATTAATAATACTGGAGCTGTAGCAATAGCTACCTTAAGTTTTTGAAAACTTTCATTTTGGTCTATTCCCCAATTAAAACTTTTCCCTTTCCCTTTAAGTTGGTCTGTCATTGGAACAACTATTTTGGCATAATCTCGAATGAATCTACGATAAAATCCAGATAAACCTAGGAAGATCTGCAGCTCTTCCAGGTTCCGTGGAGGTGGCCATTCAATAATTGCCCTTACTTTTTCTGGATCCATGTTGATTCCCTCTTTCGAGATAATATGCCCTAGATATTTGACCTCTTGTGCAAAGAATTCACATTTAGTTTTCTTCGTATAAAGGGAATGTGTTCTTAACAGTTGGAATACTAATTGTAAGTGTTCCAAATGTTCTTCTCTTGATTTACTAAAGATCAAGATATCATCCAGGAAGACTACTACAAAATGTCCTAGATAGGGCCGTAAAACACTATTCATCAGCTTCATAAAGGTAGCTGGTGCATTAGTGAGGCCAAAAGGCATCACCAAAAAATCATAATGCCCGTATCTAGTACGAAATGCCGTTTTGGAAACATCTTGTGCCTTAATTCTTATTTGGTGATAACCTGATCTTAAGTCTATCTTTGTGAAGAATTTTGCCCCTTGCAATTGATCAAAAAAATCTTCCATTCTGAGCATAGGAAATTTATTCTTCACCGTTATTTTATTAAGTGCTCTATAGTCAACACAAAGTCGCATAGAACCATCTTTTTTCTTTACCAATAAAATTGGTGAAGCCCAAGCTGAATTACTAGGTTGAATAAATCCTTTATCCAGGTAATCCTTAATTTGTCTTTCAACTTCTTGATGCTGTGTTTCACTTAACCTATACGGTGGTTTCGAAATTGGATGTGTATCCTTATTTATATCAATTGGGTGATTTATATCACCCCTATCAGGTGGAAGGCCACTTGGTAAATCAGAAGGAAACACATCTTTAAAATCATCTAACAAACTGTTCAATTCATTATTAACATTCAACTCACAAACATAAGAAAATTGTTGCTTAATATTACAGAAAGTAAAAGTATTCTGTACAGGAAGAGACCATAGCATATATACCTCACAAACTTTCTTCTTTATCAGCTTCTGAACTTCAGTAGAACACAACAAAGGATTATCAGATACTTCATGTTCACCTTGAATGACAAAAGTCTTACCATCCCTTTCAAATTCTAGTGTATTATGGTGATAGCTACGTTTTAAGGATGGTTCCAATCCCCATAGCCACTCCCTCCCTAGAGCAATATCAGCTCTTTCCATGTTCATTATTTGGAAATCAAGCTTATCTTTATATCCTTGAATCTCGATTTCCAAATTGGATACCATTGTATCCCATATTTTATTGTCTTGGCCTTGCATCATACGAACAACATATTGATGCTCACTGTTTTGTTGGGGAAGTTTCAATTTTTTGACAAGTGCATACTTTATAAAATTATGTGTGGCAGAGTCATCAATCATGACTCTAACCCGTTTTCCAGCTATCAATCCATGTACTCTAAGTAAATCATGTGGCCCAAAAGTAGGCTGCCACATAGAAGTTGACATACAACACTTATGTTGTACATCCATGTGCAAGACCTCTAAAGATTTATACTTTTCATGGCCCTTTAATTCTAAGGTCTGTACTACATGGATTTGTTTTTCTTTTCCCTTGCCCTTGTCCTTTCCTTTGTCTTCCCCCTTTTTCTTTTGAGGGCAATTCCAAGCAGCATGGTTAGGGGATAGGCAATTAAAACACAATTTTTCTTTTTTGGCCTTATCAAAGTCATTAGGACTTAACTTTGGCCTCATATATGGTTTCTTTTCAAAAGGTTGTTTTCTACCCTTGAAAAATGGTATTTTTCTTTTAAATTTGCCCACAAATTTTGAGGTTTCCAATTCCTTAGACTCGGGCTCCGTATCAGTGAGACTAGTGAGTGTACCGGGACGCATACTATCTTCATAGATTAATGCAAATTTAATTGCCTCTTCAAGCATCTTAGGTAAACTCCGTTTTACTTCTTTTTTACAGGCTTTATCCAGTCTCCTAATGAATCCTCTTGTTTTTTGGAATTCATCAATTCCTTCCAATTTGAGGATTATCTCACGATATTCCTCCAGATATGTCAGCAGGGGTCGTCCCTTTTGTCTGACATAATCCCAATCTTCCCAATTTCTTTCCATTTCATTTTCAGGAAGAAATTCTTTTAAAAAGACGGATTCAAATTGAGCCCAAGTTTCAGGTATTTTGTTCGCCTCCTTTAGAGTTCGCCACCACTTATATGCTTTAGGCCCCAAAGTTAAACTAGCCTCCAGTGCTTGGAGATGTGGTGGGGTATTTTTCAATTTATGTAAATCTTCCCATTTTGGGAGGAAATTAAAGATTGTATCTTTATTCCTATCTTTTTCCTCCCCGTAAAATTGAGGTGGTTTCATATCCTTTAAAACCGGATTATCCCTCAATTTATGGTAAGTTTGGGGTTCTTTAGGATCTCGCATAGTCACATCTAAATCTTTCGATGAAGATGGGACATCCGAGGTTTCTTTCTTATTTTTATCTCTTTCCAACAATAAAGTTAGTTGAGATTTTATTTCAGTAAGTGTTTGGGTTAAAAATTCCATTTGAACCCCCTGAGTTTGCACACGAGCAGTAAGATCATCGAATTGCTCTCGCGTGGCAAAAAATTCTTCCCATTGTTCTTCTTGTATGTCTGGTTCATGGGGATCTACCATAGGTTGATCCCTGGAACTAGAACTTTCCATTACCCTTTCTTTCCCTTTTTCTGCCATTAATACACTGGAATTGGAAAGCAAAAATAAGAAATTTGCATACAAGATAAAATACTTCCCTGATTTTAAATGGCAGGCTGTGGCTTCAGTCGTGTATGATATTTTTCTGTCTGTCTCACAGCAGTCGCAGTCCTATCCGTCTCAGGAGCAGTCGGATTTACCCGTCAGCAGTAATCATGACAGAATCACGTTTTTTTCATGACCCACGTCTGATGCTGGCGGCTCCACGCCTGATCTGGTCCTTGCCTGGTCTGGTCCTCGCGACCCTAGTCCTCGCGACCTACGTTTTTTTTTTCTCTACCCGTTACGTTTCTGCCCGTAACGAAACGGGTCACATTAATGTGACGTGACCTTCTCTACCCGTAACGAAACGGGTCACATTAATGTGATGTGACGTGGCGCTGCGCTTCTCTTTTGTTTTCTTTGACGGCCCGTCGCGTCTTCACGGCGCCTGGTTCCAGATGCTCACGCGATGTGACGTAGCACTTCTTCCGTCCGTTTTTTCTTCACGGCCCGTTGCCTGGTGCTCACGCAACTTCACAAGGACTGACGGCCTGACTGGCGACTGACAACTTGACGAATTTCTGACAGTTTGACGAACGATTATCGATCTGAGACATAGAACCATAGGCTCTGATACCAATGATAGATGACGGAGAGTCAGAAAACTCAAAAACGATGGAAAGCACGAGTGTCGTTCTCCTCCCAGCCACGCCTAGATAAGTGCTGGCTCCCCAAACCTGATCCCTTTGCGAGCCGTCAACTTCCTGGAGTCCTACTATTCCTGGACTCCCTTACTCTCTAGGCTCCCCTTAACCCCGTTCGGGCGCCCAAGAGCCCGGACGGTCATTCTCGTGCATGTTCCCCTAAATTTACCTTAATGTGACATTAAATATCACTTTTAATGTCACATTCCACATTTATGACCTTAATGTGACATTAAATATCACTTTTAATGTCACATTAATGTCACAATAAATGATCAGATGAGGAGTTTAAGAAGATCAATAGGAAAGCCTATGGGTCTTTCTTAAAAGATGGATACTTATGGAAACATTCTAAAAAGAAACAGGGTATGCCATTGCGAGTTTTGGGTGACAGAGCTCCAAAGTAAATGTTATGCAATAATTTCATGAAAGCTTGTGGGCTGGCCATAGAGGTGTTTGGGGCACTTTCACAAAGATAAAAAAAGATATTGGTGGCAAGGTATGTATAAGGATGTTGCTCACTTTGTGGAGACATGTACGACATGTCAAATGTATTCATTTGTGAGACATTGGGATGGATTTCAACCCACATATCCATTGTCTCTTTATTTTAAGTGGGTGGTGGATTTAGTCACGATGCCTACAAGTCTTTGGCAAATGAGATATCTTGTACTTGCTCGTGAAGACTTAACTAATCAAGTAAAAGGGAGAGCTCTACGTACTAAGACAACAAATGTAGTGTGTACTTTTCTCTTAGAAGAGATCTTTTGTCGGTATGGCTGTGTGGGAAAAATTACAGCAGATAGGGGTGAGTTAGATGTAGATGAAGCTCATAATTTCTTTGCACAGTTGGGGATAAAGCTTGCTTTAATTTCAACTTATAACCTTGAAGAAAATGGAAAAAGTGAAAGAGGTCATCCACCTATTGTGAAGGCATTGACAAAAGCATGTGGAGAGAAGGTAAAATAGTGGCTACGATTGCTCCCTTGTACTTTGTGGGCTAACAGAACAACTTATAGTGCCGTTACAAGATATATGCCTGTTGAATTTATGTATGGTCCAAAACCTATCATGCGGATAGAAGAGATGACACTCACATGAAGTGTGCTACCTTCGGAAGAGGAGTTGAATTGAGAGGAGTTGTTGGCCTTACGCATTAGACAGTTGGAAAGAAAGTCAGAAGACATAGATGCAGCAGTTGCAAAGTTAAGGGCAGCAAGGATACAAAACAAGAAACGGTTTGACAAAAGATAAAGATTGAGGCCAATAACCATACAAGATGGAGATTGGGTATTGGTTTATGATAGCAGTTTAGACAACCAGCATAGTGCCATGCGTAAAGTTTCCAAAAGATGGTTTGGACCCTATGTGGTAAGACAGGTGTTTGATGATGCTACTTATGCATTAAATGAGCTGGATGGAACAGCCATAAAACTTCTGGTAGCAGGGAAAAGAATCAAATTATTTAAGAGGCAGGAATCTACTGCCTATGAGTTGCCAGAATTGGAAGAAAATAGTGGCCATGATACAGGGGCTAGCCAGGAAGATATAGAAGATGAATAAGCAAAGGATATGGTTGTAGAGGATGAGGAGGACTCAGAATCTGGTGACAACTAGGATTTTGGTACATATTGGAGGATCTGCAGATTTAGAGGGGGTGGATGTCGTGCCACTATGCGGACACAGTGTGAAAAACTCTGGAGTGCACCATCATCCGCCTTTCTTATTGATCTAGAGAGTCAATGTGATCTGAGTCATTAGTGCTAGTGTTCGTGGCATGGATGGTCCAAAAATACTAGATTTTTGGACAATTTTAGCCTATTTTTGATATTTTGGATATTATTATTGTAAATATCCAAAAAAGCTAAGGAAACTTCTAGATTAGGGTGGCATGCAAAAAGCAAGTTGCTTTTTTAGCTAGTTTTGGATTTTTCATGAAAAAGAAAGATGGGCGAAATCGTGCGCATAGCGATCGCAGTTGACATGCATCAAACAACACTTTGAACTAGGAGAAGAAGAATGAGTAATCAGAGAGACTTCTGAGGAGGTGTCTTGAGGTTTTATCCCCCTTTCGGAGCCAACAGAGCCATCAGATTTGGGTTCCAAGTAGTAGAGAGGAAGCTGCTTTTTTTAATGCACGTTTTTGGTCTACGAGGAAGCTCCAGGAGATCTAATGCTTGGAGATTGTTTCTGAGTAGTGCCAGACAAGGGACTTTAGGTTCTGTCAATACATATTGATTCGATTCATTGTGCTTTGTCTTTATTGTGTTTACCTCTTCTCTATTCATTTTCTTTTCTTCCATCTCCTATCCTTTACTTCCTTCGATCTGTGATCCCCAGTGGATACGGCCTTTTGAAAAAAACCCCTCCAACACCGTATACATATCTGCTTCCCTATGCAGCATTCTTCATTGCAGGTTTTCTATGTTTCAATGTTTCTTTCTCTCTCTCTCTTCTCTCTCTATTCACTCTCTGTCTTGATCATACGCTTCCATACTGCTTCACTCTGACATGGTATCAAAGTATTGAAGGACTGGGTGGACTGGACCTACATGAATAGGAGATTTCACGCGACACAAGGTTGCGTTTTCAGCGTTCAAGGGCAAGCTGGAGGGCTGCGCATGAGAACAAGGCTGAGGCGAGCGTGGGCATGCGAGAAAGGAGCAAAGTTGCTGAAGCAACTGCTGATTTTTGCTGTTTGAGAAGGAAGAAGGTTGTGTTTTGGGCCTTCAAGTGCAGATTTTACATTTTCATTGTCTTCGGCGGGTGAAAAAGAGTGGGATGAGCGGTGAAGAGCCCTAGCAGACTGTATACACACTGGTAGAGGGGGTTGCTTTTTGTTTTGTGCAGGCATTGTAGGCAAAGATGTCTTCTGAGGCCAAGATAGAGTTTCAGGCGATCATGGACCGGGGGTGACCATGTTACCGGCTCTCCCATTAGATCAAAAGCTCAATGGCAAGAACTACCGTATCTTGTGGGTTATGATGCTTGCCATCTTGGAGTCCTATGATTTGGTGGAGCTTGTTACGAAGGCTATCCATCGTCCTTCTTCGCGAGACGAGTCTAGACTCTCTTCAAGTGATAAGTTGAAGTTGGTAAAGTTTGGCACATTGGGACAAACTAAATGCTCACATATGCTCATTTTTATTTCTCTCATGCACTATAACTATGATCTCTCATATAGAGCATTTGATGATGGCGCGGGAGATATGGATGGAGCTTGATCAGATGTATAATCACACGACTGTCATGAAACGAGTTTCTTTGGAAGTACATATGAGGACCATGAGTATCAACAAGTTATCTTCTATGTGCGAGGATATTAACAAGCTTAGCCAGCTTCAGATACAGGCCCAAAACGAAGGGAAGGTGATTAATTCTGAAGACATGGCGATAACTCTTCTTTCATAGTTACCGCGTTGTTTCAGTGGTTTTTATTCCGCCTTGATTGCCTCAAAGTGATCGGAGACTGTTCGTTGGGAGGAATTGGTTTCTATGATCTTGGACCAAGAGGAGCAGTTGAAAGGGACCAATGCTTCTAAATCTGAGGCATTGGTCGGTCAGTCCTCTCAAAAGAAGGGGAAGGACCAAACGAAGAAGGAGAACAAATCAAGGAAGGACAAGGAAAAGGAGTCCACTTATCATATTTGTGGCAAGACTGGTGACTGGAAGAAAGATTTCCCCAACAAGGAGAAGAAGGAGAAATCTTCAAAGGATTTCAGAGTGGTGGCTGCTCCCTCATTAGCTGCTTTCCTCCACTTGGAGGTGGTTGAGGCATCGACCCTGAAGGCCTTTGATGCTGCTTTGACAGCCCCATACACTCGGGAGTGGATTGTCGACAGTGGTGCCTCACGGCATATGACTCCTTCTTCAGCAGGTGTTGCTCATTTGCGGCCTTCACATGGCCAGATTCTCATTGGTGATAGCTCCTCTATCCCTATTTAGGGATGGGGTTATATGCATCTTATTCTAGATGGGCAAGGTGATGCCAATACATCCGAGATGCTTTATGTGCCGGCCTTGGGATGCCATCTACTTTCAATGCACAAGATTTGTGCCCTCGGTCTCTTGGTTGAGTTTGATGTGGATTCTTTTCGGATTCTTGATCGTGGATCTAGACAAGTTCTTGCTTTAGGTTATGAGGAGAATGGAGTCTACAAGTTGCGATCTTCTTCTGCCTTGACTTCTATTCTTCTTACCTCTCAAAAACAATCTGAGCTTTGGTATGCTTGGTTTGGCCGCCTCAACTATGATTTCCTCTGGAAGGCGTCTAAGGGACATCTTGTTCAAGGTTTGCTGGATATTGTGGTGAGCCAGTAGCCTTGTGTATCTTGCATCTATGGAAAGTAAACTCGTGAGGCTATTCCTAGCAAGGCTTTGAGGCGATCTTCAACACCCTTGGGGCTTGTTTCTACCGATCTTTGTGGACCAATGAGGACGGAGTCCCTTAAAGGGAGCTTGTATTTCATGCTAATTGTGAATGATTACAGTAGGACGACATGGGCTTATTTCTTGAAGTTGAAGCAATAGGCTTTCTCCAACTTCACAGATTGGTTGCAACTTGTTCTTTGAGGAGAACCAATTGGGTCGGAAACTGAAGACCTTAGGATCGGATAAGGGCGGCGGAGAATTTGTTTCTAATGAGCTTGCTTGTTTTTATGCAGATTGTGGTATCCACCTGGAGTTTGCCAACACAAACACTCCTCTGGAGAATGGCATATTGGAGTGGAAGATTTGTAGTGTGATCGAGATGGCCCGTACCACAATGGAGGATCGATGGACACCTCAACGTCTATGGGCTGAGGCTATGGCTACGGCAGTCCACATTTTTAATCAATCCCCTACTTCCTCTGTTGTTGGTATGACCCCTTTTGAGGCACACTTTGGGTCTAAGCCGGATGTTTCTTATTTTAAGATTTTTGAGTGTGATGCCTATGTTCACATCTTGAAAACATAGCATGCAAATTTGAAGCGGCTTCCAAAAGATAGGTGTTTATGGGTATAGCTCATAGTCTCAAGGTTACCAATTGTATGATCCCGTTAAGTGGGATGTCTACATGAGCCGTGATGTTAGGTTCGTGGAAGTTCTAGCCTCAGAGGGGATGAGAAACACCCCGTTCTTGTAGATCCCGGTGATAGCGCCAATGACTATCCCTTTGGAGCTTGTGCCTCTCGAGGATTCTTTTTCAGATGAGGAGCTTAGTTCTCAACCAGACTCACCGATTGAGCCCCAATAATCGGTGGAGACCTTCCAAAGACCTCAGTAGATGGAGAGCGACAGCCTCCTCCTCATTGGGCTCATGACACTCTTCATGATGCAAGGATTGAGGGGGTCCTTGAGGAGTGGTAGTTAGGATGGCCTGTGGTGTTCTCGGAGGAACTAGGCACACCATACCGAGCTTGTGTACACTAATTACTGTTTGATGACTTGTGCCATACAGCATCAAGAGCCCACCTCTGTAAAGAAGACTTTACAACATGATCATTGGCAGAGAGTGATGGAGCAGGAGTTGGAGTCAATTGAGAGGAATGGCACTTGGTACCTTGTGCCTAAGCCTTCTCATAAGAAGATTATTGGAGTCAAATGGGTCTTCAAGTCTAAGTACCGCAATGATGGCACGTTGGACAAGCACAAGGCCCGCCTTGTTGCTAAAGGTTTTGCACATCACCCAGGCGTTGATTTCCATGATACTTTTGCCCCTATAGCTCAGATGGCCACTATTTGTGCAGTTCTTGCCTTGGCTAGCCATAGGAGATGGCTGGTCTATCAGTTGGATGTGAAGTGTGCCTTCTTGAATGGGGAGTTGAAGGAGGAGATCTATGTTAAGTAGCTGTTAGGCTTTAGTCCTTTTGATGGTAAGGTGTAAAAATTGAGGAAGGCCCTCTATGGCCTTAAGCAGGCTCCTTGTGCTTGGAATGAGAAGATTGACTCGTTTCTCCAAGAGAGATTGGGGTATTGGTGTTTCAAGGCCGACCCCCAGCTTTATGTTCACACCTCAGGTGGAGGTTGTGTTGTTTGTTCTTTATGTGGACAACTTGATTGTGACAGGTGACCATGCCAAGATGGTCAAGCAGACTAAGGTAGCACTTCATGAGAAGTTTGAGATGACAGATATGGGACTTCTTCATTTCTTTCTAGGTCATGAGATCTATCAGACTTCGAGAGGGATCTTTATTTTCTAGCAGCGGTATGTGCAGGAGCTCTTGACTACATGTGAGATGGAGGGATGCAAGTCTATTATGACTCCTATGGATCTGAATTGGAAGGTTATAGGTCTTTCCAATTCTCCTTTGGGGGATTGCTACTCGTTATAGGCAGTTGGTTGACTCCTTGATTTGGCTTCTTAACAGCTCAAAGGATTTTGAGGTTCCTTCGGGGGACCCTTGATCTTGGGATCTATTATCCAACAGGTATAGGTGATGTAAACTTGGTATTTATAGGATGGAGTGATTCAGATTGGGCTGGTGATGTGGGTCATCGGAGGTCCACGATAGGTTATTGCTTTACCTTGGGTGTCGGTGCTGTTTCATGGAGCATCCAGAAGCAACCCATGGTTGCCCTATCCTCGACTGAGGTGGAGTATCGGGCGGTGTCTTCTACCACATGTGAGATGGTGTGGCTTCACAGGCTCTTGGAGGAGCTTGGCTGCGCATGGACAGAACCTATTGTTCTTTAGTGCGACAATGAGAGTTGCATTGCCTTGGTTTAGAACCCTGTGTTCCATGCTAGGATGAAGCACATTGAGATTCAATACCATTTCATTCAGGAGAAGATTCTGGATGAGACTATTGCCTTGGTCTACTGCAAGACAGAGGAGAATCTTGCACACTTGTTTACGAAGGCGCTTCCTTAGGCTTTACTTTGACAGCATTCCAGATCCCTTAGTCTTTTCCCCTATCCAGGATCTGAGAGGGGTTGTTAGAGATTGGCATTCCCTGGACATGCAGTTCCATTCGTGAGCAGTTTTCTACAGTTGCACGTCAGTTGTCTGCAGGTGTGCCATGTCAACAAGCAGGAGTGTCACGTGGCAGTGCCGAGCTGATCGCCACGTCAGCTGGTCCAGTCGGCTGCAGCCAACAGCATATTTTTCCTATTTTTTGGCAGGCTATTTATTGCCTGTCTTCAAAACACACTTACGCAGTTTCTGATCTCAAGTTTCCAGACCCTGGACATGCAGTTCCATTCGTGAGCAGTTTTCTACAGTTGCACGTCAGTTGTCCGCAGGTGTGCCATGTCAACAAGCAGGAGTGTCATGTGGCAGCGCAGAACTGGTCGCCACGTCAGCTGGTCCAGTCGGACAGTATAGTCGGCTGCAGCCAACAGCATATTTTTCCTATTTTTTGGTAGGCTATTTATTGCCTGTCTTCAACACACACTTACACAGTTTCTGATCTCAAGTTTCCAGACTGTTGATCGTGGAGACTGCCTCGGGGTTGACAGAGTGTGAGATCTTCGAGGTGGAGACATACGCAAACATACACTCTACACCCGTGTACATATCTGCTTCCTTATATAGCATTCTTCTTTGCAGATTTTTTTTGTTTCACTCTTTTTCTCTCTCTCTATTCACTCTCTATCTTGTTCATATGCTTCTGCACTGCTTCACTTTGACAATGATAACATGAAAGAGACATGCTTGATTGATAGTCGTGCCAAGTGCATTCTTGTATAGCTTTTCAGCGAGGACACACTTTCCTCGCTTTGCTTATGGTATTCTTAGAATTTGCCAATTCTGGGTAGTGCCCAATGTAATTTGTGTGGTGTGGATACTTATTAAAGTGTCAATGTAGGGTGTATACACCTAGTGTCTTCGAACATTAAAGTAGTGACACTAGGCTCTGGAGTAAATAAATCTAACTCTAGTTAGTTGGTGGAAGTGTGGATAGGTCAACCTTAAACCTAAACCCTAGTTGTACTTTCATCTATCTTTTCAGTATGGTAAGTGAGCGTACTCTCACATTCATCTCTCACACTATCTACTGTTCACTCTCTTGTTTCTCTCTCTTCCATAGCTGACTATTGTTTTCTACATTTGATATCAGAGCATTCGATCCTTGACACTGCTAGTTTTGATAGCCAAAGAGAGAGGAAGTGTTGCCATGTCCACCAGTGTGTCGCCTACCATTCAACAAGTCTACTAGTTGCCACCACACAATCACCCAACGCTGCCTGCATTGCCCAGCTGACTATGCCTGCCATTCTGCCTGTCCTGCCTGCTACTCAGAAGGCCACCACTACAGTGCTGATACTTCCGCTACCTCCACCTCTGTTGCCCGTAGCCACAACAAGCAGCACTGCTGCCTGCTCAGTTCTGCAGCACCGCTCAGCTGGTCACGTGCCAACAACACAGTCCTTGCCACCGCTTCGCCCACCATTCGATATGCTGCCACCTCCTCAGTCATGTGTGCACTGCCTCAGCTTTCCTCTGCTACCTCAGCAGCCTGTTGCTGACTCCATCGATTGCGTCACCACCATTGAAGCTCTTGGATCCATTGACATGCTTCCCGAGTACACGGAAATTTGGGGCTTTTGCTGATTTGAGCTCCTATGCATGAATCTCCACCGAAATTGCCAACACTATGCAATTTCTTCAACATTGGGGTGAGAAATTTGGGGCTTTTCCAAATTTTGGGTCTAGCACACATGTCGAGATGAAGTCCATTTCCTCATTGCTATCTGTGCACATCTTGAGGTGACATTACACCGAATTCTAAGGTTGTAAGTATAAAACCTGTTCTATTTCGTGAAATTTTGTTGAGAAAATTTGGGAATTTTGCTTGGCACACATCCCAAGGCAGCAAATAGGTGCAGCAATAGGATTCAATTGCTGTTTGGTTCAGATTTCACCGAAAATTTCTAGAAATTTGGGAATTTTCAACATTAAATTGCTGAAATTTGTATTTGGCATGCATTCCAAGGCAAGTGCAGTGGTACAGCAGTGAATTGCTGTGTATTGCAGATTTGGTATTGTTTTGTGCAGTCTTGGTACACTTTTTGAGGCACTTGCCTTTGGTCAGTTTTGGTAGTTGCATTCATATCCCGTATTGGGATCTTGGTACTCATGAGAGTACATTTCGCATTTCAGCTTGGAAGTGTTTGGTTGCAGTTTGTGTATTTATTGCAGCAATGACTCAGCAAGTTCACAATGACCACAATAACATTTTGGGTGTCCTTGCTGAGGAGGATAAACCTGATGGCACCAACTGCTCCTTGTAGAGTTTTATGGTGCACAATCTACTTGTTGCAAAGGGTCTTTGGGATTTTGTGACCGGCAACTTAGCCCGCTGACTAGGAGGGTTTGCACCTCAGACGCCTCAAAGAGGGGCTAGAGGACAGCAGGCTGCCCCTGTTGCTGCCCATGTTCCCCCTATTGAAGAACAAAAGAAATGGGATATTAAGGATGCACAGGCTTTATCTTTGATTGCTCTTTCAATCAAGAAGGAAACTATATTTCATATCCAGTCATGTCAGACCTCAAAGGCAGCTTGGGGTATCTTGGAACAAATGTTTGTAGCACGCAATGAGTCCTAAATTTCTTACTTGAGAAGAGAATTAGCCAATGCACACATGGATGAGGGTGATGGTATGATAGATCATCTCACCGATTTGAGAGAGTAGTTGCTAAATATTGATGAGGTGCTAACCGATGATGAGATGATCAACATCACCTTGAACACTCTTCCAGAGTCTTATCTTGGGTTTCGCACTTCGCTGAATTTCTTTGAGGGAGGCACAAGAGCCTCTCACATTTGTTGCAAGAGGAATAGACAAGGAAGAATGTTCCCATGCGATCAGGTGACGTAGCCATGCTCTTCAAATACAAAGGCAAAGGCAAAGCAAAGCAGCCGGTCAAAAATCAGCCAAGGGATGATGTGGGACAGTGATTTGGCAAGGCTGTCCATGATGCTGATGAAGGCAAGAAGAAAGGAAAATGCTACTACTGTGCGAAGCCTGGTCATTACATTGAAGAATGCCAAAAAAGATTGGCCAAGGAAAAGAAAAAAGACTCAGGTTTGGTTGTCTAGGAGATGTCAGCCACTTCTTTGGATGGGGATGCTACAATCAACTTTGTTGAGGAAGACTATGCATTTTCGACATGCAGTTATGACACCTCTATGGCTGATTCTGCATTTAATACTGGTAAAATGCAGCGTATATGGTACTTTGATAGTAGGGCATCCTAGCACATCACTTCATAGAAGTGTTTGTTTACATCTATGCATTCAGCCCTTGTGGGGAACATAGTTACATGTATAGATAACTCTAGCTATGATGTTGGTGGCATTGGTTTAGTGCTGATTACTGCTCCAAATGAATCAAACTTGATGCTTGTGGATGTATTGTTTGTGTATGGCATTACAAAAAATCTATTGTCAATTTCAATATTCAATAAGCAAGGCTTTTAGGTCATCTTTTAGGATGACAAGTGCATTGTCAAAGATAGAGAGCTTGATTATGCTCTTAGGTTGTCAAACACTTCGTGTAAGGGCCTTTTCTTGTTGGAGACATATGAGAGGGGATCTCATGATGCTTTGATAGTTAGCACACTCACATCTGCTAAGCATTGGCAATCTGATGACACTTCAACGTTGTTAGATGATGGATGCCTTACCACCTGTTGAGACTTGACCTCCCCATGCATGTGAAGGATGTATTTTTGGGAAAAAGAATGGTGCAAGGCATGCTATATGTAAGTTGCAGCTTATACACTCTGATATGTGTGGTTCCATGTGGACAAAAGCTCTTCGGGGTTATCTGCGTTTTGTCACCTTTATAGATGATTACTCTCAATACACATGGGTGTTGTTAAGAAGAGTGCTAGGGTTTGCACTGAGGACACACAGTGTACGACCACAATAGAAACACAAAGACACAGACACAGAGGGCAAAACTCAAACCCTAAATGCAAAACGCAAAACTCAAACCCTAAACGCAAAACTCAAAACTCAAACACAAAAACTCAAACACAAACAGAAGAAGGGAGAGAGAGAATACAACTCTGAAGTGAATGAATGCCATAAATGAATATAAGAGTGTACAATGTGCTCAAGGGCAGAGCAATGTCGGAGTGTGATGTCCACCGAAGACGGATCCCAAGTCTGTGACCACGAGTCAGAGTGTAGGAGTGCTGAATAGTGAATGGCAGCAGGCTGGTCACCAAAACGCAGCAGTTTGGAGACTGGAAACCGGTAAACGCAACAGTGTACCACTGATCGGGGGCTGGAAATTGTGCACAATCTGCTGTAAACAGCGGGCTGAAACAGTGTCTGAGAGTGTCAGGGCCTGCAATGCTGAAAACGCAGGTTGGCTGACCCTGGAGATGATGGACAGCAGGCTGAACAGCAGTCTGGGACAGTTTGGAGCAGTCGCCAGCAGCTGAGAGCTGTCGCCTACAGCGATGGATAGGCTGAAGATGATGTGGCTGCAGTCGATGATGGCTGGATAGCAGATGGAGGCAGGTTGTAGGCTGGAAACTGGGCACCAACAACAACAGAGGGTGTGTGGGCTGGTGTAACCTGCAAAACAAGGATGATTGCTGAATTGGGGCAGCCTGTCTATTTATAGATGTGGAAGGGCACCCCAAAAATTAGGGTTTTCACTAAACTTTCTCGAACCGCTCCCTGTTTTAGGGTTTCCACTGAACTCTCTCAAACCGCTCCCCGTTTTAGGGTTTTACTCAGTAGTGAGATGCTACAAAAACAAAACAAAACAAAATTAGGGTTTCCACTGAACTCTCTCAAATTAGAGCTCAGTAGTGAGATGCTACAAAAACAAAACAAAACAAAAATGAAAAGCTAAATGAAGGAACAAGTGCAAAGATGCAAATGTGTATGTGTGTGTGAGTAAATGCAGTGGAAGACTTAAAATGTAGAGACAAAAATCCTATGGGCCCGACTCTAAGAGTGCGAAAAATGAATGCTAGACTGACCTAGGGTATCCGAAAGGATCTAGAGACATGCTAGTCTAAGAAGGTGGCCATCATCGCGTATGTCCAGTAGTAGGGCTCTGCCAAGGGAACGGCTGATGAGGTGGAGAGGAAGGTGAGATAGATGCATGAAGTGCAACGGGATCGGAACGTGCAGACCAATCAACCAATCCTTCAGGAGTAGAGAAGGATGGCCGCTGAGGCTGTTCGGGTGCCACATGTCCAGCAGTTGCTGTGGGGGCTGGAGGAGCAGATGGGGCAGCGGCGGAAGGCGTAGCCCCACTAGACTTGTGAAGTCGCAGCGGTCTGCTGAGGCTTTTTAGATGGAAGACCTTGGGCCTTGGAGTGACACTCCTCATTCACATGGCCTGCTCTCTGGCAGTGTGTGCAAAACCGGTTTTTCTTAGGGAGTTGCTGCCAGATAGGTCTTGATTCTTTGGTTCCATCTGAGGATGATTGGCTTGCCTTCGCATCTAGCGAGTTCTTGCCACTAGTGGTTTTCCCTCCCGAAGAAGAGGCAACCAACCCCCTCTACTCTGAATAAGGCTGTGATGAGGATTTCTTGTGGACTTGATCATGCAGCCTTGCATAACTAAGAATTTGCACTCAAACTCGTAGAAGGTTGGCAATCGAGGTTGGGAAATGATGTGTTGAATGAAATCGAAGTATTTTACGGGCAACTTATTCAAGAAGAATGTAACCTGATCATCATCTAACTTTGGAGAGCCAGTAGTGGCGAACTCGGCAAGTGACCGCCTATAGTCAGCCAGCTTCACTTTCAGATCATCCCCTTTCTTAAGAGAGAACTATTGAAGCTCAAAGTCGAGTTGCTACAAAAACAAAACAAAACAAAATTAGGGTTTCCACTGAACTCTCTCAAATTAGAGCTCAGTAGTGAGATGCTACAAAAACAAAACAAAACAAAAATGAAAAGCTAAATGAAAGAACAAGTGCAAAGATGCAAATGTGTATGTGTGTGTGAGTAAATGCAATGGAAGACTTAAAATTTAGAGATAAAAATCCTATACGCCTTCCGCTGCAACACAAAAGAATTGTCTAAACCTGACATTGGACCTGGTGGAGATGATGAAGATGGATCGCCAGACGTTCCGAATGCCGTATGTCCTCCATGATTGGAGAGGTGGCCAGCCTCACCAACCGGTCCGAATGTGGTAGCAAAATTGGTAGGAGGGGTGTAAACATCACCGTACTTGTTGCGATAGTACTCCTCAAAGTCCTCCTCTATCATGTTAGTGAAATCTAGTGAAGGTGGAGTGTCGTCCTCCTCATGGAGTCCATAATAGTGTCTCAGGGTCTCCAATGATGGAGAAGCTTGATAAGATATCATAGGAACTGGAGAAGGTGTCTGGGACATTGTGATTCGGTTACGAGTCGTATTGTGTGCCTTGCACAAAGACTAGGTCTCAACAATATCCGCAGGATACTCTTTACAAGAGCACCGGCTTTGATACCATGTTAAGAAGAGTGCTAGGGTTTGCACTGAGGACACACAGAGTGTACGACCACAATAGAAACACAAAGACACAGACATAGAGGGCAAAACTCAAACCCTAAACGCAAAACTCAAAACTCAAAACTCAAACACAAACAGAAGAAGGGAGAGAGAGAACACAGCTCTGAAGTGAATGAATGCTGTAAATGAATGTAAGAGTATACAATGTGCTCAAGGGCAGAGCAATGTCGGAGTGTGACGTCCACCGAAGACGGATCCCAAGTCTATGACCACGAGTTGAGTGTAGGAGTGCTGAATAGTGAATGGCAGCATGCTGATCACCAAAACGCAGCAGTCTGGAGGCTGGAAATTGGTAAACGCAGCAGTGTACCACCGATCGGGGGCTGGAAACTGTGCACAGTCTGTTGTAAACAGCAGGCTGAAATAGTGTCTGAGAGTGTTAGGGCCTGCAATGCTGAAAACGCAGGCTGGCTGACCCTGGAGATGATGGACAGCAGGTTGAACAGCAGTTTGGGACAGTCTGGAGCAGTTGCCAGCAGCTGAGAGCTGTCGCCTACAGCAATGGACAGGCTGAAGATGATGTGGCTGTAGTTGATGATGGCTGGACAGCAGATGGAGGCGGTTGCAGGCTGGAAACTGGGCGCCAACAATAGCAAAGGGTGTGTGGGCTGGTGTAACCTGCAAAACAAGTATGATTGTTGAATGGGGGCAGCCTGTCCATTTATAGATGTGGAAGGGCGCCCCAAAAATTAGGGTTTCCACTAAACTTTCTCGAACCGCTCCCCGTTTTAGGGTTTCCACTGAACCCTCTCGAACCGCTCCCCGTTTTAGGGTTTTACTCTAAAAAAGCATTTTTAGTGTGTTTTGGGGCTGTTTAAGAGGCTAATCAGCAAGTAATGCATATTTTAGCTCAATAGTTGTATGGCCTTAAGGCAAAATCTAATGTATTCACACACTTTAAACACTTGTTTGCAAAGCTAGAGGCTGAAACAAGTTTAAAAGTGTAGACACTTTGTATGGATCGAGAGGGTAATACGTGTCTCATGCAATTGAAACATTGTTGCTTGAGAATGGTATCATACATCAAGTCACTGTGAGCATGATATCTCAAAAGAATGGCGCGGCTGAAAGAAAGAATTAGACACTCATGGAGATGACTAGATGTATGTTGAAATCTAAGGGGTTGCCACATAAATTTTGGCTTGAGGACCTTCAATGTGCTAATCATACTTTGAATCATGCTCCAATAAATGCACTTACAAACTATCATTCTTTTGAGACTTGGCATGAGAGGAAACCAAAGGTTGACTTCTTTTATGTGTTTGGATACATAGTCTATGCTCTTGTATCAAGAGCTTTGTGGAAAGCTCGATGATAAAGCTACAGTTCAGAAAGCAAAGGCTATTGATTGTATGATCCATGTACTCGCAAAGTTTTTGTCAATAGGGATGTTATCTTTGTTAGCAGTCATATTTGTCATGCATTGTCACCTCCTCCCTGTGAGCCTCAGTTTGAGTTAGATGAGGACATTAGGAGCTCTAACATGTTTGTCATGTGAAACCAGGCTTTCTTCTCGGAGTGGGTGGTAAAACCTAATCAAGCACTTAATTATAGCAATTAATAAGTGAGCATAAACGAGAATGGACACATTACCTTATGAATCTTGGACAATAGACTCAAAATTGGCTCCCCTTTTGGTATTTCTTTAACTTCAATTGCCAATGGATCGATTACAAATTGAGATTCTTTGATCTCCTTGGCTAGTCCTAAAGCCCCTTGCAGTACAAACAAGCAACAAGCAATTTGGGCCAATTGCCCCTTGATTTTCTTCCAAGACTTGCACAAATGGAATCACCAATTGGCCAAATGTTGCCCCAATTTACAATGGATGGCTTGGCATATGAAATCCTTGTCAACACAAGAAGTTGTAGGTGCTGATTTCAATGTACTATGCCTTGTTTTGTTGGCATGGGTCCTGAGGTGGCTAGTAAACCCTAATTTTTACAGAAATTTAGGGTTTACCACAATAGAATTCTCCCTACTGTTTACCAAATTTGGTTGAGTTTTGTCGAGAATGGTTCGGAAATGTTGAGATCTCGTGAGAGCAGGTGAGAGAAAATTCCTTGATTTGCCACACGAGAAAGAGCTTAGAACTGATTGCTACATGTATCGGATTGCATCTAATGCAATCACCTTTTGCTAGGAGGGCAATAAATGTTGTTGCCAGCCCTTGGCTGATGTCTCCTGCATTTGGGAGGGTTGGAACTATTGTCGCTTGCTCCTTGCTGTCCCAAAAAGTCCTCCAATGACTACAGATTAGACCAACAGTATCTCCTTTCTCTTTCTTGCAGGCTAATTGCCTTGAATGGCTCAAACCATGCCCAAAAACGTTTTCTCAATTTGCATGGGCATTTTTGCCATTTGGTAGCCTTCTAAACCCATTTTCTAGCATTATCGGGCCATTAAATAAATTTTCAAAATTAAATAGTTCTGAAAATTAATTTTGGTCATTTTGACCCTGCCCAAAATTAAATGTGTCCATCCATAATTAAATTGGCTCGGTCATTTTCAACATGGAGTGGTCCCCAACCTTTGTTGACCCTTAGATTGGAATTAATCAATTAATTAATGCGAGTTTTTAGTGTCACCACTAACACTTATTGGCTAAACACTTGTCCAGGATCAAAATTGACAACTGACCACCAAAACCTAGTTGACATAACTTAATACAACTTTTGCCTTTGACACCCACTGCATGCTCAGGATGCTTAGCTTGTTACCATGAAATAATTGCCATATGTAACATGTGCTAAACAACCTTACACATTCGATTATTAACTTAATCAAATGTTATTGATAAGATTAAAGCATCTCAAATTTTCACGTCCCCGTGATAGCCCTTTGAAATGGCTGCAATTGTCCTCGATTGCATTGCATTGTGCCAAAGGAAAAGCATATTGCATTGGAATTTCCGTAAGGCATCACGGTCACAACATTGGCCACTATTGTCTAACCATGCCACATGCCCCAAACCTTGTTGAAATTTTCTAGCTAGCATACATTACATAAATCTGAATAGTAGTCCAGAATTGTTACTAGAAACCCATTGAATGCATCCCTAACTCATGTTCTCAACCGTTTTGACTTCACAAACATAGTAAAGCATATTCTCAGCATAAACCATGGCTGAAACTTTCAATGGCATTTACTAACATGTTGCTGTCCATGGAACCAGCTGTAAACCATTGAAAACTGAGCATAAACTGACCATTTGCTGAACTGAGAACTGATCACAAAATGTTACAAATGTGATCCCAAACTGATCACAAATGGATTGCAAAAATTGATCGGTAGCTAATGTAAAGACTAGTGCAAAACTGATCCCAAAAGTGACCATAAACGGTTCTCAAACTAATAAAAAATTGAGTTGAAACTGATTAAAATTTGATCTCAAAACTGTCGCAAAAACTCAAACCAAACTGATCATGAACTGATTCCAAACTGATGCAAAAGTATAGTCTCAAAGCCACAGTAACAACCATACGTATCTGCATACATCTTACAGTGACCAGAACATCGAGTAGCGACCCCATGGTAGACATACTGTCAGCCTAGTACCTTGGATGCATGTTGAGTACATTTGAGATCCACTACATATGAGAACTATCCACAACTGGGAGAATGGAAGTGCTACCTCCCCCTTGAGCATCAGGTAATACTCCGGATCCTTGCTTTGTTAAACTTGACTTAGCCCGAATTGAAGGCGGCTCTAACTGAAAGGCATCTAGGTAAAGCTGCAACAACTGAGGATGGTCTGCCAAGCCATCCTCTTCCATCCATTTTACATCCGTTGGTTAATAATTCTGAAACTTTACCAAGTATCTCCTAGAAACTTTACCTCTAACCTTTCTTTCCTTATGTGCCAAGATTTTCTTAGATACCAAGATCTCATCCAGCTCTTCAATCTCAATCTGAATTTCAGTAAATATATCCACTGGCACATCACTATGAAAAGGCCTCAACAGACTGACATGAAAGGCATTGTGTATCTGCTAATGTGAAGGTAATTTTAGCTAATATACCACATCGCTGATCTTTTCCAACACTTAGAAGGGCCCATAGTATCTCACACTTAAACTTTGAATACAATCTCTCTCTTTCTTTCATCTTTTTCAGCCTTGCCTTTTCAAAATGCAGCAATACATAATCGCCCTCTACAAACTGCAAAGCACGTCTATGGCGATCAGTTGCCTTCTTTTGCTTTTCCTGTGATCTCTGAAGTGTATACTTTATCTTTGCATGGGATGTATCCAAGTTTTCCACATAACGATTATCCTCAAAGATCCTATCCCTAGTGTGCAAGATAGATGATACCTTCTTGCTACCCTCAACCACCTTAAATAGAGCTTTGCCAGTGGAACTATGCACTATGTTGTTGTAAGCAAACTCAACCAATAGTAAATAATGCTCCCACTGTATCATGTGGTTTGATACATAGCACCTCAAAAGATCCAACACAATGGAATTTGCTTCCTCAGACTAACCATTTATTTGCAAATGAAAGGATGATGAGAATTTCAGCGTGATACCCATATTCTCAAACAATCATTTCCAAAATAAACTAGTCATTTGAGGGTCTCAATCATTGACGATCGACTCTGGCATGTCTTGATACTTAAATATGTGGTGTAAGAACAATCATGCCATATGATCAGCCTTTGTTTTCTTCCTCACCGAAATGAAATGGGCATGTTTGCTAAACCTGCAAATAATAGTCCGTATCTCATCATTCCTTGTAGGTATCCTAGAAAGCTCAAAAATAAAATCCATCGCAATGCTCTGCCAAGGCTTATCTAGAATAGGCAAGGCCTGCAACAAGCCCGATATCTTTTTCCTATCATGCTTTACCTTCTAACATACGATGCATGTTGGCTAATAAAAGAAATGCTCCAAGGCCTTGATTGTGGTATCAAGACCTCCGTGTCGTGCATATGCAGGAGCATGACTTTCAATGATAACTCTAGGCCTCAACTGCTTTGTGACATATAGTCGTCAATGCATTATCAAAAATCCATCTCTAAGTACAAAAACTGCTCATGCCTATGGTCATTGCAAAGCTGATCATAAACATTAGCAAAGTTTGAATGTTGGGAATAATGGGCCATCGTGCCTTTTATATGTGCACGAGTGTGAACACACCCTTAGCACATTTGTACTTTCATTCATATATATATATATATATCTAAAAACCTAAAGAGGTACACTCGTCATTGTACCCACAAGTCGTGCTCACTCTCCTCTCTACTCTGCACTCTCTCTCTCTCTGTCTCTTTGCTACTGTGAGAAACCAATATGTGTTTCAATCCTCATGCCATAGGGTGCAACAAACTGGTATCAGAGCAAGTTACAGGTGTGAGGTAACTAGCAGTAGGTACCAGATAGTTGAGGCCATAGCAGCTAAGAAACACGTTTCTTTGAATTTAAAACTTACGAAACATTTCTTAAAGTACGAAACGTTTTTGAGAGTAAAAAACGTGGGCGTTTTTATTTTATTTTATTTTTTTGGTGAGTTGGAACCCAAAACATGGTTTTTTTGACAAAAACTATTGGCCAATGTTAAACATGATGATGATGATGTGTAATGACTTGTGAGGGTTCAAGATTTTAAACGAGAGATTGATTTTTTTGTGATTTTTTGTTTAGTTATTAGACTTCGTCAATCTAGTATCTATTCTTGTCTTGAGATTTGAATATTATACGACTTTAGTCTCATTTATGAGTTATTTATGATATATTACGATTCATTCTCGATTTTGACATTTTGTCAATTTGTTTTGAAATGAGAATCATGATGTTGCAACTTGACTCGGTCCATATTATAGATAGGCTATTTACATGTTAATTTCAATTTTCTTTGTGCTATATGTATGAATCATAATGTTTGAGTTCTAAACCATAGTATAGCTTGTCCAAAGACTAACTTTGACATAAGTGACAAGTCAATAATGGATCATGGATATATAACGTATAATGTATTATTCTCAGTTGACTCTATTATCACTCAAGCTCAATTAGCCATTCTTTGTTTAAGAGAGAGTTCCATAGAAGTTTAGAACCTCTTTTCTCAGTCAAAACTATTAAAAATCCCTATATAAAAAAACCCGCGTTTCTTATTTTACCCCCTCTTCAAAGAAACTTACGAAACATGTTTCTGATGTTTCGTTTCTAAACGTTTCTGATGTTTCTGGCTGCTATGGTTAAGGCGACCAATCTCAAGTCACACATTGCAGATGAAACAAGTTGCAGGTGATTGACAGGCAGGCAGGCGTCAGGAGATGGTGGTCAGCTAGATGAGGCGATGGTCAGCTGGATGAAGGCCAGGTGGCACACGACAGGTTGTGGATGTTGGAGAGTAGGCGACAGTTTCTGCAGGCATCACGGGTGCAACAAACGAAGTCAGACGGGTAGAAACTGTGTTAGGCGAAGTTAGATGAGTTGATGACACGCAACCAGGCGGAGGGACAGCAGGCACATTAACAGGAGCCACGCGACGGGCTGGAGAGGCCAGCCCGACCCAGGCCGGTGGGTCAACGCACCCCCCTCCCCATCACATTTTTTCAAAAGTCAGGTTTTTTTGCCTTTAAAAATCTCTTTTATCACCTTTTCCCTTTGACGGGGTTTCACGCGTGAAAGCATAGAGTGCAGATTTGTGCAATCTTGGCCCGGAAAATCAGGGTTTTTCCCGGATGTGGGGATTGTGATGCAGAGCAAGACCATTTGTCTCAGAAATTGCAGAAATTTGTGACATTTTGCCTCCGACATTTGGGGCTTTTCATGTAGATGCAAAAATTGGGCTGAAATTTACCCAATTTCTCAACATTGATGCACATTGGACCCCATGCAATTTGGGACTTTTGCTGTTTGGGCAAAATTTGTGCGCCATTTGGTCATTTTATGTACATGCGGGTTTAATTCCATGCAATTTGGACATCTAGCACTTGGAAAAATTTGGGGGTTTTGCTGAAATTGCTCTATTTTGGTAAAATTGGTCTATTCTATGCATGTCAGAAACAGTGCAGATGTATGGTTGATGCTTTGAGCACAAAAATTTTGGGGCTTTTGACCTTGTGTGTCAAATTTTGTGCCCGTGGGTGCATGTACAACAGAAATTGCAGCTAAAATTTGGGGCTTCTCATGCAATGTGATGTATTTGCCCCTGAAACAGCTGTAATCAGTTGTGGAGTGCTATATCACAAGTTTTAGTGCTTCTGAAAATTTATTTGCAGACCTGAAATTTCTGCATTTATGTGGTTATTTATTGCTGGTTGGTACTTGTTTGTACCTTGATCACTTGTGTGACAGTTTGGACCTGCATTTGCTGAATTTTTTGGTCACATTTGAGCTAAAAATCATGGCTGGCAGCAGTGACAGTAGTAATCTCATGCACATTAAGAAGCTTGAAGGAGCACATAACTTTGCAGTTTGGCAAAAACAGTGCTACAATACCTTGTTGCAGAAGAAGCAGGCAAAGCCGATTAAGACCAAAGGGGCAAAGCCTGCAGATATGGAACAAGAAGATTGGGATGAGTTAAACGAGCTTGCACACTCAACCATCGAGCTATTGATTTCTGATGCCTTGCTATTTAACATTGAAGGTTTGGATTCTGCATATGCTATTTGGACTCGACTGGAAGAATTGTATGCACAGAAGAGTGCCGCAAGCAAAGTGTATTGGCTGAAAAAGCTTATGGATTTGCGTATGAAAGAGGGTACAGCAATGTCTACTCGCTTGAGTGAGTTTAACTCCATTTTCAGCCAGCTGGTTGCCTTGAAGTTCTTGATTGATGAAGAATTTAAGGCTACGTTCTTGCTTTGCACTCTGCCAGAGAGTTGGGATACATTCAAGACTTCTATAAGCAATTCTAATGCGATTCTTTTGTATGCTGATGTAGAGAGTGCTCTACTCATGGAAGAAATGAATCGGCCGAACAATGCTTTCAGTAAGTCTTCCAGTGCTTTGCATACTAGGGGCAGATCATAGCAGAAAGGCAAATCTGATAGCAAGTGATGTAGTAAATCATGTGGCAAGGATGTTGAATGCCATCATTGTGGCAAGAAGGGTCACTTTAAAAGTGATTGCTACAAATGGAAGAAAGAAAAAGGAAAGGGCAAGAAGACAAATGATAGTAAGGAAGAGAAGAAGGAGAGTCAGCCTAAGAAGAGTAGTGTCAAAATTGAAAAAGTGAATGTAGTCACTCATGACAATGACAGTAGGAATGACGTATTCTTTGTCTCTTTACCCTTTAGTGCACATGCTTTACTTGCAAATACGGATGATGACATGCATACTTGGATTTGCCAGGGTTATCTTTAGGGGGAAAGAAATACTTTGTCACCTTTGTCGATGATGCTACACGGAAGGTATGGGTTTACCCTATTTGTAGCAAGGATAAAGTGCTTGAGAAGTTTAAAAAATTCTTGGTATTGGTTGAGAATCAGATTGATAAGACACTTAAGTATCTTTGCTCTGACAATGGTGGGGAATATGTGTCCAAGGTCTTTTAGGCATTTTGTGACAGCAAAGGGATAAAGAGGGAGCTCACTATCCCTCATAATCCACCCCAAAATGGAGTTGTAGAGCGTATGAATCGAACCATACAGGATAAGGTCCGTATGATGCTGTCTCATGCTGCTTTACCTCATGATTTTTGGGCAAAGGCTGTTATGACAGCCGTATACTTGATTAATTGGTCACGAAATAAGTCTTTGGGAGGGGGGGGGGGGGGGGTTTCCAAGAAGTGTGGTCGGGCAAGCCACCTTCGTATGCACACTTGAAAGTGTTTGGCTGCGAAGCATTTGTGCACATATGTAAGGAAAAATGCAGCAAACTTGAGTCAAAGTCCAGTAAATGTATTTTCCTAGGATATGGTGATGAAGGAGAAATGGGGTATAGATTATGGGATCTCGAGAAAAGGAAAGTAGTATGCAACAATGATGTTATCTTTTGGGAAGATCGCATGCATAAACAGCCCAAAAAGACTGAGGAGGTCCGTAGGGTTGTATTCCGAGTAGAAATACCTTTTGGACAGCAAAATGTGCACGCTGTACAGCAGCAAACACGTGCTGTAAATGAACTTGCTAATGCAGAAAATAATGTTGGAAATGATCAGCCAGCTATTGCCCATAATAATGAGCCACTGGATGTGCACGAATAGCTAGGACAACAAGCTGTTAATGTTGATTTGCAGGCTGAAATGCCAGGACAGCAAGCTGAAAATGGAAATGTGCAAAAACAGCGAGCAAACAATGATCATTGGGTTAGGAGATCATCTAGGGCTACTAGACAACCTGATAGATTTGTTCTTGGTGCAAACAATGTAGTTGATTATGTCATGTTGACAGACTGTGGTGAACTATCTTGCTTCAAGGAAGCAATGGATAGACAGGACAACAAGAAATGGTATAAAGCCATGTTGTCAGAGATAGAATCTCTTCAGAAAAATGGCACTTGGGACTTGGTGTAGTTGCCTAAAGGGCAGAAAACCCTTCCATGCAAATGGGTTTATAAGATGAAGGTCACTTTTGGTTCCTCGTCAAAGTGCAAAGTAAGATTGGTTGAGAAGGGGTACAAGCAGGAACATGGAGTTGAGTTTGATGAGATTTTCTCTCCTGTAGTCAAGATGCCCCAAGCTGAGGGACATGATATACATTGTCCAGCGAAGCCAGATCCGGACCCTTGTCAGTGGCAAAACTGAAGCAACCTTAAGCCTGAATCTTAACTAAGGAGTTGTTTCCTACATGGACCCACCCGGCTGCAGGGGCTCGGGTATGGAAAATGTCCTCTATAGGAGTCATGTGATGTGTAGCTCCATTGTCCACAATCCAAACTAGAGCTGAAATGCTCGGATGTGACGAGTGGGCCTCTGTAGTAACCTCGTCAGGAGGCAACTCACAGATGTGAACGAGACTCTCATCGGATGCCTCTATGGAGACGATATGGATCTCTACAGACCAATCAGACAAGCCCTCTGGAGTTGAAAACGTTGTCAACTGAGATGGCTGTGCGATGGCAGTGTGAGTTTGACCTTCAAACTGCCCCTTGCCATCATCTTGCCTCTCCTGCTGGGGGTTGCCCGACTGAGGGGTGGGGGTCTGAGACTTAGATTTTGGTGTTGTGCCTCGTACCTTTAATCGACACTCGTCATCAAAATGGCCAGCCTTTTGACAATGTTGACAATATCTATTCTTTTTAGGTACATTTTACCACCCAGGTTTAAGTTATGATTAGGAGTATCCCCAGATTGATTTAGCTTTTGAGTTTGATTTTGATTTTGAGAGGAGGGTTGGTTTTGTTTGCCCTTCCCTTATTGCCCTTTCTGAGAATGAGCAAGAAGAGTCCCCTCTGAAGAGGAATTCATATGAAACTGATCGAACAACCATGCGTAACGCAACAATGGACACTCAAATTCATAGAATGTAGGCATGGTAGGCTTTGAAACTATTTCTTCCACAAAATTGAAGTGTTTCTTGGGGAGTTTATTTAGGAACAATGTGACCTGATCGTCAGAGGACTTGGGAGTCCCTGTAGTGGAGAATTCAGCGAGGAGACGCCGATACTCAGCCAACTTAACTTTCAAGTCATCCCGGTCAGTGATTTTGAAAAGCTGAAGCTCATGGTCAAGATTAATACGATGGATCCTATCCCGAGCCGCATAGCGGTCAGTCAAGTGTGCCAATCGCTCTGACGCTAAGTCAAAATGCTGAAGCTGAGAATGAAACTCAGGCAATAAGCCTTGCATCAGCTCGACAATAGCGGAGACATTCCTAGCCTTCCATGAGCGGATGACCTTGTATGGAACAAATGCGAGATCGGGTTGGGGTTCCAACCCCTGCACAAGATCCCATAGGTTCTGTGAGTCAAGGACATGTATCATCAAATTCAACCAAGTAGTAAAGTTTGACCCGTTAAAACGAGTCTTGTCATTAAATGCATTCTTGGTAGAAGATGAGCTAGAACCATGAGGTGTCGGATAGGTGGTGTAAGATGATGGTGGGAAAGATGATGGAGGTGGGTATGTCTGATAAAAGAAAGAGGGAGGGGGAAGAGGTGGGTAGGCAGAAGATTGATACGGAGGTAGTGGAACATGAATGTTTCCATAAGTTGCTGGTGTAGGTGGAGACACTGGGACACAATAGCCTTGTCCAAAGTGAGGTTGGGACGTAGCAGGATGATCAAAAGATCCACTAGGCAATGCCATGGAGGCAAGCTATGGAGGCAACTGATCCATACTCGGGAGAGACTGAGTGGGATACCCAGGCTGCAATGATCTCGAAAGTGCGTATGAGGTAGGTGGAACACCACCTGGCTGAGGGAAGGATGAGGTCCTAAAGGATGTGCCTATGCTTCCATAACCCCCCAGTGTAATGTGCGGTGCGACATGAGGTGTCTGAAATGGAAATGTAAATGATGTAAATGGAAGTGGTGAAGCAGCGGAAGAATGTGGTAGGATGGGTGGGTTTTGAAAGTGAGGTGTATGAGGTGCAGATTCTTTTTGTTCATTTTTATCATTTAAAGACTGAAAATGAAACTGTAAAGATGATGATGCACCATGTAATAAAGCGAAAGGAACACCAAATTCATTCTGATTATGTGAAGTAGACGGAAAAGGAAGGGCAGAAGAAGAGATACCTGACTTTTTCTTATAATCCTCACGACGTGTGTTAACATACAAGAATTGGTTCTCAAGAGGATCTTTTCTGTAGTCAACAGAGTGGACTCTTTCTTCCACATGAGCTCTACCAGTATATTGCAAAACAGAAGAGGTAAAAGAAGAAGGCACAAAAGATGAATCAAAAGTACCTTGCACCGGAGAGGACGGAAGAGTCTGAAAAAATGAAAAATACTCGGGATCTTGCTCTCCAAGAGGGGGGCCCATCTTTGATGGAGGTCTCGACGGCCTTGCAACATCATCAGACTTACGTGCAACATCCGAAGAGTGAAAATCACGCATACCTTCATTTAAAAGCTTTTCTTGAAGGGCAATCCTTCGGTCGAGCTCCTCAATCTTCTTTCGTCGATAGGCTATGATCAATTTATATTCTTTAGAGGTCAACTTGTCTATCTTTTCTTACATGTACTTAGATGTGTCTTCCACCATGTCAGAACTTTGTGGAGCAAGCTGATCTGCCCATTCTCACTTGTTTCTCGGCATAGGCTGTTATGGAGATAGAATCAGTGTTGATGTGTTCAAAGTCATTTGAACCTACTGTTGTTCTTGCTTCTTGCGAAGAGCTCTCAGATCAAAGGCCTAGGTTTCTCATAGAGTACCAGGCTCTAATACCATGCAAAGAAAATACCCTAACACAAAAGCATAAGCAGAAACCGTATGACAAAGCACAGACGGATAAAAGAATATAGTTAGGGTTAGGTTTAGGGCAATGAACACAATTAATAAATGAAATGATATGACTACTAATAATAAGATGCTCATGCAGCAAACACACTATACAGTGAATGAATATTGTACCTCAAACTCTTGTATCTCAAGGATTAGGGCAAGGGTAATGAGCTGAAGAGTGTGTCATACTCCAAACGGATCCCGAATTGCAGCAAGGCAGCCTCCGGATGTCGAACACCAGCAAACATAACAGTGAGAAGCTAGATCTAATGCAGACAGCAGTGAGGAGAGAGAAAGACTAAAAACGCAGGCAGCAGGTGAGAGAAAGACTAAAAAGTAAGCAAGACAGCCTGCAAGAGAGAGAAAAACTGCAGCGACTGCAGCAGGAGAGAGAAAACCGTCAAGGCGGCAGCTGGGGCCTGCAAACGCAGCAGTTTGCTGACGTGGCAGGCTGTACGACAGCAGCGCAGATAATTAGTAGTCAATCGCGAGGTAGAAACAATAGCAATCAGTGTGTGGAGGGCTGGAAACAGACGCCAGACTGTAGGGAACAGTGATGGATAGCAAGGGTTGAGATGTCCTCCGCGAACGGGGTGTGGGCAGCAAGCTGATAACACCTGAAACCTGCAAAAACGAGATTGGGGGAAGAGTGGAGAGTAGGGCTGGCTGCCAATTTATAGAAAATTAGGGTTCTAGATCCTCTCCCACTTAACTCTCTCGATCCGCTCCCCGTTTTAGGGTTTTGGCTAAAATAAGCCTAAAATAAGCATGTTTTGGGGCTGTTTAAGTGGCTAAGAGCAATTCTTAGCACAATAAACATAACTGGGAAAAGTATGAAAAAACCAATCCCTATGAGTGTGTGATTGATAGTCTCAATAAGGTATCCCATGATAACAGGATGGGAGGGAGGGATAGGAAGACGAGTGTACACGTGTGCAAAAGCAGTTTTGGGTGATAAATGAGATGCATCATTCAACAAAGAATCACTGGAGGTAGTAAATTGCAAATCAAGAGAAGTACCTATTAGGCATCCCCCCTATTGTAGTTCACATAGTTTTGTGTGTCAAAAATTTTGTAGTAACTTATGTGTGGCTGCATATCAATTGAACTGAGGTCAAAGAGACGATCTATAGAAGAAACATGCAAACGTAACTAGACTGGGGTGGCCATAGGATGTCCTTTGTCCATGGTGGTGTGTGTTGAGAAACCCTTCACCCTTCACCCGTAGTTTGTGTCTTTGCGTGTTTACATTTTGTATTTAGGGTTTGCAGCCCCAAAAAGGGGGCGCCATCCTAGATTGACTGCGCCTATTTATAGGCCACTTTCTCATTCATTCCTCACGGCTGATTCATTCAGTCCATCACCTCTTCTCTCAAGCCTCTCCACTACCCTCACACCCCTTTAAGAGGACATTCCGGTTCGTGGTTCGTGGTTCGTGGTTGTCTTCATCATCTTCCTTGTGCTACGACACCCTTGTTCCCTTGTATCACATTCACTCCATGATTTAGGTCTTTGTCATTCCATTTATCAGGGTTTCTTCTCTCTTCTCTTCTCTTCTCCATGTTTGCCGAGTTCACTCCGTGTTCCTCCTCGCCATCCCTACTATCTCGTTGGTACGTCATCTTTTGAAAATGTGTTCTCTCATAGAAGAAGACTCTAGATTTTCTTTAACCACCTGTTCCGATTGTATGCTACTTCCAAACAACATGTTAAAGTCAAAACTCAGACTGTGAGTTCATTTACTGAAGATGAATAGAACTCCCTCATAGCCTAAGCCGATGGACTCAGAAGAGAGGGATCTGGGGAAAATTTCAAAGTATCAAACTGAGACATTGGAAGTTAGTGAAGTTTGATCATGCAACCCCAAGTTTCATAATAGCACTAATACCATGTGAGGAGAATACCTATGGTTTGTAGAGAAAACACAAAGTGTGTACGAACTCAACTAAGATAACTAAACTTGGAGAGAACTCATGAAAACTCAAAATACAAAAGTGTAGAGTGAAGAATAACTCAATGAGCTGAATAAAATAATGTGTGTCCAAAGAGTGAAAAAAAACTCAAACAATTGTCTCTCTAGGAGCGGGCTGAGCAGAGGAGTCCATGGAGACAGCCTCTAGATGATCATGAAGAAGCACACCACCAAAGCTCAAATGTCGAAAGATATCACCACAATTGGAGAAGAAGAAAGTGTTGGAAATAAAGGCTTACCGTGCCTTTTACAGTGTTCGTTTGTGAACGCACCCTTACACTCTTATACTTTATATATTATCTAAACCTAAAAAGTGGTACACTCATCATTGTACCAAATACTCATTGTGTTGTGCTCACACTCTTGATGCTCACTCTTTTTATGCTTCTCTCTACACTCAATCTGCAATCTCGATCCTAGCTCACTCAGTCTCGATCCTGGTAGTACCATCAAACTAGTATCAGAACAGGTGATTGGCGCAAGAAGATAGACGAGCAGTTGACAATTTGACAAGTGGCGTACAAAGCCTCTACAAGTAGACCCTCAGGACAGTGGATGCCCAAAACTACGACCCCATGGTGAGCAAGCTGCCAGGGTGCTTGCCGTATCTACAAGCGGGGGCTCCACATTGTCACAACTTGTCGGCAGGCAGGCTCGGCAAACGACATGCTTGACGGGTTCGACAAGTTTGACAGGCGGACAACAGGTCGCAAGCTTATCGGCAAGTAGCAGGACAGACCGGGCGACAATTCGCAGGTCAGGCGGCAGATTCGACGGGCCTTGTTCAATGCCAGGATCCTTTTTTTTCCCTCAATTTTCCCTAATTTCCGCCATTTTTTGTCTTCCCTTTGTCGGGCATTCACACGCACAAGCACAACGTGCAATTTTGCCCAAGAAAATTGGGGCTTTTCTCCAATTTGGGGACTTCAACGCAGGACAAGACAATCTGACTCAGAAATTTCACATTTGGTACACATTTGGCCGAGAAAATTTGGGGCTTTTCACATTTTAGTGGAATTTCTTCAATTTCACTAAAATTTGTGCACTCTGAAGCCAAGAAAATTGGGGCTTTTGTAAAATCCCTTCAATTTGTGCAACAAATGTTTGATATATGCACTTGGCTACATGTATTGATGCAATTTGGATGGATTACCCTTTAAAAATTTGGGGCTTTTGATTAAAATTGTCAAATTTGTGCCTGGGAATGCTTTTGGAGCAGAAATTGCAGTGAAATTTTGGGGATTTCACATGTAATTGGTGGCTTGGTCTCTAAATGTGTGAGTAATTGCTTGAGTGCAGCAACATACATTTTTTAATTCTGAAAATCTATTTGCAGATCTGAAATCTCTGCAATCTTGGGATTTTCATTGCTAGTTGGTACTTGCAGTATACCTAGTTACTTGTGTGACATTTGGGCTTGCCTTTGGTGATTGCTTAGTTAATTTGGTATTGCAAGTTAAGGTTGGAAACAGTGACAGCAGCAATCTTTTGCACATTAAGAAGCTTAAGGGTGCACATAATTTTGCAATATGGCAAAAACAGTGCCACAATGTCTTGGTGTAGAAGAAACATGTGAAGCCCATCAAAACAAAGGGAATAAAACCAGCAGACATGAAACAAGACAAGTGGGCTGACTTGGATGAGCTTGCCCGCTCTACCATTGAGCTCTTAGTGTCAGACAACTTGCTTTTTAACATTGAGAAGCTGAATTCAGCATATGCAATGTGGTAGAGGCTTGAAGAATTGTATTCTCAGAAAAGTGCAGCTAGCAAGGCTTTGTTGATGGAAGAACTCAATAGGCAAAATAACTCAGCAAACAAGTCTTCTAATGCATTGCACACTAGAGGCAGATTTCAGCAAAAGGGTAGTTCTGAAAATAGAGCACACAACAAGTCTTGTAGCAAAAATGTGGAGTGCTATCATTGTGGCAAAAAAGGGCACTACAAACGGGATTGTTTTCAATTGAAGAAAGAGAAAGGCAAAAACAAAAACATTAAAGACAACAAGGTTGAGAAAAAGAACAACCAGCTTGCAAAGAAGAGCAATGTGAAAATAAAAGAGATTAATGTAGTCACTCATGAGAATGACAGTGATGGTGATGTACTTCTTACTTCTTCTTTGAGTGCACATGCATTGATTGCAAATTCTGAGAATGATATGCACACTTGGATACTTGATTCAGGTGTGTCTTTTCATGTCACACCACATCATGAGTGGTTTTCTAACTACAATGGTGGTATACGTGGTGTTGTCCACTTGGGGAATAACTATGCATGTAAAATTGCAAGGATTGGCAATGTGAAATTGGAATTTCAGCATGGCTCCGTGTTTGTTTTGCATAATGTGAGATATGTACCTCAGCTCAAGAAGAGCTTAATAAGCACAGGGCAGCTAGATGATGAAGGCTATCATACCACCTTTGGGGATAGCAAATTGAAAATTTATAAGAGCTCTCGTATTATTGCCAAGGGCTTCAAAAGTGATACTTTGTATCCTTTGCATATATCTAGCGTTCGTGACCATGCAGTCGCCATAACCAAGTAGCCAAGTGTTTCTTTGTGACATAGCCGGTTGGGACACATGAGTCAAATTAGAATGAAAGTGCTTTCTCGCTTGGGTTATTTGTCCTCTTCGAGGTATGCTAATTTTGAAGTGTGATAAGTGTATTTATGGTAAACATGCTCAAACGTCACATAAAAAATCTCTTTCTCTAAGAAGGTCTTTACCCTTAGAGTTGGTACATTCAGATGTATGTCAAATGCCAGGATTATCTCTAGGGGAGAAAAAGTATTTTATTACCTTTGTTGATGATACTACACGCAAAGTATGGGTTTATCCAATCCGTCGCGCAAAGATAAGGCCTTGGGTAAATTTAAAAATTTATTGGCACTTGCTGATAATCAAACCAACAAGACATTAAAGTGTCTTCGCTCTGACAATGGTAGGGAATATGTGTCCAAATCCTTTCAAGACTTTTGTGACAGCAAAGGGATTAAAAGAGAACTCACCACTCCTCATAATCCACCCCAAAATGGTGTTGCAAAGCGTATGAACAGGACCATTCAAGACAAGGCCTATATAATGATGTCACATGTTTCTTTACCTCATGGATTTTGGGCAGAGGCTATTATGACAGCCGTACACTTGATTAATCGATCACCAAATAGGTCTTTTGGGGGGGAGGGGAGGTCCCTCAAGAAGTGTGGTCGGGCAAGCCACCTTTGTATGCTTACTTGAGAGTGTTTGGCTACAAGGCATTTGTGCACATTCGCAAGGAAGAACGCAGCAAACTTGAGCCAAAGTTCTATAAATGTATTTTTCTAGGATATGGTGATGAAGGTGAGATGGGGTATCGACTATGGGATCCCAAGAAAAGAATAGTATGCAGCAATGATCTTATCTTCCGGAAAGATTGCATGTACAAACAGCCCGAAAGACAGAGGAGGTCAGAAGGGTCGTATTTCGGGAGGATGTACCATCAGGATAACAAAGAATGCCCGTTAGACAGCAACAAATACATGTTGTAAATGTTCCTAAAAATGCAGAGAGTGATACTGAAAATGATCAGCAAGATCTTGCCTATGATGTACCACAAATTCAACAAGAACATGTGCCTTTGAAACAACCAGAACCTGCTGTACAGCACGTTAAACCTGCAGAACAACAAGCTGTTACTGCAGATTTGAAGGCTGAACAACCAACAAATCATAGTAACAAGGAATGGTCGGAACGGCCCCATGGGATGCCGAAATGCTGTTTCAGACCAAAATCCGTTCCAAATCACATCCTTGTAGGGTGGGACGTTCCGTGTCACGTTCCTGACAAAAAATGGAGCAGGAAATGCATTCCCTATCATGTTCCTGATAGGGAACGCCACGTGGCACAAAACTTACTTGCAAAGTGAGCAGTTGATTGCCTCAGTTAACCGCCTACTGAATCACGCACCTGTCTTCCACCAACTTTGCCTGTAGCTTACTTGTCTCTCACTCACGTGCCTGTCTTGGCTCTGCCCACGGTACCACGTAAATTGAATGAAATATTAATTTGTCATTGTGGATTATAGACCTTGGCTTTAGTACTCCCCCGTGAATTATGAATGAAAATATTATTGTTTTTAAATCATTTTAAAAGTTTTTTTTTGCGTCGTTTCCGTTCCCACATCCCCATTCCCTAAGTTTGGTGTCCACGTCCCCATTCCCCATTTCATGTTTCTATGCGACAAATCTTGACCATTGGGTTTGTAGGTCGACCAGAGTACGAAGACAGCCAAATAGGTTCGTTCCTGGTGTTAACTTTGTGGCTGATTATGTCATGTTGACAGATTGTGGTGAGCCGTCATGCTTCTAGGAAGCAATGGACAAAAAAGATAGTAAGAAATGCCAAAAAGCAATGCTGTCAGAGATGGAATCTCTCATGAAAAATGGCACTTGGGATCTGGTGCATTTGCCTAAAGGGCGGTCTTCCAACATAGCGGTTTGCTCATTGCCGCCAAATGATAGGGGTTGGATAGTATATGTGTATTTTAGCTTTGTACATACATAGACTTAGTTGATTCTTTTCTCTACCTTCAGGCACGTTACCTTTAGGTGGGAGGTTGTTGGGAATAAAGGCTCACCGTGCCTTTTACAGTGTTTGGGTGTGAACACACCCTTACACTCTTGTACTTTATATATTATCTAAACCTAAAAAGTGGTACACCCGTCATTGTACCAAATACTGATTGTGTCGTGCTCACACTCTTGCTGCTCACTCTTTTCATGCTTCTCTTTGCACTCAATCTGCAGTCTCGATCCTATCTCACTCAATCTCGATCCTAGCAGTACCATCAGAAAGCACAGCTGAGGCAATCCCAGAGAAGCTAGCAGCAGCAAATGCAGTATTTGGAGGAGAAAACGCAGCTTCCTGGATGATCCTAGCAGCAAGCAGCAGCATAAAGAGGTGAGAATGCAGGAAGCAGACTGTCCTGATGATGACGTCATCCACATCAATCAAAACAGCAGGAAAATGCAGCTGTTCCAATGCTGGAATCAACTCCAAACAGGTCGTCAACAGCCTCCACAAGTTGAAGTAGCAGGGCAGCAAATGGCCAGCCTACTGGACAGCAAATGGAGCTGTTTGGGGGGTGGCAGCTGGAAGCTGATGGTTGTGGGGATGTGCCAGCACTTGAGCCAACCAACTATCTAGGGTGGCACCTAGGCACTCTTAGGTGGTGCCTGGACACTTCTGGGGCATTTAATATTTGAGTTTGGGAATGTAATTAATGAGCTGAAAAAGGGGATTAGAGTTAATTAACCTTTTGTAACTTAGCAGACTCCATGTCAGAAACGATAAAGGCTCTCTCTTTTTTGGTCTTCGATTTGTATGTGGATGATTTGCTGCTCACTTGTCCAAATGAGGGTGCAATTTCATCCTTCAAAGCTAATTTACACTTTGCTTTTGAGATGTCAGATTTGGGATTGTTGCAATACTACTCGAATATTCAGTATACATTGCAGCAAGATGGCATTATTATGCAACAATGAAACAAATTGAGGCTGTTGGGCACGTTCTTTATGTCTACCAGACTAGGTCCGATGTGCTGTTTGCAATATCACAAAGAACAATACAAAGCTTAAAAATCTAATCATCATCCCTACAACTAATCTTCAATCAAAGTCTCAAACAACCCTTCAATCAAAGTCTCAAAACGTGCATCTAACAAATAATCTTGATAAAAGGAAAATATCATAACCATTAATCAATCCTCAAAAAGATAAAAACTTTGAAAAACAAACTCTTAAAGGATGTAAGAAGTTTCTTTTGCCCATTGCAAATCTTCAAAACGTCAAACATAAGAATTCAATAATCTCAATTATGTATCTCCTAGATTCAAAGCATTGGCGAGCTATGAAGCGGATCTTTCCCTACTTGAAGAGGACATAGGATTATGCTTTATTCTATTAATGTGGTGGTGATCCACAGCTACATGCTTTTTGTGAATTTGACTAGGTAGGTTATTATGACACTAGATGTGCACTAGCTAGTTTTGTTTTTGTCTTGGTACTTCATGTATATCATGGCTAAGCAAAAAGCAGCCTACAATGGCCAGTCTACTTGCAAAGCACACTGCAACCTTCACAGCTACAATTGCGTGTGCATGGCCCATTTTAGCTCTTACTGACTTGGGTGTTGATTAGTCATCCTAGCCAGTATCCACACGAAAGACAAAGTGCTTTGGGAGTTGCGAAGAATCTAGTGAATCCATGCTTGCACAAATCACACGAGGTACATTACCATCATGTATGGGAGAGACTCTTCGCAGGTTAGATCAGCTTGGTATGTGCCTATAGAGGATAACTTGGCAGATCTATTCACAAAGGCTCATCATGTATGGGAGAGACTCTTAGCAGGTTAGATCAGCTTGGTATGTGCCTACAGAGGATAACTTGGCAGATCTATTCACAAAGGCTCTAACTCATAAGATGTTTGAAGCTTCCCACAAAGCTTTAAACATCTTACCCTTCCCACCATGATCTTCCATCTTGTACTTATTCAATCATCACTCTTAGTGGGAATCCATAGCATATGCATGGCAGTGATACGTGAATATTTATGTAAGTACCACCCACTTTTACTCCCTCCTTAAGAGATTTTTTCCCTCAGGATAGTATATACCTTACCTTTGTCCATTTTTGGGGTTGTGTACTTATCTCTTGTATCTTCTCTTTGATTATTGTGATAGTAGAGTTGTGAGCTTCTTCTCGCTCCTTCATTGCTTCTCCATCATTGGTTGCATTCTTGCTCCTCTTGCCATTGTTCCCAATAGACACATCTCTGTTTCCTTAAATAACTAGAGAAAGGATTAGAATTTCATGCCCCAATAAAATTCCATAGCATGGTATGATTTGGCAGTGCTGAATTTTCCTTGGATTGGTTTTTAAGTGGATATGGTTTCCAGCTACTCCTGTACATGTGTTGTCATCTTTTCACCTCATCTTTAATTTTTCCTCTAACGTCTTACAAAGGCAGACTGAAAAGAACAGTTTTTTCTCTTATAATAATTACGTAGTTAAAGCTCTCAAGTGGATTGATAGGAGAGTCATACCAACACATTTATTTGAATCAAGTTATAATAGTGATTTTGGTGACAGCAGAATGTCTGATATGAAAGTTAGTTTCTTGCTTACAGAAATTGTTGGAAAGGTACGGGTGAGTGATCGAAATATGGATATTTTGAATCAATTCCACCATGTATTTTGGATGGGTGATTTGAATTACAGACTTGATTTTGGGACTGCAGAAACGAAGGAGTTAACTCCAGAGTAATTTTCTTGATTTAAAGCAACCAGATATTAATTTTTTTAAAGAAAATGTAGTGTTGTCTTGAGCATTCTTACATGCTTTCACTCAATTTGCTGAAATAAATGCTTATTGAGCAGGGCATATTCTTGGAAGGCAGTTGTGGAACAGATTCAAGAGAACCGTTATCAGAGCTTGCTTCAATATGATGAGGTGGAAAAAACATGCAGATAAAAAATAAGTTTCACGTGATATCTGATCTGACAACAGCTTCAAAAGAGCTGTTATTGGAGCTTTGCATCAATGTGATCAGGTGGAAATAATGTGAAGATAAAACTCAAAGTCACAACTCTCAATGAATATCTTATGTTTTCTTGCAGCTCCATAAAGAACAAGCAGCAGGGAAGGTTCTTTTCAAGTTTAAAGAGGGAGAAATAACATTCCCACCAACATTCAAAGTAAGGCTTGATATATCCACACATTTAATTTTCATGCTGGGCTTTCAATATCAGAATGCTGGCACTTTTATCATCAATGAGGTGAACTAATATTTCAGTGAACTTTAAATGGCAAGATGAAGAGAAATCATGAAGACATGTACGATCAAAAGCGAAGGCCAGCATGGTGTGATAGAATCCTTTGGTCATCACTTCCTGGGTGCAATATAGAGTTGAATTCTTATACATCGGTCCCCAAGATTTCAACCAGGTGCAGTGCAAAGAAACATTTGGTGCTTTTATAAAGCCACTTGAAAGAACGTTGTAGGATAGGGACCTCTTACCTATGGCAAGATACCCTTCTTGATGACAGTGGCCACAAACCTGTGACAGCAACATTCAGACTGACTGCATATGCCCTTCCTGATGACAGTGATCATAAACCTGTAGCAGCAACATTCACACTGACTGCGTATGCTCTACCATGCAACTCCTTGGACTACGTAGATGAGGATGACAAAAGATGGCATATCAGAGTAAGAAAATCTAATATAGGGGCAGTACTACTCATTATGCAATCATCCTAAGTAGAGTTTTCCGGAATGCTTTGTAGCTGAGTATGTCTCACTTGTTGCAACACCTCTATATTACTGTTAATTCGGTATGCTCACTTTTGTCATATTTTGTTGGTGTTGGATCAGTTCACATCTTTACGAGCCAAAAATTTGCATGCTTCAGATATGAGTGGATACTCTGATCCGTAAGTTCTCACTGTTCTCATCTTATTTCTAGCTGTCAAACATAGAGTACATGAAGCTTGCAAACTCCTTGCATTTTGCTGGTAAATGTCATGTTGTGGCTTCATCACCATCCTGAGGCTCCTCACACATGCAGAAGTAAACATGAGAAGCTTACTGCAACTATGAACTTTGGCAAGTGGCTTATTGTTGTGTGTGTTGAAGCAACAAGCTTGCAAAGGTTTAGAACAGGTTTTCATCATTGATCTAGTCCTCTATCCACCATCCCCTTTACCTTTCCTTCTCTCTCTCTCTCCCAGGTGACTGCTGGTATAATCAGCACATTAATGATTGAAAATGCATTTTGTACAGGCTTCTCTCGAGTCCTTGATCCATTATTATTTTGTGAACCCAAAGTGGCTGTAGAATGTTTTGCCCCAAACATGGTTTATTCTGCTAACAAACCAACAGCTGTCAGCTCTCATTTTGTGAGAGAAACGACAGATAGGAAAACCACAGCTGAAGCTAGACAACTCCCAATGATATCATCCACTATTTGAGCCATGACTATACAGCCTAGAGCTGCCGTTGGCTGAATATGTGTGAATATCTCCGTTGCATTCAAACAAACTTTGAGAACCCTGACATATCTCTGAGGCTCACAGATGAGCTAGTAGAGGATGTTACCATTGTGCGACTGTTATGGTTTGGTCTAGGCTAAATATAGCCACAAGGCATTATATGTAATTCCACTCACCAAATAGACCCTATTAGTACTCCTTGTCTACTCTAGCATATCATTTTATTACAAAACCACTCTTGATTTTTTCTTGTGCCAGATACGTTTCGTTCATTGGCCCGAACTTGTTTCAGGAAGTTCACACCAAAGTGAAATTCCAAACTCTGCAACCGGTCTGGCATCCATTGAAGGTGAGGGATATTTATTCTGATCTTAAGTTCTCACGCGAAGAGGTTGTATGCAAGGCCATGACAGAGTGTTCACTTGCAGGATCTTCCAACAATAGTCTTGAACACATTTGCAATACAACGTTTAGAAAGGGAATACATCATGATTCGTGTTGTGGACTATGATTACACGTCGACAGATGACACACTTGGTGAGTTGATGATTATATAATTTCTCATGTGTGTATAACAGTAGTTCTTTTTTCCAGGAGTATTAAACATCTGAAGGATTTATGATTACACAATCTTTTATGTGGGTGTAGAACACTCTATCCAACTGCTCATTATACATTCGTTTGTCTCCATATACAAAAACCTTTTTCCTCTTCCTGTTTGTGCAGGATATGGCGTGATCCCATTAGGAGGTGCAGTGGCTGCTTTCAAAAGAAAAGAGAATGCAGATTTCACCGTGGAGCTGTCGCATCATGGCTGCCCGGCTGGGACATTGGAGGGACAAATGAAGCTTACATGGGAGAGAAATGTGGCAAAGAGACGGTTCCAATTCACCAGAGAACTGGTGGAGAGAACCCTAAGTATGCGGCAGAGCCTGAAACGCAGAATGGTATCCAACCGCATGTTCTAGAGAAGCCCCGTAAGTCTTCAACTTTACTCTCACATCCAATTTAATCACACAGTATTCAACCTTGCAATTATCTCATGAAACTCTTATTGCACTGCTGAAATCTCTGCACATCCCTGACCTGATGCAATGTTTGAGAGGATCAGCTCTCTATGGTTGCCTTCTAATTCTATATACATATTGTACCACCACCATGCAAGCTCATAACCAGAATGAGCCACAGTAGGAATCCTGTACGACTACCTCACATACCAGTTTTCCTAGCTTATGTCTGTGTACACCTGCAACCTCACATGAGCTTGCCCTCACTACAAAAGAGGAATTTGACAGTTTCCTGACACAATCAATCTGCAAACACCTCATCAAGGCCCTCCCTGATGATGGCATGCCACTGAGTAAAAACTGTCATGTTAATGGGAAGATTTGGTATTTCAACTTCCATTGGAGCACCCTTCTGATATCCAAAACCATTAGGGCAGAGATTTTATTTCTTTGTACTGGGGTAGCCCCAACACCATTCTAGAGTTCCTAGATGACTTGTTACTATATGCTTGGCAAAGCCTATGTAACCGGCGTGTAATTAACAAGGGCAATTAACTCGAGCTCATGGGCGTGCGTGAGCATCGCACTTGTACATGCTGACAAGTTTTAGTGTTGAAGGATGTTGGGTTTGGAGGTGCAATTGTATCCAATTGCTCTCAATATGAAATTAAATCAATTATAGACTAGCTCTCAATACATTCATTTCAATTCCATTGAATACCTATCGATATAAAACAAGTTGCATCTAAAACCTGATCAACATACTCTCATTTGATTATTATATCCAATATCAATCTTTTGAGATCATCAAGTGATTAACTTACCTATCGAAACATTATTTTATGCTACATGATCTTTTTTTACAACTTCACAAGTATTTATTAGTCACAAATTAGCTAACTAGCAATGCATATAGAAGTTAAACTAATTACATTAATACAAAAGTTAAACTAATTGCATTAAATGACTGTTGACCTCTAATTAGTTATTAGAATATTTTCAACACAACTTGATTATGTTTATGGAATAGCTTCCATTAGAACTAGCAATTAGTAATATTAACATTTAATCAATTAAGAACCATTGCATGCTTATTGGTAAATTCTTGTTTGCTCTTATATGTTTGGAAGACAATGTTCTCTAAACTTTCTTTGAATTACAAAATATGCAATTGTTATATTTTTTAAATGGTGCTATGATTGTTAACGATTTCAAGAATCGACAAATGCTTTCATTGAAATTTTTGGAAATAAAAATGAGATCTCTCTCTCTCAATACTTGCACTGCCTCTCTCCTTGTTTCCCCACACACACACACACACACACACACACACACACTCTCTCTCTCTCTCTCTCTCTCTCTCTCTCTGTGTCACCCACTTGCCCCCCCCCCCCCCCAAACCCCAAAAATAGCTTTATCTATTAGCAAGCTCCTATTAGAGCAAGAAATAACACAAAAGTCTAGAGCCATAGAGATAAAGAACCAAAAGAAAGCATAAAAGCAACAAAGAGAAAAAAGTGAGGATTGTGCAATGGTAGAAATTTAAGACCCACCACCTCAAATAGGAGGCTTGTAATTGAGAAAATAAAAGTTTACTCTCTTTCTCACTTTTAAGTTCAACCAGTAAAAGGCAACATAAGGCATGCAAGCAAACATGACCACAAAACTATATACTTGAGTATTAACCTTGAAATTTTACCCTTGGAATGCACCTTCCACTAAGCATTAGCTTTTGAACAATACTAACAAGCGACAACATAACTTTGCAATTTTCTTAAATAATTAAGGTGCTCACGTGCTATCAATACCGATGAGGTAGATGAGAGCTTTGTCCAAGAAGAGAGCTTGATTTTCAAATATGTTTTTGGAAACAACACGCCAAAATAGATTTTAGATCTCAAACATCTAAGAATCATCATAATGGTTGTTGCATGTCAAGTGGAATACAATGTAGAAGGATATGGTTGCCATGTTTAACTTAGAGTAACTAGCCTAAGAGTCACACATGCAAGTGTAGAGAGCATGTGTATCAAGCAAAACTTTGAAGTATTTGGTAAAGTAAAAATAGTACCATGTTTTAAGGGTATTGTGTGATGTCTTATGGAGCAAATAGCCATATTATCATCCATGGATTGCTTTCAATCACCTTCATTGTAGTAAGTTTGATTGACTCATGTATGGGAGGTTTTGAGCCATGCCATAAACCGTAAAGGCATCCCATTGGTCCACTTGGTTAGCTCATAACTATATTTTTTCATGGGGTTGTATATAATATTTAGTAGTTTGTGTATTTAGCTTGTGCATGTCATAAATATGTTCTTTTGAGTTTGGCTAGACCTTTTATTTGCAACAAAAGAGGTGGATCAACCAAGTATGGAACTTTCACCTTTCATGGATACATCACAAGTATATCAATGCAATAGCTTTCTTTGGTCTAGTAAATAAAGAAAACTCATGAAGTGCTTTCATTTGTTGTTGCCTACTTTGTGTTGATGTGGTGTAATGTGTAATGTGTTCAAATGTTTTAAAGCATAGAATCTAAGTTGGGTATTGATTAGCATTTTGAGACTTATACCATGTAGTTACCAGGAAGATTAAGAGGGCTGACACAATTCATGATGCAGATTTACTAAGTATGATAGAACCTAGCTATATGGCATCTATCCTTATACTATGCAACACTAAACCTTAATAAGTTGGATAAAACTTATGATCCTTTGACTTTACATTAAGATAGGTACATGTTTGCAAGAATTCACTAACAATCTAGTGATGGTCACGTCACAATAACATCCAACCACCAAGTGATTGGGAGGTGCCATAATTTTACAAGCCATGGATTGCATACTTGCTAGTTGCATTTTAATCACTCCCCAAAAGAATTGAAAGGGAGGAGAGCTGCCTAGATAGTAGATTCAACCTTCAATGAGAGGATCTCATAAATAAAAAAAAATTATGTGAAAAATATGAACTTTTTAAGATAATATAGACCTCTTATATTTGAGAAAATGATTGCTCATGTGGGGAATGGCTCTCTGAGTAGGTGATTGGAGTTGCTTCACATCAACTATAATAAGGGTGATCTAACCCAACCTTGCCTCTACCCTTACCTTCCCATTCTCACACTTCTAAATCCCATAAAGCAACTAAAAAATGGGATTCACTCTACGTAATGGCCATGGAGATTATTGGATTCTCAAGGAATGACAATGAATTTTCTCATGGTATTCCTACATTCTTAAGGCACATCCATTCTCTTATTACCATCACTTTAATCTTTGTTGTGTAAAATGTATCATGCTTTGCTACATCGTGGAGGTATTAAGGTACATTGAGAATACCCTAGGCTATGAGAATAGAGCCTACATCACATGATGTGGAATTAACATTCATTAAGATATGGGAAGAAAGAGAAGCGCATTAATGTCCTCACAATCTATGGGAGAATGTGCATGACACATCAATATCTTTATTACAATCAATGTTGAGTGTGCATGTAGAGTAATAACTAAAAGCATGAAAAACCACATGCTTCAAGAGTAGCCGATTATTTAGGCCTATGCAATTTCAACATCATTGTTTTGCTAATTGCCAATTTCCTCTTCTACCTACTTTTATTTTTGACAATTTCATTTGGCATTTCCTTATTTGAAAGGCTTTGTAGAATGGAAGATTGTCTTATAATTACTTGCTTGATTGTTGAAAGAACGTGAGCTATTGCACATTATTTCTCTTCCTCATTACTAGGTTTCCTCCTAAACTTCCTAGTGGACCTTTATTAAAATTAATTAAGTCCAATCAATTTTATACATTGATGTTGTTGTAAGCTTCAACATTTCTATCAAGTTCAATCAAGTGTGTTGCAATCTAGTGAGGGATTTTCATTAAGTTACTATCGCTATGACATTCCTAAAGGTTTGTTGCGATAATGGCTCATGTGCTTAAGACTTGATGTTTGGATGGTGGGATCAAGCTTAAGCTTTACCCACTCTCTAGTGTTGCCTCGGTATACTAGTGATTGGTAAACCATAAGAAGAAGAAGAAGAAAGAAAGAAAGAAAGAGAGTCATAATAACATCTATAAAGACCAAAAACAATGAGATAGTAGATTCATGGTGTATCTCACATTCAATCAACAAAAGTAACAATGAGTTAGTAGAATCATATGCATATACAAGGGCTTTTAGCTCTTCTACAATTGAGATGATCAAACATGGGGTTGTCTTGGATGGATGCCAATAGTATCTATGACAGTGAAGTGCTTCAAGAATGTCCAAAATGCTAGAATATAACATAATTATCTTGTAATTTTTGCGCTTCTTGGGATCTTTTGTTTATAAGTAAATATTATGATGTTGATGGCTCAACTGGCAAGAAACCCCTCATAAAGGGCATGTGTGCTACAAGGGGACAAGTAGGTTCCTTGCATGTGAGAAACACTTTGGTAACCAATCCATTATAATCACACAAACCAACAAATGGATTAAAAGTAATATGAAACATATCATGGAAAACATGAATGAAGATGGATTGTACATAAATGATAAGTATATTGTTTATGGATGGGAATCAATGGAATGGCTAATTACAATGGCATCACTTTAATCATTCCTTGGTGTATCGCAAGATGGATTGTGCATAAATGATAAATATCTTGTTTATGGATGGGAATCAATGGAATGACTAATTACAATGGCATCACCTTAGCGTTCCTTGTTGTGTCGCAAGAAAATCATGTTTGGATGAGAAGTAGATCACCATAATTTATCAATTGTCAAGAGACGAGGTGCTTCGACATTGGTTGGCAAATCACATTGTCACCTTATCACAATGATCTTCAATACGTGGACATGAGTGATCTTGTTTTAGGGGATTCCCTATATATTTAATAATATGAAAGTTGTTTGTGTTTAAATATCTTTGTATAATGTGTTAGAGTCTTTGAATGCCATATAGAGCCTTGTCAAGCATTGATGCATTTTTCCATTCAAAAAAATTTTTAGTTATAAAAAATGTTTGTTGCTCGATCTCTCTCTATCTCTGTTTCTCTCTTGTGTGTATTCCATTTATTAAAAAAAGAAAACGGAGAATACGTTATGTGTATCAAGAAAATGAGATTTTCGGGGAAAACCCCTCTTGAGACATCACCATGAAGTTGGTTAGGATGACAATGAACAGTTGACCATCCATCACTAACTATGATGGATACAGTTAGTTCCAAGTTTTTAAAGATGTGTTGTCCCTTTTCACGCACTTCATCATGACATTTGTCTAACATTAGGTTCTCGATACTTGGATAAGGTGGGGGAGTGAAACCTAGGCCCTTATGCACTTCAACATTACATTTGACTAACACCAGGTTCTCGATACTTGGATAAGGTGGGGGAGTGAAACCTAGGCCCTAATCTCCAATATTTTGTGGGGCCTTGTACTCCATGAGAGATCGATCGAGTAGGTAGCTTGATATCCAATGCATCCTATGATATCATTAAGGCATCACACCATCCCTCTCAAGTTACTCCACTAGTTTTGTGCAATTACTTACATAAACTACCAAAAAAAAAAAAACTAAAAATCTCCTTCCATCATTGATGTAGCATCATGTAGCAATTGACTAATGACACTCGAATTGTATCCAATTTTATCCCATGCTCTTGTCCTACACCAGCCATTGAGCATTGCCATTATAAAAAATAACAAAAGACTACAATAAGGAGCTCTCATTTCTTCTTCTTTGACTTGGATTAGCAAGGGAATCGAGATCAATTGGTTTATCTATGTGATGGATCTAACATAGCTTAATAGCTCTAGCTATTATTAGCCAAATAAAATGATAGTTTAGGTTGTAAACAATCAAAACCCATATGGAATAAATGATGAGCTACAAAACTCATAAAATTCAAAATCAAGTGTCTTATGAGATATTTACCACCTTGAAGCTTTATTGATCCAACATCAATTTTATAAAATATATATTTTCCTAGTCTTAGAACAAGGAGAAAAATATGTACTATAAATATACATGGAATGTAGTTCACTAAAAAGAAAGCATATCAAAATATACTGAGAAAAATAATTTGAGAAACTTTTCACAATATGGAATATTCCAGTGGGGTAACATGTTGAAACTTTACACAATATATCCAAGAAAACAACTAAACCACTCTAAAATTGTGTTTGAAGGCATCATAGAACATATCCATGCACCATAGAGACAAGCACCCTCAATTTGCTAGAATCATTATATTTGTCTTGTCATTGTGCCCAAAGGTGTTCTCATTAAAAAGTAGTCATGACACTCCTCAAAAAATTGATCAAAACTACTTCTAAATAAGTGACCATAAGAATCAACAACTTTCTAGCAACAAGGGCATGTGTCCAACATAAATGCAAGCACTCCAACATACCTACAATGAATTGCAAGTAAATAAGTTGTGTGCACACGTGCTAGTGTGCGTGTGCCAAGTCCGCATGCAAGCAAGAATGCATGCACATATAAGAGAAAGAAAGGGAAAAGACTAGAATATATCATTTGCTATACTGATTTTCAAAAGACTATCCAGAGTAGGGTTGTCATGGACAAAACTTATAAACCAAGCACAAATCTAAGTGATCACTATATATGTAAAGGTACTCTGTATGTAAGTTAGTTGGAAATATAATTTTAGTTTATGTGACTTTAAAAAATGTGTAGCTCACATCTATACATAGGCCTTTGAAATAACGGATTTGTTTATAGGGGCTTGAATGCATGATGGGGGTAGTTTCTTAATGATGGTTGCCCCAAGAGCACAAAGTAGCTAAAAAGAAAAAGGTCTCAAAAGAGTGTTTAAGTGTGTCAACTTGAAAATTTCAACTTAGTAATGGTTAGCTTTATGACATTGAGTATGTTTGCAAAATACCATGTGACAAAAAATGTGTTCAAAAGTGCCAAATATCAGTCAGCTCACTTGTGCAAGTTGATATATTGCATCGTACTACTTTTTTAATTAAGGTGCAAAAGTCTTTTGGTCAAAAGCTAGCACCTTACCCTTTCAATACTTCAAGAGTGTCTCTATGCAACAAGATTTAGCTTTGAAAGCCCCCATTTGTAAGTGCATGCATGTGCACCTAAAAAGAACAATCACGAGTGTTATTGATCCAATTTTGTTCCTCACTCTACCTATTGTAGTGGACCAACTAAAGAGTGAAAGAAAGGGTTTTTGTGCATGTACCCATACCCATAAGACAAATAAATACAAAATATAATCATATTTATCATTACAAAATTCCTCAATACGCCATAAGCCTAGCAATATAGACTTAATGTAGAGGAGTGCTTTTATCTTTCCAACATCCTAAATATTAATAATATTGAATTCATGTACAAGTAAGTTTGACCCTTCATAATTGGGTGCATGTGCACCCAAAATAAACAATGCACACAAAGAAGAAATGAGTATAATCAATTTCCAATACAATAATCTCTCAAAGCAAAAAAGGCTACCACTATAGAGATTTGCAATAATGAGTAGTAAACTTGAGTTTACCTTTGAACACCTACATATCTAAAACAAGATATTTCACACATTAATTCATTGAACACATTTACCACTTACCACTACAAAGACATGGAGTTACAAGATATACCTTTAAAATCATATACTTGAATATAAGCATAAAGCTATTAATTACAATAAGCACATACATGGGAAATATTATAGTGTAGTGGAATTTCCAAAACATATAATTCTCTCTAAGGAGTAGCACAAGAGAGGGAGGTAAGGAGAATAGTGTAATCCTTCAGTTTTTGGGAAAAACTTAATTAGGGAGTTAGGGAAAGGGAAATTTTAAAAACTACAAGAATGGAGAAAATAGAGGGGAATGCTCAAAGCTTGATTCAAGATTTTCTTTAGTGTTAAGTATTCAGGAGTACTTAAGTGGCTAGAGAGCAAGAAATATGTGATACATTTGGTCTATATCCATCTAATTATTCTGATTCTTGGGATACACTAACCAATTATGGGTTCGAGGGCCATTCATACAAGCTCCTTTATCTTTCTAATAACCACTAATCTTGGGGAGGAACCTATTTCAAAAGGATCAGAGCTCTGATATGACCAATTAAGCTTTCGTCGAGGTGGGAATCTCACATATGGTTATGTATAATGACATCAGAACTAGCTATCTATCGACCATTCCACAACTACACCATGTACCTTTCTTTAGGGTAGACTTTTGTGTATTCCCTTATGATGAAAAGAAATGAGCCATTAAAAAAAGAAAAATATTAGCACGTGATGGTGTGCCTTCACTCTGAAGAAATGATGGAATCAAGAACAATATAGTAATAAAGCATTCATTTTTTGCAAGCTTCAAAAGATGTCAATCTATTCCATCAAGTATGCTACATGCAAAAGACATATTTGTGTTTATCTTATAGGACATGGTCTATTTGGGTTGACATTAGCCAATCAAGGTTCCTACCGAGCTTTGACATGATTTCATCTATTTGGGTTTATCTGACAAGACATGGTCGATTTAGGTTGACATTAGCCAATCAAGGTTCCTACTGAATTTTGTTTTTATCTACTTCGTTAGTGTTACACATGAAGGTAAAGATTAGGTTGATATAGAAGACATAATAAATTATTACCTCCTACCTTTGAGTCCAATATCGAAATATATGAGTGAGGTCTCCCTTCACTAGACGGATAATCTATCCCTAACAAGGATTTTGGCCTATTTAAAATTTGCTAAACCCTCACTTTTTTACTAGTCAGTAGGGCCATGTGCAAATGCAAATTTGCCCGTGGAGTGGACAACACATAGGTCAAAAGCACAATAATTCAACCCACACACCCACCCCTGCTTGTCCCACAAAAACATTGTCGTGCATTACAAATGCCATAGAATTAAACTAGAACAAAGTCAAAAGTTATGGTTTGCATTTGTTTTGCTTACATCTTTGTGCATTACAAGAATTCCATAGAATGGAGATTAGATCTCTAGAACTAGTTTTGATTTTCCTATAACTTTGTGCATTATGACTTCCATATTAGACGAATTTTTTCTTACTTCTTTGAAGGACAAGTGATAATAAAAAATGGGAAGCATAGATTGAAAGGCCTTTTTCTTTCTACATCTTTGTGCACAATAATCCAAAGAATGAGATTAGATAGTCTTCACACTCACCTCTTTGAAGGCCCCATAACACTCAAAAAATGGAATTATTAAAAGGATAGATTGAATGGTCTTAATATCTGTAAAGTGCAAAGAAAAAAATTCTGTAAAATATCCTTATCTCTTTAAAGGGCCCCAAAAATGGAAATGCTACAGGACAATGAAATTCTTATCAATAAGAAACATGTGAGTATTCCCAATTCCAAAGATGTTGGGGGTAAAGGCGCCTCCGCCTAGCCGCCCGTGTATTACTACACTGACAGTACCTACCACTGCACACTACAGGTGGCGAGCACCCGTCACAGTCACTTATTCTTTATTCTTTTAGTGACAATTTGAATAAAGGAAGGCCCGACCACACATTGTGGTTGTTGGAGTTCCCACTTTTGAGTCTCTCTCTCTCTTGGCTCTTGCTCTCCATCCGCCATAGCTCTCACCGCCAAGCTTCTTCCTCCTAGGTTCTACTTACCTTTCAAGTGGTATCAGAGCAGAGGCATTGGAGCTTGGTATTCTCTTCACCCTGGATTTGAAGAGCTTCATCCCAAGCTTCAATGGCAGCCATGGCACCTTCATTTGCAAGTATGTTTTAATCTCTCGCCTCCTCCCCGAGCTTCTGGACCTTCAACAGCTTCTTCCCGGGCTGCATCGGAGCCCCCTCGTCATTGCCAAGTGCCCCGAGGGCTACAGGAGATCCTCTAGGCCCCTAGGAGCAGCCAGCACAAAATGTGGCGCATTTTTAGGGGACTAGGATGATCCCCTCTTGGCATTTCTAGCTCCTCCCCCAGCTTTCCAGCATTGTTTACAACCTTTCCAACATTCTTCGAACTCCCTGGCATTGGATCTTGGCTCCCAGTGATTGATTCGAGTGCTTCCTTCTTCAACCCTTTGATGTATACACAGTCCCAAGACTGTCAAAACAAGGCAGCACTTGACATTTACTGTTTAATACTTCTTGGCATTGCCCATTTGATGCCTATTGATACCCGGTGATGCCCGGATGTTATGGGATGCTATGTCTATGCTTTGAGACTAATTTGGAGCAGATTTGAGCATTGTTTGAGCTTCATATAATAGTAAATTGCTTGTTGTAATACAGTGGACTGAAGCTCATTTACTTGGTGTATGCATTGGTTCATGGATACAGGGTGCTCACTGGAGGTTTGAATGATCATACCGATATATTTGGAGGTTGTCAAATGCTTCTTCTTAATTCCGGAATGCTTTTGAGCTTGTATTAAGCTCCGACTTGGTTGTTCTTCCCTCGCATTTGGCTTTAGTTGGCATGCTTTGGACCGATCTATGCCTATTGTCACTGCTTGACATTTAGGCTTTCTACATTTACGCTTTGGTCAGATATGGATGCCACTTGGTTTGCCCATGCTTGACAGTTACTTGGAGCTTCATCTTCCGATGTATTTGAGCATTTTGGATCTACTGGGAGTTACATTTGGTTGTCGGTTACATACTCTTTGAATGCTTTTAGGCTTATGCTTTACGGGTCTGAGATAGCTTGGGATTTATGCTACTGATGTACCCTACTAGGATTTGGCATGTCTGAGCTATGTGTTTGATGTATTAGAGCGTTGCTTGCTCTCTTTGCATCTAACTTCACTTCCAGTGGGAGCCTGTTGGTATATTCGGATGTACATAGACTCTTATTTACAGATGAGCTTCAACTTATGGGACAGTTATATGCATTTACTCTCTTGAGAGCTTTATGTCTACAATCTGTCTATAGTAGGCTGACTTGATATGACTATTGGGGCAAGCACCTATCTCTGTCACAGGTTTGTCAGTTTTCTATGCATCTTGGATGGTTATGTATTGAGCTTCTTGCTCTATCAGTTGTGCTTGTGCTCAGTCTCTTCTCTTACCCCGAGACCCATTACATGCATAACTTCTAGACCTATGAGATGTCTCTTGCCTGACAAGTTATTGGTTTGACAGTTTTTTGTGCCTTCTTGCCCCTGGAAACTCACTCTTGGATGTATCTTGTTATCTAGCAGTTGTCGTAACATATGTATCAGTGATTGCTTCATTTTGGGACAATTTTACATACTGTTGTCATTTATTACAAGCTGAAATCTACAAATTTTGAGCACTTCTATGAGGGTAATGCTTTCTATTTGATGTTATCTTGGTCATATTTGGTGGACAGGTGCTTCTCTTGGTGATATCCACTCTTTCAACCAGTTTTAGCAATGGTTTTAGTACATTTTGTGCTAATTACAGCAACCTACAATTTTTCTTTTTTGCATTGATTTGGGACAGCATGACTAGTCATCTGAAAGACACATCTCTCTTTAACATTAACAAGTTGGATGGTACCGACTATGGGTATTGGAAGTCCCAAATATGACAGGTTTTGGTGCAGAAGTTGTAGATTAAACCCTTGCATTTCAAGGGTGTCAAACCTGAGGATATGGATGATAATGTTTGGATGGAAGTTGATGAGCTATACAAGTCTACCATTATTTTTTCACTCTCAGAAGAGATCCATCATTAAGTTGTTGAAGATGAAAATCAGAGTGCATGGGATTTATGGGAGAAGATTCATAAGCTCTATGCGCAATAGAGTCCTGCATCACAGATGTATTGGTTGAAGCAATTAATGGACGTTCGCATGAAGGAGGGGACCTTCCTTTCATCTCATTTCAGACTGTTTCATGCTATCATGAAGAGTATGTTGTCACAGGGTATTTAGTTCAAAGACAACTTGCACCTCTTGTTTCTGCTTGGCACTTTGCCTGAATCATGGGATGTCTTTTGTACTGCCATATGCACAAACAAGCTTGATGGGCTGAAAATCAAAGATGTTGAGAGTGCTTTATTGATTGAGAAAATCAACAAGAGAAACAATGATGCTTCCCACTCTTCACATGCATTGACCGTTGAGGTAGTAGGCATGGCAGGCATGATAATGATCATAAGGGTAGGGACTCTCAGAGATGCAAGTCACGTGGTCGTAGTAAGTCCCGTGGATGGAAGTCTGATCTTACATGTCATTATTGTGGGAAGTATGACATATTAGGCTGCAGTGCCATAAAATGCGCGATAATAAGCGTAAGGAAAAGGAAAAAGAAAAAGTGCAGGAAAAGTCTTCTAAGCGCAGTATTGTACCTGCAAAGTCCAATGTAAAGATAAAAGAGATTAATGTCATGCAGGCCACTGATTCAGATGATGATTACATACTTGCAGTTTCTTCATGCGATGCCTTATAGGCTTCTGAGATACATTCTATGTATGTGTAGTGCTGGCTCTTGGATTCACGTGCATCCTTTCATGTGACACCCTGTAGAGATTGGTCTCATACCTATCGTACCATGTCTGGTTCTATGCGTCTTGGTGATGACAGGTCTCTTGACATTGTGGGCATTAGAGATATTAGGTTGCAGTTTCCTTCTGGCAGTTCTTTTGTTTTGCATGATGTACGCCATATCCCTATGTTGACTCGCAGCCTTATGTTAGCTAGACAGCTTAATGATGCAGGATATTTTGTGTCTTTTGGAGACTCTGCATGGAATATTACTCGTGGGCATACTTGTGCTTGCAAGAGGTGTCAAGTCTGGCAACCTCTATCCCTGACTTGTATCTGGAGCTACATTGAATCATGTCTTGTTTGTGGGTTCTATTCCCCATGTATCCTTTTGGCATGCTCGTTTGGGGCATGTCTCTTAAAGGAACGAAAATGTTCCGTGCTTTGCAATATCTTCCGTCTTTTAACACTTCACATTTTGATTCTTGTGATCTTTGTTTGTATGGCAAGCAGACTAGAAATACACATAAAAAGTCTGGTAAGAAACGCATGGGTGAGCCCTTGGCTCTTGTGCACTCAGATGTATGTGGGCCCATGCCCTATCAGTCCCTTGGTGGGGCAAAGTACTTTGTTACTTTCATAGCAAAGTACTTTGTTGCTTTCATAGATAATTACTCGTGTAAGGTTTGGGCTTATCCCATAAAGAGAAAATCCGATGTCTTAGATACATTTTAGCATTGACTTGCATTGGCAGAGAACCAGTCTGGGAAAAGGCTAAAATACCTAAGGTCAGATAATGGGGGTGAATTTGTATCACGTGCTTTTGAGCAGTTTTGTGATGAGTGGGGTATTAAGCGTCAGTTGACCGTCCCTTACACCCCACCCCAAAATGGTCTGGCTGAGCACATGAACATGATCATTCAAGAAAGGGTCCGTAGCATGCTTAGCCAAGCTGGCTTACCACAACACTTTTGGGCTAAGGCAGTTACTACTGTAGTGCATCTCATTAACTGATCACCTAGCAGTGCCATTGACTTTCAGGTTGCAGAGGAGGCATGGGCAGGCAAGCCCCCCTCTTGTGATCATTTGTGTGTCTCTGGATATGAGGTATTCTGCCATGTGTCCAAGGACAAACGCAATAAGCTGAATCCTAAAAGTGTCAAATGCATTTTCATTTGCTATGGAGATGCAGGAGAGGTGGGCTACTGTCTATGGGATCCGCATGTGCGAAAAGTAATCCGCAACCATGATGTCATCTTTCATCAGGACAAAATGCATATGCAGCTTGAGAAAGTGATTGAGGTACACAGAGTTATCTTTCAGGAGGAGCCACCTGCTCCCGTTCAGCACGCTCCACGGCCAGCTAGACATCGCGCAACATCACCTAATGCTCATGGCCCAAATGTTAAACATGTTGATATTAGACAGAATGTCGATCAGGCATCAGATCCTGGATTGAGGTGTTCTACTAGAGATAGACGACCTCCTATCCGTTTTGCGCCCTCTATGGATGATGTCCTAGTTACAGATGCAGGAGAGTCTCTCACTTATGATGAGGCTATGCACAGTGGTGATTGTCACTCTTGGGAGAGAACTATGCAGTCTGAGCTTGACTTATTGCATAAGAATCACACTTGGAATTTGGTTTCCTTGCCTCAAGGTAAGAAGGCTTTTCCATGCAAGTGGGTGTACAAGCTGAAAAGTACGCCTAGACACCCCAAGCCAACATACAAGGCTCGATTGGTTGCTAAGGGTTTTAAGCATGAGCATGGTGTTGACTTTGATTTAAGTCTTTTCTCATGTGGTCAAGATAACCACCTTACGCTTAGTCTTAGCCTTGGTTGCACAGCTTGACATGGACTTATACCAGATGGATGTTAAGACGGCTTTTTTACATTGGAACTTGCATGATGAGATTTACATGGAGCAACCTAAGGGCTTTGCAGACCCTGGCAGGGAACATCTAGTGTGCAAACTAAAGAAGAGTCTATATGGCTTGAAGCACGTACCTAGGGAATGGTACCATAAGTTTGATGCATTCGTATAGTCACGTGGCTACAGCCGTAGAGCTATGGATATGTGCTTGTACACAAAGAAAGCTCGTGACGGCTCTTTACTGATTTTGGTACTCTATGTGGATGACATGCTTCTAGCAAGGACCGCTCATGTGGAGCTAGATGCTCTTAAGGCTCAGCTCAAGAAGATGCAGAATATTAAGGATGTCCATTACCTTCTCATGTAAAGGTTTCACGTGCCGATTGTCCTCAAACAGATGAGCAAAGGGCCGAAATGGCTAAGACTCCCTATGCATCAACGATGGGCAATCTTATGTATTCCATGATAGCCACTCGTCAAAATATTGCCTTTACAGTTAGGATTGTGGCACGTTATATGACTACACCTCGCAAAAAACATGTTCGCTTATGTTGGAGGGGCTATCTCTTGGATGTCCAAGGTGCTGAAGTGTACAGCTCTTTCTACTACAGAGACCGAGTATATTGCAACCACAGAGGCTTGCAAGGAGGCTATCTGGTTAGGCCATTTGATTGCAGGCCTTGGTATGACAGATGTTGTGCCTACACTGCATTCGGATTCTATGAGTGCCATTCAGTTGGCCAAGAATCCAATCTTCCATGCAAAGACGAAACATATTGAGGTGAGGTATCACTTCATTTGCGAGGTCATTGAGGATAGGTTTGTTGACCTTGTCAAGATTCCGACTGAGCAAAATCTTGCAAACTTGCTGACTTTTTAGCCTCACTACCGAGCATTTTGCCTTCCTCGAGATTGATGGGCATTGAATAAAATATCTTTTTTCTCATCCTGTTGTACATGTATACATGTTGTACTGTCTTTTTTTTTTTCACTGGGACAGATTCGTCTTTAAGTTGGAGGTTGTGAGGGATAAATGCTCCTTCGTCTAACCGCCCATGTATTACTACACTGATAGTACCCGCCACTGCACACTGCAGGTGACGGACGCCCATCACAGTCACTTATTCTTTATTATTTTAGTAACAATTTGAATAAAAAAAGACCTGACCACACATTGTGGTTGTTGAAATTTCCACTTTTAAGTCTCTCTCTTGGCTTTTGCTCTCCATTTGCCATAACTCTCACCACCAAGCTTCTTTCTCCTGGGTTCTACTTACCTTTCAAAAGAAAATTTGCACGAAGTTAAAAAATGCTCTAGAAGTCAATATAAAAAATGATATAATAACCACAAGACAAATGCATAATTTAAAAAAATCATATTTATGTAAATGATAGAACGAACCACTAATGCAAATAACATTAAGAAAGTAGTATTCAATACGACGCACTCATTACTTTTAAATGCTACAAGTCTTGAAGCAAATTAATATGTACTCTTAACATACGTACATAATAAAAATACATGAATATAATAGTGAGATGATTGAACATCAAAACAAGATGATTAAGACTAACTAATAATATCATGAATGTATAGGCAATTAAAGCATTGAACTATCGATAGATCATTGTATTAAACAAAGACAAAAATCAATTAATACCCCAATATATTTAGCTCACAAACAAGCCACACTCTTATCATCTAATAGTTGCATTACCCAATTTGTTTTAACACCACCTATAGCTACAAAGACTGTCAAGCAATAAGGGTTCAAAATAACCTCCGAGAGAGAGAGAGAGAGAGAGAGAGAGAGAGAGAGAGAGAGAGAGAGAGAGAGAGATCTCCAAACAAAAGACCCAAAATTAAAACAAACTCCATACTAGTGGATCTATGGAAAGTTGAAAAACCACACAATACAAACTCCTATTCTAAAGTTGAATCTAACTTCACATTTATAAATCTATAAAGATTGTAACCCCACACAAGTCTCTTAATTAATAGACCTGTAGGGAGTTGAACCCCACATCATCACCATGACTCCACCAAGAAGGTCCACCAACAAGCATTGAGCTACTCTACCAACGAGGTCTACCAATGTTCATTTCGAGACTACACTTCTTATACAATACCCACTTTTGGAACCTAACTTGAGCTAGAAAAGGGCATTCATCACAAAGACCAAATTCGTACCATTGCAATTGTCAAAAAGCACAACCATTTATTTTTTAACCTTAAAAAATACCACTTTGCTATAACATTAGATTAAACAAAAAAAATGTTATTTGGAGACTTAACTAAACAATGAAGAGAATACAAGGCGAAATTGCTAATACATCAAAGACAAACAAAGAATTATAACAATGCCATAATTAAAACCAAATAAGAATAAATCAAATCCAATTAAAAGTCATCTAAAATAGAGCTTTGGCTAGTTGCTTAATGGTGACCATTCTAAATTTTATACCCTTACAAGCATTATAAATACCTCCAACTTCCATTAATATTAGCACTAGTGCTTGATATTTACTTCTTCCAAGGTTAATTATCACCTCTTCATTGTACATGTGATTATTTGAGCAAAGGCCAAACGAGAAAGCCCACTTTAAATATAACCATTCAAGTTTATCTACTACCTTATTATCCAATTTTTCATGAGAAAGCAATCAAAAAAATTTAAAGAAAATACAAATATCTTATTAATGAAAGCATACTAAATGAAAATAATAAGACTACCTTATTTTCCAAAGAGACAGAGTAAAAATGAATGAGAGAAAATATCACGATAAGATATATTAATAAATCCATAAAAATAAATATTGAATACATCAATAGTCCAAGAAGAAATTTTTTTTAAAAGTTTGATATGTCAAATGTGCATAGCATAAATTATTTTGATAATAAAAAGCAATCCGAACTATAGTAAAGAAAGTCAAATGCAAAAGGCCAATTAAAAGTTATCTAAAATAGAGCTTTTGCTAGTTGCTTAATGGTGACCATTCTAAATTTTATACCCTTAAAAGCATTATAAGTACCTCCAACTTCCATTAATATTAGCACTAGTGCTTGATATTTACTTCTTCCAAGGTTAATTATTACCTCTTCATTGTATATGTGATAATTTGAGCAAAGGCCAAACGAGAAAGCCCACTTTAAATATAACCATTCAAGTTTATCTACTACCTTATTATCCAATTTTTCATGTAAAAGCAATCAAAAAATTTAAAGAAAATATAAATATCTTATTAATGAAAGCATACTAAATGAAAATAATAAGAGTACCTTATTTTCCAAAGAGACAGAGTAAAAATGAAAGAGAGAGAATATCACTATAAGATATATTAATAAATCCATAAAAATAAATATTAAATACATCAATAGTCCAAGAAGAAATTTTTTTAAAAAGTTTGATATGTCAAATGTGCATAGCATAAATTATTTTGATAATAAAAAGCAATCCGAACTATAGTAAAGAAAGTCAAATGCAAAAGGCACACAATGATCAATTAGGGGGAAAATTACATAATATTAAATCATGATGCGAATAAAAAGCAATCCCACCAAGAATAAAGAAAGTCAAATACAAAGACACATAATAATCAATTAAGAAAAATAGATGATATTACATGCTATTACAATAAGTTCCAACTCAGAGGGAACAAGGTGAAATGGAGAATTAACATACTTCAAAGAAAAGGAATACCAATGAGAGAGAGAGAGAGAGAGAGAGAGAGAGATAGAGAGAAACAAAGAATTAGGCACACAATGTACATAACCTTCAAAGTAAACTATGATACTTGCCTAAACAAAAATTTAGATGCAAATGGATATGCAAGACATGATAAGCTTACTATATCACATTATATTTTAATCAAAACAAAAGTATATGGCATACTACAACAATGAGGTGAAATTAGATATTGTAACAATTGATGAAAAGGTAGCAATGGCTAAAAGAAATTAATGAGAATGGACATACAAGAGGGTAACGAAAAAAAAGATCTAATAAGCTTCCTATATCACATAATGCAACTATCATCAAAACAAACATTAATGGTATCCCAAAAAATTAAGGTTAAAGTTATAAAAAGAAGCAATTGATGAAAAACCAACAAGACAGTAAGGTTTGCAAGGAGGAACACGAAGTGAACTCGACAAACATGGAAAAGAGAAGAGAAGAGAAAAGAAACTTTGATGAATGGAATGATGAAGTTCTGATTCATGTTGTACATGTGATACGAGGAAACAAGGGTACCTTAGCACAAGGAAGGTTATGAAGACTGCCACGAACCACGAACCGCAATGTCCTCCTGAAGGAGTGTGAGGATAGTGGAGAGGCTTGTGAGAAAAGGTGACAGACTAAATGAATCAATAGTAAGAAATGAATGATTAGCTAAGTACAGTTAGTCTAGGATGGCGCCCCTTTTTGGGGCTACAAACCCTTAATGTAGAATGCAGAAACGCAAACTATGAGTGAAGGGTGAAGGGTTTCTTAACACTGGAGGAGGTAACGAACTGAATGAATCAACCGTGAAGAATGATTGTGACCTATAAATAGGCACAACCAATCAAGGGTAGCACCCCCCTCTTGAGGCTGCAAACCCTAAACGCAAACCCCCGTCACAAAAATACAAACTGCGGGTGAAGGGTTTCTCAACACCCCCTTTGAGGCCTTAAAAGGAGAAGAGTGAGGTGGAGGTGCAATGCTACATGCTGAAGAATACTCATGCAACAGGTGTCACTTGGACAATGTCCCTTGTGGGAAAATTGTTCACTTGCTCAATCACCCTTGTACCAAAAAGATGAAAACATGCAATGCATAAGAGGAATGTCCGATTGTGTATGGTGCCAAGAACCATAAGGATATGCTTATACTCGATCTTGAGAGGTGACTCCATGCTAACCAAGGGACAAAGAAAATCCACCTTATAATCTAAGAACACCGCCTAAAAGGAGACCTTTGAAGATAGCCAGGAGACTGGATGAGCTGTAGGACCCGAAACTCAACCTCGAAAAACAAGCCACTAGCTTCGTGACTCCATGCTGGAAAGAATATGAAGGCCTAGCCACCAAGTCACTACTGAAAACCCAAGGGACCTGATCTAGGTGGATCCTCTAGATCCTAGGTATGAATAGAGTAAATGATTGCTCAAAGAAGAGCCACTCCTTTGAAAGTGAAAGGTAGTGGCGTGTGAAGAACTTAACGGCACATAAGGTCCCTCTCTTGATTGAAAGAAGTAGAAGTAGAAGTCCCTCTCTAAAGCCAAGGAATAACTAAAAGCCCCCTCTATGGGCACAGTAAGAAAATCCCCCCTTGAATCCCAATCTGAGAGAGAGAGGAAATCCAACCACTCATGACTCATGGATTGCGAAGCATCTGATGGCGAACAAAGCACTACCAAACATGCTGAAGAATATATCTTGGGCTCTAAAGAAGAAGCCAAAAAGCACCCAAAAGTGGCCTCTCGAACTTGAGTAGAAGAGGGTGGGAAAGGAGGCTTAAGATGAGCCAAGGGTGGTCACCAACTCTCAGGAGAGTGGATTGTAGAGGAGATTTGGTTCGTAACAGCCATTGTACCTAAAAGTTGGAAGGGGGAACCTCTACGCAATGGGGCGTTCTCCAAGAGGACTTATCACCACGTAAGGTCATAGGGCCTCCATGTGCTTGAAAGGACTTAGTATGCGTCAAGCGCCACATATTGCCTTGAGCATAATACTCTGATAGCTGATGCAGCACGATCTTTGTGGCCCAAAAAGGAGGGGTGGCACAAGGAGTGCCTGAAAAAAGATGCATATTCTCCAAGGGGTGGGAAGCAATGGTCAAAATCGACAGACTTCTATAAGCTTACCATTCATGCTGCAATAGTAGCACCTAGTAGAAGGGCAATCTATTGATGGAGACACCATGGTATCAATGTGGCAAACTAGAGAAGAAAGAGGCCAATCACAAACCACAAGCCACAATGTTCGCCTCAAGGGATGGGAGGGCAAGGAAAGGGTTGGAAGTAGACTGCCGAGTGCAAACGCTGGAAGGGCTGAATCACCTATGATCACAAAGCAACACCAACGATTTAGGTGCAATTGTCGAATGGAAAAAAAACCATCAACTGAGAAAAAAAAGTATTGGTTGTGTCACCAATTAATAGGCTAAGCCGCCAGCAGCAACCTATATAAACGCAAGGAGATAGAAAAAAACCACGAACTATAAACACGGGTCAGCAAAACGAAAAACCGCTAGCTGGCTAAGCAAAACCACCAATCTGTAGCTAGCACCACCAACAATAGCTACCTAAAAATTGCACGCAAATAGAGTGTAACCATTGGTAGTAGGAGCTGAGCCATTGGCTGACAATAAAAAAAACCGCTAGCTGGCTAAGCAAAACCACCAATCTGTAGCTAGCGCCACCAACAATAGCTACCTAAAAATTGCACGCAAATAGAGTGCAATTTGGAGCTGAGCCATTGGTTGACAATAAACAACTGCCAAGATGTAGAACGGAGCAAGCCCACAACCCTTTACCTTCATTGAAGTGGAGAATATTCACTACTAGTGAGCAAATCCAACTCTGATACCATGTCAAAAGATGTCGTACCAATGAAACAATAAGGTTTGCGAAAAGAAACACGAAGTAAACTCCACAAACATGGAAAAGAGAGAAAAAACTCTGATGAATGGCATGAAGTTTTGGATCATGAAGTGAATGTGTTGCAAAGGAACAATGATGCCATAGCACAAGGAAGATGATGAAGACAACCACGAACCACAGACTGCAATGTCCTCCTTAAGGGATGTGAGGATACTTGAGGGACATGAGAAAACAAGTAATGGACTGAATGAATCAATCGTGAGGAATGGACGAGGGAGTAACATACAAATAAGCACAATCAATCTAAGATGCCACCCCTTTTTAGGATTCCAAATCCTAAACGCAAATCACAAAAATGCAAACTGCAGATGAAGGGCAAAGGGTTTCTCCACAATGGAAAGACTAGAGAAAAGAGGTAATGGATTAAATGAGTCATCCGTGAAGAATGAGAGTGTCCTTTAAATAGGCACAACTTGTCTAGGGTGCCATCTTCTTTTTGGGACTGCAAACCCTAAATGTAAACCTTAAACACAAAAAGTAAAAACACAAACTACAAGTGAAGGGTAAGGGTTCCTTAACAGGTGGTTATGTCCATAGGGATTGATTGTAAAAAAGTCAAGTATTAATATATATACTTTGATTATGAGGTACACACTCCTTTAGCACCTTCAAACATTTGAGGTAAATTTTGACCACCACCAGGTCTCAAACATTAGAATACTAGTTTGCCAAAAAATAACAATTGAATATACAATACAAATATAACCTTATCACTATTTGTATTTACAAATATACAATACAAATATAACCACAAGAATGGATTTGACCTAAAACCCACAACCTTGTAACCACTAAGCATAAAAACAAGAGTTTACCTTCAACCTTACTACTACTCATCAAAGTTGCATTACATTGAAAATACATTTCACTTACGACCTTACCATTACTAATTGGTAATAAAAATACTTAAGGTGCCTTTGGAGGATGAGAATATATACCCATATCCAAATCTCAAAAATGTTAAGATACATTTTAACTCTTATATAAATATACAATTTACCTCTAACCTATCCACCACCATGCATCTAACCTAAAAATGCATTCCACCCTTCACCACTACACACAAAAGATAAAAATTTTCTCATCACCTCAAGACTCATGGGAAAACCTTAGAAATGAATTCAACCCTAAAACACACAACATAGAAAAAGACAATCTCAAGTCTCAAACATAAGAATACTAATTTGCCACAAATAACAACTAAAAATACAATACAAATATGACCCGATCACTATTTGTAGATACAAATATACAATACAATTATGACAAGAACAGATTTGACCTGAAACCCACAACCCTGTAACCATTAAGCATAAAAACAAGAGCCTACCTACAACCTAACTACTCTCATCAAAGTTGCTTTGCATTGAAGATGCAATCCACTTATGACCTTTCCATTACTAATTAGAAATAAGAATGCTTTAATTGCCTTTGGAGGATGAGAATATATACCAATATTCATGACTCAAAAATGTTGAAGACACAATTTGTCTCACAAATAAATATATGATCTACCCCTAACCTATCCACCACCATGCGTCTAGCCTAAAAATGCATTCAACCCTTGACCACTACACATAGGAAAATTTTTATTAATATCATGGGAAAACCTTAAAAGTAAATTCAACCCTAGAACACACAACATAGAAGGCGATCTACCTATGCCCTTACTGCACTCCCCCATTTGAAGACAATTTTTATCTATAAGCTTGCAACCAATGAACCACAACACTTGTTTGTAGTCCTTTAAATCATATGAGCCTACACAACACTAACAAGCGATATATCATTAAATGCCAAAAAGACCTCATTTGTGGTGTGAGCCATTAAAGCTTTTGACAATAGTATTTTCCTTCACAAATTATGGATACACATAGAATTGTGCCATAAACCATGCAAAAGCACCTTTCTACTTACTATCATGAACTATATACCATGATCATGAATTGTGTCAATCCTTAGACTGGCAAGAAAGCCTATAATTCATATGACACATTTAGCTTTTGACAATCATATTTTGCTTTGCAAAAAGATGGATTGTAGACATGCCACAATCCATGCAAAGGGCACCTCCTTTCACTTGACAAAGACCAAGCATATATCCATATGAATCTTACTAAATGTCAATATTCCTTCCCACATTGAACACATTAATACAAAGGATATAATTTCACTTCACCATTCACCATGAGGTGGACTAGAAGGTAGTCAAAGTAGAAATTTTGTTTTGCCAATTATATCATTGATCAATCGGTACGATGCACTTAAATGAATAGCATACTTAAACTTGCATAAAACTTAATGGAGGAAGATATTAACTTGTCCAAAGAATATAGTGAATAGCGATCAATACACTAAAGATCATTGGGTGAGTGAGAGAGAAAAGGAGGGTCTTGCATATGAGAGAAATTGAGGAAGCTATTTATTTAGTGTCCAAAGAATGTAGTGAATCATGATTGATACACAATCACACTAAAGATCATTGGGTGAGGGTGTGAAAAGGAAGGATCTAGGTCCCATTGATCCTATCCTAGTCACAAGTGGACCCAATTAGTTGATCAACTTTCTATACCCCAACAAGAGTTAAAACCAAAGCTCACATTGCTTTAGAGGACTGAGTGAGCAACCATGCTATGGAGAGGTTGACAATTACCCCCCTTTTGTTTCACTCGTTGAAACAAGTCCAATGTTAGCTCAAAACTCCCAAATCTTTCATTGGTTGCCAAGTAATAGTGAACAAGGATAATGTGTAGGCAGATACTGAATGCTTCTAAATCTTGTGACAGCCCACAAAATAAATCAACACCAGATACAGGCCTCAATAGAGGCATCACTTACCACATTAATATTGTTGTGACAGTCGAACTGTGACATCAGCTTGTGATTACATGTACTTGGTTGTGGATCACAAACAATAGCGTGAGTCAAGGCTTCATAATGTCCATGTGAAAGGATAGAACAAGGAGGGAGTGTAAGCAGATATTGAATGCTTCTAAATCTGGTGACAGCCCACAAAATAAATCAATGCCAGATTCCGGCCTCAATAGAGCCATCACTTAGCACATTAATATAGCTGTGGCCCACCAACTTAGTGACATCAGCTTAGGATTACATGGACTTGGTTGTGGATCACAAACAATCTGAGCATATATTGGAATACAGACACACAACTAGCCATTGCAACGTTCATTGGGAGACATTTTACTGTAGGCTGCCAAAAACACTACTTGTCAAGCACTACCAGGTGCCTTGCATCCTATTGCCAAAGTGAGGCCTAAGCAACTAGCACATCAACATAAATGACTCTTGAAGAATATTTTCCTCACCATCTCCATGTTGAAACTATTCAAGTGTTTACTGCACCAGAAAATAGAACAAAGAACTGATGCCCTGCATCAGGCATCCAAGGTAGAAAACTCTCTAATTTATGCGGTTTAATACAGTTAATGAACATTTCCATAAACTATAAACAGTAGTGTCCAATCATTCAAGGTTACTTACCATAAGCAGATGAACAAAGATAGCAAACCATCAAGATTTAAATTACACAGGTGTGAAAGAGAGAATCCACTTCAACCTGGTGTGGTTATAGAAAATATATGTCATGGGTGAACTAAATCTTTGTGGATAAGACTTGCGTGTACAAGAAACACTAACTCCTGTTGTAATATAGAAGGCTTGGTGTTGCAAAATTCAAAATCTGTTCTCCAACGTGAACTACATAACACCTCCTGCAGGCTCCAACTTTGAGACTAGAATCCAACTGGACATTTTTATGTAGATTACTGTGAAGTACTCTGCTCTCTAGCAACTGTTACTGCATTTTTTCTATGTTATTACTAGCACCATGTAAACTGCAATGGGTATCAGCAGACCGAATTACTCAAAATCTAGACAAGCTGAAAATTCTATGTTATTACTAGCACCATGTGAACTGCAATGGGTATCAGCACACGGAATTGCTCAAAATCTAGACAAGCTGAACATTTTCAGACCAAAAACCTGATGGGAATTTCAATGATAAACAGCAAAATGGCACAACAGCAGATCTTTCAGTAAGTACCAAACAAGGCCTTAACAAGAGACCCTCCAAGACAACACTCAAAAAGGTGCAAACAAAGGAATAACACCACCTCAGGCACTCCACTGCCAAAACTAAAAGCTTCTGCTTCTCACATCCACTGCAGTAAAATACATCTCAGGCACTTTGCACTGGAGGTCAGTACCTCTGCTAAGGCACGGATCTTCTCCCAGACTTCACTGCTGAAAAAAAGAACTCTTTTCTTCTCACCTCCACAAGCACTGCAGTAAAATACATCTCCCACATCCACCACAGTTTAAGTACACATCAGGAACATCTGACTGCCCCAATAAAGAATTCCTGGACCATCCACATCCCACTGCATTTGTGTGTTCACATGCAAGCACCTGACTGGCCCAAGAAAGCACTCTTGGATTGGCTTCATCCACTACAGTTCAAATTCATTTACAACATTGTAAGCTCTCATGGTTCTGGAAGAGAACTCTTAACTTGCAGCAATGCAGTGAGTTCTGCCTCTAGACTTGTAGATCTAATGCATTGTAAGGTCTCATTGTACCTCAAGAGAACTCCCAGTGTCTCTGGACTAGTAGAACCGATGTCTTACGCTCACCACAACTAAACGTTCCCTACAGACAGTAGTTTACAGTTGGAAGTCCAAAAGACCAGAAAGTAGGATAGAAGATAGGAAACCACTTGAAAATAGGAATGGTTTGGTGCCCTGTTAGTTTATAAAGCAATTACAAGATATTCGCATCCACTGAGGAGTTTTGGCAAGAGAAGCATTCAGCTTCCTAAAAGATACAAGTAAAGGCCCAGTGTGCAAAAGTTGTACTACTATCTTCAGCTGAAACCCTACCTAACAGAGGCATGAGGACGAACACTGCACGTGACTAAAATTACCTATAGATTACAAGGTGTGCATGTCATCCAAGACTTCTGTTAAGCTGGATTCTGTGTCATGGCCTACAAGAACCACGAGTCAAGATCAACTTACTGTGCAAGGCCTGACACACTAGCTAAATTACTTGGCAGCTAGTATGATCGGTATGCATAAGCATAATCCGGACTTGGAATTTGAGATCTGAGACCAGCTTGTCCCAAAGCAACTAGACGAGCATTATAACTCTGGGTATGGGCCAAAGGAGAAAAGTCTAGCTTTTGCCCTTGACCAACAAAACCGTTATCCACTGCAAGATGATTCAGAATGTCTTAGGAAGAAGCTCGTAACACAAACTGGGTTTTGAGTGGTATGTAATTTTTTGATACAGCATTGTACGAAAATTCACCTGTTCGAATGGCGAAGTTATTAGAGCTGTGCAAGGAAGTGTGATTCCGTTGCATATATTTGAGACTTTCTGGAGGACTGGTACTCAGGTAGTCTTTTCCCTCCAAAGGAGGGCGAGACTTATCCTGGCTAGAAACTAGCTTATCTTGACCAGACATCTGCATATTTATGGAGATAGTTAGCAATTTTAAGTTATTGACCAAATCGGTGCTAACTAAGTTATTAATCAAATCACCGAAGATGTAACTAGAGGCTCCTAGGCATTGGTGTATGTAACAAGAAAAGACAACGTAAAAAGAACATTTGAGAACCCTACCGAAAACCTCAATTGCTTTTTGTGAAGTGAAACCAGCCCAGAAAACAGACTAATAGCATACTGTGCACTCTCCTCTGTCGTAAACTCGGCAAATCCATAGCCCTTATGACGCTTGGTTTCCTTATCTCTTGGGAGATACACATCCACCACAGGTCCAGCTTGGACCATTATCTCGTACAACACCCTTTCATCCACCTTATCATCCAAGTTACCTAATATAATAAAATTGTTACATAATGCATATTAGAAGGCATGCACAGGCATGCTGTACAGGAAAGATGGCACGAGTAATGACGGCACAAGAGGAATTAGCATGAATCAGCGCAGGTATCACTGTAAAAACAAAACACATGCTTTCCTATTCTGTGCATGAACTTAACAGAGAGGGCATAATAGAAAATCAAATACAAATATATACAGAGAGACGGAAGACATTGACTAGATATTCCCCGTAAACCGTATTAGATAAGGAGGGCTTCTTCATGTCTCTCGGTTAAGAGAACTCCAAATTGCATGTGCAAACTTGCAGGACCTCTTTAGATCGAGAACGCAGGAACAGTCATATCCAGAGCAGCGCATATTCATGCCAATTAGGGCAAGTAAGAGTGCAAAGGCCCTTTGTGGAAATAGTAAGACTGCAAAGGACCTTGTGGAAATTCGCAGGGCCTTGTTGGTCGAACAAGCCGGGTAAATAAACAGAATAGACATTTCTAGCAACGCGGCCCGCAGAATTCATAGCACATCGCCCCAACGCACAGAAGATCCGCAGAAAGAGTCGCGTGTAGAAACCGAAATAGAACAGGTACACGATCTCTGAGAATAGGAACGAAACTACCGGAGCAAAGCAGCTTACCTATGTAAACGGTGGTCTGAGGGTTCCCTGGCATGGTCGAAGATGAAGATGCGGACGGACAGGAAGGCGATGACCACGAAAACTGATGCAGATATGGCTTCTCTCTCTCTCTCTCTCTCTCTCTCTCTCTCTCTCTCTCTCTCTGTGTCTCAAGGGCAAAAGTTAGGGTTTCGCATGCAGAACTGACAACTTGCAAGGCCCTTTATTGGGAATTATCGTTGGAGAGGCGTTTAAAGTCGGTTATCTAGTAAGTAGATAGAGAACGGGACGTTGTGCGGGTTTTTTAAAAATCTTTCTTTTTTTTCTTTTTTCTTTTTTTGCGGTCGTCTTTTGTTGCATGCGCAATCATCTACAGAGAGTAAGAGCAAGATCTAGTATCTACCTTGGGGATCAAATTTTCATTTAGATCTACCTTCCGGATCTTTTTTTTCTAAGGTCTACCTTAGGCATCAAATTAATTTATAGGATGAACATGGTCTCCCTTGGGGTTCACAAGGAATTGTATTTTGTTATATTCTCAAGCACACGTATTGACATGAAGCTCTTACACATTTATCAAGTTACCTGCTTCTAGAATAGGGTGAAAGGGCAAAACACACCCCACCCAAATTGAGTGCACTTTTACGTAAACGATGCATCTGTTTTAGCCATTTAAAGTTATGACAGTGTATTGTATATAAGCTTAATGTGAGCCAAACAATTAAGTCATGTAAGATATTTTATATTTTGGATTTTGTAAAACCTTAAAACAATGCATCATTTAGTGTCACTCTACTAGCCCCCCATTGCCATTCTATTATGGACCTTTCACTTATAAAGTGTACTTGATAAAAATATCAAAGTGCCCCAATTTTTTAATTTGAGTGCCATATTGTCATGTCCCACTAATCCAAACATGTGGCATAGCGCAACTGGGCAAAGACCCAATAGAGATCCAAACACCTAACAATACAAAATTAGACAGAGACCCAAGCCTTGGATGGATGACATGTCAAATCGATTTCAATGGAATACTGCCTTCTTGAGAGGTGCATAAAATGGGAGAAAGAAGTAGAAAAGGGGTGAGCCAATCTTCTTTTTTGTCTACTTGCACAATGTTAAATCATCAACACTTTCTCTCTAGTCAATCTTCTTCAACCAAACTTCTTCTCTGGTTGTTTGTGCAAAACAATCCCAAAACACCATCTCATAGTATGGAAAAGATGAGCCAAGCAATATCATCTCATTCCCACCCAAATATGAGGATGCAAACGTACACCAAAAATTCACACAAGATTTGCACCAAACAATCATAGAGCAAACCCCTTTTCTTTCCACTTATTTTTCTTCTCTCTCTCTCTCTCTCTCTCTCTCTCTCTCTCTCTCTCTCTCTCTCTCTCTCTCTCTCTCTCTCTCTCTCTCTCTCTCTCTCTCTCTCTCTCTCTCTCTCTCTCTCTCTCTCTCTCTCTCTCTCTCTCTCTTTGAATTAAAAGGGAGCACATTAAGTGGCATCCCGTTCATGAGCAAGAGTTGCATGGAGGCCTAAGGGATTTGCTTAGGAAGGCCTTGCTATGCATATACCCCTTCAAGTTAGCTCTTACATTGAGTGGTGTAGATGACAAAAATGGGTGGTTGCACCCAATGAATCTTCTATCGCTCGTATCCTTTAATAGGCTCACACAAAATGCCGGCAAGAGGGTAGCTCTCATCATGGGATGAACCATTGCACAACTATCTATTCCTACATTGATATCAAAAAAGAGGGGTGGTAATCACTCTTTCTCTACAATACGTTTTCATTTTAATAGTATTTGCAACAAGTGGAGATAGTTACAAGTGGTATGAGGAGAAATCTTTGAGAAAGCTTGTTATTAATGGATGAATATTCCTTTAAGTGAAGATCGGGCATTCTTCAAGGGTACACCCCGATGCATTTACATTGTAGATCAGAGGGAAGTCATACCTACCATATACCTCTCGATTGAAGTCAACTCCGACCCTCTACTGGTAGGGCATGTAAGTAGGATCATTCCTTTTGTGTAGTGAGGTGCTACAGAAAGCCATCCAAGATTCTAAGTTAGAGTCCTAGATGTTTCTGTGCCACTTAAGCTGAGCCTCATATCCTTCCACTCTCCGGGGTATCTCCACTGCCTTGTCTTCCCAGTGATCTACAAGCTCCTACTGCCACCTCATGGGGTGTCTTATTCTTTCCTCTAGCCATCTCCTTTCCAATCTCGCTGAGAGCTTTATAACGTCCCCTACTATCCTTGGATATAGTACCCTGCCTAGCATACGAGGAAAGGTGAAGGAAAATTCAAATGGGCGGCCACTGTTTTTTCACTGCTCCTACACTACAAGTTCCTAGCCCCAGTTTATATGGTCACACTCCTCTCCTTGAGGGATGGCCACATGTGGGACTTGTAGCGGCTTGGCTTGGAGCTTCTTGCAGGCTAGTTCCACCTACTCTCTTCATTTGTGCCTCATCTTCACCATCCCTTTGGGTGGTATGACTTCCTCCCCTTGATCTTTTGGCTAGGCCTGTGGTTGCAAAGGGGGCTCGATTCATGTAGTTGTTCTTCCTCTTCCTACTCAAGCTCAAAATCGGGCCCTACTTCATGGATCAACTCTATCAGCTCTTGTGGAAGCAGTTGCACTTACTGCTCTGACTCCACAAACCCTAGCAAGTCGAGTTCTTGCATGGTTAATCTAGTTGAGATCAAATGGGCTCGTTGCTCCTCCACTCCTAAGTTGGTGCTAGGTTTGGGTGTTGTGGCATGGAGTCCATGTTGGAGTGCTCTCCTTGCCAACTCCAATTTTCTTTTTACTTCCTCGAGTATTTCTTCTTTTCTTGGATGTGTGACTTTCAAAACTATGCTTCAAAAAGCTCATTGTTGCTCCAACATTCATGTCTCCATAGTTATGGCTTTACTCTTTGCCATGATGCATTCATTCTCTGAATGGGTCAGCCTGTAAGCTAAGTCTTTGATTCTACCCTCATTCTTGGTTGCCCATTCCTCTGCTTTCTCTTTCATCAGCTCTAGCCCTTGATTTTGGTACTAGGCCAAAGTGGTGATTACCTACTCCTAATCCTACTCCCACCACAATATATGCATTTGTTCTTTTTCCTGGTTTCAATGCTCTACTTACTCCCTTGGTATTGCCTATTTGTGGAGAGTTGCTTGAAGTTGGTTGTGTAGCTCTACCAGCTTCTTTGTGGCCTCTTCATCTTTTTGTGTCTTTGTTGCCACATGCAACACTTTCCTTGCCTCCTCTCTTTGCCTCTTCAACTCCTCATTTTCCACCTCTAGCCGCCTATTTTTCCTAGAGTTGAAGGCGCACATGTTTTCTTGGGCTATACTGTTGTCTCTTTCTTCATCGTACAGATCCTTCAAGCTCTCTTCTCCTTGCCTTGCCTTTAAGGCCTCTTTCAATGCAATTGTCTCCCTATTTAATATGGTTATTACCCTCATTCTTTCTACCTTGTAAGGCTACAAAGGCATTCTTCTCTTCTTCTAGCTCTACAGCCTTTTTCTCCTCAATCATTTTGTTGAGTTGGCTTTGAAGTTATTTTACCAACTCATCGTATTCTTTAGTGTTGTCCATGGCTGAAGGCACCGATGTAGCTAACACTTCCAAATGGGGTACCTTTTGCCCTTTGCACAATTTGGCATTGACTTTTCCCTACTGGTCTTTTTGTTCTTGCAAGGGGGCTCCTTCGCTAGGGGCAAGCACAATTTCTTGCACTTTGCTCACTAAATAGTGCACCCAAGCCATGATGTTGCTTTCATTGACCATCCCTTCAATGGTTTCTTATGTCAGGGTGATTGTTGAGCGGCCATGACTAGTGGGATTGTGTGTAGAGGGCTTTACCTTTGCCTTCCACCCATCAGTCTTGGTCATGCCTCTTCTACTATTGCACTTGTGCTTGGCATGTTTTCTTGTACTAGGCTCATCATCATTGTGAAATCCTAAGATCAGGAGGGTTGCTCCATTGATCTCCTAATATCCAAAGCTATATGTTCCTCCTCTCGTTGCCTTAGTCACTCTTCCTTCTCTTCTTATTTCTTCTTGCACTCCTCTTCAAGCCTCTTAGATTCCTCTTCCACCCTCTATATCTCTCTATTTTCTTTTGAGTTGGAATGGATTCTCCTAATGGGGATTTTTAGTGTGATGTTCCTTCTCCCTCCTTGGCTTGACAACTTTGAGCCTTGTTGCTTGTCACTCACTGATTGTCCTTTTAGTCGAGGTTCCTTGCTATTACTGAGTGGGTCATCAACCTCCTTCTTATTAGTAGCTCATTCTATTTTGTCCTGCTGATCCTTGTTGAATTCGTCCTCCCCTTGCTCTTTAACAGAGAATGAAATAGGCGGGCTCACTAGAGTGGGGGAGCGATGCTCCTCTTGCATCGGTGACGGTTGTGAGGTTTCCTCCACTACTTCTTCCCTTTTCACCTCCCCTAAGGCCTCCTGGATTATGGCCATTAGTACTCCTCAAAACCCTATGGTTGATGCCTTGGAAGCTAGTTTTTTCCTTTTTGCCTCCACTATGGTAGCTGGAGACTCTCCCTATTGCCCTTAGCACTATTGTTAGCACCTTTGCTGATGCCTGGATTGTTTTCTAGATGTAGGCATTCCAGTTTACCTCATTCAATGCATTTGCTACAAGGCTCTCAAGCAATGACACTCCTATTTTGTTCATGAGGGCATTGTATCTTTGGCTTGAGAAGAGGATATGGACCATTTTTGCTTGCATTCGGAGGGTGAGTTCGGGAGTGTCGACCAAGCTAATTCCATCATTTGTGTAGAGTTTCTTTTTGTCCATCCCCAACATCCCATAGATGTCCCTCTTCTTCGGCCTCTTCTCTAGCTTGTCCACTAGTCCCAAGGCCTTCTCCATAATTTCTAGACTAAGAGAAACTTCCACCCCCCTGGTGGTATCTCCTTGCCTAATTGTTACTATGTCATAGTTCCTCTGGGCATCAAAGGTCCTCAAGAACTCTGTGCATTTACTGTGGTCGATGTCCTACCCCACCTTCTCCAAGTACTTGTCAAGATTGCATCATTATATCATTACCTAACGGCCTCTTCAGATGTCACCAACCCCCCCCAAGTTGTGGATGCTGCAGTATTTTAGTTGGTTGAAAGTGCACATCTCCATGGCTAAGCCGTATCTTCTATGTTTCTCCTCTAAGAAGGGGAGCATGCTGACTTTATCCTATTTCCTTGCAAATTGGGTTCTTGTTGCCATACAATAACCCACAATTAGTTCTCTTTAAAGGAAATTTCTTGCTTGGAAGGTAAAGTGACTAGAAAGATTAGTGTCCGATGTGATGAAGGGTAGAAACCACAAAATGAGAATTCTCACATCAATCAATCCATACACTTTTACACAAGAACTTCATGGAGTATATCTTCTAGGAAAAGAAGAAGCATTCGTTCTTCCCTTTAAAAGTCCTATTTCGATTTTTCATTCATCTTCCACTTTTACCCCCTCCCCCTTGAAAAGGATGAAAATCCTTCCTAGGATTTTGGAAATCAAGGTAGGCCTTTAGTGCATTCTAGGTGCACCTTACTAGTTCAAGAGCCTGTCATAAAATGTCAGGTTATACTCTAGTATCACATGAAAGTCCATATCTTGTGGACGAATGCCCACCTGTGTGATGTAAGTCAATACGTCGGTCAAGAGAGGTCGCTTGAGTTGATTTGGCTTGCAAAGTGGAGTTCCTCCTTGATTAGGATTCTATCCAAGTATGGATGTAGTATGATATTGTCATCTAGTGGTCGATTTCTTGTCATGGCTACTAATATCCTAAATGAGGTTGGTGTTTAAAGATGAGAGAGAGAGACAGGGAAAACTCCATATCCATGAGCCTTCTGACCCTCGTTGTGTTTTCTTCATTATGCAAAATAACACTAAACCACACAATACAATGTAAAGTAAACTAGACTGACTAACTCTAGTCAAGTCACTGACTAACTACTAACCCGACTTATTTAATGTAGTCACATGGAGACAGCTGTACACAGTAGCTGTCACAGATGTCGGTTACACACCAAGACAAACTGACGGGTGGAGCTTGATTTCTAACACTCCCCCTCAAGCTCAAACCAAAAACTCAAACCACCTGCATCACTCCAAGTAGTTGTCTAAAGCGAATGAACTTATCTTTACCAAGTGATTTGGTAAAGATGTCTGCTACCTAGTCTTCAGTCTTCACATGCTCCAAGTCAATCTGATCTGCTAAAACCATTTCCCTGATGAAATGGTAGTGAACCTCAATGTGTTTCGATCTTGCATGATAAACAGGATTACTTGCTAACATGACACTACTTAAATGATCACAATACAGCCTTACTTTGCTATCCAAGTGTATTCCCAAGTCATTCAGCAACTTCTAACCACATAGCTTCACAGGCCGCTAAGGCCGCACCACGATACTCTGCTTCCGTACTGGACAGTGCAACTGTAAGCTGTTTCTTACTCTACCAAACTGATCATGCTACTACCCAATCCAAATGCACAGCTGCTGGTTTGTTTCCTGTCATAAGTGCAACCAACCCCCAGTCAGCATCAGTATACCCCATCAAGTCAAGGGATTTCCCATATGCATAAAACAACCCATGATTTGTGGTACTCTTTACATATCTCAGAATTCTCCTGACTGCATCCAAGTGTGGTTTGCAAGGCTTCTGCATGAACTGATTGATCAGCCCCACAACATAACTCAAGTCAGGTCTAGTGATTGTGAGATAGATCAAGCTACCTACCATCTGTCTGTACATGGTAACATTCTCAATCTCTGTCCCAACATCAAACTGCAGCTTGACATTCTGCTCTAAAGGCGTATCCATAGGCTTGCAATCAGCCATACCATATTTTTGTAACATGTCTTGAGCATACTGCTTCTATAGCAGCCATATGCCTTGAGGTGTAGAGACAACATCAATCCCCAAAAAATATTTCAGCTCTCCTAGGTCCTTGACCTTAAACTCAGCCTGTAAACATATCTTTACTTCAGCAATCCCGCTTTCATCATCTCCTGTAATGATTAAGTCATCAACATAGACAACTAGGAATACATAACCACGATCTGTCTTCTTTACAAACAAACTGTGATCAGCATCACCCAATCGGAAACCATGTTGTTGCAAATAACTACTGATGCGAGCATTCCATGCTCTGGGTGCCTGTTTCAGCCCATATAATGCCTTTTTCAGCCGGCATACATGTGCTGGAAATTCTGGATGTACATAGCCTTCAAGCTGTTCCATGTAAACTTCTTCCTATAACTCTCCATTCAGAAAGGCATTCTTTGCGTCCATCTACCATAGTTTCGAGCCTCTAGCTGCTGCCAAAGCAATCATAGTTCTAACTATAGCCATCTTTGCTACAGGGCTGAAAGTCTCCTCATAATCAAGACCATATTGCTGCACATACCCTTTTGCAACTAGCCTGGCCTTGTATCTTTCCAATGATCCATCTGATTTACATTTTACCTTATACACCCACTTGCAGCCAATAGGTGTTTTGCCCTCAGACAATTGTACCAATTCCATGTGCCATTTTCAGCCAAAGCTGAATATTCCTCATCCATACCAGCACGCCAATCCTCATCTGCAACTGCCTCATCAAACTTACTTGGTTCTCTAAAACCTGTTACTTTCGTTATATAAGCATAATGACGGGCTGAATATCCAGTGTAAGTGTATCTATCAACAGGTCGTCTGACCCTCTCTGATCTCCTGAGCTGTGGCTCACTATGAATTTGCCTCTCATGAGGCGACACATAACGACTCTGCCTAGCACATGGTGTCATAACATATGGAATCCCTTATCTGTTCTCCCCCTCACTGACATATCCATGTCAGTGGATGCAGTAGTGTGACTACGCAATCGTCCTGTCCAAGGACTCACTGTAGATGATACATCACCTGTTGGATCACTCATGGAAGTACTCTCTGCAGGAGTATTTTCAGCACGACTCATACTGGGTGAGCCATCAATAGGCACTACAACAGGATTCCCATACCAGGATGCTAACTCATCAAATACCACATCTCTGCTTATGAGTGTCTCATGCGTTGTCGTAGAGTTCGTGCCAAGGCTGCAGAACACGGGGTTCAAGGTACAGCAAGAAATAAAGACTATCAAGAAGATCATGATAACACAAAGTTTGATGCCAAGTTCATTATATTGTTTGTCAAATATTTTACAAAAGAAGAGTCAAAAATAAATGACAAAGCATGTCAATCTGTCCTCTGTTTTTCAATAAGTGTATGAACTTGGTTTCACATAAACTCTCAATGGCTATGAGAGTAAAATAGCCCCACAGTACAGAAATGGGATCTTCTTCAGAATAGGCATAACAGCAATGCATGCAGCCCCACCAACAAAGACTGTAGGAAACTGCTTTCACGTTGCTCTTTCACCATCACAGGGATTAGTTCATCGATGTGTTTCTCTGGGTCAAACAATGTCGCATTCACTAAAGCACCTAGTATGTCAATGCCTGAAGTCAACTGAATTATGCAACTCTTAAACTCTTTTAGGACCAACAGTGAAGGCTGTGAATGATCAACAGAAGTCTGCAATGTTGTCCAGCTCACTGAAGTGTGCGTATTGTAGGACTTTCACCTTTGAGATGGAGAATCCCTAAACAACTCCAGAATTTCCAAATACACCCGTGCATTAGACTGCATCACCAACACCGGATCACTCTTGTAAGCCACCCTGAGGCACCCTTCGCCAAGTTCTCCCTAAATAGTGACAGATGAAAGCCTGAGCCAGAAGCATTTGTCCTCTTCTAAGCAGGCACCCCCAGCCAACATCTGTGGTTAGCTTCGATGGCCCTATTGCTTCAAAACCTTTTCGGTACGAGAACCAAACTCGAGACCGAAGATCCAGAAGAAAATCTTGCTTCAGGCTTTCATTTTCTCCATTCTTGGAGACCGGATATCGTACTCCTAATAACCAAATCTCATGCTTGGTTAAAGAAGAGGGCCACTGAGAACCACAAAGTCGCTCCTGTAGGCGACGCATGGGAAGAGCCGCAAGTGTGCGTGCGCGCCTGACTGCAGTGCGGCACCACCGAGATTGCTTTCTCTTGTGATTCACCAAGAAAGACCACAGAGAACGGGAACAAGCACCATGTTTTCTTTAATCCTGAGATGGAGCGTCCAAATTTGAGGCGTCTGAGGTGACAGCAGAGTGCCATGAAAGATAGTCCTCCTGGATCAGGTGCTCGAACAGTCTTGGATTACAAATCAGAAGCCAAGGAAAATGTGGAAACCCGAAGCCAAGTGCATTGCAGCCCCTTTTGCAACATCATCATCTCTCATCATTCCACCGTCTTGTCGTCCTCTCTTCTGTTGTTGTAGTAGCGTCTTCAACTTTACATCCTTCTCTTCTGCTGCCGTCGTCGACTTCGTCTTCAGCGTCATCATCGACTTCGGCTCTCTTCTTTGATCTTCCCGTTCAATCTGTCTCTTCGACCCGTCTTCATCTGTAGGTCACCTTCTGTGTGCCTCTCTGAACTCGTCGATGCCATCGACTGGTTCCTTCCTCTTCGCCACCGGGAGAGCTCTTTTACCTTTCATTCCTTTGTGGCTTCATTGATTCCCCCCCTATTCGAATTCTTCCCCAATTTGAACTCCACTTCCCCCTCATGACCACAGGCGGCCTGTTCTGGTCTCGCCGTCTTCAACAATTGCCACCATCTCGGAAAAGCCCAGAGGCCGAAAATGCAGACCTGCCGTACACAGGTAGACCCACCACAGACACAAACAGACCGAGAGATCCCAAAATGACAGAAAAAGCTTTTTCATTCAAATTCTTTCCCCCCTCTTTCCGTTCGTGACCTCCCCTGCTTTTTCTCACCTTTCTTCCCCAATTAGCATTGCCCCTTCCCTCCTTTTCGTCACACTCTCCTCTTTTCCCTCCCTTCTTAGCATTTAAAATCCCTCTTTAGCAACATTGTCATCAAGTCTCTTTACCAATAATGGCATGAAAATCTCTCACCAGCATTGGATAAGAGTGAGATCCAGTTACGGACCTTAAAATATAGTGTGCAGTCTCTTCATTTGTAACCAAGTATCTTATTGCTTCTGATGCCACATCTTTCAACGTACCTGTACCAAACTGGACAGCACGTACCTCAACTCCAAAAAGTCTCATTCTGAATACTTTAAGAGCCTGTCGTTCCATATCTTTGGCGCCCATGTAAACAACACATTGTAACCCAAAACAAGCACACACTGTAACAGTGATAACTCCATGCTTCTCATAGGACATTTCAATGCTTAGCCTCCTTCTTTCCAACTCCTGGATGTGGTTATCATTAAGTATTTTTGATGTAGCTGGAGAAGGAGAAGACAAAGTCCTAACATGTTTACCAGCATCAGTTGTGCTTTCCACTCAACCTTGCTCAACATAGGCTGAAAGCATCTCATCATATTCGCCACTTTTGTCTCCAACTCCTCCCCACTATACTTATACGCATAAAATAAATGTTATCACAACAACTAAGTATGTACAAAGTACCAAATCCCATGCACAACTTCCCATGCACAACTTTTGGGTGGTTTACACACTTCGAATGCGCAGCAATACGACAGCGTAGAAGGTACATAACACTTATAAGCTTTCCGTTCCTGTTCATATCCCACAAACACACTCTTCACTGCCTTAGGATCCAATTTCTTCCTCTTTTCATCAAGTATATGCACATATGCAATGCTGCCAAATACCTTCAAGTGCAAAATATCAGGTTTATGACCATACAGCCTCTCATATGGAGTGACATCATGAATCCCTACTGTAGGGGTTCGATTCAGTACATAGACAGTAGTCATCACTCCTTCAGCCCAATAACCATTTGGTAGACATTTCTCATTCAACGTAGCTCTAGCTGATTCCATCAGGACCCTGTTTTTCCTCTCTGCAACACTGTTTTACTGCGGTGTATAGCTGCAAGTAAGCTGTCTTCTGATCCCATATTTAGCAAGATACCTGTCAAAGTAATTAGAGACATATTCACCTCCTCCATCTGATCTCAAACAGGATATGTAGTAGCCCAACTCATTTTCTGCATGCTTCTTGAAGTCTTTGAATGCATCAAACACATCATCTTTATGCTTCAAAACATAAAGCCAAGTGTACCTACTGAAATCATCAATAAATGAGATATAATATCGTGCACCTCCAAACGAAGCATTATGTGAAGAACCCCAGACATAAGAGTGCACCAACTGTAAAGGACTAGTGTTATTTTTTACATGTCTCATGAAAGGAAACCGTGCCTGCTTCCCAAATTGACATGCAGGGCATACATGACCAAAGTCATTATACTTGAATTTAGGCAATCCAAGTACTACTTCCTTCTGCTGCATAGATTTCAGCTTTTGTACATTGACATGTCGAATCCGCTTGTGCCAAATCTCTACATCCCGAATGGCACTCTCATCATGAGCAAACATGGCTGCCTTAAGTCCCGGAATAGTCGCATCCAATGTAAACATCCTGCCATCCCTTTTGCCCTTGGCAATTAACTTGCAGCCATTTCCATACTCCTCGATGAAACATCCATCTTTGTTAAATCTCACTTGCAGATTATGTTCTGCCATTTGACCCACAGACAAAAGATTCTTTGTTATGGTCGGTACATGTAATACATCATGCACGCCTTTCTTCTTTCCATCAGGCAGCATCATGAGAGGAACAATCCCTTTATGCTTTATGTCATGTCGGGTGTCATCCCCAGTACATACATGACCATGTGTACCTGCAACCATCTCATCAAACCACTCTCCATGCGGTGTCATGTGGTTTGACGCTCCAGAGTCAATGTACCATCTATCATCTCTATTATGTCTCGATGCATTTTTGGATACATGATGCATGGCAAAGAGTCTATCAACTTGCTCATCATGAGCACCACTGGAAGATGCATAGTGCCCATGATGTCTGCCCTTTGCCTTCATATCTCCCTGCTTCTTGTAGCAATCCTTTGCAATGTGCCCATACCTGCCACAATAATGGCAATCCTTGTCCTTGTGGGACTGATCAGATGACTGCCATGAACCAGATCCACCACCTCTACCTTGGGGTGATCTCCCCCTGATTCTAAACCTGCTAGATCCACGCTGGCCTTGTGTATTTGCACCATGCCAATTACCCTGCTGCTGCTGTTGTCCATAAGCATTACGAGTGTCACCACAACCTTGAAATGAACCACGACCTCTAAATCCTCTGCCATGCTGGCTAGAGTATAACACAGTGTCTCTACTCTGAGATACACTGGAACCTGTATTCAAACCAAGTTTGACCTCCTCATGCAGCAACAAAGCAACTAACTCTTCCCAGGTAGGGGGCTCTTCTCTAACAGAAATGGTTGTGTCAAAAGCTGTGTAATCTTTCCCTAATCCATTCAAGGCAACATCAATCATATCATCTTTTGATACACTTGAGCCAATGGTAGCAAGTTGATCAGCTATGGTCTTAATCTCCGTGGTATACACTTGGATGCTCCTGCCATTCCTAGACATGTTGTTGAACTGTTGTTTCAATTGGATCTTTCGTGCATGTGTCATGGTTCCATAATTTTTCATCAGTATGTCCCAAGCATCCTTCGGAGTCTCACATCCAGTGATTTGAATTACCATAGCATCAGATATACATAGAGAAAGCCAATGCAGCACCTTGCATGCTCTCTCATTCCATAGCCTATGAGCTCTTTTCTGTTCATTAGTTGGATTCGTTGCAGGCAACTCAGGAGCAGCCTCATCTCCTGTACATAAATCCCAATAACCCCTGCCAACTAGAAAGTTCTTCATTCTGAATTTCCATAATGCAAAGTTCTTGTTGTCTAACTTCTCTCCAACTATATGAGTGATATTATCAATCCCATGTGCATTAGCCATGATGCAATAGACTGTGTGTCAGATGTTTAACTACCTGCAAACCAATAAGTATGACTCACCAAGTTCAGTCCACAACAGTTTATGACAGTTTTCTGCAACTAATTGCAGTAAAAAACCAAGGTATTTTAGCCCACTAATAACCCAAAAAAGTCCCAAAACAAATGGCCTAACTCGTAGGTAAAACTGTCAATACATATGCTATGTATTTGCTTCAGTTTAAACTCCTGCAACCTCACTGCCAAGGACCAAAGATGTAGTCTGAAAACTGTAGACTGTGTATAACCAACAACAATTGCAAGTCCAAAAACAACATGCATACATGTCATACATGTCCCAGAGCTTCCTAGATAACTGCTAGTACATGTGTCAAGCCATACATAGGCATAGAAGCACAAAACAGTGCATAACCAGCAAGTACAAGTGTCATCTAATTTGGTTGCAGGTTGCAGTCAACCAAAAATCAGCATAACAAGCTTTAAGCAGCTCCAAAATGTCTTCAAATCATGTCATACATTTGTTCCAGTGTGATAGAGTCAATACATGACCATGCGGGTAACTCTAGGCTTCTTGCCTTCAATGAGCCAAGTCATACAACCAAGAAGATGAACTTGCATTTGCTTCAGCTCCAAAACTTCCGCATTCAGTAATATCCAAAGCTCTCTTTGATCCTCTAAGAACTCAGCATACATATGTCACCTCATGTAGATGACGGGTGCCCAAGGTAGCATGTAACGCTTCAGTGGAAAGTGATGCTTGTTGTCCACTATTTAATGACAGTTTCCAGCCTGTCAATGGCTTTCAAATCTAAGTATTTTGAGTAAAAAATCTCAGCTCCAAGACAGTAGATCCAATGTATACATGCTTTGACACATTCTTGTGATTTAATGATGCCTTCAGAGTGTAACACAAAGCTCCTGTATGTCAATAATGACCGAATGCATGCTGTCCATTCATTTTCACAGCAGTTCAGAAGTGATTACAAGTCCATGTCTGATTACTCCAGCTCATAATAGAGCTCCCACACAAGCATTTGCTTCTTGTACTCTTCAAGTACATTCAAGAGTGAGCATTCATGCTTTATGGGTCTTGTTCATGTGCCCCATTTGATGTTTCACACGTTGCAGTCCATTCTGCCCTACAAGCGCAATTCACGCAGAATGAGCAGGGGTTGCTGTTGTACACAATGACTAATATGAGTCTATACAAGGCTTGCATAGGCTCAATAAGGCCTTTCAAATGCTCTACTAGGGTCACCAACAACCTCTTGATCAATGGCTAGTCTCCTTCAACAATGCATACCTCTGTGTGACCAAATGGTAAAAATGACAATCAGTCCTCTTCTTTTTCCAGCCCTTCAGGTCAAACTTGAAGTCATCTTCTGCAATGCTCTACTCCACAGAGCCCAATCTTATGGGTGCTCTGATACCATGTTTAAATATGAGAGAGAGAGACAAGGAAAACTCCATATCCATGAGCCTTCTAGCCCTCATTGTGTTTTCTTCATTATGCAGAATAACACTAAACCACACAATACAATGTAAAGTAAACTAGACTGACTAACTCTAGTCAAGTCACTGACTAACTACTAACCCGACTTATTTAATGTAGTCACATGGAGACAGTTGTACACAGTAGCTGTCAAAGATGTCGGTTACACACCAAGACAAACTGACAGGTGGAGCTTGATTTCTAACAGTTGGGTCTACATATGTCAGGTCATAGTTAGAAATCTTGATGGCACGTCCTTGCTCCCTATTGGTCGTGATTTGATAACCCTCTCAAGCCCATTGAATGGGTAGAGAATACCACTTGCGTAAGAAATTGGACTCGAACTCAATTAATTGTTGGAGTTTAGCAAGTTCCTATGGTGGCATGAAAATTTTACTCTTCTTGTAGGAGGTGATTAACCATTGGCTTATGGCCTTTTCTCGTGAGATTTCATTGGCAATCATCTCTTTGGCAATGGTGGAGTTCTTAATGAATATGAATTTGTATTCTTCCCAAGAACACGGCAAGGAACGTACCTCGCTTGCTATAGATTTGTCAAGTAGGCTGAGATCCAAACGTTCGTAACTTATTGCAGACAAAGTGAAAGTTGCATCCAATTGTCGGATGCACATTACCAAGTCATCCCACGTGTTGGAAGCCAGTTCAAGAATGGATCATTGTTGCTGTGATGGTCTAAGGCTTAGTGGTGTCTTTGGTTTAGTTGGATTGGACAAGTTAATATGTGATACTTCCACTTTGGGATTCTCATTGGGTGTGGTAAGCTTAGATTGAGAAGTTTGGAGCTCAATTGACACTTTATCATTGGGTTTTGTAGTGGTGATCACCTTAGAGTCATAAGGCAGGAGCTCATTCATGGTTGAGCTTTGGGTCAATAGACCATTGGAGCACTCATGGATTGAGCACCCTTTTTTTTGGGTTTTCTCCTCCCTTGTTTTGTTTAATTTTTCTGGGCCTTGGTTTTTGGAGCATGAGATTGAAGGTCATACATGGCTCTTGAGAGTTTAGGCAGCCACATCATGGTGTTACCTTCATAATAGCCTTGGGCTCGCAATAGGGATTTTGGGACCCAGTGCTGCCTAGTCACCTATAAACTATAGGAGCACCAACACCGCTATTTAGGCCTAGAGTGTGAGGTATTGGAATCTATGAGTGTAGAATGATTGACCTTTGTGAGGCTAAAGTCTATGCTTAGGGACCCACTAGAGCATTTGGTCTGTAGCTTTGGGTGTTGTTTCTTGATGCTAGTGTGACTTTACTATGGAAGTACATTGTGGTGCACTACTCCCCTCCTTAGGGTTGATACTAGGATTAGCTATTGGTGGCACTACATACGCTTTTGGATAGCCATGGTGCCCTTGCTGAAAGTTGTTACTATTCTAACATTGTCAAAGGCAAGGTGGATGTGCTGCAAGTCATAGTTGACATTACAATGAACTTGTTTTTTGAACATGCATCCCAATAGTGATCCCTTACCAAAGCTTTGATTGTTAGGTAGCACATAAAAGACAATGGGTAGGCTCTCAATATTGACAAAAACCATTAGTTTGCATTTTTTCAAAAGTGGATAGGAGTGTCCCCCAAACGAGCTAAGTTTCGCATTGGTTGGTTGCAATTGGGGTTGACCCATGGTGTTCCAATGTTCATGCATTAAGACATTTGAGTCAGCTCCCTCATCAATTAGCACATCAAGGGTGTCCTCTAGTTCAGTGATGGTTGCAACTCTCACATTCTGTGGTGGTCCTATCATCGGAGGTTCATGAAGTGGATGTGAAGGAGGGTAATACTTTTTTATGTAACTTCCGTTGAAAAAGTTTATGCCCTTTCCCTCTAGGGATTAGAATTCCACATTGCCCGTTCTATTGATATTGTGAACCTTGAAGAGTCCAATCCCCTGAATTTCATTTTTTGCTTATGTCCCTTGACAAAGTATAGCAAGACTAGGTCTCCTTGACCAAAGTTTCATTTTTTGACATGTTTGTCAAACCAACTCTTGCATCGTGCCTTTTCACAAATCAAAGCATGGGTTGCGATGAGACAAGTCTCAAATAGGTGTTTTAGCTCTACTAACCGATATGTCCATGCTACTCTCAAGCTTGGAACAAAGAACTCTACTAGTGGAATAGCTTTGGTTCTGTAGGTCAATCTGAATGGAGTGTGTCCTATGTCTATTTTGTAGGCCATCCTATATGCCCACAAAGCTGCCATGAGCTTGTTGTCCTAATCAATGCGTGAAACAGAGACTAGTTTTGTTAGGACATTCACTAGGATCTTGTTCGTGGACTCTGCTTGACCATTGGCTACTTCATTGATGAAGTGTGTTCCTTGGTCACTAGCCAATTCTCTATGGCGCAACCGAATTGTGGGATTACTTGTTCCCAAAGGAACTTGGCCATGGTCCTAACATCATTTTTGCGAGTTGCTCGAGCTTCTACACACTTGGCAAGATAGTCTATGATAACAATGATATACTTCGCTTGAGAGTACTATGCTACAGGGCTGATTGGACCAATGAAGTCAATTTTCCATTTCTCGAATGGTTGGTGTGCAATCACTGAGGTCAACTCCATTTTGTCCCTACGAATAGGGACCTTGGTCCATTGGCACTCATCATAGTGCTTCACAAACTTAGCTACATCACAGAATAGCATTGGCCACTACAATTGAGACTAGAGCACCTTGTGTGATGTGGTGTCTTCGTTGAAATGTCCTTTAGCAATCCCGCCATGTGCTTCCTTGATACAATTGACCTACAATCAACTAATAGGATTGGATTTTCAAGATCAATCTCCTTAACCTAGCTTTTTCTATGGGTCATTTTGGCAATCTATTCTCTAGGATGTGGATTATGTTATCCACCTAGTATGGTGTGAGTTCTGCTCTAAATAAATCTCATTCGCTAGACATTCTAAAAAGATGTGCATTTGATAGGTCATCACTAATACCCTGTCCAGTGACTTCTCCTATGGATATGCAAGACATATGATCTGCCATATAGTGTTGTTTGCCCTTGCGTACTACCAACAAGAAGTCAAATTCCAAAAGCAGAAGTAGCCATCAAGCAATGTAACATGTTGCGCAGGGTTTGTTTACAAGATAAAGCAATGCTTGATGATCCATAAAGAAAGTAAAGGGTGTCACTAGAAGATAGTGTCAAAACTTCTTTATGGCAAACACCATGGCTAACCCTTCCCTCTCTACTCTATAGAGTAGTTCATTTCAGTATCAATGAGTTGTCTGCTAGCAAAACTCACTAGATAGTCAAGGTTATACTCACCAGGTTGGCACAACATGGCCCCTAAGGCAAAATTTGAGGCATCAATGTGCACATGGAAGGTAATTGACCAATCTGGAGCTCTTAAGATAGGGGCTGAGGTTAGAGCCTGTTTAAGCCTTTCATAGGCTTGTTGATATTTCTTGGTCCGCTCGAATACTATCAATAGCTTGTACAAAGGTCTTGCGATCAATGCATAGTTTAGCACGAACGGCTTGTATTACCCCATGTGGCCTAAGAAGCATTGAACTCCCTTGAAGTTGGTCGGAGGGGGAAGGTCTATAATCACCCTAACTTTCAGGGAGTTTGTGGCTATCCCATTCCTAACGCAATGTACCCTAAAATACTATCGTGCTTTACCCAAAAATGGCACTTTAAGGGGTTCAGTAATGATAGACCGTATTGCTGACACTATTCAAAGACTACTAGCAGCTTTTTTAAGTGCTCTTCCCAATTGGTGTGGATGCATAGGTCATTGACAAGGATTTTCAACCATTTTCTGAGCATGTCCCTGAAGATGGCACACATGAGGCATTGGAAAGTAGCAGGGGCATTGGTTAGCCCAAATGGCATGACTATGTAGGCAAACACCCACATTCGGTGTGGCGAATGTTATCTTGTGCCTATCGTCCAAATGGACTTGCACTTGGTTATAGCAGTCTAAGAAGCCATCCAAAAAATTGTAGGGTTTCTTTCCTGCCACTCTCTCTAGCATGTGCTTAGTTTATGGTAACAGGCAGTTGTCTCTCTTTGTAGTTGTGTTGACCTTCTTATAGTTTATGCACACTCGAATCTTTCCATTCTTTTGCATGACTATGACTATGGGTGATACCCATTCCATGTGTTCTATCTCGTAAATGAATCTTGCCTTCAATAGCTTATCAATATCTTCCTTCACTGTGTGTGTATGCGTAGGATTCATCGTGTATTGTCATTGCTTGACTAGTACTGTATCAGGGATTATAGAGATGTTATGAGTCCCAATACTTGGATCTATTCCTTTTAGCTCGTCTAAGGACCATACAAACACTTTGGCAAATTCCCTTAAGAGATTGATGAGATCATTCTCCTCCTCTTTAGTTAGGTCGTTTGCTATGTACACAGCTTGAGGCTTGTTCTTTCTCCTTTTCAAGGCAGTGAGATGAGATATGCCCTGGATGGCCACACATCCAACATGCTACGGGCTCATGGTTCTGAACTCCTCCTAGGCCTCTTCCTCTTTCTCTTCCTCTACCTAAGGCCATGATCAACATAGGCCTATAGTCCATCAATATGGGATTACTCCCGTCATCATAAGAGACATAATGGTTCATGTATGAGTCTTCCACCAATGGTTCCTCCACAAACTGCACTAGAGCATTGCTTGGTAGATGGTTCATGAGAGGTCATGGTAATCTAGGGATTCGTGTTGGGTTGATATCTATCATGAGAGTGGTTGGCTTTTAATCATTAGGTGAGGGTAGAGCCAAAGATGCTCCCCTTCTAAAGTGTGGCTACCTAATTCTTGGGTAGTATGGTTGAGTGTAAGGTTGCTGGTGTAAGGCAACCATCTTGGCACTCAATAGTACATGGTGTCATGCCCAAATCTTCTACAATTGGGACAAGACCATGATCTGGGATCAAGACATTTAGGTGGCAGGTGTGGTTCCCTCAACAATACACACACTACAAGTGAGGTCATACTAGCCTTTGTATGAAATCTTGTAGCCTAGTTAGTTCTCACTTCAGATCATGGGTCTAGTTAACACTCTTTTCTTTATCTTGTTTGCTGGAGTCTACTCGTTCACTAAGTGTAGTAGTTCTCTCTCGGCATTTCTAAATATGTTGCACTCGTGTTGCATAGCCCTAGAGCTTCTCTCCCTGAGTAGGTCATCCACTCCTATGGCCTCCTCAAAGACTCTTGCAAGCATATCCCTTTGCATGCAGTTGAGGGGTGCTCCATGTGTATGTGCTACGAGAGGTGCTAGACACCGATCTATTTGGATACTCCATGTAAGGAGTTGGGAAGGGATCGGTTGGACTATAAATAGTACGAATGCATGTTTAAGTTAAATCAGTGTGTGCAGCCTCCAGACGCTCCTGGCCGCGAGGCCATGATGTGTTTTGGTTGAGCATAAAGACCCACAACTTTAGAGCCTTAGAGCTAGTGTTGGACCCATTTTTTATCTTGATAGTAGGTGGTGCATTTTTTGGGAGCCACTAATAAGTGGCAGTGTCCTTGAGGGTGCATCTTGAGTCGTGGAGCTATCGGCGATGGATTCGTGGGAGGAGGCACTCGATCAAATTCAAAGGTAAGCTCACTATATTTGTGTGTGGAAGAGTGTGCAAGCACGACTATGTGAGAGGTAGCCATAGCTCTTGGCTTGAAACGCTTGAAGCAATAAGTGGTCCATGGGTCTTGGTGGTTTGCTCGTAAGAGCGGCTACATTTGCATATACCAAGTTAGATAGTGTCTGTGATGCATGCCAATTCGTAGGTAAGAAATCTTGATTTCCACTTGTGAAACATGTATAAAATAGCTCTAGGCCACTACAGTTGATAGACTCTGATGTATGGGGACCATCCCATAATGCATCTCTTGGAGATTTCAAGTATTATGTGATGTTTATAGATTATTTCAATAGGTATATATGGGTGTATATCCTAAAGCATAAAGATGAGATATTTGCTATTTTTAAGGACTTCAAGTGGCAGGTTGAAAATGAATTTGATTGCTTTATCTCATGTCTAGCAATGAATATATATCTAATGAGTTTGATAGATACTTAATAAAGAAGAATTTTGGTAATAATAGAGAGTGCTCGCATTGTGGTAAAGAAGCCCATATTTCTAAAAATTGCTTAAAAAAGAAGACTGAAATTAGAAACAAGAAAAATCAATAAGGTAATTATGCATCTAGTAGTAGAAACAATGATGACTAAAGTGAGTAGTTGTTTGTTATGCAGTACTTTATGAATACTATGATTAACACCATATTGGGGAATATGGGAATTTTCCATAAGTTTGGGACACGTGGTAAAATCTTTAGATTTGTCATAACTTGAACACTATAACTCCAAATCGAGCACTCTATAGCTCAATAAATTCCATTTTTCAAGCACTTTCCAATGACAGGTCACATTTGTTGGGGGTAAAGGCACCTCCGCCTAGTCGTCCGTTGTCGTAGATTTCGTGTAAGGGCTGCTGAACACGGAGTTTAAGTTGCAACAAGTGAAGAGACTAACAAGAAGAAATCGAATTTTTGATGCCAAAGTTCACTATATTCCTTGTCAAGTGAGTTACATGAGGTTCATGTTTAGAAAAATTTGAAGTATCTCATAAACTATTTTGCATTTAGGTGTATGATGACAGTTACATTAAACAGAATAATGGGCATTATCTAATAATCCAGTCAAGCATGTCCCTTAGTGCACTAACAATGAGAGAACCAGCTGTTGTACAACACATCTGATTTCTGATGCTCTCAGAGTTTTCTTTCATATGCGTGTATCATCCATACAAACTTCTTCAACTTTCAGAGCTCCAAATTCATCTGTGCAACGTCTTGCAGCCTTTCTACCCCTTGAAGTAAATTTTGGCTCCTGTACATTCAAATTCCGACATCATTTTCCACGTGCTGAGCTTGACTTGTGAGTTTCATATGCATGCAAATGAGCTTCATATATTTTACATAGTGCTGACTGCAAAGAGTTTGTCTGAGCTGCTGGAGTGTATGAAGGATCCAAAATCTGTAAGACTTCTCCCCACTTATTTTCCTTCTTCACTTTCTGATAACCTCCATGTCGCTTCACCGCTCCAAATAGCTTGCACAAATCCAATTCCTTGCCCAAAAAAACTTGGCCAACTTGCTGGTTTAAGCCCCTCTTTCTCAAGAAACCTGCAATGCTCCAGTCTGAATGTCTCAGCATCCCGAGCAGCAGGTCGCATCTGTAGTTGATGGATTTCCTGCAGCTTTGTGGGAAAAGCAAAAAACTTTTGGTCTATAGTAAAAGGTGGGTTCCATGATTTTGGAGGTACTATCCGATAGATCCCATATGGCTCTGCCTCTGGTCTGATTTGTTCAATATAATTTAATGGATCTGCAAACTTTGCTTCTGATGGGTAAAATACAGGAGCTTCTGGCAAAGCTAAAAATCCAACTTAGCCATGGTTATCATTGAGTTTCTGATGTCCAGCATCTTCATCTCGTCCCATTGGGCAAGGAAGTAGAAAACCTGTATCTGTCAAAACACCTTGCTTCCTTCTTCACAATCAGAGACCATGTCTTTTGCCTGTCAAACTGGTTATGTTGATAATCCACAATCAGAGAGTATGTGAGCATGTATTTAGACGCTAAAATTGGGTATCCTGATATGCCAAAACCATCAAAACACATGCTATGTGCCATCCATGTTGCTTCTAACCCGTACATGGGGAATGTGACCCGAAGATAAGGAAACTCATTCCAATAAGATTAGGGCATCGTCAACATACATAGCAAAATCTGCAAAAGCCGGGCAACAAAACTGAATTGTGCTGTGAACCAGGAATCGTCCCAAACAGGATGCAGATATTGTAGAAACCGTGGTTTCGATGGGATTCCCAACTTCTTAAAGGCAGGCAAAACTATTAGCTACTCTGGAAGTAGCGATAGTTACAGAGGAGGTCCTGGATGACGGAGCTAATCAATCGGCCTTGTTTTACAAGAAGGAGTAGAGGTTCAAGATCGACAACGGGCTTAGCTCTTTGAAATTCCTTCCAGCCAATGTCACTGGTGTGCTCCATGAATTTCAAATCCCTGGGGTCTACAACAAATCATGCCGTCAATCCCCAAACAGTTTTAATCCTTGAGGTACAGGACACTGCTGAGTTTCCCCCCAAAAACGGTTCAGACCAAATTAGTCTCCCCTTCTCCTCTTTTAGCTAAGAGAAAAAAAACTCCTCTTTGACAAGAATAACTCTAGTTTCTTTACACCCATAGGAGATCTATGCACCAACTTTGATTTTGACCTTGAGGACTAACGTAGGGTATCTTTGGAGTCATGAATTGACCCATTAACAGTCAGCTTTATGATGGGTGATCTGCGCACAAACTTCGACTTCGGCCTTGAGGACTGGGTGGCAAAATGCTCCCTCAGTGCTTCACTAGTGCTGTCAATAGCCCCGTTGAAGGATTCCTTTACTCGCTTAAGCAGCTTTTGAGAGACTTCCTTCAACTCTATTTCATTAGATGATCGGCTTGCACAAAGCTTCCTTTGATTCCACAATTCCCTGCACTTTTCTTAGAGATCATCATTGAAATTATCAGCTTGATAATGTCCTTTGGCATCAGTTTTTCATATTTTTCTAACACACACACATCATGCATCCAAACAGAATCACACACACACACACACTAACGGAATATATACATTGGATGTGGGTTATCGTAATGCATCTCACACACAATGAATCACACGCGGAAAAATAACACAAATGCACAACAAAAAAAATGGAGGTGTATACGGCTCGGATGCGCAGCAGCACGACACCGTGTATTACTACACTGACAGTACCCGCCACTACATACGACAGGTGGCGGGTGCCCATCACAGTCACTTATTCTTTATTCTTTTAGTGACAGTTTGAATAAAGGAAGGCCCGGCCACACATTGTGGTTGCTGGAGTTCCCATTTCTTGTCTCTCTCTTTCTTGCTCTTGCTCTCTCGCCATAGCTCTCGCGTGAAGCTTCAATCCTTCTCACCTTTCAACTGGTATTAGAATAGGTCCTTCGTGAGCGCTTCCCGGCCTTCCCTAGCATCTACACAAGGTATGAGACCTTGCTTCTCACTTAGTTCTCAGCCATTCTTTGACATGAAGAGCAGGGTTTCATGAAGAGGCAGCCATATCTTCCATCATTGAAGCTTGTTCGCTTCACCTCTTACTTGGACTTATCCTAGGCTTGTGTAGGCCTATTGTAGGCATTCATTGGGCTCTTGCTTATCCCCTACCCACCCTGATTTGGCCCCTCAAGTACAGCAGCATGCTCACGTTTTTTTGTGCCTGTTTGCAAAAATGACTCAAAAATCACTCTTTTTGTCATATCTCGAGCATTCGAAACTCGATTCAAGCAAGGTTAGAGTCTAAGTTGGGGTTTTAACACGCTCCAGACGAAATGATGATGTTGGATTTGCCAAATTCTGATGACAAAATATTTTGCAACAGATTTCAGGTCTGAGACAACATGTATTTATATGCCTATGGCTTATGTGATGCTTCTACTGATGTCTATTGATACCGGATCACTTGTGGATGTTATGCCTCTTATGTGAGATGCATATGGAGCTGATTTAGCTCAGCCATTGATTGTTTTGAACAGTGCCAGATCTGGACAAAACAGGGCAGCACTTATCTCTTGAAGTCTATGCTTACCGAGATTGATCACTTGATGCATATTGATGCCCGGATGATGTCTACGTGTATGGAGATGCTATGTTAATGGATTACCATCATTTTGGTACTGATTTGAGGCCTGAAATACTCAGTTTGGAGCAGTGAATGTCTGTTGAAAATAGTTGGGTTGAAGCTATTCTACTCACGTATGCTTATGCCTATGCTATTCGGGTCATATCTTGGAGATGTACATTGATGTATTGATCATCGGGGATTGGAAAAGAGTTTGACATTGCTTCTTAATCATTGGTTGAGCTTGAACTCCACTTTCCATAGCATTTGGATATTTATCTTGGATGTATCTTGGCACTTATTGGTCTATGCTTGACCGCTTTGGACATGCACTTATGCTCATGTCACCTACCTATGTCAGTTACATTGTTTGAGCTTGGATGCTATTGAATCTTTGCTTGGGCTTGACATTCGATTGTCTGGAGCATATTTTGGAGATTTATTGGCTTTCCAGAGTTTATTTTGGGATATACTTGATGTCTATGGATGCTACATATGGATATCACATCACCTTCATGTTTGGGATGTCTCATTGATGCTTGATCTTGGACACTTGTCACTGGTGCTTGTATATGCTTTGTTCGAGCTTTGTTCCTTGATATTTGCGACCTTTGTGCCATTGGGAGCATCTTTGGATGCTTGACAGACATTGAGCAGGCGGTCTATGCTATTTGAGCTTTTGAGACTATTTGGGATTTCTTACCCTTTGGGATGATGCATGGTTCATATGTCTTGGTTCCTTTTGATGCTTATGAGCTGACTCTTTGACTTGGGTCCCTTCCCTTGTGAGCTGACACCTATTTGTGTCAAGTCTTGGTAGTGGGAGGCACACTTTGCTCCGTTGACTGGGGGGTGTGCCTACTCACTAGCAGATATTTCATGACATGTTTGGGTGTTGGATTCATGCTTATCGACTGTCATATGCCTATGTTATGCATGCATGATGCTAGTTATGGTCTTGGCAGTATATGATTGACTTGGGATCTGCTTCTGGCATAGCTAGCTCTCATTTATTGAAATTTGTCATTTATTATAGCAAGCTGAAATCTACAGATTTTGAGCACTTCTCTGAGGGTAATGCTTACTATTTGATGTTATCTTGGTCATATTTGGTGGACAAGTGCTTCTCATGGTAAGATCCACTCTTTCAACCAGTTTAGCAGTGGTTTTAGTGCATTTTCTACTAATAACAGCAACATGTAATTTTTCATTTTTGCATTGATTTTGGATAGTATGGCTGGTCATCTGAAAGACACAGCTCTCTTTAACATTACCAAGTTGGATGGTACTAACTATGGGTATTGGAAGTCCCAAATATGGCAGGTTTTAGTCTCGTTTTAGTGTAGGAATTATAGATTAAACCCTTGCGTTTCAAGGGTGTCAAACTTGAGGATATGGATGATAATGTTTGGATGGAAGTTGATGAGCTATGCAAGTCTACAATTATTTTGTCACTCTCAGAAGAGGTCCATCATAATGTTGTTGAAGATGAGAGTCAGAGTGCATGGGACTTATGAGAGAAAATTCAAGAGCTTTATGCGAAGCAGAGTCCTGCGTCACAGATGTATTGACTGAAGCAGTTAATGGACCTTTACATGAAGGAGAGGCCATCCCTATCATCTCATTTCAGTCAGTTTCATGCTATCATGAAGAATCTGTTGTCATAGGGTATTGAGTTAAATGATAACTTGCACCCGTTATTTCTGCTTAGCACTCTTCTTGAATCATGGGATGTCTTCCGTACTGCCATATGCACGAACAAGCTTGATGGGTTGAAAATCAAAGATGTTGAGAGTGCTTTATCGACTGAGAAAATCAACAGGAGAAACAATGATGCTTTCCGCTCTTCACATGCATTGACAGTTAGAGGTGGCAGACATGGAAGAAATGGCAAGCATGATAATGATCATAAGGGCAGGGACTCTTAGAAGTCCAAGTCCAAGTCACATGGTCGTAGTAAGTCCCGTGGACGGAAGTCAGATCTTACCTGTCATTATTATGGGAAAGTAGGACATATTAGGCCCCGCAGTGCCATAAAATGCGCGATGATAAGCGTAAGGAAAAGGGAAAAGAAAAAGTTTAGAAAAAGATTTCTGAGTGCAGTATTGTACCTGCAAAGTCCAATGTGAAGATAGAAGAGGTTAATGTCATGTATGCCACTGATTCAGATGATGATTACATACTTGCAGCTTCTGCATGGGATGCCTCACCAGACTTCAGAGATACATTCCATGTATGCGTAGTGCTGGCTCTTGGATTCGGGTGCGTCCTTTCATATGACACCTTGTAGAGATTGGTTTTATATCTATCGTACCATGTTTGGTTCTATGCGTCTTGGTGATGATAGGTCTCTTGATATTGTGGGCATTGGAGATGTTAGGCTGTAGTTTCCTTCTGGCAGTTCTTTTGTTTTACATGATGTACGCCATGTACCTGTGTTGACATGTAACCTTATGTCAGCTGGACAGCTTGATAATGCAGGGTATTTTGTGTCTTTTGGAGACTCTACATGGAAGATTACTCGTGGCAGACTTGTACTTGCAAGAGGTGCCAAGTCTCGCAGTCTCTATCCCTTACTTGTAGCTCGAGCTACATTGGATCATGTTTTGTGTGTGGGTTCTATTCCCCATGTATCCCTTTGGCATGCTCATTTGGGGCATAGGTCTCTTAAAGGAATGAAAATTCTCCATGCCTTGCAGTATCTTCTGCCTTTTGACTCTTCGCATTTTGATTCTTGTGAACCTTCTTTGTATGGCAGGCAGACTAGAAATATGCATAAAAAGTCTGGTAAGAAACACATGGGTGAGCCCTTGGCTCTTGTGCACTCAGATGTATGTGGACCCATGCCCTATCAGTCCCTTGGTGGGGCAAAGTACTTTGTTACTTGCATAGATGATTACTCACGTAAGGTTTGGACTTATCCCATAAATAGAAAATCCGATGTCTTAGACGCATTTCAACGTTGCCTTGCATTGGGAGAAAACCAGTATGGGAAAAGGCTAAAATGCCTAAGATCAGATAATGGGGGTGAGTATGTATCACGTGCTTTTGAGCAGTTTTGTGATTAGTGGGGTATTAAGTGTCAGTTGACCTCCCTTACACCCACCCCAGAATGGTATGGCTGAACGCATGAATAGGACCATTCAGGAAAGGGTCCGTAGCATGCTTAGCCAGGCTGGCTTACCGCAACACTTTTGGGCCGAGGCAATTACTGCTGCAGTGCATCTCATTTATAGGTCACCTAGTAGTGGCATAGACCTTCAGGTTGTAGAGAAGGTATGGGCAGGCAAGCTCCCCTCTTATGATCATTTGCGTGTCTTTGGATGTGAGGCATTCTGCCATGTGCCCAAGGACAAACACAATAAGCTGGATCCTAAGAGTGTCAAATGCATTTTCATTGGCTATGGAGATGCAGGAGAGATGGGTTACCGTCTATGGGATCTGCAGGCACGGAAAGTGATTCGCAGCCATGATGTCATCTTTCATGAGGACAAAATGCATATGCAACCTGAAAAATTGGTTGAGGTATGTAGAGTTATTTTTCAGGAGGAGCCCCCTGTTCCCATTTAGCCTGCTCCACGGCCAGTTAGACAACACCCAGCATCACCTAATGCTCATGGCCCAGATGCTAGACATGTTGATGCTAGACAGGATGTCGGTCAGGTAGCAGAGCCTAGGATGAGGTGTTCTACTAGAGATAGACGACCTCCTGACCGTTTTGTGCCCTCTATGGATTATGTATTGGTTATATATGCAGAAGAGCCTCTTACTTATGATGAGGCTATGCGCATGGGTGATTGTCACTCTTGGGAGAGGTCTATGCAGTCTGAGCTTGACTCATTGCATAAGAATAAGACTTGGGATTTGGTTTCCTTGCCTCAGGGTAAGAAGGCTTTGCCATGCAAGTGGGTGTACAAGCTAAAAACTACCCCTGGACACCCCAAGCCAACATATAAGGCTCGATTGGTTGCTAAGGGTTTTAAGCATGAGCATGGTGTTGACTTTGATTAAGTCTTTTCTCCTGTGGTCAAGATGACTACCCTATGCTTAGTCTTGGCCTTGGTTGCACAGCTTGACCTGGACTTGTACCAGATGGATGTCAAGACAGCTTTTCTATATGGGGACTTACATGATGAGATTTACATGGAGCAGCCTAAGGGCTTTGCAGGCCCTGGCAAGGAACACCTAGGTGTGTAAGCTAAAGAAGAGTCTATATGGCTTGAAGCCAATACCTAGGGAAAGGTACCATAAGTTTGATGCATTCATGCAGTCACAGGGCTACAGCCGCAGTGCTATGGATCTGTGCTTGTACACGAAGAAAGCTCGTGACGGTTCTTTACTGATTTTGGTACTGTATGTGGATGACATGCTTTTAGCAGGGATAGCTCAGGAGGAGCTCGATGCTCTTAAGGCTCAGCTCAAGAAGAGCTTTGAGATGAAAGATCTGGGACATGCCTCTCATATACTTGGTATGCACATCACACGCGATAGATCTCATGGACTCCTCTATCTATCACAGAGGGAGTATGTACATAAAGTCCTTGAGCGCTTCCGCATGCAGGATGTTAAGCCTATTGGTTGTCCATTATCTTCTTATGTGAAGGTTTCACAGGCCGATTGTCTGTAGACATATGAGCAGAGGGCCGAGATGGTCAAGATTCCTTATGCATCAGCCATGGGCAGTCTTATGTATGCCATGATAGCCACCCGTCCATATATTGCTTTTGCAGTTGGGGTTATGACACGTTACATGGCTACACCTAGCAAGAAACATTCAGATGCCGTGAAGGGTATCATGAGGTACCTAAAAGGCACAGCAAATATGTGTCTTTGTTATGGCAGCCAGGATACAGTAGTCGCGGGGTACACTGACTCTGATTATTTAGGACATGCAGATAGTAGGAAGTCCACTTCTGGCTATGTGTTCACTTATGTTGGAGGGGCTATCTCTTGGATGTCCAAGGCGCAGAAGTGTACGGCTCTTTCTACTACAGAGGCCGAGTATATTGCAGCCACAGAGGCTTGCAAGGAGGCTATCTGGTTAGGCAATTTGATTGCAGACCTTGGTATGACAGATGCTATGCCTATACTGCATTCAGTTTCTATGAGTGGCATTCAGTTTCGGTCTTCCATGCAAAGATGAAACATATTGAGGTGAGGTATCACTTTATTCGCAAGGTCATTGAGGACAGGTCTGTTGACCTTGTCAAGATTCCGATTGAGCAGAATCCTGTAGACTTGCTCATGAAAAGCCTCACTACCGAGCGCTTTGCCTTCCTTGAGATTGATGGGCATTGGATGAGATGTCATATTTTTTCTCATCATGTTGTATATGTGTACATGTTGTACTGTCTTTTTTTTTCTCACTGGGATAGATTCGTCTTTAAGTGGGAGGTTGTTGGGGGTAAAGGCGCCTCTGCCTAACCGCCCGTGTATTACTACACTGATAGTACCCGCCACTGCACACTGCAGGTGGCGGACGCTCGTCACAGTCACTTATTCTTTATTCCTTTAGTGACAGTTTGAATAAAGGAAGGCCTTGCCACACATTGTGGTTGTTGGAGTTCCCATTTCTTGTCTCTCTCTTTCTTGCTCTTGCTCTCTCGCCATAGCTCTCGCGTGCAAGCTTCGATTCTTGTCACATTTCAATATCATATAGTTTTGAGAAACTTATGGGCATGTTATCCAGGTGCCACCTTTTTAGGATTCAAAAAATGAGAATTGGGAGGTTTCCAAACTCACTAATATTGTGTTGATTGCTGATTGTTAATTATAAAATGATGTATGATATGTAGATTTTTAGATTCAGGTACCTCTAATCACATGACTTCTCGTGGAGAGGGGTTTAGAGAGATGCAGACTATGCCTTATTCTATGATGCAAGTATACCATTGGACTTGCATGGCTACACACATGCAGATTGGGTAGGTAGTATTTCAAACAAGAAATCCACCAGTGATTTTATATTTTCCTTTGGGAATGATATTGTTACTTGGAGCAACAAGAAACATATGACAGTTGCCTTGTCTAGTACAAAGATAGAGTATAGAGAGACTACAATTGCAGCATATGAGATAGCTTGGTTATGCAAGCTACTTGGTAATTTGGGGATGTAGGTGGATAAGAAGGTTATCATCTACTGTGATAAACTTAGTAGCATTCAATTGGCTAGGAACCCAATGTATCATATGCAAACCAAACACATAGAGGTCCATTACCATTTCATTCAGGAGTAGGTTCTAGTAGGTAATATTGACATGGTTTATGTACACAGAGGATTAAGCTACTGACATTTTCAACAAGGCCTTGGGAGCTAAGAAGCTTCAATTTCGTAGAACTATACTTGGAGTTCACGAGCTCGTGTTAAGATCGAGGGAGAGTATTGAGATGTTGAGCTCTACATGAGATGGCATCTACTACAAGTCTTGGTGATGTGGTATGATATTATTCACTACATGTTAGGTGATTGAAATGAGAATACACCAATGATTCTACAATTGGACTACATCCACATAGTCCATCCTTGGTTATGGCACATTCATTATGCTACCTCTTCTTTCCTAGTAGGTTCACACTTAGTGATTGCATGTACATACATTGTGGTATTTTTATATTAGTATTTTATTATGATATACACTTATTTCTTTCATGTGAAAGAATAAGAAAAAACAAGAAGAAGATTTTAGCTCTATCTCTCTCTGTTCTCAAGTTTCCATTGCTTTTGTATGTGTGTGCTGTTGGATGCTTTACCTCTCTCCCCTCTTGTATATTTTCAAGGCTAGGTATGCTTACCCACTTATATTTACTTGTACTTTTACTACTTGTACACTTGTATACTGTAGACAATGGCTACCCATCACTATCACTTCATTCTTTACTCTTTACTTGACAATAGAATAAGGGAAGGCAAGCCACACATTGTGACTATTGGAGTTCCCACATACTACCTTGCTCTCTTATATTTAAACTGTTGAGAAGTAAGCATGGGAACTCTCCTTATACTGGAGGGGATAAGGGTAGCTAGGTGTAAATGGACTGGAGGACAAGGGAGCAAGGGGAAACCCTAACCATAACTCCTCCAGAGGCTATATAAACAGCCTAAAGTACACACTCACAGTTGAGGAGAGCATACTAGTTGTACCTTGAATAACTAACTAAGCAAGATCTTATTCTTGTACTTGAGCTCTATCTCTCCCTCTTGTGCACACTCTCTCATGCTTCCAACTCTAATTTGCAACATGGTATCAGAGCCATCTCTGATCCTTTAGCTTCCCTTAGCTTCCTTACATCAGTAAGTACACATGAGCTTTTCAATTTCTACCTCTTGCCTCTTGAGCACCATAGGCACAGCTTGACCCACCTCTGTTGGAGGACGTAGGGAGGGCAAAGGAGAGAATTTCAGCTCAAGTTTTCTTCCAGAGATATTCTCCTCAACTCACAGCAATTCGGCGTGGCATATCAAAGGTCGGGATTAGGTGATGTGGAGGGCAACATTGCAGCAAACATAGAAAATGACGTAGATCTGCAGGCGACATCTCCTAGAGCTTAGCGCGACTTGTAGATAGAGCAATCCTCCCAGCCATCATAGGGCTTTCATAGCCCCCCTAGTGGGCCATCTCCCTCTAAGAGGGTTTGAAGAAATTGTCCCTCTATTGTCTGCTATGAGCCAAACCCTAACTGTGGGTTTTTTGCAGCCATAGCCAGGAAGCTTCAAGCTCACTCATTTTCATTTTTTCTCAACTTGGGCATTATCAACATTGATTTTAATCACTAAAAAAACTTGTCAAGATTTTTTACTGCCCTGTGGAGCTTAAATGCAGAGTGCTTCTGATTCCATGGACAATATTAAGCTTGTAAATATCAACCTACATTATGAGTACTAGAATGGATGTTGGTAAGAGTGCTTCTTAGCACTATTAATGCATTCAACTGATGCTCCCTACTGTTTGCTACTGGTAAATTAGAGAAATGAGTGTTATTGTGCTCTCTTTTGATTCATCCCATAGCATAGAGTTTATTGATAAGCCGTGCTCCACTAAGAACTCCTCTAATAGGCCACATTATCAGGAGGAGCCTGAAGTCCAGTCAAAGCTCACCTCATTGAAACCTAGGAAAACAGTAAAGCTTAAATCAAGGATTGTTCGAAGAATAGGACCTCCAAAATCCTATCTTGAGATATTACATATGTATTATTTCCAACCTTTTTCATCTCTATAGCTTTAAAGTTGGTTATCATTTGTAGGGCTATCAGTTTTGCTATTTGGTTTGTACTTGGCCACCTGTAAAGGACTAGACACTGCCATTTCTCAAGGTAATAGGTAAGACCTTCCTATGATAGCCATGGCCTATGCAGATGTAAGGCCTCAAACTCACAAGTTCAATGGAAAAGATTTCCATCCTTGGCACATCCTGGTAAAATATAAAATGATGGAATGAGGCTACTGGCCCTTCATAAAAGGGACCAAAGTTATTGACCCATAACTCTCCACTGCCAAGGAGAAGTGGGATGAACTTGAAAGGCTCTATGGCGCTATAGGGAAGAACTCCAAGATCTTTCTAAAGATTGAGTTTTTTAGCTTGGAGTATAAATAGGGAGAAGATCTAAGCAAGTTTATTTCACATACGAAGGGGCTTATGGCACATCTGGCCTTTGTTCAAGTACCAATTCATGATGAAGATGCCATTGTCATCCTTCTAAAGTTTGTGAAGAAGGTTTTTCCAACCCTTGTGACTACCCTAACTAATATCCCGAACCCAACCTTGGCAAGTGCCATCCAGTCATGCCTAGATGAAGAGAAGGGAAACCATACTCAAGGAACTTCAACATTTATTTCCTGTGAGTAAGTGTTAGTCCATACAACTTCTACTAAGTGCTCCTTCTGTCACAAAAAAGGGCATATTGTAAGCAATTGCTGGAAGAAATATTTTAACAAAATGAAGTGCAATAAATGCAAAAAGACCGGGCATATCACCAGTAATAAGTGTCCTAGTGTTCCAAAAGTACCTAAGGAATTGGAGGCCAACTTTGCCTCCCAATCCACAAATGATCGACACTTTTGAGTCTTGTAACACTCTCTACCTATAACCTTCTTTTGTAGCCTGATTTATAAAGGCATCTCATTGTGGATTAAGGGGGGGCATCCTATCATGCTTTATCCAATGCCACCTGGCATTGAGGGGGGGTGTTGAGAAGTAAGCATGGGAACTCTCCTTATATTGGAGAGGATAAGGGTAGCTAGGTGTAAATGGATTGGAGGACAGGGGAGCAAGGGGAAACCCTAACCCTAACTCCTCCAGAGGCTATATAAATAGCATAAAGTACACACTCACAGTTGAGGAGAGTGTACTAGTTGTACCTTGAACGACTGACTAAGCAAGATCTTATTCTTATACTTGAGCTCTCTCTCTCTCCCTCTTGTGCACACTCTCTCATGCTTCCAACTCTAATTTGCAACATAAATCTCCATAGCTCTTGCTTATCTCTTACTTCCGCTTCTGCTTCCACTCCTGCTCTACCTTTTAGACTTTGTTGATGTACTATATCAAATGGAGATGTAAGATCTTTCTAGCAGTGAAGAAATTCCTAATTGTCAATTATAACCACCAAACATAGGTCAACCTGCTCCTACGGTGCTTAAGAACCATGAAGAACCTCAACATGATAAGAATAACGAGCTTGAGGATACCAATATATGGAAGCAATTGAATAAGTGGGTCACTAACTCTTGGATGCTAGGGATTGATAATTTATTGAAGAATATCAAGGTGTGCCACACTAGTCTAAGAGGATAGAGGAGCAAAGGGAGACTCAAGAACATTTCATCAACTATGTATTGATGGTAAAGCTGGAGAAAGTACAAGCTTGTTAGCCTTGAAGAGGCTATGAAAAGATCCAAAATTATAGAATAAATATGATCCCATCATGCATAATCACACTTGAGATCATTGGGTAAATACAAGGCATGACTAACAGCAAAGGGATTTACACAAATAGAAAATCATGACTACATGGATACTTTTGCTCCTATAGCCGAATTGACTACTATCCATACCATTCTAACCCTTTTAACACAACAAGCTCAGGGGGTTTGCTATACATATATAATCTAAAATACCGTTATTTGTGAATTTTAGAAAAATAAAAGTTAGCTCTTTTCTATTTGATCTATACCTTTATATAACACCCTTTTGTATGTAAAACATGTATAAAAGTAGTATTTTAAAAATTCCTTATTTTTAACCCATATGATACACACATATATTCATGAGTGACCCCCCCAAAATAGCAGGGGCGACAAATGATGAAAATGGACATGACATCAACATTTTTGAAGAGATATCTCATGTAGGAAGTGTATGTGGAACAATCACCTTATTTTGAAGCTCTAGGTACTAAGACAAAGTTTGCAGACTTTAAGGCACTATGTGGGCTAAAAAAAGCATCGTATACATGGAATAAGCAGATTGATGGTACTTGATAAGTAATATCCTTAAAAGAAGTCTTTCTAAAGCTCATTTATGTGTATTTGACAAGAATGGAAGGTATATGCTCATCGTAATATATATAGATGATCTTACTTGTTATGCTACACGAGCTCAACATAGTGGGACTTTAGATACACTCTTACTTCTTCAAGAGATTTAATGATTGAGAATCAAAAAATACCTATTGCATGGTCTCTTGCACACAAATGCAAGCATTTTTATGTAGTGAGTGGCATGGCCTTTCTTCAATCCCATGAAGGATGTGCTTTGCACACTCAATGATCCAAGTGAGTTCTCCGATTCTCAAATCTCTACGACCTCCACATGCAAAAGAGAAGCATGGGCATGGCAAGGAGAGTGCTTAGAGAGAAGATGAGTAGAGCTTCACTCTCTTGGTCCCTTACCCTTACTCTCTCACTCTCTTGCTCTCAATCTCTCACTCTCACCCTCACTCACTCTCTCACAATGAAAGTAGGAAGGCAAGTGTACAAATCTTGTACACACATGACTAGCTTGTTCTATTCATTCTCATCCTTTTTATACATGATTTCTATGGTTAGGGTTTTCCCATCTCTCTTGGACATCCAACCCGCTTTTGGGTCTCAATGTCGTTCATTCTTATTGCATGTTTTTCCTATGGTGAGAATGAACTAGAACCTTTGCAGTTTTTCCACAAGAGCCTATGCTATCATTACAACTTGCATGGGATCACGAGATCATGCCTGGGTTGCAGAGTTACATGATTAATCAATACAATTGCTACAATCTTGTGGTAATTCAAGGATGCAAGTGCTTCATGCACTTTAAGTTTTGGCTAATAATCCAAATATTATTTTTGAAAATTTAGGCTCCTTCCTTGTTCTTGCTTGCATGTTGCATGCTACTTACTTCTTGTGGTTAACATTATCCCCTCCTAGATGAGTGCTAGTCCTATGGCACTCTCCATTGTAGGTGGCATGCTTCAACTTGCACAAAAGACTTGGATGCTAGGGACTGCTGTATGTTGTCCTTGGAGGAGTCATTCAGATTGTTGATGGCATAGAAGCTTTTTGTTGTGATGTAAGTTCTGACTAGAGTGGTGATAGGTGGCCTAGTTATTGAAGTCAACGGTATTCTTTAGGATTCTCTTGGTGGGTTTTAACGGTCTTCTGGTAAGTTTCCTTGGTAAAACAAAGGGCAGAAGTATTGGATTGGAGGATGGAAGATCTTGAAGAGAAGTTGATGGTGTGCTAGTCCTTGGAATCTTCAATGCTTACAATGGAAAAACCTCTCATGCAATCTCTCCCTAAGGGGCAGTGCTAGTCTTCTTATTATGCACATTACATATTTGTTGGTTGTTTGGGAGATAGGTTGACGAGATTGAAGTGTTGTCCTGTAGTTGAAAACCAAAACCATGTATAGATTATGGTGCATATATTATGTGAGTGTATGTGAATAGTTAGGTATTACTTAGTTATCCATTCTAGTTCCTCATAGCTATGCTGTTAATGAAGAGATGGGAAAAGCATTGTGGCTAGTTGAAATTGCACTTGAAGGAGATTCCGAATACACAATAGTATATTGGACAAGATGTGTCATAGTTGGATGGCCTATGAAGGAGATTAAAGAATAAAGGAGATTCTGAATACATCAATGGACAAGATGTGTCATAGTTGGATGGCCTAAGAATGAAGGTCTTCAATAGTCATTATTGCTTCTAGTAGTGAGATTGAAGAGAATGGTCTCTTCTTCTAGCCCTTTTCCACTTTCCTTTGTTAGAGACATTGATGTGGTAGAAAGAAGGAAATATACAAGTGACTAATGTTTTAGGTCTAACCATAGGCAAGGTATACTTTCTAGATATGTCCTATCCTTGATGTGTCGCGAGTGAGTGTGGGAAAAATGAACAAAAACATGCATGTATTTGTTTGTTTATTTATTTTTTGAATAATACAATCAATGCTATACAATGAGAATTTTAGCCTTACAAAAGGGATAACATATTTTTTAGGGCTCAAAAGGTTGAGAATGAATACTCCTTGAGAAAGTAGATGTGTTTGATCTTTAAGCCTTGATTTGAAGTTGTGAAGAACCTATTGTCGATGAAGAGTTGCAAGTTTGAGAGATGGTTGAAATTCTTGGATAGCCATTTCTCTTCATGTTGGAATGGTAGAGAGCTTGAGGTAGCGGATGAGATTTATTTGACAAATTTGACTTCTTAATGCCAGCTTTTCTTCTTGTGTTTCCTCGGAGTTTGTTGCGAATTATACACATCCATGCTTTAGAATTACTTGCATAATTTAGATCTTCCATAGCATGTTGACTTGCTGCTCCTTTGTTGCTACTTTAAGCATGTCATTTTCCACTTATTTGTCTGCATTCACTTGATAAAAACTGAGAGGATATGCATTCAAGTTTAACAATGACTTAAAGAAAATTTTGAGAATTGGCATTAATATCACTTATCCATTCATGTTGTTAAGAGTCGGTTGGTTCCACTTGCTCCCTCCCTGAAAAAAAAATATTACTAAAAGTGTGGTATGCATGGATTTTTAAAATTTTTGTTTTTGTTTTTATAAATTTTGTTGTGTATAAAATTGTAATGTACAAGTTTTGATGGTACAAGGTTATTCTGCGAAGATGTGGGCCATTGATAAAAATTGAGATTGTATTGGAGTGCAGCATATTAGTTAAGAAGTTGTGGCAATTTTTCCATTAGGTTTAGATATGCAACAACATCAAGTACCACACCTCCTTGATTTAACCGACTCACAACATGGAGCTCTTCTTCTATGAGAATTTTGTCGAGTAAGGGAAGATCTAAGAGAGGTCCAATTAGTGTGACTTTTTGCAGAATAGCAAGTACTCAGAGGAAAGTTGGAGCTACATATGTTGGGTCAATTTGGGATTTCCCAATGGCTCATCTTTGCTTTGAAATCATCATGAGCTGACTTTTGAGTTTAATCGTTGAAGTTCTCATATTATACCATACGTGCTTGAATGAGATACCATTTTTTTCCTTCTCTTCTAATGCTAATAATTCCTTAATGGTTGGGAGCACAATGGATTATGGAATGTGGGGCCCAAATGGCATTCTTTAGCTTCCTCCTCTAGAATGAGTCATAGAAGGTTATCTAGTTGATCACCGTATTGCTCGCTGAGATATTCTTGCTCTTCCCAAGGTAGCGGCCATGTTATGTAATCCTTGAAATCCTTAGGTAAGATTCCAACATCAGACTGGGCATAAACACGTGCTTTTATCACTCAATTCCTTAAGGTAGATAGTCAATGGTTGATTTTAATTGTGGAAAATCCCTTGTGCAATGTCCTTTAATCTACTTAGCTACCCCAAAAGTTAGGTTTTAACTTTTAACTGAGATGGAGGCTTTGGTTGAGTTGGGCTTGACTTGAGAGATGTTGACTCACTTGGATTCGTTGGTTTGGTTTTTGTAGCACTCTTTGCCAAGGTGCTAGGAGAAAATTTCTTGGCGGAGTTGGTGGTTTTAGTTGCAGTTAGGAAGTGCAAGTGTTGTGGTTCCGCTTCTTGATGGGAAGTAATAATGATTGAGTTAGTGGGTTTGGAATGGGTAGCAGTTGAGGGCAGGTGCTATAGTAGATCTCGAGGTTGTTTGGAAGGATTCTTGGGATTAAGGGATGTGTATTTCTAGATCCTTGTGGATGTGTCTTTAAGAGCAATGATTCATCCCCTTTAGAGCTTTTGTTAAGGGTCCCTTTAGGAGATATGGAGTTTGGGCCTAGATCTATGGGGTGATTTTGTGTTCTAGCCATGTGAGGGGAGGTTATGGGTGAGTTGCTTTGCTTTTAATTATTTGATGAAGGAGCGGATGGAACTAGGGAAAAATCACGAGCTAGACTATGATTTGCATCACACATCCGTGGATCAAACCACCTAAAGAAGTCAGGGTTGTATTGAAGTGAAGCATAAGATGTCTAGAATTGTTGGATCTTGGGTTAGGAAAAATACATATGCACTAATATCAAGGACCATGCTTCCCACTCCTAGTTTGCTAGGCATGTGTAGGTCTTTTTTTGCAAGAAATTTATTGTACAAGGGATGATTTTGGACAATGACTAAAAGTTTATCCATGATTGATAACACTTATAGGGATGTAGGAGCGACATATGCGAGGTCATGTAAAGAGGTCTAAAGATTATTCCTTTGCTTGGCTATTGTCATTAGTCAAGACAGTGGCCAACTTTTGTTTTGCAAGATTGCAACTAGAATGCCATTTTTTGCTCTAAGACACCTTGTCCTTTCCCTTTTTGCTCTAGTGCTTCTAGTCTTTCTCCTTCCCCTCAAGGAGGGTAGTGCAAAAAGATGGAATTAAACGCAACTCTCTAATTGTGGCTTTTGGCATACCTTTCATGATTTCCCCGACAATGGTTGTATAGCGAGAGAAAATTTGTTGCTACTCATCCCACGTCAACGAATTTTCTAAGAGCTACTTGTGCTCATTTATTAGTTTTTCAATATCGGTGTAAATGCATGCTCATGTGAATGATATAAGCTTTTCATCGAGCTAGATTAAATAATTCATTGTTGGCTTATTGATTTGTTATGCTACCTCAATCTAGGCTTGAGGTGCATATGGGGGTTCTAGAGATGATGAAGATGTTTCTTGAAACATAGGCTCTGTGAGTGGGTTGACAAGGACTTGTTCCTTTGTGGATATGGACTTGATCATGGCCAAAGACTATGACTATTGAGATATCCATTGGGAAGTAATAGCAGTTGAGTTAGTGGACTAGCTACCTCCCTTGGTTGAGATGGATTGCTTGGGAAAATTCTTATCCTAGACGAATGTGGAAAATGTTCTTAGCTGATTTTTGTGTCTATTTGCATAGGTTGAACAATGGCATGAGACTGCTCTTGCTAGGCTTCATGTTTTTGCATAGGTAAAGAGGTTTTAGGAGATTAGGGCCACCTAAGCAGGCTAATCAATGCCTATAGTGGCTACTCATTGCTTCTTAATGGGGCAACGTTTTCATCTTTGCAACATTAGGAGTATCTAGAGCATTAGGTGGCCACTTTGGTCCCTCTTTTACAGTTCTTGGTCTATGAGTTATCACCAAATTTTCCTTAGATTTGACAACTACATCATTTGATTGTACCTCAGTCAAGTTAGGCTAGGGCTCCTTTTTTTAAAAGGTGAAGTTTGGTTTCTTAGCCCACAATTTCTCGAGTGATTTTTGTCCTAGACCTTGATCCATGTTTAGGTCATTTCCTTTGTTTCCTTTGTTTTTGTGAATTCTAGGCTATTGATGGAGGTGGTGACATAGGTCAATGGATGAGACCAGTTGAGGAATAATGGTTGAGGATGGAATTGCATGTATTTATGGATTTGGGTAACCAAATCCATCGATTTCACATGTAATATCCTTGAGCACAAAGCAATGGCCCAGATATCCATCACGGTGTTTTGCTAACCTTATGCTAATCCTCCATCATCATCATTTCTTGCACGTGGTCTATTTTTAGCAATACTAGGAATGGGATTGGAGCTATAAGATACATGGATTTTCTTGCTAGGATTAGGAAACTTTGCATTGAGAGGCATTTGCTTTCAATGTGCATTTGCTTTCAATGTTACGCTTTTAGTAGTTCTCTAAGAACTTCATGGCTCTTTTCGCTTGAGTTTCTATGCATCTTAGATATTGATTGCTTGCCCTTGTCATGTCGAGCAATAGAGAGATTGCTTTTGCCAACACTTGTGATGATCTTGACACCAAGTAGGGCAAGTGCATTCTCTATTCTTCATAGTCTATATTGCACTTAGCTGCATGTTTGAAAGGTCTACCAAGTAGGATTTCCTTCTTGACGTTCTCTCTATTAGAAGCACATAAAACATAGCAGGTAAGCTTTCAGTTTCTAAGGCCATTATGATTTTGCATTTGTAGGTACTAGTTTGGGTTGTCATATGCAAGTACAAGTGTTATAGATACATATATTATAATTATCTCCTTTGTCCGTGAGAGCTTCAATGATGTGCTTTTGTTTTGTGATTAATTTGATCCCAGTATAGGTAGGTGGGATTAGCTCATCGTCTTTGGGGTCAATGGTGGTAGCCTTTGCCATATGAGTAGAAATTTTAGGGCCATTAGGCATATGGTAATTGCTACTGCATACTATGCATTCTAGGTATTTGTGATGCATGGAGATGAATCCAGTGCGTTGAAGGTCCTTAGCATTGGTTTGTTATATTGGATAGTAGGAAGCTACATGGCATGATTGATGGTATTTCCAACAAGCGCTAGTCTTGCAAGGCTGGTAGATAATGTGTGGGGTGGATCATGGGATGATTGCATGGAAGTTGGATTGAGTTGGGCACACATACTTTGCATTTTATACTGGAGTTGATTTTCCATGTTGTAGAGTTGAGGAAGAAGTTTGGTGTTTCTAAGCTTGTGTTCTCTTTTCAAGTTTTGATCCTCAGAAAAGTGAAGGTTTGTTTGAGTGCATTGGTGGTTTCCTTTGTGATACTAGAAGGACACTCAAACTTATGACTTTCTAGGATGCTTGCTTCATCATTCAGCCTTGTAGCTCTTGAGATCATCATAGAGAATTTTGATATCAAAGTGTATTGAGAAGGATCAACTATATTCATTGAGTAATTCAAGAGTTTTTGTTGGCAATAAGGTTTCCGGCTTGTGATGAAGACAAAGAGTTGAATAGATGAAGAAAGTTATAAGTTCTAGGTTTGTGCTCGACATTTAATTACTCTGTCCCTAGACTTTGTGTTTCTATTGGTTATGATTCTCACAATTACATATTGACTATCATGAGCAAAAGATTGCACTTTTCCTTGATTTTAATTTTGTGCAAGTGCATAGTGTGCAAGCAAGCTTTCTCTCTTTTCAATACGTGTGGATTTTTAAAATATCTTGTTGCACTTCAACAAGCTAATCACAATTCGACAATGCTTATAGGGATTGTGGTACCTATTCTTCTTGTTGGCTCTTGAGCTTCTTGCTTTCCTTGGCTTTGTGCATCTTTTAGCTCCTCGTATCTTTGATCTGGTTTTACTAAGCTCTTTGTAGTTCCACTTTATGTTTAGTATCCACGCCTCAAGGTTCATTGCACAATCAAAGTTTTAAATGTGCAATGGTGCAAACTAACCTATATGTCTTGGTCCTAGGCGTGTGTGGACATGTGGTGCAATGTGAATGCTTAGGTGTGTGGATCCTAGGGTGGATGCATTAGTATGTGTACATGCAACTACCATGGGTCCTAGTGTTTGTGTATGTTAGGTGCTTTATTTTGATGCTTGCACCTATGCTATTCACACTCAATGCAATGTGCATGCCTAAGTGTATGTCTTATGATGCAAGTTATGTATGGTTACTTTCAAGGTGTGGTAGGTGAATGATGGTGTATTCTCTAGGTGTATGTGTACATGCACTGACATGTGCATATCCTAGAAGTAATGCAAACTATATGCACTACATGAAATGCACATGAGTTTATATCTATCCTATGTGCACTAATATGGGATGTGTTTAAACATGTGTATGGTGGGGAAATGGGGTGCTTAAGTAGAAGGTGTTCCTAGCAGATGTGTTTAGTGTAATAATACACTAGGCATGATTGGTACACAAGCGCACTGTGTACGTGAACAAGTCCTATGTTGTGCCAGCCTGGTGTGCTAGTGTGTTGAATGCAAACAAGTACCCTAGCATGCATATGAGTGCACCTAAGAGTAGTATGGGTGCACTAGGTGTGGTGTGCATGACTAGGGGTTTAAACCTACACGTGACAATGTTGTGTATGACTAGGATGTGCAGGTGTGCATGGGGTGTAGTGGGCATACATGCATACACAATGCAATGTGGTATGCTTTACGAATGTAACATACTTGTGTGATTGAATCCTTAATGTGTAGTATGCGTGCCTAAGTTGCTTTGAGTGTATGCACAATGAAGTGACACAAATACATGTGTGAACGTGTGTGTATACAAGGGTGTGAATACATATGTGCATCTATGGAGACACAGTAGAGGCGAATACACACTTGTGTGGCATGGATGGATGCACATGCAAATGCACTAGGGTAAATGAATGCACATGTGTACCTATAATGTGGATATGATGTGCACTACAAATGTACAGATGCACATGTGGATGCACGGTTCATGGATGTGCTGTGTGGTTAGATGCACACTGACACACTATGTGTAGCAAGACACATTATATGCAGTTGAGTGGATGCACTCTGGTGAATTGGATGCATGCATGTGCTATTGGATACAATGTGTGTAGTTGGATGCACACGAATGTAGTACGTGTAGTCATACACAGTATGTGTGGTTGGAGTATATAGATGTATACATTGTCGAAGGGGTTTTAGTTGAAAGGTTATATCCATCGAGGATTAGAGAGAAAAGGAAGTAGAGAATATGAGATATATGAGCGAAAAAAAAGAATAGGCAGGAGATTCAAATGAGTCCCAAGAATGCTAGAAATCAAGTTCTCTTCAAGACATGTCCATACATCATGAATCAATCTTAAAACCTTCTACCAAGTATGCCAAAGCCTTTACACAAGACAAAGACAAAGTTCAATGATTCAGACTCTGCGTATATTACATGTAAACTTTGTTGTACATCCAAGACAAAGAGTACAAACAATCCAAATGTCAATAGATTTAGATGATTTCTTGGTAGGAGATGCCCAAGTACTTCTCCTAGGAGCACTATGTATCAATAGAACATGAGAAGGGAAACAAAAGCCTTGTATGGGACTCCAAATACACTTTAGTCCTATGTATTCCTAGTTATTATAGTAGTCATAAGGTGATCATTTGATGGCCAAACTCCAAGACAAATGGTTCTTGGATTATCTAGACAATGTTTACTACTACTTGGACGCAATCTCTAAGCATTAGATCTCATGGTGCTCCCTCTTATATCCAAAAACTTGTACCAAACATTGGCTTCTTCATTGATATGACATTGACTCTCTAGATTAATGAGAAAGTTGGATGATGATGTACTTGAGGGGTTTTCACACCATGTCCACGTAGTGCCACAACATCCACCCCCTATGTCAGAGGGTTTTTAGTGGAAAGGTCATATCCACTAGGGATTAGAGAGAGAAGAAAGTAGAGAATATTGGCAGGAGATTCAAATGAATCCCAAGAATGCTGGAAACCAAGTTCTCTTCACTCAAGACATGTCCCTACATCATGAATCAATCATAAAATATTCTGCCAAGTTTGCCAAAGCCTTACACAAGATAAAGACAAAGCTCAATGATTCAGACTGTGCATCTATTACATGTAAACTCTGTTGTACATCCAAGATGAAGAGTCCAAACAATCCAAATGTCAATAGGTTTAGATGATTTCTTGGTAAGAGAAGCCCAAGTACTTCTCCGAGGAGCACTATGTATTGATAAAACATGAGAAGGCAAACAAAATCCTTGTTTGGGACACCAAATATACTTCAGCCCTGTCATAAGTTGATCATTTGATGGTTAAACTCCAAGACAAATGGTTCTTGGATTATCTAGACAATGTCTACTACTACTCTCGGATGCAGTCTCCAAAACACTATATTAGGGAATTCCCAATATAGTTAATATTTGGTCACATGATAAAATCTTATTCTCTTACTTGAAAGTGGAGTCCACCCGAATGCTATGTAGGTTGTCTTTCCAAGTCCCACTTTGAAGCTGGGTTTAGATTTAGCCACATGGCCAAATCGTTACCCCTTATTTGAAAGTGGGACTTGGGAGATTCCCAAATTCTCTAATATGGTATTCCAAGCATTAGATCTCGTGGAGCACCATGTTATACCCCACCAAACACTAGCTTCTACTCTACTTCTTAAATGACAAATCTGATGGTTCCATTGGCTTTGAAAGGGGGGGTAAAACTTCATGACACCTAGATAGAATTCTCCCAGATCACTCCTTCTCCTCTCCTCCCGTTCGGAGTTTTGTTTACTGCCTCAAAACTACAATTGCACGACAAGCGAATTTGGGAGCCCTTCTTTTTTTTAATGAGATTTTCCAAAACTGGCTGAAAAGCCACTTGCATTTGCATGTCACCCTATAGTTTACTACAGCTTTTGAGGATATTTATAATAAATTATGGCCAAAAGATCAAAAATAGGGTAAAATTGTTCAAAAATCCCATATTGTTGAATCATCCATACTATGGACATTAACACTAATGACTAATATGACATTAACTCTCTAGATTAATAAGAAAGTCAGATGATCATGCACTCCAAGGTTTTTCACAATGTGTTCGTGTAGCCGCAAGACAACGTGTGCAGTTGGATGCACACACATGCACACGAACATGTGGATACACATGGGTGCATGTGGATACACTATGTGAGATGACGGATGCACTTAGTTGTGTGGATATATGTGTGTGTAGTCGAATGCACACATGTATGCACATGTGTAGTTGGATACACATGAGGTCTAGATGGTATACATATGCACAAGGATGCATATAAGGCAATTTGATGCATAGCATGGATGTATGGATGCACACTGCATGTGCGTGTCTCTTTCCTCTTTCCTTCCTTTCCTTGATTCTCCCCTCTAATGGGGTGGTACTAGGATAAGTTAAGAGGAAGTTGTGTACGTATATAACACGTGTAACGTGTACTTGTGTCACATAGACTAGGTAGTGTGTATGTGTGTTTTGTGTCTACGTATGCATGTGCATAGGTGTTAGTGTGGTGTGTTGTGAGTTATATGCCGATGTGCATGTGGCATGTATCTATGTGAGGCTTATTGTTCCTATGGGGTCATACACATACAATTTACGTGCCTCTTTACTCGTTCCTCCCTCCCCTTGACTCCCCCGATGTGAATAGGGTAGTGCTAGGGATGAGCTTAACGAAAAAAGGACGTTAGCACCTACGTGGCAAGCGTGTGCGATGCATTGCATGTAGTGCCACTAGTGTATATACATGGATGTTAAGTGTATGCATATGCATATGCATATGCACATGCATGTGTGTTGAATGTTTAATGTGGGTGTGCATATGCACGAGTGTGAGTGAGTGCATGCGTGAGAGAGAGTGTGTGTGTGTTGAGATATGTGTCGGTCCCTTGATGCGGTGGCTGGTGGAAGGCTTGGTCGAGGCGGCGGATGTGTAGGCATCACACGCGGATCGCTGGCAAGTAGGGGCCTTGGCGGTAGGGGACTCAGGGCGGGCTGGAAAGGGGATAGAAGGCGCCCACGCAACGGCGCAGAGTGGATTAGAAAGGTAGAGGCAGTGCGGGGTGTGGCAGGTAGCTTGTGACTACAAGCAAGGCAATGCGAGGATGGTGGGAGGAGAAAGAGAGGCAAGCGCCCCAGGGTACTCCGTCTTCAACTTGATTTTTGAGATCTTGTTTTGCAAGCATAATATATATCATTTGTTATGATCTCATAGGCATGGTCACTCAATCCACAACCCGTTTATAATGCATAGAGAGAGAATAAGTAGGATGCAAACCATCATGGTGTCTCACAAAAGAATACATCTAACCTATATTGCAAGTCTCAAAAAACTATAAGACATCCTTGTACATGGTTGTCCACAAATATATCTCTTTTATCTTTTCAAATGTAGCCCAAAATCCTTCATGACCAAGCTACAAGCTCTCATGAAACTTCCACATTATCTACAGCACATCAGAGTATCCCTATCCAACCACTGCTTGTAGTAGAGTATCTCTTTTATACTTTGGGTGATTACAAAGAAATCTATTCTTCAAAAAGTAGCCATTTGCCTTTCTTTTGATCCTCTTGAGCTCATCATATGACCATCCTTCCCTTCTTTTCAAAGGATGATATCATTGAAGTCATGGTCAAGACATGCTATCATCCTTCTCAAGATTAGTGCCACCTATTCATATTTTTTTGTGAATTAAGCTCCCCATTAAGCCTTAAAATAAATACTTAATTAATATTATAAGCTTAACCTCACAAATACTATCCATCACATCCAACATTTGTAACATGTTTATGAAATGACAAAGTTTACAGAGTTCTCAAACCTTACCTAATTTGTATACAAATATCCTCCAACTCCCATACGGAGGGCAAAATATGCCTGAAATGCAAATTTGACTATAGAACGTAGATCAAAGATCTACTACGTTTTCTTGAGCACTCCAAGTTCTTGAAGATGGCTCATCAATTAGAGATCACCTGAGATAGAGCTCTACGAGTGTACTCCACAACAAGGCTTCCTTGTAGACCCTTGTGCTTGTAGCTCATAGCTCCTCACTTGGACACTACTTTGATACCATGAAAAGATTTGGGGGGGGGGGGGGAGCTTGAGCTCTTTCAAGGCACATAATGCCGAGATAATGTACACAAGACACAAATCTTAAAAACGTAATCTTTCCTCTTCTTCTTCTTCTTCTTCTTCTTCTCTACTACTATAAAAATCTACCAAGGATAAAGAGAGAGTACAATATACATAATATACAAGTGGTCCATACTGTGAGTATACTAACTAGAAAGATGAATAGATAGATATCCCATAACTTAGGTAGATAGATAACTAATGTCCAACTATAAAGTATTATTGGATTGCTATACTGACAAAGGTACCAACCACATTAGTGATATGAATGTAGAAACGGTCATCCATGTAAATGAGTGTCAGCTCATGTTGAGCTTAATATATCAACAAGGTCATGTTAATAGAGGCTACAATGGTGGTCATTATGGGAAAAATTAGGGGCAATCTCAAGACTCATAGGCATATATATATATAGGTGATAGAAGCTAGTCTTGAGGTAGGGAGAGCCATAGAGGACGTGGCAAGCAAACACAAGTTATGATAACAAAGAATGCTATAATTGTGGCTAGAAAGGTCATTTTGCATATGACTGTCTAGAGGAAGAGAAAATGTGAAAATAACAAAAATGGAAGAAGGAAACATAATAATTATGTATCTACTTGTAATCAAGTTGATAATGAGATTGTATTTGTTGCACAACACATGATCAATGTAGTAAACACAATCGTGACTGATTATGTATGCTATATGGATTCAGGTACCTCTAACAATATGACATCCCATGGAGAATTTTTTAGAGAAATGAGAAGCCTTGAAATGCCTAATTTTATGAAAACAAGTGACAATACAACACATCTTATTGCTAAGCTTGAGAGTATCCAATTGTCTATACATGATGAAAAAGTTAAGTATTTGATTGACGTGTTGCATGTGTCCATCATTATAAAGAATTTAGCTTTTATATGGAAAATGGTTGAGTAGGGATTACAAGTAGAGTTCAATCAATATGACTACTTTTAGAAGATTTCAAGAATGGATTTAAACTAGTTGCAAAAGGCAAGCATGCGGGAAGAATATTTACCTTGAATGTAAACATATCCGTTGAGCTAAAGGCTTCTATGTTTGCACAAGATGCACGAGTTGTGTGACATTTGGCATAAATGGATTGGCCAAATAAATATGTAACAATTGAAGAATATGCAGTCACATGAAATTGTGATAGGCTTACCTAAGTTCAAAGTGGCTAATATGTACAAATTCTATGAAGCATACCAATTTGAAAATTTGACAAGGCATGTATTTTCTCGTGAAAAACATGAAAGCATACATTTACTTAGACGGTATACATTTGGATGTATTACATCTTGTAAATAACGTATCAATGGGTAGATATAAGTATTATGTAATTTTTATTGATGATAATACAAGGTATATGTATATTTTATGAAGAAGAAAAGTGAGATGTTTCTCAACTTTAGGATTTAAAAAATCTAATTGAGAAACAAACAGTGTACAAATAAATTTCTTGAGTTTAGATGGAGGGGGAGAGTACCTCTCCAATGAATTCAATAATTTTTTACAATAGCATGGAATTTAAAGGTAGTTCACATGTAGGTATACCAAGCTCCAAAAAATGGTATTCTTGAAAGGTAGAATAGGCACATTATTGTAGAAAGTATATAAGCCTTGATGGTGGCTAAAAAGAAAATGCCTCATTATTATTAGGCTGACATTGTCTCTACATCTATATATATTATGAACACGACTCTCACTACTACAATGCATGATGTGATAGTAGAGGAGAAGTTTACTCGAGAGAAACCAAATTTATCACATGTTAAAGTATTTGGATGCATTACATATGTACATGTGTCTGATGAGCTAAGAAAAAAGTTGGATCTAAAAGCTAATGAGTTTATATTTGTTGGCTATTCCCTTGAGAAAAGGGGTTATATGTGTTATAATTCAATTATACATAAGATATGGGTGAGCATAGATGTGGTATTTGATGAGATGAGCAGTTGCTATACTATTGAAAAATAGATTGTTGGCAACTAATGTAAAAGAAAAGCAGTGGAAAGTTGCATGTGAATAGTACTCCTATAAGTGTAAAAAATGTATCATAAAAGGCTAAAGAAAAAGTGGTTGAGCCACTTGGTCCTCCAAATGTTTTTGTACGCTATTCACATGTAGATGGTAAGTCTAATGGCTCAAATCATAGTACACTTGGTGTAAAGAAAACTAGGGCTAATGTAAAGGGATCAAAGAGTGCTTCACAAGTGTGCAGGTCAATGAGAGTAAGATATCATATAAATAGGTTGATATATGATAGTTATATTACACACCATTATGCATATATGGCAAATGTTATAAAATTAGTTGAGTCCACTTCTTTTGAGGAAACTATTGGTCATATGCATTGGGAGAAAGCCATGGATGAAGAAATGGTCACATTGGATGTAAATCGGACTTGGAATTTGGTGCCTCCACTCTAGGGAAAGAAAGCTATAAGTTATAAGCGGGTTTACAAAGTAATAATGCAGATGTAAGTGTGGCTAAGTATAAAGCATGATCATTTGCCAAAGGTTATGCACACACTTATAGGATTGATTATGAGAAGACATTTGTTCCAATGGCAAAGATGGCAATTGTTAGAGCTATCATTGTAGTGGCTACAGCAAAATGGTGTGTCTTGCATCAAATGGATATAAAGAAGACATTCATGCATGGTGAGTTGTAATAAGGAGTATATATGGAGTATCCACAAGGTTATGAGATCGTGGTTTACCTTGATTATGTGTGTAGGCTACGTAAAGCATTATATAGGATGAAACATACACCAATATCTTCGCATGACAAGATAGCTTAGTATCTTGTCTCTATTGGTTTTCATGTTGAAAATACAAATCACTTGCTTCATGGGAATCAAAGTGATAGGGGTATTATCATGATTACCTTGTATGTGGGTGATTTGATTGTTTAGGTTAATAATGTGCAAGAGGTGGAGTATGTGAAGAGTCTTCTCAAAGGAAAAATTTTACATGAAATATTGGGAGGGATGAAGTACTTTCTTGGCATTGAGGTGATAATAATATCTAAGGGGATATGACTCTCATTCACAAAGGTAGTACATCTTGGGATATGTTGACAAAATATGGTATGGTTGATTATAAGCAAATCTTAGTGCCATTGAATCAAAATGTGAAGCTAAGTGCTTATGTGGGTGAGATATTGGAGGATCCCATAATGTACATGAAGATGGTGGGAAGTTTGATCTTCATTACTATCACTAGATCAAATTGTAACTACATAGTTGGTTTGGAGAGTCAATTTATGCATGTGCCTTGTAAGGCTCATTTGGACAATGTGAGATCTACCTTACAATACCCTAAAGCCACATCGGATTGTGGTATATTTTATAAGGTTGATTTGGTGGTGTAATTATTCAGTTATAACAGTGTGTCTAATGGGAAGTCCACCCGGATGGCTATGTGTTTTCCCTTGGTTGTGAGGTTGTGACTTGGAGCAATATGAAACAGTCCACTATTGCATTATTGAGTAGTGTATCAAAAATAAGAAATTTTGAAATTGCTAACATTATCACAACATGAGCAAGATACAATTGGCAAGGAACCCACTATTTCATACACATACAAAACACATTGAGATTCATTACCATTTATTCAGAGAGTGAGTCTTGCTAGGTGATAGCATTGCATTTATGTGCAAAGATGGACAGTGGTAGAAACCAACCCTAACCACATAGGGACACATATGATAAGAGGCATGGTGACTAGCCAAGTGGATCCTTCTATATATGGGAAATGGTATTTGTACACCATTCATGTTTGGGGATCTCTTGCTTGGATTTTGGGTCTATTACAATTAATTGGACTACAAAGAGTAGTGTCTAAATGTGTCACGTGAGGATAGCCAGTCTCTCATGGCTGCATGGTTATGTGATTGATGGTTTGAGGCCTAATAATGCTCTAGTGTGAATGGGCCATTGTGGGTCCATTTGAGGTCTTAATACATTCCTCTCATAGCTTTGGTATAGCCACTATTTAGGATATAAAGAGTAGTATTTATTTCTTCAGAGTCCAAAGCATGTCTAGAATATTCTTTCCTTTCAATGTACTCCTTACCATTTCCACTATGATACAATTCGTTTACTTTTCTATGCCATAATGTTGAGATATATGTTCCATAGTAAGCTGAATTAAATTCACCTCTATATTTGATCTCAATTTCTTCTACTTCTTGCTAGATTCCTTTCTTACCAAATCATGCCATTGTTTGAATTTTTCATTTAGTCTTTGCAAAATATACCCATGTTCTCTTACTATACTTATGTTGATCCACGTCATGAAGTAAGAGGAACCATTGAAAGTTATCATCTTCATATTTCCACAAAGATCTATATGTATGAGCTCTATGAAGCTTGTCCTCTACTTTCTTCTGATGGAAAGGGTTGATGATGTTGCTTACCTATCATGCAAGTACCACATCCATCTAATGATTCCATTATTTGAGATAAATCTATAACTAATCAAGACTTAAAATATTTCTTTTAAAACAAGAATACTCAAATGACCAAACCTCTCATGCCAAAGCCTGCTTATGTTTATTCTAGCTTCTATAATGTAAGTTGTGAACTAACACAAGTTATTACTTTGAGTTTCCTTGTTGATAGCTACACCATTAAAAATTCTAATTTCTACATTTAATTTATTCTTATGAAAGTGGACCCTTATATTATCATAATTGATTATGGCCACAATAGAACGTAAGTTTCTCATTATATCTAGAATATAAAGTATATTTGATAGGTTTTTGGTAACTCCATCACTTGCAAAAAAAAAGTACTAGAAACTTTCGCTAGACATTTTACATCATTATCATACCAATCATAGACTCATCTCCAACCACCGGACCTAGCAAGGAATACCAATCATTGTCACTAGTCATTTGTTTGCCAAGTGGCACCACTTTCAGTGATCCAATGATTATCTACTTTTGAAGAGTGAGCTTCATTTATACAAATCTCTTCAATAGCAACCCAGAAGTCAAGCTTGTCTTGAGTATTTTTGTTGGTCTCTTTATTCATTGGTATAGTGGGTATGACTATGTTGTTCCTCTCATATGTAGCTTTCTTTCTACATTGACTCTAAATGTGTTAAGTCTTGTTGTTGTAGAATGTTAAAAGAAAGAGAGAGAGAGAGAGAAAGGTTGGAGCAAGAGAGTGGAACCGTATGCTCTCCTCTTCATTTTTTATTCATATTCCATAGCCCATATAACTAAAGTGAATACAACACTCTAAGGTCTACATACCATTCATACACATCCTAAAGTCACTGACTTATTTAATGTCCCACACTTGCTGATAGAGCTGGACATAGCTAAGACTATGTCGGTCACACAAACGAGCTTGAAGTCTCAACACTCCCCCTCAAGCTCAAGACAACATCTATACAGCAAGCAACTATCTAAAAACACTGAACTTATTTCTAACCCAGAGACTTGGTAAAGATATCTGCAACTTGTTCATCAGTCTTCACATGCATAAGATCTACTTTCCCTACAAGAACCATCTCTCTGATAAAGTGGTATAAACTTAAAAAACCATGCAATCTCACATGCTGCCAATGCAGTGCCCCTGTACTCAGCCTTAGTACTACACAATGCAACCGTAGGTTGCTTCTCGCTACTCCAGCTGATCATTCTGCTTCCAAAGCCAAAAGTAGATATGCGATCATATGAGCATCCTACCCAATCTGCATCTGTGTATCCAACCAGTGTCAAGGGCTTATCTTTCACATAGAATAGCCCATAATCTACAGTGGACTTAACATATCTCATAATCTACCTAACAACATCCAAATGTGGCTTTTTGGGCTTCTGCATGGACTAACTTATGAGCCCAATTGCATAACTCAAGTCCGGCCTATTAGTGATAGTCAAGTAGATCAGACTACCAATCATCTACCTATACATAGTCACATCATCAATTTCAGCTCCAGTGCTAATGTCCAACTTGACATTCCCATCAAGAGGTGTATCCAGTGGTTTACATTCAGCCATGCCATATTTCTTCAGCATTTCCATGGCATAGTGTTTTTGCATTAGCCATAAACCATTTTTAGCTTTGATCACCTCAATACCCAAGAAATACTTCAGTTCACCTAAGTATTTCATGTGAAATTCAGATTTTAGCATCTGCATAACATGTTGTATCCCAAATTCATCATCACTTGTGATTATCAAGTCATCAACATAGATGACCAGCACTACCAAGCCTTTGTTTATCTTTTTTGTAAATAGTCTGTGATCAGCCCTACCAACAATAAATCCCAAACTCTACAAGTAATTACTAATCCTTGCATGCTAGGCTCTCGGAGTCTACTTTAGCCCACACAACAATTTTTTCAGCTTACATACATAATGCTGAAAATCAAGGTGTACATACCCTTCGGGCTGATCCATATAAACATGCTTTCTAAGTCACCATTGAGGAAAGCATTCTTCATGTCCATCTGCTACAATTTCCATCCTTTAGCAACAGTTAATGCGATCATTGTTCTTATGGTTGCCATCTTGGCAATAGGACTGAATGTTTCTTGTTGCAAAGGGATATACCCATACTGTTGGGTATATCCCTTTATAACCAGTCTGGCTTTGTACCTCTCTACACTGCCATCCGACTTGTATTTAATCTTGTAGACCCATTTGCAACCAATGGTCTTCTTTCCTTGTGGTAGTGGCACAAGGTCCCAAATACTATTTTTAGCCAAAGCATCTATCTCCTCATCCATAGTTGTGCACCAATTTTTATCCATCATTGCTTTAGCATATGTAGCAGGTTCTTTGATCTCCATCACCTTTCTCATATAAGCATAATGCTTCGTTGAATAACCACTATAAGTCAACCTATCCATTGGATACTAGACTCTTTGCGAGCATCTAAGCTGTGGTGCACTACTCAATTCCCCTCTCTCATGAGGCGGAATATACATGTTCTGTGCCTAGTGCCAGGCCTATGCACAGCCAGAATACCAAGCTCTCTGTCTAGACTATCAACTAAGTCATAGCCTGAAGTCATCATGCTAGGTGTCATCATACCAAATGCATCCTCAAGGACTTTTTCTTTCCCGTTCCCTTTGATGTCCATCACATCATATCTCCCCTTCACTGACATAGTGGTGTCAATGGACAGTGAGTCAGAGCTCCACAATCTCCCTGTCCATGGAGATACCATCGGACTGCTAGGACCTGTCAAAGCAATACTCTGTTGAGAATCAATTGTAGATACATGTGTAGAAGGCATATTTGAGGGCGCTATAGCCGATGATGCATACCAAGAGGCCATTTCATCAAAGATAGCATCTCTGCTCCTAATATGTCCCAAGTAGAGGGATCATAGCATTTATATGCCTTCTTGTCCTGCGAATATCCAATAAAGACACACTTATGTGCTTTCAAATCCAGATTTTTCATTTTCTCATCAGGTATGTGCACATAAGCAAGATAGCCAAATAATTTCATTTGACTAACATCAGGCTTGTAGCCATATAGTTTCTCAAATAGTATCATCTCATGAATACATGCAGTGGGAGTCATGTTCAAGATATACATGGCTGTCATAACAGCCTCAGCCCAATAATAGAGCGGCATACTCTTCTCATTCATCATTTTTGGAGTAACTTCCATCAATATCCTGTTCTTCCGTTCAACTACCCCATTCTGCTAAGGAGTGTAGCTGTAGGTAAGCTACCTACATATGCCATTTTCAGCCAAAAAACTGTCAAACTCATTTGACATATACTCCCCACTGCTGTCAGATCTCAAGCAAGAGATGTAACAATCAAATTCCTTTTCAACCTACTTTTTAAACTGTTGAAAAATAGCAAACACCTCATCCTTTTTTTTCAAGATATAAATCCAAGTATAGCGACTGTAATAATCAATAAACGTCACATAGTAAATGGATCCTCCCATAATGGGCTGGCCCCCACACATTAGAGTGAACTAACTGCAACGATCATGTACTATTTCTTACATGCCTCACAAATGGCAACCTTGACTGTTTACCAAACTAGCAAGCAGCATAGACATGACCAATATCTATATACTGAAACTTGGGTAAACCTGTCACAAGCTGTTTCTTCTACATCATTTGCATCTACTGAAGATTAACATGTTCCACTCTCTTATGCCATATTTCCAAGTCTCTAACTATGCCAGAGCCATGGGAAAACATTGTTGATTCTTCAACTGTGGCAAAGTGGCATCAAGAGTAAACATCTGGCCATTCCTATGACCACAAGCAATCAATTTGCAGCCATTACCAAACTCCTCAATGAAGCATCCATGCTTGTTAAATTAGACTTGCAAATTCTCCTCAGTCATCTGACCCACAAACAATAGATTTTTAGTAATTGATGGGACATGCAATACATCATGTAAGTTCTTCTTCCTGCCATCATGGATTACCGAAGTACTTTGCCTTTATATTCTATGCTATGCTACGTGTCATCCCCTATGAATACATAGCCATTCTTCTCAGGGACCATATCTGTAAACCAATCACCATGAGGTGTCATATGATTCAATGTCCCCCGAATCAATATACCAAACAACATCCTCAATAAACTTCTAAAGGTAATGAAAAGAGTGGAAGGGGACATCCACTGATTGTCAAGGCATATCACAATGTCGACAATTACTTTCATATGCTTTATGGGATGATTATACTACTTATAGTGCTAGGATAGGATATATGCCCATAAATTTGATTTATGGATAAAAGCTAATAATCACTGCAAGGGAATGGGGACATAGCAACATTGGTTTGTGATGCAAAATAGCAGCATCGCAATTTGCGTCTCAAATAGCCTCACTATCTGCGTTGCTAAAGCAATTAGCAATGTTAATAGCAATGCAATTAGTGACACTTAGCGATGCAATTGTGATGTTGATAATGATGCTAATTGCAATGCCAGTCTGAGAAAAAAAGAGGCAAAAACCCAAGCATGGAATTCACCGCAAACATTTTCAAGAGAGAGTGAGAGAGTTTGTCACCTTGAGAGGAAGAGGGAGAGGAAGAGGGAAAGAGAGACAAGGAGAGCTACCGCCACCACTACTTCTGCCGCCACCGCTCCATATGCAAAGAAGAGGGAGAAGTGCACAAGGGAGAAAGAAGGGATATCACGAAGAGGAGGCAAAAAAAATCATCCTTGAGCCTTTGTGGTAGGTACATTGCCTCTTCTTGCTTTGTTTTTATGTTTTCTTCCTTTTTTTTTGTTTTTCTTTGTAATGAGATGCATTGAAAGAGAGAGAGGAAGAGAGAAACAAGATATAAGGGAAGGAAGAGGAAGAGAGAGAGAGAGAAAGGGTAACAAAGAGAGAGATGAAGAGAGAAATGAGATATGAAGGGAGGAAGAGAGGAGAATGAGTGAGAGAAACAACGAGGAGGGGAGAGAAACAAAGAAAGAGGCAACAAAGAAAGAGAAAGAGAGGAGGGAGAGAAAGAGAAACTGAGAATGAAGGAAGAGGTGGAAGAAAATGGTAGGTTAAGGAGAGGAAGGGGAGTGAAAAGAAAAGAGAGAGAGGGAGGGGGAGAAAAAGGGACGGAGCTAGGGAGAAAAAGAGAGAGATAGAGAAAAATAAATAGAGAGGGAGAGAGAAAAATGGAAACACTGAGAGAATTCGAGAGAATGGAATGATAGTAAAATAAAGGGAGATACAAAGAGAGGTGGAGAGAAAGGGTTTTTCAATGTCCTTGCTTTATAAGTTTATTATTTTCAATCTTTCATTTTAATTGTAGCAAGATGCATTGAGTCAGAGTGGAGAGGAAAAGAGAAAAAGAAATAGAGAGAAAAGGGAGGGAAAGAAAAAGAGAGAAGTGAGAGTGGGAGGGAAGATGGGGGAGAGAAAGAAACATTGAGAGAGAGGGGGGGAAGAGAGAAACAAAGAAGGATGAAGGGAGGCAAATAAAAAAAGAGAAAGAGAGAGAAAGAGGGGTGGGGAGAGTCAAAGAAGGATTATGGGAGCCAAATGGACAAAGAGAGATGGAGGGAAGGAAACAAATAAAGGGAAAGGGAGGGAAAGAGAAGTAGAGATTAAAACAGAGCAAGATCACCAATGAGGGGAACAAAAACCTATTGTTTGTCATAACATAGACCAAATGGAAAACGATGATGGTCATGATGTCCAAGGTCTCGAGGCGTATCTTAATCATTGTGTCCCATGTCCTTGCACTCAATGCAAGCTGGCAATTAGATGAAAGCGCCACTTGTCCATAGAACATGTACGACGCTCCGATGAGTTTCAATTGGAGATCATTGACCGTGCAATCTCAAATTTTGAGTGAACGGTAAGAAAAGTGTGTATCAAATATGCTTTACATTTGTAAAGTAATTGAAAATCATATACAAAAATATTAGAGGTGCCCATGAAATTTGTACAGAGAGGTGACGCCTCATCCCAAGGAATGCACATATTGCGGCCCATTAGAAAAGTTTGAGGGCATGCGATGTGGATGGATTGCCTAAGCCGATACACCAATTGGAGGGCATTCCATAGAAGACACCCTCGATACCAAAGGAGACAATGGGCCTTTAGACCTTCCTCCAATCTTGGAACCTGGATGGAGACAATGGTCGATGCATCAATGCCCATGGATTCTGAGTCATGTGATCCACTGAGAGAAGAAGCATCTCTACCATTATATGATGATGGGTGCCGAGTATCTTGCCTGAAGATGCTCCTTGTGCTTCTAAGTGTGTAGGTAAAGTATGGGTGAAGCAATGCAAGTGTGATCGAGTTGTTTAGGTACATTCTATACTCTGTTGATTTTTTTGACTCTATTATAAAATTAAAAACACTTCTTGTGCTCTTCAAGGCATCTTCTGATTTTTTTCAAGCTGCTAAAGTATTATATATTACCACCTAGAAACACGATGTTTGAGTCCTGTGATGATGCACGATTGGTGTTATGAAAGCTTGGCATAGACTATAAAAGTATCCATACATGTGATAATGATTGTGTGCTATTTCGAGGAGACTACGGGACTATGGAGACATGTTTGAAGTGTGGTGCTCATAGGTATCGATAGGACTTGCAAGGGCAAGCCATCCCTCAAAAGGTTCTCATATACTTTTCACTTATACTGTAAATACGTCACATGTTTCATACATGGGAAATGGTGAGCTTGACAACGTGGCATGGCAAAATAGATCTATAGATGGAGTTTAACGAATATCAGAAAATTCACGCACATGGAGCCACATTGACTCCACCTTTTGAGGCTTTGCATGAGAGCCAAGGAATCTTTGACTACTTAGTCTTGCTATGGATGACATGAATCCATTTGGTCTCCGTTCAACTTCTTACAATGTCTGGCCTATAGTTCTTGTCAACTACAACATCTTGCTATGGCTTATGAAGAAGGGATACCTGATCCTTAGCTTGCTTGTTCTTGGGTGCTACAAAGTCAAGAACATGGATGTCTACCTTCGTCCATTAGTTGATGAGCTCAAGATTCTGTGGAAGGAGGGGTTTGCTATGGAAAACATGAGTAAGCATGATGGTCGATGGTCTGCTAATATACGAGCCATTGTCATGTGGACCATGCTTAACTTTCCAAGATTTGAGGAGCGCTCAAATAAGTGAGCTCATTCTAGTTTGTGATATCTAACATAGCTCATTTAAGTTTGTATTGACTAGATAAGGGTATTGCAACATGTCTACTTACCTCAGGTTATCATGCATGTCCATTGTATGGTAGACTCTCGAAGGTCAAGGACCATGAAGAAGATGGTATATCAAGGACACACCACTTTCTTATCGGAGGATCATGAACTGAGGGAAGGTTTTCCTGGATGACCTCTAGCACGAATGAATATCTAAAGCTGATATGAGTTGAAAATGGTCCACAAGAGTCACATCCAAGTGGAATGTGATGGTTTTCGATTTTCTACAAGTTGCCGTATTGGACCGACTTACAAATCAACCATTTGTTGGATCCCATGCATATTTTCAAAAATGTGGGCAGCTTATTATGGGACCACATCAAAAGAAAGAGAAATGATATAGGGGCACATGTGGATTTGAAGGAGATAGGCAAGATGGAGACACTTTGGCCACAATCGAGCACCGATGGTCGCTTGCAACTACCTCGTGCCCCTTGGGTCATGTCCACTCAAGAAGAGTACATCATGAAGCAAATTATCAGGTCTATCTGCACCCTGGCGAGTACGATGCATTCCCTCAGGATAGCTTTCTCTAAATATGACCAACTATTAGGGTTGAAATCCTATGATTGGCATAAGAAATGTCAGGTTTGTCTTGATGTTGGTTACAAGTAGCCTCAATATTTTGCTATTTAGTGTCTACTTGATGTTTGTAAGGCTTTTCCATTTGTAACAATTTATACTACCGATCACGATTGCAAGGTGCCTCACTCCAGAAATATGTGAGGCGATTTACATATTGTCGAATTTAGTGCAATGGATCTCACAGAAGGAGATCAAGACATCCTCTATTAAACCCACAAGGTGGGGAGTGGTGGAGACAGTTTGTCTCTTTCAGAAGTACCTACCAACAAGCATGCTCATGATACAAACTCACCTCCTAGTACATATTGTAGATGAAGTGGAGATTGCGAGAGCTGTCCATACATGATGGATGTTCTTCTTGGAGCACTTCATGAAAACCTTAAAGGGATTTATATGACAACGAGCTCAGTCGAAAGGTAGGATGGCTGAAGGTTGGCTAGTGTCAGGGGAGGCATTAGTGCATATTTCAGAGAGTGGCTACCAATGGTGGATTCAGACAACAGTATGTTATGGTCGCGCTAAAGAATGATGATAGACTGATTGGAGATATGGTGGTTGGAAATGGAGTAGAAAAAAGGATGGATATTGCCATGGAGAAGAAAGTGAATTGTTTTTGTATGTTGCATTATGCATCCATGGAGAGTGGCTCACTTGGTACAAGAAGGCCAAAAAAGACGGAGAAGAAGCTCGATTGGTAATTCAACGCAATACACTCCATCGACCAATTCGATATCCTAAGGGCATGGAGGAGATGTCACAATCTATGTCTATGCAGTGGTTACATAGAGCTTTGATTGCAGCTTCTTATGAAGGGGTAGAGGTCTTGACGAGGAGTGGGAATTCTCGAGGGGATGTAGTCTGAAGGTGACCGCATGCTTTATTTACTGTCGTATCTAGATTTCATGCACAATAACTAATCTAACCATTTTGGTGTACATTACAAAATCTACAGTGCGGCGTGGTCGCACAAGCAACATTTTCGTGTTGAATACATCGACAAAATGTGCTCCACAATGGTGTCATGGCAAAGTTTGAGCAAGAAAGCCAACTGTGGACCATGGATCCGAATACTGTGGTAGATGAGATGGAGTATTTTGAAAACTTGCAAAGTGTTATCTCAGTGGATTACCGTAGCTTCTCCATGATTACATTTGACATGTAGTGGTTTAAAGTGGTATTGGGGCAACCATTCGGCAAGGTCCATTTGGATTTTCGGAAATAGATTCCAAGAAAAGATGGATAGATTTGCGTGACACATTTGTCCTGCTAGGTCATTGTGAACAAGTGCATGGCCTATTTTTTTAATTTTTCCATGACATGAAACAATCATAAATGTTGATTCACTCTTATATGTGATATTGAACATGTAATCTTCTATCCAAATGCCTGACAACCTCGATGGTGGTATGTTGTGTCATCAACTCCCTCAAAGTGCATGAGCATATGATGAAAGCAATGTTCCTAGCATAGACGAGGAGAGTATGCAAGTGGAGGGATCAATATTGTGGAGAGTAGAGAGCAAAGAGGGCTTGGAGCGTGTAGGGGAGACACGTACGGGTAATGTAGAGGAAGAGACAAGAGGCCAAGAATTTTTTGAGAATCAAGTGGACTCCTCTTTCTGTGTGGTGACCTATCTATAGACCTTCCAATGTATGCCAAGCTTAGGAAATTGACATGGGACCATAGGCCGAGTCATATTTGTATCCGCTTACTCAATTTGTTGAAGATTCACTTTTAAGGATACTCTAGTATATTCATTTTAATTAGTAGCATTTTTTTCAGAGTTATATTATCATGCTTTACCTAAATCTTTATACTGATTATGCTAACATCATTTTTTGTTTGTGCAGGTTACCTTCTGACGATACCCAGAGAGCAGAATGAGTCGAGGGATGACCGATGAGCAGTTGCAGGAGATACTCACACGTATGTATCCAGATCAGATGGTTTGATCTAGAGACATGGCAGACTAGGAGCTGTCATGGACATCATCAAGCCATTCTGTGTGTCTAATTTGGCACACTCTAATGCTTTGATTTCTAGTAGATGGGGTTGATACTCGAGACTGGCCCCAGATAGAGGGAGTAGTTTTAGGGGGGTGCACGGAGATGTGGATGTTGTGAGACCATGGTTGTTCTAGAGAGGGTTGCTACTCCTCACTCTCGTACCGGTTTCAGAGAGAGGGTGTCTTAGGTGGGTGTTGTGGAGGCATTGATGTAGAGTCTCTGTCTCATCGATCTGGTGGATACTGTCATCTCCAGGATTTGTCACACCTGTAGGGACATCTACTCTCATGACTTCATTTTTTGCTCAACCATCTGCAAGTGGCACCCCTATGGGTGCTACTTTGAGAGATACTATCCTTGCAAGCATGCCAGACATACAAGGGTCTCCTAGTTATGCCCAGGAGCGTGGTTGCAAGTGGGAGAGGCCACACCTTGGATATACCCTAGTCGGGTATGGCTACCTTGTAGATGATAGGAGAGGTGTTGTAATCATGAATGATATCTACTCCCGTGACTCTGGGTTTTCCTCACTTGTCTCCGCCAGGGGCACCCCTATGGGTGCTACTTCGAGAGATACTATCCCTATAGGCATGCCAAACATACACGGGTCTCTCGGTTATACCGCCCAAGAGCATGGTCGCAGGTGGAAGAGGCCATACTTGTTGGAATGCATGGATCTGAGCTTGGTTATGGTGGCTTGAAGACATAGAGTTGAAGATAGAATGTCACACAAGTGAATTAGGTTCCAAGATTGAGACTTGGACTCATAAACATAGTCTTGTAACTGAAAGAACAAAAGTACCATCATATTGCATACTAAATGAAAGGAAAGTACACTTCTTTATAGCTTTAGGATAGGTCCACTTTTCTTCTTTGTGCTTATGGGATTTTGGATAGCCCGCATATCCTTTATCCAAATTGCTCCATACAAAGAGGCTATAGTAGGTGTGATTGCCTAAATCTCAACACCCCTCCTCAATCACAACTTGAAAGGCACAAAGTGTGGGAGGCTTTAGTAAGTCACCACCTGTAAAGTGTGGGCACACCACAAACATGGAAAACATCAGAGGCTATCACAGAAAAAGCTAAGTATGGGTACCAAAAACATGGACATCTAGAGGCTATATAATAGGAGCCTCACAAAGTGTGGTTGTAATACTAGGTTACATGAGGAGTTTACAAAGCTTATGTAGAGGCATTAGGGCAAGGTTATACAAGGCTTCAAAAAATTCTATTAGAATATTGGAAATAGAAGGACTGGTTAGGCTTGTCCTTTTGCTCCTGATGGTCTTCTTCTTCTTCTTTTTCCTTTGCTCCATGATTTTCTTCTTTTACAGTTGCAAGATAGGACTTTTAAGACCTCATTCTAGCATGATAGAACTTCTTTGTGTGTCCGGTCCTTTTGCAAAAGTCACAAAATAGCTGGTCCTTTTTTCCTTTGTTCCTGTTACTACTGACATACAACATTTGTTCACATCCTTAGAAGTACTTGACTCTTCTTTGTTTTTGATATTCTTTTCTTCTTCGAATAGAGAGGAATTAATGTCAACCAATTTAAGGTTTGGGATTTTGATCAAAGTAGTTGAAACATTAGTCAGGAGGCATACTTTTTAGCAAAACAGCAATGCAAATATCTTCATCCATTTTGAGATTTATTCTTGCAAACTAGGTTAGGAGACTTTCCATGTAGTTCAAATGAGATGCCAAGGATGTATTAGGCTTCATGTCTAGTCTAAAGAATTCAATTAGAAATCCATATTTAGAAGAATTTGATTGGGCACCAAACAATGTGTCCAATCTATTCCAGGTGTCATAAGATGTATCATAGGCATCCACATGATGAATGTAGTTGCTGTCCAACTCAAGCTTTATGATGGCTTGAGCCTTGTCATCATTTTTCTACCAGATTGCTGCAAGGGCAGCATTCCAAGGCTTCTTTTCTTGTCCATTGGTAATGGCCCATAGGCCCTTCTTCATCAAGATGAGCTTGATATGAGTTTTCCAAGTGTGAAACCCGACTCCTTTGAATCAACATGCCAGTGAATCTTTGCCCATGTTGGATGGCTAGAGCAACAACAAATCAGCACCAAATTCTCATATTTGAGCAAAATATTTGGTCTTGAGTGTGCTAACAAGCACAAGTGCCAAAAATCACTAGGTTAGTATCAAGAGATACTAGCTGTGAAGAACTAGATGTCAAGCTTGATGATGATTCTTTGATGCTTGTCTTGTAACTTGAGTCCCCTCCTTGCTAGTTTGATGCCCAAATGTTTGCTGGGAACTGACGTTAGAGTGGCAGGAACTCCAATAGGTGAAGTTGAAGTGTTTTATGAGCTTGAATGAACTTGGATATGGCTGCCCCTTTAGGGTTTTAGGCTAGGGGCCTGATTTTTCACTTATTGCAGCTCACAGGGAGGACCATTTTGAAAACCATTTGAGTGGGAGAGAGCTTGGTATGGAGCTTTAGTTTCCATATGAACTTGGTGAGAATCGCGTTGCATGGAGGGAGAGCAGGCTGTGCGACAAACATAGGTGCAAAATAGGAAATGATGAAAAATTTGTGCAATGCTAGCCTCCATAGTGCTCAATGTTGAAATTTAAAGTGATGGAAAGTTGTGCCCTGAGTAGAGGAGAAAGTCCTGTGAAGAAACCTTGCAAAGATATGGCTTGTAGAGTAAGATCCAAGAGCTGAAAGGAAGCAGGGTGCAGGTTTTGGCTATGGCTACCACAAGGTGGAAGATGAAAATGAAGTCATGAGCTAACATTGAGCTGGACGACTGAGGTTGAGAGAGACTGAGAGAGTAGAGAGAAGAGCTGAGTTGAGCTTAGCCATGCCCACCATGGCTCTGATACCATGTTGGAATGCATGGATCTGAGCATGGCTATGGTGGCTTGAAGACGTAGAGTGAACTCATGAAGACATAGAGTTGAAGATAGAATATCACACAAGTGAATTAGGTTCCAAGATTGAGACTTGGACTCATAATGACAGTCTTGTGTGGTTGGATAATGACTCGGACACTTAACTGAAAGGACAAAAGTACCATCATATTGCATACTAAATGAAAGGAAAGTACAATGCTTTATAGCTCTAGGATAGGTCCACTTTTTTGCTTTGTGCTTATGGGATTCTAGATAGCCTACATATCCTTTACCCAAACTGCTCCATACAAAGAGGCTATACTAGGTATGATTGCCTAAATCACAACAATACCTTAGACATACCCCAATAGGATACAGCTACCTTGTAGAGATGAGAGGACAAGTGCTGTAATCATGAACGATGAGGGGAGGAGGGTGATGTCTAACATGAGGGAGTTGTGCCAACAAGCATTTGGGCACAACATTTTGGACCATTGGAAGAATATACTCGAGGGGAGCAAGGACTATGTAGTGCCATCCTTGCATGAGGAGTTTCTAGTACCTACAGTGGCAGAGAGGTTTTCCACTAGGTGGATGATGGAGTTTATGTGTGCATACATGTCACACAGATGATCAAACACATGCAAGGTAATGAAGAGTGGTGCCTCAAAGCCCGAGTAGCTAGACACAAAGGATTGGTGGAGACTCAAGGAGGAGGCCAGAAATTCTCTAGGATGATGGTGGCAGAGTAGTAGAGCATGATTGGAGTTAGGAATCATATATCATCTAGGGATTAGCGCCCACAAGAATTATCTGGAGGACTTTGTAAGTTTTCTTTTGGTTCTTCTTGCTTTCTTATTTGGAATGTCACTTGTACTAACAATCGTGTTTCTAACAATACTGTTCTATTTTCTTTGCAGCACTCCATCACAAACCGCGATTCTATATGTTTGGAGACTTGATATGCAAAGAGACATGGCCTCAGTGCACTTATCAATAGATTGTACGTGCATGGCGGCCCATAAGTCAATCATCATTCTTGTCAGTAGTCATGAGTTTTTTTAATGATGCATTATGTATAGGGGGCGGGACTAATTGTCTTATTGTTCATTTTGCAGAGTTTGTTCAATGCTACTTTGCATCGGGGAAAAATGGTGAGGATCTATAGCATGCACTTGGATTCGTGGAGTGCACGCCATATTCTTTTTTGGTCTTGTGATTTGTGCAAACCTCTCCCATGTAGCATTCCTTTGATGCACTTATCATCCTTTGTATAAAATCATACTTTGCGATATTTATATATAGATTTTCATGTTTGTTTTGACTCTTCTCTCCATGGTTCCATGTAATTTCATGAGTAGTTATCACGTCTCACTTGTCTTGTACTTCTTATATGAGTTATTAGTCTTGTGGTTTTAAGTAGTTTTTGCACCCATCTTGACGATGATTGCGTATCCAATTCATAATTTCTTTGCAGAATATTATATAGTACATGGTGCTATGGGTGGCACGGAAGCTTACTGCCTTGCCACAAATTTTTTTGCTATGTCACCGTCGCTATTTGTGTCGCCAATTTACTACATGCATTTCTAATACTGATGCAAATAGTGACACCTTTTTGTGATGAATTTGTAGATACACTTATATTGACGCTTTTAGTGACGAGACATGGGAAATTTTTTTAATGAACATTTGTGTTGTTTTGAATCTCGGTATGAGGCCTCTATCTTGTAGTGAAACGCCAACAGAGGAAGTGATTGCTATGAATGTACTACCACGGGAAGAAGGAAAGAGCAGACAAGAGTTACTAGCTCTAGGGATTTGCCAATTAGAGAGGAGGCAGGAGGATATAGAGCTTTTCATAAAAGGATTGAAGGAAGCAAGGCTATGAAATAGAGATAGGTTTAATAAGAGGCTCAGATCCCAATCAAGAGCTAAAGAAGAAGGAGACTAGGTACTTGTGTATGACAACAGTTTGGATAACTAGCATGATACCATCAAGAAGGTCTCAACGAGATGGTTTGGTCCTAACATCATGAGACATGTATATGATAATGCTACATATTCTCTTTGTGAGCTTGATGGGATAGAGTTAAAGATAAGAGTAGAGAGGAAAATGATCAAACTATTCAAGAGAATAGATTCTACCACTTATGAAGAAGAAAAGCATGACACTGGGACTACCAAGGACAATATAGAGGAAAAGAAAGAGGAAGATAATGAAGACGAGGTTGATGATCTTGATTATGCTGAAGACTAAGAGATGTAGCACATACCAAAGGATATGCAGGTTTAGAGAGGGTGGATGTCATGTGGTTCTATGTCCAATGGTTGAAAACTTGCAAAAGTCTGACAATGATTGTATTTTGCATGTGTGTCTATGGGATCTCTCTAGCTATATTCATGTTGAATTTACACAATCTATATATAGCTAGCATGAATTTACACTATATATACATATCTAGCCTAAGTTTGAAATCGATTTATAATTCTATTAGAGGGCAAAGTATTTATATTAGGGGAGATTTGGACTCATGTTTGGTCCTTGTAAGAAATTCCACCTTAGCATAGAGAGAGGTAATTCAAAAGTAATTAAAAATATAAAAATTAACATGTAGTCTTTACGTTGTCAATTATACTTAATTAAGAGTCTAGATGTCAGAACTTGAAATTCGGTGACTAATGATCAAAATTTGATGCTTGTATCTAGATTGATTGGGATTTATATCATAAGTTCTTTTTATCAGAAGTTGGGCCAAAAGATTATGTGAAGCCTTTTGTGCCCATCAAATTACATTTTAAAACATTCTATGTATACTCTCTCACTTTTCAAAAGCAACTTCACAAGCAACACAAACAAGGATATTGGAATCGAAACAACATTACAAATGGAGATGGTTGGTGTGGGTGTGGAATCAATAGGGGTGACTGTGTGACTAAATCAACATTAAAAATGGACATGGCTAGGGTGGAATCAATAGGGATTGTTGTGGTTGAATCAACATCACAAATGGAGATGAATGGGTTGGAATCAACATAAAAGACAGAAAAGGTAGTGCCCTACTCATAATCAAAGAGACATATAAGAGAGGTATAATACCTTTATGTTGAGCTTGAGTGTGATTACGAGCCACTATCTAAGAAAAACAAACCATGTCTAATGTCTTCTATATCTAAGGAAATATGTAGGTCACAAGGAAATTGGAATATAGATCTACGGACTGATGAGAAATTGTATCCAAAAGATCATTTGATTAATACTTTGCCTTCATTTAGGGATATTATATCTTTAGTGAGCTTTATTAGAGATGGCTATAATGGCTAGCAGAATTCTGAAAAAAATGAGAAAGCGTGAAAGAAGCCAATTTATAAGCTTCTATTCCACTCGACCAAAGGAGACAAAAGCTTAAATTGCTTTGTTGCACTTGACCAAAGGAGACAAAAGCTTGCGTTGCTTCCAAAAGCAAAAGCCTGTAAATAAACACACCTTCATTTTACTTTTTTAAAGCTTTTAAAAAAAGCTTTTTGAATACGCAACACATCAACTTTTGCTTTTGTCGAATAGTCGTTTAAAACTTAAAGAAACGATTTAAAATCGAAAAAAATAACAAAAAAGATAATTAAAAAATGGTGTATCGTTGCACCTGTAAAAAAGCATGGAAAAAAGGTTGCATGATGGAGGATGTCTATAGGAAATGTGGAAGGCCATGGTTAGGAGGCCTCCCACTATCAAATACAGGTAGAGAAAGCATGGTAAAGAGAGGATTAAAGATTAGACGCAGAATAGAGAGAGAGGTAAAGCGATGATTGGATTGATATTGATATACATAGAGGTGCTATAAATAGCAAATTGATTGCATGGTATGAAGGGGTGTGTGCCTCTTAAGTTCTTGAGGCATGAGGCTAGATTCAGACCAACACCCCCCTTACCTGAATCCCGAGAGAGGATTTTATTTCATTACATTGAGCTTATTACAAGTGCATGGTTGTGCCTATATGGAATAAGACTGTGCTCTCTTATTTTTTTTATCCATCAAGTAATGGAAGTGCTGAAATAGAAAATGATTTCAGTCTATAGCTTTATACTTTGTCATTGTGGTTGTTGGAAACATCGACAAGTTTGCATAGGCATTTGATAGCCATTGCAAGGTAGGTATGGAAGGTCAGATCTGGAATAGGGCTGGTAAGAGTGGAGGTGGGGGGATCATTGGTAGTGTCTTTTTTAGCCTCATCAACCTGCTGAATCAGCCCAAGGATTTTGTCTTGAATAGGGAAATCAACAACATCAAAAATTCCATCTGCTTGACTGATAGGGGTGCCAGATGCAACATCAAAAGATCCACCATAGATATCAAACACATCAAGAATATGATAAGAGTGTTCTGAGAATCAGCAGAAGGAGCAACAATAATTTCCAGAATAGAGCCTTCGTCTTGATCAGAGGTGGCATCCATCCTTAGTGTGATGGGCATCAAAGAAGAAATGTCACTGGAAAAAACATATGTGGGAGGGGCATCAATGATTACAAGATCTTTTGCACCAACATCAACTAGCATGGCAAGGGCGTCATCCCCCATGGCCTTGGTGGGCATGGAATGAAAGGTGTCTCTAGAGATGGCTGTTGCTTGGGCTGCTTTTAGTGCTTCGTTCACTAGATCATAACTTTCAGGAGGAAAGGCTTTGATTTGTTCGTTTGCGACGTTGGTTGTATCAAGAGCATTGCGAGGCGTGTCATCGGCTGTGCAGGTCGTGCTGATCCTTCTGTGTCTTCGGCATCTTTTCATTCCCTCATTTTCTGCTTGCAATTAGTCAGGGCCTTGAGCAATGAGAAGGGCATGTACACACGTTGCCACTACATATTCATTGGGCGTGGGAGGAATGACTTCTGCGTCGAGAAGAGGCGGTACTAGACATCGAAGGAAGGTATTAATAACAGAATATTCTTCTGCGCGACAGCACAAGTTGCTTCGTTTGCTTCTTTTTGTGTGTGTGTGCATGCAGGGAGAGCAGACCCAACATCGTCTGCGATAGATAAAATCCCATCGTCATCTTCAACCATCGTATGATCATGGTTGGCATCCAGCATGTCAGGGGTGTGGCCCCTCTGGTGTGTGCTGGGGCAATTACGGAATTTCACACATATTCTTCTTCCTCTCAATCTATGGTGGGCAACAGGTGCCAGGGCGGAACTTGGCGAATGATACCATGTGGGAGGCCATGCCCAGGAGGCCTCCCACTATCAGAGACAATGAGAAAGAATGACAGAGAGGATCTGAGATCAGACGCAGAAGAGAGAGAGAGAGAGGTAAAGGGATTATTGGATTGATATTGATGTACATAGAGGTACTACAAATAGCAAATTGATTGCATAATATGAAGGGGTGCGTGCCTCTTCAGTTCCCACGCATGAGGCTGGATTCAGACCAACAGGAAAAGGAGGAGAATCGATAGGTTTGCACGAGGAACTTTGGACACAAAACTAGATAGCAAATGCACACATATCTAGTAGATACACAAATTTTTCTAGATAGTACCTAGGAAATTTTTAGTTGAAACTAGGTTTTTAGTTTTACTAGATAAAAGTGAAGCTATAACTAGTGAAATCCATGTCTATATGGTAAAGTGAGAAGATTTTCTATATAACATCTAATATAGCTATGTTTAGTAGATTTAAAAATCAAGCTATAACTAGCAAAATAATTGTACATGGCAAATGAGAACAAATTTGTGCACAACATCTAACATAGTCATGCTTATGTAATTAAGTAGCACACATCACAATGGATAGGCCTAACCATAATCCATGTAGAACAATTTCAAAAAAGACATTATGGATATATGCTCATATTGGATATGCACGTATATGTCCAAAATGTACATGTAAGATAAGATATACTTCATGCCTTCTTCATGAGCATTTAGATTAATTTCAATTCCCATAGACATTGCACAAATTCCAATTCAATTCAATGGCTCTAAAGCTTAAAATGTCCCCATTTATTGACATCATACAAACTATTCGGATTAAAATGGCTCGAACTCATACATCAACATGATCACAAACAATAATCAATTTGGGCCCCTTACAAACAAGGGGCACGCATATCTATTGATAGCATATAACAAACTATTTGGATTATAACCACCTTTTCCTTAAATGAATGCCATAAGCCCTCATAAGTATGTGGAAAATTGAGGTATAAAATGTCCTAACCCTTTTTTTTCTATTGAAGAATGCTGAGAGAATGCTAATAGTAGATATGCCATACCTTTGGGAAAACCAAGATACACTAAGTTCTCTAGCATATTCAAATTCAGGCTTTGATGGACAACACATTGGGTTGGCAATAAAGGTGGGTGGCTTTATAAAGATAGAGACACAAATGCTATTGTTTAACACTCATTAAAGGCTATATATGATGGCATTAGTGGGTATCTTGATGTGCTGGTTCTATTCTCGTCTGGGAGTCTTCTTTCAAGAGCTATGTGGATTCGTGTGCTTTCCATGACGTTTTCCTTTTAGTCAACATATGAGACTCCTATGCCTCTACAAGATAGTTTGTTTGTTTGTTTTTTTTAAAAAATGCATCTCATCCAACAACATATTAAGATAGTGACACAATAGTCATTTAACATCGGAAGTGTGAGTTCACACTAAAGTTATGTCAAATCCCTAGATATTCCTCTTTCTTCTAAATGTCCGAGTGATGTGTAAGCATATATACTTACATACATGATCTAGAAAAAATGATAAAATGACTAAATAGAACAATCACTTTTATTTTATAATCAACAAATTACCATAGATAAGGAAAATTGAAAGAAAAAAAATACTTAAAAGGTAAATATTTTTCTTAAAATTTTTTAATGTCATGAGATGACTATAAACCAAGATACTTGTTGAATAAAATATTTTTAAAATATATTAAACTAATGGCAACCGTGTATTGGTGCATCACAAATGGCCAAGAGTTTACTATTGGATAGCTTTGGATCCCTTTAGTTTAGTTTTAGGCATATTTAATGTTTGAGATTAAACCACCATTACATTTGTTTGCAATTCAAAAAAAAAAAAAACAAACGTTTACAAAGGTATTGGTTTTATAAAGATTTACTAAGTATTAGAAAAAGAAATACATTAAAACAAGAAGCTCCATCTTAGGGTGGGGAGAATATTGGTGTGGTGGGAACCAATGTTTCCCAAGAAAGCTACTTTGTCTTTCTCATAATCCAACAAAACACAACACAGTCTTGTCGTGACTAGCCAAAAAAGAATATTTAGCCTCTCTCAATAAACTATCACACACACAATACAAATTCATCTTCCAGGCATCTTGCAATTAAAGCAATAGTTTTTCTTGGTTGTATTTCATGCAACAAATTTCCTAGACATGAAAGAAGAAGCCTCATTCATAGTGTAACCTTCAGTGAGAATATCAAAGTGAGCATGACATCGATCTATTTTCTCAAAGTAAGGGAAAAATCTTTGTTTAAAATGCTATAAGTACAAAAGTACAAATGTTTTTAATGATGCATAGGCCACTTGTATATTCAAGTTATAATGATTATCCATCGAGATGTCTAACTGAATTTATCATAATTCTTCACCCAGCAATCAAATTTCCATATGCTCTTATAAAAGCTCAACATCAGTTTTATCTTGTATTTTTCAACCCCTGTGGAGTCTCAAAACCTACCATATCTTTAGAATCTTAGATAAGATTTTTAGAATTTGAGATATTTGGATTTGATATACCAATAAATAATTATAGTTTTCTTTAAATTGAGAGGTAGAGTCTCTATCACCATCCTAATTATGGTAGCTTTAGAATAGAGTAGAGAAAATTTCTCCTTGCTAGCTTCTAGTAATCTATTTTTCCTCAATCACTTGTGTTTGTGGCCAAGGGCATTACCTCAAGTAACTCATGTTTGGTGGTGGCCAGGGACATAACAGCCTGTTATGTCTATGATAGACAATATCTATGATGTCTATCTTTATGTAAAATGTCCAAGGAGTTGTGGAACTAAATATTGAGACATAGGCATATGAACCCTATGTATGCAAGGGTGGGCAAGGGTAGCTAGGTGTGAATGAACTAGAGGGCAGGGGGAAACCCTAACCCTAGCCATCTAGAGGCTATTTAAACAGCCTAGAGGTCACTCTCAATGTAGAGGAGAGTGTACCAGTTGTACTTGTGAACAACTCATTAAGTAAGATCTTCTTCTTGTACTCAAGCTCTCTCTCTCTCTCTCTCTCTCTCTCTCTCTCTCTCTCTCTCTCTCTCTCTCTCTCTCTCTCTCTCTCTCTCTCTCTCTCTCTCTCTCTCTCTCTCTCTCCCTCCCTCTTGTGCACACTCTCTTGACCTCACTCTCATATTTCAACTAGTATCAGAGCCACCTCTAATCCCTTTAGGTTTCCCAAACCTCAGCTCAGCCTAAGTGCACAAGAAAAGCTTCATTTTCCCATCTTGGTCTTTCAACCTACACAGCTAACTAACACCTACAATCTTTTGCAAAATTTTTATTCGTAAATTGAATTGATCAATGATTTAACATTTACCATCATTTGACCTAGCTCGATACCTATATACAATAGAAACCAATTTGAAATCTCCTTTGCACAATGTACAATGTTATAAAAGATGTATCACTTACTAAGTTTATGTCTATGTGAAACTTCAACACAACTAGCCTCCAAAGAAAAATGTTCAATGTACTAAAATGTGTGGCATTCTATGTTGCAAAAATTAGACTTTTGCATTGATCATTCACATCCATAAGTTCTTGATGCTCAATAAATGTTATGAGTAAACAGAAATGATTAAAAGACTTCAACAAAATGCTAGATTCATGGTTTTCCCAGTCCTATGCATAGACTAGATGTGCACGAGGGATAGCACAAAAAAGACTCCTCAAGTCAAAGCATGGGATGAAGAAACAACTCCCCACATATGGTCGCTTACCAATGTCTAGGGTAGTCCAATTGCTCAAAGTCCATGAAGGCCATCCTATTCTCATCAATCATACATAATATTTGAAAGAGCACTCAAAGTAGAAGCAAAAGCCAATCCCAAGCTGCTAATCACATTGAGGACTAGACTCACAAATTAGCTCCCAAAATGTAGCAATGGATTCATTGAAGAAAGTGAAACAAAAGGAAACCCAATAAGTACCATGGTCCTCAAGGTGAATGGTCTAATATTTCCTAGGAAGGCACTAGTTCCTCCTCTTGAAATACCACTTCATGTAATCCTCCCATTGATAAGATAAACTAGGACGTTGTCACCATGAGGTTAGAAAAGAAGCTCTTAGGTGGGGGTGACCACATTGGGCCACCTCACCTTGGATCAAAGGGATTGTCTTAGTAGCTATAATTGAATCTCCTACATGTTGGGTTTTCTTCTAAGAACAATCTTTAACGAGATTTCTTCTTGCCATGAACCCAATAGTGGGTCTTATTCTTCTTTCCTTGATTCACTGGCATTAGTGGTTGGTATCCCCTATAGCTTCCCGTGCACTTGCATTGATGAATTTTTAATGCACCAACATTTGGAAATTATAATCGATCTTAAATACATAGATCACATTTACCAAAGGAAAAAAGGCTAATGAAGTTTGGGCCATTTCATCACTTGTGTACAGGAGGTTGTAAAGTTGAGTTTGAAGAGTAATGGCACAAAAAGATGAACTCCATTCATGAAGCTATTGTAATTCTTCCCAAATCTCACAAGATATTTGAAAGATTGGACAATGGGGGTTTAACTTTAATATAAGGCTTATGAAAAATGGTTACCTTTGAAGTAAGGCTCATTAGCAAGGTAGTAAAAGCATTGATGTCCCTTTTCTCCCACTCTTCAGGCGACTCTAAACATTCCTCTTCTTGGCTCTTCATCATTTGATTGAAATCTTTAAGCTTTAGTTTGATTGAAATCTTCAGCCAATCGCAGCCAAAGTAGCTTCGACTACTTCAAAGAACTTGCGTGCGATACCCAAATGCAGAGGCCTGATGTTTATGTGCGCGATGGTGCAGAGACACAGATTGTGAATCGACACAAGCTCCCGGCTTTGAGCGGCGCAGTAGGGTTTAATGTGGGGCTTCCTCAACCTTTTCATTCCTATCATTGGCAGCCTCTCCAAGGTCTTTGTCCCGTGGCTCCTGCTCATCTTCCACAACGTGTTGCTATGCTTCTTCCATGAGGTCGAGGAGAATGTGCAGGGGAAGATTGTCATCATAACTGGGGATAAATCTGGCATCAGCGAGGTATGATCAGAAACTTGTATTTTACCGAATTTCTGTCATAGCTAGACAAATTTTAGCAATTTGGTGTTCTCATGAGTAATCTGCCATATGGTGAAAGGAAGATAAATACAATCAATGACATTGCCAATGGGATAACATCAATTCCAGTAGGGATGAATCCCATATACAACAATAAATTGTACAAGGCTTTGCTTACTTCCTAATTTGACTTGTTCACTTTTATACTGTTGTAACGTTTATGGATCTGCTGATGATTCTGATTGAAGCTCTGTAGGCATCCGTCTTTTTTCAGCACATGCATTAAATGTATCTAGGTAGGATTTTGATAGTATGGCTAAACATAATTTGATCACACTTTCAGGTGCCCCTTAAATAGGAGCACACCACCTAGTTAGTCACAGTATGAATTACTTATCTCTAAAAAGAGACAACACTAGCCGGGATCACGTTAGCGTTCAGGTTTTCTCACTGTCAATGTTCAAAATGTGTGATAATATTTCAAGGACTAGGATGGTGTGAGGTTTTCTCATCTAACGTTTGCTATGTGTACTAGCCTGTCAAAACTAGATTAATTCAAACCAGAGCTCTATGCAAGCTGTGACAAATAGTTTATCTACTAATTATTTACATCAGGGAGCTTTGCCAGCTGGGGCAACACATGTAGAATCCATGTATCATGAATTTCCATGCATCATTGTCCTACCATGATCAGCATCAACATCACAATGTGAGATTTTATGGAGCTGGACTAGTTGCTGCCACATTAAGGCAGTTGCAATAGTTGGTTGATCAAATAAGTTCAATTAACAACAATATGAAGCAAGCTCAGATGATAAGGCAACATCAAATCATGCAATTGATGCAATTTGGAGGCCACAAGCAACAATCATGTACTCCTCTCGATCATCTGTTCATTGCAGGCTCGATGCATCACCTTGACTCTCATACGGTCAGTTCTATGTGTAGTAGTTTATATATATGATGGCAATAATTGGCTTTGAGTAAGGATTTCTATATTGTATATACTATCTGATGCACATGGAGTTTTAAACAAAGTCCCACTATAATTCCCACATTGTGAATTACTGCAACATCATAAGCTTCTACAAGGGAGGGACCACAAGTCAGCCTCTGAGGTGAAAGCTAGCAGTCCCCTGCCCCCAAAAACACCTAGCTAGGTGTGTGGTGCCTCCTAAGAAAAAGCTCATGATATTGAACACTATAAGGAAAAACAAGGGAAAAGAGCCCCTTTTCCCACATGGGAAAATACTAGAGGCCTTGCGATGGTAGGGACCTTGGCTTATTAATATTTGTGATGGTGAACTGTTGTACAGGCTGTAGCATCAGATCTTCAGGATCATAAGGCTAGGAGTAACACTCATATCACCACAACAGCAGCTATGGCTAATTTTGATGAGAGTACTCATCATCATCATCATCATGTGGCTGAGCAGCATTGCAGTATACACCCAACAACTGAAACGACCTCCCACAGCTAGTACTGCATGTGATCATCACCCCCATCAAGCACCTGCTAGATCAGCACCAAGTTCAGGCCCATTTAAGGTATTGACCCATAATGATCAATATCTGCACACTCTGCATGATTTTACCTGACAATGATCATTATCTCATTATCATCATCATCATCATAATCTGCATGATTTGCTCTTACAATGATCATTATCTCATCATCATAATCTGCATTATTTGGTATGATAATCATTATCTCATCATCATAATCTGCATTATTTGGTATGATAATCATTATCTCATCATCATCCTCATACTCTGCATGATTTTATCTGACAATGAGCATTCTCTCATCTTCATAATCTGCTTTATGTTGTTTGCAATTATCTTATCTCGTCATCATCATATTAATCCTCATAGAACAACAACTTTATTGTTAGAGAATTAAGTTGGCATCAACATCATCTTAATGATCACCAATGATTTGATCTATGCTGTCTGCTAATTCCTACTACTTTGCATATTCTTCTTGTACTTGTCCCAGCAAACTCTACGCAAAGAGAAGTTGGGGGACCACATTACAACATTGCAACAACTTGTATCTCCATTTGGCAAGGTCCAATTTTATAGCACAATTATATCAAACGATTCTATCGTATTATTGATCTGCCTAGCTAGGTGCATGCATATCTATCTAATTAGGCTTCACTGGCTTGCCCTATTATTCTTTGGTACCCATCTACAAACCGACACAGCCTCGGTATTGCTTGAAGCTATACGATACATAGAGTTCCTTCAAGACCAAGTTCATGTACATATTGAATAATATTATAGTTGAAAGCCATGCATGCAGGTTCAATCTTCAACTTTAACACACTTGTTTGAAGATTTTGCTCTTTAATTTGAACAGGTTGTGCTTTAATAACTACGTTAAATGATGCTTGAATGTGTGGTAGGTTTTGAGCTCGTCTTACATGAAAAATGCGATGACAGGAGTAGCAACAACAGTAGCTAGTATTTGTGATCCGAAGGTACATCTATATTACATCATCATCTCTGAAAAGGGACAACACTAGCCGAGAGCAATGTTCAAAATGTGTGCTAATATTTCAAGGACTAGGATGATGTGAGGTTTTCTCATCTACGTTCACTATGTGTATTGATATTTGCTACATATATAGGTTTCAATTTCAATAAGCAAAGCATCATCATCAAAGGATGTTTCAAAGAAGAGTAAAGGCTCCAAGGAGGAACAAGAAAAAAAAAAGAGAAAGGTGTATAGTTTACCAGGGCAGAAGCATGATGCTCCAAATGAGGTGGCATATATTCTCTCTCTCTCTTTTGTTTGGGTCTTCATAATTTGTCAAAGATATTTTGATTACTAATATACATCATACCTTTCTTGGCTCTTCTTTTAGAGGGATCCTCTCAGGATTTTTTATGAGAGTTTGTACAAGGAAAACCCCAAAAGGGAAATCAATACACATGCATGTGTGCAAGCACACACAATCATGAGAGTTAGAAGGATGCACAGATTCCGGTCATTGACAAGTACAAGAAGAGTGTCCTCCACTATGCAGCCTGATATGGTCAAAGCTCCTGCAATATCAACCAGTTGTTGTTGGGCCACTTTTGTGGCGATCTTTTAGATGAGGAAGAAGACTACAAGAATTTCCTTGAGAAGCTATGAAGAAAAGCCATGAGGAATAACAGGGCAGGGAGCTGATATATGTATCATGTATAGAAAGTTATACATTAGAAAGGAGAGGGGTGGGTCAGGCTGACCGGCTGAGGATAAGTAAGGATGGGCACGGAAAGTTGGGAGGGGTTGCCTTAAAATTTTGTAAAACCCTATTGATAGGTTTTTTTGTGATTCTGTAGTATTAGGTGGTGTTAAGGTGTAACCAACTAAAAGCTTTATATGTATGAGTGTATAAACGATGAATTTGGTTTCGTTATAATGCTATCAATATACTAACTCCAAAATTTGCAGCCATCATGTGAAGGATCGCAAGCTGCAACTTTACATGGTGCTAATTTTGACTCTTCAAACAGGTTATGGCTGAGGGAGCAACAACACATCATTTGAAATTATTGATCGCTACATTGCTCAGGTACCAATTTTGATGCACAATCACTATCAAAACTTTGTCTAGGATAGCAATTCACAACACAGTGCATGCCTTTCTTCTTTGAAGCACCCCCTATCATAGGCCCTATTCAAAAAGCATGTGGATAGACATGTTTGGGAGTATATTCATCAGTGGAAACATCACTAGCAGCAATGGGTAAGCTAAGGGTTGAAAGCTCACGGTGACATGTGGAAGAAGTAGGAGATGTATTTAGCAGAGATCACACTGAATACCATGATGCACAGAATTTGTAGAAGAAAACTAGAAAATGATCCCTTTTGTATCGAATCTTGAGGCTTAATGAATTAAAAAAAATCATTGGGCATATTGGATTTGAAGGAGTGGCTTCCTGAGTTCTCTTGAGACCATCTATGGATTGGTACTTTAGTTCACCTTGGATATTCAATAGCTAAGACCAACCTAACTTCTTGTGGGATATGGCTTGCTTGTAGGACATTTTTCATTGGCATCATCATTTCTAATAAGAGTATCAAAATCAATGCTTATTTCTTGTGAATCTTTGTCTAATCTTTTAGATGAAGCCTATGTGCACTTGAAACCTCACTATGAAGATTGTTCTATCTAGTAGTTTTTTTCCTATGGAGTCAGAGTGGTCATGGTAGTAGCTCTTCTAGACATGGGAAATGCAAACAAGGTGCTTGGAGGAGGGAAAGAATATCAAACCCTTGAATTCCACCACAAGGTATGTATCCTTATGAAGGAAATCCATAGAAGGTATAGCTATTGCTACGCTCTTACATTAGATGCACCTCTTGCTACTTTGGTTGTAGCAAGCCCAATAAAAGGTTAGATTGGTTGAAGTTTGAGCTTGATGGATTTGTATGTTTCATCCTCCTCTCTAAACAACTTGCTAAAACATTGAAAATGAAGTATGTAAGTTGAGGGTTTTGATATCCTATTTGCATGTAGTGGTAAGCTAAATCAATTTGACTTGGTATGATACTTCAATCTATTGGATTCCTATCATGCGGGCAAACTCAACACTATCATATGTGTTTGGTAAATCTTATCGTTTAAGAGTCTAGATAGCATTGCATATTCCCACAAGAGTATGCATTGATTTGGATGGGCATTACATTTATCCCCATTAGTAAATATGATACAATATGGTTCCATGAGCAAATGATTTAAATATCATTTCATTATTTGTCTTGTTGTGGATAGGACTACAAGGTTTGAAGCATGCAACCAGTAGAGTAGATCTATGTTGTGGAGCTATGGGAG